>NC_140580.1:460501074-462901074 GCF_964204655.1 Triturus cristatus | reverse complement strand
GTCATGAATTACTTGCACGGAGACAGTAAGGCCGGGCCCTTTGCTCTGCAGCTAGAGGGATGTTTACCTAAGCTACTTGGACAGGAATGTATTTCTTGAGGAACGGAGCAGATAACTTGAAGGCTGAATACAATTTTGGCAGGCAACAGGCCGGGCTAGGCACCGTTAGCCGCGCAGGAAGTAAGACAAAGTTCATGGATACAGATGCAGGTCCAGGCTGGAGCATTCAGAGGCAGAAGCAGGAAAAGGCTTGATGGCAGAATTCAGGGCCTACCTTGCCAGGGCTGGAAAACGTGAAAAGTATACCATATAAAGACGGTGGCAAGGCATACTTAGGAACGGAATATCTGGCCCATTCATGGCAGATATGAAAGAGTACATATTAACGTTGGACACAATTGTATTTGCGTCTTCATAGCTTGAAGTGGAGGGAACATACATGTACTTGTAGCATGTACATGGAGCCGTTGGGGTCTAGATAGGGGACACAATTGACCATAAAAAATTCATATTTCCTCATTCCCTCCTTGTCCCCTACGGACCCTCATGAAATGTCAATCTTCAGGAATCCATCAATCTGTTCATGTAACATCATTTGTTCTTCTTTCTTCTTCCGGGATCTTGAATGAAAACTTGAACGTGGAATACACGATGTGGCACACAGGCCGCAAATCGCTGGTCCACATTGTAGACATAGGCAGCAACTGAATACTATGAGAAGGCCAATACCTAGGAAGGATAGGACTTTCCATCCCCAGGCTGACAACACGCTCCAGAACCAACCGGACCATGTCCAGGTGCCTGCATTCTGATGTATCTGGTTTGCAATCTTGTGAAGACGAGTTATGGCTTTATATACGGATGGCGCGTTTTCTGGGATGAAAACACAGCAACTTGATCCGATGACCCTACAAGCTCCGCCCCTATCTGCTAGGATGACGTCAAGGACAAGACGATTTTGGAGAACAACAATCCGCATCGCAGACTGCTCCTCTGTTAAGTTGCCTAGGGCAGAGGTAGTTTCATTCACTACTGCTTCAAGGGTTCTGGTTAATCTACGTATCAGTTTACTGTTTGAGACAACACCTATGTAAGGGAAGAGACCTTTATTGAAGTCTGTATATTGTTCCCAGGCTGTTTCGGTGTAGTCAACAATCGGGATATCTCTCTGGGGTCTATGGTGTACTAGATTGGTATTTCTATGATAATCAGGAGGGGCTAGGAAAACAGGTGGCAGAAGGAATGCAATGTAACAGGTACCATCCCAATCTAGGGGTAGGCGTATATATGCGGTGTGGCCACAGATGAAGTAGGAGTGACGGGAAGCTCTAAATGTAGACTTGCCTTTATCACTGAAATCGATCACAGTAGTACATTTACTATGACCCAGGTGTACTGAACCATTCTTTCTTACACATAATTCACCTTTGACTGGTAATACGGACATAGCAGGCAAGACTAGTGTAGCTTCAGATTCAACATTTAGGATCATGAGGTTAAGTGTAAAGTTACCTAATCCATATACTTCATTTTCTAGGTCAGTTCCTGTTCTTTTGGGAAGTCCCTCCTTGTTAGGATAACAGACTTTAAGCAAAACTACGTTCAGGTTTCCCCATACCCAGTTGCTCTGGTATACTACAGTGTTTGAATCTAAAGAGTTAATCAAACTAAACCATGCTCCACAGGAACCATTGTGTGTAAACGGATATGGAAAGAGAGGCAGAACTCCTTTGTATTTCTGATAGGGAGGGAGTCGGCCACATATCCAACAATTTGTAGCGTTGCTGGTCTGATGGGAATGATGTAACATACTAATGAATGTGTTGTTGCGCAGCGCAAATCTATAGGACAACTCATGTGGAGGTAGTTCACTAAAAGAATGTTCGGCAGTAACATTGTAAGCACGCTTGAAAATAGGATAGTATATATGTAACAATATACTTACAGCAATAATAAAGAGACTTAGGAAAAACATAATCAACAATGTCACTATACAGTGACTATGAAGTGATTTACAGTATGCGTGTTTCTTGAGCTGTTTCTGTCTATTTTTCTCTCTCATACGGTCTAGAGGATACATGTCAAAGACTTTAATTCAACCGATTCACCTTGGAGAGGACTTAAACAATCGAATTGTCTGACTTGCTAGACCTTAGTTTCAATTTATAGTTCTCTTTTTCTGACTTTTCAACCAGGGGGAGTTTTGAGTCAATCGGTGAGGGAATGCAGGGCTGGACGTTTAAATCCGATGGTAGTCCATGAAATTTCTTGATATGACTCGCGTGTAACCACCCCTTGCGACCCTCAATCTTCACGGCTGTCCTTGTGGTGAGAAGAACGAGCTTGGGTGACTGCCAACGAGGCTCCAGCGGGCTCCTCCTGTCGAAATTTCTCACAAGCACTAGGTCGCCTGGAACCACGTCATGGGGCTTCACCTCAGTGTTATTGGGAAAAGCTGCAGCTACCTGTGAACGACAAGATTGTAGTGCAGACATCAAGGAAGCCAGGTAATCTGTCAGCATATTACAATCAACATCAGTTATTTTACGAGGTATAGGCGTCCCCCACATATTTGGTGGCCTACCGAAGACCACCTCGTACGGGGATAGCCCTGTGCGAGAATGTGCTACCATTCTCATGTAAAATAGTGCAACCGGTAAGGCTACTATCCAGTCGACACCTTTCTCTCTACAGATTTTTGAAAGCCGTATTTTTAGGGTTTGATTATGGCGTTCCACGAGACCTGCTGCCTCGGGATGTCGGACACAGTGGAATTTCCATTGATAGCCTAACAAGAGTGAAATGTGCTTCATTAGCTCGGATGAGAACGGCTGGCCATTATCTGAGTACACGATACGGGGCAAACCATACCGTGGGAAGAATTCACGAACTAATTGTTTGGCAGTAGTCGGGGCAGTGTAATCTGAGACGGGATACGCCTCTGTCCAACGGGAAAGAGCGCATACAACTACGAGGACATATTTGAATCCTCGACATCGTTCCATCTGGATATAATCCATCTGGAGGACTTCAAAAGGGTGATCGGGAGGTTGGAATCCACCCTGTTCTACAGGTACGCCTTTACCTGGATTGAACTGACAACAAATCATACAAGTTCGGACTTTCTGTTTGGCTGCAGCTCGTAAGTGTTTGTTGAACCAAATGTGTTGAATACTGTCTAACATAGCTTTTTCTCCTAGATGTGCTGGACTATGTATTGTGTTAATGATAACTTGAACCATTGAGTCGGGGAGAAACCAAATAGATTTTCCCTTCGTCATCCATCCCTGATCGGTTTGGATCCCTCCTAATTCAGTCCATTTCTTTATTTCCTCTGGTGTAGCATGTGTCTGTATGTCAATTACATCAAGAGCGGGATCCTTAACTGTCATGCAGTGTGTCGGTGTTGGAACTATTGTCTTTGTCAAGTCAGTTGCATGAGTCTGATTCTGTGCTGTTTGCTTAGCGGTTTGGTCTGCTAGGTCGTTACCCTGGGAAATAATATCGGTGACTTTTGTATGGGCTTTGCACTTCATGATAGATATTGAAGTAGGTAGATGTATTGCATCTAATAGAGCTTGAATGAGGGGACCATGTTGAATGTTGGCACCGTGAGAAGTCAAATAACCTCTCTCTCGCCAAAGGACTCCGAAGTCGTGTACGACTCCGAAAGCATAACGTGAATCTGTGTATATGTTAACTTTTCTATTCTTGGCTTGAACACAGGCTTGTGTCAGAGCAATAAGCTCTGCTGCTTGAGCTGATAATGTGTCGATACAATTTGTTTCAATAACTTCGGTGTCTGTCGTGACTGCATAGGCGGCCACTAACTTTCCTGTACTTGTTCTCATACATGAACCATCTACATAAAGTGTCAGGTCTGGATCTGGTAATGGGACATCTGTCAAATCTTGTCTGGGTTTCGTCGTAATAGTAATGACTTCAATACAATCATGTGTCAGTGGGTCTGTTCCACTTAATGGCAAAAGTGTGGCAGGATTTAATGTACTACAACGTCTGATTTCTATGTGTGGCTGAAACAATGTGAGTTCGTAACCTGTCAGTCGTGCTATAGTCAAGTGTTGTGTCTGTGTCCGGTTCAAGAGAACCTCTACTGCGTGTGGTACTTGTACTGTCAATTGATGTCCTAATACTATGGCATCGCTTTGTCTGATCGCTAAAGCTGTCGCTGCGACTGATTTCAGGCACGCAGGAAGAGCCTGAGCTACGGGATCTAATGTGCTAGAAAAGTAAGCACACGGCTTGTGTGATCCGGCTTGTTCCTGCGTGAGTACTGATAAAGCAGTACCTTCACGTTCTGTAACAAAGAGTGTAAAAGGCTTACTGTAACATGGTGTCGCTAAAACAGGTGCTTGGCATAAAGCTTTCTTTAAGTCTTCAAAAGCTTGTGTATGTTCTGGAGTCCAAGGGAGGACAGTCGATGTCGCTGCCTCCTGGGTTGTCAACTGAATGAGTGGTTTAGCTAAAAATGCATATTGGGGGATCCACTGCCTGCAGTACGAAGTGAGGCCTATGAAGGCCCGTACCTCCTTTTGTGTCTTGGGTGGTGGCATGTTTACAATTAACTGGATACGATCAGGTGTGAGCTGTCTCCCCCATTTGGACAGCAAGTGCCCTAGGTACACAACTTGCTGGGCACAAAATTGCAGCTTCGAAGGGGACACCTTGTGCCCCTTGTCGGCTAGGAAATGTAAAACCGTCAGTGATGCTTTTTCACATTCGGGTTCGCTTCGGGCGGTGATCAGCAGATCATCGACATACTGAAGCAGTGCAGTGTTAGCAGGCATGTGGATACTGTCAAGTTGTCTTTTCAGTGCTTGGCTGTAGATGCTAGGACTTTCTGTAAATCCTTGAGGTGCGCGTGCGAATTTAAAACTACGTCCGTTTAAACTGAATCCGAACAAATATTGACTTTCCGGATCTATTGGGACGCTGAAGAAGGCGTTCTTAAGGTCAATTACAGTAAAGAACGTTGCCTCTGAGTCAATAGCTGTCAGTAATGAAGAGATATCTGGGACCACGGGATATTGTGGTACAATACATTTATTTAATTCTCGCAGATCAATAACTAATCGATATACTGGGGGTGCTTTTGGATCAGTTCGTTTAAGAATCGGAATAATCGGAGAATTACATACATTGGAGTCGGTTTCTACAACCACTCCTTGTGCAATGAGCTCGTCAATGATTTGCAGTAAAGCCACTACAGCATCTGGCGGTAACTTGTATTGTCGCATTCGTGGTAGTACCACTCCTGTTTTGAGTGTGACTCGATATGGTGTAATGTGCATACAACCTACATCAGTGGGGCCTTGCGCCCATAAATGTGCAGGTAGATTCTGTAACCGGTGATCCATGTCTCTAGACACGTAGTGACCTTTAAAGTCACGCAAAAATAGTCGTACTCCGTCCGGAGAACAACATATTATAGCTCCTAGAGCTTTCAATGTTTTAATACCTAACAAGTTTTCTGGGCATGATTTCGTAAGCAATAGATCTGTAGTCCGTGTTAATGGACCGACTGTAAATGCAAGTGGTTGCGATACTTCGTTAGTAGTGGGCTTTCCTGAAAAACCAAGGGAAATATTTTGTGAGCCTGAGAGGGGTGCCCCTGGAACTTCATCATGACTTATAGTTGTTCTGCTTGCCCCTGTATCAAGTAAAAACTTTCTGTCTTTCCCTAATACTTGACTCTGTACATAAGGACCCTCTTGATCTACAGGAACCTCAATAAGGGGTAAGCCAACTTCCCTCTCTAGGCTATTTCATGTGTAGCGCTGATACTCTGGATAGTCATTTTGTGCATACTGGTACATCTGTTGTGTCGTGTTCTGTGTTGCAGCAATAGGCTGTGGCTGTTGTTGTGGTACGGTCTGTTGTGCAGCTTGCATAGGCTGTATATTCTGGGGTACTTGTTGTTGGATCTGATCCTGTCTAGGCGGACGTGGTCTCTCCTTAGTTTTACCCGTGGAGATATTATGTTTCAGAACTGCACAATCGTTTATATAATGACCTGGCTGTTTACAATAGTTGCATGTCCCTTTAACGGGAACCGCTGAGTTACTGGATTGTGCCGTACCCTTTTTATGACCGTCAGCTGGAACTGACTGAGCGACAAGCATTTTCATTTTCGTGTCTTTCATACGCCTTGTTTCGTGTTCTTGTTCTTCTCTAATTCTATTCTGGTGATACTGCAACATTTGTAACATTTGTGAAGGAGTGTTAGCTTGCCAAGTGCTCTCAACTTTCAATACTCTGTTTTTAACCTGTGGCAGGGAATTCTCGACTAGTTTTGTTACAAAAAGGTGTGGATATGACTCACTATTTGCTTTCAGGCCGCTATGAATACCAAAACATTTTTCAAATCGGGAATAAAAATCACTAGTGTCTTCATCGGGTTTCTGTTTACAGGCTGAGATTGCTCCCCAATCTTCCTTTTTCGTAGTTAACAAACGTGGCAAGACTTGTACCAATAGACCTGGTAATGCTTTTGTTTTGCCCCCAAGCCCTACGCCTGCAGTTCTGCTATTTTCTTCAGTTTCCAATGCGGTCCAATCAATCTTTTGGTCTCCCACCTCCCATTCTTTTTCCTTGAGTTTCTCATAAATACCGGCAGGCAATAATACTTTCAATATTTTCATAATGTCAGGATAGGTATAATCACCCATGAGTAACATGTCCTTTAGTTCACGGTGAAAACCTGCTGGATCTTTGTCATGGCTGGGCACTAATTTTTTCATTTCCAATAGTTCTATTTTGGTTATGGGCGTGTACACAAACACGCGTCTAAACGTATTGTCATCATTTCTGACTGGGTGTACTTCGCGTAAGGGGTTCTGTCTGTCTATGTGATACGTTTTTCTTTCCACGGTGGGAACTGAAACATGTTCTGGGCATACGAAGACAATGTACTGGTGCCGATATTCTAGAATTTCTTTAATTAAATCAGTACCTGAACCTCTCCATTTATTCATGAGTAATTCTGTCAGGATATCGGGTAGGGAACCAGGATCGGAGTGTTGGCTTCTATACAATATAAGGAGGTGTTGTATCATGTATATACCAGCTAAACGCTGTTCGTCTGGGGTAAGATTCAGAAACGTGTGTGCTAGCGCATCATCACTGTATTTTTCAGAACTGTCAGCCCATTGTACTGCTGACCTGGCTAATTCTTGTTCGTCCATAGAATTGAGCATATGATATCCCCTTCGGTCTCGGAGTAATTTATCAGCAGCCTGGAATAGGTGTTCAGGGGACCTCGTATTTAACATAGAGGCTTGAAAATTTCTGTTACATTCTGGACGTATCGGACGTATTGGATCATTAAAGTATCTGGTATTGTTAAAAGATCTTCCCCTACCTACATAAGCTATCGTTTCTAATTGTCCCGTGGACATTTCTGATTCTTCCTCCTCCTCTCCCTCTGATTCAGTTTTGTCTGCCTCTAATCTTATTTTATGTATTCGTTCTATTTCTTTGCGGATCTTTCGGCACATAGCTACTATACACTTCTGCTTATCATGTTTCCCTTCTGATATATTCTGACCCCATCTGGTAAGCACTTGCATTTCATCCTGATCTACCTCAGGCCTATCTCTGTTTCTGATCAAGCAGTTTATGAGGAAGCTTAACAGTAGTTTCTGTATATCTACTTTCTGGTATTCCATGGCCTTGTCAATACTTTCAGGGCCTCGCCCTGATTGGACAAAGTGATATATATTGTCCAGATGAGCAACCATTCCTGGTAGTGTCATTAAATATGTGGACGCTCGTCGTATACGTAGTGATGACAGCAGCATTCTGTCATTTTTACCGGGCACTGGATCATATCTACAATCCACAAGATGTTCCTTAAACATATCGGATCTTGCTGTTTGAGGTGTACGCTGGTGTGCTAAATCTCTAAAGGACAATTTATTTCCTTGCGGTGGCGTGGAAAAAATCGCTGTCGCACCTCCTGTCGCACCTTCTGAGGTGCTGGGCGCAAAAGGATTGGTTGAATGTAAGGTAGAGATGGTAGATGTAGGAAAAGTGGTAGAAACAGATGAAACTGTTGGAATGTGAGGAGGAGTTTGTTGTTGCGGAGTTGAGGGCGGGTGATCTTGGGGTTGAGCACCATCGACAGGTGGTGTGTGTGGTGGAACATTAACATATTCGGGAGCTACATCGTCTAAATAGGAAGAGAGGAAAATGTCTTTTGCGGTCTTGGGATGTACTTTAATCGGGAGTAACGGAGGTGGCAGATCTTTCGGTATTTCCGGAGTGGCCTTAGGTAAACCTTCGGCCAGAAGAGGATACATACCACTCATAAGAGTGTTTCGTTGTCTGTCTACTTGTTCTGATTTTACTCGGGTACCTTCGTCAATTAATATGTTTTCTCGGGCTTTTTCTGAATCTTCCCTACTTTTCTCTTCCTTTCTGAGCGCTTTCTCTGTGCGCCTATGCGATTCTTTACGCCATAGTTCAATGGCATCTTTCTGTGACTGTCTGGCTTTCTTTTTCCACAACGCTTCTTCTATTCTCATGATGCAATCTGCATCCCATGTTCCAGCAGCGGGCCATCTCTGACTCTCTGCCAAATCCTTGGTGTAGTCCACCCATAGATCAAGATATAATACGGCATCTAGGCCATGTTTATGGTACATAAAGTACCCTGGAGTGTCCCTAGGTGGGATAGGAACAGCTTCCTCGAGTATCCCTTTTCTAGTTTGTATCTGTCTTAATTTTGAAAATAACGGCATCTTGAACCTTGTTACTTAATTCTTACTTGGTTTTTGAACACAATAATTACAATAAACACAATAATGAAGATCGAACAATCACTCATACCACGACATTTAAAACATATCAAAACATTTTAGAACGAACAATAATAATTAGAATAAAACTAGTTAACTGCATAATACTAAATATACTGTATGTACTGCTAAACAGTACAGATACACTGCTAAAACAGTGCAGACCAGGTCTGTGTACCCAGACCCGTCTTGACCGGCACAAACTAATGCGCACGTCTAGATGCGTCCCCAGCAACGGTACTCACCGGGAAGCACGGAACGGAAGGCCTCGGAAGTCTGGACTGGACTAGACCAAACTGGACTGGACTCGACTCGTGACTTAGATACTTCGGGACTTCGGAATCTGGTGGGCCTCTGTATACCTCGGATCTTGCTCTCTCAGCTAGGCTCTGGTCGGGATTCTCCGCACTCCTCACCGCCTCATCTGGGTGTTGAACGCAGCCTCAGTCGCCCCCGTTGGCCTGAGGGAGATACAGGAAATCCTGCGGGTACGCGTAATTGTCCATCCGGCTGTGGCAGAAGACCGGGTCTGCAACGCACCTCCGGCGCGTGGGGTATGAGAGGTGTCCCTATTCGGGCGCCAATTATGTGGTAAATTTAAATTACCTGTACTATTTTTATGCGGTAAAATTCAATAAGAATAACTCAGTAAAATAAGAGGCAGAATCCGTGGTATTCGAGGGTATAATAGGGTATTTATTCCTTACAAAGGAATGATGGTTCGAACCAGGCAATCGAGTTCCGTCACCACGAAGGTTCAGGAAGGGATCAGCAATACATTATTGACAAGTAATAGTATATATATGAAATGCATTACATTAAGACAGATGCAGGAGGCGTAACAGCTGATAATACAGATAAGAATATACATACGTAATGAAAAAGGCGTTATAATAGGCGTGCATAGAGGCGTATACTAAAAACGTCATTATGATGGTGACACAAATGGGTGGATCCATAAGAGAATCCTGCAAAGTCAGCGAAAAATACATGGCAGAGATGCGCGCGCAGCCGCATGACGTGTGATTGACGTGTAACTAGAGGGTGAAGGGAACTTGACATTTAGCCCTACATGTGGAGACAGAAGTCTGGGGTGTCAGGACAACCTAGTCCTAAATCATATCTAATATCTTGTGTTTAAGGAACTATATTATCTAGAAGGAAAGGTCTTCTCGGACAGATCCTATTCTATACTGACTGCTAGTGCGTGTACAAGCGTCTAAGTGTCTACATGAGATGCGAGGGGGCATGGGCCTACCATGGTAACGAGAGTCATGAATTACTTGCACGGAGACAGTAAGGCCGGGCCCTTTGCTCTGCAGCTAGAGGGATGTTTACCTAAGCTACTTGGACAGGAATGTATTTCTTGAGGAACGGAGCAGATAACTTGAAGGCTGAATACAATTTTGGCAGGCAACAGGCCGGGCTAGGCACCGTTAGCCGCGCAGGAAGTAAGACAAAGTTCATGGATACAGATGCAGGTCCAGGCTGGAGCATTCAGAGGCAGAAGCAGGAAAAGGCTTGATGGCAGAATTCAGGGCCTACCTTGCCAGGGCTGGAAAACGTGAAAAGTATACCATATAAAGACGGTGGCAAGGCATACTTAGGAACAGAATATCTGGCCCATTCATGGCAGATATGAAAGAGTACATATTAACGTTGGACACAATTGTATTTGCGTCTTCATAGCTTGAAGTGGAGGGAACATACATGTACTTGTAGCATGTACATGGAGCCGTTGGGGTCTAGATAGGGGACACAATTGACCATAAAAAATTCATATTTCCTCAAAATGGCGGCCGCTCAGGTCTGAGGAGAGGGATTACCGCTGCGGCTCTGGGTCATGAAGTGTGTAGACAGAGTCGTAGCAGCTCAAAATGCCTCCCCGACCTTCGGGGACATCATAGGGGAGTGCAGATGCTCTCAAACTCGACGAGAAAAAGGTATGGAAGAGGGCTCCACGCTCAAGCGGAGTTCAGGTGAGCACCGCCATCTTCTCCGGCGCACAAACCGAGAATTTGTTCCTTGATACAATAGTGTCCAAAGTTTACCAACATCATCTGAGGATTTTTAGCGCTGGATGATTGAGTTGAATGAACATGATGTGCGCTCATGATAGTAAGATCCAATTTGTGGAAGTCTGCTTCAGGAAAAGCATACTTTCACACTAGATCTGAGATGAGGTTAGTAGTTGTTTGTCCATTTTTCTGCTCCTCAGGAATTCCAGTAAAACGTAAGTTAGTCTGGCATGATCTGCTTTCAGCATCATCCATATTAATTTGCAAGTCAGCCAACTTGGACGGGAGCTTAACCATGGAAGAAGACTGTTGAGATGTTTTGTCTTCTAGATCTGACACCCGCTGTTCCACTTCAAAGATACGTGTGGTTAGATGATGTATGTTATGGTTAATACAATTTAACTGTTTTTCCATTTTCTTGTTAGCCACATCCTGATAAATATTCATTGTTTTAAGTTAAGTCAAAATTTAAATAAGCAAGGTTTCAGTTGAATGAATACCTTTCTCTTCTGCTTTGCCATCTTGTGTTAATAAAAGAAGAGAGCCTGAATCAGGTGGGGTTGATGTTGCTGGTGGAGTCACAGGATTTATATCCTGCTGATTCTCCCATATAATTGGTGATGGTGGGTCTGGAACTGACTCCGCAGGTAGAACTTGCTGAGATACATGTTGACAGCCAGTATTCAGATTCAGTGCGAGAACAGAATAGCCTTTAATTTGCTCCTGTGGGAGAGTTTAGTCACCAGGACCCAAAAGATTCTTTCAATCCTGAAACCACAACTAAAGGATATATCGGACAATTCCAGTTTCCCAAGGAATTATTAACATGCTCTTTATCCCTAATATATTTTGTTGTACCAATACCCGCTGAATTAAATGTGAAAAGGCTAAACATTTGCATAGCTGGAGTCAAAGAAGTGGATAGTCCACCTTTCATCTCTATCGGGACTGGAGATGCAACCTCAGAGCCAGTGGCTTCTCCCAGAAGTGCTCCCTGATTAGCTGGGGAGCACATTGAGCACTCCAGTGAGGGTGCCTGCATACCTGAAACCATCATTGTCAGAACTTGGCAGCCTTGTTCCTTGTCACAGAAATTATTGCGCTCCCTCTAATTGCGCACTTACTTCGAGGGAGCTTTTATTGAAGTAAAAATGCATGATTTAATCTGTGAATCAACAGAGAGTTGTATTTTGCTTGTACTTCTCGTATCTGGAGTTCACCTTAGCTGCACACGTGACTACACAGGCCGTCCCCCTAATAACCTTGGAGAAGCCTAATGCTTTTCCTTGAGGTGTGCTTTCAATGCCTTTGAATTCCTTTTCTCATTTTTCTCCTGCATAACGCTAGCTGGTTTCTGAAGAGCTCACTCCCTACCCCATCTGAGTGTTATTTTAGAGAATGTGCTAAGAGCAGCATTCTGGTCCCCAACTCATATTTTACACATCTGTGTCGCTTGAAATCATTCGGAGTAAATGCTCCTATGGCAGCCTATCCGGAGATGACCATAATTCAGAGGATGCCAGAACAGTAAAAATCTGAAAGTCCAAGGAGTGATCGGGTGGGGCTTCAAAGAAGAGAGTGAGGGAGGAATGTTGCCAAATAATATGTAGTTCATTTTGGAGAAAAGGCACCCCTATCTTCTCATTCTTTTTATTTTCTTATCGGATTGCAATATGATTGCTCAACAAAGACTAATAAAAACTTTGGAGCAATGCATGTGATTTTGTTACCTGGTCCTGAGTTGATTCTCCTCTATCCTAGTCAAGTGCTCCAATTGACTAAGGTTGTGGATGAGAAATGCGAGCAGGCAGATATATTTTGGAAAGATCTACAAGTATGCATTTTACCTCTCAATTGGTGAACTTGTAATTGGGATTTCTGAGTTCATTGATGTAAGGAACAGTGGTGACCTCAACTATTTATTTATGTATTCATTTATTCATTTATTTTTATTTATTTAAAGTAGTAATTATAGCACAAATCGAGCCATGGTGCGACGGAGTGCTTTAAGAATAACAAGGGACCAATGGTAAAAGTACTTGGAGAGTTTAGCAGTGACTTTATGGGGAGGAGTATAGTCTAAAGAGTTGCGTTTTTATGTCCTTTCTGAAATCAAGAAAGTTAGGGGCATTTGAACAAGTCCCTGTTGCCATCACAAAGTCACTTTCAGTGACTTTGTGAAAGCGATAGGGGTTCTGCCTTATTTACAAGGCATAATGCTGCCTTGTAAATAAGGCCCCTTTTCATGCAATGCTCAGCGTGAAAGGGGTGGGCAGTGGGTGTGTGGTGGGCGTTTCACCGCAACACCCATTGATTTTGACTCTGTCCCCTATTTACAAGGGCAGTGTAAATAGGAGGCAGCGCTAAAATTAACACAAGGAAAAACCTGGTCTTAAGTTGCAAACGAGGAGAAATGCTTTATTTCTCCTCCTTCTTGCTTTTTCCATGTGTGCTGCCTTGTGCAGCACATATGGAAAAGCAAAAAGCCTTGGATTGTTTATGTACAGGAAGTTCTCCCTTCCTACACAAAATCAATCTTTAAAAACAAATGTCATTTTGTGATTTCCAAGAAGTGACAAAATGGTATTTAAAGATTGTTTATGTACAGGAATGGGGACCTTCCTGTACATAAACAATCTTTCCCCTGCACGCAGACACCCTTGAACTATGGTGCAAGAGTGCCTGCGTTGGCGCTACACTGCTAAGTGTAGCGCCAGCGTGGGGGGAAATACAAGGTTGCACCATATTCTCATTAATATGGCGCAGCCTTGTGTTTCTGAAGTGGCGTAGTGAGGCCTTAAGCCATGACGGCTAACGCCTCACTCCTCCACTTCAGTTGTACATATCCCCCTTAGAATTTAGGAGCATATCAGCAAGGCGAGGCGATAGAACTATCGCCGCTTTTGCGGCCGTTTTCGACCGAAAAGCGGCGATACTTTTATCGCCTGATTAGCAAGCAAGCGCTAACGCGTGAAACCTTGCGTTAGCGCAGGAATTCGTAACGCCCAGCTTTGCATCTCTGATGAGATGCAAAGTGGGCATTCCTGACCTGACATGACAGGAGAAATGTCTCTAAGCGACATTTCTCCTATCATCAAGCCCCACGCTATGAAGCATAGCAGCAGGAAAAGCAGCGATAACCCCTGTTATTGCTACTTTCCTTACGCCTGCTTCAGGACTGACTTAGCCATGATATCCTATGGAAGGTGGATATCATGGCTAAGTTTGTGAGTCCCTATCATCAAGCTAACGCCACATTGCGTGAGATTATTGCTGGGTTTCCAGCAATAACCTCACATTAGGCACTTAGCATGAGGATTTTTATCGCTTTTGAGATAAGTGTTGCTAATTGCACGCTATCTCAGCGATAAAAATCCACGCTAGCCGGCGATAATTATCCTAGCGCTAAGTGCGCTTAGCGATAATTATCGCCGGTTGTTGCTGATATGCCCCATAGCCTTTTGTAGACCAGAATGGGTTTCACAGTCTGGGAACTAGGCGTGTTAATAGGGAATTGCACGTCTACATTCTCTGGATGATGTTGACTGCTTCTTTCCTTCTCTTTCTTCCACTGTCAAGATCTGGGCTTCACCCTGGACCAACACTTTTATTCATATCCGAAGTTAATCTCATATCCAAATCTGGTAACTTCCATCTTCTTTCTCACAAAAAGGTAAAACGTGTCATAGCCCAACTGGCGATTGGGGGTTCATGTTCAAGAGAGTGAATAGGAAAATACTTTTTAAGTCAAGGCCCACAGCAGAAGCACCTCCTCAAGGTGAGCGCGTTCAACATCAAACCCTCCTATTAAACTATGGAGTAAATGAAGGTGGCAGGTCTGCTGACCCTGACCGATGCCGTGAACGAGATCCCAAAATATTATCTTAGGACATAGAAACAATGCGGCCTTTAATTGTAGATGGATAAGAAGACCCCAAATTTACTCAGAAATCTGCATGGCTATCTTGAGTATTTCTCCTTGCCTCTTCCCAATGTAAAGTCTTTAGAGCCATCTTTGATCAAGGCCACTTGCTCAATGCAATAATTATCGCTACATCAAATATCTAATCCCACATACTGCTCTTTTTCCAAAGTAGGGGCATATTTACAAGGGCTTTATCTCTGCTTTTTTGGCTTACAAAGCCAAAAAAGCGGAGATAAAACCAGTGCCCTATTTACAAAAGGGTGCTAACATGCATAATCGCATGTTAGCACCCTTTTTCCCAATGCCTCACTTTGCATCTCCAATGAGATGCAAAGTGGGCATTACTGGGCGTACCCAAGATGGACTACCTTGCAAATATCACTGATGTTTACATCGCGATATTTACAAGGCAGCCCACATGATTTTAGCACACATTAGATTTTGGTGAAAACGACCGTTTTCGCCAAAACCTAACGTTTGCTAAAATCCTGACTTAGCCAGCCCTAACATAGGGGGTGGATTATGCTGATACGACCCTGTGGGTCGTATCAGCAAGGTTATCGCCCTTTTGCAGGAAAACCAGCGATGTTCCCTGCAAAAGGGCGATAACTTCGCTATCTCTGGAATGCAGCGATGCAGCGCGCGCAACGAAATTCGCTTTATTAATTTTTTTCGTAACTTACCTGAAATTGGCCGTTTGCCGCATTTTGCAACCCCCCACCCTGCCCCTCCTCTGCGCCACGTCACCGCCCCGGTAAAACGCCCTACACGGGCCGTCACTGGAAAGACGGTTTAAGAATGCAAAGCTTGGAGCAATCACCAAACACTGTGAATAATGTCAATACTTACGTTTCAAGGATATTTGTAACTTCCCCGTTCATTTCTGGAGGCATGGAGCGCGGCGTAGCGTCGGCCAATGATTCTCGCTCTATTGTAGTCCAAGTATGCAGAGGCAACAAAATATGTGTTACACCGAGCGTGTGTTTTTTGACTAGAAGTTTGAGCACAAAACTCCCTACTGCGTCACTTTCCAAAAACTGGAAAGTTCCCAAAACCGCAAAGACATAAGTAGCAATATCTGCGTCAATAACGACCTTGTAATAGTCATGGGGGGGCGGGCATAAAAAAAAAGTGTAACTGTTCAGTGCCCCAGGAGGGAGGGGTGGCGTGAAAGCATGAGATGCTCTGGGCATAGACGTAAATGTGGTGCTGTATATCATTTGCATGCATTTCTTCATGCCCTGTTTTATCTGTTGCCGCATGGGTGTTTACCGTTTCTTATGGTTGGCGCATTGGTGTTTTAGTGTGGGGGGGTCTATCGCAGGGGTGTTACGGCGTGAACGTTACAGCATGGCTGTTACCAGGTGTTACCACATAGGTGTTAACAAGTGGTGGTTACCGTCTGAAGTCTACCACTAAGGTCTTAACAAGTGGTTGTTACCGTGTAGGGTTTACCACTTAGGTCTTAACAAATGGGTGTTACCGTGTAAGGTTTACCACTTAAGTTTTAACAAGTGGTTGTTATTGTGGGGGTATTACCGTGTGTTGTCACCGGGACCACGTTTTTTGTCACCTGAATTCAAAAAATAACCCCCTTAAGTAATAACGAATAGCCAATAGGGGGACAATTTTTTTTATTTTATTTTTTAGTATAGCATATGTTTGGTTTTGGGGTAGATTGTAACCTGTTAAGGTAGTATAGGTTTGTTGAGCTTTCATTCCAGACGCTCGCAGTTGTATGCTGCATTTAACTTAGCCCCAGATTTGATGACTTCAGAGCGCTTACTAAATAACTGAAAGGGAAGGTGTTCAGGTGCAGCAGAATGTGACAGGGCGAGCTCACCTCGGGTTTGCTGGCAGGAGTCATTTGTACATAATAGGGTACTTTTTATATCACAGCAATGTAGTTACGCAGTATGGGAAAGGGAAAGATAGGCGAGCCTTGGACTAGTGACAATTTGGTTACCTGACAGCATACTGCTTGGGTGCTGCAGGTTTACCAAACACATCTCACGTTTTACCAGAATGTGTCATTTACAGGTGTTTTTTCAATACCATGCGTCCTATCTGCATGTCTTATATGAGACTTGGAACAGTTCATTTTTAAGTCAGCTGAACTATTTCATGAGGGTTTTTTGCAACATTTCCACCATGGGTTTCAGTTACTGAAATGTATGCATGTTCAGCTAACTTTATGGCTTACCGGTTGGGCTGTCATTTCCAGGTTGATTATTTGCACCTAGCTCACTCTCCTCTGTCCTCATTAGTGGAGGGTAACATTGCTGCATCAGAGTTCCAACCCGTGGCCGACTTCCTAGGATCATCAACAATGCCTACTGGCAAAACCCTAAAAGAGTGTGTGCTAGGCGCTCTCATTGAAAGTCACATGCAAAGTTAACCGTATAGGCTATGCAAAGCGGTCAGAATTGAAAGTCTGATTTCAAATGTTCCTCAAGTAAATGCAACTGGTGCTATGCTAGGCGCTCTTAAGTTCTAATTTGATTTTCAATGTTCTTTCAATTAAGACAAATGGCGCTATGCTAGGCCCTCTCATTGAAAGTCACATCCAATGTTCCCTATGTAGTCAGGTAAATGCAACTGGGGCTATGCTAGGCGATCTTAATTTGTAATATGATTTTCAATGTTCCTTCACGTAATGCAAATGGCACTATGCTAGGCGCTCTCATGGAAAGTCACATGCAATGTTCCCTATGTAGTCAGGTAAATGCAACTGGGGCTATGCTAGGCGCCCTTAATTTGTAATATGATTTTCAATGTTTCTTCGCGTAATGCAAATGGCGCTATGCTTGGCGCTCTCATTGAAAGCCACGTGCAGTGTTCCTAATGTAACGGAACTGGGGCTATGCTAAGTGGGCAGAATTGAAAGTCTGATGTCAATATGAAGTTTTGAAAGCCCTGTTTTAGGTCAACCAGCAAGGTATATATACGGTATATTACCCGTTATTCTTGTAGTTCCACAAACAAAGCCTTGCGAATGCGAACATATCCCAGCTTGTTAAAACGTGAAGCAGCCTGGTTAGCTCGCTCTAATTTCATGCCACATCTTGTGGTAGATCTTACTCATAGGGTACGAGATGCGTCTGGCCAATCTGAAGCGCGAGGAGCCCAATGCTGCGCATCCATGCCATGGAATGGTCATAATCATTGACGTTTTCAGGTGGAAGCATGACTGCTTACTATGGGCACTACATCAAGACATTGTCACACCCGGGTTATGTCACGTCACTTGACTACAAGTCTTGGATGTCAGTCTCGCGAGGCACCTGCCTCTGTGGTCCCCTACATACATTATCCCAGGCCTCGTTGTCACACCTTCAAGAGTGCCAGAGGCAAGCGGGGATGTTACAAATATGTAATAGGAGTTTGTCGTCAAGTACTCATGGGCATGCGCGTGCGGTTACAAAATATGAATATGGGGTCTGTTGTCAAGTAGCATCTATGCACCCATCGCAGGTACACGTATGCATTGGAAGCTGGTTATATCAGCCTATGGCTCTACACCTGTGTGCTAGTACACGTACGCAGCTATGCACCTTTTGGGCTTGTGCAATCAAGCTTAATATGCTTGGGGTTCGTCACCCCCTTCGTGCTCGTACTCTTATACTATTAATGTTTGGGGCCACACAGTACCTCAGTGCCCTGGTGCCCGAACACATATGTGGTGGATGTCCGTGTTTGTGTCATGGTACCTAGGCTTGGGCGCATGCCGGCATTAGATGCCTAGGTCATTTCATACAATACTTACGCGCCCTGGGTTTTTACACTTTCACACTGGATACGTATGGGGTGGTGCACAGTACCTATGCATCCGTTTGGTTTGCGCATGCGATATCCGCATTGTCACACCGTACCTCTGCAACCTGGACTCAGAGTGGGGGTGGACAAAGGAGGGTACAGTCTCATGAGGTAGTGGGCCTGGCATGCACATCCAACGTTTTCCCAAGGGCTAGGAGCACTAATAATATATGTTTTATGTTCCTTTATGTATGGGGGATCCATGGTGGTGACACCTGTGAGGTGATCCACATGGCAAAGACGACGAGCTGTCGGGGCCACTTCTGCTACGTGGCGATGTGTCACCTGTGAGGTGATCCACATGGCAAAGACGACGAGCTGTCGGGGCCACTTCTGCTACGTGGCGATGGGTCACGCCTTATTATCTTTCAGTTCAAGAGTCATGGGTTTCGCCATCCGAGATGCCGGGTTGGATTCGGCTGACTTTCTGTAGCCCATTGGTTCTGTTTCATTCGAATTGCAAGTTTCCTTACTCTGTAACTCAGGGAGAAGTTTGCATCAGTACACTGTTACATAGTATCAGGGGCAGTAGTGTAGGTTTGTTAGCCTGTCAGTGGGGCAATGCACTAACAGATGCTCTTCTTCATTTTTGCCGGCAGTTTCACAAGGCCATGGTGCATAAGTTGGGAACAAGAATAGATTTTCATGGACAGGGCGGACTGTCAGTGGGGCCGGCAGGGACCTGGTGGGCCACGCCTTAAAAAGAAAGTAAGGGATCACCGGCAATCCGGATTCTGCTCCTAGGGGGTAACGACCCGTCTCATCGGAGCTGAAGGGTTTTTAGTTGAGTCCAGGGGTGGGCGATTTCCAGGGCATGACCTTCCTAGTGGGCTGTGGGGGAGGACAGATCGTCGGGCAACTATGCTGTCCTGTGGCGGTAAGGTCATGATTGGTAAGCATAGTCTTCGGCCCTTAGCGGCCAGCACCATGTAACTCCAGGGGCAGTGACAGCCGGTCAGTAGGCTGTCAGGGTGCGGGCCAGGGGAGTCACACTTTCCAGTAGGCCAGTGGCCACCCTCGCACGGGCATCAGTGCGCAAGTATGCAGAATTGCAGCCACCGTTATGGAGTTTAAGGCTTGGGGCATAGGGGGGCCCAGGGGAAAGTATCCGTGCGAGAAGCTGTACCCCCTATGCAAGCTTACTCTGGTGGAGTAGTATTTGTAGTTTACCAGGATCTGATCTGGGGCTGCCAGTCATTGACCTTGCCGTAGGCTCTAGAGGGGACACGCAGAAAGTAAAGTATATACATTTGTAGAGTACGTTAGGAGTGGCATTTGTATTAGAGCATGTTAAGGTTAGACAAGTGACATGTGTCTACCAATGTATTTGGACTTTCTGCGTAAAGTGTACATAATAAAAATTAATAATCAATGTTTTTAATATGTAATAAATACGGCCGGGGGGTCACTCCCCCTATTCCAAAACAGTGTGGTTTGAAATGCTTGCCCTGGGGGGAGGAGGTGTACCCATCCATCCAAGGACAGAGTTGGGGGTTTCTTCTTTAAAAGGGGTCGTAGGCAAGTACCCGACCATATAGACAAGGCAAGCGCTATCTAGCGCGCGCCACCAATATGGCGGTCGCGCCAGACCCCATCAGTGAACCGGAACACGAAACGCCAGACTTTTGGGGGAGACTGGTTTAGACCAGCCTCCCGCCTGGTGATCCCACTGGCCCCTCTTAAAAGTGGGCGGTGGGCGCAGGAACAGTCTCTTGTTCCTCGCGCTCCCCACCAGGACGCAGCCGGGCCAGCGGCGGCCCGTAACCTGTTTTTCCCCACCCACCATCCCCTAGGGCAGGCAGTTTGAATGTGCATTACAGTAATAAGTGTTGTGCTTAAATTTGTTGTTACAGGTATCTGTGATATGTTCAAAATGAATTGTGATGTGTTTAGCAATTTTGTAATAAAAGTGTGTGTTGTATGATGATTTTTTCTTACAGGTGATTTTAGTGGAATACATTGGTTAATATGTAATGAAATATCAGTTCAATATCGTAGTAATAAGTGAAGTGTATAGGTCTATGTTACAAGTAATTTTGTTGTATTTTAGCAGTGTGTCCCTGGTCAGCGGTAAGGTCATGATTGGTAAGCATAGTCTTCGGCCCTTAGCGGCCAGCACCATGTAACTCCAGGGGCAGTGACAGCCGGTCAGTAGGCTGTCAGGGTGCGGGGGCCAGGGGAGTCACTCTTTCCAGTAGGCCAGTGGCCACCCTCGCACGTGCATCAGTGCGCAAGTATGCAGAATAGCAGCCCCCGTTATGGAGTTTAAGGCTTAGGGCATAGGGGGGCCCGGGGGAAAGTATCCGTCTGATAAGCTGTACCCCCTACGCAAGCTTACTCTGGTGGAGTAGTATTTATAGTTCTACTGGGATCTGGGGCTGCCAGTGCCCCCGTTATGGAGTTTAAAGCTTAGGGCATAGGGGGGGCCTGGGGGAAAGTATCCGTCCGATAAGCTGTATCCCCTACACAAGCCTACTCCGGTAGAGTAGCAGTCGTAGTTTACCAGGATCTGATCTGGGGCTGCCAGTCATTGACCTTGCCGTAGGCTCTAGAGGTGACACGCAGAAAGTAAAGTATATGCATTTGTAGAGTACGTTAGGAGTGGCATTTGTATTAGAGCATGTTAAGGTTAGACAAGTGACATGTGTCTACCAATGTATTTGGACTTTCTGCATAAAGTGTACATAATAAAAATTAATAATCAATGTTTTTAATATGTAATAAATACGGCCGGGGGGTCACTGCCCCTATTCCAAAACAGTGTGGTTTGAAATGCTTGCCCTGGGGAGAGGGGGTGTACCCATCCATCCAAGGGCGGAGTTGGGGGTTTCTTTTTTAAAAGGGGTCGTAGGCAAGTACCCGACCATATATACAATACAAAACAAACCCCATGGGACTGGGGATTACCATGTGAAACATTTTTTTTCCAGCGTAAAATCGCACGCAATTCACAGTTCCATGGGGTTTAACACATACATTTACCACCTGTTCTGAGCAGGTGGTAAATGTTTGGGGGGGCTCTGTGTGGGGTGGGGGTGGGGGTGGAGGGAGGAGGTTTTGGAAATAGGGGAGAGACGGGAATGTTAAGTTATAGCATTCATACGAAAAAGCAATTCACACACAAAGCTCTCTCAGAAAATGAACATCGGAGCAAGAGATGTGTTGTCTTCAGCTGCAGCCAAAGCCTCATGCGGAGTTTCCAGCTTGATTTCAAGCAGGAAAAATTGGGAATATTTTTCCAACACCCAAAAAAACGGGAACGGGACAAATGCCCATTAAGTGCCAGGCAGAGCGGAATTCCATTTTGAATTAATAAAGTCAATCAGAATGAATTCTAGAATTCTAGGACCTACCAGTATATTGAGAAATGTTCAAGACACTGGAGAAAAGTAAACAACATTATGAGACAGACACGATGACTCAGAACTACATTGAGAGAAAACAGAAGCACCTTCACTTGTGACCGATGACAACATAAATTCAATTACTCTTTCTATTCAAAATCCTCTATTTATTGCATATTCATTCAGTCTGCACTGCATGCTGAGTACTGATGTTTGTAGTGACCAGAAGCGGAAGTGAAGGTGGCGTCATTCCAGGGGATGCTAGACCTTGGAATTATCACCTCTCACCCGTCAGGAGTCCACTGTTCTCCCTAAAAAAAGCCTTCGTTTAGTGCTTGGGTACCATATCAGATCACGATACATGTGCATTTTCTATGCATTTACTTTGCTTTTGGAAATTTGATTAAATGGTATTAATTCCTCCTCAACTGATGGAGTCATACCTCTTACATGCATGCCAAATCTGTGCCTATTGGCACGAGCAAAAATGGCCTGACAGCCAACCTTAAATGTGCAGAAGCACTGTTTCTTGATTTAATGGCCCCTTTATTGATACGTTTGCAGAAATATTTAATGGTGCCTATAGTGATACATTTGCAGTCATATCAGAATACTGTTTGTAGTAGTAACACAATCATCAAATTGTCCTATTACTGCAAATGTCCCGGATCATAATGGGTTTCCTGTAAGACACACCTTTCCAGATCACAAGCTTCCTGCCATAAAGTCTTAGTCCACACCATCATATCCACCAACCTATGTACTTGCGACATTAGAAAGGTCAAGGGGTGAGAAGGCCGCCACAGATATGAGAGATGCACCGGTTTCCGGATTGGCAGGAAGGGCTGCAAAATATATAAAGTGATGTGCCAATTACGTGCCGGGTCTAATGCCCAGGATCGCATACTTACTGTGATGTGCTGGAAGCTTGATGGCATATAAAGCCCCGGCATAAGATCATATGCTCGGTGTGAGCACGATGCACCCGGCTGAGTGCAGGCAGATCAAGGCAACTGCATTTCACACATAAATAAAACAGTTCAAATGAAATCTGAATAGCAGCAGCAATGTGTTTCCCCAAGGAGTTCGTCTCTATTTTCACCTCTGCAAACTATGTTACGTGAACAAACGGAATCTTTTTGCTCACACTTTAGGTGTTAAAGAAACAATTGAAAGTCTTGTTTACTTAGGTCCTTCATTTGCAAGCCCCGGAGGGCCAAGACGGTTGGCTCTGCCTCCTGCTGCTGTGAACGACTAAACACGCCGAGCAATTGTGCTTTTTTAAGTGGTGTTTTCATTATCTTACTTGCCAACTTAAGAACAATCTCATCTAGTGAGGAGAGGCGGGGCGTGAAGGGGCGGGGCCTCCTGCCCAGAAGTACCTACCAGGCACTTTCTATCCCCACCCCGCCCCCAAACTCTCCTCCTCCCCCCCAAAAAAGCTTGCTGAGGCTGATGCTGATGTCCTGGGGTGTTTTCCCACCCCTTAATGTATGTTGTCAGTTCAAAAGTTCCTGTAAACAAGCTGAAAATCACTATTTACAGAGGTTTTTAGCTCATTTTCCCCCGCCATCGTGTGATATCGGCTCATCACGTGGAGACCGTGTGATGAAGCCTATATGGTGTGTCACCAGATGGTGGTAGTCCCATGTGAGTTGTTAGGTATGCATTATCTATTTTCAGTGGGTGACCCAAGTGACTATCTTCGCCTTATACACAACATGTGTTTTTTGGGTTACTAGAATTTGTTGAAATCTGTCATTATTCACAATAAATCACTTCTGTGACACGCTGTGAGTGTTTCTGGCAAAACTGGGCAGCAGAAAGGATTTTGCAGAATCATTTCTACTGAATGTCGCACCGTGTTTGACTCTCTTCTTCGATGATTTGACTTATTGCCCACCCATTTGAACCGTTTAACATCCTGATGATGACCCCGGTGATTTGCCTCAGGGTTTGAAATGAATGGTATTCACAAGTAGTCTACAGTTTGACTCGTGGTTGACAATCGCAGTGCTTATTTTGAGCCAGTGTTTTCCATTGCGACTTAATTACCGACACTTATGACAGTCTGCCATTTCTGCACATGTCGTCATTGTTAGTGTCATTTAGAGGTGAGCAGAGCAACAGTTGTGTTTTAGTTCAATATATATTAAAAATGACATACCTGCCATCCAAGCCATTCTAATAGCTTTGGAAGCCAGAAATAGTCTGAATTGTCACACTTCATGGAGTGTGATGTTTAGTTGTTGTGTTGATACTGTCATTGGCAGTGCAGGCAGGGGCAATGGGCTGTGAAAGCTGCAGTGGCCTTCTGAGACGGGCCCTGGCACTTATGCTGTTTTACAAATGAAGCACTTTGTTGACTATAGTGAACTGGTCCTTTTGAATGCTCCTAATCAGATGATCCTCATACATATTTTGCATGGTCCCATGCAAATTTATATATATATATGTGTGTGTGTCACTGATACAAGCACACACTCATCCATAAAGCTACTCTAATAATCACACACTCTCACTTATAGACATTTATATACTCTAACACACATATATACTGCCTTTCACATATGTAGTTACTCACACGTGTACTACTGAGAAACACATTCACTCACTAACACACCAATACACACACTCACCCACCCATACTGTCCATAACAGATGCACTCTTGAAACCATGCACCCAGTAATTCACCCACTCACACATCTATGCACAGAGTTACACACATCCAATCCACACAAACACTCAGGCACCCATACACATACTCAGACAACCAATCAATAACTCATATAGACACTCATGTAGCTATTCACAAACCCATGCAGCCGCTTATACACCAACAGACAGACGGATACAGACATTCACACAGCTTACTCACTAACCCATGCATTCAGTAAGATACATTTAATGACTCACTTATAGAGTCAGTCATGCACCTACTAAATCATCCATTCAGACACTTATACACCCACTCTTTCTTCAATATGCCTTTCCCTATATATATTAAACATATTTAAACTTAGAAACACAGTCACTGGATGATGTCATCAGTGATGTCACTGACCATGTCATGAGTGATGTAATATGTGACGTCATCAGCAGTGCATTGCGGGGGTGTGAGTTATAGTTAGCTGAACTAACTATAACAGGGGAATTTCTATGGTTGTGTATGAGTGAAATGTCCAACTAACTAAAATGCCCCTGAAACCTATGTTTTTTTCAGTTAATTTCTATGGTTTTTTAAATGCTCATTTCTAACTATAACATGCCTGAAAACTATGTTTTTTTCAGTGAATTTCAAAGGTTTTTTAAATGCTGGTTTCTAACTATAACGTCCCTGAAACCTATGGTTTTTTCAGTGCATTTCAAAGGTTTTTCAAATGCAAATTTTTAAGTGTAAAAGTGTAATAGTAGTTTTACCTATGTTTTTTGTACTGAATTTCTAGAGTTTTTTACCTGTTTATTTGTAAATATAATATTTATTAAACAATATATACTTTTCTGAAAATTGCAATTTTTTTATTCAAAAATGTAAAAAGAAAAAAAACATTTTTTGGGGGAGTTGCGCAACGAAAGCGTACCTAACACAGCGGGTGCACGTACCCAAGTCGCCATTTTGGAAAAGTCATGAAGGATCCGCATATGGTGTGTGATGGGTGCTTGTGTTCCAGTTACGTCATATACGTATAATATTACGTGGTGTGCGCTTTTGGTATGCGACTGGTACGCGACTCCTGCTCCCGGTTATTCGCGACACATGCACAATACAATATGCAACGCTTGCGCGGTGGTGGGCCCCGCGTGACGTCATATACGTGCTGGGGCGCGCTGGGTGTGTGACTCCCGCAAAAGTTTTTATATTCTAAAATGATATGTATGTGTCTTTAATGTACATATTAGGGCAAGAGATTATCTAAGGTATTCATAAAAATAATATATTTCTACTTGTAGTAAACGTATATTATTTTTAAATACATTTTCGCGAAGTCGCGTCGGGTGCGCTCGTCGTAAGCGCATGGTGCGCGACTCCCATGTGACCTCAAAAAAAAAGGATTTGATTGGTTCCTAATATTTCCCACTGTAACAGTTGAAGGCCCCACCCATTTTCTTCATTCTTCTTGGAGCAGATTAAGGGAAACATCTCTTCTCCTTCTAGAAGACATTCGATTTTTTGGGGTGATCATTCAAACCTGAACAACTGAAATGGCAGCCCAGCAAGAAGAAGTTCACGTTTCTTCGGATGAAGAGGTGTTACAGGAGGCACCACGCAAGATGAGACCGGAGTCAATGGTGTGGAAGTTTTTTACTTTTCCTGAAGGACAAAAAAAAGTAAATGCAGTGAAGGTGACAGGGTGCTGTCAAGAGGCAGCAATAAGAAATACTCTTGTGGTACAGCTGGTATGTACAAGCATCTTCATACTATACATCCCCGCAATCTTGCACGGGAAGAAATGCTGCTGAAGATCCACCACCAGGTGTTGCAAGCACCTCAGGAGCATCATCATCCCTGGCTCCTCTCAATATTAGGCCTGAGTTTTCTTTTTTGAAGCAGCACTGCATTAAGTGCAAGAAGGTGATTTGTTATGGTGAACAGTCTGTGGATGCTGTGTGTGCAGCACAAAGAAATCAACAATGTTAATTGTTTCTTTTCTTGTTGGAATGATAATTAATTCCAAAAGTTGATAGTTTACTTTGTTCCTTTTTTTGTTCAGTTTTTGAAAAAACACCAAAAAAAAATACAAAATGTAAAAAAAAAAAAAAAAATACAATAGAAAAAAGAAGAAAAAAAATAGTTCTTGACAGAACTACCTTATCTGGTTAAAAATAAACTATAATTTCATGATAATGTCTAACAGTTTGGATAAATATACATGTAGAGCATGATTGACTGAAAGAATGCATTAGTAGTGTATGGTGAATTTATAGGTGCAGATCTATGAGGATGTGCAGCAGCGTAGCACTGCAAGCCCTTTGGCTGTACCGCACTGCAACACTTCCAAAGCACAGGGATGCGACATATTTACAATCATGAATATGTTGCATCTCTGTGCCTCCCTCTGCACTGGCACACAAACTGTAGCCATGCTGTGGCGCAGGCACCCTTGCACCATGGTGCAAGGATGCCTGCGTTGTGGGGAGATTGTTTTTGTGCAGGAAGGGACACCTTCCTGTAAAAAAACAATCACTAAAGGCATTTTACTCCTTCAATGCATCTCTGTGCAGTGCAGCACACATTGAAAGAGGAAAAAATGAGGAGAAATTAAAACATTTCTCTTCGTTGCGCCTTGCTACACCACCTCTACGGTGGTGCAGCATTCACACTCATCTCCAGATTTACAATTTCTCATAAATCTTGAGATGTGTCTTGTTCCATGAGTGTTGTGTGGGAACATACACAGCAACACCCATGGAACGCACCTTCCACACAAAGTGCTATGTGTGCAGGGGCTGTATTTTGAAGGAGAGAAAAAGCCATGCGCAGTGGCTTTTCCTATCCTTGTAAATATGGAGGTGCCCTGAGTGCCACCACTACATCACAAAAAGTGATGTACTGGTGGCGCAGGGGGCTTGTAAATCTGCCCCATAAGTGCTTAGATATTGACGGAGTGATACGATAAGAACATAGTGCTGGATGGGTGATTGAGGAAGTGCATGAGACTGACAGGAAGAATCCTAGGCTGTATGAGTACTACTTTAGTACTTAGTGGAGTGTACCAATAGTATGTATGTGCTTAGATGTTTGTAGGGATTGTGCGCAGAATATCGTAGGTGTAGTTGTGTTAGTGCCTAGGCCATTCCATAAGAACATCACTAGTAATCGCAATTATCACAGTGCTGCAAATAGAGTGCATGGTCAAATTATAAGTGCTTAGGTATTGGCAGAGTGATTGGATAGGTAGATAGAGCTGGATGGGTGGTTGAGGAAGTGCATGGGAGTGACAGGAGGAATCCTAGGCTGCATGGGTAGTACTTTAGTATTTAGAAGAGTGTACCAAATAATATGTTTCTTGTTACAGGTCTGCATGCATTGTGCAGAGAATATTGTAGGTGTACTTGTGTTAGTGACTAGGCCACTCCATAAGTACATGACTAGTAACTACCATGATGACAGTTCTGTAAACAGAGTGCCTGGTGAATTTATAATAGGTTAGGTATTGACCGACTGATAGGGTAAGTAGATAATACCGTGATTGGAAAAGTGCATAGGACTGACAGAAGGATTCCTAGGCTGCATGGGTACTACTTGGATATTTAGTGGAGTGTACCAATAGTATGTATCTGGTTAGAGGTCTCCATGCATTGTGCACAGAATATTGTAGGTGTACCTGTGTTACTGGCTAGGCCACTCAAAAAGTACATCACTAGTAATTGGAATGATTACAGTGCTGCAAACAGAGTGCATGGTGAATTTATGAGTGCTTAGGTATTTGTGGAATGATAGGATAAGAAGATAGTGCTGGATGGGTGATTAAGGAAGTGCATGGGTGTGACAGGAGGAATCCTAGAGTGCATGGGCAGTACCTTAGTATTTAGAAGAGTGTACCAATAGTATGTATCTGGTTAGAGGTCTGCATGCATTGTGCAGAGAATATTGTAGGTGTACTTGTGTTAGTGACTAGGCCACTCCATAAGTACATGACTAGTAATTGGCATGATCACAGTGCTGTAAAGAGAGTGCCTGGTCAATTTATAAGTGCTTACCTATTGGCAAATTGAAAGGATGAGACGATAGTGTTGGATGGGTGACTGAGGAAGTGCATGGGAGTAGCAGGAGGATTGCTAGGCTGCATGGGTGGTAAGTGGGAATTTGCATGAGTGTATGAATAGTATATACCTGGTTGGAGGTCTGCATGCATACTGTACAGAATATTGGAGGTGTACTTGTGTTAGTGGCTAGACCACTTCATAAGTACATTACTAGTAATTGGAATGATTACAGTGCTGCAAATGCAGTACATGGTCAATTTATGAGTGCTTACGTATTGGCGGAGTGATAGGATAAGAAGATAGTGGTTGATAAGTGATTGGAGAAGTGCATGGGATAGACATGAGGATACCTAGACTGCATAGTTAGAGTGCTGGTAGTTGACAGTAGGGTTAGTTTATAAGTGCTTGTGTTTCAGCACAGAGATTAGATAAGGACATGGTTCTGTCAGGATGATTGCAAAAGTGTACAGAGAGTGACAGTGTGATTGGGGCACTGCATGAGTACTACCTAGATTATTACAGGACTGAACCAGTAGTCTATAGGGGGTTAGGGGCCTGCATAGATTGTGCACATTAGACTGTAGCACAATGTCTCTTCATGTCTGTATCATTGTACAAGTGCATAGACAGTGACTGGGTAGGTAGACTGCTGGTAGATGAAAGCAGGGTGAGTTGATAAGTGCTTCTGGTTTAGCACAGAGATTACATAAGGATATGCTTCTGTCAGGATGATAGGAGGAGTGGGCAGAGACTGGTAAGTAGACTGCTGGTAGTTGACAGCAGGGTGAGTTTATAAGTGCTTGTGTTTTGGTACAGTGATTAGATAAGGACATAGTTCTACTGAATGATTAGAGTATTGCAAGGAGATCATCTGAGAAAATGCATAACTGCTTGGGTACTGATAGCGGTATTGAATTAGTACATGCTAATAGTAAATTACTTAAAAACTGCCTTACCAATAACATAGTGATTGGTGGACTGTATGGTTAGTACCTGAGGTCAGTCAGTCAGTCAAAACCACTTTATTCGATTAATTAAAATCATAAAAGTATACTACACGATTAAATACATAAAATCTTGCGAATCACAAATCAACAATTTAAGAACAACTCCTAATAAAATTTCGTAAAAGACCATAATCAACGTGAAATCTTAATACAGGATCAAATTCCATATATCAAATAGGCTCCACATCCTGTATAGGTTTTAGTCTGACTCTTCTTTCTCTAACAGCTGCCACCAAAAAGCTAGCGACACAGAACATAGTTAATGGACATTCAAGCATGCTTAGAAACAATAGAGCTGGCTTATACTGTGTAAAATTCCTGCTCTTTAATAAAGGAATAATAAACCTCTTCCTAGCACATTTAAAAAAGGAGCAGAATAGCATAAAGTGCGTGGTGTCTTGTGGAGAGATATCATCGCACTTGCAAGGGGCGACATTTTCAGGCCTATTCCAGCCAGCCACATCCCAAAGAACTATGTGTATTTGGTTGAACCGGAATTTAGTCAACAGCCATTTGTGAAAAGGATGGGTTACCACTGTAAGATAGAAAGACAACCCTGAGAGCTGGGATACCAGGACGTGGCCCCTGACAGAGGGTTTACGAAGTTCTTCTTCTTCCCGCACGGCCTCCCTTAGCTTTGTAAAATTGATTTTTACCCACTCAAGATCTGCCTTGCAAAGAATTTCAGGATTAAAAAAGATTTCAGGTCTCCCAATGTAGGCAGCTAACCTCTCGATGTTTGACAACCATTGAATTTTATTCATGTTGTCAAGTCGAATCGAATACAGTCCTTAGGTATTTTAGACATTAATAAGCAGTGAGTAGGTGTTTAAAGGTGTGTATGAATAGTGCCTGGACGAATGTAGTAGTGGAAGGATAGTGTTTGGATTACTTAACCTTACCTTTACAGTAGTAGATATCAAAATATTGTAAAATAAATGTGCAGTTGTTTGTTATATTAGGATCTGTAAAAGAGAAGAAAAAATACAGTTATAATATATAATATTATCATTTTATAAATACAACATAATTTAAGCATAATATAAATTATTTTGTTTGACTTTTTTGTTGTTCTCAGAATATATTGAATTTCACTATAAATATTGATTTCAATGTTACTCATCACATAACAGCGGGCCAAAAAAAACAATCAAGAATATTGTTTGACCAGACATAGCTAATACAGGAGACCTATTTCCCGGGGGACACGTCTTCACAATAGACGAGGACGACAGATTTCTAGATTGCAGTTTCAAGACCCGCTTCATCATGTGCAGAATGCGGAGTTTCCCTCATTCCCCGTTGAGCCGGATACATTCCCCCCGCTCAGCCTGGTCCTGGAAAGTGCGGATGGCGCTCGCCTGGTCTCCAAGATGTACAGGGCCTGCGCTCAGCTTCCTCCTGTGGAGGACACCAGGATCAGGCAGGAATGGGAGGCGGATGTCGGCGGAGGGATCACAGATGACCAATGGAAAAAGTACTGTGTGGTCACCGGGGAGATCAGCCATCACAAGTTATTACATTTTAAATTCCTCAGCCGCGCTTATTACACACCTGCCATGGCCCACAAGTTTGATGCATCCAGACCTCACAACTGCTTGAAATGCACCGCTCCACATGCTGTTTTTTTTCATCTGGCTTCGACCTGCCCTTGTTTACAGGCCTACTGGGCGGAGGTACTCGATACGCTGGGGAAATCATCGGGATCCCACTTGTCCCCCTTCGTGAAATCGCCCTTCTGGGTTATACAGTTCAGATACCCAAGAAAGCTAGAAGGTTGGCGTCCCTGGGGCTACTACTGGCGAAGAGGGAGGTAGCCTTCCACTGGGGTAGGAAAACTGCCCCTAAGCTGCACGACAGGTTGCCTAGCCTGGTGTATTGCAACACTAATGCAGAGTTATATGCCAGTTTGATGCCGCCAGCATCCCGTCCTAAAGACATATGGGGGCTACTGCGAGCATACTTGGACACGGCAAGGCAAGCTTCTGCCTCACAAACTGACAATGGCATAGTGCCGGAGGGTGTGGGCTGAGAGATGAGTACCGCACACTGTCACACAACATGACACGGCGTGGGCCTGGGGCGGGGGTTGCGGCCCAGAATATTCGCAGGAAAGCGACTGTTCAAACTTGGAAGGATGATGTGAGGGGGGTGGGCAGGCACGGGGAGGGAGAGTCGGGTTCTGGAGCCTATTGGATGTTGCCACTGTATGTATCAATACCCTTTTCCATTATTGTAGCATGTACTGTCAGGTGCGCTTCTTCATTCCTTTTGGTTGTGCAATAACCATACGCAATGCATTGTGAATTGTCTTCTTTATTTGGAAAAATAAAAATGTTTAAAAAAATAAATTCAAAAAACTGAATAAAAAGATTTAAACAAAAACAAACAAAAAAAAATATTGTTTGAAAAAAAAACAAATCTATGTCAAAAATATTTTCAACATAGTCCACTATCTCTGCACATTGCATAAAAATAACTTCCTTAATAACATAGCATATAATACAAATCACACATATATAAAATGCTTCTTTGCAAGAGAATATTGTTACTACAATAAGAAAGAACTGAAACAATAATTCAATCAACAATTCTTTATAATTTCCTTATACTCTAAATGATGATCTTTATAATATATGTTGTCAGAATATCCCAGAAAAAGTGATTAGTTCATATTAATATCTTTCCTCTAAGCCAAATGATATTCCTGATATCCTTTCTACTGAAATTGTCCACAGTAATCATATTAATACACTTTAACATATTCCCAATAGGCCGAATTATGTTCTTAGAACTTTGGCTTTAAAAATATTAGGTATGAGTTTGGGAATTCGTTCGGCAAACGATATCTAAAAACCATATGAGCATCATTACAATATGTCCATCCTTTATTGCATTTTAAAAAGACAGTGTAATGTCCAGATGTTGTAGAAGGACCATGGTGGGAAATAATTGCTACTGCTACAAAAGTTCTTCCTGATATTGATAATTGACTTGCTACAACATTTTTAATTAAAGTTTCCAATTTTCTTCCATCAGCTGTACAATGTTGTATCATTAAAATTATATATTGTCCAAATCTTTGTATAAGTAATGTTGATAACATTTCTGATTTGCATTGGCTACACTCCATGTTTTGATTTGCTGATTTAACTAATTTGTTGAAAGACACTGTTTTACAGTCTGGTATTGTTAAATACATAAATCTTTCAATGTCTATGTTAGTGGTAGAAATAAACCTACAATTTTCACATTCATGTTCCCATTTATAACGAAGTCCAAATAGATTTTCAATTTGTATTCCTTCCTGTTCTAATACTAAAAGCATATACAGTAGAAATTCCTAAGCATCTTGTTGCACATTCTGTGCAAATTGTGTAGAACCAGAACATTTATCCAAAAGATTCTGAATATCAGAAACACTTTGTATTTTACTTTTATCAGTTCTCAATTTTTCAAAAATGGAATGCAACAAGGAACAAAACATTTTTTCTTGATTTTCCATATATTGCTGTTGCAGATTTTCTAGAAAAAATACATTTACCACTACATTAGCATAGCAGTTGATACCTGGACTATTTTCTAACTGACATCCAACAATCTCTTCAATAGTGTCCTTTTTCTTTTTGCTTGGAATTTCAACATTACCTTGATTTTTGTTGTTCTTTTCAACTTCACTACAGACATTCTCATATCTTCGTTTTTGACCTACTACACGCTTTCATATACAGGATATTCACCTAAATTGGGAGCATACAGTCTTCTTAACCGATTATACTCTCCTACACAATTTGCATCTGCACTAAACATTCTCTCATCAAAATCAATCAAACGCAATCCAGATAAAGTTCTGAGTCAGGACAAAGCAACATATGCCATACCCTCTTTAAATACAATACTTTCAATGTTTACCAAAGCACTGTCTACACTTAAACCTTGAGATTTATGAATAGTCACCGCATATGCCAAAGAAAGAGGAAACTGTTTTCTATGAACATACAAATCTTTAACAAGCAAAAAATGAGCAGAACAACGAGCAATTTGTTTTACTTCTTCAATCTGATCAAATTAGATTTTCAAACATTCCTTGATAACATGGCCCCATATTTTCATTTGGAAACAAGTTGGTATGTAGCTGACTTTGCAAAGCTTGTTTGCCATGTACTGTCAATACTCCAATTCTTATATCTTGAGGAATGGTTCCATAATCTTCATCATTTGCTTGTCGCATATTTTTAATGAGTTCTTTGTACTCAAAATATGACCAAATGTTAACGTTTCCAACACTTCCCAAAGACTTTCTGGTGTCTTCGTGCACAAGCGTTTTAAATACTGGTTGCCCATTTACAGGAGTAAGTTGCAGTGGATCACCAAAAACTATCACGTTTTCCTCCAAATAAGACATCATATTCTGTTTTTAAAATTTGCTGCATTCTTAAATGCTCAAAGGCAAGCAGTAAGTTTGAGACAATTCTCACCTCATCAATATTCAGAAGTTTCATTTTCTTTATCACTCTTGAAACTTCATAACAAGCTTCTCCAGATAGCTTGGGATATTCCAATTTATTTTCATGTTCCACAGGTAGCATTAGTAAACGATGTAATGTAATTCCTTTAATGTTGTGTGCTGCCAATCCAGTTGGAGCAGTTACAACACAAGACAAATGTGAGTCAGTTATTTTCCGTAGATAAGTGGTCAAAACTTTAATCAAGAAACGTTTTCCTGTACCAGCTTGACCACTGATATACATTCAGATAGGTTGAAATGATGTGCATGTGTATTCTTTCTTTTCATGAAGAAAACCATGGTCGATCTGTTGTCTAACTTTCTGATATATTTCTTTCTGTTCAATATTTAGTTATTCTCCCAAGTTTCCTAAGTCCATAATATCTTCTTGAGCTTGATGCTTTGCTGTTTCCTCTTCATTCATGGCGATTGCTGGTTCATTTTCAAGAATTGGGTGTGCTAGTGGTTCTTGACTCCGGGTACCAGAACTTTGACTGTCTTGAGAACTGTCTCTAGCAATCTCAGCTGCAATAGTAGCCTCTTGATTAATTTCTTTATTCAACATTTTGAGATAATTTGCAAAAACTGGGCATTCAATGCTATCTTTACATGCATTGAAAAAATCTTCATAGCACTGAAAATCTCCAAGTAATTCCAATTCCGTACGCCAAGGCTTGAACAGTTGTAAAGTGCTAAATAGCAAAATTCTCTTTGATCAGCAGTATCACAACTCTGTTTCCTGTGATTAATCAGATTTCCTTTACTATGTTTCACCAAAAATCTGTCTGAACCACTCACTGCATATTTTTCTTCATTTATGTTTTCTGTAGTATTTTTCTTAAAACTGTAAAAGTGCAGCACTTCATAGAGACATATGTTCTCAAGATGACGACTTCTATTTAGATAGTATGTATCCAACATGTTTGTTTTGACAATATCTGTACTTCCTGGTTCATTTACTTCTAAATATTTGATTTCTTGTATAGGTTTAAGTACTCAATTTCGCGTTGCAGCAAGACCTAGACTCACCCAAATGATCCCGCTTGACTTTGAATATAAACTTGCAGACAACTACCAATCCGATCATTCGTACGCTCCAATCTCTCGATGGGATAACATCTTCAAACTAAAAGTGTACAATTTCTTACTAAGTCTCTTCTTGTGGGAAATGGCTTCCCACATTTCTTTTAACTCCGTCTTTTCTGATTTTGTTATTTGTGATGTTACATACCGAGCAACAGCAATGGAATTTTCCACAACATACTGGATATCCATATTAGCATTCCACATTGAGAGAATAACTGGACTATAATCATTGATATACTCTGATTCTTCACTTCTTCTCACGTATTTTTGGGAGGTTTTCTAGTGATGGTATGTCTCACTGCTGACATGAAACTGTTTACTCTTCCTTTGGATATTACTGGAAATCCAAAATGACATTTGGTATAAAACCTTTCCTTCGACTTGTATTTCCGTCGACAGTATTTGTCACAGCGATGACTTTGGAATCGTAACACTTGTTGCCTTAAGGTGTTTTCTTCTGTTCATTTTGGTATAGCACATGTGACATAATCTTCAATAAAAGATAAAACAGTGTCATCCAAATCAGTTCCAAATTTGGGTGCATTTTCAATCCATAAAAACATATGTATATAAGGGGCACCTCTAGCTTGATCCTCCTTTCTCCAAAAGAAATCAATAACTTCTCCAAGAGATGGATTATTTTTATTGCCGATAAAAGACATCATAGCTTCAAACCTATGGTTGAAATATCTGCATACATTTACAGGATCCAAAGAGCACAATTCACCAGGTGTCTTGTATTGAATATTTTTAATATTTGAATTTGCTTCTCGAATAAATTCAAGTAAATAATCCCAGCGTATTCAGCACAGCTTAGGGTAACAAACCACGTTGGAGTTCCTAAATTCCTTAGCGTACATTTAAGTTCTCCATGACAACGATACCAATACTCATTAGTACCACGCTGACATGCCATCAAATTAATCAGTTGAGATTCTAAATGATCGTCTTTATGATGTACTTTATCCATAAATTCCTTTGCAGAAACATTTTGAAGATATACTCCTGTTTTTAATATGTGGTTGACTGCATATGAAAGTCCAGACAAGTCACTCTCAAACAAAAGATGAAATATATATGGGATACATTGTCGAAATCTTGGATCTCCTGCATACAATCTTGTCCGATATTCTGATGAACGAATTTATACTGATCGTTTGTCATATCGTCCACCTATGCCAGTGGGGAAGAGCTGTGGAAAACAACAGTTCACAGTCCTTTTGGCATATTCCCCTTCCTACTAAAGGTATCTTAATGACTGTGAACATTGGCAATTTAGCTCTGAACCTACGATAGGGTATAAATTATAATACCCCCATACAGACTACATCTCCCAGCACACTGTTGTGCTGACAAATTTGGCCACGCCCACTGAGGGATGTATATTGAATAAAAGATGGCTAAAATGGAGGCGACTGCTCAGTGTTTTGTTTGCCAGCCTGTGATAAAGAGGCGTATTGGCCTCGAAACGAGTCGACAGAGGCAGACATTCATTTTGGGAACAAACAAAGGGAGCTGCAGCGAGGCTTCACAACCGGATGGTGCAGGCGCCGTGGAGTGCTCACTCGATGCTTCTGAGCACATTGTTTTTCATGTATATATATATATATATATATATATATATATATATATATATATATATATATATGTACCAAAAGTTGCTCAAAAGCTTGAGGCCGCATACCAGCTGCAGGTAAAAGAACATCCTTTATTAAATTGAAAACAGGCAGCTTCCGATCCCGTTTTTTTCACCCCTGGCCTGACGCGTTTCAGAGTCTCAATCTCTGTCTTCAGAGGCCATCGTTCCACAATCGGTGAGTTTTCTAGCATTCTACAAAGGCCACTGCGTGCTTTTAATTATTTTCAATTGGCCTCAGGTGTGCCTTTCAATTTTATGCATTTCCAATGCACGCTAGTATTTGTAGTCTTTTCAAAGCTTGATTACACCCTCCAGTGGGCCCGTTTGTGTCGATTTTCTCCAGGGTGATGTTTATAGCCCTCCATTGGGCCCCCGAATCAAACTATGCCTGCTTAAATTATATTCCCTGCAGCGCCACTCGCAAAGGAAGGTTTCCCCTGCGTGGTTCCCATCCACTTTCCGGGACAGCGCGTTCTCTCTGTGGCTGAAGCCACCACAATAAATGTACCAAAAGTTGCTCAAAAGCTTGAGGCCGCACACCAGGTGCAGGTAAAAGAACATCCTTTATTAAATTGAAAACAGGCAGCTTCCGATCCCATTTTTTTCACCCCTGGCCTGACGCGTTTTAGAGTCTCAATCTCTTTCTTCAGAGGCCATCGTTCCACAATCGGTGAGTTTTCTAGCATTCAACAAAGGCCACTGCGTGCTTTTAATTATTTTCAATTGGCCTCCGGTGTGCCTTTCAATTTTAAGCATTTCCAATGCACGCTAGTATTTGTAGTCTTTTCAAAGCTTGATTACACCCTCCAGTGGGCCCGTTTGTGTCGATTTTCTCCAGGGTGCTGTTTATAGCCCTCCATTGGGCCCCCGAATCAAACTATGCCTGCTTAAATTATATTCCCTGCAGCGCCACTCGCAAAGGAAGGTTTCCCCTGCGTGGTTCCCTTCCGCTTTAAAATACACTAATAACAGAAAAATTTTAAGAAAAAAATCATGAAACAGGATCCTGCTTCAAATTTGTAAATATATTGTTATTTAATCGTGCGCACAGCACCATACTTGTGGGGACTTGAACACGTGCTACCATCCTTGTGGGGACCTAGTCAGTAACACTATTTGTGAATGAATACAGTCGAAGGCACATGGCTAAAAGTTTATTTTTCAACAATATACACAAACAACATTATAATCTATTCATCTATGAATTGCTGCATATATACTAGGGGTATACACTATGGACAGATTATGTTTATGTGCCAGAAAATATCATATCATGCTCAAAGAAAGACCCTTAAAGCTGTATTTAAACTATTTTTCAGTGCTTAACATTTCAGGAGATAAGGGAACTAACACATAAAGAAATTTACATATGGAACTAAGAAATATGGTCAAGTGGAACCCAGAGCTTGATTAGCTGCTTACATTTTTGCCAAAATAGATGTTCAAGTCCCCACAGAGATAGTGGGTGAAGGTCATTGTGTTTAAGTCTCCATAGAAATAGTGTGTACATTCAAAGATTAAATCCCATTATAGAGTGTGAAGCTAATGATCAAGTTCACACAGAGGTTGTGTGTAGTTATAGGAATGCCCAAGTCCCCACAGAGATGGTATTTTAATAAAGCGATGTTTAAGTCCCCTCAAAGATAGTGTGTTATCATAGAGACGTTCAAGTCCCCACAGAGATGGTGTGCTATTATAGTGATGTTCAAGTCCCCACAAAGATAGTGTGTTATTACAGTGTAGTGTAAGTACCCACAAAGATAGTGTGTTATTATACCAATGTTTAAGTCCCCAAAGAGATAGTGCAAGAAGGTGATTGTGTTTAAGTCGTCATTAAAATAGGGCCCGATTCACAAAGGGGAACTTAGACAAAAAGTCTAACTTTACTACTTTTCAGTATTCACAAAGGTAAATTTAGAACAAATGTCTAACTTTACTACTTTTCAATATTCACAAAGCCCCATACAAAGAATGTGAAGCTGATTATCTTCAAGTCGAAGCAAACACAAGGAGATGATGGACGGAGTGCTGAAACTTTTCAGTCACTCACCCCCAGTGACAGATCTGGGTTAAATCCATCATTGTTCTGTAGCATCATCATCATTTACTTTATTTCGACCACAAGATCATAAAAGTACACACAGCATGATAGAAGTACACTTAAAAAATGGCCAATACCAGATAATCCTTTAAAAAGATACAGATAAAATACAAAGATAAAAATATTAATCAATAAAATCAAGAAGAGACGAGCGGGCCATCAAATAGTCCAAAGTGGGTGATCATATGTGGCTTCCATACTCTAAAGTGCATGTTAATTTACCCACCACTTTACAGTGTCATTCAGGGCAGATATTTGGACCTTTTCAGCCACAGCTCATACCAATATCTTGATAAACAAAAAACCACAACCCTGCTTGTATCCGTGCTGAAAAGTCTAAGCACCTCCAAATAATGTCCGGTACCAACAATCTTACAAAGTGGAAAAATCGACTTGGCCCTTAATGATTTATACATTGGACAGAAAAATAGGAGGTGTGTAATGGACTCAGCGCTTTCATTGCAAGCGGGGCATTGATCATTGTTTTCTATAACCTTCCTCCATTTTTTACAAAATGTTTTAAGCGGGAGTGTTTTATAGTGGAACTGAAAAAACAGCTTCCAAGCCAAGGGAGGGACAATTTCATCCAGTGTATCCTCAAAACGAGGTACAGAGCACCTTAAGAGCTCTAAACCAGGGAATTGATTTAGAGGAGGGTATTTTCATAAGCTCATAGAGTAGCTCCCAATAGGGGCAGAGTTCGTCCACGGTCCACAATCTGTACCAGAACATCAGGAGATTATAGCTGATTTTGTAGGCCAGCTGTCTGTGTGCCAAATCATAATAAAGGGGCACTAATGGTGTGCTTACAGGCAGATCTGCCAGGGATCTAAGAAAGCAATTTTCTACAAGTGAGAGAGGGTTAGGTGACCCTGTACCCCATAGTTCAACTCCGTAGAGTATACCCCCCAAGATTTTTATATTATAAATTTTGAGTGCTGGCGCTAGTTGCTTCAAAAAGGTATTTCTGTGTATTCTGGCCAAATTTGCAGTCTGATGTATGAGTTGGATCTTTACCTTTTCAATATGTTGATCCCACTTTACTGTTGGGGCTAGGCGAATGCCCGATAGTCAAAGGAGTCGACACGTTCTAGCTTGCTACTACCGGCAAGGACTTGTCTTTTGTTTAATTAAGCCTTGCCCTTCGTAAAAATCATGTATTTAGTTTTGGTTTCATTCAACACCAGGCCGCGATCATCACAAAACATAATAAAATCATTTAAAAGCTGCTGAAGACCTTGCGCAGTCTTTGCAATTAAAAGGGTGTCGTCAGCGAAAAGGAGGACTGTTGTACTACCAACTTTCGGAGCGTCACACCCATCCCTATCTAGACACTTTATAACTTTATTAATAAAAAGGATAAAAAGAGTGGGGGCAAGAACACAGCCCTGTCTCACACCACACTCACCTGGGAAGGTATCTGTAACTTGATTATCCCCTCCCCATCTCACCTGTGCTGTGTTAAGTGTGTGGAGTTTAATTAAAATATCTAAGAGATTTTGTGGCATACCTAATTCCTTAAGGACCCTCCACAGTTTAGCCCGGGGGACTAAGTCAACAGCCACGTAGAGTTCCCCTTCTTTAAAATGCACTTCCTTCCAATATAAACATAACAAACGGAAGGTTTGATCCAGGGTGCTAATTTTCGCTCGAAATCCTGCCTGGAGGTCACTCAAGACTTCAGACTCTGCGATCCAATCCTGTAGCCCAGCTAATATCTGCTTGCAAAAGATGTTTTGTAAGGAGCCGATAAGACTTATTGCCCTGTAGTTGATGGCTTTGCTCTATCCCCTTTTTTGTAGATAGGGACGATCTCAGCATTTTTCCACGATGTGGGGATAGGGTTACCTCTGAGGATTGAGTTTGATAGTACATTTATGTACTGGCCCCATAGAGTCACATCCTCCTTATATAGATTGTTGGGGATTCGATCGGGCCCAGGCGCACTGCCAAGGTGCAGGAGGCAATTGCTACTTGGGTCTCCTCTAGCGTAATATGGAGGTCAATTGAGTCCAGAGGCCCACTGGTCGAATTTTTGTCATATCCCATGAACACCTTATCCCTAGTTTCGTATAGTGTGCCAAAATGTGTTTCCCAGGCCTCCGGGTGTACTGTAAACTCCAATTGACACTTATTACCCTTTAGCCAATGGACAGCTAGACTCCAGAAATTTTTCTCATCTCTTTCTAGCAATGCACTCCTCAGGGATGACCAAAGGGAGCCCTCCCACTCCCTTTTAGTAGCTTCAACTACTAGTTGATACTTGGCTCTGAAAGACACTGTTTCCTGACAAGATTTTTGCTTAACTGCCTTTAATAGTTCCTGCTTTGAGAGCCTGCAGGCCTTTGTATACCATGCTCCCTGTAGGTTTTGTATATGTTGTCAATTTGGTCTTTCCGTCTTATACCGATTTCCCTGGCTACCCATTAAATCCCTAATTTCTCTATATAAAAAATCATGGCTAGAACCTATCACCTCATCAACCTGTTCCATAGTTGACCTTGCAGCTTTCTCAAGGAATGTAGAAACCTTCCTCTTTACTGTGCCCAGGGCCTCCGGATGGCCCTCAACCCAGTTCCACTTAATTCTCCTCAGGTTATTTGCAACTGATAAAAGACCAATATCCGGGTAGCCCAGGTTGACAGTCCCATCAGATGCTTGATTTGTAAGGGTGAGGGCGAGAGAGTTGTGATCGCTGTCAACTCTTTTGACCACTGCCATGTCCTTTACAAGATGCCAATAGTTTAGGGATACTAGGCAGTAGTCAATTCTACTTTCCTGAGCTGTCCTATTAAAGGTAGGATCCCCTTGAGCATCCAATACCATTAGTCGCCCTGAGGTCGTATTGCATTGTGAGTACCAACAACTGCGCTCCTCTTGCACTCCACCTTACCAAGTGCAAATCTAGATGAGGAACCTGCCATTCACTGTCCCATTCGTCAGTCAAGTTGGGGGGAATTGGGGCCAATGGCTCAAAAGTGCAATTGAAGGCCCCACAGACCAATAACTGGGAATTATGCGAATATTGGAATAATGCGGTATCAAGTATATGCAGAGTATCCGTTTCTGCCATACCCTTCTGTACCCTATTGTAAACATTAAAAATCCTAATTCTGGTGCCACAATTGAAGCTGACCTCTAGGGCTAGTATGTCTTCCGACTCTACCTGCAAGGGTCTAACTTTGCACCCAAGTTCGATATTCACTCAGACAGCTAAACCTTCTGATGGTTTCCCTCTCTCTTTTCTAATGGCATCTTTGGCATGGGTTGAAAAGCCTGTTCTATATGGGCACGTGAGACTCCATGTTTCTTGGAATAGGATGATATTAAAGGAGTCTATGAATGAGCACCAGTCTAGGTCTGCCATTAGCTTATTAATCCCTACCACGTTCCAAACCAAAACCCTGAGGGAAAGTGGCTGCAACAGAACCCCTTCCCTACCCTCAGATCTAATTGGATCCCCCATATGCAAGCCTACCCCAGTCCCGGTTTCAACAATGGGAAGACAATCCGTGTGCATAACTACAGATGATTCCAAATCACAGGCTAGAGGAGTAAAATTCACGATTGGAGATCTGGTTTCGCTGGAACTAATGTGCACACTGGGGCTAGGGGGAACTTGCCTATAAAGATTAGGGGGATCATGCCTATTCATAGGTGATTGCTTTTTGGCATCCTGGGGTCAACTGATCCTCTTCCCATCAGCCCTCTGCCACAGAATGGGCCTACGAGAAGCCACCTCCGACTCAGTAAGGCGCATGCCTTCATGAGGGGCAGAGGTGGGGACCTAGGGGGTACTAAGGAAGTCACCGTGTGGGGGTCTATATCTAATGGTTATACTGGAGTTTTTGGGGGGGACTATGCGGGCCGCCATGGATAACAGTCCCGTGGTCATAGTAGCGTCACAGAAGAAGGCATTCGCCAAAACGCGTCTGCCAGGTGCACGACTGAGGGTAACACGCTGTATCTGTGTGCTTTGTGGTGGAAATTAAAGCTTTGCTGCATCACGAGCCAAGCTGTGTCAGCTCCGTTTCTTTGGAGGAAGCGGGATTGGAGGTGAATGTTGGGCGAAGGTCAGCTCCGCATTTCTGGCACGCCTCTCGTTCAGGAGCTCTGTGGCTGCCGACAACTGTTGGTGGAATGCAGGTGATGGATAACGCGGCGCCCCCCCCCCGGCCTGAATCGTGTTTAGGCAATGGGGAGAGAGCAGCGGATTTACTGCTGAATGGGTCTTTGAGCAGCAGGGTAATCTGCCACCAATCCTGCGTGAAGAGAGGAGCTGGCATTCCATGGACAACAGAGTCGGAGCATTATTATATGCATGGGCAAGTCACTGGACCTAGCCTACAAATGTTGACTGTTGGCGGTTCTCGGTGGGCAGGATTGGCACATTGGGGTGCAACGGAGGAGAAGAAAGAGGGAAGTACTTACTTGAGGAACTTTCCATGTCCTCTTTCCATGGTGATATCGCTGCTCCAATGAGAACCCTCCGTGAAATATTTAAGTAAACCCCACGAATTCCCAGTTCATTGACAGTCAAGCACAGCACAGGCACGGAAGAAGGCATTCACCGAAATACGTCTGCCAGGTGCAGGACTGAGGGTAACACGCTGTATCTGTGTGCTTTGTGGTGGAAATTAAAGCTTTGCTGCATCACAACCCAAGCTGTGTCAGTCCTGTTTCTTTGGTGGAAGCGGGATTGGAGGTATATATATATATATATATATATATATATATATATATATATATATATATATATATATATATATATATATATATATATATAAAACCCACAAATGTCAGAAGAGGAGAAAAAAGATCAAAAGATCTGCCTAATAACCACACACTCCACCAAAAATAAACAAATTACGAAGATCATGAGAAAAAACTGGCATATCTTACATCTTGATCCAACAGTGGCAAGAATAATAGGAGATCATCCGAACATCACATACAGAAGGACGAAAAATTTAAAAGATCAGTTGACTTACAGTCATTTCTGACATAAAAAAAAGCAAGACACATGGTTGAAACCACAGGGGTTTTACAATTGTACAAGTTGTAAAGTGTGCACTATAGCAAAGAACACTAAAGAAATCAAAATGGCTGACAACAGACAATGGAAAATCCAACAGCTTATAAATTGCAAAAGTCAATATGTGATTTATATTATTGAATGCCCCTGCCCACTTAAATATGTGGGGAGTACCAAGTGTGAACTGAAAAAACACATTCTTGAGCATGTGCGAGCGACAGTCAACAATGTCAGAAGCAACACAGTAGCTAAGCATATGGAACAAAAACATGGGGGAGATTGGAAGGAATTGACTTTTTATGCGGTGGAAGCAGTAGCAAAACATATAAGAGGTGGAAACAGAGAAAAAATTCTTAGATAGAAAGAGTCAAGACATATTCTTAATTTTCGTACCCTGACTCCGAACGGACTGAACCAGGATGAAGAGATGTATTCTCACCTGTAAATTCACAAAGAATTCAATGAACTGAATGAACTATTTGCCTCTTGTAAATTTTAGTACATTTTAGTATATTTAGGTCCATATGTTAGGAGAATATAGTTTGGTGGAGGGTTTTATTTTAAGTAGCACTTTCAAAAAATATAAAAAAAATTAATGTGGAAAGTAAACCAGAACTTCTAACAAATCCGATAAATGGGCTAAATGCAGTTCAAATGGTCGGGAAGTTAAATTCATTAACATCTGAAGGACATTTAAAGAATGTTCAGAGCAAGGGAAAGAAGAAGGGCACCAATTACAATAATTATACGGATAAATACTAGTAAAACAATGAGGGAAAGAAGGTCGTAGTTGTAACCCACCAGAGGGTAGAAAAGTAGCAATTTGCATACAATTAAAGGGCAGAATTATTACTAAAATGAATCAAATGCGACCAGATTAATTAATAAGCAAATATACAGTGTCAATTGTAAATAGATATGGAATGTCATGTAACATTAGATTTATTGTTTCAATACTAAGAACGTAGACATATGTAACGGTTGCCCCATATGAACACAATGATCTTTCATTGAATTATAAAGTTGGAATTGAAAGTTATACTGTAAATAACGTTAAACAGAATATAGTTAGAAGTATGAAGAAAAGGAAAAAAATATTTGTCTATAGCACATAATTGGGTGTAAATGTACATAGAAAATTAAGAGCAGTTGAATGTATAGAACTACATTGACCAGAATGCACTGCAAATATAAAGCAGGAAGTGATGCAATGACATATGAGAAAATGGTTTAAAAATAGAAAAAAACATGGTAGAAGTGTAATGACTAAACCTCGTGAAAAAGATCTTGGTGAAGATTGAAACGCGTAGAGGGAATATTACTGGAATGCTGAATTAAATCACAACCTTTGAAAATTGGCAAACTGACTTCTTTTTTATCATTTCTGAGTGCGAGTGGACTTGTCTCCATGCGGAGATGTTGTTTTGGAAATTGAAACGACTTGGCTCCTTCGTACCGCGGACGCAGCGCCAAGAGCGCCCAGGTGTTGAAAAAACCGGCCAAAACAGGAAGGAGATATATATATATATATTCACTGAAAAAACTAAGGGTGGGCGACAATTTCCGTTCCGCTCGCGGAACTTGCGAAATGTCGGCATTTTCACGTTCCGTGCGGAACGCGAATATGTCGAGACTTCCGTGATCCGCTGCGGAACGGAAATATGCAGAGCAGGATTCATTCTGGCATGATGCTCCTGTCACTAAACCTCAATAAAGCATGTGACCGAGTTGAAGCTCAAATTCAGTAACGCATTAATCAGCACAAAACATTCGTGAGCACTGTCGAGGCTAGGCAGGCTTGCTTTCTCCCCATATCTACCGTCAACAATTTGCTGTAATCCTTGATGGAGCTCTGTGCACCCATGAGTTTCTCGAGCGCAATCCCCATGTAGTTCCTGACACCAGGAGGGTCTGTCTCCTCATCTGCTGCTCTGATCGGTCTCTGGCCCTTTATAAACAAGAGGCATGTGAACTGCATGGAAACCCTGCCCGTTTGGCCCCAGCCCACACACCAGCGGTGTGCAACGTCTTCCCGCCCTTTCCCCCACTATGATGGACAGCTCACTCGAGGGACCCCGGCGCCCGTCGGCGCGATGGCATCGTTACAGGCACACATGGTCACTGTAGACAACTCTTCTGGCCCTTTACTCAGCTGTAGTGTAGGAAAAGCACTATACATTTATCCAACGAGGTAGCACTTACTTATTAGCCAGTAGAAAGTACTTCAGTTGAGTAGAGGTATTGCACAAAACGGTGGCATCTTCTTGGGTAAATATGCAGGGCAGTATTCATTCTATTTCTGACACGATGCTCCTGTCACACAAATGAAACCTCAACAGGAAGCACTTACAGATATAAATAAAGCAGGTGCCTGAGTTGAAGAAGCTCAAATTCAGTAACGCATTAATCAGCACAAAACATTTGTGAGCACAGGTCGAGGCTAGGCAGGTGTGCTGTCTCCCCATATCTACCGTCAACAATTTGCTGTAATCCTTGATGGAGCTCTGTGCATCCATGAGTTTCTCGAGCACAATCCCCGTGTAGTTCCTGACACCAGGAGGTTCTGTCTCCTCATCTGCTACTCTGATCGGTCTCTGGCCCTTTATCAACAAGAGGCATGTGAACTGCATGGAAGCCCCGCCCGTTTGGCCCCGGCCCACACACCAGCGGTGTGCAACGTCTTCCCGCCCTTTCCCGCACTATGATGGACAGCTCACTCAAGGGACCCCGGCGCCCGTCGGCGCGGTGGCAACGTTACAGACACACATGGTCACTGTAGACAACTCTTCTGGCCCTTTACGCAGCTGTAGTGTAGGAAAAGCACTATACATTTACCCAACGAGGTAGCACTTACTGATTAGCCATTAGAAAGTACTCCAGTTGAGTAGAGGTATTGCACAAAGCGATGGCATCTTCTTGGGTAAATATGCAGGGCAGTATTCATTCTGGCACGATGCTCCTGTCAAAAAAATTAAACCTCAACAGGAAGCACTTACAGATATAAATAAAGCAGGAGCTCGAGTTGAAGCTCAAATTCAGTAACGCATTAATAATCAGCCCAAAATCTCAGCGAGCACCCGAAATTTCACGTGTTGACGGAGATTTTTGCTGTTTTGCGAAATTTTGCGAAAGGCAATTTCACAAATTCCGCCCACCCTTAGAAAAAACCATAGGTTTCAGGCACGTGATAGTTGGAATTTAGCATTTAAAAAAACTTATAAATTCACTGACAAAACCATAGGTTTTAGGGAAAGTTATAGTTATTTGGACATTTCACTCATACAAAACCATAGAAATTCCCCCGTTATAGTTAGGTCAGCTAACTATAACGTGCGCCGCCGCAATGCACTGCTGATGACGTCACATATTACATCACTCATAACATGGTCAGTGAGATCACTGATGACATCACTGATGACATCTCAAATGACATCACTGATGACATCATCCTGTGACTGTGTGTTTCTGTAAAGTTTAAATATATTTAATATATATTGGGAAAGGAGTATTGAAGAATATGTGGGTGTATAAGTGTCTGAATAGATGATTTAGTAAGTACGTGACTGACTCTATAAGTGAGTGATTAAACTTATCTTACTGAATGCATGGGTTAGTGAGTAAAAACTGTGTGACTGTCTGTATCCGTCTGTCTGTTGGTGTGTAAGTGGCTGCATGGGTTTGCAAATAGCTACATGAGTGTCTATATGGGTTATTGATTGGTTGTCTGAGTATCTGTATGGTGCCTGAGTGTTTGTGTGGGTGGGGTGTGTGTGACTCTGTACATAGATGTGTGAGTGGGTGATTCACTGGGAGCATGGTTTCAATAGTGCATCTGTGATGGACTGTATGGGTGGGTGAGTGTGTGTATGGGTGTGTTAGTGAGTGAATGTATATCTCAGTTGTATATGTGTTAGTAACTACATATGTGAAAGGCAGTATATATGTGTGTTGGAGTATAAAAATTTCTGTGAGAGTGTGTGATTGTGAGTGTGGCTGTATGGATAAGTCTGTGCTTGTATCAGTGATTGTATAAGAGCATAAGTATGTGCTAGTATTTGTATGAGTAAGTGAGCTGGTGTGTGTATAACTGTATAGGTGAGTAAATGGCAGTGTGATTAATTATTTGCATGACTGACTAGGTGTGTGAGTACCTCTATGGATGAGTAGCGGTGAGTGAGTTTCTATATAGGTGTATGATAGTCCTGTACTGAGTGACCATAAGTATGCGTGACTGTACGGGTGAGTGAGTGGATGTGTGTGCAAATCTAAGAATCAGTGAGTGGGTATGTAGTTATTGGTGTTGGAGTGTCTATGGTTTTGATAATGGCAGTCTGTAATTTAGAGTGGGTGTATCAAAGGTTATATTAGGGTGTGAGAAGATGCATCAATTTATCACATGGATGATGTCATCAGTGATGTCATTTGAGATGTCGTCAGTGATGTCATCAGTGATGTCACTGACCATGTTATGAGTGATGTAATATGTGACGTCATCAGCACTGCATTGCGGGGCGCGAGTTATAATTAGCTGAACTAACTGTAACGGGGATTTTCTATGGTTTTGTATGACTGAAATGTCCAACTAACTATAACTTTCCCTAAAACCTACGTTTTTTCAGTGAATTTCTAAGGTTTTTTAAATGCTAATTTCTAACTATAACGTGCCTGAAACCTATGGGTTTTTTTGTGAAATTCAAAGGTTTTTTAAATGCTAATTTCTAACTATAACGTGCCTGAAACCTATGGTTTTTTCAGTTAATTTCAAAGGTTTTTAAAATGCTAGCTTCTAACTATGCCTACAGAGGTAGGACATGTCAAGAAAGAAGAAAAAACGCACAGAAAGAAGCCAAAGAAATGCAGAAAGAGGTAACAGAAGTCCACAAAGACGAATACAATTGCAGGAAGAAGCAAGACGTGCAGAAAGAACCATCAGAGGAGCAGAAAGAGGACTTGTTGCAAAATCATCCTGTGCCCACAACTTTTTCAGACGGGTACTGGTGGTAACTGACTAACCAGGCCTAGAGCCAGTGCTATGCTAAAAGGCACTTAGAATACAGTGAAAACACCTACATACACTAGGGAACACTATGCGTTGTGGTAGGCCTGTGATTAGCATGACCTCCTCTGTAAGGCCCTAGTACATAATAGGGCAGGGGGATTAAAACTACCTCTTAAAACTTGCCATGAGGCACGTTTGCACAGCGGTGAAGGGAGGGGGGCCCTGAGGTGATATGTGTGCAAACACGCCCTGTGGCGCGTTTTAAGTTGGGGGATAAAGTCCCCTTGAAACCTGAGGGACCCTGGGGTCCAACTAGCCCACCAGGTACCTCCAGTAAGCGCCACAGAGCTGCATTGCAGAGAGGTGTAAAAAGGGGCATGGCCTGGACCACCTCTCTGCAACGCAGCGCAGTGGTGCTTACTGGAAGCACCTGGTAGGCTAGTTGGCCACCAGGGGCCCTCAGGAATGAACGGTAATTAATTCCCCAACTTAAAATGCGCCACAGGGCGTGTTTGCACACGTCATCTCAGGCCCCGCCCCCTCCCTTCACCACTGTGTAAACACACCCCATGGCACATTTTAAGTTAGGGGATTAGGTCCCCTCAAATCCTGAGGGTCCCTGGGGTCCAACTAGCCCACCAGGTACCTCCATTAAGCGCCACAGAGCTGCGTTGCAGAGAGGTGTAAAAAGGGGCTTTGCGTCTACCACCTCTCTGCAACGCAGGTCTGTGGCGCTTACTGGGGGTACCTGGTGGGGTAGCTGGCCCCCAGAGGCCCTCAGGATTGAAGGGGAATTAATTCCCCAACTTAAAACACGCCACAGGGCGTGTTTGCACAGATATCACCTCAGGCCCCGCCCCCTCCCTTCACCACAGTGTAAACACACCCCATGGCACATTTTAAGTTAGGGGATTAAGTCCCCTCAAATCCTGAGGGTCCCTGGTGTCCAACTAGCCCACCAGGTACCTCCATTAAGCGCCTCAGAGCTGCGTTGCAGAGGTGTAAAAAGAGGCTTTGCCTGGACCACCTCTCTGCAACGCAGGTCTGTGGCGCTTACTGGAGGTACCTGGTGGGCTAGCTGGCCCCCAGAGGCCCTCAGGATTGAAGGGGAATTAATTCCCCAACTTAAAACGCGCCACAGGGCGTGTTTGCACAGATGTGACCTCAGGCCCCGCCCCCTCCCTTCACCACTGTGCAAACGCGCCCCATGGTGCATTTTGAGTTGGGTGATAAAGTCCGCTTGAATCCTGAGGGTCCCTGGGGTCCAACTAGCCCACGAGGTACCTCCAGTAAGCACTACAGAGCTGCGTTGCAGAGAGGTGTAAAAATGGGCGTGGCCTGGACCACCTCTCTGCCACGCAGGCCTGTGGCACTTACTGGAGATACCTGGTGGGCTAGTTGGCCCCCAGGGGCCCTCAGGATTGAAGGGGAAATAATTCCCAAACTTATAATGCACCACAGGGCGTGTTTGCACACATGTCACCTTAGGCCCCGCCCCCTCCCTTCACCACTGTGCAAACGCGCCCCGTGGTGCATTTTAAGCTCGGGGATAAAGTCCCCTTGAATCCTGAGGGTCCCTAGTATCCAACTACCCCACAAGGTACCTCCAGTAAGCACCACAGTGCTGCGTTGCAGAGAGGTGTAAAAAGGGGCTTTGCCTCTACCACCTCTCTGCAACGCAGGTCTGTGGCGCTTACTGGAGGTACCTGGTGGGCTAGCTGGCCCCCAGAGGCCCTCAGGATTGAAGGGGAATTAATTCTCCAACTTAAAACGCGCCACAGGGCGTGTTTGCACATATGTCACCTCAGGCCCGCCCCCTCCCTTCACCACTGTGCAAACATGCCCCGTGGTGCGTTTTAAGTTCGGGGATAAAGTCCGCAGCTACTGAACGGATTTACACCATAAAAAAAATGTCTCTTTTTGAACCAAGGGCTACCTTTTTGCCACATTTGGTGTAATTCCGTTTAGCAGTTTCGGCTGTAGTTGTGTCTAAAGTTTCCTAAGGGAAATGACATGGGGAATTGATTTTTTGACCTCTATTTTTTTAATTTCTCAGGAACTACTGAATGAATTTACACCATTTAAAAAAAAGGTCTCTTTCTGAACCAAGGGCTACCTTTTTGCCAAATTTGGTATAATTCCGTTCAGCAGTTCGGGCTGTAGTTGTGTCTAAAGTTTCCTAAGGGAAATAACATGGAGAAAACGTGTTTTGGGACCCCCCTTTTTTCTCGCGCCCCGCTTGGCGAATCACCCCGAAACTTTTAAGACAGGGGCGGACTGGAGCAGGCCATAAATTTTGAAAATTTCGCAAAGATTCGTTAACCGGCACCAAAGGTATTGGGAAAACAAAAAACGAATTTCCTATGGAAAATAGGTCCTAACTATAACTACCTACTGGCGACCGCGCATGTGATCAAGGGCAAGTGTTGCCCGAATTGCGTAATTCAAGGAAAACGAAAATAAACATTTAAATTGCCTATATTTCCGGTGGTTCGTGGTTCCTTGATGGCGGAAACTCGTGCTGACAGTGCGGTTAGTCGACAGAGGACCTCGTTGGTTTTATATATATATATATATATTCACTGAAAAAACCAAAGGTTTCAGGGGCGTTATAGTTAGGAATTGGCATTTAAAAAACCTTAGAAATTCACTGAAAAAACCACAGGTTTCAGGGGTGTTATAGTTAGCTGGACGTTTCCCTCGTACAAAACCCTAGAAATTCCCCTGTTATAGTTAGTTCAGCTAACTATAACTCGTGCCCCCGCACTGCACTGCTGATGACGTCACATATTACATCACTCATGACATGGTCAGTGACATCACTGATGACATCACTGATGACATCTCAAATGACATCACTGATGACATCACTGATGACGTCATCCATTGAGTATGTGTTTCTGAACAGTTTTATTATGTTTAATATATATAGGGAAAGGCCTGTTGAAAAATAAGTGGGTGTACAAGTGTGTGAATGGATGATTTTCTAGGTGCGTAACTGAGTCTATAAGTGAGTCATTAAATGTATCTTACTGCAGACTAGTGACTAAACTGTGGAAATGTCTGTATGTGTCTGTGTGTTGGTGTATAAGTGGCTGCATGGTTTTGTGAATAGCTGTATGAGTGTCTATATGGGTTATTGATTGGTTGTCTGAGTATCTGTATGGGTGCTTGAGTGTTTGTGTGGGTAGGGTGTGTGTGACTTTGTGACTAGATGTATGAGTGGGTGATTCAGTGTGTGCATGTTTTTAAGAGTGCATCTGTGATGGACTGTATGGTTGGGTGAGTGTATGTATGGGTGTGTTATTGATTGAATGTATAACTCAGTTGTACATGTGTCAGTAACTACATATGTGAAACGCAGTGTATATGTGTGTAAGAGTATATAACTATCTATATGTGAGAGTGTGTGATTTTGGGAGTGGCTGTATGCGCCATAGTGCAAGGATATCTGTGTCATGTGCTGTTTGTTTTTCTGCAGGAAGACACAGAATTTGTTAGTATTTTTATGAGTAAGTGAACTTGAGTGTTTTTAACTGTATAGGTGATTAAATTTTACTGTGATTAATTATTTGCATGACTGACTAGATGTATCAGTACCGAATGGTAAAAGTAAATGGCCTAGTAGAGGAATTACTCTTAATCTGCCCAACTTTCAGGGCTAAGGACAGGACTTTCTCCTTGGTAGCATACGTAAGGAAGTTCACCAGAATCTTCCTTGGTCGAAGTTTTCCTGGGTTCTTTCTGTATGGGTCACGATGAACCCTTTGTAAGTCAAACGCCAGGTCGAGCTCCGGTAGATCTTTTAATATGGTTTCCTTTAAGAGGGAAATTACGAAGCTTTTGATATCACTGCCCTCGATTTCTTCAGGAACATTTAGGATTCTGATGTTGTTTTTCCTAGAATGATTTTCCAAATGCTCCATATCTTCCTTAAGTTCTTTATTTTGCTTAGCCAGCTTGTCGATTAGGGCAGAAGAGGAGTATAAAGCACTTTTAATCTTTGGGACCTCCAGCTCAAGGGCATCGGTTCTTACTGAAACATCTTCAATTTAGCTTGAATGGTAGCCTGATTGGATTCTGAGATGGTAAACCTTCTCCCAATGTCTTCTTTTAAACTTAGCAGTATACCTGCAGAGAGCCAGGGGGAGACACAGTCGTGGGAGGGTAAGGTGTAGACAGTCCAGCTGACTGGGCCTCATATGCGGGAAGTGGAACATCCGCATTCTCGTTTGCTGATGGAGCTCCAGATGGGTTTTCGTGGTCATCCAGAACAGAGAAGCGATTGAATAGCTCTACTGTTGGGTGGATAACCGCCATTCCCACCCCATCTACTACACCATAGCAGAGGAGGTGGGAGCTTGACAGTTCTCCTTTAGGAGGCCGAGAGTAGACGAGGTAGTGGCAGTGGCAGGGGCAGAGGCCACAGTAGGTTTTTTACTCTCCGAATCTGAGGTGGGGTTAGATAGCACCTTATAATAGGTTTTTAAAGATGGTGTAATTCTGAGAGAGGAGGGAAGACCCCCTCTAGCTTTTTTCCTCCCCCTTCCTTTACCAGGAGGGGTACTCTCAGGGGCAACCCGCTCTTTACTCGTGTTAGAGGTTTTTTTAACCTCAGTAATCAGGGGGGAAGCTGACTGGGGGTCAGTCAAATCTAGCTTGAGAGTAGGAGCTCTGTTGCGCAGGGTATATCAGCTTATAACAGGTTCCTGCTTTTGTTTAGAGACTGTAGGGCGGGAGGTACTGTAAGGATCACTTCTCTGGGTTTTCTCCATAAAGTTCTTATAGGGATATATATTGTCAACTAACTCATAGGGAGTTTGCGGAAAAGTCCCCTTAATGTCCACGTAGACCTCTGCAGGTTTCACCCTATGTGGGGGCACTCTCTCCCCGGGCAGACCCCCAGGGGAGGGGAATGTGCTAGCAGACAGGTCAACGGATAAATCAAACAAACCCAAGTTCAAGGTCTCCGGTGCCTCACCTCCTCCCCCGCCCGTTTGGGCACCCCTCGTAGCCCTCAAACCTGCTCCACCAGTCCACTCGTGCAGACCCAGTGCCTTCCATTTCCTCTAGAACAGTCCGGTGCACGCAGGCTCCGCACGGACCAACCCGGAACTGAAAGCCGGGACTCCGCCGCCTCCAAACCTTCGTCGCGCCCACTAGCCGGAGGAATGACGGCTTCAGGATCACTTCTTGCGTGCCCTCGTCGCGCACCATCGGTTTTCAGGGGAGAAAGAACGGGAAGAAGAACAGGAGCCAAACAAGGTAGAATCGAAGGTAAGACTAGCATAGTCGCATCGGAAAAACGCCGCTATAGGCCCCCATCAGAGCTAGCCATCAGACGCCATAGGAGGCTCGGTCGGATATCTCCCATACCACGGCAGTAAGACAGTGAGAGTTAGGTAAAAGAATGACAATTCTGAAATCACTGGGGGCTAAGGCCCAGATGAAGTTCCCTGCTTTCCTGCGGATCATGTGGAACAACCACATGTATAACCTACATCAAATTGAGGATGTTGATGAACTAATAGATAAAATAAAAAGTGAAGGAGAGGGCGGAGGTGGAGGTGGTAGTGAAAGCGGAGTAGATCCGAAATAGGGGGGCTACAGGCATCACCTTAAGGATAAACAGGGTGAAAAGAGAAGAAGCAAAAGTATTGGAGCAGTAAAAGGAAGAAGGAAGTGGGAGAAAGAAAAAAGAAAAAACTTTCTCTATAATATTCCTATAGATAATGGTCGCTCACCCCTTTCATTATAATTAAGTTATGTTATGTTATCACCACGCCTATGGATACTCGTCCACAGGGCTTATGCCCAGAGAAGATGGGAGGGTTCCCCAGGGTGAAGTGGGTCAAATGGGGTCAATTGGGAGGGGTGGGTTGTCTGGTTGGGGGAGGTGGGGAGAACACGGAGGGGTTCGGGGGGGGGGAAATCACTAAAACAGTCCTTATCCGCAACAGCGTCTTATTATGTAGGGTACCTTTAGAGTGCATGACTCAGCCTTGGGCAGATGAAAGGGATTTTAAAATTTAATGACATCCAAAATCAGATTTGTTTCTTGGAATATCAACAGGCTCCGATGTCCACGTAGACCAAGGCTAGTTATGAAATTCCTCGAGCAATCTTCAGCTCAGATTTTTCTTCTACAAGAGACCCACTTAAGCAACTCTGAGTTTAAGATCGTTTTTGGGAAGTACAGATGGGTCGAGCATTACTGCTCCTCAGAGCAGACACTTCACAGTAAAGGGGTAGCTATAATGATTAGATCAGGTACTGGAAGAACTATTAGATCCGTATCAATGGACCAGTCAGGAAGATGGATTTTAGCTCAGTTGACTATCGGGGGAGGAGATTTAACCCTAGTCTCATACTATGGCCCCAGTACGGATGATCCAACCTATATATGCAGAGTGCAGGCTAAATTAATAGAGGGCACCACCCCGGTAATAATCGGAGGTGATTTCAATGTCCTCCTCAATCCCCTTCAGGACAGGTCTAACCATAGTCCATATGTTGCGGCTCCGTGTTCCTGTCGAGCTATGATTAATATGATCCATCTCCTAGGTCTAGCAGATGCATGCAGGGCCCTGAGAGGTGTTGACCAAGGCTTCACCTTTTTCAGTAAGAAATATAACCATTCCTCCAGAATTGACTACATCTTTATTGATAAGACAAGCCTAGAAAACCTGGGTGACATTACCATCTTTCCAAGTATACTGTCTGACCACGCCCCAATCTCATTCTCATACTCAGGGAATAGACCTAGCCTAATCCCTAGATGGACACTGAAAAGGGCAACGCTGTCTAACTTTGAAATAATTGATGCCCTAAAAAGTGCAACAACCGATTATTTTACTAACAACATCGGCTCTACGTCCCTAGATTATATCTGGGACGCCTACAAGGCCTATCTCCGTGGACAGACCCATAGTATGGTATGTGCTAAGAACAGAGCAGAGGCCCTAGTCTTCCAGACATTGGAAAGAGAGATCTCTAAGTTAGAAGGAGATAGGCTGACTTGTCTCCCTGGTAACCTGTCACAGATTCTTAGTGAACTTGAACACTTTTGCCTAGAATATAGGAAGAAGTTGGATAATAAAATAAAAGCACAATGGTTGGTTCACAATATGGAAATCTTTGAGTACGGTGAAAAGGCGGGCGCCCTTTTGGCATGGAAAGTAAGGGCCGACTGGTCTAAAAACAACATCAATAGCCTGGAAATAGACGAAACAGGAGTAACTTCCTGTAATCAGGACGATATACAAAGTTGTCTTATCTCTGTGTTTTCTAAGCTATATAAAGAGGAGACAGTCTCTACTCCCGGGAATATCCAAGATTGGCTCCGCAATAAAGCATTACCTGTCCTAACGGAGGAGGGCCTTATTATCATGGACGCCCCAATATCTGAGGAGGAAATTAAACTATATATAAAAAAGATCAAAAATAATAAGGCCGCTGGGACCGATGCCCTCCCTGGGGAAATCTATAAGGCTCTCCAGGACGAGATAGTTCCCAGATTGTGCGAACTATTCAACTATGTTTATTGCCCCATCGGTAAGATCCCCAAATCATGGAAGGAGGCCACGATTGTCCTCATCTTAAAGACAGGGAAGGATCCCCTCAAAGCGGAGTCGTACAGGCCAGTCTCCCTGCTTAATGCCGATTACAAGATCTTTATGAGCATTTTAGAAGGGAGATTGGTCAAGCTGATTCCACAGCTGATACATTCAGACCAAAAGGGCTTTATCCCAGGAAGGTTCATTCAGGAACAAACGCTACAACTCATTGGTTCCATCGATTTGGCATTGGCGCGGTCGGAGCCTCTGGCTGTGGCAGCCTACGATGCAGCCAAGGCTTTCGACTGTGTCAACTGGACCTTTCTATGGGAAACTTTAAGAACAATGGGAATTGGCCCAATGTTTACTCAAACACTTATTAGATGCTGCGAGGGTGCGTCCGCAGCTATACTCCTGAATGGTCGGCCGACCCCTAGCTTTAACATTACCAGAGGAACCAGACAGGGGTGCCCTATTTCACCCCTGCTTTTTGACATCTATATCGAGCCCCTTGCCCAGGCTCTGAGAATGAACAATCAGATTACTCCCTTCCAAGTATCGGACTACAGCTGTAAATTAGCCCTCTACACTGACGACCTGTTGGTCTACACTAGTAACCCCGCTGTGGTTTTCCCCAAAGTAGAGGCAACACTGGAAGAGTTTGGCCTGCACTCTGGATATCTCGTCAACTCCTCCAAGATGGAGATAATGTCCTGGGGAGTAGACAACTGGACTGGAAGGCGTAGTAAGGAATTCAGGTATCTGGGGATAACAATTGTTCAAAATTTAGCTGACATCCCAACGACTAACTTAAGCAGAGTAGCTAAGGAAATCGACCATCTTTTTTCCAGATGGCAGAATCTGCCTCTGACCATATATGGCCGGGTAAACCTTGTCAAGATGGTTATTTTGCCAAAATTAACCTATATCTTCAGTACTATCCCTCTTGACTTCCCCAGAAAGCTCCTAGACAAGATACAAGGTAAAATTGGAAGCTTTGTCTGGGCTAACAAAAGAGCCAGGCTCTAATGGAAGAAGTTGAGATGAAAGCTCCTTAAGGGAGGCCTGGCTCTTCCCGACCTTTTTTGGTATTCTACTGCCTTTCAGTTTAAGAATATACGCTCTCTGCTTATTAACTCAGGTGAAACCAACTGGGAGAAGATTTTGAGCGTAATGGTCAGCTTCGAAGGAGGTGGGGTCAGATTTTTGTACAAGTTTGGGGCCCCAAGGTTTTTTAAGAAGGTTTGCCTAAAATGCTTAAAAATGGCATTAAATCTATAGTATAGAGTTAGAGAGAGATGGGGGATTGGATACTATTCGGATTTTGCCCCTATCTGGGACTCTCCGGGTCTACCATTATGCCTACAAGACAGTCTTGCATTATCAATTAAAAAGGCAGGAATAACGATTTGGTCCGACCTTTTATCATCAGACGGTATTCTCCCCTGGGAGATCCTTAGATCTAAAATAAGCAGTTCCTTTTCTAAATTCAAATATATACAACTATGTTCCTGGTATACAGCTGAGAAAGAAATGATACGAGGTAACTGGGAAATTGAACACTGCCTACAAAATACAAATTTGATTAAAAAAGAAGTCGGACTATGGTATAAGAGCTTATTGGATGTCGATGATGCTGATACCCCTCCATCATATTCCATCTGGAATTCGTCTGTATTGGGCGAAACAGCTATCTACTTTTACCCCCTATCTCTTCAAACTCTATATAGGAATGTTAGGCCAGCCTCTCTTAAAAAAAAAACATTTCTTTGTTATCAATAGGCTCTACTATACCCCCAAGAAGATAGCGAGATTTTCCCCATGTTCATCCCCGAAGTGTTCTAGATGTGGGTTTCTTGAGGCAGATGATTTACACATGTTTTTTGAGTGTCCCTCTATATCTGGCTTTTGGCATAATGTTGAAAATACTCTTTCGGCCATATTTAGACGTGAGTTTAAACTACATTTAGCAATAGTCTTCTTTGGGGTAGACACAAGTCCATTAAGTTTGCTTTCTAATACACAAAAGGGTCTGCTCCTCTGTCTCATCATAATCGCACGGAGGGAGATATGTAAATGTTGGAAAGACCCAATGCCCCCGTTTTTTTCGAGAAGTGGTTGGCAACCGCATTTAGTATGGCCCGTTTGGGACAGAGTGGCCTGAATGATAACGATCAAAATATCTGGTCATATTTCTTATCTTGGGGTCCCGAAATGAGGTTGGTTTAAAGTTCCTTTCCAGTCCAATGATTATACCATATTACCAAGCCATGTCCTAAGAAGGTACTAAGAAGCTGGCCTGGTCTGGTCTAAGCTAAAGCAGTAAACAGAAGCCTGAGGGTGTTTTCAGGTTGTAACAGGCTTTTTTGTTCTTATTGCAGACGCTTAAGGTGAGATGAGTACTAAAAAAATAAAATAAAATAAAAATAGATGTATCAGTACCTCAATGGATGATTGGCGGTGTGTGAGTGTCTATATAGGTGTATAAATGCACATAGTGACTGTAAGTATGAGTGACTGTACAGGTGAGTGAGTGGAGATGTATGTAGACCTAAAAGTCAATGAGTGGGTGAGTAGTTATTGGTATTGAGGTATCTATGGTTGTCAAATTGGCCGTCTGAAATTTTGAGTCGGTGTATCAAAGGTTATATTAGTGTGTGAGAAGATGCACTAATTTATCACATGGATGACATCATCAGTGATGTCATCAGTGATGTCATTTGAGATGTCATCAGTGATGTCATCAGTGATGTCACTGACCATGTCATGAGTGATGTAATATGTGACGTCATCAGCAGTGCATTGCGGGGGTGCGAGTTATAGTTAGCTGAACTAACTATAACAGGGGAATTTCTAGGGTTTTGTACGAGGGAAATGTCCAGCTAACTATAACGCCCCTGAAACCTTTGTTTTTTTCTGTGAATTTCAAAGGTTTTTTAAATGCCAATTCCTAACCATAACGTGCATGAATACTATGTTTTTTTCAGTGAATTTCAAAGGTTTTTTAAATGCTAATTCCTATCTATAACTTATCTCTGAAAATATCATGAAAAGCATTCTTTTTTAAAAGTAAGGTGCACATTAGTTTTGTGGAAAAGCATCTTTGTGATTGGTTAAGAAAAAGCAGTTTCAACGTGGAGTACATATCATAGGATAAAACTTGCTCAGGTCAACCCCACCTGCTACTTGCATTTGGAAGGCACTGTTCGAACTGAAAACAATCGTCAACTTTTAACCTGCATGTGTCGTTAAATGTTCAAGAAAATGTTACACAAAAATATCATAAAGTTTTAAAAAATTGATGAACTTTTAACCTGCACGTATTGTAGAATGTTCTAGAAAGTGTGTTGATAGAATACGTTGTACTTCTGACTTCTATGTGTTTTTGAATATTAAAAAAACGGTTCATATGGAAAATTTAAAAGAATACAATAGAGAAGTTTTGAAACCTAAAAGAATCAAGGAACTATTCTAATTTATTCTTTACATGTATTTATGTGTGCAGCAACAAAATTATAGACACAACAGCACTAGGAAGAGGAAGAAGCAGGGAGTGGGGGGAGGAGAGGAGATGGGCAGAATGGCACACATGCACAATTAAGTACAACACACATATAGACTAACAATGGCCAAAATGAAACACACCAACAAGGAGCACAAATCACACAACCTGCCAACATCACACCACTGAACGAGCATAGAAGTGAAAACCACGCTGCATTCATACAGGATGTGTACAAAGGCCAGTCGTTGGTGTTGTGGGATGTCTGCGACCGTGGTCATCATGGATGAGATGCCCAGCATGTCGCACATGGTCGAGTTCACTGTGTGTTATGTTGCCAAACGGCTGCTCCTCCCTCCCACGAGCCCCCACACATTTGTACGGTGAGCTGTTGTATCTCGTGCACTCGTACGGCACGCCATTGTAATGCCTATTTGCGCATGTCCTGCTACAATCCAACAACAACATCACAGTGCCATTTGGAGGTGGTGCATGCCACTTTACAACATCGACTGCTGCGGCTCTTGTAACAGGCCACACCAGAACACAGAGACACACTTACCGCACTTCCTGTACACGGACATGTCCGAGACACCCCGTTCCCCTTGCCGGATAGGCACACCCCTGCACTGACCTGTGAACCCCAGACCAGCACACGCCAGTTGTGCATGTAGGAGGATGCGTACGTAGCTACACATCCAGGCTCACTGCCAACGCTGAGATGACAGCACACTATGATGTTTCAGGGCTCGTGCCTATCATGCTAAGACAATGACCACAGGGACACACTTACTAAGATGTGGGTTTGGGGGGCATTGGCGGTCCTGGAGTTGTTGAGATGAGTCTTCTGGCCCTCATGGGAATCCCTGTATCATGCTCATTGACTCTATGCTACCTGTAGGTGTTCTGGTGTGGCTCTTGGCTGTGTTCCCTTTCATGGTGCAGGTAGTTGTCCTGCTTAACACCAGCAGAAAGCAGGTGTAAAATCCCTGGTGCTAACGTGTCTTATCACCGGAATTTGTTTCGCATTGCAATTGGTGTGAAAGTTGTGATGTGATTTTTTTCGTGTGCACAACAATATACGAACTGAGCAGTGTATCTCGTCAAGATCCAGCACCTGACGCACTATTCCCAATCAATATAAATACAATGAGATTTCTTAATAGATTTTGTGTGTACACTGTAAGTGCAGCCAATACCTCAGTGCAATACAATACAGGATTTTAGTATTTAGAATAAATCGCAAAGGTGCACCTCATGTCTTTTTGCACAGGAACGGCTACTCTCCATTTCATTATCAGTACTTTAACAGAAGTAAAGTTGAGATAAATCTAACACACTATTCAGAAGTTGGTGCAAACTGCAGATATCACTTGTATTCCAGCAATAAGTGCCCCAAAATTTAACACCATGGTGGACTCCATCAAATAACAGTAATAAGAACAAGAAAGAGTCACACAGCAGTTAAGAGAACAACCAAAAACATTATTAATATTTTTTTCAAACTTTATTTTTTATAATAATAAATATATAAACGATAAACTATTTTCAAACTTTATTTTTTTATTAACATAAATATAAACAATAAACTAATAAACAAAATGTAACAACAATAATACAAAACAACAAAGCGGAACACTCCTGTGGGAAACACGGATGTCGACGACAGACCTGGAAAGTCAAAAAGATTGTTAAAGAAAACCCAACATGGTATTCTCAACAAAATACCACAAGAAACAAATCACATATATATAAAATGTATACAGCTAACAACATTTTATAAGTTTAACTTACAAAAACTGTAAATGTTGCCGCTTTAAAATATTTACAGAATCTGAGGAAATTGTTTTGTAGAAGGCACCACGCCCACAATGTTTTTCTTCAGTGGTGAAGACATTTTTTACTTTTTCCAAGGGGCAAACAAAGACCAATGCCACCTTCTTCATGCGCAAGATTTGCCAAAGAGTTCTGTTACGAGGGGATCCTAACAAAAAATACTCGTGCAGCACAGCAAGTATGATGAAACACCTAAGGACCCTTCATCCAAACAATCTTGCACGAGAAGAGTGCAAACAGATGAGAAACACTCCTGTTCTGTATCTGTAAAAAAGAATCACAAATAAATGTATATTAATAACTTTCAAATGTATACTATTCCATTACTTTACAAACATATTTTATATAAAAACTGACTAAGAAACTATAGCCCTGAACCACAAGTGTGACGATCGTTAAAACACTACGGGGCAGATTTATGTTGCACTTGCGCCACTTTTGCGCCGCCGTTGCGTCACTTTTGTGATGCAGCAGCGGCGCAAATCCTGCGCCATGGTGCGGGGTATTTACAACATGACGCATCTGGGAGATGCGTCACGTTGTAAAGCCCTGCGCCACATGTAGGCGTTCCAGGGCAGGTGGGGGCGTTCCGGCGCAGGAAAGCCTCCTAAAAGTGGCTGAGTGAAATCTACAAGATTTCACTCAGTCACTTTTAGGCCCAGGCTGCGTCAAAACCCTGCGCCTGCTTGAAGCAGGTGTAAGAATTGACGCAGCATTGTACAGATAGGGCCCCCGAGCATTGCTGGAGCTGCGTCGCGCTTGCGATGCAACTCCAGCAATGCGCCACTTTTATGGCACAGATGCGTCACGCATCTGTGCCGTTTTTGCCCCATGGTGCGCCGCATTATAAATGCGGCGCATCCATGGTGGCGCAGCTGTGGCGCATAATAATTGGCGCATCCCTGCTGATATGCAGGGATGCGCCAGTTAACATAAATCTGCCCCTACATGCATAGTGCATACTACTTTGAAGCAGTTCATGCCCTAAAGCCTACCTCACTAAAACACTACATGCTAACTGACTAAATGATTACAGTACTATAAGGAGACACACTGGGTGAGTGACAGGGTGTTTGCTAGAAGAGTATGAATACTAACTAGGGAATTGAAGGTGTGAAACACAACTGTGTAGGTGATTAGAGGACTGCATCCATACTGCATAGGCATTTAAAGCAGTCCATGTGCTAAGGCCTGGCTCACTGCATGACTACTTGGGTACTGACTGAATGATTAGAGTACAGCAAGGAGAGTGCCTAGGTGAATTTATATGTGCTAGGCTTTTTGCACAGGGAATGGATTAGTACTTGGTACTGAATGGGTCACTAGAGGAGTGCAAAGGCAGTCACAAGTGCTGGACTGTATGGATACCGACTAGGAAATTGAAAGTGTGAAAGACAAGTGTCTAGGTGGTTAGAAGACTACATGCATAGTGCATAGGGGTTTAAAGCAGTCCATGTGCTAAGGCCTGGCTCAGTGTATGAATACTTAGGCACTGACTGAATGATTAGAGTACTGCAAAGAGAGTATCTTGGTGAATTTATAAGTGTTTGGGTTTTAGCACAGTGAATGGATTAGTACATGGTGCTGAATGGGTCACTAGAGGACTGCAAAGGGAGTGACAGGGTATTTCCTGGAAGTGTATGGATACTGACTAGGGAATTGAAGGTGAGAAAGACAATTGTGTAGGTGGTTAGAGGACTGCATGCATAGTGGATAAGGGTTTGAAACAGTCCATATACTAAGGCCTGGGTCACTGAATGAGTACTTGGGTACTGACTGAATGATTAGAGTACTGCAAGGAGAGTGCCTGGGTGAATTTATTAGGGTTTGGCGCAGTGAATCGATAGTTACATGATGCTGAATGGGTCACTGGAGGAGTGCAAATGGAGTGACAGGGTGTTTGCTGGAAGTGAACGGATACTGACTGGGGAATTGAAGGTGTGAAATACAAGTGTGTAGGTGCTTAAAGGACTGCATGCATAGTGGATAGGGGTTTGAAGAAGTCCATGTGCTAAGACCTGGCTCAGTGCATGAATACTTAGGCAGTGACTGAATCATAAGAGTACTGGAAAGAGAGTGTCTTGGTGAATTTATAAGTGTTTGGGTTTTGGCACAGTGAATGGATTAGTACATATCGTTGAATGGGTCTCTATAGGACTGCAAAGGAAGTGACAGGATGTTTCCTGGAAGTGTATGGATACTGACTAGGGAATTGAAGGTGTAAAAGACAAGTCTATAGTATGTTAGAACACTACATGCATGCTGCATAGACATTTGAAACAGTCTATTTGGTACTTAGAAACTGACTAAATAATCAGACTACTTCTAGGACAGTGCTTAGGTAAAACTTTAAAATTTTCAGTTCTGCCACAGTGAACAGAATAGTACATGGTACTGCACCTTAGTGGCAAACCCTGACTCATTTTATCAATGCATGAGCAAAGACTAGCTTCTAATGCTACTAAAACTTGACAACATGAGAGGTTTTAAATTAGTTATCTGTCAGCAAATACACGATGTTACCAAATGCTTCTCTCACAGTGGTTCTCAAATGCACACAGACTCACAGTTTAATTCTAGACAACAACCACTATACCTAGGAGTTAACCAAAAATCATTCACTACTGTGGAAGTAGTAAGCGAACTGCACACAATCTTCATATTTCAGAACTGCACTTTTGTGTCAAAGCCTGACTCATTTGAAGAGAGCATAAGCAAAGACTGGCTTCTAATACTACTAAAACTTCACAACATGACCGGTTTTAAAACAGGTATAAGTCAGCAAATACACGATGTTACCAAATGCTTCTCTCACAATCCATACCCAAATGCACACAGACTCACAGTGTGATTTTAGACAAGCAATACTATCCTAGGAGTTTACCAAAACTCATTCACTACTCTGGAAGAGTTAATGGTACTGCACACAATCTACATATTTAAGTACACAATATCAGTGTCAAAGCATGACTCATTTAATCAACGCATAAGCAAAGACTGGATTCTAATCCTACTAAAACTTCACAACATGACAGGTTTTAAAACAGTTATCTGTCAGCAAATACATGATGTTACCAAATGCTTCTCTCACAGTGATCCCAAATACACACTAACTCACAGTGTGATTCTAGACAAGCACCACTATCCCTATTAGTTTACCAAAACTCATTCACTACAGTGCAAGTGGTAAGGGAACTGCACACAATCTACATATTTCACAACTGCAATTTACTGTCAATGCCTGACTCATATAATGAAAGCATAAGCCATAACTGTCTTCTAATGCTACTAAAGGTTGTATGACATAATTTCGACAGACAGAAAATCGACCTACAAATATATCGCAACAAAAATATCGATGTCAAGAATATCGACATCCTATCTACAACATGGTAAGTACAAAAATATCGAAAATTAAATATCGATGTCAAAAATATCGTTATTAAAAATATCGTTTTTCTTTTACTTTAAAAATATATGTAAAATAAACCAAATTATACTTAGAAATTAAATAAACATAATTAAATATATTGTATAATATTTAAAATATATAATTTATATATATAATTTAATAAAACTTTAATTAAACATATACATATAATATATAATATATATACTTACTTAATAATTAATTTTAATAATAATTTCTGTAACGTATAAATTATTACATGTTTTTAAAAATTACCAATACATCTATACACATAAAACAATAACATTAATAAATATTTAATAATTACATATAGCAAATAATAATCAATATTTTTAATGTGAATAATTTTTATTATTAATGATATATTACAATAGCAAAAATAATACAAAACATATTAAATATCAGACACAATAAAACTACTAGTCCAACTCCAACAAAAACAACAGTAAGGAAAATGTTGGATAGCGTAGGGGTAAAAATTACTATTCCAACTCCAAAGAGTGCAACAGTAGGGAAAGCGTTGGATAGCGTAGGGTTAAAATTACTATTCCAACTCCAGAGAGTGCAATAGTAGGGAAAGTGTTGGATAGCGTAAAGGTAAAAATTACTATTCCCACTCCAGAGAGTGCAACAGTAGGGAAAACGTTGGATAGCGTAGGGGTAAAAATTACTATTCCAACTCCAAAGAGTGCAACAGTAGGGAAAGCGTTGGATAGCGTAAGGGTAAAAATTACTATTCCAACTCCAGAGAGTGCAATAGTAGGGAAAGCGTTGGATAGCGTAAGGGTAAAAATTACTATTCCCATTCCAGAGAGTGCAACAGTAGGGAAAGTGTTGGATAGCGTAGGGAAAAAAATTACTATTCCAACTACAGAGAATGCAACAGTAGGGAAACCACTGGATAGCATAGTGGTAAAAATTACTATTCCCACTCCAGTGAGTCCAACAGTAGGGAAAGCGTTGGATAGCGTAGGGGTAAAAATTACTATTCCCACTCCAGAGAGTGCAACAGTAGTGAAAACGCTGGATAGCTTAGGAGTAAAAATTACTATTCCCACTCCAATGAGTGCAACAGTAGGGAAAACATTGCATCGCATAGGGGTAAAAATTACTATTCCCACACCAGAGAGTGCAACAGCAGTGAAAACGCTGGATAGCGTAGGGGTACAAATTACTATTCCCACTCCAGTAAGTGAAACAGTAGGGAAAGCGCTGGATAGCGTAGGGGTAATAATTACTATTTCAACTCCAGAGAGTGCAACAGTAGGAAAAGCGCTGGATAGCGTAGGGGTAAAAATTACTATTCCAACTCCAGAGAGTGCAACAGTAGGGAAAGCGTTGGATAGCGTAGGGGTACAAATTACTATTCCCACTCCAGTAAGTGAAACAGTAGGGAAAGCGCTGGATAGCGTAGGGGTAAAAATTACTATTCCAACTCCAAAGAGTGCAACAGTAGGGAAAGCGTTGGATAGCGTAGAGGTAAAAATTACTATTCTAACTCCAGAGAGTGCAATAGTAGGGAAAGCGTTGGATAGCGTAAGGGTAAAAATTACTATTCCACCTCCAGAGAGTGCAACTGTAGGGAAAGTGTTGGATAGCGTAGGGAAAAAAATTACTATTCCAACTCCAAAGAGTGCAATAGTAGGGAAAACGTCGGATAGCGTAGGAGTAAAAATCACTATTCCCACTCCAGTGAGTCCAACAGTAGGGAAAGCGTTGGATAGCGTAGGGGTAAAAATTACTATTCCCACTCCAGAGAGTGCAACAGTAGTGAAAACGCTGGATAGCGTAGGGGTACAAATTACGATTCCCACTCCAGTAAGTGAAACAGTAGGGAAAGCACTGGATAGCGTAGGGGTAAAAATTACTATTCCAACTCCAGAGAGTGCAACAGTAGGAAAAGCGCTGGATAGCGTAGGGGTAAAAATTACTATTCCTACTCCAGATAGTAAAACAGTTGGGAAAGCACTGGATAGCATGGGGATTCTATAAACATAATAACCAATTAAATAATTAGTTATAAAAAAATAGCATATTAATAATTAATTTACAAAATATTTATTATTAAATACCAATTATTTAAAATAAATATTTATATAAATAACTTTAAATTACATCCCACACTATTCCCCCTTTAACACACAACACACTACACATACAAAATACACAATACATTTAAATATCAGTTTATCTATTATTTACAATTAATAATACATTCTTTATAATTAATATACTTATTATTTACTAATTTATACATATTAACTACCAAATTACAATTATTCACAAATTAAATATTAATTCACAATACATTAATTAGCAATAACAAATAACATGAAATAATAAATTATTTATATTTACTATATTTAACGTACTAATAACAATTAATTACCAATTAATAATTAATTAACAATTAATTATTATTAATTACAAATAAATAAAAATTATCAGTAATTATTTGAATTTAATTACATCCCACCCTATTCCCCTATAAACCCACAACCCACTACACATAAAAATTCACATCATTAATTTAATCATCAATTAATCACTTAATAAAATTAAATCACCAATTAATTAGTAATTAACTATTAATTAATTAACAATACCAAAATATAAATATTAATATTAAACTAATGATAACTTATATAATTAACCAATTAATAAAATAAATTTACAATTAATAATTAATTAACAATTAATTAATCAATTAATATATTTAATTTACAATTAGTAATTAATTAACAATTAATGAATCATGAATACCAATTAAACAATACATAATAATTAATTAATTATAATTAAATTACTTCCCACCCTATTCCCCTATAAACCCACAACCCGCTCTGATACTAAAACGCTAAATTATATTTTAAATAATTATTAATCTCTAAACATTTATTTTTAAATGTATTAAAATACATTACAATAATCTTTAACATACAAATAAAATACATATTAAAATACATTACACTAATAAAATATTGATATTATTGACATCGAAATTTTTGATTACGATATTACTTACATCTATATTAATGACTTTGATATTATTAACTTCGATAATACTTACCTTGGGGTCGATATTCTGTCCATCGATATTCTTGACTTCGATATTCTTTACCTACGATATTAACAACTCGATATACTTGTAGGTCGAAATTTAAAACTCGATATTTAGACTAACCACCGCTACTAAAACTTGACAACATGACATGTTTACAACACTTATCTGTCAGCAAAGACACAATGTTACCAAACACTTCTCTCACAGTGGTTCCCAGATGCACATAGACTCACAGTGTGATTCTAGACAAATAACACTATCCCTAGGAGTTTACCAAAACTCATTCACTACAGTGGAAGTGGTAAAGGAACTGCACACAATCTACATATTTCACAACTACACTTTAATGTCAATGCCTGATTAATTTAATCAACGCATAAGCAAAGACTGGCTTCTAATGCTACTAAAACTTGACAACATGACAGGTTTTAAAACAGTTATCGGTCAGTCAATACACGATGTTACCAAATGCTTCTCTTACAATCCTTACCCAAATGCACACAGACTCACAGTGTGATTTTAGACAATCAACACTATCCTAGGACTTTACCAAAACTCATTCACTACTGTGGAAGGCGTAAGGGGACTGCACACAATCTACATATTTAAGTACAGCACATCAGTGTCAAAGCATGACTCATTTAATCAACATATAAGCAAAGAATGGATTCTAATGCTACTAAAACTTCACAACATGACAGATTTTAAAACAGTTATCTGTCAGCAAATACATGATGTTACCAAATGATTCTCTCACACTGATCCCAAATACACACTAACTCACAGTGTGATTCTAGACAAGCACCACTATCCCTATGAGTTTACCAAAACTCATTCACTACAGTGCAAGTGGTATCGGAACTGCAAACAATCTACATATTTCACGACTGCAATTTACTGTCAATGCCTGACTCATTTAATGAAAGCATAAGCCATAACTGTCTTCTAATGCTACTAAAACTTGATGACCTGACTGGTTTTAAAACAGTTATCTGTCAGCAAATACACGATGTTACCAAATGCTTCTCTCACAGTGGTTCCCAAATGCACACAGACTCACTGTGTGATTCTAGACAAACAACACTATCCCCTGCACTATATCAAAACACATTTCTTCATCTAGAAGTAGTACTACAGTTTAGTATAGAAACATAACATAAATCATTTCACAAATTCATAAACAATGACTGGTTTCTAATTCTACCAAAATATAAAAACTGCACAGTTATCTGTCTACAAACACATGAAAAACACAAATGCCAGTCAGAGAATGGTGTCTACATGCATACACATTGTAGAGAAAAAAAGTACTCCCTACACTTTAGCAGGAAAAATACAGTAGTCTGATTAAAATCAAAATAGTCTACATACATCCCCTCACAATTAAATAACTCATCTTTCAAGTTCTTTTGTAGATTAAGGAGTATATCAATCACTCACCATATTTCCTTTTACAGAATCTCTGCACTGTGCACCTCTCAGCAAAAGCAAAGAATGGAAAAGTTTCCCTTTCATTTTCCACACATATACATGTAAACATCAAATCACAATCCTTCGCACATAAACTCAAAAGCAAACACACATTTCTATTGGTTAAACATTTCAACCCTTTCCAACTGAAATACATTTCAACCCTTCCCCCAATCTGCCTTCTGCCTGTTACCATAGAAACAGGTCATGGAACACTGCACTGAGCTCACAGGTCACAAGTTCAGCACACAATGTTCCTACACAAGACAGGAAGTGTGCTTGACTTTTCAACATATCAGCTTATCATATATAATGTTCCTTACAATCTGTTTTTGTTAACCAAAAACAATAATACCTTTAAAAAACAAAAATATACACCCTACCTTTCAGTGTAGAAAGTTGTTATACAACCAATGATTTATTGTCATTTTTCAAAAAACGTTGCCGTGGATCCGCGCACCCACCGCGAGAGAATCCGTGCATCCAACGCGACGTGCATTTTGCCGCTTTTAAAAAAAAAAAAGGGGAGCCACAGGGTGTCCTTCTGGGACCCCCTAAGCAGATCTAGAGTGTCAGAATATTTCCACTCTGCCCCCTTTATATCTTTTACACACTTATTCCCCTTCCATCTTCAGCCTCGCTTCTACCGAGGCAGAAAATGGCCGCCACCAGTTCCTAGTTTCGAATGTAGAGACGCTCGACAGCCAATTAGCATTCAGCGCGTGATCGGGAGGGTGCGCGCTCCGTTCGGGGAGGGTGCGCTTACGGTGCGGGTACGGTCCGCGGATCCTCCGCGGCCATAGATATCACTAACTTTTTTACCCTAATTTTCTCAGTAACTACTGAACAGATTCACACCAAATATGTAAAAGGCACGAGTCCGAACTAAGGACTACCTCTTTGCCAAATTTGGTGTCATTCCGTTCAGCGGTTCGGGCTGTAGCTGCGACAACAGATCCTATGGGAAATTGCATGGGAAAAACGCGTTTTGGGACCCCCCTTTTTTCTTGGCCCCAGCTTCACGGTTACCGCAAAACTTTCAGGGTAGGAGCGGAGCGGAACTGGCCAAAAGTTTGGAGAATTTCGCGAAGATTCGCCAATCGGCACCAAAGATATTCCCAATAGAATGTTGCGGACTTCCTATGGAAAATAGGTCCTAACTATAACTATCTACTGGCGACCGCCAGTAGATAATATATATATATATATGACCTCGATCTGCAATAGCTTATACGTGTGCATTTCACTGATCTACACTGTGTATTTTGAGTGTTGTTAAAATACCTTTGTTTCAGTTGTTGTAGTGCCTGGATTAAAAGAAGCATTCAAGTTCTACTAGATGTGAATATTTTTCAAGGAAGTCCAGTGGGGCCACTGTATTTCTATATAGTATTTATATTTGAAATTGTATTTTATATATTTGTTAAACTTAAACATATTTCAGGATTAGAAATGGAAAATATTGATGTGCACTTGCAAAGTCACAAAGCAATGATGGTGCATGGAAATCGATATTTGAAACATATTTATGTATATTCATGTGTATGTCAAACAGAATTCCACATTTATTAGGTCTGCGTTGACAGAGCACCTTTGTGTAATACCAATTGTTACTCAGTCTTTTTTCATGTACACAAAGCAGACTGTCGTTCCCCCTTACCAGATTATTATACTCAACTTCACACTATTGACTTTTTGCTCTATCATTCCACCTCATTTGGACTGTTTGCATTGCAAACCATGAGGTAATATTTCACATCTCAAAAGTACACTGAAACAACTTACATTAAATTCTTAGGGGCTCATTTATGAGCCCCTGCGTCACTTTTGCGCCGCCGGTGCGTCACTTTTTGTGACGCACCAGTGGCATAAAACATGCGCCATGTTGCGCCATATTTACAAAGTGACGCATCTAGGTAGATGCGTCACTTTGTAAACCCCTGCGCCACATTATACCTGCGCCAGGTATAATGTATGCAAGGGGGGCGTTTTGACGCAACAAAGGGTCGTAGAAGTGACGCAGTGAAATCTACTAGATTTCACTGCGCCACTTCTAGTGTGCAAATGCGTCAATTTCTTGCGCCTGCCTCACAGCAGGCGTAAGACTGACGCAGGCCCTTTCACATGGGGCTTGCCCTATGTGAAAGGACACATTGCTGGAGTTGCGTCACTTTTGTGACACACTCCAGCGATGCGTCACTTTTGCGCCTACAGATACGTCAGAAATACTGACGTATCTGTGACTCCTTGCGACATGATGCGTCATACTGTAAATATGACGCATCACTGGAGTCGCAGGGAGGGCGCAGTGAAAAGTGGCGCATCACTGTTTTCACGCAGTGATGCGTCACTTTTCATAAATGAGGCCCTTAGTATCCTAAATGCATTCTATACAGAGAGCAAACGTTTTTAGGTCAGGCTTTAGTTGTCTCACCAGAATATTAGTTTCCAAATAAATTCTATACAATATATATACATAACACGTTTTTTTGATAAGCAGGCTTCATCAATTCGTCTTTTGAATTGTCCTTAACAGTTTGCTTCCGTCCGCCACAACATACAACTTGGAGCAATCGGTCAGACAACTTTAACCACTGGCTCTCTGCACTTTGAGTGACTGATTACAAAGTCTGCACGTTGTTAACATTCACTTAAAAAAGATTGTTTCTCTTCATTAACAAAGCTTTTTCAAAGTGTGTTTTTTTAATTTTCGTTTTTTTATATCATTTAAACAATGCTACTTTGCTTGGATTTCTGATACCCACTTAGGTGGTGATTTATTGACAGTCTCCGTTTTAAAGATGCTGCTATAAACTGTTTGAACAGCATTGTGACACTGTAGCTGCCTGCAATTTAAGTGCTACTTGGGTGATGATTTCTTTTTGTTGCTTTCATAAAAAAACATTGGTAAAATGCATAGCACATCAGAAAGGGCTGTTTCTTAAAACAAAATCACTAGTAAAACAACCCCATAAAAAAAACAATGTTTTAGTGAGGCCCTCAATATGCTAGATTCTCCCTTGGGTAGCTGTACCTTCAGAGAAGAACATTCCCAATAAACCACCCCACTGAACTCAAGATAATAATGTTGGATGGCTGGTCACCAGTAGGAACAAGCAGTCCATCACAATGCAATCCCAGAGGATTACACCGTACACTCACAACAGGGAGCTGGCAGTTCTCTTGCCAACACATAAATACTAAATGAAGTAGACAACCGCCGTTCTGACTGAAGATTGAAAAAATCCCCCATCTATTCTGAAAAAACTATTTCACGCTTTAGGTCACCAGCGAAAGAGGCAATTTTGATCATAGTATCCTTTAAGATGTTTTAATCTTGACAATGTAGAAAAAACGTATAACAACATTGAATACGAGATAACATCAATTGGATATCATTTTATACTTTTTAAGTATGTAGTCAAGAATCATCGAAAACGTATTCATTATTTTGGAAATAATGTTTAAACGATACAAGCTTTCAAAGTCTGCCAGTGTACCACCAAAAATAGGTAGCTAGACGAATAGATTCCTTTACAGTAAGGTTTCTCTGAAGCACATAAACATCAGAGGACATGTTAATAGTTGGCCTTAGCTAATTATGCTGGCGTACTACTTTTTTGACACAAAATTAACAGAAGTTTTGCATAACATTGAGTAATTTGGCATGAAAATCCTACCGCCGGATCCCAAGAACAACAAACTTGGCGAGCGCGAGAGGCTGTTGCTGTTTCTGTCATGATGCATTTAGCATTATTTTCTTAGAACAAAATGCATCTTTGGGGCCATTTTGGATGTGAGGATCTATTTTGTGTTAAGGAAATAGTGCTAAATGCTGGGTTATGCTTCTCGGCGGCCTGCACAGGTAAGAACGGTGGTGCGGTGAGGCGGGGCAGGGCGCTGCTGGGGGGGAAGCTGACAATCGATGGAATAGGTGTTATTTATTTATTTATACCTATTCCATCGTCTCTTGACTTCTACCCTGCACCCATCCCACCCTGACCCACCACTTTTAGCTGTGCCGGCTGCTGCTGGGTAATCCTGCATAATCTTGCATAATGTTGGTATAAATTTGCATAATAGCACCAAAAGCGAATCACACGAGTTATGCCAACCCCTAGTTGATAGAAATCTCAATCAGCAGAGCAGCGGCAATCCATTGAACAATGAACAATGCATTTAAAAATTGGAATTTCTTTAACTGCAACTTCCTTATTCTTATATACTGACTATTTCCATGGTGTGCTTAGTTGTAAAATTTTAATTCTGTTCACATTAGACAGTATGTGGCCTTGAATTCTACTGCACACCGACTTCTGGTTTAGGACACCAGGGCACGAATTATGGATTGTGCCCCGGGGATGTAAAAAGGCATGGACGGCCACTTTGGGTGGTCCGGGAGCACAATGGTGTTACAGAAGGGGCCACAGACATTTGTGCGTTCCCTTCTGTTATACAGATACCGCTGGGGCACATGTTGCGCAAGCGCTATCATGAGAGCGCATTTCTTCATTTGAATGGGGGCATGGCCCCATGCAAATGATGGAATCACTTTGCCTCTGCGCCCATGCCGTATTACCAATATAGGCAAAGAGACAAACATGAATTTGAAAGGAGCACTGAAAGTGTGCCACAAAATGGTATTGCACTTTTAGGGCACCTCCAAAAGGCAGCCCTTCTGTGGGGAGAAACAGGGTCCCTTGATTGCCTCAGACACCCCCCAGTAAATTAAAATCACCCAGAAGGATGAACTGACCATATTTAATCGTGAGGGGAGTGATAAGTTCATTCAATGAAGGCAGGAAATTACCAAGAGCTCCAGGGGGTCTATACATTAATATCCCTTCTAGGCATTGCTGGGGGATTAGGAGACAGCAGAAACCTAGAAACTCAGCTCCCTCCATTGGCTCTAACAATAGAGGGACAGAGTCTAATTCTACTTTAAAAATGATGGCCACACCACCTCCCCTCCCATTTGGACGATCCTTCCTTATGATTTTATATCCCTCAGGAATGGCCACCGCGATAGAGGGGTTTGAGGACTCAGATAGCCAAGTTTCAGTAAGAAACAGGAGATCAGGCCCCTCATCAGCCTGCAGCGAATGTGTATTCAATAAACGGGCTCTGAACTGATTTACGTGTTTAGGAATCTTAGTTGGGGGGGGGAGACACGGACACTCAGCTGGAGGCCGGGGAGGCATCCAGCTACACCAAGGGCATTTGGGGGTAATCCATGTCTCCATATTAATGGTTAGAGTATAACAGACCTGAGTTACTTTTAAATTCAGCAGTTCTTCATGATTGTAGTGTAGCATCTGATTCCTAACTGACTTGAGAATGGGAGCATGGCCAGCGCCGGACGGCTCCGGGACACTGACGCTGCGCGTCCCGCTCTGCCATGGACTAAATAGGCAGTGGGATGCGAAGACTAGACTGCGTAACCCACCAGAAGTGAGTAAAGAGCAGAAGTGAGCAGGGAACCTCTGACAGCCTTCCGCACAAACGGCAATACAGCCGCAACGGAACAGGGCTGGAGGCAAAGAAAATACAAGTAAGTGGGGTACGTTGCAATGAAATAGATGAAGGTTTAAGAATACAGCGGAATGATTAAAAGTTAAAAAACTGTGCGGTTTCAACTACCAGCTAGAGACCTAATCTAGTGGTTGTAGTCTCGTCATCAGTGTGCAGCCTAACAGCGCCAATGCATCCTAATGCTATTCACTGCGCATCCGCTCTGCTATAGTTTAAATAGGTGGTGGGATACAAAGACTAGACTGTGCAACTAACCGGAAGTAAGTAAAGAGCGGAAATGAGCAGGGAACCTCTGACAGCCCTCTGCACAAATGGCAATGCAGCCGCAATGGAACAGGGCTGGAGGCAAAGAAAATACAAGCAAGTGGGGTATGTTGCAATAAAATAGTTGAAAGTTAAAAAAGTTTTAGAATATGGTGGAATGATTAACAATTAAAAAAACAGTGCATTTTAAAATACCAGCTTGAGACCTAATATCTTGGATATAGTCTCGTGAACAGTGTGCAGCTTAGCAGTTTCAATAGATCCTAACGCTATCCTAAAGATATCATTGATGACATCACTAATGACATCATCCACACTTCTTTTGTACACATTACTCTATAAACTAATATGGCAGGAGAGGCCTGAAAATAAGTACAATAAAGCTAAAAATAATATGAAGCATCATTAATGCCATCACAGTTACAATTCCCTTAGGTGTAGCAAGTAAGTGTTATGTGCAGCATTGACCCCATACCTTACACTTCATAAGAAGCTTAGTTCACATTAACAATTAACCATAAATAAATGTGCAATTTGTATACAACTGTTCAGAGAAAGCCAAGATCCTCACGACATTCAATTTCTGTTCCAAAAGTAATGCCCTACAACAGACAACTTGTATCTGGATCAAACCCTTCACAGTCCCCAAACCTACATTCAGAAACTAAGTTGATATGAGTAGAAAGGTGGATACTTGTCTTCTTTGTTATGTAGAAGTTGTCATGGTGAGACGATTTTGTCTAATAACTCAAGGCTATTTATAATACTAGTATAGGTAAACATCGTTTACCATGAAACCGGGACACCGCATGCCATTACAACGCGGCTGTTACAATGACCGCGTCTGAACAACGACTTGCTCTAGGGGTCAGAAGGTGCACCTTTCCTACTGTTGCACAGACTGGAGTTGGATTAGTAAATTATACTATTCCAACAACCAGCACCCTCCCTAGAGCAAGTCGGTGTTCCGACTTGCGGAGTAATGGTATACGTTGTTACAACGCGGTCGTTATAATGGCATGCGTGAAAAAAGCATGCAGGGTAACAAATTATTTTCCTTCGTATCGACTTTGTAGAATCTTTACCCTTTAGGAAAGGTTTTTTGATGAACCAAAAAACTTGTGTGGAAAATACTGGATACAAGTTGTCAACTGACATCTGCACACAGAATTACTCTTCAAATCCAAGATTTGTAACGCGTTCAATACCTCTACAGACCTATGATGCATTAGGAGCATATGCGTCTTGTAAACACTTACATCCTTTAGCTGGACACAGGCTGCACACAATTAGTTAAAAAAATAATAAGGTAGTTACCCGCCACTATTTAACGTATAAAACAAACTAACACACTCATTGGATGATATCATCAGAGATGTCATCAATAATGCCATTAGAAATATCATTAGTGATGTCATACATGAAATTACAAAACATGTCATAAGTGATGTAATATGGGAGGTCGAAAGATTTGCATGGCCGGGATGCAAGTTATAGTTAGCTCTGTTATAATCTTACTTTAGCCTTTGTTTTTTCCAGTGAATATTTAAGTTAAAAAAAAATACAGATCTTGTACCACATCTAACTATACTGTTACTATGACCACTTTTTTTTCAGTGAGTATATATATATGTAAATATATGTACATATATATTTATATATATATTACCTACTGGCGGTCGCCAGTAGGTAGTTATAGTTAGGACCCCTTTTCCATAGGAAATCTGCAACATTCTATTTTGAATAACTTTGGCGCCGGTCGACGAATCCTCGCGAATTTCTCAAAATAGGTGGGGCGCTACGCTCCGCTCCTACCCTGAAAGTCTCTGGGGGATTCGTCAAGCGGGGGCTGAGATAAAAGGGGGGTCCCAAAACGCGTTTTTCCCATGCATTTTTCCATAGGACCTTTAGACAGGGCTACAGCCCGAACGGCTGAACAGAATTACTAGAAATTTGGCAGAGAGGTAGTCCTCAGGTCAAGGAAGTGCCTTTTGTAGGTTTGGTGTAAATCTGTTCAGTAGATTCTGAGAAAATAGCCTTTAAATCAATATATATATCTGAGCCAGCTTACGGTACGCTTACCGTAAGCTTACCGTACGCGTACGGTGGCGTGCGCGAGCGCGATTCTGATTGGCTCTTAGATCTTAGTAAACATTCGAAACAGCCGAAACCAGGAAGCGGCGGGCGCCATTTTCTCTCTCGCACTGAGAGCTATGTTGTTAAATAAAACCAATAAACATATAAAGGGGCTGTTTAGACAGCTCCCACACACATAGCAATGTTGAGGGAGTCCCCAAAGACCCCCCAAGGCCAAAAATGCAATTTTTATTTTTTCGCTAATTTCGCCGATTACGCTTACCGTACGCTTACGGTAAAAAATGTAAAAAAAAAAAAACACTATCCACACTCTCCACACCCCCTGTGCTTTTAGTGGCTGCAGGACACCAAATGTGCAGGGCTTATTTGAAGTGTGAAAAACCACAATATTTTAAACAAAAATAATAAAAGAAAAAATTAACAACACTCTCTCCACCCCGTGTGCAAATGATTTCCGAAGGGCACCATTTGTGCATGGCTTATAAAAATTACGAAAAAATAAAATATTACCTTTCAAAACGAAGTGCATCATATGTCCTCCATGTGCGCAAAGCGCATCTTGCGTACATGGCCCATCTAGCGTAACGTGGCCACGCGGTGCGCGTAGCGCACCGCGTGCCCACCGTGCGTGCACGGCACTAACTGCGTAAAGTGGGCGCGTGGTGCGCGAAGCGCACCGCGTGCTTACTGTGCGCGCACGGTGCGCGAAGCGTACCGGGCGCACACGGAACGAACTGCATTAAGTGGGCGCGCACGCCACGAATGGCGTAAAGTAACTTAGCATCTAAAAAACCGTACAAATTCACTGAAAAAACCATAGGTTTCACACACGTTATAGTTAGGAATTAGCATTTAAAAAACCTTGCAAATTCACTGAAAAAACCATAGGTTTCACACATGTTATAGTTAGCGGAAATTTTACTGATAAAAAACCAGTGAAATTCCCCCGTTATAGTTAGTGTAGGCAACTATAACTCACGCGACCGCAATCTTCTGCTGATGACATATGTGTCTTTATGAAAAAAAAATATTTGAAATATATGTATAGCTAAAAATGTATGGAAGAAGACATGGGCAAATAAGTGTCTAAATACAGTATTAGCATCAGCAGAGGATTGCGGTCGCGTGAGTTATAGTTGCCTACACTAACTATAACGGGGGAATTTCACTGGTTTTTTATCAGTAAAATTTCCGCTAACTATAACATGTGTGAAACCTATGGTTTTTTCAGTGAATATATATATAAATATTATCTACTGGCGGTCGCCAGTAGATAGTTATAGTTAGGACCCTGTTTCCATAGGAAATCCGCGACATTCTATTTGGAATAACTTTGGCGCCGGTCGACGAATCCTCGCGAAATTTTCAAAATAGGTGGGGCGCTACGCTCCGCTCCTACCCTGAAAGTCTCGGGGGGATTCGTCAAGCGGGGGCTGAGATAAAAGGGGGGTCCCAAAACGCGTTTTTCCCATGCATTTTTCCATAGGACCTTTAGACACAGCTACAGCCCGAACGGCTGAACAGAATTTAATGAAATTTGTCAGAGAGGTAGTCCTCAGGTCAAGGAAGTGCCTTTTGTAGGTTTGGTGTAAATCTGTTCAGTAGATTCTGAGAAAATAGCCTTTAAATCAATATATATATCTGTGGCAGCTTACGGTGCGCTTATGGTGCGCTTACCGTACGCGTACGGTGACGTGCGCGAGCGCGATTCTGATTGGCCATTAGATCTTAGTAAACATTCGAATCGGTCGAAACCAGGAAGCGGCGGCCGCCATTTTCTCTCTCGCACTCTGACAGGGGGCTGAAAAACAAAGTGCAAAAACATGTTAAGGGGCTGTTTAGACAGCTCCCAAGCACCTAGCCATGTCGAGGGAGTCCCCAACGATCCCCCAAATAAAAAAAGTCAATTTTAATTTTTTCGCTAATTTCGCTGATTACGCTTACCGTACGCGTACGGTGTTAAATATTAAAAAAAAAAACAAATATCCACACTCTCCCCACCCCGTGTTCAAATTGTGCCCGAAGGGCACCATTTGAGCATGGCTTATTAAGATATAAAAAAACATATATTTTACCTGTCACAATGATGCTCATCATATGTCCTCCATGTGCGCACGGTGCGCGAAGCGCATCGTGCGTTCATGGCCCATCTAGCGTGCTCACTGTGCGCTGTGCTCACTGTGCGCGCACGGTGCGCGAAGCGCACCGTGCGCGCACGGAACGAACTGCGTTAAGTGGGCGCGCACGCCACAAATGGCGTAAAGTAACTTAGCATTTAAAAAACCGTACAAATTCACTGAAAAAACCATAGGTTTCACACACGTTATAGTTAGGAATTAGCATTTAAAAAACCTTGCAAATTCACTGAAAAAACCATAGGTTTCACACATGTTATAGTTAGCTGGACATTTTACTGATAAAAAACCAATGAAATTCCCCCGTTATAGTTACTGTAGGCAACTATAACTCACGCGACCGTAATCCTCTGCTGATGACATATGTGTCTTTATGAAAAAAAAATATTTGTAATATATGTATAGCTAAAATTTAATGGAAGAAGACATGGGCAAATAAGTGTCTAAATACAGTATTAGCATCAGCAGAGGATTACGGTCGCGTGAGTTATAGTTGCCTACAGTAACTATAACGGGGGAATTTCATTGGTTTTTTATCAGTAAAATGTCCAGCTAACTATAACATGTGTGAAACCTATGGTTTTTTCAGAGAATATATATATATGTATATATTTTCCACAATGACCATCTGATTCGACAATCCAGACACGCTCTTCCCTGCTACTCATAAAAAACCGGCGTAGCACCAAGTCCAAGTGCTAAATAATATTACATAAAATGTAACGTGTTGTCACAGCACGCCACATGGAAAGCCTACGCATTTCGGCTCACACTGTCATATATATATATCTATGTTTTTTAACTGTTGTGGTACTGATAAATGCTTTACACATTTCGCATACGGTTATCGAGGGTTGAGTTTAGGTTGAAATTAGTGAAACCTAAATGGACCTAGTAAGGAACAGTGCCACTATTACATGAAGTAGGCTACCGCCCGCTTCAACCAATATTCCAATTTCTCACATTGATGTTCAGTTTTCAAATCAAGAACTTGTGTTCACGAGTACCACTCAGCTATTAAGCTAGAAAATGTAATATTCCTAAATTTACCAAATGCACCTAATTGGGTTTAAGCCTTTAATTGGGTAAGTTTTTATATTTCTCAAATATTCTCGATTTCAGTTTCTGCATTAATATCTAAAGGGAAGTTAGAGGCCCTGAAGGAGCAATTAGCTCTTGCAGAAGAGAACTGGCTTTGGCGGAAAAGGAGGTCAGGCTAGGTGAATGGCCCAACATCAATGGTGCAGTGAGAGAGTGGAGATATCTGCAGGGGGTGTTACACAATCCTCACCTGCCAACAGGATTTGCACCTAGCTATGTAGTGTGGGATGTCTTGGCCAAATGGCTTGCCTCATTTGAAAGAACATTATAGAAAAGGAAGGTGGGCATCCAACACTAGGGATCCCTATTGTGGGAGAGGGTTCCAGTACCTGAACTGTAGAAGAGGGGGTAACTGTGTCTTGCCAGCACATGAAGGATGTCCTAGTAGAACAGTTCGGTCTGACCTCAGACGAATAAGGAAAGACATTCTGGGATACCAACAACAATGCACAGCAATCATGGATGGATTTTGTAGATGTCTTTAGGGAAATGTATTTAACACTTTGGATGTGTTGTACAATTTAACTGTTAATGAGCAAACTTTGAATAATTGTTCTTCAGAGAAGCTACACCAGCAAAAAGTAGATTTTGAACTGTCCAGCCTGAGGGTAAGAAATCTGATGAATGGACACTCACCCTATGTCCAATAGTCCGAAGAGTGCTCTAAGAAAGAAGGGTTGGTCTCCTCAGAGGAAAGAAACAAGAGCACAAAGATGACGTTATCAAAAAGGCCCCAAAACGTGCCCATGAGGGGGAGCCTGGTGACCCATCAAAGTCCAAAGGATGAGGGTACCAGGGAAAGGGTTGTGACTATTTTAAGGTTTGGTGTAATATGACCACTAGGCACAAGAAGAGAGACTCCGTTTATAGCAAGAAGCTCCTCACCAGTGGGCAGTTCAAATGGATTGGTAGTGTAGGGATTGGGGTGAAAGTCTTGACAGGGGAAACCAAGGGATATAATGTAGACATCTTAGTTTTTGTGGATGGGTAGATGTTGGGACTCTGGCTGCCTTACCTCTCAGCATGGTGAAGTACTGGCAATGGCCAAACGTCAACAGTGCTAGAGTAGAGGCTCTGGTAAACAAGCTGATTTCCCCAGAGCAGATAATCTCAGGTGTCCTGCTCAAGGTAGTCAATGCTGACAATGAGGTGAAATATCATTGCCTGGCCAAGGTCAACTTTGACTGGGAAGGTATTACTGGCCTGAAGAAGATAGCTGTGTCCTCTGCCATCGCATTGGATTGTCCATTAGGAAATGATCCTAAACCCTCTGCTTGGTCTAAAGTGGAGAGAAAGACCCATGCAGATATGCTGGGTTTATTGGAGCAGGTACATCCAGTGCAGCGCTTGTGATGTAGCAATTGACATTTTTGCTGACTTGCAATGATCCAGCAGGATTAATCTTGAGCAGGAGTCTGAATTCATATCTGAGCTCACTTCACACTGTTGTAAATCAATGCCTATCTGGAAGACTGTTACATTCCAGACATTGTACTTGTAAATCCTTAGCGTTTTTTTTTTCTTCATATAAACAACGGAGTCCTGAGGATGTTTTCAGGGATAAAAATCTTTTGAGACCGAAACGTCGATGCATTTCCCATCTTTCTTTGGATCACATTTATTAGAATTGGTTTGTAATGCCATCAGGTATGCAGACTCAAGATATATAGAGAAAGTGGGTGTTAAATACATCAACGTCTGTGGAGGAACATCAACCTAATTTATGTAAATAACTTTACAGTATCAGTGTATTTGGAACTGTTTTAGAAAAGTTTCATGTATGTTGAATCAAATGTTATTTTGGTATTCTATGCTTAATTCAATTTTTTTAACGGATACTCCTGTGTTAACATTTTGTGTTTTTGATTTAAAATAGGTTTCGTTTATTTTATTAATATAGAATTAGATTCAGATACACTTGACAGGCATTATTAGATGTGAAAAAATCATAACAATATCCTTTGTTGGTACAGTTACCTGTTTAGATTTGCGTACCCAAGCCCACAAGGGTAGATTGGGTAGCCCTTTTTTGTTATTGCTAGATGGAAGATGTGGCACTGCTCACAAAAGCATTCATGGAATCCCTCTCTTATTCCCTCCGAGTAGAACTTACAATATGTAAAGAAAGACCTCAAGCAGGAATTCAGCATGGTACAACGGGACACGAGAGATTTAGGTGACAACTTTCCATCCCTCAAAGACAACAAAACAGCGCACTGCAAGGAATTGGAAGAAGTCCTATATGAGGTTCCCCTTCTACCTGAGTGATGACCAGTCCTACAAGTGCATGCCTAGGAGAGGACCTGGAGAACCGCTCATGCTGAAAACATATCAGAATCATTGAGATTCCAATGAACAAGAAAGGGTCCAATGTATGTGTCTGCTCTGTTCCAACATATATAAGCCTGTGAGGAAACATTCAGCTGGACAGGGTCCATGGGTGGGCCACCCCGGAAGTAACAATGTGTGACCACCAGACATTTTAGACTGTTTATTACTTCTAGCTGAAGGAATAGATGATAAAAAAAAAAAAAATACTCATCTAATGACCTTCTAAGGCCATAAGCCAACTCTATTCCAGGATCTCCCTCTCATCACCCTACAGCAATGCAGGGACTTCAGAACAATAGCTGCCTTTTTGCCTTTGATGCCCACAGATGCAGCCATCCATTTCAGATCACATTGCACCTGGGAGGGCCAGTCGCATCAAATTAAATCACTTTCCAAGGCTGCTCAAGTCTTTTGCCTCCAGGAGGACAGCTTACATGGACATCCACAGAAGGCACTGGTCTTAGAATAAATGCACTCATCAATGGCAGCGGATGAGAAAAAAGAAAAAGGGTGCTCTGGCTGGACCCCGTGGGGCTCAAGCAGGAGAGGTGAGCAGTCCTGAATGAGCTGCCAGGCAAGACTGGCCTTCATGAGGCTGGTCCTAATTGGTGACTGCATCACATCATACCGACAGAAGATCGGACAACTCTCCTGTTCCCAGTAAGATAGGGCTGGTTGGGAAGGGGCTAACGGCTACATGTAGTCCATGTAGATCTCTTGGATAAACATGGACTACACCCTTGTCTGGGTATTCTGTCCCAGACAAGCATCACCCTTATTCGTCATTGATGGACTTGTTACAGGTTTCCCAGTTAATGTTTTTTGTTCCAGTAGCAGACAAGCAATATACTAATCAAACAGCACTTTCAGGCACACATTTAGAACTCCTCATTATACATCACTATGTTTATGCACAGGGCAACACACACTTTTTTTCCAATTTACTCACAGATCCCAGATAGGGACAGCGGTATTGCCTAATCCATAAATACTGATGTCAAACTAATTAGCCTCAAAGTGGGAGGCTTAAATCACCCCACTGAAAGATCGGCAGTGTTTTCCTTTCAGGAGCAGAAGAGGGGATGTCTTCTTCAGGAAACACACCTGTTGCCTAACAATAAGCACCGATCGAAATCACAATTGTTCCCTGGCAATAATTTTAGTTTGGGGCAGCAAAAAGAGAAGGGATGGCCATACTGTTCTCCCAGAATCTCCGCAGGGAAGGTATAGGCAAGAATAAAACAAATCAAGGGATGTGTTTTGGCCTACAGGGTAAAACTGGGCACACAGCACCTTATGAAGCGATGGTGTATGCTCTCAATATCCATTAGAAACAATTTCTATGGGAGCTTTGCCAAGGGGCCTCCAGTTATCTGACTCATAAGTTTAGAGGTCAAAGATTTTAATGTGGTGATGGATAATGATTTGAACAGGTCCAGGGCATCACTTTGGAAAAACAGGAGCTGTCTCCCTGGATGGCCTTGCCTGACTGCAGGAGTGCTGCCTCAGCAACGTATAGTGCCTTCAATACCCTCAACTCTGGGATTACACTGGTTTCTGTGCTTCCCACAACTCTTAAGTGAGAACTGAAAATTTCCTAGGAATTCCATCAGTACAGACGCTCTTACAGAGTGAGTCCGTGTTCCTGTGTGATCTTGCCCTGATCTCCGTGGTGCTCAAAGTACCGATGGAGTGGATGACACTTGGAAACTGGAGACTCTGAGATAGTATCATACAATATAGGGAGGGCATCAAACTGATTAACACAGCTCTCACTAACTATTTACAGACCAATGACACAAGCAAAATACCAGTGGACACACTCTGGCAGGCACTAAAAGCAGTAATCTGAGGATAGCTCATAGCCCTATCAGCTGATGATAACACCATTAGACAGTAGAAACAACGGAAATTGAAGGAGGAAGTGAGGAAACCAGAAGCCACTTGCAAGCACACTGCATCCCCCCGAGTGAGGCGTAGACTAGTCTCATGGACCCAACTCAAAAGATTTGATCACAATAGGGCACAATACACCTAACTTTGGCTTAAACATAAATATCACACAGGAAAAGACAAGTGCAGCAAATTATTTACTTAAAGGCTGCACTCTAAAATTAATGATGATAGAGTGAATTCCTTCCTAACTGAACAGGGGAGGAGGTAGTGGAGAACACACAGACAGTGTCTATTTTTGGGATTTTCTACAACACCCTCTACACATCTCAGGACCTAAATGATAATGTTATCACATCTTATTTGGCAGGTGCTGCGGTGACTAAGCTTATGCTATTCCAAATCAAAAATCTTCAAACCATCAAGGTAGAAAAGGTGAACCTAGCCATTGCCAGACTGAAGCCCCATAAATCCCAGGGACCTGACCATTGACCCACTTCCTGTAAGAGTCTTTAATTTGTTCATGGATACTGGGTGTCTGACAAACTTCATTCTAGAAGCCTCCATCATAGCCTTCCCCAAACCAGAGAAAAAAAACCAAACATTATGTTATGTTATGCTATCCTATCTCATCTTATGTGTATTCGCAAAGCAAATTATCCACCTGTAAGGTTATCCTGGCACTGAGTAGGTGTGTATGCCTAGCTCTACGTTTTGCAGGTTGGTTAATTGAAATGCAAATTTAAGAAGAGAAGAGGAGGCTCTGATGTGGACGGGGGGTTTGTTCCATACTTTAGAATTGACGTAAGAGAATGCTCATCCTTCTGATCTGGTTCTGTGTATCCATGGGATGTTGGCTACTAGGAGTGGAGGTGTCTGGATGGTTGGTGGAAAAAGATGAGACTGTAAGAAATTCAGGTCATCATCAGAATTTCTTACAGGTTGAAATGCCGTCGACCATTCAGTGCATTCTTGGGTGTACTCTTGGTTTCTTAAAAACAGTTAAACTTTTTAAGAATTATCTAAATACAGTTTTGTAACCATTCCTCAAATTATTATTTATTGCACTGTTTTTCGCTACACTAGCACGTTTGTGTACAGCTATGTTTGGGTTACAACTGCCTAAATACACACCAACTGCTTAAATACAGACTAATTTACTTGTTTCTTATTAATTAATAAATATTGTGGTCTCCCTTTCTTTCCATTGGGTTACAATTGACTTGTTTTCTTTGTGTATTTGTCTACTACATGATCACTGGTTGAGACATTGTTGCATTGTTACACATATCTACCCGGGTCTCACCTGGTTTCAAGGGTTACCACCTGTTTTGTTTTCAACTTTATCTATGGAGCACAAATTGAACACATATTAAACGTCCTTGGACCCCTTTACAGCTCACCTGTCCTAAATATCTTAAGCTACTATACATAAGCCCCCCAACATGCATAGTGCTCATCAAATCCAATTAGCAAAACTTGATGGGGAATCGGAGAGTACAGAGAGAACTTTGCCAGCGGGATACACCGTGATTTAACTGAGTGCTATTATCCATAATTTCTACTATTGAGTGCAAGGGAGGGAGGGTTGGAAGGAGAGCACTGAGCTCGTTCCTGGGGTAAGTTTATCAGCGCATCCAACAAGCCGTGTGCCTGTTCTGCTATAGTTTTGACTATTCTTTGCCACAAATCAATAAAACAGAATTGATCCTAAAATATTCTTTCACATCACTCCTACACCATTTTTATTCAAATGTTAGGCATTTTTCTAGGGGATTTTCCAAAGCTCATTGGTGAAACTGCTTCACCTGTCAATTACCAATCCTATGCTTCCTCTAAGATGATCTACACTATTGGTGTGCGAAATTTGCGTCATTTGCTTTTTGTGCAAACATTTTTGGTAACATCACAATATATTCCACACAATTAAACAAAATCCAAATCTGTCATTTAGCTAAACAAAATGGTACAAAAAAACACAAATGCCCGAGCAACAGCTGCTTGTACTACAAACCATACATAATTATTAAGAGTGGGTGGTAAACTCCGCTCTGCAGGCAGAGATTCAGGGACCCAAGACTTAAGGGATGGGCCAGTGGAGCAACTCCCGCTCGAGGAACGCCGCAGAATTCCACAGAATTTGTATGCAACTCCACTGAATTCCACGTAGTGCAAACTCCATCCACCCCTAATAATTATACGATGTAACATAATATAATACTTTTGGAATTTAATTCAACTAGCATAGCGTGAAATTCCAAAAATTAGGCAAAATATGCTTTCATAATTTAGATTTTTCCCAGGTCTAGACTGAACCTCTTTATCAATGTAGTATTCCCAAATTGTTAGCAAAACTAGTATAGAAATACCCTTCTTCACACATCTAATTGGTTTGATGTCTAAAATGGAACCTTTATTTACATCCCGTTACAAACCTCTCTGTTCTGATCATGTAGATCAATGGTCCGGTTCATCCGGGAGTAAGAGATGGGGCAAATGACTTCCCACTGGCTGCAGGTAGAGGGCCTCAATTGACAATAGCTCACACCGTTTGGTACTATTAGCATCAAGACAGGCCATGTTCCTGAGATCTCTTGACAAAGGGTTTCTAAAGTCAAATTAATTTATATACCCATGTCATCTGAAAGGGATGCCCATTGGTAGTGACTGATAAATAATAATAATGTTTTGCTAGCAGTGTGAAATATAAACTTTGCCTGACAAGTCAGGCAAAATCAAAGAACAACGTCCTTTGTCAAAATAGGTAACGTCTACATGCTCTTCCAAGGCAAAGTTTAGCTTCACCTGCTCTTTATTGCTTGCAGCCAGGAGTTATAGTCAATATTAAAGAGGTTGGAGGCTGTAGGAAACGCACTATGAGCAGCATTACTTACTCTTTGACTCAGTCAGTACTGCTATTGGCACATATCTGTTGAAAAACAGTAGCCGCTGTTAAGCTGCCTTGTACAGCCCATTCTTGACCACTGAAAGCCCTATCTTAGCACTTCCTGCACATGGGCATTCGATGTTAATGGATTGAGAGCATAAGGTATGCAGCTTGGCTGGGCAGGAAGCTTGTTTCCATAAGCAGCATCAGGGATGTTGACATTGCAATGCACTCCTATTTTTATAATTTCACAATTTATTTTGTACAAATGAAGGTAAAGATGATGAGATACACTCCTGCGTTATTCATGATTAAACCGTTCTTCTTTCATTCCACTTTTAAAGGCGTGCAAGACTCGTACCGCGCTTCGTCTCGTTGCGCGTGCAATATACAAAGCGACATAGGGAAACTCCTGAGATTCCACAGAGCATCGGTGAAATAACGAATACAATTGATTAAAATGAATTGAACTTAAATACAGGTAGAAAGAAAATGATTTAAAATTGAAGATTTAAAGTTGAAGAAACAAGTAAAGAGTAAAGCATAAGAATTTAATTCATTTGATTCAAATGATGAAGCGGCAGGGCAGCTCTGTGGAATCTCAGGAGTTTCCCTATGTCACAATTTATTTTGTAACAGTCTGCATGGTTTTAAATATTTGGTCTTTTGGGTATGAAAAACTTGTAAGGCACAATTTTGGCACAAACCTTCAACAGGTGCAAAAGTGCATTGAGCGATGGATTTGACTGGCACTTTCTATGATGGTACGGATCTCCCTTATTAAGATTATAGTGTTGCTGAAGTTTATTTATTCGCTAACACCCTGGTTCACCTACTTTTCTTTTTTTAAAATCGTTTTTATTGATAAATCAACCTAAAACCATACAACAAAACAAGTACATTGCGGTGCCGTAATCAGTATTACCAGGTAGTCACGATAAGGTAGTACAATAAAAACAAAGCATAGCATAGGGTTCTCAGTACAACCACATATTCCGAAGTTTCCATTGCATTTCACACATTAAATGGCTTCGTTGTCAATCAATGATAAGGGGGGATCACTGAAGGGGGTACAGAGCAAACGCCCACTCTCATTACAAGGGCCCCAGATTCTTGTCCATTTATGCTGGCAGCCCCTACTTTCGTAGATTACCCTCTCTGCTTGCATACACCAATCCATATCCAACTCCCAGTCAGAGTATCGTAATGGAGATCCTCCCTTCCATGTTCTGGCAATGTTGTGTTTCGCTTACATACAGCCCAGAGAAACCCACTGCTGCTCCGATCAGGACAGGTCCATGGCCTCCCAAATATTTAAAAGACAAAGCTGAGGGGAGACATCAATGGAGATCTTACTTATCTGGGCCATAACCGACATAACCTTCTCCCAGTACATCTGTAATATCGGGCATTCCCAGCATTGGTGTGTGTAGGTGCCGGTGTGACCGCATCCTCGTGGACAGACCGGGGAGTCTAGTACCCCCAGTTTGACCAGTACTGAGCTAGTATAATAGGCTCGGTAGAGCAGTTTAAGTTGAATGGATTTAAAACTAAAATGGATTGCCACTTCATGGGGGGAGGCGAGGGCCTCCCACCAATCGTCATTGTCTATATCTCCTATGTCGTCTACCCATTTTGCGCGAGTTTTCTGCTGGGCATCTGGCGTATTGTTCAGGATTTTTTGGTAGGTTTATGAGATAGCCTTCTCCTGGAGATAGTCATCCAGGAGCCTGTCCTCTAGGGGCGAGGAGACTGACAAATCCGTCCCCTTAGGAATCGCTCTATGAAGAGCATTTTGGGCCTGGAGGTAACGAAAGGTCTCCCCGCCCCTGTAGCTGATAATCGCTCCTCAGGTCGGTAAATGGAATCACCTCATCCATCTTCCACATATCTCTGGCTTTCGAGATGCCAATCAGGTCCCATTTATCGAACCCTGGATATCTGGATAGCACCCCCAGTCGACCAGAGTCAAGCATTGGAGTGACTTGCATAAGTCTATCTTTTCATCCGAGAACGGCAGTAGCCGTGTGCCATAGTGCGACTGTGGTGGAAGTTGGGGTGAATCTGGGCACATGCTTTGCCCCACCATAGAGTGCCCGGAGGTAATTACCCGAAAGCATATTGTGCCTATCCATCCGATAGGCGGGGTCCTCAATGGGTCGATGCATCCAATGGTTCAGGACCACTAGTTGTGAGGTCCAGTAATAAGATTTAATGGCGGGCAGGGCAATGCCGCCATCATACCAGCTTTTTGTGAGGTTGGTGAGGGCAATTCGGGGAACACCATGATTCCAGAGCAGGGCTTGCACCTCAGAGTCAATGGACTGAAAGTAATTAGATGGAACCAAGTGGGGTGTGTTCTGTAGGGCATACAGAAAACGTGGAAGCGCCATCATCTTATAAAGGGCATATTTACCTAACAGCGTAAGAGGCAGTGTTTTCCAGTGTTGTACATCTGCCCAAAGACAGCTCAGAGGGAGCAAAAGATTCCGATCATAAAAAACAGAGGAGTCAAGTGTAATGTAGATACCGAGATACTGAAAGCCATCTGTAAGGATACTAGCTTCACAGCCCACGAGGAGCAAAGGGGGATCCCCGCTCAAAACATAGATCAATGATTTATCCCAGTTAATGGTATAACCGGAGTACTTTATGGTTCACCTACCTTTAGCCTTTTTATGCAGCTGCAACTGGAACTTCTTGAACTCATATGGGATGTGGGACAACCAAGAGTGTGTTAGGAGGGGCTCACACTACCCTTGAAGGAGGGAGACCTTGCTGTTACAGATTTCAATATATATTGTCTAGTGGCACAAGCACACTATCTGAAATTTTGGGCCACATCTTACTTGACAGTAGAACACATCAAAGCTGAAGGTGCAATTGTTTTCTCTAAGTTGATACTGGGGACCATAAGTCTTCTGTTGCATTAACTGAGTCTTTGGCTCAGCTCTACAAGGTTTGTTTTCACACCCACACGTGACATGAATGTACGTTGTCCATTGCACCAGTGCTGAAAGACAGGTTATTGTAATCTCGCAGAACTGCACCCAATGTATAAATGAGGTGGTGCCAATGCTTTTGGATTACAAACATGGAGCAGTGCTAATCCAAGCAATCGTTCATTAATGATTTATGCACTCATGATCACTAGAAACGGAATATGTATGTAAACATATTTATTTTAAAATAGTTATTTTAAAATCCGGGATCTAATGCACATAAAATTGATAACAACATAGATGATAACAAAAAGCAGCTAAGCTTTTCAATAACAATGAAAACGGTGAAAAATCATAACATCACAATTTATAGCCCTTAAACTCTCACTGTGCTAAATCTAAGTGCTATTCTATTTCTAGCAGATAAATAAATAATAAGCCTGAGTTTTGGAGGTGGTGCGCATATTGGACAACAGGGTTTGTTGTCTATTTGGAATTGTCAGCTATTTCGAGCACAAGGCCAAGAGCTGGGAGATTGCATCTACGAGAGAACACAATCTTGGCACCAGTTCATGAAGGCAGAATGGAGTGCTTCACAGAGCCTCGTGGGAGTCTTGCTGGAGACTTCTTCGCTTGATTTGGAATCTGTGATCTGTGTTTGTGACCTGGATGAAGTTTCTCTCCTAACTAAGTGGTACCTTATATATTTGATCTTATCTAGGATGGAATTTGCAGTGTCACCTTTTAAATGTGTTGACATAATCAAATACATCAGTGGTTGTCCTAATAAGGAAAACATATGTCAATATAGTCTACATTATTTAGGTTATTCTTTTTATATGACCTTGAGCACCTGTCAAAGACTGATATCCCGCTAGGGGTTTTGTTGATGTCTATATCTGAATGACTTAACACTTTCACAGTTCTTGGAAAGATGGGAAAAGACGACATCTGATTCAAAGGCAGACATGGTGATGATTCTGCATAATTTAACAGAAAATGGCAGCCTCCATTGTCAAAGATGGCAGCCTCCATGGTCTAGGATGGCACCCTCCATCACTTAGGATAGATTTGGGATCAAAGGTAAACAAGCTGGACAGGCTAATTAAAAAGGAGGCTTCAGCTCAAATGGAACCTTTCCTGCATGTGTTCAGAACCTAAAACTAAATGAAAGAAGCCTAAAAACAAGTGATTAAAATAATAGAATTATGGAGGGAAACAGGCAAAATATTTATGACATTCCTGGAATCATTTCTAAGCTAAATAGTCACTAAATTATCACTGAAAGTGTTTTTGATTGATCTTGCTTATCAGACATACTCATTATACGTATACAAAATAAAAGCACATGCCAGGAACGTGAAATATCAATTCCTCACTTGTTACATGTTTAATAACATCTCTCTAAACTAAATTAAAAAGAGGTCTCAGCCCTGGAAGACTTGATCCTTAAAACAGTCCAGCCGTACCCTAAAAGGAACTATGCAGACGTGGTTACTACGACCTGTCACGCTTGGTGGGACCTAGCAAAGCTGCTGCCACTTGACGCGCCTTAGTCTCCTGTATTTTCCCTCATAGATAATCCTTTACTCCCACCCACCAAAGAAAAGTCCATGAAGAAGCTGTTACATACACTGGGGATGGCAATTGTGGGTGATCTCTTTGTGCAGGGTTCCTTCCTGTCATTACAATGTTTTCGTAATTGGGTTGGCCAGCACACCATTGGCAACATTGTACTATCATAGAATATGCTGACCATGTAGGGCAGGGTTGCTACATTTACCAGCCTGCAACCCAAAATGTCCCCACTTACTGCTTATATTCTTAAGGCCAACATGGGCCACTCTAGTCCCTTTCTGTAGTCTGCTTTCATGCCATGTACTGTTGACTCTCTACCTGGGGAAAAGCATGGATGTGAGGACTCCATTGGGCACAAACTCTCTGATACATTATGAGCACATCATAGCCCTCAAGCTAAGGAAATTCAGTTAAACTATAAGCATATATTGATACATTTTAAAAAGTTAAATCAATATCACTATAATTCTGAATGAACAGCTAAATGTGGTGCTGGCGGTCAAGCTGTGTGTAAATTATGTGGTTCGCCCAATGCAGAACTCCTACACGGCTTGGAACTGCCCGAATGTGATAATGTTCTGGTAAAGCCTGTTTGAACTTTTGAGTGATTGCTGGAAGCACAGCTTGCCCCCTCTCTTCAGATAGCATTGCTAGGAGTTACCTCAGCTCTTCCTAATATAATTGGAAGTCTGCCATGAATGTCACTGGTCCTTGCCAAGCCCAAGTGGCAATGGTCTGGATGCAGAGGTGGTCACCCAACAGGGCAATGGCTTATAGGTATGACCTATTGATGCGACATGGAAAAGTATGCAGCAGAAATACATCCCACTGCTCACCCTAGAGACCTCTGGGACACATCTGGGAATGTTTCCTTTTATGGTCTGTATGTTCGCCTGAGAAGTCACCCTGGAACTGTAGAACCAGGTTGTCACAAATTTTCTGCTGTGCTGTTTTAACTACAGGTACAATGTATCAGTGCTTGGTGTCATTTGACGTAATACAAAGCTGTGAATTATGTTCATGTTACTCAGCAAAAACGAATTTAAAAAAAGTAATTTAGGAACAAACTATCAACAATGACAAATCATTTATGGTTAGACCTATTTGTCGTAAGCAGAAAAAAATAGGCAAATCGGAGCTTTCACTAAATATCTGTACAAACAACGCTTAATCCATTTAAACACGTTAAATACACAATGCCCTCTAATCATCTCCTTTTACTTGGTGCCCCATCACGAAATAATTTAAAAGATTGTGTGAGACAAGGGGAACATTTCTTGTGTGTTCTAGTAAAAGCTGCCCACTGATGGCAGGGTTCACGGACAACAATGTTTAAGCAGTCAACTTAAGCGTGCACTTTTAATGCACATAACACTCCGATACTCAAGAAAATTCTAAATACGAAAGGCCTCGCTCTTTTGACCAGTGTCGCGTGAAGAGTGAAGGCAAATCCGTCGCAGAGAAGAACAGAAGCACGAGGCAAAAATGCAGCCCTCAGTCCTCTCAGGAGGTCAAGCAAGAGAGCAAAGTCAAGCATCGGAAGTGAACAGACCCAAATGAGGTATGCTCATTTGGAGTTGCTATTTTAAGTCTGAGAGCTGGTTCGTAGTGATTTGAATGTAGAAATCTTGTTTAAGCTTTCAACTATTGCATTCCGTGCTGCTAGGGTATGGCAAATGAACTATTTATAGAGCCTTATGAAAATACATTGCGAAGGAGCGTAACATTTTTTTTATTTCATAATTGTATTTATTTTCCTATGAGCAACGCATAACCTCAGGATAGGAATGAATTTGATGTCTTAAATCTTTGTTATAAATTGTCTGCTCAGATTCAAACTGATGCGGTATGTAGGAGACAGCTGGTTGCCATGGCAACAGAAGTGCAGTTTTTAATTTCACTCGGTGAGTAATGCTAACACAACCATGACGTTGAATACACCGTGGCTTCAAATGTTCACGGATCTTACAATCTCAGTGGCGAACTAGGCAAACAATATGAACACTCCTGGAACAGATACCACAAATCATGTTCATTCGTTTAATTACACATATTTAAATCCTTTGAGCTTTCTGCAAACGCCTCAGTCTTAATGTGATGAGAAAGTGTTCCAGAATGCAGACAATAAATGTCAAGGCATCACTGTGAAGTATAATATATAAGAGTTTGTTCTAAAATGTGTTTGAAAAAATATATAACATGACGGAAGGAACACACAGATAAGTGATAGCTTCTCAAGGAATTTAGAAACCACATGCTAGTCTGCACGACCATCAGCACTAAACCCTGGCAAATCTTCTTTGTGAAAAACTGTAGCTTATGCAACTGAATTGCAAAGGAACTCTCTGGATGTACACCTTTTTTGGTGATATCAAATCTATGCATTATAAGGGTCCTGCTTTTTATGTACTGGTTAAGGGGGCTCTGGCACATTCTAGGTATGCTCAATGATTTAACTTGACGGCTAAATTATTGGAGGAAAGTGGCCCTCTTAGTGATGCAGAAAAAGAGTTATGTGAATAGGTTTTAAAAGTTTTAAGGCTCACCTTAATATCTACACCAATCCTTAACCTGATCCTCCACATCCCTCCCTTCTAAAAGGGAGGGATGTGGATAATCAGGTTAAGGATCGGTGTAGATATTAAGGGGCAGATTTACAAGCCCCTTGCGACAGTTTTACGCCACCGCTGCGTCACTTTTGTGACGCAGTGGCGGCGTAAACAATGCGCCACTATTCAACATATTTACAACGTGACGCATCTAGTGAGATGCGTCACGTTGGAAAGCCCTGCGCTACATTATACCTGCGTCAGGTATAATGTATGCAAGGTGGGAGTTCCATCGCAAGGAAGCCCCATAAAAGTGACGCAGTGAAATCTACAAGATTTCACTGAGTCACTTTTACGTCCCAGCTGCGTCAAATCCTTACGCCTGCTTAATGCAGGTGTAAGGAGTGACGCAGCATATGAGGTATAGGGCACCCCTGAGCAGTGCTGGACTTGCGTCGTGCTTGCGACACAACTCCAGCACTGCGTCACCTTTACGGCGACAGATGCGTCACGCATATGTCTATCTGTGCGCCATGGTGCGCCGCATTGTAAATGCGTTACAACAAACAAATGATGGACGGAATGCTGACAATGCATACATTCTCCCCCAGTCAAGAGATCTGGGTTAAATCCATCGTTTTTTTGCCCACTACACCACCCCAGTTTAGACATGGCCATATGCAAATCAGTCTTGACCCTGTGCCTCATGGGAACAGTCCAGCCCGAACTGCCAAGCCATGTCTTCCCTGGACCGAAATCAAGCATCCTAGGACTGGTTTCTGGCTATCAGCCGTCATCAGCCAGGATAGCTTGACTCCAGTGGCGTAGTGAGCACGGGTCCCACGTCTGGGAATACCCATCCCACTTAGGGCGAAAAGCGTTACAACAAACAAATGATGGACGGAATGCTGACAATGCATACATTCTCCCCCAGTCAAGAGATCTGGGTTAAATCCATCGTTTTTTTGCCCACTACACCACCCCAGTTTAGACATGGCCATATGCAAATCAGTCTTGACCCTGTGCCTCATGGGAACAATCCAGCCCGAACTGCCAAGCCATGTCTTCCCTGGACCGAAATCAAGCATCCTAGGACCGGTTTCTGGCTATCAGCCGTCATCAGCCAGGATAGCTTGACTCCAGTGGCGTAGTGAGCACGGGTCCCACGTCTGGGAATACCCATCCCACTTAGGGCGAAAAGCGTTACAACAAACAAATGATGGACGGAATGCTGACAATGCATACATTCTCCCCCAGTCAAGAGATCTGGGTTAAATCCATCGTTTTTTTGCCCACTACACCACCCCAGTTTAGACATGGCCATATGCAAATCAGTCTTGACCCTGTGCCTCATGGGAACAGTCCAGCCCGAACTGCCAAGCCATGTCTTCCCTGGACCGAAATCAAGCATCCTAGGACCGGTTTCTGGCTATCAGCCGTCATCAGCCAGGATAGCTTGACTCCAGTGGCGTAGTGAGCACGGGTCCCACGTCTGGGAATACCCATCCCACTTAGGGCGAAAAGCGTTACAACAAACAAATGATGGACGGAATGCTGACAATGCATACATTCTCCCCCAGTCAAGAGATCTGGGTTAAATCCATCGTTTTTTTGCCCACTACACCACCCCAGTTTAGACATGGCCATATGCAAATCAGTCTTGACCCTGTGCCTCATGGGAACAGTCCAGCCCGAACTGCCAAGCCATGTCTTCCCTGGACCGAAATCAAGCATCCTAGGACCGGTTTCTGGCTATCAGCCGTCATCAGCCAGGATAGCTTGACTCCAGTGGCGTAGTGAGCACGGGTCCCACGTCTGGGAATACCCATCCCACTTAGGGCGAAAAGCGTTACAACAAACAAATGATGGACGGAATGCTGACAATGCATACATTCTCCCCCAGTCAAGAGATCTGGGTTAAATCCATCGTTTTTTTGCCCACTACACCACCCCAGTTTAGACATGGCCATATGCAAATCAGTCTTGACCCTGTGCCTCATGGGAACAGTCCAGCCCGAACTGCCAAGCCATTGTAAATGCGGCGCATCCATGAAGTCGCAAGGGGGTTTTTGAGTCACGCAAAATAACTGCTGCATCCCTGCTAATATGCAGGGATGCACCAGTTATTGTAAATCTGCCCCTGTTTACTGTGCTACAGCACCATGAACATTAAGGGAGGCGGATGATGTGTGCCACTGTCCTGGGAATAAACATATAACATGCATAAGCAAAACTAATAAGTGCTAAGCGTTTACCCTTAGTGCGTAGTCCTTTTATGATGTTTGCAGGAATTCGCTCTTAAGTCTTCTTAACGATTTTTCTACCAAAGGAAAGGCCACATTTGTGTCCTATTCTCCCACATGTGGGATACCCAGGGTTTACAAATTCTTTTGGAAAAACCAAGAAAATAGCCAAAATGTTGTAAAATTGTGTTTATTGCAAAAATGTGCTGTGCTTGAGCGTATGATTTTTTTCCTAAAAAAGTATCATCAGAAGATTTGCTGTGCTAAGAGAACCCTTGTCCCAGTTTTCAGGAATACAAAGAACTGTGAAAAATCATTCTATTTACCACAGTTTGCACAATTTTCCATTTGATAGTATTTTTTTCCTATTGTTGTGGTTTCTATCTGCTTGCAGTTTGTGTTGAAAGTAGGGGTGGGCGGAATTTTTGAAAGTGACTTTCGCAAATTATCGCGAAAATGTTAAAGATCTCCGCAAACAAGCGGAAATATCGCGAAGATGCGGACGTTTTTTTCCCGCCCGTTCGCGGTATTTTCTGCGTGGTCGCGGCTCGCCAACTTACCCCTGCGGTTGCTCACGGGCGCGGCCATCTTGTTTTGACTCTTCTCGCGGTGCATGATCGCAAGAAGAAAGACGTGATCGCGCGACCAATGACATTACTGCGGGCGCGAACTGTCGCGAGACAGCGCAAATGGCTACCAACAATCCAACATCTCGTGGAGAACGCGACCGGATCGGGAAAACTTGTCGGCGAACGCGGGGATTCAGGTAAGGCGATCGCGCGCGCGCGAGAATGTATTATTTTACAGCGCGAGCAAGAAACAAATTATCGGTAAGCTGCGGAATGCGGAAATTTTGACATTTTCGCGCTCTCCGCGAAACACGAAAATGTCATATTATCGCAATTTCCGCGAGCGAAACGGTAATTTAGCCCAGGCCTAGTTAAAAGCAGGTATGAAACCCAGGGGCGAGCTCAGAATGTTCTACTTTTCTGAAAAGCAGGACAAATTCTCAATTCTGCAATGGATAGGGATTGCTCAAAATTGTCTGAAAGAACATAATCATAGAAATCAAAAGCTAGTGAAAATAAGCAGGACATACGCATAAATAGATAACATCAACAATTCTTGCCTCAATGGCTGAGTTACAAAAGTAATATACCGTTATTCCCATCAGACTAGACTGGTCAAATGGGTGTATCACATTGTTTGGTTTTTCAAAAACAAGTAATAGCCAGACACATGGCCTTCTTACAATGATTTTTCACTGTGTACCAATCATGTATCAATTCATATGGAAAAATCTACTGAAGAAAAAATGGGTATGAAAACACCTATGCATTTTTTAAATATGCCTGACATAATGAGTTTAGGAGCAGTCTCTTTGGTCAACTCTGAATTTGGGCTTATCCCTAATACCATGTGACTCAGAAGGCATTTTGAAAAATGTGTTCTTTCTTTCATAGTGGCTTACATTTAGAACCTGAAAATAGAGGGAAATTCAATTGATAAATAATACACGGTTATGTGGAGCTATCATCCGCTACAGAAAAGGCAACAAAACGTACCAATGAAACATCAAGATTTTACAGTTCAAATTCACTCATTGGCACAATGTAGGTAGTTGTGGAATTTGAGCCAGGGCTTGCCCGGCACCCAAGAAATGTTATCAACGGTATACATTCCTGAAAAGTAAACACCAAGGGGAGTCCGGGGTTATGTGACTTGCATGGATTCCATTGCATTTTCTTACCCATAATGTCAAAATTATGGATTTTCCTCATATTTTTGTGAGGGAAAGTTTTGAATTTTGGGGTAAGTCAAAAAATTGCTGATCAGCTGATATGACCCGGGAGACAGAAACCATGGCCTAGATCTTCATTAATTTTAACAGTGCAAGGAGATTTGAATATCTAGCAGAGGTCTGCTCCCCCACTGCCTTAAAACTTACCTCAGTGAGCTAGTGACATTTCAGGTGTTTCCACCCTCTAGAAGCAGATTTCTTTAGGATATTTTGTCTCAGGGTTGGGCAGAAGACATACCCAAGTATATTTCCAATAACAATGATGCAGTGGGAGTAACCATCAGCCGATGTTACAGCAAGAAAACCTCATGGTACAGTGGTGGCCCCCTGCTCCTTTGAAGACAGATAGGCCCCAAAAAACATCTGATCTGCCCCAGGGACAGAAAGGGTGGCCCAGACATTTATACATTTTAAAAGTGCTAGGGTGGGTAGCCATCTAGTAGGGAGCACTCTCCAATTGCACTAACATGTACCCTGCTAATCTGTTCCAAGAAGATGAAAAACAAATAGATCAGATGTGTTTTCTGTCCAGTATGACCCCAGGGAGGGGGGAAAATGTCCTAGTATATTTTAAATACCAATGGTGTAGTGTGAGTGACCATTTGCCTGGGGGCTGCTCCATCTATGCATCAAACTGAAATTTGCTAGACTAGAAGAGGTATCCACAACCAACTTGAGGAATATCAGCCATAAAAATGTCTACTATGCCTCTGCAGCTGGGGACGTAAATCATGGCCCAAACATTTATTAGTTCTCAAAGTTCAGGCAAGCGGGTATCTACTAGGGGGCGATTGTTTACTACACCAAAATCTATCTTGTTGACTTAGTGAGTTTTTCACCCTCCCAGGGGCAGATCACCCAGGAAAGATGGCTGATCTTCCACTGGGGGTGGAAGCCTTGGAAATTTCATCATGCTCCATTTGAGAGTACATTTTTCAGGGAGATGCTTCCTGTCTCCGCTAAACAAAACATGGTGGTCTAGAGGAGATTCCTAATGAGAGATCACTGCCCAGCGCATGATCCTTCAGCAGGAATTCACACCGGAGCGCTCCAGGAGAAAGAAGTAACACTTATTTTTCCTCCGGTGTCTCTTGCACAAGAGAGGAAACTAGATCTCCTATTTGGTAGATCATGCCCCCAAACATGCTGGAAGAAAATTACTTCCAGCACCTCTACCACAACTTTCATGTTCTCAGTCTGCCATGCACACGATGATATCATGATCTTGCTGAGGGAGAGGTTGGAGGAATAGCAGAGGACTCAGGCTATGAAAGAGCTTCAAGGGGCAAGCAGTAGCACTTCCCTCGAGGATGGGTGCTAGGACATGTTGGATATGACTTTAACATATCAGAGTTGGTGCTGAGGGCGTATCCACCATGTACTTAACATTGAAATAACTAATGTCCAAACACATGGCAAATGATATGCACAATCGTTGAGTTGGCATATTAAAGTCAAATCTATTGACTTGGCACATTATTCAAAAGATAGGGGTAGTGTGATGCCTGAGCACCGCAGACAATATGTGTTTTCTGCATCCCTACGTATTCTGAACATGAGTTGTGTAACACTGCCTAGGTAGGACCAACATTTGTTTAATTGGAACTCTTGGGTAAAAAATCTAACTCACAGAAGTTGTCCTGGATATTGTTAACATGATATATGCAACAGAGAAGACGCCCTGCACACGGTGAACTTGACATATATCTAATGCAAAGAAAATGCTCTCAAGGTAGACTTGCATGTCACATAGCATTGTTGCTAAGGGTGATAAACTAGCTGTTCATCTAAAGGCAACAGACTCTTCCATGAGGATTGGGCTGATGACTATAGATGGAGGCTTGTGTAGATGGAGGCTTGTCTGGTGAATAGTGAGACAGTTAAGTATTCTACACCTTCACGATGCTCACCTTGCTCGTGGTGTTTAGTTTGTGCTTCCAGTGTGATTACTGGAAAAGGCTGACTCACACAAGCCAATGGCTGAAGAGGGCTGTCCAAAGGTCCTTCCATGTTTATTGTTCATGATAGAAGATCTTAAACACATGAAGGAATAGAGGATATTTTATAGGTATCTGTCCTCAATACAAACAGCACGAGTTGTATTAAAAAACACCTCACTCAAAGTAGCATCTTAAATAAATAAAGACATACTAATCATTCTCAAGTCTTATTTTGAATAATATCATATATTTGATTAATTCCAAAACACGTTTTTAAATAGCACCTGGCAAATATTATAGTGTATTTACAAACGTATCTAAATAAAACTTTAGTTAATCATTAGTTTATCGCTCAAAGTATATTTCTTTTAATGAGAGAAGCTTTATTTTCAAGATTTTTTTTATTCAGCAGATCGTTCCTGACAAGCCCATGCATTGGAATAGAAGCACTCCCCGTGAGGTTAAAAACTATGGGGCAGATTTATGTTCCCTGGCGCATCCCTGCAAATCAACAGGGATGTGCCAGGGAAGATGTGTCACGCAAGTTTGCCCTTGCGCCACCGCAGATGCACCGCATTTACAATGCGGTGCATCGTGGTGCAAGGACAAGCAGATGTGTGACGCATCTGCCGGCGTAAGGTTGGCGCAGTGCTGAAGTTGTGTCGCAAACGTGACACAACTCCAGCACTGTTCCAGCCTACCCTATCACTAACATGGTGCGTCACGCCTTACGCCTGCTTGAAGCAGGTTTGATGTGGCACAGGGCTTTACAACGTGACGCATCTCCCTAGATGCGTCACGTTGTAAATCTGGCGCAGCATGGTGCTTGCTTTGCGCCTCCGCTGCATCACAAAAGTGACGCAACGGCGGCGCAAAAGTGGTGCACGGGGCTTGTAAATCTGCCTCAATAAATCTAGTAGCATGGCAGTGAAATAGAAATAGTCGTTTGAGTTCGTTCGTTTTCAAAGCAATGAATGAATGAACAAGCTAACGGTGGAAGGGAGCTGATCCAAAACCCACTTCGTGCATTTAAAAAAAAAAAAAAAAGTATTGACTACACCAGACCTTCGAAGTTGCATAAATTAAACGTGTATGTGGTTGCATACCGTGAGCTGTAAACAATAGTTATGCCTGGTCATTGAATGCTCAAGTATGCAGACACCTCCAGGGGACGTTGCGACACAAATGTATAATAACCAATGAAGTACATGCTCACAGGACAAATAATAGGCTGGATTTTTTCCGACCAGAAGTGTGACTTTGGGAGAAGGTAAAATACTGCTCGAGCCAAAGGTGGGAGTGATCATGATTTGGACAACTGGCTCAGCTGGACAGTGGTGGCAATGGAGAGCATCAGCACTGTGTTTAATACCACCTGCATGGTAAATATCCTTCACAATTAATTTTTGACCCCACATACCATTACTCCGCATTCAAGTACTACGCATGGTGCACCTACCCTGCATACCATTACTCTGCATTTTTTTTACAACGCGTGTGCATTTACCACGCATGCCTTGACAACAAATTTCGGGGCATATCTACAAGGCGGCAATATAAAATTATCGCTGCTTTTGCGTCCGTTTTCGGCCGCAAAGCGGTGATAATTTTATCGCTATGTTAGCAAGGACACACTTTCGCCTGAAACCTTGCCTTATCTCCATTTCCCTTAACGCCCATCTTTGCATCTCTAATGAGATGCAAAGTGGGCGTTCCTCCCCAGGATAACGGAAGAAATGTCACTAAGCGACATTTCTCCTATTATCAAGCCTCACGCAAAGCAGCATAGCGACAAGAAAGGTAGCGATAACCTCTGTTATCGCTACTTTCGTTACGCCTGCTTTGAAACTGACTTAGCCATGATATCCTATGTAAGGTGGATATCATGGCTAAGTATGTGAGGCCCTATCAGCAAGCTGTTGCCAAAACTTCGTGGGATTATCCAGCGATAATTTTACGTTTGGGAGTTAGCGCTAGGATTTTTATCGCTTTTGAGATAAGTGTTGCTAATAGCACGCTATCTCAGCGCTAAAAATCCACGCTAGCCGGCGATAATTATCCTAGCGCTAAGTGCGCTTAGCGATAATTATCGCCGGTTGTTGCTGATATGCCCCTTCGTTGTAAAGGTATGTATGGTAAATGTACACGCGTTGTAAAAAATATATAGGTGATCCACGTTGTGCTGGGTAGTGTAAATGTAGGGAGAGGACTGGGTGTCGGGGGAGGGTCGTGCAGGGGTACTACATTAGGGTGTAGGGTAGGGCAGGGTACTCTCACTTACCTTTCAAACTTTTACCATGAGTATACTTTTACCACGCATGCCTTTGCATTGTAATGGCATGCGTGGTAAAGGCATAGTCGTTGTAAATGTTTGCGTTGTCAAAACTTGCGGGTTCATTGAATTTCGAATGTCAAAAATTTGTGGTAATGGTATGCAAAGTGTTTGTTAGCGGGGTAACATCATATATGTATGTATGGTAAATGTACACGCGTTGTAAAAAATATATAGGTGATCCACGTTGTGCTGGGTAGTGTAAAAGTAGGGAGAGGACTGGGTGTCGGGGGAGGGTCGTGCAGGGGTACTACATTAGGGTGTAGGGTAGGGCAGGGTACTCTCACTTACCTTTCAAACTTTTACCATGAGTATACTTTTACCACGCATGTCTTTGCATTGTAATGGCATGCGTGGTAAAGGCATAGTCGTTGTAAATGTTTGCGTTGTCAAAACTTGTGGGTTCATTGAATTTGCAATGTCAAAAATTTGACTTGCGAAGTGTTTGTTAGCGGGGTAACATCATATATTCCACATGCACTGAGAGCAACGAGAGTGCATGTTCAAGGCATTCACCACTGATAGTGGGGTTTGAATGGTCATTGACTGAGTCTCAAATAGAGTCAGGAGAATAAGTGTCAATTTTTAGCCAAACGAAAAACCCAGCAAGAAAATGGCAACACCATGCACAGCTAGATAGTAGCAACACCTTGATCATCTGTAGTTTGGTAAAAATCACAAATGCATAAAACCCAGGATGGTAAAGAAGCTGCAATTATGCGGTAACTATACAGAAATGGCATCCACTTGTGACTTCTGAAATTTCAGTTTGAAATGTAAATAATAGCCCTTCTGTTATTAAGGAAAAAGCTAGGCCCAACGGAAATATGCATTGTCAGCATAATTGGCATAGTTTTGAAAATTGAGCATTACTCTTGTAACAAAAATACCTGAAATAACTCTATGACACTACAATGCGTAATTACATGCAGTTCATGGTAAAAAAAAAAAAGTACTGCAAATGAACGGGAACAACGAAAATGACACGGTGCGAGCAAGTGTTCTTCATGATGCTTAGGTTTTTTGGCACTAGTTTGTAGTGTGAAATGAATCCACGTGTCCCAATTGGATGCAAGGACATGTTTGCGCTAACATACAGCCGCAAATGCAGTCACATAATTTTTAGGGAAATTTCAAGTTATTATGCAAAAGTAAAGTGTGCATATTTTTTGACACACCACATATGGTATATACTTATCACTCAGTTTTGTATATCTTGTGTAATATTTAGTAGTCTTGCGCTTAGGCTTGCCACATATTCTTTTGAATGTGGAGAGGGGTTTGAGTGGAAAATGTCACTGAGAAGACATCCCAAAACACCAATCAGGTAAATGCTATCTATATCCAAGAGCGTACCTTTTTCTTTTCCCGGAGTTTTGTATAGCACGAACTTAACCCGAAGGTATCGGAGCGCTTTACATAAGCACCAGTTGCGTTACATGGGGACACATTCAGTTTTTTAGGCACGGGAAGATTAAGTGATTTGCCCAGAATCACAGGATGTTCAGCATCATTGCCGAGAATCAAACCCAATTCCCCAGATTCGAGGTCGACCGCCCTAGCCAATAGGCCAACACCTCTCCCAAACCTTGATTAGAATGATCATGCTGGTGACTGCCTAATTCATTGAACAGGAATTTTACATGACCTTTGCATGAAAAGATGCAACTTTCCTATAATTTTCACTCAGACAACTGTCCAAGTGTACTTCACATACCGCTTCGAAATTTTCAACAAGATTACATGTATTATGTGTGGGAAAAATGCTGTTTTGTGTATATCTAGTGCCTGCACACAGATTCCAACACACATAAAAGAAAGGTGATTCGCCCCAATCTCACTCCATATTGAACTAGATTTATAAAAACTAATGAACAGAATGGAACCTTCATAGGGCATCTATAGCTAAGCAAACATCAACTTAGAAGTGTGAGAACATCCTCCTATTTGCATTTTTACGCCCATATTTTGTTGACTGCTGTTGGTAGTTTTTTAGGTCTCGCCTGATCCAGCGCATGCGCTGGTCTAGCGAGACTTATTGAGAGGGCTCCAAAAAGTGCTACCAGGCCAGCCTAGAGCTACAGTGCATGTGCGCGGGCGCGCGCGCCGCGCTTTACCGCAATTACTTTCACTTTCACGGCCGCACGGCCGCTTTGATGTTTAATCGCTATCGCGATCATTTTCACTTTTGCGGCCGCACGGCCGCTTGGCATAGCCAATAGGTCTCGCTTTTGGGACCTTATAAGTGTTTAGTTATGCAACTGTTGCATGGCTAAACACTTATAAGGTCCCAAAGGCGAGACCTATTGGCTATGCCAATGCTTGTTAACTTTGCATCCCGGGGCACTGCTGTCTAGTCCCTATTATATGTGCTCTAACGCTTTAAATATGGTGAACCTGGATAATACCTAATAGGAATAAGAAACTTTCCATTAAGGACATAGGGGCAGATTTATGTTCCCTGGCGCATCCCTGCAAATCAGCATGAATGCGCTAGGGAAGATGCGTCAAGCAAGTTTTCCCTTGCGCCACCGCAGATGCGCCGCATTTACAATGCGGTGCATCGTGGCGCAAGGACAAGCAGATACGCGACGCATCTGCCGGCGTAAAGTTGTGTCGCAAAGGCGACGCAACTCCAGCACTGTTCCAACGTACCCTATCCCTAACATGGTGAGTCAAGCCTTATGCCTGCTTCAAGCAGGCGCAGGGTTTTGACGCATCAGCGTTGGGAAAGTGACTCAGTGAAATCTTATAGATTTCACTGAGTCACTTTTCAGGGGCGTTCCTGCGACGGAAGGCCCCACCCTGTGTCGAAACTCCCACATGATACCTGACGCAGGGTTCACGTGGGGCAGGGCTTTACACCGTGACGCATCTCCATAGATGCGTCACGATGTAAATTGGGCGCAACGTGGCGCAAGGTTTATGCCGCCGCTGCGTCACAAAAGTGACGCAACGGCGGCGTAAAGGGGGCGCACGTCCCACATAAATCTGCCTCATAGTATATGGAGCAGGAGTAAAACCCATGTCAGTGAAAGGTTAAATGTCACCTGTGGAATGCAGCACATGTTTTGCCATTGACTAGACTGACAAAGAAAACATACCTCCAGGCCTACCTTTGTAGCCTGACTGCTGAATCTTTTAAACCTACTGGAAAACCTCTCAAAATAACAATCACTGATGGGAAAGGAACCTACATTAAATATTATATAGGTCACTCCCATGCACGTGATGGAGCGGGTAGTTCAACATTTTGTATAACCCCCATTCTGCATGTTTATATTAATCTGAATAATTAACTAATAGTAATCTTATTAATTGGTTTGCAGTGAAATACTTATCAATCATATTGACTAAAGAATTACACGTGGAAATTGCACTTTGCATGGCTATATTAATTGTAAACTAATCTATGTACGCACACTAATAGTAGAAAATTAGAAAATTGCATGATATATGTTGCTTTTGTGATGTAATTGTGATTTGTGCTTTATTAAGTGAGTATAAACCGCTTTGAGTGTTGCTTTCTGCTAGATAAATACACACACATATGGGTATTAGCGAGGGGATAACATTTTATTAGCCATTTCTATGTTTTAATTACGTTTTTGTGTTTCTTTTGCTTAAGTTGCCCATTTCGGCCTAGACAAGATGGCTGAACGAGACGGTGAACGTGACTGCCCTGACAACATGAGGTTCTGGGTGAAGTGCGCAGGCGTCACCGCCAGCAGCAGTGGCCTGGACCTGACCCCGGGAGAACATGTACCCTTTAAGGTCTCTCCGGGAGCGTCGCCAGCAGCGAACACAATGGACAATTTAAAAACCAGAACCAGCAAGTGCGATGAGTTCATTACATTGACACCCTGAGAACTTTCCCCCGCGACCCCTAGTCGACCAATCAGGACTTTCTAAACCCCAATCTTGATACTTTTTGACATTATTTTCATTATAAAAGTAGGTAGGGTATTGTACTAAAAAACTTGCTCTTCTTTGATGAACTAGATTTCCTGACGTTATGCTGACGGAGAGGACGGTGACACTGCTGGACAGCTGTTATCCTGAATCTTTGAGAGACTGAATTGCGGCCTAACTTGCTGAATAAAATAATTTTACTCGACCTGACTGACTTGGAAGACGACTTTTAGCCAAATTAGGTAAATATGATGTTCTGCAATGCTGGTGATGATTTCTAACGTTTTTGCAATATTTCTTAGATAAAGAATATTTGATTAATTGACAAATGTGTTGTGTCGATTATTTAAAGAAGAGTATTTAGTCTAGTATGTAAAGTGTAGATAAATGATTGTATCACTAAACCATAGAGAACAAATAAATGATTCATCTCGTTATGAGAGGAATGTCTTAGGGTTGAAGTCAATGTATTTAGAGTGAGGTATAGAAATTCCTTTCATGTCTGCGTTTGGAAGCTTATTCCTCTAGGAAAACAGATCAACGGAGTGTGAGTATTGGTGTCATGGGCCCCACCAATGAATGTCTTTGAGTGAATTTGCTGTTAAGATATTTGGTCTGTGGCGAAGGGGGAATTTGATGTTCCACTCTGCAACAGTTTTTCTGGTAGCAGTATGATGGTTTTATTGTTTTGGTTGGTGATTCTTGCTTGTAAATAGCTTATTGATTATTGATTATTGATATTGGTTTATGTACTAACACTCTATGTTGAGTTGCGTCGAGTTTTATGTTGTTTGCACGGCTTCTGGGATGTAGGAAGTTGGAAGTTTGTAACGGTTCCGTAGTAGAGCAGAGGTAAGCGCTGCTCTCGGGAAAGACGGAATTGTTGTTGATACCCTGTAGATACACAGGGGAAACGTGTAACGATTGAAGTTGCACGACGCATTGTCTGGGTTCGACATCGCCGTGTGTTGCCATTAGAGACATTTTCTGTGTGAGAGAAGTGGGTATGATCGCGAAGGTTACCTGTGAAATTCTGGTCTTAGGTACCAGGGATCCAAATGGCATTCCAATAACGCTTATCACTGGAAAGGTAATAGGTATTCTCTGAGCTCGATAGAAGGACAAAGTATAGGGAGAGACGCCATGATTAGGTCCTTTAAACAAACCTGGTATAATGCCAAGTTCAGACTTGTAGAAGAAAGTATTTGTCAAAGATGCCTAATTTATCAGCAATACAGTCCAGGAAGAAAGACAGTAGTGAGTCTAGGGACAATAGGTTGAGAAGGAGGGCCTGTCACCAGAATGCAAGTAGATTTCATTGAGATGCCTCCTTGTAACAGGTTGATGTATGTTTTGGTGATGGTATGCCTATTCTCCAGGTGGGTAGAGGCGTTCCCAACAAGAAGAAATGATAGAATGACAGGGGCAAAATTACTGTTGAGGGAATTTATACCTAGATTTGGGTTCCCAGTAACAATTGAATCAGACAGAGGAGGACATTTTCATAATGAGATCATAAAACTGATATGTGAAGCATTGAATGTTTGACAAAAACTGCATTGTGCCTACCGACCAGAGGCTTCTGGTGTAGTAGAACAAATGAATGGTACTATCAAAAACAGAATAGGGAAAATGTGTTTAGCCACCGGTATGAAATTGCCTGATGTCTTGCCTCTAGTACTCATGACTGCTAGATCAATTCCAGACAGAAGCACTGGTTTAAGTCCACATGAGATCATCATGGGACATGCCATGCGACATGTGTTTATACCAGTCAACAAGCTGATGACAATAACTGATGACATTGTGTTGGAATACTGTAAAAGCCTGGCTGACGCAGTTCATTCTGTGTTTCATCAGGTTGGAGCGGATGCCACCACTCTTGAAAAGAAGCCAGCCCATGATCTAAGCCCAGGGGACTGGGTAAGGATAAAATTACACAGAAGAAGAAACTGTTTGGTTCCCAGGTGGGGAAAACCAAGGCAAGTCATCTTGACCACAACAACAGCTGTGAAGTGCGCTGGATTGAAGAACTGGATCCATGCAAGTCATACTTTGAGAATTCCAAATCCAGTTGACTGTAAAGAAAAGGAGTATTTTGATGAATCAGAATCCAGTACTGAGTCGGATGACGGAGAGCCAAAAGACAAAGAAAAAGAAAACCCTGAAAGGGGGGAAACAGAGCCGAGTTTAACTTTGGTCCACAGAAGTAATTCCCTGAGGAGAAGGTTGCAGATTTCTGATACCAGTTCAGACTCAGAGACAGAGCAAAGAGCACACTCTTCCAAGAAAGAACAAGGGAAGAACAAAGAAAAGGACAGTGGAGAGACACTAAAAGATATCCATGAGAAGGAAATGCCAGATGAAAGAGTGAGAGAAATTCCACCTGAAACAACACCTATAGATGGACAGGTGCCAGATACAGAGAGAGAGGGAAAGATTATTGCTGAAGACCCCCAAGGAGGTGTAGGGAACTCCAACATCCAGTTAGAAGCAGGGACAAGTAGTCAGCAGGAAGATTGCGTGTCGGAGATCCGAGGAGGGACAGAAGTAGGGAAAACAAAAGAAGTGGTGGAAAAAGAAATTGTCGAAGGCAAAAAGCAAGTTGAAACAGAGTCTGAGGAAAGCGAAGATGAAATACCAGAAGGCCGAGTTCTGAGAAAGAGAGCTTGGAGAACTGAAAAGAATGATAAAGGGAATAAATTGAAAAAAGCGGCAAAGGACGAGGTGTGGCCAAACAAAATAAAGACACTGAGATATCGATTGACACGTGTAAATTTGCCTAGGGCTGAACAGGTGAATGAAGTACGAGTCAGGAAAAATCAAAAGGAGAAGAACAAACACTGGTTAAAGAAATGAGGAAACCTAACCAGAAGTATAAATCACCGGAATGGACCTATGTGGCCCTGCCTGAAGTAAAAGAAGAGGCGCATAGCCAAGGAAATCCAGAGGTGGTTGTACCCGAAGTGGTTAAGGAAGGCGAAGAATCGGAATTCCTGAGAGTTATCTTGTTTGATATTGGAGAAGAAGCGGATGTTCAGGACACCCTGTATGCTGAAAACAAAGGGAAGGTGAAAGATGATGAGATGCCAAACTGAATGAGACAAGAAAATTACTGATGGAAAGACAATAAAACATTGAAAAAGACAAAAACTGGTAGAACCATGTCGGTGCTTAGAAGCCTAGGGTTAGAAACTAGTTGTGAAGTAGAAGAGGCTAAGTCAAAAGACACAGCTCATTTTGGTTTAGATGGCAAACATATAAAGTAGCAAAAGTAGATGTACCTTCCTTAGAAGATGGTACAAAATGTGTTGTTGTTGTACAGGATTATTAATGCTTCTTTGGAGTATTCTTGCTCTGTTAATTTCATTTAAAGTTACTGTATATACATTAGAAGGACATAGTGATAACATAACTAATATAGGGAAAGTTCAAAAGGTAGTTCCAACTAGAATAGATAAAAACTATTTACATAAAGACAGGTCAATAACAAATTTTTCTAACAATGTATTTTCTAAATTGTTGTATGAATATGTGAAGACTATGGGTGTAAGGGTTTGTATGTAATTACCTGCATCTGTATCTGAAGGAGTGACTTATCATCATCTTCCAGTAACCTATGGAATAACATGTGGTGTAATAGCTAATTTATTTTATCAAACAGGTAAATTAGAGTTTTATTTTTCAGATGTTGATACTATATTTTCACAAGTACCAGCAATTAACAAACTAAACAAGGTAAAACCTGCAAAGGTATTAGGTGAATTTTTCTTAAAGACTAAAGAACTAACACTAGAGTATATATTTAGAAATAACTTGACTTGCAGTTTAAACAAAGAGGAGAAGACATTTTTGGACATGGTTGAAGAAAGGAGATTGAAAATGCAAAGAAAGGTTTCAGAAGGGAAAGTGGAGAAAACAGTTTGGGATGTAGAAACGGAAAAAACACTTGAGAGGGGAAACGAGTCCAACTATGGCTTTAGATTGGCCTCAGAAAAGAAAGTTGTGTATAAGAAGGAATCAGACGGCGTATGACAATTATTTTGTAGGGAATAGTGAGTGCCATGATACATACAGAATCATGGGAGGATGGGGATTTAAAGTAGGAAGAGATCCAGTCTTTCCAGGACTGTATTTCATTTGTGGGAACAGGGCATATTATTGTTTGCCAGACCATTGGTATGGCACATGTTATGTTGGCCTGGTTTTTCCAAAGATTTTTCACATGGATAGAGGAGAAGATGGTGTACATAGCTTAGGTAGTTATTTAGCGCGTAGTAAAAGAGAATCTTGGACTGAAATTGTGGGCGACATATTTGGAGCACTGATACACGCAGTGGGAATATCTCTGAATGCAAATAAAATTAGAAAACTTTCAACAGTAGTGGATCACTTGTCAACAAGCACCGCTGGAGGATTCTTATTGGTAAATACAGAAATGGTTGCCATGCATGCTATGGTAATGCAAAATCGACTTGCCCTTGATATTTTATTGGCAAAAGAGGGTGGAGTCTGTGGAATGCTGGAAGTTCTACATTGTTGTACTTACATTCCTGACGAAAGTAGAGATTTGAAAATTTATATCAAAAATATTACAGAATTGCATGACGAAATTGTACCACTGGAGGTTGACGGTGGGAGAAGATTGGTAAGAAAATATCAGCTATTAAAGACTTTGTAGTAAAACTAGGTAGTACATTTATAGGCAAAATATTATTTCCATTAACATGTGTGATTTCCTTAGTATTAATAATTAGACTAGGTTGTATTTGTTGTAGAAAGAATAAAAACCAGAAAAGAATAAAAAGAGAAAACTTAAGGAGAAGGGATAAGAAACAAGAAAGAGAATTCGAAGAAATAGAACTAGAAGAGTTAAAGGATCGCATGTATAAAACAGCAAAAAGAGAAGAAACAGGGGAAACTGAAATATGAATGAAACAAGAAATCAATGTAAAATTCCGTAAAAGGGATACAAAATTTTTGGTTGGTGTGGTAATATAATCACCAAAGGGGGGATTGATGGAGCGGGTAGTTCAAAATTTTGTATACTCCCCCATTCTGCATGTTTATATTAATCTGAATAATTAACTAATAGTAATCCTATTAATTGGTTTGCAGTGAAATACATATCAATCATATTAACAAAAGAATTACACGTGGGAATTGCACTTTGCATGGCTATATTAATTGTAAACTAATCTATGTACGCATACTAATAGTAGAAAATTAGAAAATTGCATGATATATGTTGCTTTTGTGATGTAATTGTCATTTGTGCTTTTTTAAGTGAGTATAAACCGCTTTGAGTGTTGCTTTCTGCTAGATAAATACACACACATATGGGTATTAGCGAGGGGATAACATTTTATTAGCCTTTTCTATGTTTTAATTACGTTTTTGTGTTTATTTTGCTTAAGTTGCCCATTTCGGCCTCGACAAGATGGCTGAACGAGACGTTGAATGTGACTGCCCTGACAACACGAGGTTCTGGGTGAAGTGCGCAGGCATCACCGCCAGCAGCAGTAGCCTGGACCAGACCCCGGGAGAACATGTACCCTTCAAGGTTTCTCCGGGAGCGTTGCCAGCAGCGAACACAATGGACAATTTAAAAACCAGAACCAGCAAGTGCGATGAGTTCATTACACTGACACCCTGAGAACTTTCCCCCGCGACCCCTAGTCAGCCAATCAGGACTTTCTAAACCCCAATCTTGATACTTTTTGACATTATTTTCATTATAAAAGTAGGTAGGGAATTGAACTAAAAAACTTGCTCTTCTTTGATGAACTCGATTTCCTGACGTTATGCTGATGGAGAGGACGGTGGCACTGCTGGACAGCTGTTATCCTGAATCTTTGAGAGACTGAATTGCGGCCTAACTTGCTGAATAAAATTATTTCCTCGACCTGACTGACTTAGAAGACGACTTTTAGCCAGAATGGGTAAATATGATGTTCTGCAATGCTGGTGATGATTTCTAACGTTTTTGCAATATTTCTTAGATAAAGAATATTTGATTAATTGACAAATGTGTTGTATCGATTATTTAAAGAAGAGTATTTAGTCTAGTATGTAAAGTGTAGATAAATGATTGTATCACTAAACCATAGAGAACAACTAAATGATTCATCTCCTTATGAGAGGAATATCTTAGGGTTGAAGTCAATGTATTTAGAGTGAGGTATAGATATTCCTTTCATGTCAGCGTTTGGAAGCTTATTCATTAGGAAAACAGATCAACGGAGTGTGAGTATTGGTGTCATGGGCCCCACAAATGAATGTGCTTGAGTGAATTTGCTGTTAAGATATTTGGTCTGTGGCGAAGGGGGAATTTGATGTTCCACACTGCAACACACGCCTAGTAGCCCACAAGGTCGAGTGGCTAGCATTTAAAAGTGGTACAAGCTAGAATTTAGTATTGGTATCTAACTACAGTGACTAGCTCCCAAAATCTATTTTCACTGTAGTGAGGCTGTAGCTGTCCTGGGAGAAAAACTAAAGTTCAGAATAAAATCTTGACACTGCTATCTTTGGGTTCGGACAAGCTACCAGAATGAATCAAACACATTATTTAATGTGCATTAAAAATCTAATTCTCTGGTAAAGTCATATGTTTAGTAAATATTTAGGAAAAGTAACTGTTGAAAAGTTAGACTTTGCCTGAACCTTCAGTAGGGAGCTGGCTGCTGTCAGTCCTTCACTTTATGAGGTATGAAAAGTGTACCAAGAGGAGAATCAATGGCATAGGCCTTTTGGCAGGAAAACTTGGGAGTGAGGTATGTGAATCCTGTCAGCTCAGGAAGGGTGGCAGGGGAGGGTTTGTGAACCTCATTAACTTAAAAGGTACAACTGTGAGGCATTCCCTTTCATATTCAAGAGTGAAGGGAGACCTGGGGAAGAGACACCTGTATTCCCTGGGCTGTCTGTATCCAGCTTGGCACCAGCTTAGTTGGAAGGGAGTTGCACCCAGAAACAATTTGGTGTAGTAGAGGAGTAAGGGACTGTTTATTTCCCTTAACCCCGACCCCTCACTGGCACACCAACAGCCTCCAAGGGCAGAATGCTGCTGACATGTTGGATTTGACTTACTTTGCAGTACGGTGAACAGGATGTGCTTGGTTAGGGCTGCCCTGGAGACCTTTTTGACATTGATTAGGGAGTGTCCAGGAGTTACACCAACCCACTGGCTAGTGAATTCTACAAAAGTGGCACCTCCCCCACAGCTCATCAGAACACATCTGGGCTAGTGGAAGACAAGAAGGGGACTGAGGGACTGATTTAGATCTTGACAAACGGGTTACTCCGTCACAACGGTGACGAATATCCAATCTGCTGAAATATAAATCCCATAGGATCTAGTGGGATTTATAGTTCGGTAGACGGGATATCTGTCACCCTTGTAACAAAGTAAACTGTCCGCCAAGATCTAAATTAGGCCCTGAATCTGCTGTCTGCAACCTGTGTGGAGATCTGAAGAGCTGGACATGCTTCCACTTTTACCCAGAACTGAGAAGTGGACTTGATGTGTCAGTGGTTGATGTCCTGTGAGACTACAGAGACACAAAAATCTACAAGAGGGCATTTTTCTGAAGTAACCAGGTGACAAGTAGCAACAGGACCTGGACTCAACACTGCTGATGACCTTTTCTAGGGTGAGTATTGGCCTATGTGCTGTCCTTCAAGTCTTGGAGCCATAGAATTGGCCAAGAGGAGCTGCTCGAGAAAGCCTGAAAGGTTCACTGGAACCTTATGGCAAAGGTACCCAATTTCGAGAGGACTTTATCAGATCTAGCATCCAGGTTTTCCCTGCTGCAGCATTTTGTTACAAAAAAGGGACAATGTCTAAAGAAATAATTTTGACCAGGTAAAGACACAAAAATATCCACCCTATATAGAGGACCTCATTTGCTGTGAAATAGAATTTTCCCACTGGCGCTTTTTCAACCCAAAACCAACAGCTTCAGCAGGACCTTGTCCGCCGGCCATCCTACTCCGAGTTCACTAGATGCAGACTGAAGCCTGCCCTGTTGAGTTGAGGATTTTTGCACCCATTTGAGAGACTAAGTCAGAAGGTAAAATATTTGACTGGGATGATCTGCTTGGGGTATCTGACAACAGTCCCATCGCAGTTACAGAGTAATCGTGCCTAGGTCCCAGTCAAGCATGAACAGTGACTTCAAATTTGAGCCTTGCTTTTTCTTTGCACTCTATGCCTTAACTTTCAAAAAATCATTTCTGTTTCCCCTTATTCAATTTTAGGCATTTTGATGTAATTTCTCGTATTATATTTTCTCGATTTTATAAAAATTCATTGCAGGATTTTAATTATGCTGTGTTTTGAATTTTAAATTGTTTTCATACTGCTAAATACTTAACACACTTCTTACGTTAAGACTGTCTACTGTATGCCATACCAACCAATGGTTGAGCCCAAGGTAATTTATTGTGCTTGAATGTTGCACCTAGTAGGATTTAGGACCCAAGTCCTCCCCAGCTAATAACCATCTTGACACATGCAGGCAGAAATATCCATACACCAGAAAGAATCAAGGCAATAAGAATCACCAGTGGTAAAATGGCATATAATAGGGTGGTAATTGCTTTAATTTTCTTGCATTATTATTTCCAACTATATTACAACCAATAGGAGGCTGCAAATCAATTAGATGATGATTTTTATAGTTATTTATTTAATTGCTCTGTTACCTCAATTTAATGATTTACTGAATGTGTCACTTTATACTAACATTACCTTGAAAAACAACATTCCTATTAATATAAGTTTAGCCGTGGGAAACGTGGCAGATCCTGATCTAATGCTCCTACATAAAGCATTATATCAGTAGTTGCTTTACTACTAGTCATACTTATAGTCAACCACTGCTATGCCATTTTAATTGGTACTATGAAAACACCAATTAAAATTGCATGGCACCAATAAAGACCACCATAAATGTGGCAGCTAGGCTAGCCCCAAGAATAAGACATTTCTGCTCAGTACTCCTTCCCACTCTCAAATGGATCTTGATTGTTGCAGGATGCATCTTCAAGGTAGCCTATATTACTTATAAAAGTCTGCACTATGGCATCCCAACATACCTGGTCCAGAAATGTGTGCTTTCAGGAGGAAGTAAACTCCCTGCACAGTGATGACTCTCTACTTCGAGAACAGTCTTGGTTAAAATATAAAGAAACCACTCATTTCCTCTCGATACATTGATGAATACCTCTTTTGTCACCCATAAGCAAAGTGCTCAATCTTTACTGATCAAAGGATACCTAATGAATTGATTCACCCTAGTCTATGTGCCTCGAAAACAGATCATGTTTTCCCTCTAATGGTTCACTAAATGCTTGCTCCCCAGTGAAATGTGTGTGCACAAGCTTCTATCTGATAAATCTGAATCAAATAAGTCTCTGCAAGAATTCTATCTCTGTTCGTTTTTTATTAGTTCTGCAGATCATTACATGAACACATGAGGCGGGTTACGAGTGCCACCTTCCCCTAACTGAGTACTCAGGGGCATATATATGGGCCCCCTTGCACCACTGTAGCGTCACGTTTTGTGATGCTCTGGCGGGGCAAACCACCCAATCATATCAATGAGGCCACGCAAAGCCACTCTGCGTGGCTTTGAATGGCCTCATAGACATGGAGTAAGGCAAGGCAGAGCAAATCACTGTGTTGCCTTAGTCTGCACTCAGTAGGAGTCGCATGGGCATTGCGATGGGTGAACCCAATCCCCATTAATGAATTTTGATGCTTTCCTAGATTTACAACACCTGGGAATGCGCCAAAACGTTATGCCTCCCGAGATGAGGCATTACGAGGAGAAATAACTTTATTTATCTTCATTTATTCCTCTTTCCTTGTGTGCTCCCTTCTGCAGAACACATAGAAATAGGGAAAAGCCTCCCAGGAATATTTTTGTGCAGAAGGGTTCCACTCCCACACGAAAACAATGCTGCAGACAACTCAGGCAACCTTGCACCATGGTGCACCGTGGTGCAAGGGAGCCTATGTTGGTGCTAGGCTTCAGAAACTGCACAGTGCTGGGGCAAAGGACAGGATAGCACTGTATTGGATAAATACAGTGCATTCCCACCCTTTCACTTTGACGTAGGGCAGCACAGCAATTGCTGCACCGCCCTACGTCCAAACCCCATAAATGAGGCCCTCAGTATATAGTCTCTGATATGTTCCCTCTACTATGTTGTAGGTGCTTTCATTATAATATGTTGTCTTTTATTTGTATTGTACTTCTCTAATCATTTTGAAGAAACATTACTCATCATTCTTTAAAGGCAAAGCAAAAATGTATATGTTAAATAATAGTGTTTTTATAATTGCTGCAGATTCCCCTGAAAGTCTCCTTTCTTTCTTAATTCGTAACAATTATTCTCTCCTTCCTTTGGGACCATCAATCTTAGTTTATTTAACTTTCTTCTATGTAGAGAAAACTCCAGCATTCCACTATTCGAAAAATAATGTTTTACCACAGCAGTGACTTTTTTATCAATAATCTTACAAGCGCTTCATTAAAAATAACCACCATGTCTCTAACATAGTCCTTTATTTCACATTTGAACAATAAAAACATGACTTGTTAGAAAAGCTTAGCCGCCGGCAGCCCAGTGTGGCTTTCTTTCTTAGTAGGTCTGACCACTCTCAAAAATGTATTCTCATGGACAAAAATTCATTCTGCGTGGAATGGGTGACATGGGAGTAGTCGCTTCTGAATCTACTATGTCTAGCAGTAAAAGCAAAGAAAAGGCTGGTTTTGTGTACCCTGGCTAGACAGCTTCCTTTTCCCAGTGAGAAGTGGTCCAAACGCTTTTCTTTTGGCAGATGCACGTGATTTATTGTCTGTCCCATTGCAAGGGTTGGTGCAGTTAGCAGTTTGCAAAAGTGATTGAAGTATTGTTCGGCAGAGGGGACCTCGTTAGCCTGTCAGCTAACATGAGAAAGTTAAAGGCCAAGGGAAGGGGGTATCCCCCAACACAGAAAGCAAATGGTCTGTGCTGGTGCATGGAGGGATTATGCAATTATGGGAAGTCTGTGGAGAAAATGCTAACAGATGTGTGTACTGGTGGGGGAGCAATACTATGCAGAATGGATAAAAAGGCCCAGGGACTAAAGAAACCACTTTTAAGTAGGAATGTGCCTATTTTCTCATGATCACCTCAATTGTTTGTGGACTGAGGCTGGTGTGTTTTTTTGGCTCTGTGCACTGGCACTCTGCTATCCAGTTCCAAGTGAATGTGATCTGACCCCTACAACATGTTGAAATTGGCTGTGCTTCTAATTGACGTATAACTTACCTATTTGTCTATTGTATATGGTACAAAGTGTGCAGAGGACCTGTAAGTTAAATGCCACTAGTGGGCTGCAGCACCTACCTGCTACACTGAAAGTGTAAACATGGGTTCAGGCCTACCATTGTGGCTTGATTGTGGTTCTTTCAAAACTGCATTTTGACCTGTCAAAATAAACCCTTTTGACATGCCTAAATCTTACTTTTTAATATTTATCAGTTACCCCATATTAGGCCTTATAACCCATAAGGCAGGGGGCATTTTATTTAAAAGTAGGACTGATATAAAGTTAATATTAAACGTCCTACAGTGACTAGCACTTAAAAGCTCATTTAACTATAGCAAGGATTGCTGCTTACCCAATTAAATTTGTTAGTGTTATCTCTGGATAGGAAAAACTTAGGAATGTCTTCATTCTAATATTTTTTTAAAGCCCCAATTCACTGATGGAGTCTGTTTTTTAATAAATATTAAGGAAATGGTACTTTTAGAAGGAAACATTTTCCTTGACTAAAACCAACCGTTTCACAGGGACCTCATCCAACACCTATCTGACCTCATGGGCCCCTCAAAGGGCACAACATGCTGCTTTGTCCTGCTGAAGGATTTTGAATTACAGAAAAAGGACTAAGCCCAAGGGCAAAACCTCCAACCAGGCCAAACCTGGTTGGTGTATCTGATCTGTGCTCCATTGCGTCGGCATTAAATTGCGCTTCAGTGTGGTATACTGTGACCAGGTGTCCTGCATTGGCACTTAACTCTTTTTGGTGATATTTTTATTTAAAACCTTAAATATCTATATCTCTGGCTCCTCTATTGAATTTTGTCATTTTGGAGCCAGTTTGTTAACTATATTATTCTCCCTTTTCATAAATTAGAGTAGGATTTGTACCAGACTGTATTTTCGACTTTTCAGCTGTGTTGGTACTTTGAAATGCTTTATACTTTTTCATAAATTAAGCCTGTCTGATTTGTGCCATAGTACAAGGGGTTGAGCTCTGGTTTAATCACTGAAACCTTGCTGGACCTAACACGATAGTGACAATATTACATGTGGTGGACTCCCATCCACCTCAACTAATAATCCACCTCTTCAAAGCTAAATTTTAAGAATCACAGTAGGAAGGAATTTCTGGTTTCATTCATGACAGTACAAATGGAGCTGTATTTCATCCGGTCTTTAATAATTTTGCTCTTTTATTCATCTCCCAGAGGTTTTACTCTGCTGCTCTGTCCTAGTTGGTTCTGCTTTTCTTTGATGTTGTGGTTTCACACATGGGTACCAATATGAGGGACTGTTTTCTCTCTACCTATTTATTTCACATGCTAATGTACAAAGAGCTATTCCTCTTCAGCAACATCTACTGTCATGCTAGCAGCCTTGCAAGTCCTTTCATGGGTAAAACCAGAAGATTTTTAATATCTCTTAAAAAAGAACTCCCTCAGAGACTACAAGATTGCAGTAGCCATCATGTATAGCTCATATCTTTGTAGGGAGCCATACCTATTCACAAACCGCTAGTCAACACATTTTCTGGGCAGTGTGGATCTGTGGATTGCTGTTCTAAAGGCCCATTTTGTACACACACATTTAAAGAAAGGAGAGAAATCTAGTGCCATGAGATTAAAAAAACTTCAGTATGCAATGTCAGTGGTTGTGTAACAGAAACAGAACTCCCTGTTCTACTGAGGAGCAGAATAATTTTTTAGCTATTGTTGGGGCACACAAGGCACAAAGAGAAATAATTTCTTATAGTTTCTGTTTTGAGGCTGCTTGAAGGGACTGTGTGATACATGGCCAGGCATTTTAGTATAAATCCAGTTTGAGGGGCAAAAAGTCGAGTTTTTATAGATCCCAGATAATTCACTCAAGAATATTAACACACTCTTGAAAACAAAACAGTTACAAAAATCATTTATAAAGCTGGACCATGCATCTGAACTTCGGAGCTCAACTAGAGCATAGAAGGGCACATTCCTGTGGACATACCTATTTGTTCTGAAGTTTCCTTGAGAGGAGAAAACATAACATAACGTTTAATTTAAAGTATACATGAATTTTGAGATCTTCCAGTGGGGTAGAACTCTGCTAATCCTTAGATATCATAGTTGGGGTTGTGGTCGTAGGGATGGAAAAGAAAAGAAAAGAAGCAAAATTTAACAACAGCTTGCAAAAAAGATAGCAAAGTAACTTTAGATATTGTTTGATGAGGTGCCTGGTACTGGTATGAATATTTTGGAAGGGTGAAGGACTACACCATTTAAAGGATATGAAAATATTCTAGGTACTGATTATGTGAGTTGCCATATGTAGGAAGAGTTTAAAAGACATGCTTTTAGGTCAGTCTTAAAAGCAATTAAGTTCTCCTCCCTACTAATGTTGAGAGGAAGGAAGTTATCTTTCTCCTCCAAGTGATGTGCCTGCCCTGATGGAAGATAATTTTCACTTCTTTTGAGTTAAGAGGAAACGGTATGAGAAACCTTTGAATACTAGCAACTTGATGACTTGTGATGTTGTACTGCATGTAAGGATGGTATAGCACATGATTACTTTAAAGAAGTGGCACAAACAAAAATGTATCTTAAATCACTGGCATCTTAATCCATGAGAATTTCTTTCTATTCCCCTTATGGCAGACCCTGGGGAGGCGTTTGGATTTTCTAATGTCATAGTCTAACCCAAACTTGAATAATATAGTCATATGATGAGACAACATTTCCAAGTTAAGAATTGTTTGAGATGGAGTCCTAACTTGCCTCTGTCTGCTATATTAGAGATATATTTAATAATTGTTGCCTCTGCAGGGGGTGGAGGTATTGCAGATGTGTATACTGTAGATAAAGGCTGCAGATTTTGGGTGTTTAAGTATCCGGTGGTGGGGGCATGGATTTTGCAATGTCTGAACAAGATCTGATGAGTGGGCCAAAGCTGTCACCCTGGAAAATGGGGTACAAGGAGTAGAGTGGAGAGAATCGGCTACTAAAGTACTTGAAGATAGTACTTCAAGGTCTGTTCAGGTTCTCAATCAAGTTTGACCTGATCAGAGAAATCAAATGGATAAATGGAATTTTTCAGAATCGAAATCTACTATTTCAATGTGTATGAGTTACACGTTTCTGGGGTTTAAAACATGGCAAAGGTGTTGGACAGCTTTTGTGGTTAATTGTAAACAACAGTTCCAGAAATATGTCTCTGAATGGAAGAGAATTGTCCTTTCCTAACAAGAGCCAAAGTTGTTTTAAATATGTTAAGGAACAGAACACAGAATTGCTATGTGCCTTTTAAAGGTAGCCCATATGGAATACAATAAAAACTTCAGAGTTGAAAGTTTAGTCCCTCAGGCATGGAAAGTAAATAGATTGGTGAAAATTGTAATTAGTAAAAAAGTAAATATGTGGCTTATGGCAAAATAAAAGACATGCTCCGTAGACATTTATTTATCAGAAGCCTACCTAGTCACCTGCGTCTCCATTTAAGCTTCCAGAGTAGTGAAGGCATTGTTTTGCTAGGAAATCTGTTTGATTCTGATCAAGGTATCACAAGAGGTGATAGTCAAATATAATGGTTTTATTGTGGAAATGTGTTTTATAAGCACCTCACTGATATAAATATCTGTAGCACCCAGAAAGAACTCCACTCAAACCCTTCATTGGTTATATATCTATCATGGGGGATGAAACACCATAAGGTGCCAAATGGTTTATCCTTACCACCAGTACTTGCATCACTGCCCTGAAAAACTCTTTTAGTATGATGGGTTTGATCATTTTTAAGGCATGTCATGTATTTAATTTAATTAGCAGACACAATTTTGTAGGCCCTGCATTTGCGTGTTAGTAGTGACAGTGCAGCTTTGATGGGGAATCCCATCAATTTTGTCTGAAGGATAGAGATAGAGTAAATCCCTATGTTGATAAGTCTTTCTGCTATGTGTTCATTTTGAATAGGGCATTGGTTGTGTGGAGTGGCAGGAATTTAGTGAGAAGGAGGGTATTTAAGATTTTAGTTTTTTTTAGAAAGGATTCTCATATTAAGATACTGTTACATTTGGACTCTTCAAACAGAGGTCAATGTCTTCTGAATATAAGAGCAGTAAGTGCAGTGAAATGTCCACTTTCTACAAGTTGTGTGTGAATTGGGGGAGGTCATGATTATTGACTAAAATGTACCTCATGCATAAGTAAAGATGAGTTTAAATCTCAGAAACACCAAATGTTGTTTTGTGTATACAATTTTCTAAGGCCCAAGGTGGTTGTAGGTAAGGACCAAACCCCCCAATTCACACACAACGTTTAGAAAGTGGACATTTCTCTGCACTTACTGCTCTGTATGCCTGACAGCCTGTCTCCAATATATGTCTGGGGTGGGTGACAACTACACTTCGTGCATTCCCTCTAGACAGCCACAACACAGGAAGGATAGGTGTGTCTTAATGTCCATCTACATACATCTGCATTCTGGTGCCCTTGCCCGCACAGGATGCCTTCACTTGAATAGGCTGTGTCCTGTCTCCACACAAAGGGCGATTACCCCCATAGAAAAACTGGCAGACAGGACTGGGTTGAAAGGGATCCTTGTGCACTTCAGAAAGCTGCTTGGAAAACAATTTCCCCACATCAAAGGCACTCTTGGGTATAAGTACTGGGTCTCTGACCAGTGGCTTCTCCTCTGTGGTGGAGGAGCGTTGCCCCACTGCTTTTGAGCAGTGTAAAGCACAAAATATAAAATGACTTTACGTTATTATCATTTTATGCTTCGTGATGCTTGGTGGGCGGGGCTGCTCTGCTCTCTGAGCAGGGAAGGGAAGGAGTGGTTTGCCCACTCCTAAATCCGCCATGACTGTTTGGTTGGTCCTCTCGGGCTGCCCACACTAGTCATGCGCATTTTCCCTGTTCTCTGTGCAGGCTGCATTACAGCCTGCAAGGAAAACATGCTCACCCCTCCAGCCCCTGTGTCATGGAGCTCAGACCAATCACAACACTGCATTACAGTATCATGATTGGTCAGGGGAGCCTGGGTGCTTACCAATCACAATGCTGCAATGCAGTGTTGTGATTGGTCAGTGGGACCTGACTGTGCTTCTGGTTCGAAGACAAGGAGAGCACAGAGGCGGGACCGGTGGCAAGGTAAGTTATTTTACTGTGCACTTAGTCCTCACCATCCCCCCCACAACTTACCCTGTGACATATCCCCCGCCTTACCACCCGTGAGCCATGCCAGCCGCCACTGTCTCTCACCCCCTAAAATTAGACACTTATGGAACTTGAACTGAACCTTTGTCAGATGGACTGCTGTGCTGCTTAAAGGACTCATGTTTGGACTGCAGACTTGAAAGGCTTGTTTTTCTCTTGTGTTGCCCTGCTATCAGCTGCTCTCTGACTCTGCAGAAGGAGAGCTGGATTCTGTCTTCCCTCCAAGTCATCTCCAAGGGCTTGTTGGCTTTCCTCCTGTCGCTTGAGACTCAGGGATACCAAAGTCTCCACCCCTGCTCCTGTATCTGGCTCACTGGAAGTAGCCCAGATACTTGCAACAGAACCGGTGCGTCGACCCAGTTGCAGGAGTAAAACTGGTGCATTGTATTGGAACAAGCATTTTGCCTCCAAAGATCAACGCCTTGGACAGCGTATCACCACCGCTGAAGCTTCATAAGATTGATGTATCCCCTCGACTGCGTGGCAGAATCCAGTGCATTGCTCCTAACTACAGTATTTGTCTTCAGAACTGATGCATCACTGGCACTGCATGGAGAAGATCGACGCATCTTGCTGTTTGCGACAAGTAGAGGTACTTTGTTCATCAGGGCCTGTGTGGGTCCATTGCGGTTGACTCAAACTTTGACAGTGCCTCAGTCCAGCGCAATCTGAAATAACATTTTTTGCGCTACTTCATTCTCAGATCTTTACTGTATTTATTCCTTTAAAATTCAATATCTCGACTTCAATACATTTTTGTTGTTTTTGTCTTGTTTTTTTGTTTATGATATAATAATCTATGTTTATAAACCTGTGTGGGGTCTCTATGGTTGTGTATTCATTGTGTAACTGTGTGTCTATGTTGCACAAATACTTGACACATTGCCTCTTTAGATAAGTCTGACTACTCTGTGCCAGGCTACCAGAGGGTGTGCACAGGTTATCTTTTAGTGTATTAAGCTTACCCTGACTAGACTGGTGGTTCCTGCCTGGTCTGTGTACATACCTCAGCCAACCAGGAATCCCATTTCTAACACACGCTCAAAAGAATTGCAATTTAAAATCCACTTTGTTGATAAAGTCGGATTGTAAGTCACAAGCTTGAAAATGCCACTTTCAGAAAGTTGACATTTTCTTGCCCTAACCATTTGTGCCTTCCATGAATGTCCTGAGCCACCTGACTGTGAATGGCTCTGATTTTATGGTTTGTGTATTCCTCCCATACAGTGACACAAAGCGATGGACAGGATGCACCATTCTGCCAGGATGGATGGGGCGAAGATATGCCCTGCCCCACGTACACTTCAAAGGTTTTGCCTCAAGCACACACAAATGAACCTGACACTAGGCTTGTTTCATCCCAGACGTTTTGGAGCCTTGGCAGGGGCAGAAAATAACTTTCAAGATCCAGAGGTGGGAGTAGTATAAGGAATCTACCCACATCAAAGGTATTAATATTGGACCTCCTGAGGCACACTTCAGTACACTCTTGAACCTGTAAACATCACAGAGGAAGGACTGACTTACCCGCCAAGAGGCCTGTCCCCTGCTACCAAAGAATTTCCCCACTGCTTGAGGACTGCCTTGTTCTCTGAGAGGGAAGACTGGAGCACTCTTTTCATCCCAGGTTAACTTGGACTTCAGGGGTCAGTTGGCTGCCCAGCTGACCTGCTGCAATCAACCTGCCAGAACCTGCAACCGGATCTGCCTGCACCGTGCTGACATCTGCAAAATTGAGTACCTGATCCTCAATCAGTGCCTCCCCAGGTCCTGGTCCCTTGGCTGGTATCAGTTGAGCTCTTTCTGTTAAGAAATGTGACATTCTGAAGTTTTGGGCTCTTCATGACCAGGAACAGGCCCGTTAGCGACAACATTCTGCCTTCCACGTCGATTGCCTATGTGAAGGTCCGGTGAACCTGACTCTTTGCTCTACAGTGACTGCCAGTGATGACTTACAATGCAATATCTGCACTTAGCACAACAGTAACAACATCCCACGCTGATGGCCAACACGAAAATCTAGCAACTATCCTTTAAAAATGCCTAACTAGCTCTTTGAGCAACAGCAACTAAAGCTCCTGCTGCCAGGCCTGCTCTTTGCGCTACAACGATGAACATCCATGACACTCTCCCTGCTCATCGTGGCCTCCTCCCCTGTGAACGGAACTCTTCAAGCCAGAATTTGAGAAGGGAACATTTTCAGCAGTAACATGAGTTATTGGAGAAACTGGTGGTGGATGAGGCATCTCAAGAATAAACCTCTATCTTACCATTTGAAAATAGTGTTGAACTTATGTTCTCTATTGGGTGAGATTACTGCTATTTGACATTCTCCCCTGGCGTGACTCTACTCTAGTTGCTGTTCTTATCCAAGAGATGTATCTGACTCATACTTGACCTAGAAAGCAATTACTAAGGAAGCGACAAAATACCTAATGCAGACAGAGCAACTGGAAAAGCCTGTACTTCAATGTAGATTAGCACCAACTCCAACCAATTGGAAGCTAGATGAAGAGAACCTTTTGTAGTGGCCCCTCCATGGCATAAAGCCCACCTATTTACATAATTCTATTCTTGCTTTGCTGGGACGAACTAGGTTGTAAGTTAGTTTCCATCTCAATGCCACTGACACTCCATGGTTTTGTATCAAAATGCTAACTCTAAAATAGCCTGCAGCAATATTGACTGAAAGACATTGGCATACACATTATAGACAAGATAAGTGGGTGTGGAGTTACAATGGCACAGCTATACCTCCCTCTGTATGCCTACCTTGACTATGATGTGCACGTAGATATAATTCAGTCAATATATTTCCATCTTTCTTTTATGGTTACTGTTTTGACATACAACCTTGTCCACTGAGGCTTGGACCTACTTGACTTGCATAATCCTATTTTTTTAAATAGAGGGTTGCACTGCGTTAGTAAAATAATGACAGCTTCTAGAATAAATGCAAATGGTCCCAACATTATCTGTAGAGAAAGAGAAAATATTTTTAAAATACATGCAACAATTGAATATGTGTATAGGTAGTGACTACTTGTAAGGAAAACATCATACATTTGGAATTTTTGCATTTAATTTACCCTGTTCACACCTAAAGCATAGACAGAATACATTATGCATACATGAGGTCACCAGAACACGAAAGTCAATATTGCACATGAATATAAAATAAGCACCCAATTGACAGAGGGAACAGCTGAAGGAAATGTGTTGTGAATATTCTTTGAAAGAATGAAGGGAACACCATGTTCAGAGTATGAGGCAGAAGCACTGAAATGAGACTTAATGCTCATTATCATCCACTGAAGAGCACTGAAATAGGAGCCAAGTGCTTTCATTGTCCACTCAAGTAAGCAATCAGGATTATGGGCATTGACACTTCTCGAGGAATTGTAGTAGTACAAGAGGAAAGCCCAGACTGTCCCTTTTTCATAATGCTAAAGGAATGCAAACTAAAGAAACAGCAGCAGATGCCCTGCTTGATAAATAAAGAAAACAAATCTTTAAAGAAAAAAAAAGGAGTTTAACTGCTATGGACATTTGAAAAGCAGATGAGAGAGATTGCTTCCAGTATTCCACTTTGCACAGCTTCTGGGCAGAACTGCTTACAGAGTCATTGTGGATATGTACATTAGTTCTCCTTTCCTTGTTAAAGCAGTCATTCAGCACTAAAACCAAACTTGTGAATGTCATTTTGAGTGAACTTAAACTCTTTCAATTTTCTCTCATTTAAAAACACGTCACACATTGTGGTGAAGTGAAGTAGCTCGCTAGAGACGTGTCATAGAAATGAGAGAAGGATTTATAAGAGCGCACAAATGCCCATTGGCATCAAGGCGCCAGTAGTTAGTCCATATAGGGGATTTGGCAAATAACTGGATCTATGTTCTGTAAATACTTCTGGTCTTCCTTATAGGGTTAAGAGGCACGGTGATTTGAGGCGAGGGGAGAGCACCAAAATGAAAGTTGCACATCAGACCACAATATGAGCACACTCTCCAGCAGAGTACCAGATTGGAATCTGGAATTTGACATTGTCTAGATCAGTGGAAGAGAGACAGGACTTTGGCATTATTAACTGAGAATTGCCTATAGTATCTACATCCAAAATGGACTGCATAGATCAACAAGTTTAATTTTCTGAAATTTGTCAACAATCATCAGACGGTCTAGGGGTGAGAAAAAATATGTTGCACAGTTTAGCCTGTGAATCCTTCCTGGACATTTCCTACATAGAGAACATTTGCAATATTCATTTAATTCACTTTGTGGCCAAGTCTGCCAATGGCCTTCCAGCCAGTTGGCCCAGTACTAGTCATGAGTGCATGAAACAACTGTTTATGAGGTGTCTGTTGTATTGAAAAATCATTTAGGCCATAGATGGCATTGGATTAAGTTACAAAATGAGGTTTCTGAGGTATTTCATGTTTTTTTTCTGCAAACAGTGTATAGGTAGGGTAACATATTTGATGCCTTTGGAGGATGTGTGTTGTAATTATTTTTTAGCCCAGTTAATTTAATTTTTGGCATTGCTGAATTAATGCTGTTTTCTCCTTTGTTACCATGCCTCCATTGTCTGGCCAGTGAGTAAGTGTGTTTGCTGAAGGCCACCATTTGTCTTTGTTGTCCCTGCCATGAGGTCAGGGGATGTTTGTTTGTATAGTCAGTGTTGATTGTCCTTTTTGTGAAGGCAACCAGTGTGCTTTTACCACAGACCTGAATGTGTTCTTAGTTGTGGCCATGCCTCCTTGCTGGTTGTTGTTGTTGTTGTGACAATGTGGCCATTTTGTGGAGGCAGCCAGTGTGCTTTCGCCATAGGCCTGCATGTGTTCTTTGTGATGCCATGCCTCCATGCTGGTTGGCGTGACCATGTGGCTGGCAGCCATTGTGTGTAGGCAGCCAGTGTGCTTTTCCCATAGGCCTGCATGCGTTCTTTGTTGTGGCCATGACTCCTTCCTGGTTTTTGTTGTTATGATCATGTAGCTGGCAGGCATTTTGTGTTGGCAGCCAGTGTGCTTTCGCCATAGGCCTGCATATATTATTTGCTGTGACCATGCCTCCTTGCTGGTTGTTCTTATTTGACCATGTGACCACAGACCAGTTTATGTAGCCAACCAGTGTGCTTTTGCCATCGGTCTGCATGTCTTTTTTGCTGTGGCCATGCCTCCTTGCTGGTAGTTGTTGTTGTGGCCATGTGGCAGTGGCTGACAGCCATTTTGTGCATCCAGTCAGTATTCCTTTGCCATAGGATTGCAGGGATGGATGAGATATCAGTTTGATAATATGCTTGAGAATAATTGTAGTATGTATATTAATAATATCATCTTGATGAACAGTGCTAATATATATTACATGCATTTTTTTCATTTTTCATTTTGCACCTCCAGTAGGTTTCTTCTCATCCTCCCATATAAACATTGGCAATTACTGATTTCTTAAATTATAATTCTGATTTTATCTTTTAAATTTTTTAATAATATTTTTTCATTTCACATTATGTATTTTTGATTTTTTTATTCTACATTTTTCAAATGTATTTACATTTTAATTTTTCCAATGTCGATTTTTTGAGTTTTTATTTTTTTCAAATGTTGTTCTTACATTTTGATTGGTTTTTAATTTGTAATTTGTTTAAATTTTAAAAAAAAAATAGTTTTTTTCTTAACATGTTTTTTCAATTTTGCCTTGGTTGATCCATCATCCATCCATCCACCATAGGCGCACAGCTGCACAACAGCATTAGTTTCTTTTTATATATAATTCCATTTTCTCCTGGACACCACGGCTGCGGTGCGCTTTAGACACATCAGCATCATCAATTTGTGCAATGATGATTATTACATTTCCCTATTGACCACATTGCCTGCCAAAGATGTCCGCAAAGAAAGATGCTTCGCAGAAAGTGATCAGTGAAAAGAAGCAGCCTCACCCCAAATCGTTTTTGGAACACCATGTCATGTGCATGCCGCATCAGCCCCCAGGACCAAGCTGAGAACAGCACTCCTGCATCAACAGCAGCACCCAAACCTAAGCCGAAGACCATGTCTGTCAGTCAGGCATCCACTGCAATCATGGCGACGCCAACGAGCAGTGACACTGAATTAGATTTGTCCCTTTTGGTAGAGACAATAGCCTTTGTGCCTCTCTTTGTAGACTGCAGACAACAGGCAAGCAGATAGACGGAAGTAAGAAGGAGCGAGACAGGCGCCGCTCCCCAGGAAATACCAGATCAAGTTGAGGCTTAAAGACAAGTAAAGAGAGGCGCAAAACCTATTGTCTCTACCATGGAAGAAAGCCTTCCAAGCAGAAAACAGAACCCACCCGAGAAATATCTATCCCTTCAAAAGAATAGACATGTGTCCCACAAGAATATATTTGGCCCTGAAGAAGACCTTCCCCACAACTACCACCAAGGTCCACTCGCGACTTGGTCCCAGCAATAAATAAGAATAGGACTCAAGATTCTCAAAAGAAGCATTTGGTTTAATTTGCCAAAAACTAGAGAAACAAAGCACTTGGAAATATTTTAATTCTATTTTAAATGTAAAAAGACATGTCTCTGTGTTTATGAACTGTTTAGGTGTAAGTGATGTCTTTACACATTGTTATTTATCCGTTCAAATCGTGATCGTTGACTATCAATTTGTACAGTATCACAGTGAAGCACGTCTCACGTTTTTGTTACTGTAAAGTGCACTGTCACAGTGAAGTACATCTGACATTTTTGTCAATGTAAAGTGTGTAAATTGTGTCTGTTTATATTTGAAAATATGATACTGAATATTTGCCCAAAGAAAGCAATATGAACGATAATGAATTAGACAATGACCCAGTGTGAGAGTATTCATTGAAAGAGTTGGGTTGTACTCAACGGGGATTCATACGTTGTGTATACAATTTGTACCATAGTTAGAATAAGTTTATTAGTAGAACTTGAGCAGGGAGACGTGCACAGATCCCAGCTCTAAAAATTAAAGCAATCTATGGTTTGAGAGGCATTCCTTTGCAGAGATTCTATATTGATTCCAGCCACCACAGCCCTTAACAGAATCACTCCCCTTTCATAGACCCTTCCCTGTTATTGCTTCATCTATATTCAGGTAAGACAACTATGAAGTGAAGTGAATTAGTTAAGTTAGTAAGTAAGTAAGTAACTGACTGCTTCTGCAAATAATCGTTCATCTAGGTTGTTGTAGACTATATAGGTCATGGCAACATGTCCCCTAATGGTCAAGATAGTTAGAGAGGTATAACCCTAAAACTAAGCAGTATAATACACTCTTACAAGCACATAAACAGGCTGCATAAAAATGTAAGGCAGCAGTGCAAAGTAAAAGTAAAAAAACTACTTCAGGCCTAAATTTCAATAAAATATAATAAGTATCCCCTTTAATTTTTACAAACAAACCCACCCTCTCCACCCACATCATGCCCACTCCTCGCCCTAAACAAACTGACCCAACCACCAATGTCAACAAATCTGAAATGGCCAATGATTAAAAATTCCAGCCCCAACTCCCTTCCCACCCTCTCCACCCACAGCAAGTTGCTCCCACCAAAACAAAAAATATAAATTGGACTAGAAGAGGGAGTTGTGTTGTGTATTGTGTGTATTGTGTGTATTGTTGTGTTGTGTATTTGGGTCCAGAGCTGCTCCATGCTTGCTCTATCCTGATGAGCCTGATCTCCATAGTGCCCAGCTACTGCAGGATGAGCCGCATTAACTGCCTGTCAGAGTGGGAGGGGTTGGCAGCAGTTGTGGTCAGTTTGCACGGGAGATGGGATGGCTGGGAGGCTGGAGGCTGAAGGCGACCATCTACACTGGGGACCGGCTAGGACTGAGAGGTGACTATTTATGCCTCTTCTTCCGCAAGGACAACCAGCCGCCATTATTCCTGCTGGATATGGTCAAGCATCTGCCTCTGAAGATGGGCTGCTATCTCCTGCCTGGTGGGTGGTACGCGTGGACAAGCAGGAGTAGCTATACTGAGAAAAAAATACAAATTGTAAATAATGCTCTGTGCAAACAATTGGTTTAAATGAGTGGTCCCTTAGAATTTGGAATTTTATTTGGTTATGATTAGGGGAGTCACAAGGCCAATTTTATGTTTTGCCCACACATGTCTCACATAAAAAGCACTGACTTTGTGGAAGAAATGTATTAGGCAGAATCAGGATAATGGTGGATAAAAAAAAATTGTGATTTGCTTCTTTTTTCTTCTAAATGCTTTTCAAATAACTAAACAGACACTTTGAGCGGAAAAATAAATTACCTCTCATTATTTAGTCAGGCATTATGTACTATGGAGTACAAGTTGTGTATTGTGCTAAATTAACAGAGTCATGCTCATTGCTAGCCAGGGGGTTGGGAATTTTGACACTGTCTGCAGCTGGGGCAACTGTGATTGACAATCATCTATTTTTGATTCTAAAGGCCCTGCTCTTCTTCAAATGTGTTTCTCTTTCTACCCTGACTCCAAAGAGGCAGATGAATAATAAATAAGAAACTACATCAATCAATCAATCAATCACGACATTTGTATAGCGTGCTACTCACCCGGAAGGGTCTCAAGGCGCTGGGGGGGGAGGGGTACGTTACTGCTCGAACAGCCAGGTGTTGAGCTGCTTCCTGAAGAAGAGATGGTCTTGGGTTAGCCGAAGGTGGATGGGGAGGGAGTTCCAAGTCTTGGCTGCCAGGTAGGAGAAGGATCTTCCTCCGGCGGTGGCTCTGCAGATGCGTGGTATGGTGGCGAGGGCGTGGCTGGTCAATCGTAGCTGGCGGGTGGGCCTGTAGAAGGTCATGCGGTCGTTGAGGTACTTGGGGCCCAGGTCGTGGAGAGCCTTGTGTGCGTGGGTGAGGAGTCTGAACGTGATTCTCTTGCTGACGGGGAGCCAGTGCAGGTCTCTCAGGTGTCCGGTGATGTGGCTTTGTCGGGGGATGTCCAGGATGAGTCGTGCGGAGGCGTTCTGGATGCGTTGGAGTCTTTTTTGAAGTTTGGCTGTGGTTCCGGCGTAGAGGGTGTTCCCGAAGTCCAGTCGGCTGGTGACGAGTGCCTGGGTAACGGTCTTCCTGGTTTCTGTGGGGATCCATCTGAAGATCTTACGGAGCATGCGCAGGGTGTTGAAGCATGATGAGGAGATGGCGTTGACTTGTCTGGTCATCGAGAGGGAGGAGTCCAGGATGAAGCCCAGGTTGCGCGCATGGTCCGTTGGTTTGGGAGTGGTGCCCAGGGCAGGGGGCCACCAGGAATCGTCCCAGGCGGAGGGGGATGATCCCAGGATGAGGACTTCCGTCTTGTCTGAGTTCAGTTTCAGGCGGCTGTTCTTCATCCACTCGGCGACGTCTTTCATTCCTTCGTGTAGGCTGGCTCTGGCAGTGGCGGGGTCGTTGGTGAGGGAGAGGATCAGTTGGGTGTCATCGGTGTAGGAGATGATGTTGAGGTTGTGTTGGCGTGCGATGGCTGCGAGGGGGCTCATGTAGACGTTGAAGAGGGTTGGGCTGAGTGATGATCCTTGTGGTACGCCACAGATGACTTCGGTGGCCTCGGATCTGAATGGGGGGAGGCGGACTCTCTGGGTTCTTCCGGCGAGGAACGAGATGATCCACTCCAGTGCCTTCTCTTGGATTCCGAAGTTGTTGAGGCGCTGCACTAGGGTGCGGTGGCAGACAGTGTTGAATGCAGCAGAGAGGTCCAGGAGGATGAGGGCCGCTGTTTCCCCGTTGTCGATCAGGGATCTGATGTCGTTGGTGGCTGCGATCAGGGCGGTCTCGGTGCTGTGGTTGGCCCGAAACCCAGACTGCGAGGGGTCGAGGGATCCGTTCGTCTCGAGGAAGGCGGCGAGCTGTCTGTTGACGGTCTTCTCGATGACTTTGGCAGGAAAAGGAAGGAGCGAGATGGGACGGTAGTTCTTGAGGTCGGTGGGGTCCGCCGTTGGTTTCTTCAGGAGGGCGCTAAGCTCGGCGTGCTTCCAGCTCTCCGGGAAGGTGGCGGTGTGAAAGGAGGTGTTGATGATGTCCCGGAGATGGGGTGCGATGATGGCGTTGTCCTTGTTGAAGACGTGGTGGGGGCAGGGGTCGGTGGGGGACCCGGAGTGGATGGTGTTCATCGTGCGGGTGGTGTCTTCGGTGCTGATCGGGGTCCAGTTGCAGAGGGTGGTGGTGGCGGGCGTTGGTTCGGTGGTAGGGTGCGTGGTCTGTGCGTCGAACCTGTTGTGTATGTCGGCGATCTTGCGGTGGAAGAAGGAGGCGAGTGAGTTGCAGAGGTCTTGCGAGGGAGTGATGTCGTTGTTTCCGGCGCTGGGGTTGGAGAACTCTTTGACGATGCTGAAGAGTTCCTTGATGTCGTGGGCGTTGTTGTCCAGTCGTTCTTTGAGTGCTGTCTTCTTGGTGGCGCGGATCAGCTGATGTTGTTTGCGGGTGGCATGCTTGAGGGCGGTCCTGTTGTCTGTGGTCCTGTCGAGCCGCCAGGCTTTCTCGAGGGTGCGGCAGTTCTTCTTGGAGTGCTTGAGTTCGTCGGTGAACCAGGGGGTTTTCTTGCTGCCGGGTCTGCTGGGAGGGTTCTTTAGTGGTGCGAGGTCATCGGCACAGGCAGTCAGCCACTTGGTGAGGTTGCTGGCTGCTTCGTTGGGGTCCGTTGTGCTGGTGGGAGGGTTCTGGCTGAGGGAGGCGGTGAGCTGCTCGGCGGTGATCTTGCTCCAGCTCCGGCGAGGAACCTGTTGCGGGTGGTGGTGGGTCGTGGTTCTTCTGAAGCTGAAGTGGACGCAGCTGTGGTCAGTCCAGTGGAGTCCGGAGGAGTGGCTGAAGGAGATGTGCTTGCTGGATGAGAAGACGGGGTCAAGCGTGTGGCCGGCGTAGTGGGTGGGGGTGTTCACCAGTTGCTTGAGTCCGAGGTTGGCGAGGTTGTCCAGCAGGGTGGTGGTGTTTCTGTCATTGTTGTTCTCCAGGTGGACGTTGACGTCCCCTAGGAGGATGTAGTCAACGGAGGGAAGGGCGTGCGGGCTGATGAAGTCTGCGATGTCTTCGCTGAATTGTGTGCGTGGTCCCAGGGGACTGTAGATGAGGGTGCCTCTGAGGGTGGTCTTGGGGTCGGTGTGTATCTGGAAGTGGAGGTGTTCGGCGGCGGTGAAGGTTTCGTCTGAGTTGGTCGAGATGCGGATGGTGTTCTTGTGTACGATGGCGATGCCTCCTCCCGTCTGGTTGACGCGGTCCCTCCGGGTGATCTTGTATCCGTCCGGGATGGCTATGGCGATGTCAGGCACTGAGGAGGCGTTCATCCAGGTTTCAGTGAGGAAGGCGACGTCTGGTGCTGTTGCGTCGAGCAGGTTCCAGAGTTCGACGGCGTGCCTGTGGACGGAGCGGGTGTTGAGTAGGATGCACTTGAGGTGGTTGTTGCTGGTGTCTGGCTTGGCGGGAGCGGTGCAGGTCCGGAGGCAGGTGAACAACTCACGTGTGAAATGCAGATATTATCCATTCTGCCGTAAATAGACATTGAGGAAAATGATGCACTGCACTACAGTTCAAGGAACAGGTTATTTGGGTTGTATTTTGCATGTTCATCACAGCGTATTCCAAATGTCCGATTTGCCATTAAATGATGCACTTACTCCCACTTTACTCACTGGCCTCACCCACCACCACTTAATATTTCCAATAAATGAATTCGCTGGGCAGTAGGGAAAGGAAACTTGATTTACTCTACGGTAGGGTAGAGTAATTAGGCGGGTATGGTGGAGGTATAGCTATAGAATAGAGGGGTCACTACACGGATCATGAATTCATCATCTTTGGCTTATTCAGTCACCGTACCAGTTGATGAAAGGTGAAAGGGAAAAATCTGAATAGGCGTAAAATAAATCCGTTATGGGAAACCATGAAATATATTTTGGAATCACTTCACATGGCTATAAAATCAAATATGACACATGCCATGAATTAATTTTTACATTTTTGCGGATGCTGGGATGGAAGAACATAGGAAAATATAAAGGAGTGAATTCCAAAGAGGTGACTGAGTGGGCGAAGGGAATCACACTTTGTGTGTTCGGGTTGCAATGCATTGAAAATGTTGTAAATGCTGCATTAACAGGAGCAGACGCACTTTGCACAGCCAACACTGCAGTTCTGAATTGAACCATTCTGCACTTCGGTAATAGGTGGCAAAATGTCATACCCCCAACTTCGAACCACACCTTTGACAACCCTACATAAACAAAGTAAGCAAAGTAAGTGAGTGGCATGCCCCACTCCTTGAGAAGAGTTGCATTGCTTATTCATCCAAGCAATCCAAATATTCATTCACCCTTTCATTCTAATTCACCCATAGCCATCATCATTAAACTTTACTTTCTCTCATCCAGTCTTTCACTAAAATTTCCAATCCATTATCTATCCATGAAATATCAACTCATTCTTCCAATCATCGTTTCACCGATCAATCGCTCCACCCACCCATGCACCCTTTCACCCACCCAACCTTTAGCTCACATACCATTTCTTTTCTTTTAACCTTGCATTCTTTCACATTTCCCTCAAGTCATCAAGGCTCATTATATGAACTTTTGGTGAGTTACAGATAGAAGAGTCCATAATAACTCAACCATTGCTGCAGCTGGTAAAGCTGGGGGGTTCAGTTATGAGATGATGACGCCTTTGTATTAGCTAGTGAGTATAATAGTAATTGTCAATGAGGAAGCAATTATGTGACTTACCAGTGCTAAACCCTGCCGTTGCTTCTCACCCTTCAAGTGACTCTCCTCCTGCAGCAGCACTGGTGGTCTGTGTGGCTAGAATAAAATATTATACTTCTTTTAGATGCCAGATACACCTTTTCAATAAAAAAAATAAAACCGCAATACATCATTGCAGCCCGGTTATCTCTGCAGTATCTTCTAGCAAAAATATTAATATGGGCATTTGTTTGGTTGATAATGTTAGACAAGCCAGGATGTGAAGCCCACCAAAAATGTATGTAATAAAGGGGCAGAGATGTGTGATGTGTGATCCTGAATCATCATGATTCATTCATCGAAACACAAAGAAGGAGCGGAATAATGTTCAATGAAAAATGTGAAAGCACACAACATTGGGGGTGATCTCTGACCGTGGCCACTCTCTTGTGAACTCAACTGCTAGAGCATGAGAAGGAAAAAGAAGCCTTCTAAACAAAATACATGGTGAATATTATTTATAAGACTTGCTTACTTGAGCCTGCAATGTTCATGGTAGACAGTAGAGTACCAAAATGTGTTCTTAGTCTTATTCTTACAGTACCACAAATTGGAGAAAGGGAAAAATTAACAACAAAGCAGAAGATAAGTGAACTAGACACTGGAAAAGGTCAGCTGCCAAAAAAGAAAACCATGTAATATGAGGAAAAATAGTTAATTCAAGGATAAAAGAATTAACCAAAATTTGAACAGAGGAGTCGGAAAAAAATAAGACAGTATAAAAAAAAATAATGCAGAATGTCAAAGTAGCATAGTGGGCAGAGGAAAAAGAGCGAATCCATTGTGCTTTGCATGAGTGGGGTTGGATCCCGTCCTCCTCACCATGTGAAAGATAGATGGCAGGTAAGGGTGTCAGAGTAACTTTATTTCTCACCAGCAAAACAAGCCTCCAGGTGGCAACTTCCATCCTAGAGCCCAGCACCAACATTCCAATAGCCCAAGATTCCACCCTAAGCCCACAACAATCATACAACCCAGCATTAGGAAAATATTAATAATAAATCATAGGACTTGCTGGGCTTCACAGAGCCCTCAACAGGGGTGCTGGTGGTCGGTGAGTCCGTCTTCTTGCCCTTGGGTACCGATGTAAGAAATTAAGAGAATATAAAAATAGATTAGTGATTCAGTTAATCGCCACAAAATTATTATGACAGGCAAACAAAGTCACATAATTGTACTTCTCTAAAACTGATCACCTATAGTACTAGTTTTGAGCTTATCAACAATTATTGAGTTGCCCACACTAATCCTAAAATCCCTAATCAGAAGTTCCTTAACTAAAACAACATTTGGAACTAAAGCATTGCAGTCAATGATCTTTGATTCTGTTGTGAATTCTCAACCCCCTTGATGCACTAATTCATTCTCCCTTTTATGCAATGAATAGATGCACATGGCACATCACAGTGAAATAGCTTGGAACTCCACCAGCTACATAAATACATTCACAGAGAGAATGCTAACTCACTGCTATCACTGATTCACTATGGTGACAGGAGGACAGACTGAAATGACTCCATCATTAATCAGCCAAAGCGAGTGCCAATGATGAGAACAATTAGGTAGCATTGAGCATCTGCCTAGCAGAAACTAGAAACTGGATCACATAATATTAGTATTCTTAATGTAAACTAAGCATAACTTTCCCCTAAGTATGAGCTGCTATTAGCAGTGCAGCAAAACAAATAAACTAATGGACTCACCGAGCCCCAGAATTTTGACACCAAGCAGGTCGAGTAGGTCCTGCTCCCGGTCAATAATATCCACCTAGCGCTGTGTCAGCTGCTGAATGGTGCGCCGAACCTGGCTGGTGTGCCGCACATACTGGATCACCCTTCCCCAGTGCAGCCTTCTGCAGGGGGTACGCACTACCAGGCATGCCACCTGCTTCTAGTATGGAGGGGAGGTGGCGCTGTCCAAAAAAACTAGTGCTGCCACTTCCTCCTAGCTGAAGATTGCGCATGCCGCACACCTGATCAGAGGTGCCACCCCCAAGGTAGGTGACCTTCCACCATGGCGCTAGGTGGGGCAAAGAAAGATTAGAAGAGAAAGAAACAGGAAAAGGAAGGAAAGGAAAGAAGTACGGAAATAAGGGGAAAAATAAACAAAACACAAAAAGTCATGTAAAACACCAAAATAATTACAAAAAAACATAAAATCCACGAAGACACACACTAATATAATAGATACATATGTCTCGCATTTGCGAGAATTTGAGCTATTGGCATTGTTAATGATAATGCTTTTTATTTATGTGTTTATAAAACCTACAAGCAGTGTTTAAGCACCGCTTACAGGTTTTGTAAACACATAAAGAAAAGGTATTATCATATACAATGCCAATAGATCTAACTCTGGCAAATGCAAGACCTATGGCACTGCAAGTGCTTGTTAGTCACTTTTGATCGATCTGAGCTAGAAGCATTGTTTTTTAACATCTAAAGATTAGGCAGCAGATGACTGATTGTGGCAAAAGTAGCAAATCCATAATTATGCAAAAACCAAATAGCCAGAGATGGAGAATTGCATAATTCTGGTGGCCCTGATTGTACCTCACTTCGTATTACAGATGCCAGGGCTCTCGGGAATAGAGACTCCCCGTATTACCAGCAGGATTACACGCTGATCCTCTGTACAGTGGAGAATAGCATGCATCCGTTAAAAAAAATGGTATCCGCATGCAAAATCCTTATTCCATTGCTTTTACTGGGGACACATCTATCGGGTGTGACCTCGAGGATGAGTCCCAGCTTGAAATCTGTGACTACAATTCCTACAAACATTTGCAGGGTCTGAAGAGCAAAGTTCCCCTGATGTCTTCAGATTGATGTCCTTAATATTGTAGTTTGCTCCTCTCAAAAAGTCATGTGAGTTATCCCATGTGTACTCTGCATAACTGAGGGTTGCAAACTAGTTGGAGCACCTAAATTTAGCAAAATACATTTTAGTTGACCATGGCGATACGACCAAAAGTAATTGATGCCACATGGTCCTGCTGTCAAATGTATCAAATTATATTCCAACTTCTCATCTTTTCTGTGAATTTTATCAATAAAGTCTCTTGTTGACATATTTTGTAGATTGACTCCTGTCTTCAGAATATCATTACCAGCGTAGGATAGTCCAGACAAATCCCTTTCAAATACAGATGGAATATGTATGGAATACTTTGACAAAATCTAGGGTCCTGTGAGTATAATCAGGTTGACCTATACTCCACGGCTGGTATTTGCACTGGGCGATCAGCATACCGTCTACCTATTTTATTTGGAAATATTTGTGAAAAACAACAAGCTTCTAAAGTTTTCTCCCAGACACTCATTTGCGGTCCTTTAGCTTGTTTCGTCTGGTACAGTTTAATGGCATCCTCCATAAATTCTTTTGAATGCAGTGGATGGATACTTTATTATTCATAGATCTTTTCAGATTTAGTTCTATCCACTTTTTCAAACTGTGCACTTGAAGGAAACATTTCTTCCACCATGCAACTACCATAATTGTAAACATCCACATCTTTGTAACACACATTATTTTTCTTCAGATACATTGTAGCATTCTTCAACTTATTAACATCCACCGGTTCTTGCCAGATTTTTATTTTTATTTTGTGGGCACACCATCCACTAGAATAATAAGCAGTTCACCTGTGTCTCTCTCTACGCCCACAGGTTTAACATTGCATTTAAAATCTAAAGGTAAGTACACAATTCTACCTTTAAGGTCTTTCTGTATTTCTGTTGGTGGTAGTTTCCTTGTCTTTGGTTCCATACAAACTATTGCCTTTAATGAGTCTATAGACTTGATCAATTTTGTTTCATGAACATTTAGATGTTGTCGTTTTTATGGGATTTCAACCAACTCTTACTTATTAGGTATTGCTCTCGCAGGCATCTTGTCCTCTAATTTGTCATAGCACTACCTACACATGATCTGCCATGTTGAAAATCAAACTGCTCCTCCACAAATAAATGCAGCCCACATTATAGCCATAATTCTCTGTTTTCCTGCTCACTTTTCGATAGCACATAAACATTTTGTGTTTGGCCTTTGTTGTGAGTGGGCCAACAACATATACAAACAGAGGTTTGTTTCTCTGTAGAAACTACATTAAACTTTACAATTGCTTGTGCAAAGTTATCAGTACTAACATCTGCATTCTCTTCCTCTACACCTAGACATACCAACTCCTCATTTTCCCCAGGGTCTACTTCAGGACCAAAGAGACAGAATTGTATATCATCACAAACTTTTTCAACCTCCGATACTGTACCACACAAAAGTGCTTTGTTAATTTCTCCTAAACACAAGGCTGGACTTTTTACAAAGTAAAGTCTTTTATCTTAATTATATATTTTTGAATAATGAACAGCCAACATTCGGAAATGATGAAAGGTGCTTGTGCACACTTTCTTTGACAGAAACACCAGTGAAGGTCCATGTAAATTAGTATATTTTACTACTTTGCACTGATCTAATCCCTGCAGCATAGTGATTTTTGACTTCACACTTACCTGGAAAAGGATGTAGAACATTTCTTAACATATTTATTGACGGCTGGCAACACTACAAATACTGCTACTCTCACATTCATACATGGGGACATCTCTACTCCTTTCTTGTACCTCTTCAGCTATCTCTTCCTCTACATATCTAGGAATCATCTCTTCTTTTGCACTGGAAGTACCATTTTTTACCTCATAACATTGACCAGTTGCTTCAACTGCATGCACTGTGTTCTCTTGCAAGATGCTTTCTTCATTAAAGAAAGGCTCAGTACTAGACGCATGCTTCCATTCTCCTCTGAAGATTTTCCAAAAATTACTTTAATTAATAAGTCTTTTTTCTGACTTTTTCTCTTCGTAGACAACACTATTTTGTCCAGTGTTCTCACTGTCCTCAGTATTAAAATAAATAGGTTATGCTTTATAACAAATGCTTTATCAAGTACAGTCTCAACATATTCTCCTCTCATATTGATTCATGTTTTGTACCAAACTCTGTATTATCCCACTACAAAACATTCTCCCTCTAATTTCCTTATATTGATCCTGTCTTCTTGTAGAACTAGTTGTTTTCCTTTAGGATTTCTCACTTTGAATTTTACTTTCTCCTTCCCTTTCTGAGGTGATTTTAAACATTGCTTTTTATTGGCATGTTCCTGTAAATTTTCCATTATTCTACACACTATTTTTCGAAACATCTTTGTTCTCTTACCAGCAGCTCTTTTCACTTTAACCACATTTTTCGCATTATGTCCCTTTTCACCATCAGTTGTTAGCAGATAGTATTGTTTCCTTTGGTGTTTCTTGTTTCTAACTTTTTTGGCATTGTTAATCTTCCGTTGTAAATACAAGTAGATGTCTGAAAAGCAAATAAACAATACGTTTGCTTTTACATTATATGCTATGAAATTACATGCTATAAGCAATTAAATAGCTACATAAGTAGTTATATCAGTGTGTAACAGGCAGTGTAAGTCTGCCACTTTGATAGTATAAGTGCTTTTTGGAGTTAGTGTATGAATGAGGGACTTGCTGGTTGTGTTAGTTGATGATGGTGTTTGAAACTGTGTGTGCAATTGGATCAGCTACTGCTGGATACATAAGTGGGGTGTGTGTGTGTGTGTGAGTAATTGTGTAAGGGCCTCTCTCTCTGTCTGACTGTGTGTATAACTGGACAAATGGGTCCGTAAGGCTGTATGTAACTCACTGAAACTTCAAACTACATCTCTTACCTTTCAAGCACATAGCACCCTGCAATATGGATAACCTACAACCTAGCTTAGGGGTGACTTATATGTAGAAAAAGGGGATTTTATGGCTTGGCAACGGGGTTTAAACACCCAGTCACCATGGCAGTAACATCGTACACGCAGGCTCCGCAGTAGCAGGCTTGAGACTTGTTTAACGTGTTATTTGTCTTGATGGGTGAATACGAGTGTCAGTACTTGAGTGCATATCTGCATGAGTGTATCAGTCCATCTAAGGGAGAGTCACTGGGTATGTAGCTAACCATGGCAGTATATGGCTGGCTCTCCTAGTGACTCTATGGGTCTGCAAATGTGTATGTAAGTGGCTGTATGAATTGCTTACAGGCTGTCTGAGTGAGTATTGGTGTGTGTAACTGTGTGCGCAACTGACTGTTACTGCTAGTTACTGCTAGTGCTCTGTGTGTGTGAGAATGAATGTTTAAGCACCTCTGTCACTGTCTGGCTGAGTGTGTGAGTGGGTCTCTGCTTTTGTAATTAGGTATGTGAGTCACAGTATGTGCGGGAGACTGGATTTATAACTTGGCATATGGGTCTGTAACTGCTCATGTAACTCGCTGAAACCTCAAAGTACATGTCTTATCTTTTAAGTACATAGCTCTCTGCCCTATGGCCTACCTACAACTTACCTTAGGGTAACATATATGTAGTGGAAGATGAGTTTAAGGCTTGGCAAGGGGTTTTAAATGGCAAGCCGGCCTGGCTCTGCAGTATAAAGCCCAAGACATGTTTAAAAGGTTACTTGTCTGGATGGGTGACTTGGAAGTGTCAGTTATTCAGTCATATCTGAATAAGTGTATCAGTCCCTCTGTAGGTGTGCCATTGGACATGTAAGTAATTATATCAGCATATGAGTAGCTCTCTTAGTAAATCCATGGATCTGTATATCTGTTTGTTAGTAGTTGTATGGAGTGCTTACTGGCTGTCTTTGTGCGTTTTGGGGTATGTAACTGTATGTGCAACTAGCTCAGTTACTGATGGATACATAAGTGCTGTGTAGTTGTATGAGTGAATGCGTAACTCCCTCTGTTGCTATCTAACTTTGTGAGTGTTTCTATGCTTCATAATTAGGCATGTGAGACACAGCATGGATGGGAGACTGGATGCATACCTGGGCATATGAGTCTAATTGCTCATGTAACTCACTAAAACTTGAAAGTACAACTCTTACCTTTCAAGCACATAGCAACTTGCCATATGGGTTACCTACAGCCTACCTTAGGGTTGACTTATATGTAGCAAAAGGAGAGTTTAATGCCCAGCAAGGGGTTTTAAATGCCAAGCCGGCATGACAGTAAAACTGTACACCTAGGTTCTGCAGTTACAGGTCTGAGACATGTTTTAAGGGTGACTTGTCCTATTGGCAGGGGTGGGCGGAATTTGCGTAGTCGCGTGACGCAAAGCTCTGCGAAATGGTAAAAAGTCTACGCGAACACGCAGAATTGCTTGTTCCGCCCGTTTGCAATGCTTTTTTCCTGTTCATGAACGCTGTTTGCGTGCTCGGGGGAGGGGGAAATATCTTGTGAACACGCATTTTGAAAGTGCAAACAAGCAAAAAATTCACGCCACGAATCGTGGAATTTTGGGCAATTTTGTGTCCTCCGCGGAACGCAAAATTACCCAAATTCCACAAATTCCGCGAGCGGAATTGAATTTGCCACCCAGGCCTACCTATTATGTGACTACGAGTGTCCGTACTTGAGTGAATATCTGAGTGAGAGTATCAGTCCCTCTGTGGGTGTGTCACTGGATGTATAAGTAACTATGTCTTCATATGACTGGTTCTCCTTGTGACTCTATGGGGCTCTAAATGTGTGTGTAAGGGGCTGTATGGCTTGCTTACTGACTATGTTAGTGAGAATCGGGTATGTAACTGTGTGAGTGAATGTGTAAGTGCCTCTGTCACTGACTCACTGAGTGTGTGAGTAATTGAATGGCATTGTAAATAGGAATAGGAGTGGCTCTGTAGGGAGACAGCTGCATTTATAACTGGGTGAATGGCTCTGTACATTTCTCTCTAACTTAAGGAGTACTCAATACATGAAAAGCTTTAAATGTATATATGAGGTAACACGCCATTGCCTAAATGCCTGTGAAAATGAGTATGTAACTAGATGCGTAGGTGAATAAATGGTTATGTCAATGATTTTGTTGATGTCCCTCTCGGTGTGTCAGTGTCAGTATGTCAGTATTGTGTGTGTCTGGGTGCAATCATATTCTTTTTAATTTTATAGTGTAATAAATCACCAACACCCACATCTACTTTCAAACACATTAATTCATTAGAGCTTAATAAAATAACTATAATTTCTATTCAGACATTCCTCATTTGCTGCTCACTATGGTTTTCCTCAATATCATCATCTATACTCTCTTTTATTTTCCCTTTTACTGTTGTGTATAGCCTATATATATTATTGCACCCTATATACACACATAACATTTTATATACATATTTTTTTAAAAGTACACCCCAATTGACATCTCTGTGTAATGTCTTAGTTGTTCTCCTATTTTTTTCTCAGTATCATTTAGAATCTCGTTTCAGTTACAATCTAAAGTCAGTTGTACAAGAATAGTATACTTCTCTACATACATTAATGGCAACCCATCCCACTCTGTTTTCAGTGATACTGATGTTGTTAGCATATCACAACCTTCTTTTAATATCTTACTTTTGCTATACCATTTATGAATGGTCACTGCTTTTTAACGCATTGTAAGAATCCTGTTGAGAAGCCCAATTTGGTAGCGGCTTTGAGTGGATTTGCGAATGCTTTGCGGAGCTCATAACATGGGCGTAACACTGCTGTGGACTCACAGGAGCCCATAAACCCTCTTAACAAGCGTCTATTAACGCACAAAATGTATACTTTGTCATGTAAAAAATACTAAATTACAACCCAAACACTCCCCAATGAGCAATATTTCCATACCAATCTGTTTGCCAGATTTACAATCTTCTCTTTTTTCTTCCCTTACCACAGCACTTTTGGCTCCATTTCTATGGTAACCATGTTAAGAACACTGACCTCTACCACTTGGTCAAACGTTCATAACCCTTCCTTTTGAGCACCGTACTACCTTCAAATTGAACTGTAGCAGCAGTGGTTGACAGTTTAGAATTCAGAAAATTTCACAAACACCAAAATCTTTTTCTTATTTTTCTAGAGCCAATCACAGAAGTAATACTTTTTCTCTCAAAATCACGACCTACTTTAAGCTACCTGTATACTAACAGCACCCAATTAAAAGTTATTTTTAAACTTTGGTGCTGTCCTCCATTTTAACTGCCTTTCATTTTGAAAACTGTCTTATTCTCCTACAGCCTTCTCCTATATGCTACTCCAGTTTGCTTCCAAAATCATTAGAGTGTGGGCTGTGGCCCATAGTTTTGTTGTTTTGGGTCAGAGAGAGTGCTAGAAAGAGTGGCAATGAAAGGAACTTGGGTGTACCTAAATGTAGACATTACTTGGTTTGGTCAGAGAGGATTAAAGTGACATCAATTGCTGCCTTTGGTTGAAAGCATTGGGGATTGTCGACATCCAGACCTCATGATTGTGCACTGTGGTGGCAATGACCGAGGCACACTTACTGGGGTTTGACTGGAAAAACCTAATGAAGGATACCTCTGGTAAATTATGGGCACTTTTCCCACACACTGCCTTGATGTTCTCCAATATTTGCCAGAAGCAGAAGTGGAAGTGGTCAAACAAATTCTCTACACAGATAGACAAATCCAGGAGACATGTCAATACAACTTTTTCTGCATCTCTCAAAAACAGCAACGTGGGCTCCATATCCCACAACACTTTAGGCTTGATATGGAAAGTATATATAGAAATAATGGAAAGAAAGGCAACAGGGTGTTCCTTAACAATTTGAAGACCTCCACCAAGTTTTATGTGTAATCATTTGCACACCATAAACACAAAGAGTAGGTGTTTGAGTGGGTCTGTGAGTTAGTGTGTGAGTGTCTGAGGGAATCTGTGAGTGGCTATATGAGTGTCTGAGTAGGTCTGTGAGTGGGAGTGTGAGTATCTGAGTGGGTCTGTGAAAAGCCTGATAATGATAGAAAAGCGCTCCTATTTCATTAGACAAATTGAGGAGGTAAAAAAATCTACCAGGGAACTCTTTCAAGTAGTTTCAAAATTATCAGGACCTCTAGATACAAGCATGCCATCACAAGAGTTTTGTGATTCCTTAGCACAACATTTTTTGAAGAAAGTGGAGCAAATATATGTCATATTTGACACTAATACTTGCCCAGAAAAATGCATTCCAGCCAAAGTTGGCTCTTCTGATGCCTCAACCTTCTTCAAATTTGAACCAATTACAAACGAAAAGATCACTACTCTTATTCAGCAGGCCAAATCAGGCTATCCCCATGACCCTCTTCCCCACAACATTTTCAAGCAAGCTCCTGAGATGCTGATTCCCAGTCTTACCATCATCTTGAATGCCATGTTTGCTCAGGGTACATTTCCCACTATTTGGAAAAGAGCATCCATTTTGCCACTACTGAAAAAACCCAAACTTTATCCCACTGAACCTAATAACTACAGACCTATTTCCTGTCTTCCTCTACATGCAAAATTAGTGGAGAAAGTTAAGAATGAACAGTTAACTTACTATTTGCAAAATAACAACTGTCTAGATGAAACATAGTTTTGATTTAGGGCAGGACACAGTACGGAATCAGCCCTAATGAAAGCCACAAAATCAGAACAACTCTGGACACAGGGAGAGCTGTTGTTCTGATTTTGCTCAATTTATCGGCAGCTTTCGACACTGTTCGATCACAATCTCTTAAATCATCTGAATTCCATTGGCCTCTCCGACAAAGCACTTACCCTGGTTTCATCCTTCCTGTCAGATAAAATACAATCAGTAACTCTGGGTAGCTATGAGTCTCCTCCTTATGACCTCCGTGCAGAGTCCCACAGGGCTCATCTTTGATCCCCACACTTTTTAATATTTATGTATCAGAACTGGCGAAACTTATAAGATCCTTCGGACTGGCTCCGACATCTTATGCAGATGATACACAAATTGTCCTGTCGGTATAAAAAAAAAATACTTTACCACCAATGCAAAACTTTAAAGACTGCATGCTGGCGGTCTGAATTCAGACAAAACGGAAGTAGTCATTATAGGCAATTTTTTGCCACATTGGTCACAGAGTTGGTGGCCTGACGAACTTGGGATGGCACCTATCCCAGTTAACAAGGCAAAGAACCTTGGCGTTATTATTGATAAAAATTTGGGGAGAGGATGTAGCCTTACAGCTAGCGCGGTCGACCTCTCACCTGGGGAACCCGGTTCGAGTTTCAGTGACGACACTCAACATCCTATGATTCTGGGCAAATCACTTAATCTCCCCGCGCCTAACAAAAATTAATGTGTCCTTCTATAGCAAAACTGGTGCTCGTGTAAAGCGCTCTGATACCCGATTTCTCGGGTCTAGTTCACGCTATATAGAACTCCTATAAAAAACCTGAACTTCGAGGCACAGGTTAATGCCGTCTCCTCATCGGGCTTTTTTCTGCTTAACACAATTGAACAAATACTACCTTTTATCCCCACAGATAGTAGGAAAACAGTGAGTTCTTGTTTGAGTCTTGCAAAACTAGACTACTGCAATGGTCTCTATCTTGACATGCCTGAGAAGCAACTCAACAAGTTGCAAATTATTCAAAATGCGGCCTCTAGGCTTCAGTTGGGAATCCCTAGGCACCTTTCAGTTCGAAAACATTTGCATAAGCTGCATTGGCTCCCAGTTAAGAACCATGTCATCTTTAAGGCCCTCTGTATTACCTACAGAGCACTTCAGGATTACAGCCCCAAGTTCCTGAAGGAGCTAAACTGCTAGCAATTCTGAGAGTTTTCAAATCCAGCTGGGGTGGCAGAAGCTTTAGGGCAGCTGCCCCCAAGCTCTGGAATGCACTCCCTTTCTCCATTAGAACACTTCCAACTCTATCTGCATTTAGTATGGCCTTGAAAACTTGTCTGTTTAAGAAATAGAGACCCGTGCCTTACAGGAACCTGCCTACTCCCACCTTCAGCGCCAAGACACCTTTGGGTATTCGTGTGCTTAATAAATGTATTAACATAACATAACATAACAATAGTTGTGTTAGTGTCTGAGTGGGTCTATAAATGAGAGTACCTGTTTGGTCTAAAAGGGCTTTTTTTCAAAGTGTGACACGATTCACTGATCTATCGCAGATTTTCATGGGGGGTCACGCTAGCCTCGCAGCAGATCAGTGGATTCCCAAAGTGGGAAAACCCTTGCATTAACTCATCTTTGTTCTCAACATAGGTCCCTCTGACATTCCTCTAACACACGATGGGGTCAGGGTACCTCTACCCTGACCCCTTTAATCAATTTGTACAAAGATTGTGAGGCCCCGGATTTATTCCCTTATACTTAAAATGGTGGCTGCAACTTCTCTGTCAGATTGTGGTCAGCCAATCACTGCATTGCTGGTGGCATGTGACTTTGGGGATCCACCACGAGGCATCTGCAGATGGTCTGCGTCCCTATATATATATATATATATATATTTCTTTTTTCTTTAATAATACCACAACTACTGAGCGGATTTACACCAAATTACAAAAAGGACCCATTCTGGACCAACAACAATCTCTCTGCTAAATTTGGTGTAATTCTGTTCAGCAATTTAGGAAATGCACTTTTTTGACCCACCCCTTTTTCTCAGTTCCCACTTGATGGATAACCCCAAAACTTTTCATTCACAACTAGACACACGTGAAGATTCGTCAAATAGTGCCAAAGCTATAATCAATTAGAAAAACGGTGCATATGTATCTATATATATATTCATTGACAAAATACAAAGGTTACATGGACGTTATAGTTAGGCTCAGATTTTACTTGTACAAAACCATAGCAGTTATAGTTTCCTCAGCTAACTATAACTTACACCTCCACAATGCACTGCTTCTGACCTCACATATTACAACATTCAGTGACCACCCGGAGACTGTGTGCTGTGAGTAGCTGCCAATATAGCAATTGCTGGATTTATCTCTCCATTCCCTTCTGAAAAAGGCCATTACATATTGTCTTGCTTCATTTAGGTAGATTTGTGTAAGAGATGCTCTGTGTATGCCTAGCTACCGACCCTCCCGACCATCTGCTCCTGCCTCTCCCTCCTGCTCAAGTTGCAGGTTTTGGGCATCAGACTTTCTTACTGTCTGAGGTTCTTCCCACCCCAGACCTTAAGGGCGAAACCTACATACCTTCCCAGCAACCCACAGAGTAGCTAGTGAGTCCACTGAGCCTGAGTTAAGGTCCAGGGTTGCCTGTAACTCCGGCGCCAGATAGCACATGAACTCCCTATTGACCAAGTATTAAGCCGCCAGATTGGGCAGCTCTCCCCTTTGGCCCCTATGTGCTTCATGACCTGGAAGTGGTCTGGAATTCTCTGGGAGGGGATTTATGCTTTGGTTGTAGTTTGCAAGTGTGTGGCAGGTAGAAAGAAAGGATTATTTCTCAATCAGGATTTGTGAGCTGCTGAGATGTGTGTGTGTGTGTGTGTGTGTGTGTGTGTGTGTGTGTGTGTGTGTGTGTGTGTGTGTGTGTGTGTGTGTGGGTTTGTGTTACTATCCTTGTGGGGACTTGGGTGTGATAACACACTCACGCTGTGGGGACTTGATTGCACTGTGGGGACTTGAACCCAAGTCCCCACAAGGCAATGTCTTCTAAATGACAAAAAATGACTTCAGGAACATCTGTGTCAATTTTGACAACTTTTTTAAAAAAGTGTCTTGTGGGGACCTGTGTTTCATCAAGTGTGTTTATATTTTTGCTCAGGTCTGCCCCTGTAGACAGGAGGCGGTACTGCAGCCTTAAACACACTTTGCATTTAAACACACTTTGCTTACTGAAAACACATACTGGCAGCAGGAAGGACAGACTCTTGAGGGAAAAGCGGCATACTCCTGTGTTTATACCAATATTTTTCATACAAATTAACCATTTCTTTATCTATTAAAATAAAATGTTATTTTACATAAAGCTATTGAATTTAGATTTGTGTCTGAAAATTGTTAGTGGTTTTATAAAAGCAATTTGCGCCAGTTTATGAGCAGTTAAACAATTGCAAGTGTTACACAATGTATGTTTTTAAAGGTGCAGCAAAAGTGAATGAGTATACATGGTTTCATTTGTACTTAAATAACCACAGCTTGGTTGTGAGCCTGCGCAGACTGAAAGGGTTACATGTCTCTCAACTCCCTTCATAAACTGAACATTTGGAGTTACTATTCTGTGTTTTTTAAGCTGTTCACATCTTCAGTAGTGTGCACTAGAAATGGGGATATGTGAGGAAAGACAATTTACATGGCTGGGAACAGGAACACATAAGGGGCAACGAAGGAGAAATCTAAGAAAGGACAATGTGGGAGGTCTGGAGCATGTGAAGTGAGGAGGTAGGAGGGAGAGAACAGGGGAAATTGACACCACTAGCCAAGAGGAGAGAGGAAATGCAAAGATCAGAAGAAGGAAAGGAATGGAAGGGCTAAGGCGGAATACATGAGAAGAGAGAAAATTAGCGCAGTTCACATATCTATTGCACCAGTCTGCACACTATTAGACTGAACAGTAATGTTGAATAGCACTACACAGTGTATCATTAGGGTTCTATTAGAATATATAGATGTTAGGTTCATATCAAACTGAACTAAAGGTATGTTCAAAACATTAGTAACTTTATCACACACACAGATACATTTCTGGATGCTCTGGGCGAGGTGCATACCCGCCGTACAGTGAGTCTTCCTAAGTGTGCCGGCAGATCTCGGGTGCTTCTGGGTTCAGGTGGTTGAGTTTATGCTCTGCTTCCACGGGTCGCAATCAGCTATGCTTCATTGTTGCTCACTATTCCAGGGCAATGACCCTCTCTCCTCGCCACAACTCCCTCATGGCATATAGTGGCTGCAAACAGAGGCACACGGGGCAACAGCCCTTCAAAGTCTGATTACTGCACAGGGTGATGGCCCTCTTCTGTCACAGTCATGCACCAGGGTGATGGCCCTTAATTGTCACAGCAGCCGCACCTGGCATATGGGGATCATGAACAGCAGAACATAGGCAGACAGCCCCTCCAGGTGCACAGGGCGATGCACTAGAGTGGCTCAGGAGGAAAGTAGAGTGTGAGTCTCAGACCTAGGTGCTACAGATATTCACAAAGCCTGTGTGGTGGGGAGATGTCTACCACTGCAGCATTCCTGAATTCTAAGAGGATTCTGATCTATTATTTGTAAGGCAGAAGGCATGCTATATGTGTGGGGAATGATAGCTACTTGATGGCACCCCTAACCACCTGAAAGTAATGTAGTTTGACTGCTGCATTTAAAAACCAGACAGAGGACCTGGTTCTACTTCCAGAGGTAGTCGATTTTTTCTGAGTAGGATAACCACATGCGAACTCTCAGTAAACTAAAGGATCAAACAGGATATCAGCTGTTGAACAAAACATGATTAGCAATGATATCTGACCCAGGGCATCACATCCAGACCAGTGAGGTAAAGGGTCTTTCATTGTAGGGTGCATGTTATAAATCTATGCTTTGATGGTGGCTAAAGGGTTGTCAGGAACAAAACTCCAAATGTGATTCAATATTGGTCACTCCAAGAAAATCAGTATTATTCAGATGCAATTTGAAACTCAAAATGTACAAAGACACCATCCAGATTATGTCCAACCATGTTTCTAGGCCCCCCCTTCAGCTGTAATTTTATCCCCTTTTTCCCCTTATTGCGTGCCTCTCTGGGATTTCATTGCTGAGTCTGCGCGGCGGACAAATCAATGAAACTTACTGTGCCTGCAGGCTTTGCATGCCTGCTTCAAGGGTCAGATTATAACCAGAAAGACCTATGGCCCTATCTTCACCTAGAGGCTAACAACCATGACACGTCATTTCTGATAGACACGATAGACAGCTTTGGGCTGAAGCAGATTGTCTCAGAGCCCACTCATCAAGCTGGTCACACCTTAGATGCCATCTTTACTAATAATAAAGATATTGTAGTAAAGACCGTGTTGCCATTATCCTGGTCTGACCATTTTTTAGTCAATTTTTTTTTTTTTAATTTCAAATATTTTTTATTGAAGAAACAAAAAACAATACAAAAACTCTTCCGTGCACCAAGATCAGTACAGTCATGTCATATGTACAAATACAAAAAATGAAAATGAATGACAAAACAGTAAATAAAGAATAAAACCCCAATCCAGCTCGCATCATCAAATACCAATACAGTCTATTACTTTGCTTCATGTGTGGCGCGCAACGCCCCGGGACTCGTTGGATCAAACACGCCGCACCCAACCACAACCCCACTCAGAGGGAACAAGCAAAATATACCTCTCAGGGAGGGTCATAATGAAAGGAGGATGCATCTAATGACCTCCAGAGCTTTTTGTTTGAGGGGCTCCAGGTAGAAGCTTGAATCGCCGGATTACTTGACCCCCTCAGGAAAGACAACCACTCCTGCCAGATTTTAAAGCTCACTTCAGACGCATTTTTCCATTTGCAAAGAATCACTTTACATGCCATTGTTAACATTAAGTCCATCAATTGGCGATCTTGGTCAGTTGTTATTTGTGGATCCAGTGCCCCCAGAATGACAAACAAATTCCTGTACAGGTTTTATCTTAAAGACATGGGAAATGCAATCAAATACTCTCCCCCAATAATCCTTTAATGAAGAACAGGAGAAAAGCATATGCGCAAGATCCCCGGTACCTAGCTGACAGTTCCAGCACACAGGCGAATCTCTCAATTTACATCTGAACAGCCTGTCGGGAGTCCAATAGGCCCTGTTGAGAAGCATATACTTCGTCTGAAATAGAATGGGTGAGACTTTATGTGTAAGGGCTAACTTATGAATCACCTCCCAGTCAAAGGATATGCCTGATAGATTTGGCTCCGCTTCCCATACGCTTTCCACTCTTTTGTGTTTTTTCATGGGTAGGGGCAACAACAATTTATATACTTTCGACACAAAGTGACCATCGTGTATTAGTCGTGGGATCTGCTGTATAAGCCAAGGGACATACGGAGAGAAGCTGTTTGCTGTCAGAATCGATTTAAGTTTAAGAAAATCATAAAAATCCATCGGACTAAGATCATGCCTGCTCTGTAAGGTCGAGAATGGCAGAGGGGCCCCATCCTCATACAAGTCCTTCACTAAGTTAATGCCCTTCTTGGACCATGACTCCCAAAATATAGTACTACCCTTAATCTTAAGATGTGCATTCCTCCACAGGGACATATACGAGGACCTGTCGACTGTCAGGTTTGTTTTATGTGTTTGATCGAGTCTAAGTAAGGCCCTTCTAGTATTAAGCATGATGTACTTAGAGTGAGGAAGGTGTGACAGGTTCATCGTAAGGAGGGCCTCCAAAGGCGCGTGATCTACCAAAGACTCCTCTATATTTATCCATAATGGTGTGTAAGTAGGGGATTTCAACAGCCACTGTGCGCCCTGTTTGCACAGAAACGCCGTCTGATAGCTCCTGAAGGAGGGGAGACCGAGACCGCCTTTATCCTTTGCTAATTGTAACTTCTTCAGAGAGACTCTGGCCTTCTTACCCTGCCACAAAAAATTCCCAAACACCTGATCCACCTTAGTAAGAAAAGCATTAGAGAACGTCATAGGGAGCATGCTTGCCAGATAATTGACCAACGGAGTCGACATTATTTTAAGCGTCTCAGCTCTACCCCACCAAGAGAGAAACTTCGGTGACCAACCATCAAGCAGTGTAGAAATCTTTTTCAAGGTCAAGTCTTCATTTACTTTCAGCGTGGAAATCAGGTCCTTGTCAAAATCCAGCCCAAGATACTTAAAGCACCGAGGTTGCCACGTAAGCCCGGAATCTCCAATAATCCCCTTATCCCCAACACTGTTCAAAAGTTTGACCTCCGTTTTATCTTTGTTAAGTTTGTATCCAGATACTCTGGAAAAATCTTCAATGTCAGCCATGAGGGCCGGAATTGCTTCGTCCGCTCTTTCCGACATTATCAGGACATCATCCGCATAGGCCGTTAGTTTTATAGTGCAATCACCAAATGGTATACCGGCTATATTCGGATCATGCCGTATATGGTATAAGAACGGTTCAATCGCCAACAGAAAGAGTGAAGGAGACAGGGGGCAACCCTGTCTCGTACCTTGTTTTAAGTGGAAGGGAGAGGAAAAGGATCCACCAGCCCTAACACGTGCAGACGGGCAACAGTAGAGGGACATTACCAGTTTAGTGAATGACTCTCCCAGATTGAACTTACAGAGAACAGCTCGCAGAAAGGACCAATCCACCTTATCGAATGCCTTTTCAGCATCCAGTGTTATCGCTGCAGTCGGCGTGTCTAAGAGTTTCGCCTTTTCTAATACATGCGCCAGAATTCTTGTGTTGTCACTGGACAGACGGTTCTTAAGGAATCCAGCTTGAGATGGGTGGATCAGCTTCGGAAGAACCCCCTGCAGGCGAGCAGAAAGTATCATGGCCAGGAGTTTGCAGTCAATATTAATCAATGAGATCGGTCTATAATTTTTCGGTAGCGAGGGGTCTTTCCCATCTTTAGGAAGTACAGCAATTATGGCCTCAGCCAAAGTACCTCTCACTTCACCAGATTCATTAATACCTTTGAATAGTTGGAAGAGGGGGCCAACCAAAAGGGAGGGGAAAGTTTTATAAAATTTTGCCGTAAATCCGTCAGGGCCAGGGGCTTTCCCAACCTTTAAACGTTTAATCGCAGCCTCTATTTCTACAGAGCTAATTGGACCATTCAGATTGATCCGATCCTCCTCTGAGAGCTGTGGGAGATCACACGCATCTAAGTATTCCTTAATTTTAGGTTCCTCTACCGCCTCATTTTTTGCGTAGAGGTCCTCATAGAAAACTCTGAACACCTCCGTTATTTTATCAGGATCCGAGTACGAGTGCCCAGAAGCATCCTTAATGACACTAATCGAGTTCTTCTGGACCTTAAACTTCAAGTATGAGGCGAGGGACTTACCTGCCTTATTAGACTCACAAAGCTTAAATCTCCTGCCCTTGTCGAGCCAAACTCCCGCCCTCTCACTAACTATTTTGTTGTACTCATATTTTTTATTCGCCAATGCAGCAAGAGACATCTCATCCCTATCTTTTAGATGTTTGATCTCTAAGTTCCTAATGTCCATCTCCAAAGCCTCCAACTTCTCATTGTAAGATTTATTCATTTCTGACCTAAGTTTGATACACACTCCCCTTATAGTACTTTTTAGAGCCTCCCACCTAATGAGATCGGACGTGTCCCCTTGTTTGTTAATCTGAAGATATGATGTTATAGCCTCCTCCACTGTGGCCCGGTGCTTATCACTAACTAGGATTTCATCATTCAGCCTCCAAGCTGTCTGACGAGAGGATGGTTTAACATTAGTGAGTGTTAAGGAAATGCATGAATGATCCGATAATACCCTGGGCTCAATGGTTGTGGAGTCCAATCTAGGAACGCCATTTTGTGTGATAAAGATGAAGTCAATCCGTGAGTATGAGTCGTGTGGTGGAGAATAGAAAGTATAATCTCTCTCCGTGGGGTTTTGGAGTCTCCATGTGTCTATCAAATGGAACCGCTTACACATACTAAGAAAAGCTTTATGGGCTTTCGTAGATTTAAAGACACATCGTGAATCCCTATCCAAAATTGCATCTATAGGGAGATTAAAATCCCCCGCTACTATGTGCAACGCAGTATCCGGAATAGTTTCAAGGTGTTTATTTAGTTTGTCCCAAAATACCAGATCGCTAGTATTGGGTGCGTACACGCTGGTGACATAGAACTCTGTATTATCCTTACTCATCTTGGCCGTGACCCATCTACCATCTGCACTAACTTCAGACGACAAGACCTCCACCTTCGATTTCTTTGCAACAAGTATCAGGACACCATTCTTTTTATTTACAGCCTCTGCACCCACCACCTCATTATAGAATTTATTTCTCATGTGGTAAAACTGCTTAGCTTCAAGCTTCGTCTCCTGGAGCAAGACGATATCACCCTTCAGTCTTTTAACATAATCTAATATCTTCTGTCTCTTCACAGGCTGGTTCAGGCCCTTAACGTTAAGCGACAGTACCTTTAGTCTGTCTAAATTACATGCTCCCCCCGGCGAGCCAAATGAACTATTTATCATCAGGAGGTTGCAACAACATCACAACAAACACATATTTCACGGTGTAATCGTATTTAAATCCGCAGTAAAGCCCAGTACCCCCCACACCCACAAGAAGCAAAAAGATGAGGACCATGCAGGCCGGAGTAAACAACAATAAAAATAAAAAACAAAGAACACATACCCCTACCCAACAAACCCCCTGCCCCCCACCCTTCCCACCCCCACTGAACGAGATAGACATGGTGACTGGAAGGAGAATGCGTCGGAACTCCCCCGTGCCTACCTTATACTGAGAAAAAGCACCATGGACCTGAGGAACTATCCCCCTTAGATTAAGGCCTGATACAACCCCTTAGGCAACAACACCCCCCCACCAGCATAACCCACTTGCACCTCATCAATCAATCCGGACCAGTAGTTTAAACTCCCCGACAATCCCTACCAACCCCCATAATAAACCTGTAAAACACTATGCATGACCGTTAACTATTTTGGCCCAGTAAACTGAAACTCCTCTATACAGAAGGCAATAATTCTAAGACATCACACATGGCTAGATATCCTGTGCATCATCCACTGCGTACTGCCAAGAACACTGTTTTGGAGAAAACCCGGAGACAGGAAATATGCCCTAGGCAGCCTGCCCCCCAGACAGCATTAGAACGCACAAAGCTATGTTCACCCATATCCTGAGGCTGAGGCCTGTGCCGCCGTCCCCAATGATGCACTTGTGTCCATGTCCTGATCATCCGGGCCCTCCAGCATGCGTTTCAGTTTCAAAGGATCAGAGAAGAAATGAGGGGACCCGTGGATCAAAACACGGTACTTTGCAGGGCCAGCGAACCCATATTGAAAGCCCCTTTTCTTTAGCATTGGTCGCAGCGCCAAGAACGCTTTCCTAAGCTCCACCGTCTCTTTACTGTAGTCCTGCGAAATGTACACCTTGGCCGATTTCCATAAAATATGATTGTTTTTCCTCATGAATCCAAGAATCTGTTCCACGTGTTGATAACGTAACGGCTTGCACACAATTGCTCTGGGCCCTTTCTGGTTTTTATTTATCTGGCCTGGTACTCTGTGAGCCCTATCGAACTCCAGTGGATGGTGGAAGGACAGATTAGTAGCCTGGGAGAACCAAGACTCCAGGAAAGCCCCGCAACTAGCATGCTGATCCTCCGACCCCTCCGGAAGGCCAAAAATGCGTAGGTTCCCCCGTCTGTTCCTGTCCTCCAACTCCGCCAGTTTCCGCATAGTGTGATCCGATGAAATGCATAAGCGGGTGATGGCTGCACACGACTTTACTTCGAGATCCTCAAGCCTGCTGATCCTCGACTCTGCCTCCACCAATTTTGCATTGGTTTCACGAATATCCTGCCTGATAGCCGCCACCTCATCTTTAGTAGCCTTAGCCAGATCCCTAACTTCCTCCAGCTTATTCAGAATCAGATCCGTCGAATCGGGATTACCTTTCGCCCCTTTGCTGGGTGAACTAGGATTTGATTGGTCAGATTTGAGTCTCTTCGTGCTCTTCATCGATTCCTTGCTATCCGCCATGGTAGACCGTCGAGAAGACACCTCTGCCAGATAGAAAGTCTCAAATTACATCAGCCTGCTCCAGTGGAGTGACTCTTGATAGCCTTACACTCTGGCGTCTGAAATGGCGTCTTCCCGTCTTCTAGCAATGTGATTGGAGGAGCTCAGAACATGGCGCTGATCACAACATGGAGACCAGTGTAGATGGACAGGAAATGGCCGCACCCCCACATATCGGGACCATGGTGCCAGGCAAAAGATCGCAGGCGAGATCACCCAGTGGCCAGGAAGTCATGCAGGCTCAGAGCAACCCAGTCACGGAAAAGAAGTAGAGCTCCGGATTCACCCAGTAGGCCTAGCTCCACCCTGGAGGGAGCCGTGTATTCCATGCGCTCCACCACAGTGACATACACGCCATAATCATATTTACACAGGCCGTACTGAAGGTAGTAGAATCGATCTCACAACTCCACAGCCCACATCATCAGGGTAGGCACACATCCCTCGCGGAACGCAGATAACTCGAAATACTCAAGCGCCCCACAGACTCTACAACAGAAGCACGAGGGCTCTCCTTTCATGTCGCGGTATCCGCCATTTTGTCAATGCGACATACATCAACGACTGTTCATCGCGCTGCGCAGCTCCTCCGTTACACCATAAGTGCGCTCCAGCACCTACACCAGCTGAGATCCGATAGCCTTCACACTTGACCTCGCTCCACTTCGGCGACCGCCAGCCGCCGAAACCTCTCCCGTCACGCGGTCCCGTAGTCTGCCGAAGTCCTCACAGGCATCGATCGGATCGCTTAAGGCCGTGGCCGAGCCGCTTCCCAGCAGCAGAACGGCTCCAAATTTCTCCTCTCAGGCCTCCTCACCTTCCGATCACATCTTCCGCCCTCCGTTGCTGGAGAGGAGCGGTGAGGCCCGTTCCTCAGCCCTCATTCGTGTGTCGCACGGGCAGCGAGAATCACCGAGCCGCCATCTCCTTCGGCGTCCAAACCACGCCCCCTTTTTTAGTCAATTTTGATATCAAAATTCCTTACACTAAGCTTGCTCGCATGAAAAGACCTATGCTGGTCAAATCTCATGCTTGGAAGTCGGTACAACAAACCGAATTGATCAAAACACTGCAAGAGGATCCCCCAATTTTGACAGACCCTAGTGTGGCAGCTATCAATTTTGATAAATGGCTCAGTCAGGCAGCTAATAGATTGGCACCAGAAACTATTAAGCACAGGGAGGCAGGTATCATCTCCCTGGTACTAAAGACAATCAAAATTAAATGTAGGCGCAAAGAACGCACCTCGAGAACTGACGATAGCTCTAGCCGTAGGAAGGACTATTGTCTAGCTCTTGAGGAATATAAGACCACCATAAAACACATGAAAACAGGCCATTTCACTCAAAAAATTCAAGAGGCCTCTAATACCTTGAAGGAGCTATTTAAAACTGTCAATCTCTAGATGTCCAAGAGATGCTGTATTTGCACTGGATCAAAACTTTGTGAACAATCTGGCTGGGATTTTTTAAAGCAAAGTTCAGAACGTCTACAACAAACTTGCAAATACAGTTGAAGTAGACGGGACTATCTATCAGGGGGAAAACTTAGAGAAGGCTCCACAAGGAAGTCTCACTCAATTCTCTGTTTTAGAGAAAGAAAAGGTATAAGACCTCCTGCTTCAAATTAAATCTGGGTCCCCACTTGATCCTTGTCCCCCTCATATTCTTCATCTGTTCGCAGAGGAGCTCACTGTCTCTCTGACGCCGATGTTAAATCACATCACAAGTTCCGGGATCTTTCAATCTAATTGGAAAATTGGACCCTCCTGGTAGGTCGCTCCCTCTCCACGCAGCTCCGCCTGTGTGCCCCTGCTGCTGCTGCTAAGACGCACTGGTAAGTGTGCCCATCCTCCGGTATCTGTGCTTCTGTGCCACTCGTTTTTTTCCCCCTCCATTGTGACCCGTTTTTCTCTGCTTCCTGTGCTACTCGTTCTTCCCCCTCCTTAGTGCCCCGTTTTTTTGCTCTGTGCCTCTGTTTTCCCCTTCTCTGTGCCCAATTTTGCTTTCTGTACAACTCGTCTCTCTGCCGCTGTGCCCCCTGTGGCCCCGCCCCCTGCCCACTCGCTGCTCCCGCCTCCCAGCTGCTCCTCCCTCCCACCTCTCCATATATGCTGGACGCTGTGCAGTCGCACAGCAGACGCGCGCAGCGGGCGCGCCGATAGGCGCGCCTAAGGCAAGCCCGTCTGAGCCTGGACCGCACCCAGCGCCAGAACCCCTGGCCCCCGCGAACGCCACGACACCAGACTCCAATACGACGCCAGCACCCTCCACACACTCAATGCCGTCCGAGACCGCAGCTGCTTCCAGGCCGCCCCAAACGCACCCACGGACCTTTCTCCTGCTGCACCTGCAGCTTCATCTGCGACAGAGCCACCAAACCACCAAGGACCGGACCCAACCACCTCTGCTGCATACTCCTAAACACACGCTCTGCACGCAAACACGCCGTCGAGCTCTGGGACCTGCTCGACACCTCCACCCCAGATGTTGTCTTCCTGACCCAGACCTGGTGGAATGACTCTTTGGCCCCCGATATCGCCATAGCCGTCCCGGACGGCTACAAGATCGCCCGCAGAGACTGCACCAACGGAACTGGAGGAGGAATAGCCATTGTCCACAAGTCCAGCCTCAAGGTCTCCACCGACTCAGACAACACCCTCAGCACCGCCGAACACCTGCACTTCCGGATCCACACTGACCCCAACACCACCCTCCGAGGAACACTAGTCTACAGACCCACAGGACCCTGACCACAGTTCAGCGACTCCATCGCCGACCTCGTCAGCACCCACGCACTCGCCTCCATGGACTACATCCACCTCGGGGACCTGAACTTCAAAAACAACGACGCCAACTCCGCCACCCTGATCGACAACCTCGCCAACCTCGGCCTCAGACAACTCATCACCACTCCCACCCATGCTGCCGGCCACACGCTTGACCCCATCTTCTCCATAAGCACCCACGTCTCCTTCGACCACACCACTGAACTCCACTGGACGGATCACCGCTACATCCATTTCACCTACAGGAAGCCCATCACGCACCACCACACCCAACAGCTGCCCCGCCGCTGCTGGAACAAACGACATCCCGCCCTCACAAGAACTGTGCGACTCGCTGGCCACCTTCTTCCACCACAAGATCGCTGACATCCACGACAGCTTCAACACCACCACGACCACCCCATTGTCAGACTCCACCCCCCCTACGAACACCACCCGCATCAACCGCCTGACCTCTTGGACCAATGTCAACAACGACGAAACACCATGAACTCCATCCACTCAGGATCACGGTCAGTCCCCTGCCCACACCACATATTCAACAAAGCAGACGCAGCCATCGCACCCCAACTACGGAAAGTAATCAACATCTCCTTCGAGACAGCTACATTCCCGGAAAGCTTGAAGCATGACGAAATCAATGCCCTTCTCAAGAAGCCCAAGGCGGACCTCAAGAATTTCCGGCCCATCTCCCTGCTCCCGTTCCCGGCGAAGGTCATCGAGAAAATCGTCAACACGCAACTGACCCGCTACCTCGAGGACGACATCCTAGACCCATCCCAGTCCGGATTCCGAAAAAACCACAGCATCGAGACACCCTCATCACCGCCACAGACGACATCAGGATCCAACTAGACAACGGCGAAACATCAGCCCTCATCCTCCTGGACCTGTCAGCCGCCTTCGACACGGTCTGCCACCGCACACTAAAGACACGCCTCCAAGAAGCCGGAACCCAAGAGAAGGCCCTGGACTGGACCACAAAGAACTGACACGAAGGCTGCAGGAGGTCGGCATCAGTGGAAAGGCCCTGACCCTACTATCATCATTCCTGTCAGACAGGGAGCAGTTAATTCACTGGAACGGACTCAAGTCACATTTGTTCACTCTTCCTGGTGGAGTCCCTCAAGGCTCGGCATTGTCCCCCACTCTGTTTAACATCTATGTTGCTCCCTTAGCCAGATTGATAAAGAACCATGGCTTTTCGCTTGTGTCCTACGCTGACGACACACAGTTAGTGGTGTCCTTGACACACAGTGTAGATGCAACGGCAGAACGATTTCGAAACTGCATCACAGACCTGATGATCTGGATGAACCGTCATTTTTTAAAACTAAATACGGGAAAAACCGAGGTCATACAATTTGGTACAAAACCATCCGTTTGGAGCAAACTATGGTGGCCCCCTGAAGCTGGAATCTGCCTGGTGCCGGCACCCAAAGCTAGAAACCTGGGTGTTTTGATAGACAAAGACCTCACTCTTGCCCCACAGATAAACCAGGTGTCTTCAGCCTGTTTTTTCACATTAAAGGTCCTCCGCAAGATCCTACCCTTTATCCCTTTTTCACTGAGGAAAACGGTGGTCAGAGCCTTAGTACTGTCGAGGTTGGACTACTGTAATGCTCTATATTTGGGAGCTGGTGTAGCCTAGCTCTCCAAACTCCAATCACTACAAAACGCGTCCGTAAGAGTATTGCTTAATCTTCCTAAGCACCATTCCACATCTGCCGGCGTAAAACAATTACATTGGCTTCCAGCTAAACGACGGGTGGATTTTAAGGTCTTGTGTATAGCCATCCACGGAGGAGGGGCCTATGACTTACAAGCCCTCTTCCCTTGCTATGAACCATCACGTGGTCTCAGATCTTCAAATACTGGATTGGTGTTATGCCCCAAGATAAATAGAGTAAGGTAGGAGGGAAAGCGTTTTTCACACTTAGCAGCTAAATTGTGGAATTCACTGCCTATACCACTCCGACTTCAACCAAGCAGGCCACTTTTCAGGAAGCAAATAAAAACCTGGCTTTTCTCTCAATGCTAACCGGTCACGCTGCACTAGCCTGCACTTTATCTCAGCGCCAAGACGCCTCAGCAGTAGTGCGCTTTAGAAATACCAAGTCAGTCAGTTTAAATGGCAAAGTCGAACAAGCAGTTTTAAAAGTGCCCTTCTAGGCTGCGGTGACTGGCTGGGAGCCATTGTGTACCATGTCACACTCAGTGACACAATCAGTGTCACCGTCCTGGTGGGCTCTCTAAGTTACATGCCCTGGGTCCCTATGGTACCATATACCACGGACCTATAAGTAAGTTAGCTTATACCAGTTAGGGATGGCCAATTGAACATTAATTTTATAAGGTGTTGGCACTGAGGTATGGTTAGCAGGAATCACTGCACTCTCAGAGTAGAAAAACCAGCAACATCAGCCCAAAACATTGGGGGATGATCATGCAAAAAGTTAGTTTCCAATTAAAGAAGGTTTTCCCTATGCCTAGATGGCAGATGTACAGTAAAAAGGAGCTCAGTGAAAGAGATATGCATCTCAGGGCCTATTTGCTTTTCTCTCTATTCTTAACCATAATCTGAAAATACATTTACCAATATTTCACGACTTTTGACAGTTTGTTAAGCAACCCATTTCAGTCAACAAGCTTTACTTTGTTGAGGAAGTAAAACCGAATGTTGGTTGCAAACATTCATTGTTCTGTACGTGCTCTCAAATAATATATTAGCTGGGTAAACATGTTTTCAGGTAACTGCCAGGATTTGATTTATTTTTTGCAATTGATGTCGAAGAGTCTCCTGTGGCACTTTTCATGTCCAGAAAGGAGGTCCTCTACCTGTGCAGTATTAGGCAGGACTGCTGGCTGAATTAATGACCCGATAGAAAGAGCATGCACTCAGGGCCACTGCAGAAACATTGCAGTGGAGGAAAAAATTGTTAAGAGTTTAACAAATTATGACGAAAACAAAAAACAGACATATTTAAAATTAAGTAAAACTCGTAATATTTATATGCAATTTTGCCTATGGGACACGTTACAGTGCTTCTAGAAAATGTGCCTTTGCTGAAGAAATGTTCATCAAATTCTGTTCAAAATATTACTTTTACCTCCCAGAGTAAAAGTGTGCTCAAAATAAATATATTGTACTCTATAGAAACCATAAATGTGCTTCCAATGAATTTCGCGCTTACGTTATTCTGCACATCCCATTTCTGTTTCAAAACTGTGTTCAATGTTTGGTTTAACCTGTGTTCACACCTAGAGCCTCCTGGCCCCCTGTTTCCATTAAGAAATATTTTCTATTTATCACAAGCCTTTAAATAGGAGGAACCTTGAGACTGAAGTTGTGTATCTTGAAAAGGAGATGCGATATGTAAAGTATGTTTTTAAAATGTGAGTCTCCTCTTAAACTAATTACCAATTTCAGAAGAGTCTGTATGTAAACCCTTGCATTTATAATAGTTCTTGTTAATGTAAACGTGAACGCATATCGCTATGAAACTTAGATTTTCCTGTTTGAAGAGGGAATCTTTCTTCACACTGCATTTGAAAGGTAGTTAAAGCAAGTTAGCCGTCTTTTTTGCGCCTCATGCAGCCCTTCCCTCAGTCCATTGAAGATGCTAATATTCTCTGCCTTGAGAGGAAGTTCAAGGCTTGACTTGGGGATGGGCAGCGAACCCCATGCAAACACACACCTGCGCATAACAAAAGGGCCATTAGCATGTCAAGAGGCCAGTGCGCCGGAATCTCCTGAAGTCAGGTTTAGGCTGCAGACTGGGGGATGGGCCCTGTGCATAGAAACACCTTTGAGAAGCCAAGGGCATCAGGTGTCACTGATCTGAGACCCTGACTGCAGCAGGGATGGGGCCAAGGCCTCCAAAAAGAGGCTGACTGTAACCTCCAGCTCGAAAGCGAATTACATTAAAAGTAATAAAGCAATGTCTGTAAGGTTAAGGCGCATAGTATATTTAAATGTGCCTGTGTTGGTCTTGTACACGTACATTCACAAAGAATTCCTTCTGTTCATGTCCACAGCTGCCTCGGTTGTTTGCACTTAATAAAAGAGACAAATGTCTCTCAGATTCATTCAGAAGCTGAACATCGATATATTTTGTAGCCTATAAGGTGCTCACACTGAAGGTAATGTGCGCTACAAATGGACAGATGCTGGGAAGGGCCGGATACTGGGACGTTTAAGGGTCAAAAGGGGAGAAGGTAGGGTCTTTTAAAAGAGAGCATTGAAGGCTTGGAGAGTTTAATATGAGGATGTAAAACATAGGGAGCCTCTCAAATGAAGGAAGACGGAGAAAATGGAACGAGCTGAGGTGGAAGCAGGAGAAAAGGGGGAATTAGAGGTTTAGTATGTGGAATATGCGAGATAGTACAAATAGTGTGGTGTAGGAGGTAAGAGGATAATTTGCATACAACATTTATAAATGCAGAAAAGCATATTTGAGATGTAAGAGGGTGACATGTCTACATCTCTACATTCCGCGCCGATGCAAGGACAGAAGGCCGTATTATAACAACAAAATCTCCTGCAGATAACGGACTACTCTTGACACAACAGCAATTATTTAAAAGGCAAAGCCAAATAATGATGTTCACAGCTGAAGCATTTCATTAAAAATAGGCTGCAAAAAATAACGCGCATAGTGCCAAAATATTTGTAATTTGTCCATTATAATAAGAACTGCCTAGGAAAGGGAGAGAAGGGGAGCACGAGAAAGAAACAGGCATTGAGGGAGAGAAACAAGACAAAGAGGGAGACATATAAAGTCGGAGAAGGAGGGGTGGGGAGGGAGGAAGACAGAAAGAGATAGAGAGAAAAGTCAGGGGGAGTGTGAGAGTGGCCAGTATAAAAAGACAGGGAAGACAGAAAAAGATAAAAGAAGAGATGAGAGAGATGCAGAAGAGACAGAGAGAAAGACTTGGGCAGACATGGAAAGACAGAGACTGAAAATGCTAGGAAGAGGGGCAGAAAGACAAGGATAGATAGCCAGAGAGACAGGGAAGAAAGACAAATACATGAAGGCATGGAAAGTCCAGAAAAATAAAGAGATATGGCTATGAACAGGAAAATCAAGCAAGACAGAGAAAGACAGCAAGAGATGCTGAGAGAAAGATGGAAAACGACAGACAGAAATAACGGCATGGAGAGATAGTGCGAGAAAAAGACAGAAAAAAACCTGCAAAGGGGCGACATGGACGGTGAGAAACAGTGAGGGAAAGCCTGAGAAAGACAGGCAAATACAGAATGATAACCACAGGAAGATGTAATGGGAGATAGTTAGGGAAAGGGAAAAACAGAGATAGAAAGGGGGAGAAGATAGAAACACAAGGAAGGGCAGAGACACAGAGGGATGATAGAGATTCAAAAAAAGACAGGATGCCAGGGAAAGAAAAAGCGAGGTAGGTACCCCCTTAACTCACTATATCTACCATTCATTCAGTCTGACTGACTCTATTCATGGTTATCTGTATATTTATTTCTATCGCTCTATCTCTTTTCATCTCCATCTGTCTCGTCATCTCTAGCTGCCTCTCTCCCTCTCGCTATGTTTGTGTCTCTCTCTTTATCTCTCTTTATCTTTGTCTCTGCTTCCCTCCTACTGCCCATGCTCTGTCTCTCTAAATCTTAGGGTCTGATTTAGAGTTTGGTGAAGAGGGTACTCTGCCTCAATGTAGACAAAGTACCCTCTCTGCCAAACTGCACGTCCGTCTGCCTCATTTAGAGTTGGGTGGACCTTCAGTATGCCAGTGGCAGAGACTCCTTTGTCTCCATTGATGACATACTCCTCCGATGGCCAACAAGACCAACTGCGTATGGTCCCTATAGTTGAATTATGTGGCCTGAGGAGTATAAAAGAAATACTCTGATACCAGTGTGGTTGTTTTGTTTATAAATACGTTGTTGATAATATTGTTTATGAATGCTGCAATGCTTATGATGACTACATTTGAATGTCTTTATTGTCCTTGTTACTTTTAATGTAATGACATCATGACATATGGCTTAATTAATTAATGTAGAGACACCCTGACTAAGCTAGTAGGTCTGCCTTATTTAAAATAACATCCCCTTATATTGTGATATTGCACCTGGTATAGTTTGGGGCATTGTGGTGATGGGGTTCAGGACCCATTAGGGGTGTAACATGAAATGAGGATGTCACCAAAAGTCTTTCCATCCACCTTATGTATGTGTTTGCATTTAATGCGTAGTATTGTGTAGTGTGTGTAATATATGTCCTTTTCCTTGTTAAAAAAAAGGCACTGACTGAAAAATAATTGTATGAGTGCTGTTATTGCACGCTAGCAAATGAAGAGTACTAGTCTGCACCACCTTCCTTGAGTAGGTCTTGGACTGCTCTGCTGCGCTACCCTGAGCAAGCCAAGAGCTACCATGTGGGACTTGGTTCCAAGTTATTGTAATTGTTACAGGTTGGTTCAATAATTTCACCACTTAAAAACCATGCCTAAGTACAATTCTGAAACGTTTAATATATGAGAGGAGAAAAAGGTCTAACAGTGCAAAATGAAGGTATTTGAAAGTGCAATACTTTGTATAAGTAGCATCAGTATATAAAACATTCTATGGATACGATACAGTGCAATCATTTCACAGCTTGAAGACCCATGGCTAATTTCTGGTCAGGTGGACAAGTAGCCTGCGGAAAGGCTGCCTCCTTTGACCATTTTGATCTGTTTAAAGTGTATGGTGTGCTGTTGTCTTGACTGTGTTGAAGCGGAGCAACCTCAGTGTGAGTCTTTCTAATATGGACTGTAAAAAAATTCAAGTTTTGACTATGATGGAATTTTCAATAAAGTGGCAGTGCGATCAGGATATTGTGCAAATGGTGTCATGATGCAAGTCCAGAATTCATGTGCTCCCACCTACTACCTACAGACCTTTTATGTTCCAGTTTTATTCGGAATAGTGTGACTGGGTGTGAGAAAGTGGCTCTGTATATACTTTCCCAAATAGGTACAGGGTGTACAGAGTCCACACTCCCCAGAGGTTTGGCAGAGGCTAAAGCTAGATATAACCTTACTCTCTAAAGTGGTAGCTTGGTCGAGCAGTAAGGCAGTATCAGAGGACAGTGTAAAGCATTTGTTGTACACACTCTGTCAGCAAATGGTCTCACACACTCAATAACTGAACTCTAGGCCAATGTTTTATGTATAAAAACATATATGCTTGTTTTCTTTTAGAACCAACAATAGGTATTAAAATATACTTTCTCAGAATGAGATGCTTTATATAAATACAAAACTACATTGAGTTCAATGGAAGTTTCAAGTTATTTGCAACAGATTACTTTTAGGATTACTTTTGGAATTCCAGGACTGGATCCTAGATTCAGTCCTGGGTCAGTACTTGGAATCAAGAGATAAAAGTCGACTTAATTACTGTGATGATTTTTAGACAATATTTAGCTATTTTAAAAGTTGACACTTCGAAAATATTTCATAGAAAACAGTGAAGGGTTCCCTATGGCAGAAAATTCAAGTTGCAGGTATAGTATGTTTTCGTTACTTTTGTAATCCAGTACTGGGTGCCTAGACTCAGTACTGGGACCTTTATCCAAAACAGGTAAATAATTACTTTTTCAGAAATTATACGATTTTTAAAGAATATTTAAAGTTTGCAGAAATTGACACTAAGAAGAAATTTCACAGAAAAACAGTCAATGATTCCCTATGGGAGAAAATTGGGTTACTGGTAAGTACAGTTGTAAGTATTTTTCAGAGTCAGTGCTGGGCACCAAGATCCAGCACTGGGAGCTCATCTAATAGAAGGTGAGTATTTTTGTTTTCGTTACTCGGCTGATTTTTGGTGAATATTTTAAGTTTTGAAAAGTCCACACTTAGAAGAAATTTCTGGAAAAACCTGTCAATGTTACCCTGTCGGTTTAAAGGTTACTACTCAACTGGCAGAGGTAAGGTTCAGGGCATAGACTCAGGGGTCTCCCAGGGTCAGGTAGATACAGTTGGTTCACCCTCAGCGGTACAGGGGCAGCCGGGTGCAGAGAGAGTTGGGTCCAATGTTATCCTATGAGAGGTAGGGGGCCTTGGTTGGTGGCTGCTGACTAGCAGGCCACACGGCTGTGGGAGCTGGGCTTCTGGTCACTTACTCAGGGCAAGGAGGGAAGTAGATAGGTGTAGAGGTTGCACTGCCAGGGCCACTCAGGCGGCTGGGTGCAGGGTGCTGTTGAGCCTTCGGGCGCTCAATTGATTTCAATGAGAAAGCTCCGGTTTAGAAAAAGACTGCAAGCTCGGGGACGAAGATTCTTCAGGTGCCACCACCACTTCGAGAGGTAAGTTGGGTAGTTGGAGGATAGGTAGGTACCCCGGGATTGGGCACAGGGGGCCGCGGGGCGCTGGGTGCAGGGGTGCCTTTTGGTGTCGGGAAATCTTACCCTCTGTTGATCGCGGTTGGGGGGGGGGGGCACCTGGTTCTGAGGCTGCAGGCTTCTTCAGGAGTGTCGAGGGAGGTCCTTGGGTGCCGGACTCAGGGTCACAGTCGCCGTGAGGGTCATCCTCGTGGTCTTTGTTCACTCCGGCACAGGCCAGGCTTAGCGGGTGCAGAGTGTGAAGGGTTCGCGGTTCCAGGCTGATGCCAGGGATTAGAAATAGATTTTGAGTAGAGCCTCTACTCATGGGAGTCCCAGGGGCTTAGAGTCAAAAGGTAGCCTGAGAGTGGTTAGTGAGCAAGAAAGATAGGATCTTACTAAAGAGTGGTTTCTGCTCAAACTTTCTTGCCAGAGATCATTATTCAAGGTTCCATTGTTTGCATTCTTTAATTTGTAGCAGAGTTTGATGAATGCTCGTTGTCTCGCTAAGGATTGTTTGGTTCGACCAAATTCTAGTCGCAACTGGACGGGAGACGAGTGGCGCAGTATTGCAAAAACGGACTTGAAAGAGATTGTGATGATTTTGTCAAATAGAGTGGCATCTCTGCCTCTTAGGGCTTCACTGCCATAGGCAATGATTGAAACTAATTTGGTTTGTATTATTTTCAGAAGAGGTGTGAATGATGATGTTGCAATTGCCAATTTTAGGTGTTTGAAAACTGCGGTGAGAGTATTGGCTTTGAGGTTCATGAGCTACAGATATTGCTCATCAAGTAGTATGCCAGGATATTTGTATTCTTATACCACCTCAACTTCATCTTTTTCCAGATATTATTGGCAGAGGCTCAATGATGGTTTCCCAGTATCACAATAACTGACTTGTTTAGGTTGATTTCCACAGTGTTTGTGCAAGAGTATGAGGCTGTGGGGTTCTAGGCCTCTGAAGACCAACCTTTGTGTGGCTAAGCAAGACTAAGTTATCCGCATACATTAGGCAGGGCAGCAAGATGTTGCCCAACTTTGGGGTTTGTGAGTTTACCTGGGCGAGGCTAGTAGGGGGGTCCACCAAGAAAAGTTAGAGTGTGGGGTCTAGTACGCACCATGGCTTAATCCTTGGTGGGTCCAGATCTTTCTTGATAGATGGGCACAGTTGCTTAACTTTATTCTGATCCAGGTGTCGGTGTGGAGTAGAATCAAGTCTAGCAGCAGTGGGTAAGGTATTTTCCAACTGGCAAGTTTGCTCCAAAGCTTGCCTCCATCCACCCTACCCAATGCTGCTTTATAGTCTATAAAGCACAGGTAGAGAGACTGGTTGGTTTTCCTGTGTTTGTTGAACAGCAAGGCAAGAGCTATCATTTTTTGTGTTGTGCCCATTCGTTTGACAAACCCTGTTTGAGTAAATGGAATCAAACATCTTTCTGTATCCCAGGATGACTACTCCTCAAAGAGACCAGCGGCAAAGTAGAGCTATGCGTCGTTAGTTGGAGGGATCACAGATATTGCCACCTTTATTGATCATAGAGCTGGTAGAACCTTTCCATAAGGAGGGGATGGAGCTTAGAGTGATTATGCTCTTGTATACTGGCTCCAGATTGCTTGTCCAGAACGATTTGGCCTCCTTAAAGATTGCTGTTGGAATGCCATCTGGACCTGGGGCTCCGTCTCGTGGCTTCTCAAAATGTGGCACTCGATTGTTGCTGCCCGAAAGTGCAGGGGGTTAGAGGACTGTGTTGCTCTGATGGAGTTTTGAAACCCAATTCTGCTGAGACTGTAGTTTTGCGTATTACAGTCTTATCTACATGCAGTGCACTCCCAGGTTGGTCAAAGAGTTTGAGAGGTAATCATACCAGCTTGTTTCTTGGATGTTCACTACTGTTTGTTTTAGACAGGTCATTTAGGTTGGTCACAATTTTTTTAATTGTCTAGTGTTTGTTGGTATTAAGGTTGTACAGCAGTCTGATGCTTCGATTGTTGTTAGCCTCCCTTTTTGGGTCCCAACTATGTTTTCTGTAGTCAGACTGTCTTTCAAAAGGTTGTCTTTTACAGCTTTATGATAAGCTTTAAGGGCTTGATTTCCACAATGCTTGAGTTCTTTTGTTTTTCCACTAGCTTTCAACTTAACCGTTCTGTGATGGTTGCTATTGCTTCTTACTGAGGATAATTGGTTGGTGACAAATTAATTGAAAAATTGCTCCAAAGGCAGGATGAGGAGCACTGGTCTTCAACAGGAGGGTATAGAATGCAACTTTTGCTAATTCAGATAGATCGTGGATTTTGCAAGATGACCTTTTCAATCTGTTGTTGTTTATTGTATGAGGGCTAGCTTGTGTTACACCTTCTAATGTATGGTTTATGAGATTTAAGCAAAGCATAATTCTTGTGGTAGATGGTAACTTTCACCTGTTGGGTTTATTGAAAAGCTAGAGACAAAATATATAAGTGGAGCAGGGAACACAGTGAAGTATTTTAGAGAGCAGGTTTTATAGTTGTGATCTGTGAGAGAAGGTGGGCTTAGGGTGTGAAAACGGCCATTGATTGCTTATAAGTTAAGATACTCTAATTCCTTTTTTAGGACCTTGCCCATTTTGTCGTGCTTGAATGCGGAGTTTTTATTTTGTACTGTACCTAATCAGAATGCATTCTGGGTTGTTAATAACTCTTCATCTTGCTGGAACCCGAGTATATTCATATTAAAATCCCTAGAGAGGATTATTTCTGTTGGATGCAGATCTCTTCTATTTCTTGGATCATGGCATGGCAATTCTGGTCATTTATTTTTGGTCGCAGGGCAGGAGATTACTTTCTTGGTACTGGCCTCCTAGGAGGGGGTCCTTCTGCTTGTGGTTCCAGTTTGGTGCCTAATCTGGAGGATCCTTTTTGCACTTCATCTTCAATAATTTCATCCAGCAAAGACTTTGCGATGAAGGGGTTGCCAGCTTGGGTTGTCGTTTGGTCGGCCGTGTTGTTTGCCTGTTTCACTAAGGCTTTGTTGTTGAACAGGTTTGGATTGCAATTTGAATTATTGAAAAACGTGTAGATATTTTTCTGTGTGGCAAAGTTAGCCTTCTGCTTTCGTGCCTTGCATTGATTTTTCCTCCGTGGGCCCTATGCTGGTATGTCTGGGGCAGTTAGTATACCATGGTACACATACTTGGTTTGCTGATGCTGACAAGGTGCTCTCTGACGGAGCTATGGAGCTTGTGGGGGTGTATAATGCCTGGTGTGCTGAACTTTGACTGCCCCTGGGCATGAACTTTTTGACCTCATGTGCTGGAGGAAGTGCGGCCTGTAGGAGACCCTTTGAGGTTTAAGAGACCTGGGTAGTATCTAATTTAAGAGCGCTTGCCGGACTTTCAGGCTGCAAAGCCTTCTTAAAGTCATAGAGAATATCGCCTAGGACCAAAGAGAATGATTTCAGTTTATCCAGAATCAGAGAGCAGGTGCAGGTGCAGGAGAAGGTCAGTCATGTAATTCCTGCTGTTTTTTGAGCTTTGATTATGAGTTTGTTTAAATTTGAAATCTTTGTATCATTCTCGGAAATGAAGACTGCCATGGTTTTTAATAGCTTAATCTGAGTGTCTATTTTTGCAGACTGGTATTTGAGAGCTCCAACTGATAGCTGTTACATCTGCTAGTTTGGTTTTGCACACACTATCGGTGTGGAGACTTGAGCATTATCTCTATACCCTATTTTGTGAGAACTTGAACATGCTTACCTTTACAAACTATCTCTGTGAGATCTTTAACATACTATCGCTGTGAGGACTTGAACATCCCAGTAACCACTCACTATTCCTGTAGTGAACATTCCAATAACTGTAGTGAACATCCCAATAACTACACAATATCTCTGTGGGAACTTGAACATCACTATAATCGCACACTATCTCTGTGAGGACTTGAATATCATTATTTCTTCACACTAAATTGTGCTATTTATACACATTTGTAGAGCCTACTATCACCAGGGAAAGTATCATGGCTATCACTGTATGGATTTCACCATGATAATCTCCACACACTGTGGGGCCCGTTACGATGTAGGGCGGATTACCACCGACAGCCTGTCAGTGGCGGTCCGTCCAACAATCAGACTCAGTGGTCCGGCCTCCGCAGTACGATGCGGTTGTCAGACCGATGCAGCCTGGGAGAAAGACTGACGCCTCCGGCAGGATAAGAGATCTCTTGGGGGCATTGGTCAGACAGATAATCCCCAAATGGCGGCATTGCCTGCTGTAGGAGAGTGGAATCTGACTAATGGTTGCCCCCAACTTTTTGCCTGGTATTTAAGTGGTTTTTGACTAGTCTGGCTGGGATCCTGCTATCCAGGACCCCAGCCTATCTGCTTTCTCCCTAAAACTGTTGTGAGTACTCTAGGTACAAACATAATTGGATGCTGGGCATGCCCTTCCAGTCCCTTGTAGATGGTACCCTAGGTACCCAGGGCATGGGTCCCCCAGTAGGCCTACCAGGGCTGCAGCACTTATTGTGCCACCCTGGGACAGCCACCCAAACTGACACCACCAGGCCACTACTGTAGCCTGGGTAAGGTGGTGCTAGCACCCCTTACCGGGACGTAGGTACCCTATGTCCCATACCATTACAACACATATACTCTCATAGGTCACCCCTATGGCAGGCCCTGGTAATCCTACAGGGCTGGGTGCTGAGGTATGTGTGAGGGGGGACCCCTACATGAGTAGGACCTCTCTGCAACCTTCGTAACACCGTTACTGGGTTGTTTGTAGTGTAGCCATACCATATACTCTACCGCATTATAAGTTATTGCGTCATCGCTGTAACTTGGGACTGGCTACACAGAACCATATCGTGTTTGGTGTCAAACATGAAGGAATCATACCCCCAGTCCAGCCATGGGCATGGGGGCACGATTCCCCCTTGCTAGGAGGGTGATATGGGAAAAGCGGTATATTTTAGACACCAATTTAAAAGTGCACATGTACCACAAAATGGCTACTGTTCGCCACCTACACGACTCTGGCTGGCTGTTGCTGGGGGAAATCCCAGCCTCTCCAGCTGGACAATAGGGCTCCTGTGGCAGGGAGGTGCCAGCACCTCCCCAGACAGGATAATGTGGATTGGAACAGGGTGGGTGCACCAAATGTCCATTCAGAGTTGCACGTAGGCAGCTGCAGAGCCCCAACTCTGCATACACCGCCTGGAACCGGTTCAGGGGCATCCTGCCCCTCGCCCAGGCGGGAAACACACAAAGGGGAGTGGGTGTAGCCACCCTTTCCCGCCTCAACTCTGATTGGTAGGCTCGCTTTGGGACCATCCCCTAATCTTGGGGATATATGGGAATAACTTTGCCCTAGAGCCTCAGATTCGTACAGGACTTCACAGAACTGACCTTCGACGAGCTGCTGCCCAGCTGACTGAAGAAATCTCCCTTGGGATAAAGGAGTTTTGCAGCGTGAATCTTTCTGGATTCACTATGCTGTGCATTATTCCGCGATCTTGTGGTTGGGTCCGGATTCGTAGTCTTTTCTTTGTTTTTTTTTTTTTTTTTTTGTAGCCCAGGTGGGCGTCGACGTCCACCATTTGGTGCACCTCCCGTGACGTCGTCGTGCTTCCTGCGGAAGTCCCACCTTTGGGGCGCCATCTTCGGATTCTTTTTTCCGCCGTTGGGTCTGGATCGTCATCGGGAAGCTCCAGAAGTTCACTCGGAGGAAGAAGGAAGAAAAGCGAGTTTCATCGATAGAATCAAGAGAAGACATCAGGAAAGAACAGATTTCGACAGGAACGCGAAGAAAGAAGACCAGCGAGCCTTTTTCTTCGACAACCTTGGAGAATGCACGCTCAGAGACCCTGAGCGAAATGGACAAGACGCCATTCAAGTTCTGCCCAAACTGCCACCACAAGTTCGCGCAGAAAGACCTGCATCCGGTCTGCAACCTCTGCCTACCGGTGGATCATCAGAGTATCGACTGCAACGCCTGCTCAGTCTTCGCGCCGAAGACACTCAGGGTGAGAGAGAGGCAGAGGAGAGCCAACGCCAACATGGAGGGCCAAGGAAAACCCCCGACACTCTACGCGCTGGGCCTCGACACGGACGACGAGGACAACGTCGCCGAGGCAGCCGAAAACTTCACGGTCGTAGAGACCGACAAGAAGAAAGAAGACGAGGTAAGAGAATCGTCGAGCGCAAATCAAAAAACACCTCGAAAACACGAGGGTGACTCGAGAAAAACTGAGTCAAGGTCCACGAAGGGAGCCCCGGCGCCGAAAACTTCGACGTCCAAAGGGGGAACTTCGGACAAAAGGCCCAGCGGATCCTTACAAAAGGACTCCCTGGCGCAGAAAGACGCCGAAAGGCAAGGGTCGTCGAAATCATCCCATGAAACGGGCCGATCGACGCAGAAAGAACGTTCGACGTCGACGCAAGTTTCTTCGAAAAGGCCCGCGGTCGACGCCGAAAGCATCTCCGAAATGGAGAAAAAGAAGAGGCGGCTCGAGGCCGAAATGGAGAACATCCTTCAAAGGAAGAAGGAGTTCGACGCCAGGATGAAGGAATTCAAGATTCCAACGGTTTCATCGGCGGACGTCGTCGAAGTCGAGGAGGAGTTCGACGCCGAAGGGCTGACAAGGGACCTCGAGGAGGAAGAGGAGCCCTATTATGAGGAAGAAGCCGAGGAAGAAGACCAACAATCGTTCTTCGATTCGGCGACATCTACCGGCAACGACGTCGAATGGCAAGATCTCGACACCGAAAACCCGGAGGAGGCCGTGGACACGTACCCCTCGAGGCCTTCGCCACCAGACGACATCGGGGTGTACAATATGGTGGTGAAGAGCGCAGCAATGGCCTTCGGCGTCAAGCTCGACGAGGAGAGGCCGAAAGCAGATTTTCTCGTCGAAACACTGCTCCCCATCCAGACTAGGAGCCAGTTCCTCCCCATGCTACAAAGCGTGATGAACCAGGGGAGAGAAGCCTTCAAGGAGCCTGCCACCTGTCGGTCGATCACGCCCAGGACAGAGAAAAAGTATAAACACTCCTCCCTGGACCCACCTTACATCAAGGGGAGCGTCACCGCAGACTCCATCATTGCCTCCACGGCCAGGAGAAGGGCCAACGTGCCAGCAACCTCGGGCCCACCTCCAGATAAAGAGAGCAGGAGAATCGACCTCACAGGCAGAAAGGTCGAGAGGAACGCCGCAATGCACTGGCGCATGGCGAATTCAAATGCACTCCTAAATAGACACCAGTACCAACACTGGGATGAAATGGGGGAGCTAGTAAAGCACCTCCCCGAAGAATACCACCAGAGAGCCTCTCACCTGGTAGATGAAGGCAAGAACATCGCCAACTCCTGTATAAAGACGGCGTTGGATGGGGCAGAGACTTCAGCAAGACTCATGGCCATAGGGGTCACAGAAAGGAGGCATGCATGGCTAAGAATCTCGGGATTCAAACCGGAAGTGCAGAACAACATCCTGGGCACTCCCTTCAACGGAGAGACACTGTTCGGAGCAACGGTGGACGAGAAGCTCACCCAGCTCAAGAAGGAGAACGAGACAGCGAGGTCCATGGGGGCCCTGCAGCTGAGGGGAATGAGACGAGGAAATCCCTCGAGGAGACCCTACGGTAGGGGTGGAAGCCAACAGGGGACGTCGCACCAGGCGTTCCAACAAGGTCAGCAGGGCGAAGGTCACGGACAAAGTCAGCAGAAGCAAAGCTGGCAATATCAACCTCGGGGACAGTCCTTTCGAGGGAGAGGGAACGGACGTGGCCAAAGGAGGAGAGGGGGCGATCAGCCCTCCTCGAAGTGACTCAGCACGCAAGAAGACGCCCACCCTCGTCAGGCCCCCAAGGGTGAGGCGCAAAAAGGTGTCATCAGGGGGAAGAGAAGATCCAAGAGCCTACGAGCATACGTCACCGGTAGGCGGAAGGCTGAGGTTCTACCTTCAGGAGTGGCGGCGCATAACCACAGACAAGTGGATACGGAACATCGTGCAGCACGGATACTGCGTAGAGTTGGAGAAAAGACCTCCAAACAGAAAGCCGAAGGGAAGACAGAGATCGGCCCAAGAACTGGCAATACTCAGAGAAGAAACACGGAAACTCCTGCAAAAGGGAGCCATAGAGACAGTGCCGTTCAGGGAACGCAACAAAGGGGTCTACTCAAACTACTTCGTGGTTCCGAAGGTAGACGGAGACCTCAGACCCATACTGGACCTCCGGTACCTAAACAAGTTCGTCAAGACACAAAGGTTCAAAATGACTTCACTGCAGGAGGTACTGCCACAGATAAGAGAAGGGGACTTCATGGTCACCGTGGACCTCAAGGATGCCTACCTTCACATCCCAATAAACAGAAGGCACAAGGGCCTCCTAAGATTCAACATCGAACAGGAACACTACCAGTTCACAACCCTGGCCTTCGGATTAAAATCAGCGCCAAGGGTCTTTACAAAATGCCTGTCGGCGGTAGCGGCACACCTACGAAAGCAGGGCATACACGTATACCCCTACTTGGACGACTGGCTGGTCAAGGCAAACTCACACGAGAAGTGCGAGAGGCACGCAAAACGCGTAACGGACACCCTCACAAATCTGGGATTTTCCATCCACTGGGGAAAATCATCGCTGGAACCCGGTTGGGACTTCGTTGCTCTCACGACCTTCGACGCCTTCCAGCAACCTCGAGGTGGGTCTCCAGTGCATCCCAGCGTCCTGTGAGTGTGCCCAGCAAGTCTGAGCACCCTGGACCACGTGGGTGTCGAGATCCCCGCATACCCCGAGACACCGGCCACCTCTTGTCCAGCACACGACCCCGACCAGTGGGGAAGTTGTGCGTTGGCCCATTTTTGAGCCAACCTTCAAGCAGCATTTGTGCCGACTCTCAGCTCCCTGGCCCGCTCCGGTGGCCCGTGGGAGCCCTTTTACGCACTCCATTTTGCTGCCTTCCGCGGTCCCTTGTCCCTCGACTTGTGGGCCTTGACGGAGGACAAACTTCCTTTCTAAGAGTTCCCCTGGTTGCTCCAGGCCTGCTCTACGCTCCCTGCAAAGGAGAGCACCCTCAGACCTCGTGGGTCTGCACCAACAGCTGCTTTGTTCATCTTGCGTGGGTTGCGGTTGCCAATGCTTAGTGGATCCAATCGGGACACTAACACCGCAGCGACCCTCAGCCGACGTGGGACAGTCGCCCTCCAGAAGCTGGCCTTCCTTGAAGCCTCCCGGAGCCCGTGACTGCAGAGCCCAGCTGTACCTTCCACACCTGAAGCACCCGACATCCACGAGCTCCTTCCTGTGAGCTCCCTGGTCACTGTACTGTGACCCAGACTCTGTCCCCTCTGCTTTCAGGTTCATCTTTGTCTTTTCTTCAACTTTAATCTTCACGACTTCAGCGACACTTCCAGCTAGCAGCAGTTTGGACTCCTTTTCCATAGAAAATCAGCCCGCGACCCGACACCAGAATCGACCTATGCACCCGGCTTCCCTGGGGCAGGTAACAGTGGTACTTCGGTACTCCCGTGGTGGTGGGCTCTCCAAAGCCTTAAGTCTCAAGCCTTAACTTTGTACTGTTGTTAGAAGTGTCCTTAAACCTTAATTATTCAACCGCGACATTCTCCATAGGCTAACATTGCGATCCCGACAGCAGCTTCTCGCACTGCACACGCCTCCCGTGGGTCCCCTTCCTCTTAACTGTGGGTGGATTCTTAAGGGGCCAGCGATCCTGAATGCCCTAGGCATTGCCTGTAGAATTGTCGTGGTTCTTATACCACTATTTTAGTATATGGTTTGGTTCCCCCCTGGGGCCCATTGATTTCTGTGCTATTTATTGTGTTTAGAAATGCTTGTTTGAATTGTAACTTTGCCACTAGCCACATAAAGTGACTGTGGGATTCTGTCTAGAATAAATACATATATTTTATATATATACCTGTGTGGGCTACTCTTTCATTTGGTTATTCAAGAGGTTATTATGGTAAAACAATAAGCTTAACACTCCTTCAAGACTTAGCCTGAAGGCTGCTCTCCACAGCTACCACTAGGATAGCTTTCTTTAAAGGTTGTCTTAAACCTACCATCAATAGGAGTCGAATTGGACTGGTGCAAGGTGTCCCTATAACTAGGAACAGCATATGCCAGGCCAACTTCTCACATTGGTGTGCAGCGGTTGGATTCAAGCTTGCCATTGTTTTACCAGATAACAAATTGAATTTCTAAAGTGAAAGCCACAAGGTACCAAAGGTACATATAAATTCAAGCTAGAATACAATAAGTTCTACTGAACTTGGAGTTGTGTGTAGAGGGTCTAGCACACCTTGACTACAACTCAAGAGAGGGTTCAGTAGGCCACACTTAGTGTAGGTAGATACATCACTACACTAAACATGTCTTCAAGTGGCACTAAGGCTATGGAAGGACCCCAGAGGGTCCCAGTAGATAAGTATGATAATTTCACCTTTGCTGAGCTCAGGGAAATGTGCACCCTTAGGAGACTGAAGACAGAAAGAGGTGCCAACACAAAACGTCTCAAGGAGATCCTGCTCATAGCAGACTTTATGGAGTCCATAGGATCCAGAGGGACGGACAACGTGGGTGGGCACCCCTCAGAAGAGGACACTCCCATAGTGGAATCTGAAGAGGAACAGGAAGAGGATGAAAATCCTGACCTGGAAGAAACAAACCACTCACAGCATGGAGGTGATGGCCCAAGAGGCACTCCCTCCACCCTTAAAAGGGGAGTGGTGGGTCCAAGAAGGAACAGATCCCCCTCAGTGGGATCCAACCATTCTAAGGGATCCAAAGGGTCCTCTGCCTCTTCTCAGAGAAGAGAAACCTCTCATGAGAGGAAATGCAGACTGATCAAATTTGAGCAGGCTAAGCTTGAGCTTAAAAGAGAACAGTTAGCATTAGACAGGGAAACCCTGGAGCTTCAGAAAGCTTCAAGAAAGTGGGGTCTAGAGATCCCTGGTGGCAGTTATGAAACCCCTAGAGTTAGAGAGAGAGTCCCTGACAATAGGAACCTCCACAAGATTGTGCCCCCCTATCAGAATGGGGATGATATCCACAAATGGATATCTGCTCTTGAAAGGGCCTGTAGAGTACAGAGGGTCCCTGTAGAGCAGTGGGCAGCAATCCTGTGGCTCTCCTTTTCAGATAAAGGAAGAGACAAGCTCCTCTCCGTAAGAGAAGAGGATGCTGATGATTATTATATCCTGAAAGATGCTTTAATAGATGGGTTTGGCTTAACCACTGATCAATACAGACTTAAGTTCAGAGACACCCAGAAAGCACAAAATCAGGATTGGGTAGACTTTGTGGATTGTGCAACCAAGGCACTGGAAGGTTGGTTAAATGGCAGTAAAGTTAATGATTATCAAGGATTGTATAATCTCATTATGAGGGAGCAGATTCTTAATAATTGTCAGAACCAACTTTTACACCAGCACCTGGTGGACTCTGATCTGACCTCTCCCCAAGAATTGGGAAAGAAGGCAGACAAATGGGTCAGAACCAGGATAAGGCCTAAGAACCAAGTTGGTGACCAGAAGAAGGATTCCACTAAGCCCAAAGAGAAAGGTGGGGATGATAAACAAGACAAGTCATCTGAAGGGCCCCAACAAACCAGTGCTGGGGGTGGGTCCCAAAATCCTTCCTCTAATGTCAAGAAACCCTATTGCCATGTCTGTAAGAAACCTGGCCACTGGAAAACTGACTCCAGCTGTCCTAAAAATGGCAATAAAGAAAATGTTCCTCCAAAACCTGCTCCAACACCTCCTGTTACTACTAGTAGTAATCCCCCAGGTGGTGGGAGTGCACCCAAAAACTTAGTTGGGTTCTCTTTGGGGACACCAGTGGACTCTGGCCTAGCCAGGTCCCCTGCGTTAGCAACTATGGTCTGTGATGGTGGCATGGGGTTTGCCAACTTTACCATGAGCCCCAGTATTCTGGGCAGGTACAGACAAGAACCAATAATCAATGGTCAGAAGGCTGTGGCCTATAAGGACACAGGGGCCACTGTCACCATGGTGACCAAGAGGCTAGTGCCCCTAGATCAGCTTTTACCTGGGTTTAGCTATCAGGTGACCAACATTGATGGAGTCAGGAAAGATCACCCCATGGCAGTGATAAATCTCAGCTGGGGAGGAGTCACTGGCCCCAAGAGGGTGGCAGTGTCCCCAAACTTGCCTGTAGATTGTTTACTGGGGAATGATCTAGAAATCTCAGCCTGGGCTGAGGTTGACCACAAGGCCCATTTGAAAATGGTAGGAATTCCTGAGAGAGTGGATGAGACCCTGAGGGCCTCACCTCCACCCCAGGAGGAAATAGAAAGAGTGAAGCCTGAAACTATGGATCACTCTACACAAACAGAGAGCATAGGGGAGGAGGAGCAGTCTTCCCCCCACCAGACTACAGGTAAAGGTCCAGTTTCTCAGGGAACTGACCCTGCCCCTTGTGAAGTAACTGCCCCAGAAGTGGACAGGCTTGGCCTGCCCACCTCTCTGATGTCCTGCCCTGGGGGGTGGGAGAACCAGGGTTAGTGGCCCCTGGTCCCATCTGGTCGCGGACGGGCTTGCCCGCTGCGCCCGTCCGCTGCGCCTCCGGAAACAGCACATTCTTAAATATCAATGGGAAGGGGCGTGGCCTATTTCGGTGCGGAGCCCGGGAGGTCGCGGCGGTTGCCTGCTGCCTGCTTCAGCGCCTCGCTCAGCTGAGCGGCGAGGCAATCACCAGGTGAGCAAGTAGTGCAAGTTTTAAAAGCACACAAGTATTCACACAATATACAGTTTTAAAATTAAGTTTAGTGAAGGGGTTCCTAGCTCTCGGCTTTCCGCCTCAAGAGCTCTGTCCTAAGCAGCGCTGGTCAACAGAGCGCGCCTAGATATGCAAAAGGGGGCGTGGCCTATTTCAGTGGGCGGAGCCCGGGAGGTCGCGGCGGTTGCCTGCTGCCTGCTTCAGCGCCTCGCTCAGCTGAGCGGCGAGGCAATCACCAGGTGAGCAAGTAGTGCAAGTTTTAAAAGCACACAAGTATTCACACAATATACAGTTTTAAAATTAAGTTTAGTGAAGGGGTTCCTAGCTCTCGGCTTTCCGCCTCAAGAGCTCTGTCCTAAAGAGACTAATTCACGTTTTTATCCGTATTTACATATAAATAAATGCAGGATAATAAATGGTTTTCTCTCTGTATTTATTTGTAAAAATCAGTAAAAATGGAAATCAGGGAGCCTTAAGTATAATAGTGTAAAGTAGAGTGGAGTAGCGTTGAGTGGCCTAGAGTGGAGTAAGGTGGAGTACAGTGGAGTGGCGTGTAGTGGGTTGACATATAGTGTAATGGTGTATAATGGACTGACATAAAGTGGAGTGTCATAGAGTGGAGTGGCGTAGAGGGAAGTGAATTAATTGAAACATACAAAGCGTGAAAGTGTGTAAACGAATGTAAATTTCATGTGGCAGGAATATGCATTATGATGTGTTAATGTTCATTTTTGATAGTAGACTAGAGTGGAGTGGGATGGAGTACAGTGGAGGGGCATACAGTGTATTAGTGTACACTGTAGTGGTAAATAATGGCCTGACGTAAAGTGTAGTGGCTTAGAGTGGGATAGCGTAGAGTGTAGTGGCATAAAGTGAAGTGTAATAAAGTGGAGTGGCGTAGAGTAGAGTATGCTAATTAAAACAGACCTAGAGTGAAAGTGTGAGAACGAATGTAATGTCATGTGGCAGGACTATATATTATGATGTGGAAATGTTCATTGTTGGTAGTATCTGTAAATAGTATAAGTAATGTTATAACTTAAAAAAAATGTTCTTATATATTGTACCACGTTTTACCGTGGTACGTTCATGGTATACCACGGTACATGGGGCTGAGAAGTGAGTATGTTTATGGTATGGTTTTATATGCTGAAACCGAATAAAGTTGATTGATTGAGTATGTGATTGGCTGATGGTTGTGTTTACCAAAGGTAATAGGCAGCCATGTTGTTTTTATTATAGTTTTGCTGTGTTCTGCGGTCTACGTTCTGCTATATTCTGGGTTAAGGTCTTACTTCTAGGTAATTATTAGGTTTTATTGTTATTCACTATCTATTACCACATTATTCAAGTGGTAATAGGTGGAGCTTTTTATTTAAACATTTTTATATATTTTTACAACAGTTTAGGTTGAACTGCCTTTTTTTTAAGTAGCTCATTATTTTAGATACAAGAATAATAACATTAATGAAAATAATTGTAAAAAACATTAACATATAACACAATTAGGTAAATAGATAAAAACAATATAAAAATATAAAAATATTAATGCCAAATAAAACTAGAGTTTTTAAAATAATAAACAGAAAAGATATATAATTTAAAATATATTAACTCCAATTAAAATAAAAGCAGGAAAAAATTTACACTTGAAAGGGGTTAAATTTACTATTCCCTCCCCAACTTAAACTCAGAGAAAATATTGAACTTCAGATGAGTTAGATTAACTATTCCCACTCCAATCTAAGCAACAGTACAAAAAGGTTTGGATTTCGGAGGGGTTAAATTTACTATTATCACTCCTATTTAAGCAACCCATGGAAAAATGTTGGACTTCAGAGAGGCTACATTTACTAATCCACTCCAATCTAAGCAACTGTACAGAAGTATTGGACTTCAGAAGGGTTGCAATTACTTTTCTCACTCTGATCTAGGCAACAGTAGGGAAGATGTTGGATTTAGGAGGGATTAGAGTTCCTATTCCCACCCCAGTCTAAGCAACAGTAGGTAAAGTGATGGACTCTGGACAGGTTAGATTTGCTACTCTCACTCCAATCTAAAGTAACAGTAGGGAAAGTGCTGGGTGTCTGAGGGGTTAAATTGACTATTTCCACTCCAGTCTAAGCAACAGTAAGGAAGTTGTTGAATTTCAGAGTGGTCAAATTACTATTTCCCTTCCACTCTAAGCAAAAACTGTGAAAGTGTTGAATTTCAGAGAGGTTAGATTTACTATTCCCAATGCAATGTAAGCAAAGCTAGGAAGGTGTTGGACTTCAAAGGGATTACGTTTACTATTCCTACCCCAATATATACAACTGAAGCAAAAGAATTGGACTGACTTCAAAGGGGTTAGATGTACTATTCTCACTCCATACTAAGCAACAGTAGGGAAAGCGTAAGACTTTGAAAGGGTTAGATTTACTATCCCCACTCCAATTAAGCAACAATAAGGAAATCCCTGGAATTGGATGGGCTAGACTTAATGTTCCCACTCCAATCCAAGCAACAGTAGGGGAAAGTGTAGGACTTCAGAAAGGTTACATATACCATTCCAACACAGCAATTTAAAAAATATATATTTAAATACTTTAAAACATAAAATGATTAACCACATTTAAACAAAAAAATATATATTCTATAAATTTAAATAAAATGCAAAATGTATTATAAATTACAGAATAAATGTATAAATACATGAAATATTGAAATAAACATACACAGAAATTCACTTCTCCCACTACTACTGAACAAAACCCCTAAAGAAGATAAATTAAAATATAAATAAAACAATAATAAAATTATGAAAACCTAAATAAATGAGTAATATACAATTATAAATATAATAAATACTCTTTTCATAAATATTAGTCATTATTTCTTACATTATCTAAATTAAACAACAATTTTACAAAAAATTATACAATGACTTGTAAATTAAATATAAATAAAGTTATTTTAATTAATTATTTTCTCACCTTATTCCCCTACATACCAAACCATACACTACTAAATTATAGATGACTAAATAAATATACTATACAAAATATATATTAGAAATCCAAAATTAAACCCAAATAAATGAAAGAACAATTGAACAATTAAAACATTTACATAATAATCATTTAAACATTTAATTTACCTTATATTACTTAACATTAAAAGTTCTTTAAAATGTAATTAATTTACCATATTCCCCTACAAACCCAATATACCGCTACTAAATTATAACCTACTAATTACATTTCAAAAATTGAATTACACATTTAAAATTACAAACTATATTTAAAAAAGATAATCATACTAATATTATTAGTTTAAATATATTTAATTAAAATCAATGTTTATTACAACTATATTAAGGTACACAATAATAATTACAACAATTTTCTTAAAAACATTGGATACAATAATACCTGTATTCTTACTTTTGATATTCTGTTCTACCATATTGTTGCAGTGGTGATATTTTTAACAATATATTTATGTTTCATGATATTTTGGAATCAATTTCATTCACCATATTTAACACGTGCCTATTTTGAAAATGTCCTTTCTCACAAGAAAAGTGTAGTTACACAACTGTAAGTGATTATCTCTACTCCAGCACAAAGGGACCACAATCCTAATTGAAAAATTAGTGTTTAAGACTCTATGAACAAAGTGTCCACTGCTGAAAGCATGTTTTTCAACTTTGTAAGGACTCCTATCTTTAACTGGGCACATTTTAAGGTTTCTTTTCACACTAAAACAGCTAGAACATGACTATCAAGTTGTCTTTCTCTATTCCTGAAAAAAGGATTCACCAGCCCCTTTTAGGAAGCCGAGTTGTATACCCCCAACAGATCGATGTACAACATTTGGCCTCACTCCTCAAAAATGTTTTTGTTAACATTGCAAAAGACTTCTATAATTAAAGTAGGCACATTCTGAGGTGTTTATTCCGATGAAAAAGACAGCTGTACATCAGCCAAAGTGACTTTCTTTACTCCTGTACAATGATCATAGCAGCTCAGTTCAGGAATACAATTTGTAAGGCTCTTGTATATGATTTGGCCTTCAAATAACAAGACCTTCAATCCCGAGAAAGTCTCTTGTACTTGACTTTGGTACTTCTGAGAAAGTGCTTCTTTCCATGAAGAAGGCTGTTGCACCACCTGCCCTTTCTCTACTTGTGTACTCGTGTACAAACAAAACACAAGCCTGGTTTAAGAAAATCTATTCTAGACTCCAAATATTAAAGGGTGGTTCTCAAATAGATCTTTCAACTTTGTGAAAGTTTCCATTGTTTCACCCGGCAACATTTTGAGAATATGTCCTTTCCCATAAAAAGGCAGATATACCACTTCCAAGATGATTTGTTCCTATACTTGCGCAAAGGACAATGAGCCCCATTCTGGAAATCAACTTTAGAATGTGTGCTCCCAGACACTGTCATTGGTTTAAGTTTGCTAAACAAGGTTTATGTACATATATACAGGTATTTATAGAGTGTGAGCCTGGGTAGCTAGAAAGATCCCCACAGCAGGCAGAATAAATACTTTGAGGGAAAGAAGAGCTTTATGAGGAGAGGACCATTACATTCTTAAATTATAGAGATAAAAATTATAAAGATGTGTCAGTTATTCAATCTATTTCTCTATTGTAATAATCCTTAAGGATTAGAACGAATCAGCACGGGGCGTTTGTTGCAATCAGAAATACAGTTTTATCTTTCTTATGGAGACTAGAGTTCATAGATGGTGGCTAGAAAAGAGAATGAGAACTCATATATTTGGATTCTTAAGGAAGTGTGGACCTTCCTGGATGAACACAGTTTAACTCAGTGGATTCAGCATTTGAAGTGGGATTAATAGATATGGGATCATTCCAGTCTCTCAGGTGGTGGCTTGAGCACCACTATTATCACATCACATCATCTCATGTGCATATATATTATGTACACATTCATGCCTGGGGGTATCTTGGCGCTTAATACCATATGTTAATTGCTATCCAATTAAATAGCACTTATTGTATGAACCTTGGAAGGATGAAAAGCTGAGTGGAAGCACCAGGATTCAAATGTGTGAGAGAGACGTCAACCACATATCCCTCGAGTGGATTGATTATTTTAATAAGCTACTAGACTAATAGGATCTGTATGGGTTCTTCAACATCCCCATCATTACACACTGTGGAGACTTGCATATGATTGTAATCACATATTAGCAATGTGGGGACTTAAACATCACTGTAATCACACAATATCTCTATGGGGACTTGAACATGACTATAATCACACACTATCTGTGCCCTATCCCTGTGTATCCCTATAATCACACACTATCTCTGTGGGGACCTGGCAATCCCTATAACCACACACTATCTTTGAGGGGATCTGGGCATGTCTATAATCACACACTATTTCTGTGAGGACCTGCACATCCTTATAATCACACACTATCTCTGTGGGGACCTGGGCATCCTTATAATCACACACTATCTCTGCGGGGACCTGGGCATTTCTATAATCACACACATTCCCATTGACAACCCTGGTAATACTATAGTCACACACCCTCTCTGTGGGGACTTGAACATTCCTGTAATTACACGCAAGCTCTGTTTTGGCTTGAGCATCATCAGCTTCACATTCTCTGTATGGGGCTTTATGAATACTGAAAAGTAGTACAATTAGACTTTTGATCTAAGTATACATTGTTGAAGCTGAAAAGTAGAAAAGCTAGATTTTTTGTCTAAGTTTACCATTGTGAATCAGGCCCTATGTTAATGAAGACTTAAACACAATCATCGTCATGCACTATCTCTGTGGGGACTTAAACTTCGCTATAATAACACACTATCTTTGTGGGGGCTTGAAAACAACTATAATAAAACACTATCTGTGTGGGGACTTGAACATCACAATAAAAACATACCATCTCTGTGGTAACTTGAGCATTCCTGTAATTAAACGCTCTGTTTTGACAGGAAGCACCAGGGGGTGCCATGAGGCACAGGGTCAAGACTTATTTGCATATAGCTGCGTCTGAACTAGGGTGGCGAAGTGAGCTAAAGAATGAGATGGATTCAACCCAGATCTTTGACTGGGGGTGAGTGACTGAAAAATGTCAGCACTCCGTCCATCATCTCCTTGTGTTTGCTTTGTTCGCCCTAAGTTGCACGGTTATGCCCAGACGTTTGTCCATTGCTCACTTTGCTACTGGATTCAAGCTAGCCTGGCTGATGACGGGGTGTTACCCCAAAACTGGTCCCAGGATGCTTGTTTCCAGTCCAGGGAAGACCTGGCTTGGCAGTTCGGGCTGGACTGTTCCTATGAGGCACAGTGTCAAGTCTGATTTGCATATAGCTGGGTCTGAACTGGGGTGGCGAAGTGAGCTGTAGAACGATGATGGATTCCACCCAGATCTGCGACTGGGGGTGAGTGACTGAAAGGTTTCAGCGCTCTGTCCATCATCTCCTTGTGTTTGCTTCGACTTGAACATCATCAGCTTCACATTCTCCGTATGGGGCTTTGTGAATATTGAAAAGTAGTCAAGTTAGACTTTTTGTCTAAGTTTACCTTTGTGAACCGGGCCCTATTTTAATGAGGACTTAAACACAATCTTCGTCATGCACTATCTCTGTGGGGACTTAAACATCGCTATAATAACACACTATCTTTGTGGGGACTTGAACAACACTATAATAACACACCATCTCTATGGGGACTTGAACATCTCTATGATAACACACTATCTCTGTGGGGACTTAAACATTGCTATAATAACACACCATCTCTGTGGGGACTTGAGCATTCCTATAATTACACACAACCTCTGTGTGGACTTGAACATCATTAGCTTCACACTCTTTAAAATGGGATTTAGGCTTTGAATGTACACACTATTCCTATGGAGGCTTAAACACAATGATCTACACCCACTATCTCTGTGGGGACTTAAACATCTATTTTGGCAAACATGTAAGCAGCTAATCAAGCTCTGGGTTCCTCTTGACCATATTCCTTGTTTTCATATGTTAATTTCTTTATGTGTTAGTTACCTTATCTCCTAAGATTTTAAGCACTAATAAATAGGTTAAATACAGCTTTAAGTGTCTTTCTTTAAGCATGATATGATATTTTCTGGCACATTAACATAATCTCTTTAATGTATACCCCTAGTATATATGCAGCAATTCATATATGAATAGATTATAATGTTGTTTGTGTATATGGTTGATAAAATAAACATTTAGTCATGTGCCTTCGACTCTATTCAATCACAAATAGTGTTACAGACTAGGTCCCCATAAGGATGGTAGCACGTGTTCAAGTCCCCACAAGGATGGTGCTGTGCGCACGAATAAATAACAATATATTTACAAATTTGAAGCAGGATCCTGTATCATGAATTTTTTCTTAACATTTTTCTGTTATTAGTGTGTTATAAAAACATTGGGAAAGGTTAGTCCCCACAAGGCAGGTATTCACACATAGTCCCCACAAGGATGGTAACACGTGTATGTGTGTGCGTGTGTGTGTATTCCTGAGTGGTTGGGTTCCAGATATGCCAGGTATTGCAGAGGCCCAAGCTTGTTGTCCATTTAGATAACCCTGTTTCCTTTTCTCCATTTGCTATCCCTGTGCCTGAGCGGTCCATTCTATGATTGTGACCTCATGTAGGAGTTCAAGGATACAGGATTGGACAATCTCTAGTATGGCTCTGGGTAGTTGTGCAGGGACATATACACTAATCAGTTTATACGCCTGTCCCTCCAGCACTCCCTTCAGGGCCACATATCACCACTGAGAAACTATTACTACTTAGGTAACATTCTGTCAAGAATGATTGCCCCCCTCTTGTGCCTCACAAGTGACCCAAGTGGTGGACTCTGTTCTAGCTGTATCTTGCCAGGAATGGACACATAGTGCCCAGGAAGTGGGTTTTCTGTAACATCTGGATGCTCGTGCATGCCGTTTTGCAAACCCAACTGGTGCCCCCTCTTAATGTGATTGTTCAGCCCATTGATGTTTAAGGTCATACCCTTGAAGTCATGCATGGTGTTGCATGTGATAAGCAACTGATAACTGAGGAACTACCACCCCAAAGGCATGGCTTGCAGTCAAATTTGTCCTCTCCTTCCCCATTAGCGTGAAGCTGCTCTGTAGGACAATGAAAAAATGCACAGTAAATAAGGCTTGCACATCAAGAACAACCAAGGCTAAGAGGGCCAACCTCATGCACCTCTTGTACCCAAAAACTCCCCATAGCCCACACTTCTACCAAGAAGTATCTTTCACTCCAGCATGAAATTAAAACTAAACTTTCTTCAAACTTCATATGCAGCACTCAAACAGGCCTCCCCAGCCCCTGGTTCCTAAATCTTCATGTAAATGCTATACTGTTGTTGTTGGCATGGTATAAATTGGGAAGCTATGCAACTTTGAAAAACCAGCAGCATCAGTCCAAATGTTAGGGGGTCATCATGCAAAAAGAGGCATATCATTATACCCTGCCCCTCCCCCCACCCCTGCCCTCTCTTGTTCTAGTCTGTGCCCATATGACCTTCGTCCCGTCCACTATGGTACGTTAGCATTCTCTTGTCCCCTTCCTCCTGCCCTCCATGGTCCATTGTGCTACCACTGCCCTTCCTACGTATAAGCTCTTTTCACACTTCTATCATTGGACTATATTTGGACTTCATTTAGCTGATATTTGGGATACATTTGGACTCTTTTTACCCTAAGCGGCCATCATAAGGGATGATTTTCTTACCATGCCCTCTCGTTTTTTTATTTATTGCAGTACCACTGTAGGGAATGCTTTCAGTTTTAAAACTTAAATTCCATTAACATGGCTTTCAGGAGTGTCACACGTATGTCATAAACACAGAATGTTAGCACTCTAATTGTTCCTTAGAATATGGTGGTAAAAATGCAGTTGATCACCAGTAGATTAACTGGCAGACTGCTGTTGATGTTGAAAGTATGTTTCAATCCGCATGTCAGAATGCTTTACCGAAATGGATATGGAAGATTATGAGAACTCATTGAAAATATGAGCTAAACTTGCTTTCTACAGCACAAACCATAATTTCCATGACAATAAATCTCCCTAATTTTGTTGATTTCTAACGTAAAAGATTTAAACTTTACAGCTGTGATGAAATCAAAATGGCTTCAGGTGTGCCTCACTGTTGTAATGAATAATACTGTGGGATGCTGCAATAGAACACTGGGGAATCAACACACAGGCTTCTGTTGAAAGTATATTTTAATTTGCATGCCGTATGTTCACATGGCTGAGGAAGATAGTGTGACTCTACAGAAAATATGCTCTCATTTTAGCTTTTGAAGCATTTTCCATAACCCCAATGAGAAAATCATGAGAGAATACTATTTTCTCTCAAACATGGTTCATCAAATCCCAGCAGAGGATCAGCATTTTATGCAGAGTAAAATCCCCTTAGAATATACCATAATTCTTAAAATTAAAACCGCAACAATCTATTTATATTGTGACTACAATCTGTTGTCATCTTTATATGTACTCTTTTTGATGGTCCTTAAAAAATAGCTGAAATTCCAGATACATGAGACAATTCATCATTTTCCAGAGATGCACATTTGAACTCTTCTACAAAATGAAATCACCTGGATAAAGATGTTAGCTACCATCCATCCAAAAACGTCTTATTGATAGAGTTGAAATGTCATGTTTTCTGTAAACACTGCAACCTTGCAAGATCTGTCACACATGCCATTATGTATGTTATATTTACTATTTGTGTGTTTCCTCTTGAAAAGATTGCAGAATTCTTCTCATATTCTCTACAAATTATATTGTGATGTATTGATACTATCTATTCATGCAGTATTTTGTTTATCATTTTCTCTTGCTTTAGTAGCATTAAAAATTGAGGCATTTTTTAATACCCTTTTTAGATGATATTTTGTTGCTTTGATATTATCTTTTTATATGATATGTTGTTGCACTAATACTTTCTATCAATAGGATACCGGTGAATGCAGTGATGTATTTTCTACAAAAATGGACACTGGATAAAGCTGTGATGTCACTTCTCGAATTGCTATATACCTAAAGGTTCAAAGATGTTAATTCCTGTAGATAAGGATGCTAGGCAATGGGGTCTACTTGTCTTGCTTCAGCTTTTATGGTTCAAATATTTCTTATTAAAAAGAAAAGACCATTCTTACTACATTAGCACTAAGGCTCAGCACTGGGTCAAACACACCATATAGAGAAAGATTCTACCAAGACCACAATCTTTTCATTTATATACTAATTGTCCCAAACTACTTATTGAACTTCTTAATAAAGTAGTGAAGGGTCCAGACAGGAGGAGGGAATTGAAGGGTAATGGGTAGGAGTAGAAAGAAAAGGAAATACTCTACTAGGTTGATACTTGCGAATCGATCTACAAGAAACATAACTCTCACTAAAGCCCCCTTAAACCATCCCACAATGAGAAAATCAAGAGGTATCATAACTTTTATGTCATGCCACAAAACCCTTGTTGTGAAGACAGTAGCTTTAAACCCCTCAATGAAGGATCGTCCAACACCAATTTCTTAGAATAGGTATTCCCTCTTCACATGCCAGATTTTCAGTCTGACAGGCTTCTTAATGATGAATGCATACCTAGGGATAAAAGTTCCTGGCAGCTCTGTATTTGACTTATTTTGCATTGTGTTACATCTCCATAGTCTGTGAATAGGATTGTTCTTCCACCACCCAATTACACACTCTCTGATGCTGAAGTTTGTGTCCAGAGGATGAAATCTGAAATGTCCAATTTACAGAGCATTGCAACAACCGTGCCACTGTCAGCGTGGAAACCAGAGTGCAACCTCTTGTTTGCCAGCCTCTAGGCGCTCGGTATGAGCTCACCAATCCATCCCTTCATTAAGCAAAGGTGTTCACAAAACAAAGGAGCGATCCACCTCAGTCATGAAGGTGTCAGTGGGGTCTTTGGGTATCTTAGGATGGAAATATTAGAGGCTCCTAACGCATTTCCTGACTTTTCAATTTTTGTTGTCTAATAAGATAATGGCATACATCATCGTTGCTTTAATATCACACTGCTCTCATGTTAGAGACTTAAGTGCATCAGTCTCTTTGTCTAAATGACACACCTTGTTTTATACCAAATGGACAGCTGTTTCTACACCCGCCCCACTGGGTTCTATTTTCTGAAGGTACTCTCCATTGCTGCAACAGATTTTTCCACACTGTCTATATTTTAAAATCTGTTTTTCATGTCACCCAACATTTCTCTCTGCCCCTAGCCAAATCTATCACTGAAACCTTCTGCATAGTTGCTTTCCCTGGGGTCTCTCTCCACCTTCACCTCTCTTCTGGGCTTTGCCAAACATACTTCGGTCAAAGTTTGTACCACTGCCACCCGGTGGCACCGGTCTTTCCTCAGCCCTATAGGTCTCAGTGGTCTCTTCCACATGGGACCAATCCCTAAGCCCTGTTTGCCTCACACCACTTTGTGATCTGGCTGTCTCTGCTCCGATTATGCTCACCAGGGGCAAAACATGTTTTCACAGGCTCAGCGCTGAAGGGAACCCAGCTTTTCATTGTGCCACTTGTGAGCATAATCGGAGTAGAGACAAGCAGATCACATAGTGGTGTGAGGTAGACAGGGCTGAGGGATTGGTCCCAATGTGGAGGTTGGTCGGCCAGCGACGCTTTGACTCTATAATTTGAAACTGCAGCTAGCACCCAAAGTGTTTCCTGTGCTTCTGTTCCACAATCTTCAATGAAAGCCCATCGTTGGACCATAGAATGGAGCCAACCCCTTTGCCTGATCTGTATGCCTGCCGATAGGCTCCACCTCACTGGCTTCAATTTCTGAAGATGGTGTTGGTCCTTCCTGGGAGGGATGCTGTAAATGCAGTGTTGTTGTCTGTTACAGAACTGGACGTTGGAAACTAAAGAGCTGTCACTGCCTGCAAAAATAGATGTTGGGGAATGAGGTCCCTTTGTCTGGCTTCTTCTTTTAAATATTTATGTAAATAATATAATGGAACGAACATAAATGTGTACATGAACCTCTTTGTAAGCCTGTGATCCTACTTGCAATCTCTCTGTGAAAACATTTTCTCTTGATGACAGCTTACCATCTAAAATCCTATATAGTATGCTAGGGGAGACTAATATGTACTAGGTAAACACAAGATAATAGACCGTGAAACAAACATGACCGTATCTGAATCTCTAAGACAGACTCATACCTACCTGACAGCCCAAAATTAAATTATCCCAGCGCAAAGCGTCTTATCATTCGTTTCAGAAAGAATACTTCTTTGCATAATGTATCACACTGGTAACCTGTTTTTGCAAGATGTTTTGTATTCAGATCACCGAAATATATTTTCTGGCTAGATGCAGATTATTATGTGATGCATTCCACAGAGTTTGTAAATTTATAACGGCTAGAGAGAAAATCGAGTGAAATAATTCAGCAGTAAAATAGTCAATTTGTTTGCTCTCTTGCTGTCAGCGGACATGGAGAAATCTAGTTAGTGAGCAATAACTCAATGCCTGGAATGCAAAATTGTACTTTCACTGAACAGCGTCGTCAAGATGCTTTAGCGGAATTTTGCAGACAGTCTCTAAGTGGAGCTCCCAAAGCCTGATGAGCTTTCAATGTTTGTCTTCCCGATTTTTAAAGACCGATTTACAGAGTATTATACTGTAAAGAAAACAATATGATTTTAAAAACGATATTAACAATAGAAGCATAGTAGTTCTCAAGTTTCCTACATGTCAAACCAAAAACATATAGGGGCAGATTTACAAGCCCCTTGCACCTCTTTTACGCCGCCGTTGCGTCACTTTTGTGACGCAGCGGCGGCGCAAAACCAGCGTCAAGCTGCGGGGTATTTACAATGTGACGCATCTGGGAGATGCGTCACGTTGTAAAGCCCTGCGCCAGAAGCAGGCGTTCCTGTGCAGGGGGGGCGTTCCGTCGCAGGAACGCCCCCTAAAAGTGGCTGAGTGAAATCACTTTTGAGCCCATGCTGCGTCAAAACCCTGCGCCTACTTGAAGCAGGTGTAAGGATTGACGCAGCATTGTGCAGATAGGGCACCACAGAGCCTCGCTGGAGCTGCGTCGCGCTTGTAACACAACTTCAGCAATGCGCTGCATTTACGGCACAGATGCGTCACGCATCTGTCCGTTTTTGCCCCATGGTGCGCCGCATTGTAAATGCGACGCATCCATGGTGGCGGAGCCGTGACGTACAATAACTGGCGCATCCCTGCTGATATGCAGGGATGCGCCAGTTATTGTAAATCTGCCCCAGAGGGGCTTATTTACAAGGCCCTTGCGCCACTTTTGCTTCATTTTTAACATGGGAAAAGTGACGCAAAAGTGGCGCAAGGGGCTTGTAAATCTGCCCCATAGGGTTTATTCTGAAGACCAGTATGAACCAGAGAGAAGGGCGTTTTTATTTCTTTATAGGTATAGCTAGAGACAGATTTGCTGCCTGACAGTTAATAAATTCGATGGAAAGAGAGAGAAATGGGCGGCAAAGGTTCACCCTCCTTCAGTCACTGGTTGGCCTAAGTGTCATTCATAGGTTGATCAGTCCACATTCATCTGCCATACTTAATCTAAGGATGGCAAAAAGATGTACATGAGAGTTGTTGAGATTATGATCATTGATGGTATGTGAAAACATAAGTAGGTTTTAAAAACATACAACAGTTCCATAATATAAGTAGTCATTTAAAGGTACATAATTTATACTATATATGATAATATGAGTATTCATTTAAAGATATATAATTTATGATTACCATCTTGCATAACAGGCTATGCCAACAGGGAAAACAAATAAATAGTACAACATTTAAGATCTGCTTAAACCATAATTTAAATTGCACATCTTAACGTCAAAATTTAAACAAAATATACAGCTATTTGAAATTGATAAGAAACCACATAATATGGCTACAGGAAACTGGGGATGTGGATAAGTCATTCTATATGGACTTGTTGTCATTTATTTTTGAGGCTGCTACAAAGAGACGTTTTAATGCATGGGCAAAGTGGGCTCTGGCCCAGGGCCCCAGCCTTTCAGGGGGCCCCCTGACAGAGTCAGCTCTGTTCTCCAGAGTTTTGCCCTAATGACCTTGAATATTTCTCAAACAGATTGTTTTAAATACTGTTTTCCTTTAATGTATTTTTATGTACCTGATGTGTGAGAGTCTAGTACAGCCATTTTGCAGAGAAATGTTGTGTTTATGTTTCATGCAAAATACATAAAAGAATTTTCTTTAAGATCAAAACAAGGCCTAACATATAAGAAATGGGAGGGCGTCACAGAGATTATTTGCAGTAATATTGGTGAGCTGCTGCTGTGTTATAATATTGGAAACACACATAACTATTCCTGAGTATTAGATGTAAACACATTTAGGGCCTTATTTATGAAAAGTGATGCATCGCTGTGTGAAAACAGGGATGTGTCACTTCTTAGCGTGCCCTCCTTGCGACATGATGTATGCGTCCTATTTACTGTATGATGCATCATGTCACAAGGAGTTACAGATACAGCAGTATTTCTGACGTATTTGTAGGCGCACAAGTGATGCATTGCTGGGGTGTGTCTGAAAATAGACGCAGATACAGTAATGTATCCTTTCACATGGGGCAAGCCCCATGTGAAAAGCCCTGCATCAGTCTTACACCTGCTGTGTGGCAGGTGTAAGATTTTTACACAATGGCGTCCTAGAAGTGGCGCACTGAGTTCTCATAGATTTCAATGCGCCACTTCTACGAGACTTTTTGCGGGGCAACACCCACCCTGCATACATTATACCTGGCGCAGGTATAATGTGTTGCAGGGGTTTACAAAGTGACGCATCTGCCTAGATGCGTCACTTTGTAAATAGGGCACAACATGGCAAATTTTTTTACGCTGCCAGTGCGTCACAAAACATGACGCACCGGTGGCATAAAAGGCCCTTAGAATTTGAACGAGTGTTCCTTTGCACTCTCAGGGACCTAATGAAATGAAATAGTGTATTTATCAAAGAGCGCAGCTACTCAGACTAGAGTGTCCTGGCACGTGACAGCGGGAGGAAAACGTGTGTAAAGGTTCTTCCTGAAAGAGAGTAGGTCTGTGGTTAGTCTCAGAGACTCAGGGAGGCTATTCCACAATTTTGCACTTAGAAAGCAGAGGGATCTGCCTCCTGTGCGGGCAGGGCATATTTTAGGCACGATGGCGAGATTGGCTTTGGAACATCTTAGGGGTATAGATGTTGTGTAGCAATTAACTCACTTATTTAGGTAGCCGGCTTCAAAAGCTTTAAAGAAGATGGTCATCGCTTTGAAGTCGATCCGTTCTTTTATGCGGAGCCAGTGTAGAGACTTTTTAAGAATAGGTGTCATACTAAATCTGGGTTTAGGTCTCAGGATGTCTCTGGCCGCCGCGTTTTGTACTACTTGTAGGCGCTGGATTTGGGAAGACCAGAGTACAAGCTGTTGACATAGTCAAGCTTATATGTGACCAGAGCCTGCACCGTGATCTTTCTGCTCTCAAGCGTTAACAGTGGCAGGAATTTTTTTAGCATCCAGAGTATGCCAAAGCAAGCGCCAGTTAGATTTTTAATTTGAAAGCGCATGGAGAGTGTCTTGTCTAAAACAATTCCTACGTTTTTGACTTTCTCCTTTTCCGCGGTCGGGGGCGGCAGGTCTTTTGGCCACCAAGTGCTCCTGTCAGGTGTTTCTGGATTACCAAAGAAAACAACTTCAGTTTTGTCAGGATTGCACTTCAGCTGATAGATCTTTAGCCAGTTAAAAACCTTTGTGAGGCAAGACCTAATCATTGCCCCGTCAAAGTCGGTTCCTTTTTCACACGTAAAAATCAGCTGAGTGTCTTCAGCATAAGAAACAATTTTGGCTACCAGAAATGCAAGGGGGATATATAATAAAAAGGGTAGGACTGAGAATGGAGCCCTGAGGGACACCTACATTCATGGCCGGAACCGGGGATGAGAAAGGGAGGAGCCAGATGTCCTGAGATCTATTTGCCAAGAAAGATGACTTCCATGTTCAGGCAGTCCCCGCCAGGCCGATGTTAGCAAGTCTCTCCAGGAGCCTCTCATGTGGGACCATATCGAAGGCAGCCGACAGATCGAGCAGTATCAATACGTCCTTGCCTCCCTGGTCCAGCTTACCCTTGAGAAATTCAGTCACTTCCAGCAGAGAAGATTCCGTACTGTAGTTAGCCCTAAAACCGGATTGGGATTAATGAAGGAGCTTCCCATTTTCCATGTGTTTTTGGAGGGCCTTGTTTACATGCTTCTCTAATACTTTGGAGAGGGCCGGAAGAAGGGAGATTGGCCTGTAGTTGGCAGGGTCCTTTGGTTTGGCGTCAGCCTTTTTTATCAGTGGAAGGATCTTAGCATTCTTCCATAATTTCAGTATGTTGTCTGAGGAGAGGGAAGCATTAAAGAGCTGGTTTACCGTGGGGTTTATGGTGGGAGCTAATAGGTTCAGGATATTCGCTGGACATAGGACGGTAGGAGAGCCAGACTTAATGCTTTGGAGAAGGGTCAGTGACTCTTCAAGCTGAAACTCAGGGAAAGCTAGTAAAGATGGAGGATCCAAGAGGTGAAATTTGCTATTAGAACTAAGGTAGAAGGTCAGTTCTTCCTCTGAGATGTTAGGGAAGGCTTGTTGGATCACGGACATCTTTTTGTGGAAGATTTAAGCTATTTGCTTAGACCATTCTTCCTTGCATGGCCCTTCCTTTGTGCCGACCTTCGGGCGGTAAAGGATTTGACTATGCTAAAGATTTCCTTACTCTTATTTTGGGCATTTATTATCTTGGTTTGAAAGAAGTTTTTCTTGGCTGCCTTCACGAGAATGTAATTAGCTTTTAAGTTGTCTTTATACACCTTCCTGTCCTCAGGTAGATAGGATTTACGCCATTTCCGTTCCATTTTTCTACAAATTCTTTTCCTAGATCGGAGGGAATTGTTAAATCATGGAGCTGGTGGGGTCAAACTCTATGAGAAGCGCGACACAACCAGTACCGCTGCATCAATGTTGGTTTGGAGCCATGAATATATTGAGGGGGCGTCCGAGTCGGGGCAGCCAGACCGCTCCGGTGAGGAATGACCAAGGGCGTCTGCGAACATCGGGATGGATATTTAATGGAACGTCCTGTAATTAGGGACCCTCTGCCCTGCGTTAGCCCGAGGGGCAGTTGGGAATGACGAATTTTAATAGGAGGTGGTCAGAACAGATAATGGGAAGAGGTAGGCTTACTGATATGTCAAAGTTGTGAAAGATTTGATCTAGGGTATGGCCGTACTCATGGGTGGCCGAAGAAATAGATGGAAACATGTTGTAGGCCTGCAGAGTCTCCAACAAGGAAATTGTTTGAGGGTCTTTTCCATTGTCCATATGTATATTGAAATCTCCCAGAATAAGGCAGTTGTATTTTAAGGCCAGGGAGGTGGTGGCTGTATTAAGCGTACTAATAACATTTCCAATGGCACTGGGAGGTCTGTAAATCAGAAAACCAGCTAAGCTATGATGGGGGGGATAAGGTAAAGCAGAAGCCTAAGGGCTCTGCGCCCTCGATGTTTTCCATCGGGATGGGAGAGCAGTCTAGTTTTTGATTGTAAATTATGGTAACACCACCCCCTTCCCACTCGGCCGGTCCCTCCTAAGGATTTTATAACCCGTAGGGATGGTCGAGGTGATAGTAGGGTTGGAGGCTTCAGACAGCCTGGTCTCAGTGAGAAATAAAAGATCAGGCTGTTCGTCTAAAAGTAGGCCATAAATGTGTGGTTCATGCTTTTGCATAGAGCGACAATTTAAAAGGGTGGCCTTTAAGTCCTCTGTTTTCTTATTGTTTTTACACTTATTGTTGCGTGGGAGGATCTTGGGTGTGAGTTTCCTGGGCTGGAGGAGAGACAAGTTGCACTTATTGCATCAAAAGTCTACCTAGAAGCTCGGATCAGCCGCTGTACACTGACATAATGGTAGCTGCCTAAGGCTAAGCAGTTTTTCCCTATTGTAATATAGGGTAAGAAGCTCACCGGAGGGGAACTGGGCAGCATGGCCGGCACTGGACGCCTCCGGAACGCCTCCAGGCGCAGACGGGCTTGCCTTTGGTGCGCCTTCGGTGCGCCCGCTGCGCGTGTCCGTTTGCATCGGGAATATATAGGCTAATACCAATGATGCAAACTGGATCGCTAACGCAGCTGAGGAAGAGGAAACTGAGTGGACAGTAGTGTGGAGCCCGATAGTAGCCCCAGCCCTCCGCACAATCGGCGTATCAGCCGCGGCAGACCAGGACTGGGGGAAAAGCGAGATGCGAATCGAAGCAGCTAAGGAGGTGTAGGCAAGCAGAATCAGGTAAAGTGCAAGTGCGCGTAGGTAGGAGAAATTGTTAAAAAGCAGAGTAATTAAGCCACACATATTCAATTTAAAATGTATTAAAAACATAGTAGCATGGCAGGAAACACTAAATCCTACCACTGTCAGCTGCACGCGTCTGTTTGCATCGGGAATATATAGGCTAATGCCTATGATGAAAACTGGATCACTAACACAGCTGAGGAAGCGGAAACTGTGTGGGAAACAGGGGCTCAAATTGGAACATAAATTCAAAGTTGTTCTGAACAGGGGCCCCCAAAATATGTTTGGCCCAGGGCCCCCCAAATCCTTAAGATGTCCCTGCTGCTACACACTCGCGGCATGGAAGAGCTAACGGGGCATTTGCTCTCTTTAGTGCTGCTGGAAATGCCGTGCACCTCACTTTTTATTGAGAGAGGTTCTGATGCTTTTTAGCGGTTCAATTACATTTTAAGAATGCCCCAAGTTTCTTTGTTTTAAACTTTTATAATTCTTTTGTGTGGGCTAATGCTAATGAGCATTTGTAAAGTTTACAAAATGTTCTTGATTCTTATGCTGAAAGTCAGAATTCAATATATTTGGTGCTTTGAATGTGTACTTATGTCAACTGTGCTGTTCAATATATGATGATCCTCTATTGGAGAGTTTAGATATCACTCATTGTGAGCATATCCCACAAGGGGAGTTCCTTGAGAATACCCTTGCTGGTGGTAATTTGCAGGGGGTTATAATGAGCTGGCGGCAGATTGTATCACATCCTTTAGCTGGAGAGGATGTAATTCAATAATTGATCATGTCCTAATATCAACTGTTCTTATTCAATATGTTAAATATTTTGAGATTAAATTGAGTCAGTTTAGCAACCACAATCCTTTAGTATTTAAATTAGATTGGATCACAAGGGGTATTGTCGATAATAATATTCTTTATTCGGCTGAATACCAGCCATAAAAGAGAACACCTTAAAAACATTTCATGTGAAAAAAAAATACAGTATAATCAATGGCAGTATCAATTAAAAGTAGCCCGGTGTCAAATCACTTGTAACAAGTTGATCACTGATAAGTATAAAATCAAAACTTAGCAGCGTTTTAGTCTGATCAAGACCGGGCACACGATTTAACATCTATACACAAAGTCCATTTAAATATTATTACTAGTTCCCATATAACAATTTCATCATGAAAGTATACAATACAATACTAATAAAATAATAACAAGAACCCACCAGCCTTACTATACGTACAACATCATATATGCACAGTAACCAAATTAATGAAAGTGTGCATAAACAGCTAACGAATACCATTGATGCTTCCTGTCCAGGAACCCTCTAGCCAGTGGGTTGAATAATGGAGGGCTTGGTTCTTCTCATGCGTATCAGCCAAGCACTACCAAGGAATTTTACTACTCCACACACCATGGCTGAAGCGGTCGTGTCGGTGCAAAGAACCCGCAGGGCCATTTTATGACATCTTAGACCCATCCCCTTGCATAAAGGTTTTAACCATATCCTCCTGGGCACCCTGTAGGCGGGGCAGGTAAAGAAGAAGTGCACCACGGACTCGCTAGGGGCTTGCACAACCCGGGCAAGCCTTCACTGTACCTCTTTGGTTATTCCACCCGGAGGTGAAGTCATTTACTGGGAGAATCCCAAACCTGGGTTTTAGGTAGAGTAATCTGTCCAAGGGTTTCTCTATGAAATCGAGGAGCGGTTCGAGTAACCTGAACCATTTAAACTCCAAGAACCACTCTGTGAGTATACCCCCTTCACCTCTACGGATATCCTCCATCTGAACCCAATCCCAGTACAGCTTCTTAATGACTAGCTTGGGAGGCGGTGTTTGGCTCATCCATGAGTCACTCAAGCCCAGTTGCACAACCAAGTGCCTCAAATTACTCAGCCATTTGATTCTATTACCTGTGTTAAGCAGAATAAGTTAATCTAAAACAGCTGCGTAATCTTTAAGCTCCCCAGTCCTTCTAAGTCGAACCCAAAAAAGTAATGGGCGAAGGCGCACTAAGTCTTTGAGGGGACGCCTATCCATGTCAAGATGTAATGGAATTAACGGAGTGGAAGCAGGTAGAGCTAACAAGGATCTCAAAAATTTATTTTCTGAAATAATTAGCTCCAATATGTTCTCGAACCCCCATAGTTCGGAACCATATAGGGCAGATGGTAATACTTGGCCCTTGTAAATTGCGAGGGTTGGTGCCACGGGTTTACTCAATGACTCCCGCTGTTCTCTCAAGACCGTCCCTGAGACTCTTTTAAAATTTAGTGACATTTTGGCCAGATGGTGGGTCCAACTCATCCGACTATTTACCCTGACACCAAAATAATCAAAGGAGTCTACCATCTCCAGTAACTCGCCATTAAGCGAGAGATTATTCCTGAATCTCTTAGAGGGTGAAAGGGCCATAAGCTTAGTTTTAGAGGTATTGATGGTAAGACCTCTGTCGCTACAAAACACACTAAAACGGTTCAGGAGCTTTTGGAGGCCTGCTGGGGATTTAGAGATCAAAATGGTATCATCCGCAAAGAGTAGGGTAGGTGTTTTTTCCCCTGCCAGGGAGGGCGCGTCTGCCGGTTCCTCTCTCAGATGGTCCACCACACCATTCACAAAGAGAGAGAACAGGGTTGGTGCCATAACACATCCCTGGCGAACTCCCCTCCTCACGGGCACCCTCTCAGTCAGTTGTCCCTGGGTGCCCCATCTGATCCTTGCATAATTCCCCTCATGAAGCCTCACAATAAAATCCAAGAGTGGTCCTGGGAAGCCCATCTTCTCTAAAATATCCCAAAGCCTTGCACGAGGGACCAAGTCGAACGCCATCCTGAGATCTATGAAGGCCAGCTAGAGACTGCCATTGTTGATGGTCACAGACTTCCAATAGATCGCAAAAAAACGGAAGACCTGGTCCATCGTGCCCACCTTTTGACAAAAACCGGCCTGGAAAAGAGAAAGAATGTGCTCCTCTTCCATCCAGGCACCCACCCGCAGGATAATGACCCTGCCAACCACTTTCTGGATCAGGTCAATCAGACTGATCGGTCTGTAATTGGCAGGGTCATCTCTGGCACCCTTTTTATACACGGTTATCACCTCTGCTCCCTTCCACGAATCTGGCACTGGGTGTCCCTTGGAGATCAAATTCATTATTAGGGCAATAAGTTTGGCCCAGGCTGCGGGTTCTTCCAGGAGGAGATCTCCCGGGATTCCATCGGGGCCAGCAGCCTTCTTCTGAGTCAGATGTCGAATAGCTGATACTACCTCAGAAGCCAAAAATGGCTCTTCGAGCAACTGTAAGGGAGAGACCCTACTGACTGAATGGGAAAGAGAAGGGCTCATCTCCTCCCCTCCGCCGTACAGAGCAGAAAAGTGCGAATACCATTGTTGACTGGTTATATGATTAACTAATGGTGGCTTGGTGCGCTGCCTGGCCTTATTAATCAGATCCCAAAAAAGCGATGCATCCTTCCTACTAGATGCACATTTGAGGTTCTGCCAGTGTTGTTCCTCCCACTCTCTTTTAGCCCGCACCATTTCCTTTGCATACTCCTTCCTGGCTACTCTGACCAGAAACTGATTCTTTCTGCGTAAGGCAATGGTTAACTCCTTACTTTTTACCTTGCACTGGTCAGAGTACCATGGATTACTGGTTATGGGCGTTTTTTTTACTCAATCTGCCACTTTTACCCTGGATTAGAAAGTATTTACCAACTTCCTCAATAGCATTCTTATAGACCAGGACGAAAAGGGGCTCCTGGGCACTACCTGTTCCCGAATCAAATCCCGCCAACTCTACAGTCAGCTCTTCTATACGCGCCCTGATCCTCGCCAGGTTGTCAGTCTGTAAATGGACCTTGTCCCATTTCAACCTACGGTTACCATTATAAGGGGCCACCTCATTTGTTAGCCTCAAGGGGGCACTCTTCAAATCTCCTTTTAGATTACCCCACCTTATCTTCATACATAGGGGGTTGTGATCACTATCCTGCGAAGGGACCACCTCCATATCTATTAGGTCACGCCACAAAGTGACATCCAGTAAAATATAATCAATTCTGGATGGGCCACTAAGCCTATTGAAAGTCATTGCTCTGTCCCGGTCAGAAAATGACCTACCATTTAGAGCTCTTAGGTTATATTCCACAGTGAGGGCATTAATCTGTATTGCCTTAGATGACCATTTTTTAATTGGGGCTAGTGACAATGCAGGAATAGACCAGCTAGAGTCCTCGTCCTCTGTACCCAGGGGATCATCCCCACTAAGAGGTTCAAATGTACAATTAAAATCATCACCCACAATAATTTTAGAGGATGGGGGGCAGTTAGCTAGTGCCTGTTCTAGAGTCGTAAAAGTACATGGGGTTTTGTCTCCCGGGGTCCCTCTGGAGTAGATATTACATAAATCAATCCTGGTGTCCTTCTTTTGGCCTGCAAATGAGAGGTGTTGAATCTCCCTGCTTGCTAATTCATGGGTAGAGACGTCCCAATTCAGTTCAGTCTTCACCCATACGTGTAAACCACCTGCAGGTCTGCCCTTCCCACAACTGTAAGCAGGCATCCAAAAGGTTGCATAGCCGGATTTGTGGACGGGGAGCAGGCTCCACGTTTCTTGGAACAAACATACATCAAACTTTTCAATAAAGTTGTTCCATTCTGGAAGAGCCATCTTTTTTTGCAACCCAGCCACATTCCAACATATCAAGTGTAAAACCTCCTTACCTCTAATAGGCTTAACAGGGATAACCCCCTTGTTACCACCCGACACACTTAAAATAGGGTCGATGGTAACTTCAATACGATCTAATGAGTTTAAAGGTTGACAACTAACACATCTACACCCCAAGGACAATGAGTGAATGGTGGTTGGGGTCTTACTAATAACAAGTCTATTGGGAACCGGTGGAACCTCGTTCCCAACATCGGCACCAGTGGCCTCTCCATGAGCCTCAAGATCACTACCCTCTAGTCTGGCGGCTCCTACACTGCCCCGTGTGCCCAACATGGACTGTGAACTTCAATCACAATCATCCATACCGGCAAACACATCGAACCTATTCCCTGTCTCTAGGGGGGTAAAGGGTCTCATGTGGTCCATTCTCCAGTAAGTATTTCTATTAAATCTAGGGGGAACAATGTTCCACCCTTGGGGGTCAAATACAGAATGCCTAGTGGTGGGTGCTATAGGGATCTTTAGATAAGGTGCAACCTGTTCGCTAGTATGGGTTGGAGGGAACACCAGGGATCTAGGATAAAAGTATGTCAAGGCACAGGGGCTAATGCAGTTGTTACCATTTCCCGAGGGCCAGTTCAGAATATAATCAACTGTACCTGGATCTCTGAAATTAATCACAACTATGTCACCCTCGATATCTTTGGATCTGCCTCCAAGCCAGGAGAGTCGCCTAACGTGCAGTATCTCGCCGTTGATGTTCTTATTGATTGGTCTATGTATACTTAACCAGTGCATGATTTTGTTTTTCAACTGGGTAAATCCTTACCTCTTGTTATCTGCCAGTATGGGGACCCCCGTCAGAACAACCACCAAGGGTACAGCTTCTGGGGGTAGTTCTACCTGAGGCCCCTGGTTCGCTAGAACCCTATTGTGACTAGTGTTACCCCCCTCTTCCCACGTATTCCCTGTGGGTGCCATTGAGTTCCCCCCAAATGATCACTAACAGGTTTAGCAGCCAAATTTATTTCATTCATAGGGGGCACTAGTTTATGTTGATTAAGTACTAACTGCTTAGTTGTCTGTGATGTAGCTTTGCTGGATTGAGGGATGTCCTTGGGTGCATTGAAGCTGGGTAATGTAGCAAGGGAGGAACAGGGGGCAACCTTGTACATCTGAGCCTCGACCGAGTTAACCTTACAGCTTAATACGGACTCAATGTTCGTCAGCCTTTGCTCCACCCTCTTCAGACTCTCGATAATAGGTGAAATGAGGGATCTAATCAGGTCACCCAAATTGACTAATGAAGCAGTGGGGGGTACTACCAACTGCGACGGTTCAACTGATGTAGAGGGGGCCTCAGAACTGATCACTGCTTTTACCGGGCCTACAGAAGGGAAAGAGGAAATCAATTTAGGCGGGGTTTCTGATACCGCCACTAACCCCGATTCAGTTCTATCGGTAGTCTTTGTGTGCTTCCCAAAATCAGAGTGACTGGTCTTGGGTTTAACCATGCCCGCCCCACCTTACGTCTTATTTTACTTGGTGGTGGGCCATGAACCTTACCCATGTCAGATTTCTTTGACTTCTTCCTAGTCGTTTTACCGCGGCTAGGGAACTGTGATTTAGAGACAGCAAGAGTACTACTAGAACTATGGAGAGGGGTATCACTAATATCCTGAATAATCGAAGCGCAATTTGTTGAGGAACAATCACGCTGCAAAAGTGGGACCCTCTCCTGTAAAAAAGAATCATCATTAACACTATAACTACCTCCATCATGGGGAGAGGCCTGGGGAGTAGGTTCTTTAGGAGCCCTGAGTTTTAGATTTTCAACAGAGCGCCGGCGCTCTGTTCTACACTCAGCCATTAGAGTATCCCTCTCCTCAGCCGACTGGACCCACTTAAAATAATTAACCAGGGAGCCATGTAACAAACCCCCCGGTTTTGCCACACTAACTTTGTCAGGGCTTTGGGCCATGACAGCACTGGAATCCTCAAGAGGGGGCGAAGTCAGGGCGGCAAGAGGAATTAGTGACAGGGCCCAGCCCGGCCTCACTCGGCCTCTGAGGGCCTAAGAGGGCCCGTCCTTTGCCCGGGGCTTTGCCCCGGACTGCGCCCCGCTCGCGTCCTGCTCGTGCGGGTATTGGAGTGTCTTAAATAATTAGGGGAGGAGTCAGGAAGAGGAAGCCCGGTGCTGGTGATGGTGTTCGCGCTATGCGCCCTGGGCCTCGCAGTCCTGAATATTAAAACCCCAGAGTCCGTAGCACAGGTTTGTGCATTAAAAATCCAGCAGCTCCACACCTCACCACACGAAGGACTCAAGAACAGCAGCAAAGACCAAAGCCTGTGAGCGGCTCCCGCAAAGCGGGGGCCGCGAGGCGTAATGTGCCTTAGGGGGAAGGAGTCAGGAAGAGGACACCAGGTGCTGGTGATGGTGTTCGCGATATGCGCCCTGGGCCTCGCAGTCCTGAATATTGAAACCCCAGAGTCCGTAGCACAGGTTTGTGCATTAAAAATCCAGCAGCTCCACACCTCACCACACGAAGGACTCAAGAACAGCAGCAAAGACCAAAGCCTGCGAGCGGCGCCCGCGAAGTGGGGGCCGCGAGGCGTAATGTGCCTTAGGGGGGAGGAGTCAGGAAGAGGAAGCCAGGTGCTGGTGATGGTGTTCGCGCTATGCGCCCTGGGCCTCGCAGTCCTGAATATTAAAACCCCAGACTCCGTAGCACAGGTTTGTGCATTAAAAATCCAGCAGCTCCACACCTCACCACACGTAGGACTCAAGAACAGCAGCAAAGACCAAAGCCTGCGAGCGGCCCCCACAAAGTGGGGGCCGCGAGGCATAATGTGCCTTAGGGGGGAGGAGTCAGGAAGAGGACGCCAGGTGCTGGTGATGGTGTTCGCGCTATGCGCCATGGGCCTCGCAGTCCTGAATATTAAAACCCCAGAGTCCGTAGCACAGGTTTGTGCATTAAAAATCTAGCAGCTCCACACCTCACCACACGAAGGACTCAAGAACAGCAGCAAAGACCAAAGCCTGCGAGCGGCAAGGGGTATTGTTAGACCTGATGTGGGGTTAGGGAACATGAAAGTTATCACGAAGGATCAGGATCGCTCACTTAAATGGACGAAGTTTATACCGGAGACTTTTGTCAGTAATCTCTAAAGTGAATGTGATGAGGATTTTAGAATTTGCTTGGGGTATGAGCTGTATGATGAGGAGATGTTGAGTGTTTTTAGTAGGATATGTGGGCAGGTTGCTAAACATCTTAGAAGGCCCCTGAGTAAACCAAAATTAGATGGGGTGAGATGGTTTGATCATAACTACTCAAAGGCTCACAGAAACTGATGAAGGAGCTAAATCCTAAACGAGATTGCTATAAGGAGGAGAGAATACAAGCACGCTCTGGCTGATCGTAAGAAAGAAATTGAGGAGAGGGCTTGGAACGAACTCCTGCAGGAAACTGTAATGAATAATAGTGCAAACTTTTGGGAGGTGATTAATTGGTTGTTTTTTAAAGAGACTGGTAACTGTGTTATAGGCTGTACCATCGCCCCAGACATCTGGGTTACACACTTCCAAAGTATCTATGATAGCGTAATAGTTGAGTGACTGAACTTAGATCAGGTCGCATTGAGTGGAGATTATACTTTGAATTTTATGAGGAGGAAATTTTAGATGCTATTACATTTATGTCAAAGGATAAAGTGCCTGGCCCTAATGTGGTACCTTTGGACTTATATAAGGCAGATTTGTGTCTTTGGCCAAAAATCTTAATACAAGTGTGTAACACTGTATGTAGGAATGGTATTCCGATCTACTGGTCTAAGGCTATAATCGTCCCCCTCTTTAAGAAGGGCTTAAGGTCAGATCCAACATGCTATTGTTCAATTTCCCTAAATAGATTTGACCATTAAGATCATAGGGAGCATGATCCTTACAAGGCTAATGGAGTGGTAATAGCTAAACAATGTAATTTCCGGGTAACAATATGAGGGTTAGACTGGGCAAAGCTAGTTTGGACCAATGTCTGAACCTACTAATGGTAATTGGAAAATACACAATAGCCACAAAAGGCATGTTGCTTATGGCATTAATGGATCTAATAACCTCATTTGATTGAGTAAATAGATCTAAATTGTGGAGTGTGCTGATTGACCTGGAGGTGCACTGTAACATAATAAACTTCCTACATGAACTTCATTTGGACCTTGAAGCTTCGGTAAAGTAGAAACAGGATGGGAAACAGTCTGATCACAGAACCCTGTATAGGGGAGTGAGACAAGGTTGCATCCTAGTACCATTTTTTTTTACCCTATATATCAATAATTTGATCCCGACATTGTGCGCAGCGTGTAACAACATCCCAAGAGTAGCTTTGCATCTTATACCTGCGTTCCTATGTGCGGATGACGCAGTCCCAATATCTAGGATGGCACAAGGGCTTTAACAGCTGGTAAATTCCTTTTTAGCCTTCATGAGTCCAATGTTCTTGAGTACCAACCTCTCACAATCCCATACCATGGTTGCTGGTTCAAGAAAATGTAAAAAAAAATGTTTTTGAGGTAACACAGAATTTTCCAGATTACCTATGTTCACATACTTGTGGGTCCTTTTAGATGATCGGAACTCATGAGTCCCGCAAAGGAATGCCAAAAGTAATGTATTCTCGATAGTTGTAGCTTTGATCTTTGGTATCGCAAAAAGATTGGGGGTGAAACCAGTTCAGGCATTGAGCAAGGTCTATCAGGCGAAGGGCATTTCAATGGCAAGCTATGGTAGTGATAATTGGGGCTACATGGGTATTTGGCAATTACATATCGTAGAAAATAATTTTTTTAGACAACTGTTAGCTGTTCCTCAGTCAGTACCCTCAAATGTAATACAGGAAGAGCTGGGTCTGGGATACATTGTTGATCAATTGCCACTTGCGCCTTTGTTAGGATGAATAAGGATATGGAGCAACTCAGATCTAGCTCTGAATCCTATATACATGTCATATGGCTCAAATATGCTAAGAAAGTAATGGGGAAATTGTGATGCCCAGAACTATTTGAAAATCCAAATGGTATCCCAAGGAACAACTTGAACTGGGTGAAAAAGCATTTCCTATGAAATATGGGTATAGAAAGAGAGGTGCTTGACCTTACCAACCTTCTGTTTGTTCCTACATTGTCTTAAAAACCTGTCAAAAATTTGAGCTTTATTTAGCCATAGTTACAATACCTCATCCCCGCTTTTTATCGGCAAGATTTAGATAAAATCTTTTACATTGATCAGTGGAGGTCCCATAGGGGAGATACAGGGTGGATGAAATAGGGCCTTACTCCTGCAACAATTTCTCTTTACAATTCATTATGCATTTTATTATCTTTTGTGATCATTATTGAGTTTTACAACCACATTACATAGAACCTTTACTGCATGTGAAGACATTGTTACCAACAACTAATTTTTATGTTAAAGTGCCTTTTAGTTATGGAAACATTAAGAAGAATTTAGACTCAACATTTGTATTTTCACATTAAAAAACTATGTAGGAATCATTCAATTCCTTGATTTAACAGGACAACATATGGTACAGACAACAAGGACATAATAAAAAGACAGTATACTGGAGACACACTTCATAAACATTGACCCACTTTTATTATTAAATATATATTAGCCTTTCAGTTTTCTACTTCTCATATGCTTCCAGGTGATCATGGGAGGTTGGCATGTTGTTCTAAGGACCTTCCTGTGCAGTGGTGGCAATCACGGGAAGGATGATCCCACATATCTTGTGCTTTTAGATGTGTCCAATGTGAGAGACACTTCCAACCCTGTCAGCACTCCTTCCTTCTGCAGTTGTGGTCATTTTCTGCATCACAAAGCATAGAGATGTCACTCCAATTCTGGATCCATGCTGCATTGCTCTCCTGGGTGTCTGGAATCCATAGAGATGAGGATAAAGTTGGAAGGTCTGCTCAGAAAAGCTAGTGGTCCTCATATCTTGTCCATTGGCCATTTGTTGGTTTTGAAAGGCAAAGAAGCAGCAGGATAGTGGAGGATGTTGTTCTGGTGAAAAAGTGAAGTAGAATAGTTCAGAAAATGGCCAGCTCTTTGTTCCTATGTATAACTCTTTTTTATAGTGGTAGGCAGATATCTCCACCCATAGAATATTTGTCTGCAGCACAGTTATGGAGGTCCCCAAATCCCACATATAGAGGTCTGTGGCCCTTGTATGCAGGCATTGCTATGCATGCAAAGATCTTCATTAGTATAGGGAAGAAGATTACATTTTGAATGGAGTTGATTTTTATTATGGTTAATGACTTATAAGGGCTATAATGAGTATCTTCAAATACTTGTGTAATTAAGAGTGAGTGTTCACTGTTTTCCAATCACTCCTCTGTGTCCTACTAACATTTCCTACTAATTTTCAAACTTTAGTGTGTGGAGATCTCCTTACAGAAAAGATAAGCAGAGGTTAAGACTTCCAGTCAAATTTAAAATATCGTTTATCATCATCAACTTTATTCAATTATTAATAAATAATCATAATAGTACATGGGCAATACAAGGAAAAAAGGTAAAACTTTTGTAACACCAACCTTATTAGCATGTACGCATGCCAACACAATCAGTTAAATATACATACAATTTTATTAGCAAAAGTCAATTAATGAGATTAGGAGCAACCTTTAAAAATGACATTGGCGTACATAAGACACACATTTGTGCTTACCTTTAGCATAGTTAAAATGTATAGGCATACAAAATAATCAGTCAAAAATGCAGAGAATTGTGATGACGAATAGCAGATTTTAAAAAGTAACTCACTGTTACACGTCAGCAGTAGAAAGCATTTGCAAAAAACAATGTACTGGCCGGCATCTATCAACACTGTATCTCTTTAGTAAGGAAAAAGAAAGCTGTGTGAAAAAGGTTGCTAAAAATTAGTAAAGGAAACAGATGTAACAAAGTCTGAGGAGAAAATTAATTGCAAGGACAGTTGCAATTGGAAGCAGTGTCATAATGGCCTAGAGGAAAACAAAGTTGAAATTGAGTAATACCTATTCTGAATCTAGTGAGACACGATTTCTCCCAAGTGTGTATTACAGTGTGTATTGCAGTTTCTATGCATGCTCCAGGCCACTATAAGATTTCTAAATAGGCTCCTACTTGTGATCTTTGACTTTCCATTCCTTCCCTGTTTGCCTGCCGGACTGCAAAGAATGACAGCTTAACCCAGGACATAGCTGCTATTTTAGAAGGTGAAGTGAATTGGGATAATCTACCAGGCTCTGCTGTTGCAATTTTAATGTAGTAGATCCAGAGAATATTAAAACCTTGATCACAACATAAACAGTCTAGTATTTTTGATCTATTTGGTAAGGCATGATCATTACTCCAAACTGAAAACCCTAGTAACAGAGGAGCATATTTTATCTGGTACTCAACAAAACATAACCCCAGCTCTTAATATGCAAAACAGTGTGGGCGCTCGGTGGAAGGACAAGAAGGCATCTGCAAAAGTGATTTTCCTCCACTTGGAGGCTACCTACATTACTATACCCCCAAATGCCACCACCATATGTTACAATAAGAAGGCATTATCATTTCTAAGATTTCTAATAGAGGGGACTTGGGCTCATTTCCAATGCTAGATGGCAAGTTGAACAAAAAACTCACCCACAGACAAAACAGAAGTACTGAATTTCAGGAACAAAACCTCCTCGTGGAACGACTCCTGGTGACCTTCTGAACAAGAACCAGCACCCACAGCAACTGACCATGCCCGCAACTTTGGCATCATCCTGGACAGCAAGCTCACCATAAAAAAACAAATCAGCGCAGTTTCCTCAGCCCACTTTTTCAATCTTTGCATGCATCTTCAAATGGCTCCCCATCAACACCAGACAAACCATCACTCAAGCCCTACTTATAAGCTGGCTAGGCTATGGCAACGCACTCTAGGAAGAAATAACCTTGCACCTCCTGAAGAGACTGGGGATCATACGAATGCTGTGGCCAGACTCATGATCAACCACACTGAGTGTACCCACATCACCCCCCACCTCAGGCAACTCCATTGGCTCCCCATTCAGAAGAAATGTCACTTCAAAATGCTGATCCATACATGAAATGCCTTTACCTCGCTCCTATCCCTTGCATACAGTGTAACTACTACAAAGGTCGTTCATCCTCTTACTTTGCAGCCAGGTTCTCGAATAACCTCCCCTTTCCTGTGGACTTTACCCTCTCGTTGAATTTCAGGGAAGAACTCTAGAACTCGCTGTTCCACCGATCCCCACCTCTGCAGCATGATCCTCAGCGCCTGGATACTCTCACTTGTGATTATCAGCACTATGTGCCAGATGTAGGTGGCTAAATCCCGGTTGGTAACCCCGAAATTCAGTAAATTTCAGGGTTACCGACCGGTATTTAGCCATTCCTAATGTAGGTGATGATTCGGTATTTACCGAATCTGTATTTACCGAATCGGTATTTACCGATTCGGTAAATGCAATGTAGAAAGCACATAAAAGAGTGCTTATGTGCTTTAAGAATTTGTTAATTACCACCAACTTCAAGTTGGTGGTAATCAACGAATACCGAATCGCTAATACAGAATGGCTTTAGATTCATTCCTATGGGCCTCCAAGCCCATAGGAAAGAATGGGTAGGTATTACTTATTACCGAATCGGTATTACCGATTCGGTAATAAGGAATATTAAGGAATCAGTATTTTTTACTGATTCATTACCTACATAAGAAATACCGATTTCTTAATACCGAATCAGTAAAATTCGGTATTAAGAATTCAGTATTTGTGGACTACCTACATCTGGCCCTATATGTCTTGTTTTATTCATTGATTGACTGATTGGGAACATTGTTGCTTCCTGGATGTGAGACAGTGAGCCCAGCAGCTAGAGGATATGGCTATATCCTTTACTGAAAAATATTGTGACTTCTGTTTTTTTTTTGTTAAGCTCTTCATAAAGAGAACAAAAGCATCAGTTAATGGTTTCAGACATCCGGGGTACGGGAGAATAGTACCACAACATCTGCGTATGACAAGGCAGGCTGCTGCTTTGTTGTTCACTGCTGTCCATTCTCAATTTAAAAAAACTATAAGTTTGTTAAAAGACAACGAAAATAGAATGAGGGCTAAAGCACAGCCCTAGTGAACACCACAAGCCAGTTTAAAAGTGTTAGTAAACTCCCCTTGCTCCCCAAACCTCGCTGAAGCAGTTAAATCACAATGCAAAACATGGTTATTGACAACTTGGACTTGTTCACACAAGCAAAGGTGCTACTGAGGCCCACAAAGGCCAACTCTCTTGTGCTACTTTTGGCAATGGAGAACTCACGTATAATCTGGTGTATATGTAGACATTCTTTTAGTACCCCAAGCCATCCTTAAACCCATATTTTAAGAAGTGGAAGTGGAGAAGTGTGGCTCACTGGTTAGAGTAGGCAGATCTGGAAGCAGAGGTCAGCCCGGGACCAGGGTTCAATTCCCGGCTCGGCTGGGTCTTGAGTCCATAAATTGTCCATGGACTCGATAATTCCTGCTCCAGTGCATACTCGATTCATGGGTTCACACTCTGCGACTCTGGGCAATAGCTTGCTTAATCTCCACAATGGCCCCTCGCGGCGGGATGCCTGGCTTTCACCTTGTGGATGCCCTGCTGGGTTATCTCACAGGGGAATACCAGGACGGGTTCCCTAAGCAAGCGCTTAGAGACCGGTTGGTGATTTGCGCTATATAAATATCTGCACATTTACATTTACATTTACATATTGGATTTTAGAGGATATCCTTGAGTTGGCTGTCCATGTAATAATTTGATCCAGGACTATTCGACCAACAATCTTTATCATCAATTCCAGTAAAGATACGTGCCAGTGGCTACGTGGATCCTGGCAACTGCCCTTTTTATCAACCTGCACAATTATGGCAGGATGTCAGGACTGGGGTTATTGACTTTTGCTAGCAGAATATAAACTGTTCATAATAAGTGCAGCACAGAGTTCAATATTAGCTTTATATAAATCCATTTGCAACCCATCTAGGACAGGTGCTTTACCTTAGGGCTTTTAAGTATGGCTGTTTCCACTTTGGGGAGATGAAATAGAATAGATAATGGATATGTTCATATCTCTAAATTAGACGTTACTTCCCCAGAGACGGGATATTTTTAAAGTGAGACACCCTTTGGTAAGCCCTGATGTGTGACTGCAGTGCTGCCATTTTGGTTTTGGAAAACTGATTTGAATTGGTAATTTTCCTGAATGCTCCAGTATTCTTATGCTTACACGCACCATCTATAGGCTCACCAACGTTTCTTCCCATAGGATTTTTTACCTCTTTTCAAAACATTTTTTTAAGCCCTTCTGGAGTTAACAAGTTCACCCTGGGTCAATAATTCAATGCCTTCTGAAGTCTTGAATTGCTTGGCTGTGAGCCGTGTCAAACCATCCAGGAAATTATAAGGGCCTGATTACGAAGCAGTTAGGAAAGCATTCCCACCTAGGGAGCATTTATGATGTGGTTAGGAATGCCTCCTAACGGTCTGTGCTCCTTCTGAATCGGATCAGGAATGTGTCTTCCTGACTGAGGGCCCGGTTACGATGCGGTTAGGAACATAGGCTCCCATTGAAGTCAATGGGTGTCCAACCAAATCATATCTGGAAGCATCCGGATGCATTGTATTTGATCAGTTGGAAACCATTTCCAAACCAATTAGGTCAGTAACATTTCCTAACCGCATGTTAATCAAGTCCTAAGTCAGGAGTCCTGATTGGTTTCAAAAACAACTTTCTCATATGGTTGGCCCACTTCACAAAGGCATTAATAACATCTCTCGGCCTACACTCCTGAGATCAAGGCCAGACTGGCCAGATCAGGAATGGGGTGTTTCCTTCAGGAGGCTAGAAGAGTGGGGGTTTTGTTCATGGAGCTGGGTTTGTTACTGGGGGCCATTTTATCACTGAGCTGGGGGGTACTGTGTTTTGCAAATTTTGATTGTTTCAAAAGCATCCACTGCAGAGTTCCTTTTATATCCAGCAGTTTTCAAACAACAATAAAAATGTAAAGATAACGCTGGTGATTACTGATCCTGCTAGAGAGAAATCAGAGTTTTATCTAGTGGCAGTTTTGACTCATCTAAAGTAGCTCAGAGGGATAACATGCTTCCTGCAAAAAGTGTGTGCTGTGCAGATCACAGAACTCTATTTTCTGTGGATTGCTCAATGGGTAACTTCTTTTGCTATAATAATCTATTTATTACTTCATAGTTTATAAGTTACAATTGTAATAAAGCAGAGTGAGCTATGACACGCTATCAAAGAGTTGCATGCAAACTGCAGGATAAAGGTTAGAAAGTTATGTTTTTCACAGTATTATCCTAATGTTGCTAAAAAAGGTTGGTTTAAGTAGAAATAAATTATTATTAGTAAAGCCAACCCTAACAACTGTGTCATGTTTTAAATCCTGAGTTCGTGTTTCTCCAGACCCAGCACTCTTAAAAATGCCTTACATGATGGATTTCATTTATATCCTACACCTTGTAGTCAAATTTGTCTTATGAAACATTTTCTATACACTGATTTACTCACTTATGATTCATTATCTTTGTATATGCGTGTTATGTAAAATGCACGGACACCATACACTGATATGAGAGGTGCTATAGACCAAATGAAATACATGTGGGAGAGAGGCTTCGGAGAGATGAGGGTCACTATTGGAGAGTGACAGTTAGGAAATCTGGGAAAGGAGGAGGTAGGAGGAAGGTGCCCAAAACTATTGTTACACTCTGCACCAACAGCGCTAAAGCTGGCCTTATCGTGTCACCTGTCGGGGTGGAGGATGCTAACATCCCTCAAAATGGTCTTTCATTGTATTCTTAGCTCCTTTACTGTGTTTAACAGCGAATGTGTGCACTTGTATTACAGTTAAATTTATGTTTCATGCTTGACATCTTATTTTTTGTGTTCGCTATAAGTGGGTTTCTTTTCTTCAAAGTATAGGACAATAGCAGCAGCGTTTCGCTCCTTTGGATGATAAAAAATTGCTACTATTTTATATTTTAATCTCAAAGGTTAGGTGGGTGTATTTTAAGATGTTTTAAGTATGCTAGGTTAAAATTGAATGTTTAGTGTATCCTTGATGCATTTTATTACATGGTTTAGTGCCTGTTTGTTAATTTACTGTAGCTTGTGTAATGGGTGGATAGTAAGTTATTTATATGTCTGTTGTGTTATGTGAAGAAGGATTGTGTAGTGTGCAAAAAGTATTTGGTATTGTACTGTAAAAAGAGTCACCATAAACATGTTTTTATTGTTGTTCTTATTTATTTTGTGCACATTTCTCTTTTTTTCATAATATTTTAAGGAAAATATGTTGAAAAGCTGTGTTACAACATAGTACATTTTTCTTTATTTTTTCAGTTTGGAATTTGTAATTTGTTCTTACTCTGACTTTTTGGTTTCTAAGCAAACTGTTGAATTTGACATGGAACATTTACTGAGGTGCTTTTTTGAATAAATATGTATTTTTACATTAAAGGTGATTTCTCTGGATAATCTACAACAACTGAACTGCGAGTACGTTTTTTAAATGATTTCTATATAGGAGTAGAGATGTAGGTTTATCAATTATGATTTAATTTTTAATGTGTTTAATTAGGTATGTATAAGCTATTGTTACTGAAATGGCAATAACGTGTTTTAAGTTTTGCAAAAAAATTTGTAATGTAATGTGTATTTTGATGTGAAGGAGTACTTTTTTGGAATATTTTAATTATGTTATTTTTTAATCATGTTATAGTTTAGTTTTTATGTTTAATAGCTGTGACTTAAACAATAAAAGTGCCAGAACGACATGAAAAATCATGAATTGTGAAACCCTCTCCGAAGGCAGATATGGAGGAGCAGTGATTGTTTAGCATCACTTTTAATTATCCATCATCATAATTAGTTTTGTTTTCCTATTTGATAATTATTACAGTTTTACAAGTGATGGCTTTAGTAGGGTAGTTACTTTTGAACCATTTTTTGCTTCTTATTTAGTAATCACTAGTTTATAATTCAAACATATTTTAAACTTTGTTTGCCTTTTAAAGTATACTGGGGAGTATATCTCTATAAATTTTAGTTAGCATTTTTTAATATATTTTTGTTTTGTCAATGTTTTGTAATGTCCAATTGTATTGTTTGAAAATGTATCATTAGAATTTCTGTTTTGTACTCCATATTATGAAATGACCGATATGTTAATGACTATATTTTTGTATTGTTAGTTGACGTTGACAAGAATGGCTTTCTTTTTTAATCACAATACTTTTCACCATTCAACCAAAAATGCAATACGCCAAATGTGAGGAAACTTTTCACCACTGAAAGGAAAACCTAACTTTACTACACAAGATTGTGTGATAATGGAGTTGTCAGTTGCCAAAAGTGACATCATCAAATTCCTTTAGATATGATTTCTGCATACCTAGTTACATAGGAAATAAGAGAAATGTAAAATATTTGTATTGGTTCCTTTCTCCTCTTCATGACACTTTTTATGATGTTATATTTCCTTTCCTTTCTAGAATTAGTGAATTTTGGTGTACTTTACTCCATTTGATATATCACTTTTACTCTTGGTGCATCGAGGAGTATTTTTTAAAGTGTCAAGAATTGTTCAAAAGTGCATAGAATCTCACATGTAATGCAGGTGTTGATGAAGAGAAACCTTTACATGTTAATGCATATTTGATATTAAAATAAGTACATAAAAAGATGTAACATAATTATAATATTGATTTGAACTAAAAGTGTTCCTAATTCTAAACATTTATCCAGCTCATGATTTAGTATGGCATAATTGCTACAATCTCTAACTATGAAACCATACCATCATGCTTACAGATAAGCATGATGGTAAAAAGACTTTGGGTCATATTACAGAACTTTACGCTAAATCAATATTTAAAAAAGAACAGGTTGATATTTTTCTAGAATGGGATTATTAATTTGAGAGGAAGCTACCCCTAGTATCTTAAAAAAATCCTCTCTGGTTAGGTCAAAACACATTTCTGAAAGAATCTCTGTTCAAACCCCGGTATCTACTCCTGATGAAATTTGAATTGTGCTTGTATAATTGGAAGAGTTTTGAGAATTTTGCATTACGCTTGTTACCAGAAATGCCTGAAATTCTTCTATTATGCCTCTTCATTCAATTATACACCATAATCAGTAAAAGTTCACACCAACACATGTCATTTGTAGTACAGGTTTACCATGAATGCATGCAAACCACAGCATGAAAGCTGGCTGTTGTTCAACAGGATATTTTTAAATGCGACCTCATGCCAAATACTCATGCAACAACAAATTTCATGCTAATATGTAGCACGAAATGACAGAGTCACATTTTGTGTAATTTTGAATAATTTTGACAAACTTTTGTGTAATTATGTGAAGGCAAATTATGTGGATTTCATACATCTCTTCTAGTAGCAATGGCAACAACAGCTGCCAATCCCCACAGGAGTTTGTGCTTTGTTCAAGCAGTACCAAGATTCTTTCATTAAAAAGCACAGTTCAGTGGTGGCCGCTCCATTAGGGCGTCGAGGCGCCGCCCCACTGTTTTCTCGCAGTGTGAGAAGCAGAAAATAAAATGGTATTTAAAATACCATTTTATTTTCTGCTTCTTGTGCTGCAAGAAAGCAGAAGGCAGGGGTATGCCGGGTTGGGGGCGGGTGGGTGGCTCAGGGAGGAGTGACTTGCATCACTCTGAGTGCCCTGACTGTTTGGTCGGCCCTGGGGCCGACCAACGCAGTCATGCACACTCTACATTTTCTCTATGTAGGCTGCATGCAGCCTACATAAAGAAAATGGCCTCCTTACAGGCGCCCGACTGGGCGCTGTCCGGGACTTCGCACCAATCACTACGCTGCCATTGCAGTGTAGTTATTGGCTTACAGGAGGGGAGGGAGCATGCCTGTTCCTGTACAGGAGCAGAGGTGCCGTGGGGCCTGGCCCAGGAGCAGAGGTGGCAGGGAACCCGTCAGATAAGTTTTATTTATTTTAGTTTTTTTCGTTCCCTCATGTATTGCGAGCTGTGACTGTTTAAATGTATCATGAGTTAAGAACGCGCATCTGCTCCGCGCGGAGCATGTGTTTCTAAGTTGGAGTAAACAGTTCCTTAGTGACACAGAACAAATGTGAACAGGCTGTTTGTGAAATATTTATGTTCAATCTAATTCCAGTTTTGTAATTTGATTTGCTAAGCACCATCAACACAGTATTTAACGGGGGAGGCTTCCAGCGCTTGCGGTGATGAAGATTCTACAAGGTGCGCAGATTGGCTGGCGAATTGAACCCCGTTTTAAAGATCTTTCTAAAGTGGGGATCACATGGGTCATGAGGGTGCAGTGGCGCCAGGATAGGTTGTGGTAGGAAGTGCACCGTGCTCTCGCGTTTTAAAAAGAACAAAAAAAATCCTAACTTAAATTCCTAGTATTGATTTAGTACAACAGTATTCTTCCTTGCTGCTCCCTATCTGCAAGTGCAGCCATTGTGGTTGGCGTTGCCCTGCTCAGATGTTGTGGAAAAGACAGGAGACATCCCTGCTCCCTTCTCACACAGAGTTTAGTTTTAATTCTTCATTCACAGATCAACATACCATTGCCTCGTCCACCCATCGCCCACTTGTTTGTTTATCAATCTACTCATGTGTTCATTCCCATGCTTGAATCCATTCATCCTCACTGATGTCATTACCCTTTCACCCATCAATGTCTGAGCTCATCCCCCTCACTTATCTACCCCTTCGCTTTCTCATCCACCATGTTTTCTCATTAAAGTGCAGGATGTATGGGGCATATTATCAAGCCAGGCGATAAAATTATCGCCGCTTTTGCGGCAGAAAACTGCAGCTAAAACAGCAATAATGGGCTTGATAATATGCTCTATGGAATTCCAATTGAAGCCCATGTTAGACGTCCTTCACATTTAACATGGGCTTCAATTGGAATTCCATAGAGCATATTATCAAGCCCATTATCGCTGTTTTAGCGGCTATCTAACATGGGCCTCAATTGGAATCCCATAGAGCATATTATCAAGCCCATTATCGGCGTTTTAGCGGCAGTTTTCTGCCGCTAAAGCGGCGATAATTTTATCGCCTGTCTTGATAATATGCCCCTTAATTCCTAAACATACTTCTGTTTATTGCCTGGAGTGTTAGACAACGCATTTCTCTTCTCTCCCACAGAATGTTGTTCTTTTACGACATTTATCTGTTCATCTATGCTCGCCGCCGGTCGTTCAGACATCCTTCCTCACTGATTTACACTCCTCTATTCACACAGAGATTCACCAATTATTAAACAAAGACATTCACTCTTGCAAAACTCAACATCTTTGTTTTGTCAGGGCTTGGTTCCTTTAGTCAATTGATCGAAAGTAACACATTCACATAATGTTTGCGTGACCCAAAAACATATTTACGCTGATTTTATTTTGGTAAACATACCGACTGTGTCCGATTTAACAGCTGCACCACGATGCGCAAAAGGTGCTGCAGCCATTTCTCCTAGTGTGAGATACTTTTCGACATAGCAGAAAGTACTAGAATATTCTCTTGTTGTAATTTGTCTTGGAACGGAATTACGCAACGGCTTCTCAGCGGTGTGTATTTTAAACATACATTTAAAAACAGAATAGCCAGTTTAATTCTTCTGCAAAGTAATAAACGGCTTGCCACCAAAATTTCACGAGATGTTTGCTACTAATAGGGACATTGACATATGTGACCGAGTTACCTAAGGAAGGCGTGAGGCTGCACTGCACGCTGCATTCCATATTCATTCTGATTTTTTTTTTAAAGTGCAGGTTGTGTCCTTTGGGGCAAAGTGCTTAGGAATGCGCTCATTAGTGTCGAGCTCTTCGAGATACTTTTTGAATGAGGCAAGCTTGCATTTCAGGGAGCAAACTGCAGTTCCTTTGTGCTGCGGATCAAGGTTGCACTACAAGGGCAGATTGCTGTAGGAAGATTTACTCGGCCTTTTCACCTTGACTCTGCTGTCTCACGCCACTGCGCCGCTATGTCGCATAGTCTTTGTCAATGGTTGTAAGTTGCAAAAGATAAATAAGAACAAACTGCAGCATTTTCATTATTATATACAATAAAAACATAGGTGGTTCAGAGATGTGTACAGGTGTGAAACACTTAGAGGGCCTGTTTTCGTTGGTTGTATGTGCTTGGCTTGGGGGTCATTTTGCAAGCAGACCAGTTTGAGGATTGGGCACATTTTTGATTTGATTCTAATGTTTTCTTCACACCTGTGCTTCTAAATGCTATATTTGGATCCCCCTTTTTTCAACAATTTGCAGTAAATATGTGGTGTAAAACCCGCCATTTGAATCTATTTTTTTCCAGAAAGAATTGCAGAGGTGAAACACCCCCCGCACCCTCCTTTTTCAGTTTGGGCTCACTCGCTTCGCTCGCTCATTTATTACATTAGGGTACAACATTTTTTGACCACCACTTTCAAAATACACCAGCCACCACTGGCACAATACAATTCTTAAACTAATTTAGAATAAGGTGAATAAGCAAAAATATGCCAAAATCATTAACACAGAATAAGCAGACCTGGAAATGTGAATTTTAAATGTTTTAGGGCAGAAATTGCCAAGAAAAAATTAACACCAATCAAATGTCACTGTTACAGATTGGCTGGCACCTCAGTGCGATTTCAAGCTACCTGCGAAGGAACAGAGGTCAGATACACCAAACAGGTGATACCAGTCAAAGTTTCTATCCACAGACCTAGTCTCTGAAATGGAATCAACATTTTCCAGTGGGTCAAACTCCAAAGCTGCTGTTGGTAAATGTCCCTTGAAGTTAGATACATTGTCTTTGAGCTCCCACTGAAGCTGCCAGTTTGGCACTGTTAGAAATGGGGGTCTCTAGTTGGCAGAGGTAGGAACCTTTGACCAATAGGGACCCTTGCTTATAGTCAGGGTAAGGGGGATACACTCTTTATATCTTGGTAGTTTGGCACGAGCAGACAGGCTTATCCCAAAGGCAATGTGTGAAGTATTGGTACCAACACTCACAATAACACAGTGAAACACCACAAATGGACACCACACAACTTATTTATAAAAATATAAATATCTTTATCTGATGAGGCAAGATCAAAATGACATAAAAATGGCAGCATACACGATTACTCTCTTCTTTTGGAATGTTCTCTTTTCGGGTTCTTGTTATAACAACACAGATAGTTCCTGCTTTCATCGGGGCTGCTCGCTCCTGTAGCGAGAATGATAACGCTAGTATGATGCTCCTAAAAGATGTGGTATGGAAAGCAAGCAGGCTCCGTGGAGCGGATCGAAACCCCCAATTACGTTGTCGTGGCCCGCAACTCGGGCAGAGTTCCTAATGCACCATCCGGCTCGCAACTCTCACTGCTAATGCGAGCCTTACTCTTCACTCTGCAAAGTTATCAATGCGTAGTCCGGCTCACGGACCTCAATGCATACGCGAGCCTGACTCATCACTCAGCAAAGGTATCACTGTACAGTCCGTCTCGCAGACTTCAGCACTAATGCGAACCTGACTCCTCACTCGACAAAGTTATCAATGCACAGTCCGGCTCGCGGGCCTCAATGCTAATGCGAGCCTGACTCCTCACTTGGCAAAGTTATCAATGTGCAGTCCGGCTCGCAGACTTCAACGCTACTGCGAGCCTTATCTATCAGATGGTGTCTCTACTGCTCCCGGCACCTCGGGTAGATCACCCCTCCACTACACAGCTGCTGCATGGGCTGAACGGGGTGACCTTTCCTCGACTCGAGCACGGCTTCCTCTCGATGTGGCGAGAATGGCGAAATCGGGCACGCAGTACTTGGTTGTTCACGCTGTCAGCCCCACGACGGTCTCAGTGCCAAGCAGCAGATGTGCAGACACACGCACACCGTGTTGCAGCGCGCTGGTCCTCCGAGGCCTCTCAGTGCAGATTGGAGCACGTGCAGGCACAGGCACACAGCGTGGAGGCTCAGAGTAATCCCGATCTTCAAGTAACACAGCAGACTTCACGTAGATGCCAATCTGGGTCCAGGCACATGTACCCAGACAGATGAGGTTGCTTCTGGAAACTTTTATATCCCTGTGTTTCTCAAACAGGAGGCCAGCTCTCCTCGGGCCCTTGGAAACTCTTAGGACACAGCACACAGCAAAGTCCTTTTCTTCAAGCAAGAGGCAGACACAGCACACAGCAAAGTCCCTTCCTTCTCCTCCCTCAGTAAAACAGCAAACTGCAGGCCAGCCCCAGCAAGGGCAGTCCTTTTCCTCAGTCTCTTCAGCTGATCTTCTTTTGGGCAGAGATTCCTCTTGATTGTAGAAGTAGTCTTCGAAACTTTGACATCCCTGAGTTTCCACAACAGGAAGCCAGCTCTTCTCAGGCCCTTGGAGACTTACCTTTCAGGACAAAGCACACAGCACAGTCCTTTCTTCAAGCAGGGGACACAGTACACAGCAAAGTCCTTCTCTTTCCTTTGGCAGAAATAGCAACTGCAGGCCAACCCCAGACACACAGCAGTACTTTTCCTTCAGCTCTTCAGCTTTTCTCCTCAGCAGAGGTTCCTCCTTGATTCCAATGTAGTCTAACTTTCAGGGGTTTCAGCTCTCATCTTTATACCCCAAATGTATTTGTTCTCTATGTGTGAGGGGTCCTTGACCCAGTCCAAACCAGTGCACATCTTCTTCCTTTGTGAGTGTGGGCCAGGGCCACCAGACACACCGCAGGAGGTGGAGCCAGCATTGTGAAAGGCAGGCACAGCCCTATTCAGACCCAGGTGCTACTCCTCCCATCACTCAAAATGCAGATAGGTCTATTCAGCCTAGTGCTTACTCACCCAGCCTCCTGGAGCCACCCCAGCCTCTGTCACTCACAAACTAGACAGTCAATTCACAAACAGGCAGAGGCACACAGAAAGCTTGAACAAGAAAATAGCCACTTTCTAAAAGTGCTATTTCCAAACACTGAATTAAAAAAACATCCTCCCTAAAAGATGTGTTATTAAATTCTGTGTTCAGGGATACCAGATTCCAAATTTCTATCTTGCTGCTATGGAAAGATATGCAGGTAAACATGTTACACCACATTCCTCATTCAGTCCTATGGGCAAGATAGCCTTTCAATAGTGAAAAACATGAAATTGGCAGTATTTCACTATCAGGACATGTTACCCACACGAGTACATGTCCTACCTTTCACATACACTGCAGCTTGCCCAGGGGGATACCTTGGGCCTACCATAGGGGTGTCCAATGTGTAAGAAAAGGGATGGGCCAGGCCTGGCAAGTGTGTTCACTGGCCAGGACAACATGGCAGTTAACAAACTGCGCACAGGCACTGCAAGTGCAGGCCTGAGACACCATTTTAGGGCTACTCATGTAGGTGGCACAATCAGTGCTGCAGGCCCACTAGTAGCATTTGAATCACCAGCCCTGACACATGCAGTGCACTTTACCAGGGACCTACTGGTAAAACAAATATACCAATCATGGATAACCAATCACAATAACAATTTCAATCAATCAATCAATGAATTTGTAAAGCGCGCTACTCAGCCGTAGGGTCTCAAGGCGCTGGTGGGAGGGGGATCCGCTACTGCTCGAAGAGCCAGGTCTTGAGCTGTTTCCTGAAGGAGAGATGGTTCTGGGTCAGTCGTAGGTGTGTGGGGAGGGAGTTTCATGTCTTGGCGGCCAGGTAGGAGAAGGATCTTCCTCCGGCGGTGGTCTTGCGGATGCGCGGGACGGTGGCGAGGGTGAGGCTGGCGGAGCGGAGGTGGCGGGTGGGTGTGTAGAATGTGAGGCGGTTGTTGAGGTATGTGGGTCCCATGTCGTGGAGAGCCTTGTGTGCGTGGGTGAGGAGTCTGAACATGATCCTCTTGCTGATGGGGAGCCAGTGCAGATCTCTCAGCTGGGGAGAGATGTGGCTGAAGCGGGGGGTGTCCAGGATAAGTCGTGCAGAGGCGTTCTGTATGCGCTGGAGTCTTTTCTGTAGTTTGCCTGTGGTTCCAGCGTAGAGGGTGTTTCCGTAGTCCAGTCGGCTGGTGACGAGGGCCTGGGTGACCTCTTCCTGGTGTCGGTGGGGATCCACCGGAAGATCTTTCGGAGCATGCGCAGGGTGTTGAAGCAGGATGACAAGACGGCGTTGACTTGCTTGGTCATCGTGAGGGAGGAGTCCAGGATGAAGCCCAGGTTGCGAGCATGGTCCGTTGGCTTTGGAGCGGAGCCCAGGGCAGGGGGCCACCAGGAGTCGTCCCAGGCGGAGGGGGATGTTCCCAGGATGAGGACTTCCGTCTTATCTGAGTTCAGTTTCAGCCGGCTGAACTTCATCCATTCTGCGACTTTTTTCATTCCTTCCTGGAGGTTGGCTCTGGCTGTGGCGGGGTCGTTGGTGAGGGAGAGGATCAGCTGGGTGTCGTCGGCATAGGAGATGATGTTGAGGTTGTGTTGGCGTGCGATGGCTGCGAGGGGGCTCATGTAGACGTTGAAGAGGGTGGGGCTGAGCGAGGATCCTTGCGGGATGCCGCAGATGACTTCGGTGGCCACGGACCGGAACGGGGGAAGGCGGACTCTCTGGGTTCTGCCGGCGAGGAACGAGATGATCCATTCCAAGGCCTTTCCTTGGATTCTGATGTTGCTGAGGCGCTGTATCAGGGTGCGGCGGCATACGTTGTCGAAGGCTGCTGAGAGTTCCAGGAGGATGAGGGCAGCTGTTTCCCTGTTGTCGAGCAGGGACCTGATGTCGTCGTGGCTGCAATGAGGGCGGTCTCGGTGCTGTGGTTTGCTCGGAAGCCGGACTGCGAGGGGCCGAGGGATCCGTTGGTCTTGAGGAAGGCGGAGAGTTGTTTGTTGACCATCTTCTCGATGACTTTGGCCGGAAAGGGGAGGAGCGAGATGGGGCGGAAGTTCTTGAGGTCTGTGGGGTCTGCGGTGGGTTTCTTCAGGAGGGCGCTGAGCTCGGCGTGTTTCCAGCTCTCTGGGAAGGTGGCGGATGCAAAGGAGCTGTTGATGATGTTCCGGAGTTGGGGTGCGATGATGGAGTCGGCTTTGTTGAAGATGTGGTGTGGGCAGGGGTCGGTTGGGGAGCCGGAGTGGATGTTGTTCATCGTGTGGGTGTATCTTCGGTGCTGATCGTCGTCCAGGTGTGGAGGGTGGTGGTGGGGGGCACCGGATCTGTGGTAGGGTACGCGGTCTGTGCACCGAAACTGTTGTGTATGTCGGCAATCTTGCTGTGAAAGAACGAGGCGAGTGAGTCGCAGAGGTCCTGCGAGGGTGTGATGTCGTTGTTGCAGGTGCTGGGGCTGGAGAGCTCTTTGACGATGCTGAAGAGTTCCTTGCTGTTGTGGGAGTTGTTGTCCAGTCGTTCTTTGAATGTGGTTCTTTTGGTGGTGCCAATCAGTTGGTGGTGTTTGCGGGTGGTGTTCTTGAGAGCTGTCATGTTTTCTGTAGTCTGGTCGTGGCGCCAGGCTTTCTCGAGGGTACGGCAGGTTTTCTTGAAGTTTTTGAGGTCGTTGGTGAACCAGGAGGCTTTCTTGCTGCCGTGTCTGCTGGGGGGGTTCTTCAGTGGTGCGAGGTCATCGGTGCAGTTGGTGAGCCACTGTGTGAGGTTGCGGGCTGCTTCGTTGGGGTCCGTCGTTTTGGTGGGGGGGTTCTGGCTGAGGGAGGTGGTGAGCTGGTCGGCGGTGATCTTGCTCCAGCTTCTGTGGGGAACCTGTTGAGGGTGGTTGTGGGTCGTGGTTCTCCTGAAGTTGAAGTGGACGCAGCTGTGGTCTGTCCAGTGCAGTCCGGTGGAGTGGCTGAAGGAGATGTGCTTGCTGGAGGAGAAGATGGGGTCAAGCGTGTGGCCGGCGATGTGGGTGGGGGTGTTCACCAGTTGCTTGAGTCCGAGATTGGCGAGGTTGTCCAGCAGGCTGGCGGTGTTGCTGTCATTGTTGTTCTCCAGGTGGAAGTTGAGGTCTCCTAGGAGGATGTAGTCTGAGGAGGTAAGGGCGTGCGGGCTGATGAAGTCTGCGATGGCTTCGCTGAATTGTGTGCGTGGTCCCGTGGGTCTGTAGAGGGTGGTCTTGGGGTCGGTGTGTATCTGGAAGTGAAGGTGTTCGGCGGCGGTGAGGGTGTCGTCGGAGTTGGTCGTGATTCGGATGGTGTTTCTGTGGACGATGGCGATGCCTCCTCCAGCTTGGTTGACGCGGTCCTTCCGGGCGATCTTGTAGCCATCCGGGATGGCTATGGCGATGTCGGGATCTGAGGAGGCGTTCATCCATGTTTCAGTGAGGAAGGCAACGTCTGGTGATGTTGTGTCGAGAAGGTTCCAGAGTTCGACGGCGTGCCTGTGGATGGAGCAGGTGTTGAGAAAGATGCACTTGAGGTGGTCGTTGCCGGAACCTGGCTTGGTGGGTGCGGTGCAGGATCGGGTGCAGGTGAAGTTGCAGGCGTGGCAGGTGAATGCTCCGTGGGTGTGTTTCGGGTTGGCTTGGTAGCAGGCTGGCTGTCGGCCGGTGTTGAGTGCGTGGAGGGTGGCGGCGTCGTATCTCTGTCGGGTTGGCTGGCTCTGGCGGGGTCCAGGGGTTCTGGTGCTGGGCGCGGTCCAGGAGTGGACGGGCGTAGACGGGCTTGCCTTTGTCGTGCCTTTGGCACGCAATCGGCGCGCCCGCTGCGCGTACGCGCAGTCCCCGCCATATATGGCGAAGTGGGAGGGTGGAGCAGCTGGGAGGCGGGAGCGGGGCGGCGAATGGGGAGCGGGTGCCAAGAGAAGGGGGCGGGGCCGCAGGAGAGCAGCGGCGGGGAGCGGAAGGGGGGGTGGAAAGAGCGGGAAGACAGTGCGGGAGAGCGAGGGCAAGCCTGGGCAAGCCTGGGCAAGCCTGGAGAGCAGGGGCCTTAAGAAGAGGCAGCAGCAAGAGAGGCCAAGAAGGCAGCAGCAGCAGAATCTGGGCACAAGGGGGCCGTGTGGAGTGAAGTGAGTAGAGAGCATATGCACTTTAGCACTGATCAGCAGTGGTAAAGTGCCCAGAGTCCTATAGCCAACAACCACAGGTCAGGAAATACAAGGGAGGAAGTAGGAAAAAGTTTGGGGATAACCCTGCAAAAAGGGCCATTTCCAAAAGGCACCAAAAGCTCCAAGTAGGGCAAATATGGATTTCCTAGATTCTGAGGTTGCTTTGTAGGCCACATTAATTTGTCACAATGCTCGAGTTGAAGTATTTACTTCAAACTAAGTCACTTTTCAAGAAGTCAAAGTCCTGCCACAGGTAATGGCTGGAAACCATAGCTGGGCAGTGCTCCACAAGGCGGGATATCTTAATTGCAAGGTTCAGCTGAATGAGTTTTCATCAAAGTAAGAAGCTCCAAGCAGGGTGAACCTGTTTTTATTGATACCCTTGGGTAACACCTCCCTGGGCTGGCCTCAGTAGCATGTCAAGGTTCTTTGGAGATGGAATAAAAACTAATTGATACTTTTCTCCAACTGCTGAGAAAGTTCCTTCTTAGATCCTCGGGACAGACTTCTTGGCACCAGATGTCTCTCCAACCAAGTCTCCTGTAGACTAGTCCAGTCCTCGGTGGTCAGATGAACCCGACTGAAGCCATGACTACTTCTACTTTTTGTATCCCTGAAGCTGGCAAACAGGAAGACTACCACATGACTGTGGGAGAGCAGCTGCAGTGTCTGTTTGCCAGTAGGACCACTTAAATTCTTAAGTCTCTAATTCGAGTGAGACCTCTTCTTCCAGTCAGGAGTAGGGTGCCTTTTTCCATCAGAGCCTGCTTGTTTAGGTGGAGTCTTACCAGGACCAGGAATGTTCTGAGAAGATGGGTGTTGAGGTGTCATATTTATCCAGTGCAATATCCACTGATTGGAAAAAGTCTGCTATCCAATCCGAACTATTTTCTTGCAGCCATTTACCACCCTTTGCAGCACTTCCTCTTTGCCTTACTGTACAATTATCCAAAGACCCTTTGTTCAATATGACAGAACCTACCAGCAAGCATATAGTCCTTTCTGCAGCTTCATGTCCGCTCCCCTATTTAGATGAGCTCTCCTCCCACTTCAAAATATACAACCTGGTTTTCTCACCTAATGCTACTGGTGCATGGCTATTTGGGAGGATATAAGAAAAAATTAGGAGTACCCCTTCCTGGCAACTGCAGGTCAAAAAAGGGAGTGCCAAGCTATCCTTTGTTGTGACAACTCTAATCACTCCTTAGTATTCAGCAGTTTACTCTCATCTGCTCTTCCTGAGCTCAGAGATAGGCTATTACCCTCTACTGTCCACTGAGCCAGAGTCATGCATTCTCCCAGCCAAGTATGTATATTCCAGGTTTTAAACTGGTTTTCACTAAAGGTAGCCTAAGGTACTTTTTTCCAAATTGCTTTTCCAGCTATCATAAATCTGATTTTACCATTAAATGAGATTTTGAAAATTAAGCAGGAACAACCGGTTGGGGGTTAGTGAGGTGGGAAAGGAAGATGGTGGATTAACCCCACGACGGAGAGCGCTGCTCGGACTCCCATTGATCCTATGGCCCCTGCCCCCGATGTAGAGTAACTAACACAGGAGGTTGGGGTGACTTGACATAACTGAATATAGATGTGCAGGCTGTGCTCCTCGCTGATCCGTGGCTTCATTCATCTTGGCAGATTGGTGCGGTGGGGGCCTGTGGCTCTGCCTGCATTTCATAGCTGCGGCAGCTCTCAGCGCAGCCCCGCTATCGATTTTACCGAGGCAGCACCTGGATTGAGGAGGGCTCCGCAGCGTCTTCCGATCCAGAAGAGACATGGCCAAGCCGAGGAATTAGCACTTGCAGCATCGAGCGTGGAGTCTGCAGCGGCCATAGCGCGGACTCTTTCTGGCCACACAGGGGGGTTTGGAAGGGCATTGGGAGAGCCCCCAACTCCTTGCTGGGGAGACCAATCCTTTGACTCCTCCACTCGGGGAGAGCTGGAAGCTCACTCCAGTCCATCAGAGCTGTGGACCCTACTACAGGTGAAGAGCAGGTCAAAGCTCTGAACTCTACAGCAGTAGCACCAACACTAGGGAATCAGATTAACTCTACAGGTGACCTAGTAAGCCTGGACATGGGGGATGATATTGCAGGCAGTGAATTACTGGCTTTGGGGGATATTGTTGGGGGAGAACCCGTCTAATGTGAATACTTTTGTTCTTCACAAACCAGCACCCCCCTTGCTTCACAGAGGCTCATCTCCATCCACATCAATCATATGCTTACAAACTGGCCTTGTGGACATACGTCCGGTGCAGCAGGATGGCAAAAATGTCTCGTCAATGGGGTTCTAGTCAGACTGTCGATTTACTGACTTCTTCTCTGCCTTCTACAAATCCGGTGGCAGACTTGTTAGTGGGGTCTGGGGCGCATCCTGGGACATTGGACACTCCACTGAACGCTTCAAATACTGCCGAGCCTACTAAACCGGACTCAGACCCAGCACAAGTAGATCAGCCTATTTTGCTTAAGGAGCCCATTGTTGCAGTTAATCCCAAAACAATCCTTGGTAACCCCGATGCTGGTGATAAATCTTCAGGAGAGAAAGGATCTAAAGGAGTCAGGGGAGCGAAAGGAGGGGGCAAAGAAGGGTGAGGTTGGGGGGCTCAAAACTTGATCTCACTGTTACTGAGGAGCGTCTCAAAAGAACCGCCCCAGCTCGGTTTAAGGATGGCTGTGTCGCTAGCCCCTTAAAAATATGCGTGGCTTCAAAGGGCGAGGTAAAAGCTATAATTTCCAGACTGTGTAGCCATGACCGAGTAGATGCCTCATTTCGATCATCAGAGGAGATACTTCAACAACCCCAAGCCGATCATGTGGATTTTGAGATAAAACCTGGCCCAGCCCAATTTGAAGACAATTGGGGAGAGGATGTGGCCTTACGGCTAGAGCGGTCGACTTCGGAGCTGGGGAACCAGGTTCGAGTCTCAGCAACGATGCTCAACATCCTGTGATTCTGGGCAAATCACTTAATCTTCCCGAGCCTAAAAATAAATGAATGTGTCCTTCTGTAACGAAACTGGTGCTCATGTAAAGCGCTCTGATTCCCAATGTCTCGGGTATAGTTTGTGCTATATAAAACTCTTTTTAAAAATGGTGGAGTTCCTGATGGGTCCCTCAATATACCCACTGTGGCTACATCTCCGTCTTCAATCCCAGCATTCGTAGACCAGATGGACTATATGGTCGAATCAACTGGCCATAGTGCAAGATCTGATAACCTAGAGGAACCTTCACTATCCAAGATCATGCAGGCTTTAAATGCTCAAAGAGTAGAAGCTCTAGAATTTTATGTTCAAGCCACAGCTGCCAATCGGGATTTCAAACATGCACTGCTGGATGTCACTACTAAGGTTGCCTCACTCTCCTTAGACGTTTCTGATCTACAGCTGCAGATCATGACAGTGGAAGAATCTAGCACCACTACTGCTCGCACTGTCAAGAATCAAGAGGCCTTAATAGTGGTTTTACAGGTCAGGGTTGACAATATGGAAAACGAGCTGCAAAGGAATAATTTGCGGATCTTTGGAATCCCTGAAGGGAAAGAAGACTCAGACCGCAGGACGTACATAGTCAGCCCCAAAATGGGAATCTCATCCTCACCCTATATTGGTATATATAGGTAACATTTTGCTCAGACAAGCATTATTTTTCAAGGCCTGCCCTACTGCTCCCGTCAAGCTGGACTCAATGACTATATTTTGCAGGTCTGATTTCTGCAAGGCTACAATGGATCGGTGGTGGAGGCTCCGCCAGCTGATAGATCCATTTAAGAAAGTATGCACACAAGTATTCCTGCAGGAGCATGCTTGATTGAAAGTATATAGAGATGGGCGGTCATATTTTTTTCATACTGAGATGGATGCTAAGCAAGATTTGAGCCATTGGGGGTGTAGCAATCCAGCCTCATGTTGGGGTGGCCTTTTGGTCATATGATGGGGGGGCTCCAACAGTTAAGCAGTGCTCTGTGAAAAGGCTTTCTCTTATCTCCTTTTTTCTTTATTGGTTGCATAGACCTGTTGGTCTATGCGACCAATAGCAAGGGGAGGACTATGTCATGTCTTAGTTAAAGCTTATCTGTTGGAATGTCGCTGGACTAAACCTAGCCAGGAAATGATGATTAGTGTGGGAGGAACTTCTGGCCGTCAAACCACGGGTCCTTGGCTTAACTGAAATCCATTTAGCTTATAAAGATAGGTCCATGCGGAATCAATTAGGGTTTGACGTCTTAGTCTGCACCTCTCAAACAATCTCGATACGGGGCAAAAATCTAAAAGTGTCAGTACTGCAAACTATAGGGAGATGGGCCATAGTACAGCTGTCAACAGCCAGTCATACATATAACATCTGTTTGGTTTATGGCCCCAATATTGATAACTCTGACATATTTCACTTTTTAAGTACTGAACTATTGGGGTGGGGTGGGGATCCGATTATTATGGGGAATTTTAATTGTATAATGGATCAGAAAATTGATACTACAAATTGTAAGACATCGGGCAGAATGCACAGAATCCGAGCTGCAATTCTCGAGCTTATCAGCATTTATCAACTCGATGATAAATGTAGGACGCTGTATCCTGTGCTGCCAGGGTTTACATTCTATTCCAATCCACATAAACATTATTCAATTATCGATATTATTTTCGCAAAAAGATCACTTATGGTGAATGCCCAAATGGAAATCTGCCCCAAAGTAACATCTGATCATAACCCCCTGACATTAACACTATGGGTGCAGCAGAATGTAAGGGGTGGACACCGATCTTTCTCATGTCCCAGGCACTTACTTAACAACCCACATTATTGTACCGATCTGAGGGCTGCGCTCAGAGAATATTAGGTGATAACAAGGGTACTGTTGCGGCCCATGTAGTTTGGGACTGTGTGAATGCTTTCATTAGAGGGGCAACCCAACTGTTTATTTTGGCTCGAAACAGGCATTTAGCTCAAGAAATGGAAGAAAATCGCCATGAATATATGAGTATAGAAAAACAGCATGCACAGGCAGTTAAGTCCAGGCATAAGACTGAACATGAGATCTATTTACAGCAGATAGAAAAACGGTCTATGCTGAGTAGAAGACTTATGGAGAAAATTGCTCTAAATTTTAATAAATGCAAGGATAAACAATATGAATACGGGGAGAGGGTTGGTCAACTTCTGGCGTTACAGATAGCAGATAGTAAGGCAAAATCGAATAATTGTCGGGATTCCTGGTTTCAGACCAGCAAGACCAGTATCCACGGGAGCGAAGAGAATGTCTAAGCACTCCCGTAGGGTATATACACCTCTAGTAGCTAAACTCACAGAGGGTTGAATGATATCCTCAGGGAGTGGAGAGACCAAAAAAAACCACTAGGGATTCGGGCAGCATGAAGGACCACAGACAGGGTAAACCTGTATGAAATAAACAGAAAAAATGAAGGAAACAGGTAGTTATGTACTTAGGACATGTAAGGGTGTTAAGGCATATGCTTTCCCAAACTCACCAAAGTACTTTCAGCAGAGAAGCTTTAAGCAGGTCTCTCTAAATCATAGAGGTACGTGGAGGTAATACTGAGGATTTTCGGGGAAGTTCGTGCTCCTCAAAAAGGCATGTAGAATAAGCCCTCCTCACAAATATCCGAAGTTCTTGGAGGAAAGAGGAAAGCCCACCAGAGAATCCATGAAATGAAGAAGGCGATCTCTCCTTTGGTAAAGGGGGTTTCCCAATATGATAGGCCAAAGGCAAAAAACATAAAAAAGGAAGGAATGTTCTTTCACAATTAGCAGCTCGTCTCACGCTGCTTTCCAATTGCAATCAAGCTTAAAGGTTCCAGCTGTCCCGAGAGTATTTTGATCTAGCGATTGTATGCGCATAATGGGAGTTTGTTGCTGAAAACAAAAAGATAACGCGACTCCGCGCTTCCAAAAATGCCAATCACGTACTAGCGCGACCAACTGAAGAGCCGCTTTGAAGTTAATGAGCGACTTCTCACTCCGTGATAGTGAGCGGGGCTAGTGCACTACTTAAATGTCAGCGTAGTATGTGTGAGCCGCCCAAACAAAACAAAAGCAATTGTCAGCGCTAATTCGCGCTCTTTCTCTGCTGTCCGTAGGGAGGTGGGTATGGAACGGGAAGGCAGACTGTAGCGCGTTCTCGCACTGCTGGGAGTTGGGCAGAAATGGAAAGGGGAGGCAGACTGCAGCACGTCCTCGCACTGCTGAGGGATTTACCAGTTCCAGGAACAGGCGGCAACAATAGGAAAAGATCCTCTAGAGAGTAGGAGACTCTGATATGAACGGTCCAGGTAGGGAACTTCACTCTTTAGGTTCGAACAGGTCACAAAAGGGGCGTGGTTCTACCAATAAAGAAAGCCAAGCACCTGATAACGGGCATTGGCTGCCTTTATACCAGAAGTCAGCTGACATGTATTCAGTGCAGCATGGGAAAGCATACAGGGTGATAACCCTCACAATGTATTATGGGAGAGGTAGTTTTGTGAGTGTTGGTAACAGACAGGGACAAGATACAGAAAGCCTGGCGGTTGACAATAATAAAGCAATAAAGGGAGAAAACGGGCTCCTCTACATTCAACCTCAAGAGATTTTTTAACAGTTCGGAGCCTTTTACGCTAAATTATATGGGGAATCAGTCTCGAATAAAAGCAGGCTTACTGATTATCTACGAGAGAGTCATCTTCCACTGCTCGATATCGATGAAGCAGTGATATTACAAGAAGAAATATCATTAGGCTAGGTGGTGGGTGCAATCAAGGCTCTCCCCTCGGGTAAAGTCACTGGCAAGGAAACTATTCCTCTGGAGATTTATAAAGTGTTCAGGGATATTTTGGCTCCAGAGTTTATGGATCTTACTATGTATATCTCCAATGGAGGGCAAGCTCCGGCTTCATGGAGCAGGACTACTATTATTGTTTTTCCTAAGAAGGGAAATTCGACAGGGGACAGAGGCTCTTATTGTCCCATCTCCTTGATTAACGCAGATGCTAAAGTATTTTCAAAGATTTTTGCCATACGTCTGGCTTCTAATATACATCAGCTTGTTTCTCCACAGCAGCATGGGTTTGTTCCCTGGAGAGATATGGTGGCACACATTAACACCGTTATAGCGGCCTTCGATGTATCCGGCAAACTAGCAACATCGATCGGTATGATCATGCTGGATGCCAAGAAGGCTTTTGACAGGGAAGCATGGGAGGCAATTTGGGGGACAATATTAGAATTTGGACTGGGGTCCCAGTTTATTACTCTTGGTCAGAAATGATATAATAATCCAATAGCGGTTGTTAATGTGAATGGGCTATCATCTACACAATTCCCTGTTCAAAGTTGCACTCATCAGGGTTGCCCACTTTCCCCCTTAATCTGCACTTTACATCAAGCCTTTTATAAGGCATCTCTTGCAAAATACTGGTATTCTCCCAGTAAGCCTGAATAGTATGGAATTAAAACTTACCGCATATGCGGACGATATTGCTGTCTATTCTGTGAACCCTGTTGAAGCGGTAGCTCATATAACAAATGAAGCCGAACATTTTGGTTCTTTCTCCGGCTATAAGCTGAACCTATCAAAAACTCAAACAATCCTTTACTACCAGCCCGATATCTTGCCAACATCTTTGGGGGTCACTAACACAGCCACATATCTTGGTATTTGCCTTTTCAGCCAGGTAGACGAACTCATAGCTTTGAATTATGACCGCTCTTTAAAGCCGTCACTGCTAAATTACGCAACTGGCATCGGCTTCCCCTCAGTATTATCGGCAGGTGCAATATAGTTAAAAAGAATATCATACCTAAGTTTCTATACTTTTTTCGTTCAATCCCTCTCAGGGTTCCGAACTCTTTTTTTAAGCCCTTGGAAAGTGCAATAAGCAGCTTTATATGGGGTTATAGACGTGCCAGAAGGGCCCTTAGCTGTATTAAGATGCCTTACAAACGAGGGGGCTTTAGTCTTCCAGACTTTAAACTCTACTTCTGGGCTGCATTTACAGGACGGATGTGGAGTCTGCTGAATGAGCAGGAAGCTGGACCTTCTACACAAGTTTAGGATTCATGCTTTATAAGACCTCTGATCCCAACTATTACAAGCGGCATGAGATATCTGAGAGGTACTCTCTGCCTTCCCTGCAATATTATACAGTTTTATGGGGCAACCCTACTGTGCCTGACATATTCCAGGATGCATTTGGAAGAACTTGGCAGTCTTCAGGCATTATCTGGCTTGGGTCGACTAAATGACAATCAGGGTTTTTGCTCATTTATGGTGCTCAGAGATGAGTTCGGGCTTCCTCATAACTCTTTTAAAAAAAAATATTTCCAGGTTAGAGATTATCTTTTAAATGGGATCAAATTACCTACTCCACCATACACATCTGAGTTATTGACTGGTACTTATAAGGACACTGGAAAAGGCACCCTAGGTGTATTATATATCTGAAACGAATGGCGTTTGTTCTTGATGACTACCTGCACATATCTATGAAACTAAGTCGGCTAGTGAACACTGATACCACGGCCAAAGAAGAGCGGGTGTCACTAGGTACCCTAGATAGAGCAGTTGCCTCTATCTATCAATTTAATATTGCAAAAACACAATCCAGTGTTCATGCTCTACTATACTCCCAAGCTCATCTATAAGTGGGCAACATCCTGGCTCCCTGATAAGTCATTTTGCCCTCAATGCAATTTATTTGCTGCAGACCTTAAGTATATGCTAATAGATTGCCCAATGCTTAGGACTTATTGGCAGCATGTTTGTGCAACATTAGCAGCGAAAAGCGGTAGCCAGGTCCAGCTTATTGATACAGAAAGTCTTCTTGGCCTTAAGCATGACGTTAATAAGGCTCTTTTCTATATTGTCAATGTCTGTTCCCGCCTTTGTTTCGCTAGGTCCCATCAATCCAAATTTTAAGGAGTTCTGGGCACTCCGCAGACAGTTGTTTGAATATGAGTTACCCTGGTCAAGGCTAGGGACCCTTGCGCACTGTGCAGGCTCAACAGGGTCTGGGCCAGTCTACAATGGGTTTAGTCACCTACCACTTTGTTGTGATCTTGCATTCATTCCACTAAGATGACATGTCTGTGGAATGTGGAACGTCCTGTGTGAGCTTGTAGCTCAGAGGTTCCAGAGGTGACTGTTGGTCTGGTCTGCAGCAGCTGTGGCTAATAAATACACTACTTGAAGTAATCCTATTTGATGTCCTACAATCATTATTACTTCACTACAATTTGGCGACGAGGATGGACACGTTTTCCATTAACTCCATGCCTTGAATTTCCACATCTAAAACAAATATTCTTTTGAGAGAAAAAGTTATTTTTATACTCTCTTTTTTTTGTTGGATTTTTTCCACTAATATTTCGTCTATCACTCCTACGTACAGGATCAGGAGGAACAGAACCCCTTGATTCTCCTCCATCTTCTCATTCTGATATTGATGTGTCAGAATCAAGGGGTTCTGTTCATCCTGATCCTGTACGTAGGAGTGACGAAATATTGCCAAACCTCTAAGATATCGTAATTGATGTGTATTATCATTAGGTCATTTATTGTATGTTCATGATTTGGTGCATTAATGCCATGATGTTTCATTTGCATGATTATTAATGTGTCTACTGTAAGTTTATGATTTGTTGCATTGATGCTGTGTTATTTTATTGTTGTTTATTTGTTTTATTCTTTGTAAACAAGAGAGATAGTGTTGTGATCTTGCATTCAGTCCATTAAGATGACATGTCTGTGGAATGTGGAACGTCCTGTGTGAGCTTGTAGCTCAGAGGTTCCAGAGGTGACTGTTGGTCTGGTCTGCAGCAGCTGTGGCTAATAAATACACTACTTGAAGTAATCCTATTTGATGTCCTACAATCATTATTACTTCACTACACACTTCTTATTAACATTCATCATAATCTTATTCTTTTTTCCTTACGCTCTTTCATTTTCAGCTTCCTATTGTGGTAATAACTAATTTAATGTGATCAAATTAAATGATAAAGCTTTGTCATTCCCCTGGCCTATTGTTTTTTTACTTTTTGGTTGTATTTGCTTTTTCTATTGCTGTACTTATCCAGTGTACTCATGGCTTAAACAATATCTAACAAAAATATATATTTTTTTCAGTAAAAAAAGCAGGAACTAACTTAGAAGCATTTTCTAGCATTTTCAGAAGTAGACATAGGAAACGGAGATGTTAATACCATCTAGGTCTTTTCAGGGAAACGTTTAACAAAGTCTACACAATGAAATAGCAGTTGGATTTTTTTTCTAATGTAAGAGCACACTTACCCAATATATAGTGTGCCCTCGTTCTGAATATCAATGCCCTCGTTTTGAATATCAATACCCTGTCCAGTGGGCTTACAAGGCACACGTTAGGGGTGGCTTATGCATATATAAAAATAGGCTTTTTCTACATGGCAACAGTGCTTTCTCCTTCGCTTTGTCACTGCAGGGCATTTAAACTTCAGCCCAGAAAAGACAGATTGGTTCTTCTGCCACACACATTTATGCATTTTGCCACACACTAAGAAAGAGGAATATGCCTCTAAGGATTGTTTATATGCAAGAATGGCTCTCTTCCTGCAAAAAAACAGACCTGCACATAATGCAAGGACCCTTACTCAATGTGCAAGGGTGTCTCTGTTGGCGTTAGGAAGCACACAGTGTGTCAGTGCAGGGAGAGAGCAGAAATGCCCAATAGCGTTCACTTCTCTCTTTCACCCAACGCAGCACAGCAAGTTCCCTTGCTACACTGTGTTGCATGATATAATAGTAAATGAGCCCCTTTTTCTTTTCTAAGGGATTTGTTCTTGCTTTATATGGATTGCTTTCCTTTCCTCGCCTCCTTTTTGTACACATAACAGATGTGGCAGCTTGCAGTTACATAGACACAACTCTGGGGGGAAATGCTAAAATTCGTCCTTACTGCAGCTAGAAAATGTGCATAGTGAGTGGGTCATTATGGAGCGATTTGAGGAGCTCTCTTCTCAGGCATGTTTATAAATACTGGGTCACGTAAAGTACTTTTTCCTAATTTGTTTTCCGTAAAAGTTGTATTTCTTAGACAACATCCAGAATGAGCTCAAGGCATGTTCCAATGCTCCACGGAACCTATTGTAACCAAGAACATCACAACTCATTTTGTTAGCTTCGGACACGGGACTCATCAATGCATGCCACTGGGGAAACAGCGATTCTTACATTGAGCCTCAGTGGACAAAATGCCACAATAGATCCTGTGCTAACAGATTAAACATCACATTGAAATAATGTGCAGGGAAATATAATGTCCATTGCAAGCTCCATGACAGCGAAGACAGGGTGAGCATCCAAATGCCATCGAAATAAATCACGATTTGAACTGCTACCAACATGAGTCAGGGATTTGACTGTGTAGAGCGGAGGCATAATGAAACATTCCAAAAGGCTCTACCAGGGAAGAAGAAAGCTCTCGGTGGTCTGCTCAAATGTGCTAAAATGGCTTATTGGTGCTTCTTAATGACGCCAATGGGCATAGCTATGGGACCATATGCCTTCCCAATTATGACAGCAGTTTCTCCAAATGATACGGTCCCAGTGGTGCTTCTTAGTTATGTGAGGGTTGCTGTTCAAACTAATTTTTAGTAATGCTTATTTGTGCCAAGTTAATGACGATCTACGCAAGTGAGGACTTGACGATTTTTTTTCCGACACCTGGAAGCACAATAAATGTGACAAACTGATTTTTATGTATTTTTGCCTCAGTAAAGAAATGCAAAATTTTGCAGGATCATTGGTTTGAGGCAGTCCTAGGTGGTCATGGGGCTTCATGCCATGTGGTGGTGGGAATGGTGAAAAATCTCCGAAAGCTGCAATATTTCCCTCAGCAGAACGTATTCGAAACTCTATGGTTAATATCATCAAGGACAGAAGATTTTCACTTTTGAGTCTTTCGAGTTCTACCTGTATTTTTTACCCACCTCTAACGGTGATCAACTGTGCACGTGGGTACTTCTCATTAAGCATGATTTATTAATTTTGCCAGAGGTGTGCTGTTTACATATGTGTGAATTGTTTTAAATTATGTCATTTAGCTGTTTTATGATTCGAGAGTTCCTGGAAATTATGGGCCTCATTTATGAAAAGTGACGCATCGGTGCATGAAAACAGCGACGCGTCACTTTTCATTGTGCCCTCCTTGCGACTGGATGAGTCATATTTATAAAATGACGCATCATGTCGCAAGGAGTTACAGATACTTCAGTATTTCTGACGTAGCTGTAGGCGCAAAAATGACGCATTGCTGGACTGTGTCACAAAAAGTGACGCACCGGTAGCACAAAGGTGACGCAGGGCCTCATAAATAAGCCCCACTGTCTCTGGTGTTGCTAGTAGAGTTAACTCGTGATGCACAAGGGTCTGGATCGTCTCATTTGAACATGTGTGTCTTGTCAATATTAATGGGTGTGAAACTCCATTGTGCGAGTGGTTCTATTCAGCTGTATCACTAGTGCTGCTTACTTTTTGAGAGCAGCACTGATGACAAAATATGAAATGTGCGATGAAAATATCCCAGAGGTGCATCCCCGCTATACAAGATTTGCAGCGTATCCGGTATTTTGGAATTGCAAAGCTCTAACGCCTTTTCTGCTCATTTGTGCTTGTGGTGGTTAATCTTTTTTCTATGGGTGTATTTGTCATGTGTTTCTAATGTAATTCAGTTATACCTTCGGTACCACAGTTAACTGTGTCCATTAAGAATTTCCCTTGTGGATATTGAGTTTTTATGGCAGTGGTACTACTGAGTTGCAAAAGTGCTGCTGATCAGTTGTGACCGTGTTGGTTTACCCTTCTGCCAGTTTCCCAGCTCATACTTCAACAGACAGATTTTAGTAGTTTTTGTTTCTTAAACTTAACCTCAGGTCTCATTTGCACATCGAACTATGGCCTAATGGCCAGCGCTGCCAACTTTGAAACTGGAGAACCAAGTTTGAGTCCTGGCAATCAGCGCGACATTGTGTGATTGTGTGCAAATCATTTCATCCCCCTGTGCCTTAAAAAAATCTGACCTTGGGGTCGATTCCGATCCTGTAGTTTTTTTTCCTGTACGACTCGTATCCGTATTTTTTTCCGTACGAATCGTACAAGTCACATCCAACCCGTGAAGTACGATTCGTATGGGAAAAAGTACATACAGATCAGCCCTATCCGTACGAATCAGATCGGGAAAGTTGTACGAGATGTACCCAGACACTTTTCCGTACGAAACGTACAAATGCAGTCCGTGCGTACTAGTACGATCCGGACCGGCTTACTGATTCATTATTTGTACGGAAAACGTCCGTCCTGTACACGGGGAATGACTTGTACAAATGCAATGTCTTTGTACGCACCATACAGTAGCAATGTCGGTGTACGCACCGTACATAAGCGATGGTGGTGTACGCACCGTACATAGCAATGTCGGTGTACGCACCGTACATAAGCGATGGTGGTGTACGCACCGTACATAAGTGATGGCGGTGTACGCACCATACATAAGCGATGGCGGTGTACGCACCATACATAGCGATGTCGGTGTACGCACCGTACATAAGCGATGGCGGTGTACACATCGTACATAGCAATGGGGGTGTACGCACCGTACATAGCGATGGGGGGTGTATGCACCGTACATTGAGATGGGGGTGTTCGCACCGTACATAAGCGATGGCGGTGTAAGCACCGTACATAGCAATGGGGGTGTACGCACCGTACATAGCGAAGGGGGTGTTCGCACCGTACATAAGCGATGGTGGTGTACGCACCATACATAGCGATGGGGGTTGTACACACCGTACATAGCGATGGGGGTGTTCGCACCGTGCATAAGCGATGGCGGTGTACACACCGTACATAGCAATGGGGGTGTACGCACCGTACATAGCGATGGGGGTGTTTGCACCGTACATAAGCGATGGCAGTGTATGCACCGTACATAGCAATGGCGGTGTACGCAGCGTACATAGCAATGGCGGTGTACGCCCCGTACATACACAACGCATGGGGCCGTGTGTCTGTACGACTCGTACCCCTGTACCGTACTGAACCACGGACACTGGAAAACAGCACAAGGAGGGTCTATTCGACTCGCACAATACCACAAAACACGTCTACACTGCACAAAAGATGGAAAGGACTGACCTGGACACATCCAAACAGGCAAACAGAGGGGCAAACTCACAACCACCCCTTATGACACACCCACCAAAAATTCAAACTGAGCCACACCCACAAATGGACCAATAAAAAGGGCCCACACACACAAACCATGAGCCTTTGCAACAGACTCGCTGCAGCTACAGAGCACACACCAACAACTGCACCCATCCACCTTACCATATACACCTTCACACAACCTCCTTCACACATACCCCCTCTACACATTCACACCCACACCGTCACATTCAGACCCACACACCCACAACCATCCACACCCTCACCCCACACCATGCCCACAGACAAGAATCCAAAGTTCACAAGGGAGGAGCTGGAGATCCTTGTCAATTAAGTCATCAGAGTCGAGCCACAGCTGTTTGGAACATTGGTCAGACAGACCAGCATAGCTGAAAAATCACGTCTGTGGCAGAGGATTGTCGATAGGGTGAATGCTGTTGCCCCCATCAGAAGGACCAGTAATGAATACCAAGCCAGGTGGTACGATCTGCGGAGGGCGGTCAAGTGCAAAATGAATGAGGACTACGCCCAGAGCAACATCACTGGAGGTGGTGCACCCCACAGACCAGTACATTACCATCCCTAGGAGGAGAAGGTGATGGCCATGCTTCCGCCGGTGGGAGTACATGGACTCCAAGGAGTTGCAGAGCCTGGTGAGTACACAAACAACTTACGTAACATGGGGGTAATGCCATCCACACCCAAACTACACCAAATGCACGCAACTACCCCCAAGCCATCACCAGCCAGAACCACACTCAAAAACTACGCTAATGCCAATAACATGTGTATGCCCCATTGAGAAAGCAAGGCCATGCTACGTCCCATGCTACATGAAGCACCAACCCAAGAATGGATGTCTGGTATGCTGGGAGGGTGGGTGGCACAAAACACATGTTTGAATCATAAATGAGACACAATTGCCCTCATCCCATATGGCCCAGCTACATACCCATGCACCATGTGCAATGCACAGTGATTGGGAAAGTACTGACAAGATAGCTCACACTTGGCCCTGGTGTGGGCAGCACAAGGCCCTCCTGTGACCAGTGCAAACACAAACACCAAGACAACAAGGTCAGATATCTAGGACAGGAACTCACACTCACTGTCATGGCAGCATGCTCCATGGGGGGACAGCTACATCACCTGGGAGCCCCAGGGCCAAATCACACTACACCCACCAGCAGGTCCTGTCACACACACCCCTTACACAAGCAGACACCACCAGGACAGGCAATGGATTTACCCACTGTCACAATGGACATGCAACACAACAAGACCAATACATACCCAAAGAAGCATCCAAGCCACAAATCGACATGTCAAAGACTCAGGAGAACATATCAATCTGTCACCCGCAACATACCCATCCACAGGTGAACATTGAGGAAAATGCTAGGCACATACAACTACCTGGAGGAACAGTGCCAACTTGAATGTGTATGAAACATGCATGTTGCATGAAACAGCATTAACATTGTCTGTCTCTCACACACAGGGCAACGTGATGAATATCTCCCCAACAATGGGGGGGAAGAATCACAGTCACAGGCTCGGGAGGAACCTGATCCCACCGGCAGTGACGCCTCTCAGCACTCCGCGGATGACCCCGACCGACCTGGACCCTCTGGTGTCCAAGCTCCTGCAGAACCTGGTTCAGGACTATCTGTGCCAACCACCACCCCCATTCCTGCCACATCCCAGGAGACACCGAGGAGCCCTGCCTGCAGTGAACAACTGAGCCAGTCTGACCAGGAGGGACAAGGTGCGGCGGGCACCCAGGAGGAGGCAGACAACACCGACACTGCCATCCCTCAGGGATCCCGTAGAACCGATGTGCCCACAACGGCAGGCCAGGCTCGTCTGGGCAGGGGTGGTGGGAGTGGAGGACGGCGGAGGTGAGAACCTGACCAGCCAGCTGAAGGGACCGGTATGTCACACATCCACAACATCATGGAGGCATACCGAGTGACACCAGGGAGTACAGCCAGGTAGTGGTGACCCTCACAGAGATCAAGAACCAGCAGGCCGAGCAACACGCCAGTCAACAAGAACACCAAGGACGGATGGAGGCAAGACTGGCTGAGCTCCAGGCGGTGCAAAGGGACATAAGCCATTCACTCCGTCGGATCGCCGAAACATGGGCAACCCTCCCTGTGCCACCAGGCGAAGACCACCACCAGCCACAGGGAGGGAGGAGGAGGAGGATTCGTCCGATGGAGCGTCCCAAGCATCGTCAAGGCCTGCATCTGAGGGTCCCGCGAGGAAGGTAGGTCGTCCACGGAAAAGACCATGAGAGGCAGCGGCCCATCCACATCTCCCAGGTCACCTGGCCTGGCACCTGGCCTTCATGTGCGACAGCATCACCTCATTGACTGACATCATCTGCCACATGGACTTGCTGGTCACAGTCTGACCAATGATGCCAAACACTGTGGTCTGGACTCTGATGACTTCAAATGCCAAGGATCCCATCTCCCCCTGTGAACTTTGGATTCTATGGTCCCTGCATAGCACCTTTTTCTGTGCACAAATCACTCCCCAGAGCTATAAATAAAAAATTAAGACATGAAATTTTATGTTGCAGTCATTTAGCATGATTACACAACATACGTGTGGGGATATGTCGAAGTATGCCTGAGTGTGGAACGAACTCCAGCCATCCATACACTTGGATCTGAGTCCGGTTAAGGACACACATGGATCACAATGTATCACAAAATACAGACATGGAGCCCAATACTCACACGTGATGGCCTCAAGATGCTGAGGGGGGGCTTGCAATACTGCTCAGTCAGACCAATTTGAAAGAGTATCATGAAGGTGTAGAGGTCATGGGTCATGTTGATGTGCCCGGGGAGGGAGTCCTAGGTCTGTTTTGCGAGGTGGGAGAACTATCTCCTGCATGCAGTTTTTATGTGGATGTGATGAATGGTGGCCAGGGCAAGGTGGGCTGCATGGAGTTGGGCCAACGGGGTGTTGGATGATAGACATCCAAGGTCGGTGTTGGATCTGGGGTTGTGGACTGCCTCCTGAGTGTGGTTGAGGAGTCTGAACGTGATCCTGCAGCACACAGTGAGCCATTGTACCTATCTCAGGTGGATGGTGATGGGGCTGGGGTGGGGGATGTTGCATATGAGGTGTGCGGATGCACCCAGGATGTGGACAACTTCTCCTGCAGTTTTGCTGTTGTTCTCCGTAGAGGCCGGTGCTGTAGTTGAGCCGGCTGGTGTCGTGGACCAGGGGGACAGTCTGTCTTGCCTTGGAGTGGATCCATCTGTGGGTCATTTGCAGCATGAGGTACAGATGGTGGTGAGTTGCATGGTAATTGTCAGCGATAGGTCCATGATGAACACCAGCTTGCGTGCGTGGCCACTAGGTGCTGGTGCGGTGCCCAGACCAGTGGGACACAAGGAGTTGAGCCAGCTGTAAGGGGACAATCCTCAGATGATGACCTTTGTCCTGTCCAAGTCCAGCCTCAGGTGGCTGATGTTCAGCCATTCCTCAACGGATCTCATGCCTTCTTGAAGTTTTGATCTGGCAATGGCTGGGTCTTTGGTGAGTTGGAGGAGCATCTGGGTGTCAATGGCATATGAGATGATGATGAGGTCGTGTGCGCATGTGATGGTGGAGAGGGGGGTCATGGAGACATTGAAGATCGTCACGCTGAGAGAAGAGCCCTGTGGCATGGGCCAGATGACCCCAGTGTACTACATGTTGCAGGGTGGAGGCAGACTCCCTGGGCATTGCTGGTGAGCGACTTTCTGATTTAACCCTGGGTCCTCCTCTGGATACCAGTGTTGGAGATGTGTGAGCTGACAGTGTGGTAGCACATGGTGCAGAATGCCATTGAGAGGTCAAGGGTGGTGGCTTCACCATTGTTGAGCATGGCAAAGTTGTGGTTGGTGGTGGCAATGCTGACGGTTGCAGTGGTGTGATTACTGTGGAAGATGGTCTGGTGCCGGTTGCCTGGAGAAGGTTGCATGGAGGAAAATTGTCATTTTCTTGTTGAGTGTCTTCTTGATGACATTTGCTGGGTAGGGAAGCAGGGTGATGTACCAGGAGATACTGCAGTACTGCCGTCCGTTGTTTAAGAAGGGCCTGGGTCTCTGCATGCCTCCTGCACCCATGGAATGTGGCAAACTCAAAGGAGACATTCAGGACGCGCTGGACGTGGCCTTCAAGGATGTGGAATGATGTGGTTTAGATGTTGTGTGGGAAGGGGCCTGATGGAGAGCCAGAGAGTATGTTGCAATGAGCCAGGTTGTGTCATTGCTGCTGATGGGAGTCCATAACCTGATGGGGGTTTGTCCTGCGGATAATAGTGCTGTCTGCGTCTGTGTGCCAAGGCTGTCGTGTATGCCCATGAGCTTGCAGTGATACAAAGTTGCAAGGGATGTGATCTGCCTTGCAAGGCTGGGGTGTCTTGGATGGAGATCTGCTGTCAGTTCACTCACAATGCTGATGAGCTCCTTGATGTCGTGTGTTTGAGTCTCGGCACTACCTGAAGGATCTCCACTTGTCCGTGCTGATGATATGGTGATGGCTGTGTGTGGTGTTTTCCAGGGCTGTAAGGCTAATGATGGCTCTTTGTGTTGCAAGGTTTGCACAAGAGTCCGGCTAAGTCTGTAGGAGCCCAGTAGGTCTGCCTTGTCCTGGGTGCCTGAACTGTTGTTGTGCTTCACAGGAAAGTCCGTCAATGTGGCAAAATTGTTGGATCAGTTGCTGATCCAGTGCGTGAGGTTGCAGGGTGTGGCGGGGGTGTTGTTTTGAGTGTCCCACACAGCTTGTCTGTGGTGACTTACATCAAGCATATTTGGGGGATCGGTAGCGGGGTGTGGGGCAGTGTGTTGCTTGTCGGAGACATGGATGCAAATGTTGATGGACCAATGATGGATGGTGGTGTTGTTCTCCTCCAGCAAGAAGTTACTGGCACACAGCCACATGTAGCCCGTGGAGGTGAGGGCGTGTTTGCAGATGTACGTGTTGATGACTTAGCGGAACAGTGGATGTAGTCCTGCAGATCTGTAGAGGAGTGTTACACTGAGGGTTGCCATGGAGTTGCTGCAAACCCGGATTTGTGACTCTGAGGGTGTACTTGTGAATAAATAGCAAGTCATCCCCCAGGATTGGTGTTGCCGTCCCTGTGGGTGGTCTTGTATCCGTCTGAGATGGCAATGAAGACGTCATGTGCTGAGGATGCTTTTGTCCAGGTTACTGTCATGAAGGTGATGTGTGGGGCTTTTGTGTTGAGGAGGTAACAGAGTCCAATGGCGTGCTGGTGGACGGAGCGAGTGTGGAGTAGGAGGCACATTACCTGGTTGTTCAGACAGGGTCTTGTAGGCTGGGCAGCACTGTGTAGGCAGTTGGAGTAGCACACTCAGCATGCGAAGGTGTCATGTGTGTGCTTAGGGGTTGTCTGATAGCAGGAGGATGATTGTCACGATGACATTGCTTGGAGAGTGGCTGCAGCATGAGCCTGTTGTGTGACGTGGGTCATGCAAAGACTAGAGGGTCGTGCACTGTGCATGTTGCAGGCACAGACGTACCTGCATTTGGCACAGCGCTGGGGCTACAGTGGCACAGAAAAGCTGCTGCCTGCATTTTGAATGGGTGGAGGGGGAAGGGCAGAGCATTTTGGAGGCGTGGGGGTTGCAGAATCAGGGCACTCGGTGGGGCGGTGCCGCAGGTGAGGCAGCAGCAGACGGAAGGGGTTAGAAATTAGGCAAAAAGTAGCACACAAAGACAAGGTCTGAAAGGCACAGTGCAACAGGTGTATGTAAAGCAAGGAGTGTCAGGTCACTCATGGGTCACTACGAGAAAATGTATGAACAATCACCATAAATTACAGCCACTGGATCAGGCAACAAAATGCGGAGATGCGCAAAGGAGACACACCATCAGCAGGCGTTCACGTCCCGTTGTGGGTAGCAAGCTGCACAAATACATACCCAACAAGGTACTTCATGCAAAATAGAGATCATTAGCCATAACGCACTGCATGCATGTTGCCAAAGTACACATACGCACAGATGCTCAATCTTTGACAATTATGCCATAGATGACGCATGCAAACTGTCAAGAGAGCTGCAGTGACAGAGATGAGGCACTTTGGATTGTGCTGAACACCTTTATTCCACATACACACACAAAGGGATATGCATCCATATTAACAGACTCACAGGTCAGTTGACAGAACATGTGATAAATACGCTGGACACCCCCTTCACAACACCGATGATGTCAATCCCAATGAACTGGCACACAAGTTAAGGGGATGAGCCAAACACATCCTGCTGGACACGGAGAGGCTGAAATTCCCCATGGAGCCTGTTGTTGTGATGTCCCCCACTATGTCCATCCGTAGCATCTGCAATGTTTCAGAGGCAAGGTTTACACATATTTATGCCTTCATCAGACGCCACACTCCACTACAGATGAGGGTGACTATCATGTCATGGGAGTGATGCTATATGTTATATGCTCCATGGTGAGAAGACATGTATGCATGGTACCACAGCATGCACAGAAGCAGTCCCCACACATTCCAAACCCGTACCACCACAAAAAATCCTTGCTGCAAACCATACCAAGACTGACCTTTCCACATGTCCGTGCATGCAACGCTGATTCAGCACACGTTGCAATCCTCATGAGGAATAGCAGGAGGACAACGATGACACGAGCAGACAACAGGTGCTAAATACCTGGGAATGACAGACACACAAGAAGTCACCTAAAACAATTCTCACCGCACACATGGACATTTACCAAACATGAACAATGTTTGACACATGCAAATTTCAAGGAAAGTCTCTCCGCAAAACTGTGTGGCTTGACATCATCACTCTAGTGACACATCAGAACACACATCCAAGTCACTTTGCATTCAGTCAGCTGGACACACACATTGCAACACATGCCACTCAATGCTACAAGCTTGCACACTCATACCCAGTGACTCACCATTATGAGAAGAAGTTGCGTATGAGCTGACTCGGATATCCTCCTACTCCTCCTCATCATCACTAGCCTCGTGAGCAAGCCCTTGATCCTCCACGGGTGGATGTTCCTGCTCATCCGGATACAGGATGAGTGGCACTGCCTTCTCAACTGCCATGTTGTGCAGCATGCAGCACACGAGGAAGATTCAGCAGACCTTCTCCGGGGCATAAGGGAGGGACCCGCCTGTCTTGTCCAGGCACCGGAATCGGCTCTTCAGGAGGCCAAACGTCCTCTCAATCACTCGCCTGGTCTGCCCATGTGCATCGTTGTACCTGTGATCTGCAGCTGTTCTTGGGTTGCGGAGAGGTGTCATTAGCCATGGCATGTTGGGATATCCAGAGTCCCCTACATGGAAACATCATGTAAAAAACTGGGTCAGGAGATGCCGTAAGAGCCAAAGATACCGCAACACAGAGGACAAACAGAGTATACCCACCAACAAGACATGCTCGTTCGTTGTGCAGCCGCAGCATCATTTGTGGCACCCTGCTATGCCTCATGATGTAGGCATCATGTGCTGATCCTGGAAAACGTGCACAGACATGGGAAATCAGCATGTTAGCAAGACACACCACAAGGGCATTTATCGAGTGGTAATGTTTTCTATTGCGATAGGCTTGTTCCTGTGCCTGTGGTGGTACCAAAGCCACATGTGTACCATCAATGGACCCAATGACATAGGGCATCCCTCCCAGGGCATAGAAATCACCCTTGACATCTATCAACTCCTCCCGAGTAGGAAATGTGATGAATTCATCAAGGTGCTCCAACATGGCTGCTAAAACATCACGCAGGACACGGCTGAACATTGTCTGTGACATGCCACCAACATCAGCTATGGGGAATTGAAACGTACCTGTGGCAAAAAAATGTAGGGCTGCCATCACCTTCATCTTTGGGGTCAGTGCAGTAGGATACCTGTGTCGCGGTTGGAGGTGTGGTGCCAGCCTGTCGGTCAAGTCCTCAATCAACTGTTGAGTGAATCTGTAATGTCAGATGCAGGCACGTTCCCTCATGGCACCCAAGTCTGGCATTAGTCTTGGGACAGGTGGTGCCCTGCAAGACATTGTTTGGATGAATGAGGATTGAGAGTCGGCCAACATCAATGTCAATGAACATAGCACATGCTACACTGCTAATACACATCAGGTAACTATGGAGTCGGGTGTGTGCAATACATCCAGGACACATATGGAAGCTTGCTGGCACTCCTACAAAAAGCCAGATGCACATGTTGATTGTCAAGTCTACATGACATGCCGTGAAATGAGCTGGGGGCCAGTCTGAGTGAACAGCCAGAGATATCACCAGAGTGACACACATCCACATAGCTGCATTGGAAGGATGTCATCTCATCCAGACAGCTGACTGCAAGGCACATGCACAGGTCACATGGAATGTCAAATGTACATATCAAACACATTGCGATGAAGGGGTACACGTGACAACTAAAAAACACAGCCATTGAGACAACGCACACATGTCTGACTGGGAAAATATGATGCACGATGCACACAGACACTGCAGCAGTGGGAATCCACGTGTGGCATGGTGTGCATAGATGTGTTCCATGCCCATCTCCACACAGACCCCTGTTGGATGCACCAACAGCAGATGCAGTTGACGGGACACTGACATCAAGCTCATGGGAACATATGGCACACACCTGACATAGTCCCTAAGGGGCACGGTGATCGAGACCTGTCAGTTGATTGAGTGTCCCTGTCCCTGGCATCAGGAGACAGGTGCGGGTGTTGATGACTGTGCCATCCCACTGCTGCTGTGCATGACACAGTTGGACTACAGACACACATGTGGCAAGTGGCAAGGTGATGTGTTCCACATAGTGCCCCATCACACATGACATGTGTCCACAGGTCATCACACATCAATTGTGCAACTAGATGAGATGACCTGTGCAATATCACTGGCTAACACACCTAGGGCCTGCACATGTAAGTATGCAATGACAAGTACTTGATGGACATCCATGTGCGACTCGTAGCCCTCGATTCCTGTCATGTGTACGCCTGTATTACCATTGTAAGCGTGTGAAATGAGTACACGTACGTGTTCGCACTGTACTACTAGTGCATGCACCGCACGTGTACTACTAGTGTGCACCCGTACGTGTACTAAGGTAGTACGCGTACGGGTACGCACTGTACTACTAGTGCATGCACCGTACGTGTACTGCTAGTGCGTACCTGTACGTGTACTACCTTAGTACATGTACGTGTACGCACTAGTAGTACACGTACCTGTATGTGTACTAGTAGTGCGTACATGTACGTGTGCACTCCTCACTTGCATTGTGCTTACTGTGACTTTCACTGCATAGTGCATGACACATGACACCTGTGACACCCCACTGGCAAGTGGCACATGTGCAGAGTGAGGGTTGTATCTGCTGTTGTCAATGATAGGCGAGTGATCTGTGCTTGGGTGTGTCTGTCTAGTATGCTGAGGGTGCATCAGTGGAGTGGGACATGTGACTGGTTGGCACATGCTGGCCATCAGCCTGCTGTTGCATGTGCTGCACAGTGTGTGGCATGATCAGTGAGTGTGTCGCAACCCTCATGCCAACCGGTTGACTTTCAATGCCATGTAGTGCATTGGGGCTTGCACACAGGCCAATTTCTTATTGTGTATGATGTAATTCCTGTCTGTATCCTATGCCCTGTTCAACATTTCTAAGAGGTTCAAATGTGTGTCTCGGGGACATGGAGCAGGTATATTGATGGTGTGTCACTTTGTCATCCTGACAGGTAACTGCCTATGAGAAGGGGGTGATTTGGAACCACATCGTCAGGGCCATGAGATCTGAGGGGGAGCGTAGTCGCCGGCTGCCACAGGTCCACAAGAGTTGGCAGGACATCCGGTGCTGGACCCAGCAGATCGCCTGGGTCCAGCTGGGACTTGACAGTCCTCGCCCCCACGGCAGACGCCGACGGCTGACCCCCCAAATGACACGTGTCCTGGCGGTGGTCTTCCCAGACCTCGATAGGCAGTTACAGGAGAGACTGCAGCAAGGAGGGGGTAGGTACATGGCTGTTTGTCGTGTTATGTGTCGCAAGCTTTTGTAAGTGCTCTGTAGCCTGGATACACTCCCAGAGTTGATATGTGCAGTGCATTTTCTGTTCCCCAATGTCACCTGTTGCTCTTTTTCATCCCTTCCCCTCCTTGACATGTGTCCCCTGGTCTGTGTGTAATCACATTTGCACATGGTCATCTAGGGTGCCAGTAAATCTAAGTGCACATTGCTTTCTGCATCATGTGGGAGGGTGGTCTGTGACTTGTGTTGGTACCTTGCCTGTGCCATGACCTGTTCACTATGTTGGGGGTCCATAGTTGTTGTTACTGATGCTGATTCTCCACATAGGAGTGTGAGCTTTCAACTGGACACCCTTGCAGCATGCATGACCAATGTTGTGGCCTCAGACATGATGTGCATGAGTGTGAGATATGCATAGTGCCATGACGGTTGAACATGGTACAGTCAGCTCATTCCAGGACCACGGAGCAGTGTGCCCACTACAGTCCCCTGAGACACCCTGGCATCCTAATCATGTGTGTCATCCAACACTGTGCACTTTCTCTGTGTGTTCTGCATAGGTCTGTCTCTGTGGCATTGTTCCCTGGCCTAGTTTGTATTTTGCTAATGTGTGCTACCTGTGTCCACTGGACAGGGATACACCATTTTGCTTGTGCATACTCACACTGGGCAGTGCCTGTGTGGCTATTCACAACAATCTGTTGATGGTTGTTTGTCACAAATATGTGTTTGCAGCCCCACGAGGTGATGTTGTGTAAATGAAGCTATTTTTCAAGCACAGTTGTTGTAACCCAGAATAAGAGGTGTCAGTTCTTCATCTGTATCAATCACATTGACTCAGGTATTGGGGGGGTGCGGGAGAGGCATACATGTGCAACCCTGATTTTTCATTGCCAGGTCTGACTTGTGTGTGAGAATTGCCTGTACAAAAATAAACTGTGCAGTGCCCCTGTGATGCTGGCCTGTGCTCAATGTTCGTGCCTTGCAGCCTGTATCATTTTTTTTACCAACATGAATCCTGATCATACATTTTTTTGCAACTGTGTGTGGTTCTGATGCAACGCATTTTGGACTTTGTGTGCTGACATCTGTGTGTACATTCTGGGTTGCCATGAGGGTGTCCCCACAGTACAGCTGGGCTTTTTTACCACCCAATTGCAGGCCCATTAACGTATGCATTGTCCTGGGTGTGGACATGTGTGCCACTCCAGATGACAGGCAGTAGGTCATATGTGTAGCCAACTGTGTAATTAGGTGACAGATGGCCTGGTGACAACTGACATAATTAAAGTTGTTACTCTTACAAAATTGTACCTTGGCACTCACAGCACTTGTCAACAGTTGTGCATGTTTTAAATGTGGAAATTGGATGATTGTGTTAAGTACACTGATGTGCCTGCATAAAAAAAGTCTACCAAGGAAGCACACACCAAACGACATTTCAACTTTCATGGAACACACTGGCACCTATTCAAAGAAGCCACTGTTCAAATTAAATGGTGTTGCAGATTCTCCATATACAAGTTCCCACAGTGGTCTTGATTTTGTGAGACTCCTTTGTTGTTGGTGATACAAACTAACGAGTCTCAAGACATCAAGACCTCCGTGGGCCCATGTATATGTACTTTCTGCAACACCATTTATTTCTAACAGTGGCTTCTCAGAAAAGGTGCCAGCTTCTTCAATGACAGTATACATGTACTTTTGTGTGCACTGCCTTGTGCGACATATTGCATGCAGCCACATGAGTGTTCTTTTCACGAAATGGCCAATTGGCACATTCAAAACATGGAGATTGGGTAAAGTATTGTGAGTCCCAAGGTACCAACATTTGTTCGTTTTGTGTTCCAAAGGACTTACAGGTCTCTGAGTGTGGTGTCACCTTGAATATTGAGGTGTGTTAGTTTACCTTGAGTGCATCACTACTGTTTCTTTCAGGCTAAACAAGAGGTGTCCTGACTTCATTGTATTGCTGTGCTCACCGGTTCACAGACACTAGCTTCTCAGTGTATTTCTCATTCAAGTTGTGGCCTTTTGTGTATGTATTTTCCTGGTGTCAAAGTGGCATGTTGGGTCTACCAACTCGGCAGTACAGGGATTACATATGTGCGGAGTAATCTAGCTGTTACTCATGATGCATTGCCTGATATGCACTGTGACCAATTGTTCTTGTGCTCATGTGTCAGATGTATACAGGTGACTGATGCATTTTGGTTTCTTCTCCTTGCCCACAGCATCATCATCCGCAAGCGAGGGAGACACCTGCATGGACCTTGAGGAGGGACCCAGTGACAGTGCCGCCAGTGCTGTGGAGTCAGCAGGAGCCAGTGGCACGGAGGGCGAGGGGAGTCAGTCGGAGGACCTGTCTGGAGGCGAGAGCATCTACGACGCCGACGGGTCCGAGGCTGAACTCCCTGAGGAGGCGGGGGATGCAACAACAACTGGCAGCATCCCACCATCTGTACCCGCCTCCTCCATTGACATCTCCGCCCTCCCAGTTGATCCCGTCCCTTCTGTCCATGCAGGGTCCCACCATGTCTCCTTCGGACCAGGCACCGCACCCCCTGCCCCAGTCACTCCTGCTGCCCTCAGTGAAGAGTCTGTGGACACACTGCGGCAGTTGCAGGTTGGTCAGGCATCAGTGCTGCATGTCCTCCATGGACACACTAAACTACTAACACATTTGGTGTCGTTCGTGGAGGGCATGTCATCAATGATGACTGAGCAATGCAGGATTCTGCGGTCCATGGACTCTTCACTGACGGAAGCAGTTTCTCTCCTGCTGTGCTCCGTCCCCCCTACCCCGGACCCATCCACACTGCCCTCTCCCATGCCTGCCCAATGCACACACAGACAGTCACGGGCACACACCCCAACAGACACATCCAGCACACCCCCAAGTAAGGCACAGCGCACTCCTCCTGGCATGCACACTCAGGGGGATGTAGGCACACCCACAGGATCTGGGGGCAAACGACAGACATGCAGCCACAGTCAGAGTCCGCAGTCCTCACAACCCAGTCCCCGGGCAGGGAAGTTGAGTCCACCCCCATGTCCACCCCCTCCCCCAAGAGCGCTGCACCCCATCCCTCGGCCACCCCCCCCCTCCGTTGGCCCTGGGGTAACTTCCGGTGCAGGAGTTACTCTGGACGCCCTGGCAGCAGTGTGCAGCGCCGAGCTCACCTCCACCTTTGGTGCTGCCCCACCCCCTGTGGTGGAGACGTCCAGCCCTGCACCCACCACACCTACCCAACCCCCTCCTGTCCCTGCGGTGCCTGGTCCTGCCACAGATGATGCACCCCGGTCGACAAACCTTAAGGTTACTTTGTGCAGGCAAGGTAGGGGTGGACATGGTCCTCTTCGTCCACCCTTGGACTATAACAAAGGACTGGCCATTGGCCTTTGTACATAGTGTCTTCTTAATTTATTATTTTTGTGTGCTGAATAAAGCCTTTTCTTTTACTTTCAACACTATTGCATTTCAGGTACTTGATGTTGGTGATGAGGCTCCTGGAGTTGTTGTTCTGGTAATGTGTTAGGGTTCTGTGAAATGTTTTTGTATGATGGTCATGAGGTGGACCATGGTATCTTTGTGCCATCACAATGTCTCTGCAAAGAATCATTGGTAGTGTGTGTTCCTTTTCTTTGGAGACATTGTCCCAAGGAGTGTTCCTTCCGCTGTGGCACCTGACATCTTCCCTGCAAACAGTTGCACAATTGTTGTGCTGACCTGTGTCAACATTTCCTTTGTTGGTGAGGGATCCCCTCAACAATGGCCATGCCTGCTCACCGATGTCTCCTGCTGAATCGTCTGTGCCATCCTTGCTAGTCACTGTACTTGTGTTTTGGGTATGTAGGAATGCCTTCAGGGACAAATTGTCCCTTTTCAGCACTATGCATGTGTGTAATCATGGCCTACCACACAAATGGTACTTGGTATGCAGGGTATTTGGGCACCTGACTCACAATTGTGGGCATTGTATCTGGTGGAATTGAACCCTATTCCTTCCATGAGAGACAACATCTTGGTGGCTGGACCAGCACCTGGACATTTCTATCAGTCCTGGGATGTGCGTGACAGTGTGTGTTCCCTTTGGGTATCTTAGTTTTGTATGCAGTTACATGACTATACAGTCTGTTGGCATGAAATCAGGGTGTGTATTGTGCTGCATCCGCCATGGGTGGGTATGCATGTGTTACATGTCCTCACACCCACATGTGGTGTGTCATGCAGTGTGGGAAAGACATCCATCCTCCTGGGAGTGGGACACTGCTGGGAGTCCTCTGCACCCACCCCTCATATGTCTGTCCACTGCTGGTAGTGATATGCACCCAACCCTCATATGTCTGTCCACTGCTGGGAGTTCTCTGCACCCACCCCTCATATGTCTGTCCATTGCTGGTAGTGATATCCACCCACCCCTCATATGTCTGTCCACTGCTGGGAGTCCTCTGAACCCACCCCTCATATGTCTGTCCACTGCTGGTAGTGATATGCACCCACCCCTCATATGTCTGGACACTGCTGGTAGTGATATGCACCCACCCCTCATATGTCTGGACACTGCTGGGAGTCATATGCACCCACCCCTCAAATGTCTGTCCACTGCTGGTAGTGATATGCACCCACCCCTCATAGGTCTGTCCATTGCTAGTAGTGATATGCACCCACCCCTCATATGTCTGTCCACTGCTGGTAGTGATATGCACCCACCCCTCAAATATCTGGACGCTGCTGGGGGTCCTGTACACTCACCCCTCATATGTCTGTCCACTGCTGGTAGAGATATGCACCCACCCCTCATATGTCTGTCCACTGCTGGGAGTCCTCTGCACCCACCCCTCATATGTCTGTCCACTGCTGGTAGTGATATGCACCCACCCCTCATATGTCTGGACGCTGCTGGGAGTCCTCTGCACCCACCCCTCATATGTCATGTCTGGACGCTGCTGGGAGTCATATACACCCACCCCTCAAATGTCTGTCCACTGCTGGTAGTGATATGCACCCATCCCTCATATGTCTGTCCACTGCTGGTAGTGATATGCACCCACCCCTCATATGTCTGTCCACTGCTGGTAGTGATATGCACCCACCCGTCATATGTCTGGACACTGCTGGGAGTCCTCTGCGCCCACCCCTCATATGTCTGTCCACTGCTGGTAGTGATATGCACCCACCCCTCATATGTCTGTCCACTGCTGGGAGTCCTCTGCACCCACCCCTCATATGTCTGTCCACTGCTGGTAGTGATATGCACCCACCCCTCATATGTCTGGACGCTGCTGGGAGTCCTCTGCACCCACCCCTCAAATGTCTGGACGCTGCTGGGAGTCATATGCACCCACCCCTCATATGTCTGTCCACTGCTGGGAGTCCTCTGCACCCACCCCTCATATGTCTGTCCACTGCTGGTAGTGATATGCACCCACCCCTCATATGTCTGGACGCTGCTGGGAGTCATATGCACCCACCCCTCATATGTCTGTCCACTGCTGGTAGTGATATGCACCCACCCCTAATATGTCTGGATGCTGCTGGGAGTCCTCTGCACCCACCCCTCATATGTCTGTCCACTGCTGGGAGTCCTCTGCACCCACCCCTCATATGTCTGTCCACTGCTGGTAGTGATATGCACCCACCCCTCATATGTCTGGACGCTGCTGGGAGTCATATGCACCCACCCCTCATATGTCTGTCCACTGCTGGTAGTGATATGCACCCACCCCTCATATGTCTGGACACTGCTGGGAGTCATATGCACCCACCCCTCAAATGTCTGTCCACTGCTGGTAGTGATATGCACCCACCCCTCATAGGTCTGTCCATTGCTAGTAGTGATATGCACCCACCCCTCATATGTCTGTCCACTGCTGGTAGTGATATGCACCCACCCCTCAAATATCTGGACGCTGCTGGGGGTCCTGTACACTCACCCCTCATATGTCTGTCCACTGCTGGTAGAGATATGCACCCACCCCTCATATGTCTGTCCACTGCTGGGAGTCCTCTGCACCCACCCCTCATATGTCTGTCCACTGCTGGTAGTGATATGCACCCACCCCTCATATGTCTGGACGCTGCTGGGAGTCCTCTGCACCCACCCCTCATATGTCATGTCTGGACGCTGCTGGGAGTCATATACACCCACCCCTCAAATGTCTGTCCACTGCTGGTAGTGATATGCACCCATCCCTCATATGTCTGTCCACTGCTGGTAGTGATATGCACCCACCCCTCATATGTCTGTCCACTGCTGGTAGTGATATGCACCCACCCGTCATATGTCTGGACACTGCTGGGAGTCCTCTGCGCCCACCCCTCATATGTCTGTCCACTGCTGGTAGTGATATGCACCCACCCCTCATATGTCTGTCCACTGCTGGGAGTCCTCTGCACCCACCCCTCATATGTCTGTCCACTGCTGGTAGTGATATGCACCCACCCCTCATATGTCTGGACGCTGCTGGGAGTCCTCTGCACCCACCCCTCATATGTCTGGACGCTGCTGGGAGTCATATGCACCCACCCCTCATATGTCTGTCCACTGCTGGGAGTCCTCTGCACCCACCCCTCATATGTCTGTCCACTGCTGGTAGTGATATGCACCCACCCCTCATATGTCTGGACGCTGCTGGGAGTCATATGCACCCACCCCTCATATGTCTGTCCACTGCTGGTAGTGATATGCACCCACCCCTAATATGTCTGGATGCTGCTGGGAGTCCTCTGCACCCACCCCTCATATGTCTGTCCACTGCTGGTAGTGATATGCACCCACCCGTCATATGTCTGGACACTGCTGGTAGTGATATGCACCCACCCCTCATATGTCTGGACGCTGCTGGGAGTCATATGCACCCACCCCTCAAATGTCTGTCCACTGCTGGTAGTGATATGCACCCACCCCTCATAGGTCTGTCCATTGCTAGTAGTGATATGCACCCACCCCTCATATGTCTGTCCACTGCTGGTAGTGATATGCACCCACCCGTCATATGTCTGGACACTGCTGGGAGTCCTCTGCGCCCACCCCTCATATGTCTGTCCACTGCTGGTAGTGATATGCACCCACCCCTCATATGTCTGTCCACTGCTGGGAGTCCTCTGCACCCACCCCTCATATGTCTGTCCACTGCTGGTAGTGATATGCACCCACCCCTCATATGTCTGGACGCTGCTGGGAGTCCTCTGCACCCACCCCTCATATGTCTGGACGCTGCTGGGAGTCATATGCACCCACCCCTCATATGTCTGTCCACTGCTGGGAGTCCTCTGCACCCACCCCTCATATGTCTGTCCACTGCTGGTAGTGATATGCACCCACCCCTCATATGTCTGGACGCTGCTGGGAGTCATATGCACCCACCCCTCATATGTCTGTCCACTGCTGGTAGTGATATGCACCCACCCCTAATATGTCTGGATGCTGCTGGGAGTCCTCTGCACCCACCCCTCATATGTCTGTCCACTGCTGGTAGTGATATGCACCCACCCGTCATATGTCTGGACACTGCTGGTAGTGATATGCACCCACCCCTCATATGTCTGGACGCTGCTGGGAGTCATATGCACCCACCCCTCAAATGTCTGTCCACTGCTGGTAGTGATATGCACCCACCCCTCATAGGTCTGTCCATTGCTAGTAGTGATATGCACCCTCCCCTCATATGTCTGTCCACTGCTGGTAGTGATATGCACCCACCCCTCATATATCTGAACGCTGCTGGGAGTCCTCTGCACCCACCCCTCATATGTCTGTCCACTGCTGGTAGTGATATGCACCCACCCCTCATATGTCTGTCCACTGCTGGGAGTCCTCTGCACCCACCCCTCATATGTCTGTCCACTGCTGGTAGTGATATGCACCCACCCCTCATATGTCTGGACGCTGCTGGGAGTCCTCTGCACCCACTCCTCATATGTCTGGACGCTTCTGGGAGTCATATGCACCCACCCCTCAAATGTCTGTCCACTGCTGGTAGTATTATGCACCCATCCCTCATATGTCTGTCCACTGCTGGTAGTGATATGCACCCACCCCTCATATGTCTGTCCACTGCTGGTAGTGATATGCACCCACCCGTCATATGTCTGGACACTGCTGGGAGTCCTCTGTGCCCACCCCTCATATGTCTGTCCACTGCTGGTAGTGATATGCACCCACCCCTCATATGTCTGAGTCCTCTGCACCCACCCCTCATATGTCTGTCCACTGCTGGTAGTGATATGCCCCCTCCCCTCATATGTCTGGACGCTGCTGGGAGTCCTCTGCACCCACACCTCATATGTCTGACCACTGCTGGTAGTGATATACCCCCACCCCTCATATGTCTGTCCACTGCTGGGAGTCCTCTGCACCCACCCCTCATATGTCTGGACGCTGCTGGGAGTCATATGCACCCACCCACGCACCCCCTTGGGGCTGTACACTGCTGGCCTGGACCTACACACACACCAATATGAAGGTAACATCCTGGGCCAGTCCACTAGGCCCACCTTCCTGGTCCGTGCCAATGTTGTAATGGTGCCGTAGGGGACGTGTGGTACACACCGAACACGTCCACTTCCGTTGTTGCGGTACGCAGGGTTTGCTGGACACGCCCCCCAAAGTGACCAGACCCTGGTGGAAATGTATGGCCTCCATATTATAGGTTTGGGTTTGAGTATGTGGTATGTTTCGTGCCCCTCACCCCCACCCTGGCCCCTGGGAGTTGTTCTCACCTTCTGCGGCGTATGAGTTGGGTGTGGTGCACCAGGTCGTAGGCCAAGAGGACCGGGATGACACGTACAATGGGGTTCATGGCGTGTACGTCGCATACCGAGGCTCCGTTGCGTAGCGGTTTGCATCGAACTCTGCTTTTCCGGCTGTGTTTGACTCTCATAAAAAAAGAGCCATACGGAGTGACGAATCGTACTTGCTGGGCCGGAAACCGCTGCGTGAATACGTCCGGACGTCGCGTACAAGCTGTTCCGGATCAGAATCGTAGGTATTTTTTCCACGTACGGTCTTTTGTACAATTCGTACAGAAATAGGCTTTCTGTACGAATCGTACTTCCTAGGTTGTAGGGACAGTTTACCGGGTGCGAGTCGTACGGAGAAAACGCTCCGTACGACGATTCTTAGGGCCTTTTTACAGGATCGGAATCGGCCCCCTTGTGTAATGTAATGCAATCTGGTGCTCATGTAAAGCAATGTGATGCTTTAGGGCCATGTTTGCACTTGATAAAACTGTAACAAAAAAAAGCTATGGGCCTCTTTTACTAATTTTTGGTGCAGGGCAGCGCAGCAAACCACTTTGCAGCACTGCCCTGTGTCAAAAGGAAAGGGCAGGAATGTGTCATATTTATGATATGCTGTGCATTACTGTTCTATCTGCCAGCGCAGGGGCACAATTTGGTGCCTAGCACCAACGCAGGCTGTCTGCGTTGTTGCCAGGATTGTTTTTGTGCAGGAAGGGACACCTTCCTGCACAAAGACAATCCATGGAGGTGTTTTCCTGGTTCTATGTGTGTTGCAGAATACAGCACCCATGGAAAGAGTAAAAAACGAGGAGAAATGAAAACATTTCTCCTCATTATGCCTGCTCGGAGGAGGTGTAAGGTTTTGGAGCTGCCCCATGTTTATGTGATTTTGAAAATCTGAGCAGCATCAAATACATGGATGTTGCATGGGAACACCCACAGCAATGCCCAAGGAACGCCTCCTTGATGCACAGTAAGGCCACACAACACTTTGTGCTGCCTTGCCTTACTTCAGACCTATGAGACCATGCAAAACCATGTAGGGTGGCTTTGCGATGCCTCATTGATATGATTGAGAGGCCTGCGCCACCAGAGCATCACAAAGAGTGGCGCTCCAGCACCACAGGCCTCTTGTAAAGTAGCCCCTCTGTTTTATTCCTGTCAATTTCAGGGTTTTATGTTAACATATGTCTCGATCTTATTTGTCAGACCAACTATGACATAAATGTAGCCTTTGATTTTGCAGTGAAAAAATATGTTTGATATATATTTATGTCTAAATAAAGGAGTCAAGAATGTAGGGGTGACCACTTACACTGTTAACTCTGAGGGCCCTATAAGGAGTCTGGCAGACCGAGGACCGCCAGACTCATGGTGGTGCAACGGTGGCCGATCCAGCCACTGCTGCACCGGGGGTCAGACCTCCCCATTAGAAGTTGAGCAGTCGGACCACCGGCCCCATCTGGGAACTGTCGTTTTTCCGGCTTTGGAGCGGCGGTCAGAGGCGCAATATGTTTGGCAGGACTGCCGCCGGTCCTGTCAAGCATATTACAAGTTTCCTCTCCTCCAGAATATACATGGAGGTTCTTCCTCCATGTAAACCTTGGAGTGGTATTCAGACAGAATATTGAGTTGGAAATATCGTGACACAGAAATATCGACAGCAAGAATATCGTGGTCAAGAATATCGAATTTAAGATAAGAAATATTGTTTAAAAAAATATAGAAGTCATTAATATCGTTTGCTAAAATATAGTTGTTTAAAATATAGATTTTTTAATTAGTGTTATGTATTTTAGTTTATATTTTAAATGTAGGTGATGTATTTTTTTGTATAAGGATTGCTTATGTTTTAAATATATGTGTTTCATTATTAGTAGATGTCAATTTTATTTTAAGTACATTTTTCGTTTTTTAGTTCTGTAGAGGGTTGTGGGTTTATAGGGGAATAGGGTGGGAAGTAATTTAATTATGATAAATCAATGATTATTTTTTATTTATTAATATTTATTTAATTGAGATTTTTTTATTGTTAACTGTGGCAAGTAATTTATTTTAAATTAATTATATCTGGTTATTAATTAAAATTAATTAATTGGCAATTAATTATGGTAATTGTGTAATTTGCTTTAGGTGTTGGTTGTTGTGTTTATAGGGTTAAGGGTGGGAAGTAATTTTGATTAGTTAATAATTAGTTGTTAATATATATTAATTAATTGATTGAAAATCAATTTTGGAAATTGTGTAATTAATTTTAGGTGCAGGTTGTGGGGTTTATAGGGGTAAAGGATGGGAAATAATTTATGTTTAATTAATTAATAATTAGTTGTTAGTTAATAATAATTAATTAATTAATTGAAAATTAAATATGGAAATTGTGTAATAAATTTTAGGTGTGGGTTGTGGGGTTTATAGGGGTAGAGGGTGGGAAGTCATTTATGTTTAATCATTTAATAATTAGTTGATCATTAATAATAATTAATTCATTGATATTTAATTAGGGTATTTGTTTAGTTTTTTGTGTGTGGGTTTTACTGTTATAGGGGTACAGTGTGGGAAGTAAATGAATGTTGCTTACTTTATAATTAGTTGTTAAATACTATTAGTTTCCTTAATTGAAAATACGTTTTAATAGTGTAATTAATTGTTTTACAATTTATTATTAGCTGTGGGTTTTGGGCATTATAAGGGTAAAGTGTGGGAAGTCAGTTAATTTTTATGAGCTTGAATTTGTTTTTTAATTAATATTATGTATTTAATTGGTTATTCATTATGTTAATTAAGTAAGTAAATACAAAAATAGATGTGGGTTGTGAATTGTGTGGTGTTATAGGGTAGGAAATAAAAAAAAGTTCATTTATGTAATAATTAATGTTTTTGTTTCTAAATTATAATATTTACTTGTTTGGAATTTTAAAAAAATGCTGTTTAATATAATATTTGTAGGTATTTGTCATATGTATTGAACATTATAATATGTTTCAAAAAAAAAATTATATTAAATATATTTGTATTATAATCTTTAACATAGTTATATATTTTTTAATGTATTTAGGGGCTCATTATGATGGAGGGCGGACGTCAGTCTGCTCGCCATCGTCGCGATACTGGGACCACCTGCCAGACGTTCGGCGGTCTCACCACTGCAATTAGGATGCGCCCACAATTCTGGCAGGTGCATCCAGGGCATTTAACATTGCGGACAGTGCTGCTGGCTGCAGCACAGTACGCAATGCTAAAATGCCATGCTGTTAATTTCCGTGCACTACCTGGCAGACACCACGTGGTGCCTGCCATGGAGTGCAGGGAAATGCAGTGGGGTTCCATGGGTACCCCCCAGTGCACCCCCCAACACAGAGGGGGCCCGCAACGGGCCCCCGAATCCAGCCTCCACCTGTGTTTTTGCAGTGGGATGACCGCTGCGAAAAGACAGGAGGAAAGGGATATCCTAATCCCTACGGTGGTGCAATGCTGGCCTGTGTTCTGGTTCTGCAAAGCGGGCAGAAAAGGATCTCCTTGCGGAACCGTAGCGGATGGACTTTCCGTCCGCTGGGGACAGATTGGGATTCCCACCACCATCATAATTCGGCTGTGGGAATATTCTGTGTGATGGCGGAAGGACCGCCACCATCGGCCTGGCGGTGGCGGTCCATGTGCCATCCTAATGACCCCTCTGTTTTTCGAATAATTTAGTTTTTGTAAATATTTTGTTTGTTTTTAATTTTGACCTTTTTACCCCTCCGCTATCCAACACTTTCCCTACTGTTGCACTCATTGGAGTGGGAATATTAATTTTTACCCCTCTGCCATCCAACACTTTCCCTACTGTTACAATTATTGGAGTGGGAATAGTAATGTTTACCCCTCCACTATCCACCACTTTCCTTTCTGTTACACTGACTGGTGTGGGAATAGTAATTTTCACCCCTCCGCTATCCAACACTTTCCCTACTGTTGCACTGATTGGAGTGGGAATAGTACATTTTATCCATCCACTATCCAACTCTTTCCCAACTGTCGCATTCATTGGAGTGGGAATAGTAATGTTATCCCTCTGCTATCCAACACTTTCTCTACTGTTGCAATGACTGGTGTGGGAATAGTAATTTTTACCCCTTGGCTATCCAACACTTTCCCTACTGTTGCACTTACTGGAGTGGAAATAGTAATTTTTACCCCTCTGATATCCAACAGTTTTCCTACAGTTGCATTCACTGGAGTGGGAAATAGTTGTTTTTACCCCCCCCCCCCCCGCTATCCAACACTTTCATAACTGTTACACTCACTGGAGTGGGAATAGTAATATTTACCCCTCCGCTAACCAACACTTTCCCTACTGTTGCACTCGCTGGAGTGGGAATAGTCATTTTTACCCCTCCGCTATCCAACACGTTCCCTACCGTTGCACAGACTGGAGTGGGAAATTTAAGTTTGAAGCTTTTTAAATAGTTTAATATTTTAATTTATATTAGATTTTTTTAAATTAGATTTTATGTTTTTGGCACAGATCTTGTTATTGCAGACTTGCAGAATACTTTTACAATAATTCTAATGTTGATCTGCCAAGCTACCTTCCAGATCCATTTAAGAAGTTCCGCCATCCCAAATCATGAACACCACAATGTGGTAGAAATCCTGTCCTTGATACATACATTTTATCCATCAAGAAACTCATCAAGGAATCAACACCTAAAAGGATTTTTGATAACATCACCCGAGAAGAAAGAAAAGCTCTCCACCTCCTTCAACAGAGAATGGATGTCATTATAAAACCGGCAGACAAAGGTGGTGCAGTGGTTGCCATGAAAGTAAGTGATTATATTGAGGAAGGAATGAGACAACTAATGGATATCAACACTTACAAACCTTTATAAACTGATCCCACAGAAGGCTTGAACAAAGAAATTAAGAACATGGTTGTAAGATACAGGAGCTTAAACCTTATTGAGGAAACAACAGCAGATATACTTGTTCATCCCAAACCAAGACCTGGGAGATTTTATATGCTTCCCAAAATTCACAAAATGAACAATCCTGGCCGTCCCATCATCTCTGGCAATGACACAGCCACTGAGAGACTATCTTTATTTGTCGACCTGCACCTCCAGCCCATTGTACAGGAACTTCCATCATTTGTTAAAGATACCAGTCACTTCCTTCAGATTGTTGAAAAATTAAACCAAACCTACACATTTGATGATGATATTCTTCTGGCTACATTTGATGTTACATCATTATACACCAATATACCACATGAGGATGGTCTTATGGCATTATCTGAAGCTCTTTATAAAAGAACTGTGAAAAAGCCATCAACAAATGTGCTTACCAACTTTGCAAGAGTTATCCTTAAATCCAACAATTTTACATTCAATGGTAAACACTATCTGCAGATACAAGGGACTTCATGTGCACTCGGATGGCTCCATCCTCTGCAAATATCTTCATAGGCAAACTAGAGAACTGTATACTTGCTACTTCTAGCATCAAACCACTGGTATGGCTACGATACATTGATGACATATTTATAATATGGAATGCAGGAAGTAGAACATTCGAACAATTTACAGCTTATATCAACAATATCCATCCTACCATCAAATTTACCAGCAGCAATACTAAACAGAAGCCTCATCTCCCTTTTCTGGATGTGCTACTCACCATTCATGAACACAAAATTACAACTGATCTGTACCACAAGCCTACAGATGCTCATTTGTATCTAAACTGGACTTCATATCACCCACACCACACTAAACTGAGGATCATCTACAGTCAAGCACTCAGAATAAGATGCATCTGCAGCAATGAGGAAACCTGTAAAGACCATCTACAGGAGCTTGCTATATTATTTAAAAGGCGAGGCTATCCTCTGCATGTCATACAGCAACAAATTGACAAGTCTTTGCAGTTACCCAGAGAAGCACGTATTTGGAATACCAACGGCAGAAACAAAAGTGACAGAACTCCATTTGTAGTTGACTATCATCCATCAGCTCCTAACTACAGAAATGTAATGCAAAAAACATTTCCCTTACTGTCCAGTTGTGAAAAATTGCAAAAGGTTTTTCCAAAACCACCAGTCATTGCTTACCGCAGAGCTCCAAATGTATGATCTCTTATTGTGAGAGCTGAACTCAAGCAAGCTGTAACAAATGCAGAGGTTTATTGCTGTGACTCTAAAAGGTGCATCACGTGTGAATATCTTTTACAAACATCAGCTGTAACTAGTTCTGTTACAAAAAGGACCTATGCAATAAGGCAGCATCTTACATGTCGCTCAACATGCATTATTTATGTGATTCAGTGCCAACGGCAAAGCTGTAAAAAACAATATGTAGGCCAAACAGTGAATGACCTCCGTACACGATTCAAGAACCACAAATCTACAATAATTAATAAGAAAATTGACCAGCCTGTAGCCAATCATTTCAACCTTGTGGATCATTCACTATCAGATTTGAAGATTTTCCCCGTGGAACATGTTTCAAAGGAAGAACTACTGGACTCCAGGGAAAACTTCTGGATGTACCGTTTAAAATCACTGCATCCAGATGGACTGAACATTACTGACAACACAACCTGATTACTGCATATCTCAAGAGCTCTCAGGACTGCATTGATTCCACATTCCAATTGGAATCTTCACACATGATGCTTTTTGAAGCTTCAGCTGTGTCATCTGTCCAGCCACAGAGCAAACCATCTTCTACTACCTGAGGAAGGCGGAAGCTGAAACGTTGTAGTGGAAATATATTTTTGTTCTTTGGTGAATCTATCTGTTTGAGTCACTTCTTTCTTGGATATTTTATTTCTTTGTGACTCATCGTATCCTTTGGGATCCAGATTTTTGCCCTCGCTGGCTGTTGTTTTCTTGTGATCCTTCAACTTCAAGTATATATATATATATATATATATTCACTTACAAAACCATAGGTTTCACACATGTTATAGTTAGCTGAACATTTCACTCGTGAAAAACCATTGAAATTCCCCCGTTATAGTTAGTGCAGGCAACTATAACTCACGCGACCGCAATACTCTGCTGATGACGTCAGATATTACATCACTGTATTTAGACACTTATTTACCCATGTCTTCTTCCATTAATTTTTAGCTATACATATATTACAAATATTTTTTTTTCAGAAAGACACATATGTCATCAGTGATGTAATATCTGACGTCATCAGCAGAGGATTGCGGTCGCATGAGTTATAGTTGCCTGCACTAACTATAACGGGGGAATTTCAATGGTTTTTCACGAGTGAAATGTCCAGCTAACTATAACATGTGTGAAACCTATGGTTTTTTCAGTCAATTTGTACGTTTTTTTAAATGCTAAGTTATGTATTTTTTTATTTTTTTTTAAGGTTTTTCACCGTGCGCGTACCGTATGCACACGGTGCGCTTCGCGCACCGTGCGCGCGCTATGCGCCCACGTTACGCAGTTCGCGGAATTTTCCCGTTTCTACCATACGCGCACGCTACGCGTACTCCGCGATTTTTCGCAAAAAAATTAAAGGAAATTTTGGCCCTTGGGGGTCCTTCTGGGACCCCCTGACAAAGGCTAGGGGGTCAGGGACTGTCCACCCTGCCCCTTTTCACGTTCTCCACCTTTGTTTTTCACCTCCTCAGACTGCGAGAGACAAAATGGCGGCCGACACTTCCTGGTTTCGACCGATTCGAATGTTTACTAAGATCTAACAACCAATCAGAATCGCGCTCGCGCACGGCAGCGTGCACGTACGGTAAGTTTTACCGTACGCTCACGGTGCGCGCTTATAGATATATATATGCTTTTAAATGCTATTTTCTCAGGAAATACTGAACAGATTTACACCAGACCTGCAAAAGGCACATCCCTGACCTGAGGACTACCTCTCTGCCAAATTTCAAGTAATTCTGTTCAGCCGTTCGGGCTGTAGCTTGGACTAAAGGTCCTATAGAAAAATGCATGGGGAAAACACGTTTTGGGACCCCCCTTTTTCTCAGCCCCCGCTTGACGAGCCCCCCGAGACTTTCAGGGAAGGAGCGGAGCGGAGCGCCCCACTATTTTGAAAATTTCGCGAGGATTCGTCAATCGGCGTCAAAGTTATTCCAAATAGAATGTTGCGGATTTCCAATGGAAACACGATCCTAACTATAACTATCTACTATAGATAGATAACTATATATATATATATATATATATATATATATATATATATATATATATATATATATATATATAATCTACTGGCGGTCGCCAGTAGATAGTTATAGTTAGGACCGAGTTCCCATATGAAATCTGAAAATTCTATTTTGAATAACTTTGGCGCCGGTTGACGAATCCTCGCAAAATTTTCAAAACTAATGGGGCGCTCCGCTCAGCTCCTACCCTGAAAGTCTTGGGGTGATTCGTCAAGCGGGGTCTGAGAAAAAAGGGGGGTCCCAAAACTCGTTTTCCCCATGCATTTTCCCATAGGACCTTTAGTCGAAGGTACAGCCCGAACGGCTGAACAAAATTACTTGAAATTTGGCAAAGAGGTAGTCCTCAGGTCAAGCATGTGCCTTTTGCATATATGGTGTCAATCTGTTCAGTAGTTCCTGAGAAAATTGCAGGTAAAAGTACATAAATATCTATAAGCGCGCACGGTGCGCGCACCATAACGTGCACGAGCGTAATTCTGATTGGTGGTTACATGTCAGTCAACATTCGAATCGGTCGAAATCAGGAATTGTCGGCCGCCATTTTGTGTGTGACAGTGAAAAAGAAAGGTGGAGAACGTGAAAAGGGGGCAGGGTAGAGAGTTCCTGACCCCCTAGCCTTTGTCAGGGGGTCCCTGAAGGATCCCGAAGGGTGAAAAAAACATTTTATTTTTTTTCAAAAATCGCGGGGTGGGCGCACGGTGCGCGCGCGGTGCGCGCACGGCAGAAAAAAATTCGTAAAAAAAATAGAATTAAAAATCAAGTTTAAGTGTTTGGATGTTGATTGGCTCTAAAATGAGCTGTTGTGTTAATTGAGGAACAGAGGAACAAAAAAAAAAAAATGAAAAAAATTATGGGGTGGAGCATGTGTGCTGCTGTATCTTGTTCTCTATTAGGTTAATGCTGGTCTCACCATAACAGAGAACAGCATTGCACACATTGCACCGTATTTGCACCTTCTGGAACAGAGGGTGCATATCCAGAGGTCGAGAAGCAGGTGAAGCTGCAGCCGCAGATGATGTGCTCGGCTGAGCTGCTGGAGGGTTGTCTCTTGCAGCTCGAGTAGACTCCCGATCATAATCCACTGGATGCACTTTTTGGAAGTGCCTTATCATGGAGTAAATACTAAAGGAGTATTTTTTTATGGGTCTCCTCTCGATAAGACCACTCTACAAACAGTGCAGGGGACTTTAGGAGCATTCACCTTCTTCTGGCCCTCTGGAAAAGTAAAAAATTTCCAAATAAATGAGTCTTTTTGTTTCCTCTGCGTTGGTGGCACAAAGGTCTCCTCCTCACTCCCAGAAGATGACTGCTGCTCTGCCATTTTCAAGTACTGGAGTACTGGAAAAGCTGTTCAGCTCCTTCTCCCAGGAAATCAGAAGAAATATTGAGGGAATGGGTGTGGTGTTTGAAGATTCTGAAACAGAAACTTCTATTAACCAATGAAAAGTGTTGTTTCGTAATCACATGACTTGCCGTGCGCGAACGGTGCGTGCACTGAGCACGCGCGCATGCACGCATGGAGCACGCGCGCTTGCGCGTACGGAGCACGCACGACGCACGCATGCGTGCACGGAGCATGCACGCATGCGCGCACAGAGCTCGTAAGCATGCGCGCACGGAGCACGCACGCATGCGCACACCGTGCGCGCACCGTCAAAAACCCTAAAAAAAATTTACAAACATTTTTTTTAAACTGTTTATAAGGTTATAGACAGTTTACAATTTGTATTTTTTTATTTTAATTTTATAGAAGATATTAACTATGCTGTTCAACTTTATCCAAACTCATTAAAAAAAAAAGATGATGAGCCATTCCATATTACAGGATTCAGTCAATCTATAACTATATACATAGGTAGCTTATTGTAAAATAAATATATAATAATACATTCATAAATTAGCATTTAAAAAACCTTTGAAATTCACTGAAAAAACCATAGGTTTCACACACGTTATAGTTAGGAATTAGCATTTAAAAAACCTTGCAAATTCACTGAAAAAACCATAGGTTTCACACGTTATAGTTAGCTGGACATTTTACTCGTAAAAAACCATTGAAATTCCCCCGTTATTGTTAGTTCAGGTAACTATAACTCGCGCGACTGCAATCCACTGCTGATGACGTCACATATTACATCACTGTATTCACTAAGATACTGTTAATAAGTCAGTTATACAATTAATTTTACAAAAAAACATCCATTTAGAAACGTATTTACCCGTTTATTCTTCCATTAACCTTTAGATATACATATATAAAAAATATTTATTTTACAGAAAGACACATATTCACTGGATGATGCCATCAGTGATGTAATATGTGACGTCATCAGCAGTGGATTGCGGTCGCGCGAGTTATAGTTACCTGAACTAACTATAACGGGGGAATTTCAATGGTTTTTTACGAGTGAAATGTCCAGCTAACTATAACATGTGTGAAACCTATGGTTTTTTCAGTGAATATATATATATATATATATATATATATATATATCTATATCTATATATATCTATAGTTGTACATTTTTATAAAATTTTCAAATTATAAAATAAATTAACATTAATAGTTTATTAAGTGTTTTAAAGTAATATACATATATTAATTACTATGTATGTGTTTAACTTTTTTTAAGTTTATTTGCTATATTTTTTTTATTTATATTAAATCAACTTTATTTTTCTATATTCTTTTATTATTTGACATATTTAATATTTATCATTTTATATGTATATATATATATATATATATATATATATATATATATATATATATATATATATATATATATATATATATATATATTCACTGAAAAAACCATAGGTTTCACACACGTTATAGTTACGAATTAGCATTTAAAAAACCTTGCAAATTCACTTAAAAAACCATAGGTTTCGCACATGTTATAGTTAGCTGGACATTTCACTCGTGAAAAAACAATGAAATTCCCCCGTTATAGTTAGTGCAGGCAACTATAACTCACGCGACCGCAATCCTCTGCTGATGACGTCAGATATTACATCACTGTATTTAGACACTTATTTACCCATGTCTTCTTCCATTAATCTTTAGCTATGCATATATTACAAATATTTATTTTTCAGAAAGACACATATGTCATCAGTGATGTAATATCTGACGTCATCAGCAGAGGATTGCGGTCGCGTGAGTTATAGTTGCCTGCACTAACTATAACGGGGGAATTTCATTGGTTTTTTACGAGTGAAATGTCCAGCTAACTACAACATGTGTGAAAACCTATGGTTTTTTAAGTGAATTTGCAAGGTTTTAAATGCTAATTCGTAACTATAACGTGTGTGAAACCTATGGTTTTTTCAGTGAATTTGTACGGTTTTTAAATGCTAAGTTATGTATTTAATATTTTTTTTTTTTTTAGGCTTTTCACCGTGCGCGCACCGTGCGCGCTCTGTGGGCAGTCCGTGCGCAGTCCGTGCCATGCGCTGACGGTGCGTGCACCCCGCGATTTAAAAAAAAATTAAAAATTGTTTTTTTCTCCCTTGGGGGTCCTTCTGTGACCCCCTGACCAAGGCTAGGGGGTCAGGAACTGTCCACCCTGACCCCTTTTCACGTTCTCCACCTTTGTTTTTCACCCCCTCAGACTGCGAGAGACAAAATGGCGGCCGACACTTCCTGGATTTGAGCGATTCGAATGTTTGCCGACATCTAACAACCAATCAGAATTGCGCTCGCGCACGGCAGGGTGCGCGCACGGTGCACGCACGGTGCGCGCATCTAGATATGGATATGGTTTTAAATGCTATTTTCTCAGGAAATACTGAACAGATTTACACGAGACCTTCAAAAGGCACTTCCTTGACCTTATGGCTACCTCTTTGCCAAATTTCACGTAATTCTGTTCAGCCGTTCGGGCTGTACCTTCGACTAAAGGTCCTATGGAAAAATGCATGGGGAAAACGCGTTTTGGGACCCCCCCTTTTTCTCATTCCCCGCTTGACGAATCACCACGAGACTTTCAGGGTAGGAGCTGAATGGAGCGCCCCATTTGTTTTGAAAATTTCGCGAGGATTCGTCAACCGGCGCCAAAGTTATTCAAAATAGAATTTTGAGATTTCCTATGGAAACTAGGTTGTAACTATAACTATCTACTGGCGACCGCCAGTAGATAATATATATATATATTATATAATATATGTATAGGTAGTTATAGTTAGGACCCCTTTTCCATAGGAAAACCTCAACATTCTATTTTGAATAACTTTGGCGCCGGTCGATGAATCCTCGCGAATTTCTCAAAATAGGTGGGGCGCTATGCTCCGCTCCTACCCTGAAAGTCTCGGGGGGTTTCGTCAAGCGGGGGCTGAGATAAAAGGGGGGTCCCAAAACGCGTTTTTCCCATGCATTTTTCCATAGGACCTTTAGAACGAGCTACAGCCCGAACGGCTGAACAGAATTACTAGAAATTTGGCAGAGAGGTAGTCCCTAGGTCAAGGAAGTGCCTTTTGTAGGTTTGGTGTAAATCTGTTCAGTAGATTCTGAGAAAATAGCCTTTAAATCAATATATATATCTGAGCCCGCTTACGGTACGCTTACCGTACGCTTACCGTAAGCGTACGGTGGCGTGCGCGAGCGCGATTCTGATTGGCTCTTAGATCTTAGTAAACATTCGAATCGGCCGAAACCAGGAAGCGACGTCCGCCATTTTGTCTCTCGCATTGAGAGTTATTTCTCAAACTTGATGCCCAAAAACATGTTACGGGGCTTTTTTGACAACACCCTCCCACACAGTCATGTTGAGGGAGTCCCCAAACATCCCCCAAGAGCAAAAACGGTTTTATTTTTTTTTCGGCAATTTCGCCGAGTACGCTTACCGTACGCTTACCGTAAGCGTACGGTAAAAAAATAAAAATTAAAAAAACACTATCCACACTTACCCCACCCCCTGTGCTTTTGGTGGCCGGAGGCCACCAAATGTACAGGGCTTATTAATAGGTAAAAAAAACTAAATTTTGGCAACATGAAATTATAAAATCGAAATAAAAAAAACACTATCCACATTGACCCCACCCCCTGTGCTTTTGGTGGCCAAAGGCCACCAAATGTACAGGGCTTATTAAAGTTGATAAAAACCGTGCACGGAACGAACTGCGTTAAGTGGGCGCGCACGCCTCGAATGGCGTAAAGTAACTTAGCATTTAAAAAACCGTACAAATTCACTGAAAAAACCATAGGTTTCACACACGTTATAGTTAGGAATTAGCATTTAAAAAACCTTGCAAATTCACTGAAAAAACCATAGGTTTCACACATGTTATAGTTAGCGGAAATTTTACTGATAAAAAACCAGTGAAATTGCCCCGTTATAGTTAGTGCTGGCAACTATAACTCACGCGACCGCAATCTTCTGCTGATGACATATGTGTCTTTATGAAAAAAAAATATTTGTAATATATGTATAGCTAAAAATGTATGGAAGAAGACATGGGCAAATAAGTGTCTAAATACAGTATTAGCATCAGCAGAGGATTGCGGTCGCGTGAGTTATAGTTGCCAGCACTAACTATAACGGGGCAATTTCACTGGTTTTTTATCAGTAAAATTTCCGCTAACTATAACATGTGTGAAACCTATGGTTTTTTCAGTGAATATATATATAGATAGATATAGATATATATATATATATATTACCTATATTACCTACTGGCGGCTATAGTTAGGACCTATTTTCCATAGGAAATTCGCAACATTCTATTCCCAATAACTTTGGCGCCGATTGACGAATCATCACGAAAATTTCAAAAGGTTTGGCCAGCTACGGTCCGCTCCTATCCTGAAACTCTCAGGATGATTCGTGTAGTGGGGGCCGAGAAAAAAGGGGGTCCCAAAACATGTTTTCCCCATGCAATTTCCCATAGGACCTTTAGCCGCAGCTACAGCCCGAACTGCTGAACGGAATTATGCCAAATTTGGCAAAGGTGTAGTCCTTAGTTCAGACTTGTGCCTTTGCTTAAATGGTGTCAATCCGTTCAGTAGTTTCTGAGAAAATCACAATTAAATGTACATATATATCTATGGCCTTGGAGGAGCCGCGTACCGTAAGAGCACACAGTGTGCACCCTGCCGTGCACGAGCTGTATTCTAATTGGCTGTCAGCACTCCAAATCAGGAAGTGTTGGCAGCCATCTTGTGCCTCGGTAGAACCGAGGCACAAGAATCCTAAAAAACAAACACACAAAACGTGAAAACGGGGCAGGGTAGAAACACCCTGACCCCCTAGGGCTACTCAGGGGGTCCCACAAGGACCCCCAGGGCCCCCCAAAAATTTCGTATTACTTATTAGCCCCCAGTGGGGGCCAAATCCCGGGGCAATAACATAGTTTAAGTGGGGGGCCCAAAGGGGCCCCCCATCACCGGGGACCACCACCCCTGGAGCTTTATTGTAAATTGTGCGGGGGCTCATAGCCCCCCAGCCCCGGGGACCGCCACCCCCGGGACTTTTTTTTTTCAAACCTGTGTGGGTGGGCTTGAGCCACCACAACACGCCCCGGGGACCACCACCCCCGGGGCTTTTCAAATGATGGGAGGGGGGCCGCGCGGCCCCTTCCCTGGAGCCCTTGATGGCCCTGGGGACCACCACCCCCCAAGGGCCGGCTCCTGGAGTGTCCCGGGGTGCCCACTCCCGGGACACTGCCATTTGCAATGACAGGGCGTGAGCCTAGCGGCTCCCACCCGGTCATTCAAAACTGCTTTGCTATTTGGAAGAGAGAGAAGGAAACCTGATCTCTCTTCCAAATAGCAAAGCAGATTGCTTTTCCACATGGGGAGCAGCATGTTAGCTGCTCTCCATGGCACATGGCACATGGAGGGGAAAACGCAAGTTCAATACTTATGCCCACCCCCCTGGACCCAGGGTCTCCCCAGGGGGCTTATTTCCAATATTTCTTTAACAGGATTGTGGATATGCAGGTCCTTTGTGGATCCACAATATCATTAAAAATAATTACATTTTGGGCTGGGGGGGTCCTGATGGGACTCAGATTTGGGGGCAGGAAATCCCTACCCTGCTCCTATAAGGTTTTTTAATTCATTTTGCAGGACAAGCAACTGAGTTCTGGGATCCAAAAGGGCTGTTGCCATGTCATGGTTCATGTTGTGGCAGCCAATCAGATCTTATCCTAAGATCTTTAGATGTGTCAAAGTTGCAGATCCCCTGCAATGTGAAATATACATACATTTTTAACCTCGATTTCTCAGAAACTACTGAACAGATTTACATCACAAAAAGCATGCTTTCTAGATCAAGATCTAGCTTTCTCTCCAATCTGATATAATTTCTTTCAGCCACTTTGACCATAACTGTGTCCAATTTTCCAGTGGAAAATTGCACAGGAAAAACACATTTTTGAACCACCCCCCCTTTTCTCCGCCCCGCTGATGGATTGCCCCGATCACCAGTAGAGAGACCTTGAGGTGGTTCTGGTGGTTCTCGCGAACTAAAAAATCCATTTCCTATTGAAGAATGGTTCTAACTATCACATTCAATTAGGGACTGCCACTTGGTGATATATATCTATATATCTATATATATCCAAACAAGAAAAACATGGCATTCCAGGGAAAATTGTATATCAAAGCAATTTATTTAGCCAAGCAATCGTGTCTTTGACACACACCAACACGTTTCGACAACAAGTCTTCTCACCATTAGTGAGTTCTTTTTTATTACAAATTTTTTACAGGATCCCAATTTGGCCATTATGCAGCATTGTGGGAACTGTAGTTCATGACATATATTTAAAAGAAAACGTAATAGAAGTGAAAAATGGAAATATAAAATTACAAAGGAAATAAAAATCTTGATCTATGTGGACTATTTTCTGGCACCTGGGGTAACAACTTTGAGATTGTATATAAAGAACACTGGGGACTTTCTCAAAATTCTGCCCAACACTGGATGGCAAGAGGTGTACTTACTACTAACGATAGATGTGGTGTCACTATAAACGTCAATGAACCATGATCTAAGAATAAAATCAACTGAGTACTTCCTAATACAGAGAAACATTAAGGAGCTGGAACACTCAGTCATACTACTAACAATGTTTGACATTTGTCTAAAAAACAATGTGCTTCTCTTCAATCATCAGATGTACTCATAAATCCGTGGTACAGTGATGGGAGCTTCCTTCTCTTCAAGCTATGCCAACCTTACCATGGGTTGGTGGGAGAAAACTGTAATTGGTGGGAAGAGAACAAGACATGCACAAAGAATTGTGATCACAGTATAATTTTTTTTTGTTTTATGCCCCCCCCTTGAAGGAAGGTAGGATCCTTCTGAATGGTTACCCCCACTTTTACTTGGTGCTAAGCTGTTTTTGACTAGTCTGACTGCTATCCTGCTAATCAGGAGCCCAGTACCTCTGCTTTCCCCTTAAATTGTTATGTTCAGTACTTAGTTGCATCCCAGGATGGATACTGGGGTACCCTTCTCAGTCCCTAGTACACGGTACTAAGGTACACAGGGCATAGGTACCCCAGAGGTCCTCCATGGGTTAAAGCAGGTATTATGCCACCCACGGGAGACCATTCAAAGTGTAACTACAGGCCTGCCATTGCAGCCTGTGTAAGCTGGTGCCTGTATCACTTACGAAAGATATAGGTTTTGTGTATCTAGGGTCACTGCACTGAAAACCTATAAGTCACCCCTATGGCAGGCCTTATAAATCCTGCAGGCAGGGTGCTTGGTTCTAAGTGTGAGGGTGCCTCTGCATGAGCAGGACACCCCTACCGCCTATGGAGTCCATTCTGCCGGGTTGTAAGTGAAGCAGCCATATAATATATAGAGGGGCACCGTGTAATTATGCGATGACCATCACAAAATCGGCTGCAACAAAACCTATCATGTTTGATCTCAAACATGTTGGAATCATACCCCACACCATAAATGGTGTGGGGGTATGATTCCACCTTAAATAGTGTGGAGGTATGATTCCATGTACTGGAGGCTCTCAGTGCACCCGATACCGGTCTTTTAGACCTGGACAGCACAGCATGGCTGCTGCTGACCAAGGACATGAGTCTGCCCTCCTGCTGCTGAGCTAGGCTCGAGCAGGGGAAGGCAGAACAATAGGAATCCTGTCACAGGGAGGTGTGACCAACTCCCAGACAGGATTTAGTGTATGGAGGTGTGGTGGGTGCGCTTGCCAGCACCACTCAGTCTGCATGAGGGGCACATTTGGTATTCCTGTGCATAGTCCTGTTCAAACCAGCTCTGGGAGCTGTTGGCTCCCGTTCTGGCACAAAACTCGACAAAGGACATGGGAGTAACCTCACCCCTGTCCAAACCCTCCCATTGAAGGGTCCCTTGAATTGGACTAACCATTTCCTTAGGGTACTTAAGAGGTTACCTCTGGGTGGGTCCCTAGATTCGTTGTGGGACACGATTCAATTCAGACACCACTTCAACTTCTACCGTTGGGGGACTCTGGACTTTGCTGGACTTCATTTGGGCTCGACTTTGTCCCCCTTTCAGTCTGCTGCATCATCTGTGCCTGTGCAACATACAAGAACCTTCCAAGGCCTGTGGACATCCATGACACTTGAAAGAATCTCCCTTGAAGTGAAGGAGTCACTTTCCTGCATCTGCAGGCACCGCAACTAAGCTGACAAGTCTGCTGATCCTGAGCTCCTACAGACTCCGAAAGGTTCTGCAACACAGGTTTCGGTTCTACACAGCTCTTGATGCCTGCCCTGCCCTCCTGCTAGGTTTGGGCCTGTATCCCTTGTGGGAGCCGCAGGAACCGAACCCCTGTGTACTGCGTTGACTTGCTGTTGCAAAGGCTTGTTGGCTTCCTTCCACTAGGATCTTCGGGCTCCAAGTAGTACCTTAAGCATCTCCAGTGACTGGAATCTTTGTCCACACCACATTGCTTGCACCATGGTCTGCATCTTTTGGTGAGCTTCTTGAGGTCCTCTTGCGACTTCACTGCCTCCGGCCTGTGGGTCCTGTTGAGGGTCACCTTTGTTTCCTTTGGGCTCCCCTAATTGTTTGGGGCCTGACTTACTCCCCTGCTTGTGGCAAGTCCCCTGGACCTTGCTGGTCCCAAAATTGCACCTTCTTCGACATCCACGTTCCTTGCAGTTGTCAAGGCTTGTTGGAGCTCCCGCCAGACACCGACCCCTTAGCTCTGGACATCCAACGTGGGACAGCTTGTGCATGGCTACTGGTCTTCCTCAGCATCGCCTGGTCCTCACAGCTGCAGAGTCAATGTCACCGTCAACTCTCCTGCAACACCCGACATCGGTGGGCATTCGTCTTCCAGATCTCTTGGTCACTTCTGAGTGACATGGACTCTGTCCTCTCTGCTTGCAGGTACCTCTCAACTAGAATCCACCTTCAGATTCCACCGGACACTTTATCCTTCTCTAGCAGCGGCACATTCCTGAGGTCCTCCATTGGGTTTAATGGCGGTTTCCGACACCACTTCACACCTATGCACCAGGCTTCTGAAGGAAGTGGCCCTTAGGGGTCACCCGGGCTATTTACAACCACCTGCTATGCCTTTTCAAGCAATGAAGAGTCGGTCAGACAGTAGAGAATACAAACAGGTTTTATTAGCAATACTCTGCAGAGGAGTCCAATCTGACTTGCACCCTAAGATGTCTGCCAAGGGACTGGCTCCCCAACGGCCTGCTATGAATGATAATTCCTCCAAGAACCCCCCAACCACGCCCACAGTTGAAAGCTACCGGCTCAGGCCATACACAAACAGGGGGGCACAGAAGGATGGGCTACCACCTGCCAGATGGGTACATACTATCTGCAGCTCAAGGTTACCGCCTGAGTCCCAGCGTCTCCTAACGTGGGAGCAGAACCACACACTCGGATAGGCATGCAAGGGCAGAATGGCCTATTCATTAGTAAATGGAGAAGCAGCCTTGAATAATAAAGAAAATAGAACTAAATAGAGTGTTCTGCTGAGGCAAGCAATACGAATAATGAGGCCTAGTTCAGGCAAAGCCTAAGCTGCCTAATAGGGATTACGAAATACAAAATGTAGTCACACTCGCTAACTAAAGCTTGCAAATTACAGGGATAACTCAGTGGGTTGCATATGTGAATGCAAATGGTATCTATTTAGCCAGACCCTGCTAACCTAATATAAAATAAAACGAGTCTATAGCAAGAATGGGGTTTTCAAACCTAACACTTCCCTGGTGTAGGTCACGTGGGTACTAGGGTATCCGCGATTGGGGTGGCTCTCCAATCTTCTGTCTTCCATGGGGTGTCTTCAAGGTCCACTGGGAAGGGTCCTTAATCTTTAAAAATCCAACTGCGACTTACACGTTGACTTGTACGGAGAACGCGGTCATGTTCCCATACTGCACACGATCTCTGTGGGGTCCCTATCTACTCACGTTGGGTGGTTTCTTGGGTCCCCAGCACTTCCATGTCTTCTCAACACTGTCTTGACCTGAGTCGTGGTTCTTATACCACTTTCTTAGCATATGGTTTGCCCTTCCCCCACCGGGTCCATTTTGTTTTCTGTGCTATTTACTGTATTTCTATGCAAAGTATTGTGTGCATTGTGTTTATCACTGGATAGGAGATATTGAAACATGTTAGAAAGTATTATATAAAACAATATATACATTTAATCTATACTATAAGATTGCCTTCTGGTAAAACAAGCTGCTTTACACTCCTTCTGGACTAAGCCTGAAAGATCCTCTCCACAGCCACCACATAGAGCGCTTTCTAAGGTTGGCAAAGACCTCTTAAATCACCATAAGGGTTGCCTGGACCGGTGCAGGGTGCCCACTTACATTAGTGGACACCATATGCCAAGCCAGTCTCTCACACACCTAATAGGGTCTAGGTCATCAGAGTATACTGACCTTGACCCCTTATATTATTTATTTTGTTACTTCATGGCATGGGGTTAAGTCCCCGAGACCTGTAATGGCTGTCAGCAACATTTTTCTCATGTTGCTGGCAGCCAACCAGAGGTTGAGCTCCAGCAGGAGTCTGACTCCCACATGGAGCAAGATGGCCCAAGGGAAATAAAGCTCCCTGGGCCAATCAGAATGCACTATTTATGTTCTTGCGGACCCATCTGTCAAGCTGTACCATTATTTTCAACCCCTAATGTCTCAAAAACTACTGTACGGATTTCCATCAAATCACAAAAAGCACAACCAATGGACCATGATCTAGCTTCATGCCAAAGTTAGTGTAAATCCATTCAGCAGTTTTTGCAGTAGCATGTCTGAAAGAAGTCTATGAAAAATGCTTGGGGATTTGGTGTTTTGGGACCCCCCTTTTTTCTTGGCCCCCTCTTGATATATCACTCCAAATCTCCCCCTACACAAGCTAGTTAAAAAGAAGCATATTTTTGGAAAGTGTCATGGAGGTTCTTCAAACAGTGCCAAAGTTAATAGCAACACAAAATGCTTTTTCTTTGGAACAGCTGAACTCACTATAACTAACTAGAAAGTATACATGTAGATATACATATATATATATATTCACTTAAAAAACCATAGGTTTCACACATGTTATAGTTAGCTGGACATTTCACTCGTAAAAAACCAATGAAATTCCCCAGTTATAGTTAGTGCAGGCAACTATAACTCACGCGACCGCAATCCTCTGCTGATGACGTCAGATATTACATCACTGTATTTAGACACTTATTTACCCATGTCTTCTTCCATTAATCTTTAGCTATACATATATTACAAATATTTATTTTTCAGAAAGACACATATGTCATCAGTGATGTAATATCTGACGTCATCAGCAGAGGATTGAGGTCGCGTGAGTTATAGTTGCCTGCACTAACTATAACGGGGGAATTTCATTGGTTTTTTACGAGTGAAATGTCCAGCTAACTATAACATGTGTGAAACCTATGGTTTTTTAAGTGAATTTGCAAGGTTTTTTAAATGCTAATTCGTAACTATAACGTGTGCGAAACCTATGGTTTTTTCAGTGAATTTGTACGGTTTTTTAAATGCTAAGTTATGTATTTAAGAATTTTTTTTTTCAGGTTTTTCACTGTGCGCGCACCGTGCACACTATGTGGGCGCACGGTGCACAGTGCGTGCCGTGCGCGCACGGTGCGCGCACCCCGCGATTTTTTTAAAAATGTTTTTTTTTTTTCTTCCTTGGGGGTCCTTCTGTGACCCCCTGAACAAGGCTAGGGGGTCAGGAACTGTCCAGGAACTGTCCACCCTGCCCCCTTTTCACGTTCTCCACCTTTGTTTTTCACCCCCTCAGACTGCGAGAGACAAAACGGCGGCCGACACTTCCTGGTTTCGAACGATTCGAATGTTTACCGATATCTAACAACCAATCAGAATTGCGCTCGCGCACGGCAGGGTGCGCGCACCCTGCGCGCACGGTGCGCGCATATAGATATGGATATGGTTTTAAATGCTATTTTCTCAGGAAATACTGAACAGATTTAAACGAGACCTTCAAAAGGCACCGCGCGCCCACTTTACGCAGTTAGTGCCGTGCACGCACGGTGGTCACGCGGTGCGCTGCGCGCACCGCGTGCCCACGTTACGCGGGATGGGCCATGTACGCACGATGCGCTTCGCGCACCGTGCGCACATGGAGGACATATTATGCGCTTCGTTGTGAAAGGTGATCATTTATATTTTCAATTGGTATATATAAGCCATGCACAAAAGGTGCACATCGGGCACCTTTTGCACACGGGTGGGGATAGTGTGGATAGTTTTTTTTTTTTTTATTATTTTTTACCGTACGCGTACGGTAAGCGTAATCGGCGATTTTTCGAAAAAAAACTAATTGAATTTTTGGCCTTGGGGGTTCTTTGGGGACACCATCATCAATGCTAGGTGGTTAGGAACTGAATACATTGCCCCTTTAGATGTTTTTTGCCTTTGTTTTTGCTGCCTCACTCAGAGTGCGAGAGAGAAAATGGCGGCCGCCGCTTCCTGGTTTCGACCGATTCGAATGTTTACTAAGATCTCACAGCCAATCAGAATCGCGCTCGCGCACGGCACCGTAAGCTTACCGTAAGCGCACGGTAAGCGCACCGTAAGCTGCCACAGATATATATATTGATTTAAATGCTATTTTCTCAGGATCTACTGAACAGATTTACACCAAACCTACAAAAGGCACTTCCTTGACCTGAGGACTACCTCTCTGCCAAATTTCAAGTAACTCTGTTCAGCCGTTCGGGCTGTAGCTGTGTCTAAAGGTCCTATGGAAAAATGCATGGGAAAAACGCGTTTTGGGACCCCCCTTTTTTCTCAGCCCCCGCTTGACGAATCCCCCCGAGACTTTCAGGGTAGGAGCGGAGCGTAGCGCCCCACCTATTTTGAAAATTTCGCGAGGATTCGTCGACCGGCGCCAAAGGTATTCCAAATAGAATGTTGCGGATTTCCTATGGAAACAGGGTCCTAACTATAACTATCTACTGGCGACCGCCAGTAGATAATATATATATATATATATATATGTATATATATGCATGTAATTATGTGTGTCCTTATGTACCATCAAGATTCTTGTAGGTCTCTAATCAGTGTGTCCATTGAATTTCGAAACCACAATATCGAGGATAGAATATCAGAAATAAAATACCAACAGGTAAGTAAGTCTAGATTTTCTATTCCTAACTCAACATTTATGTACCTACCTACAATATATACTAATCTGCAAGGTACATATATGTGAAGTTAGGAATAGTAAATTCATACTTCCTCTTATGTACGTACCTTTCAGTATTTTGTCCCTCGATATTCTGTCCTTGATATTCTTGTACCACAATATTGTTGTTGTCGATATTCAGCACTACAATCCTCAAATTAAGAAAAAAACAATGTCAGTAGAGATGGAGAGGAACTCTAATAGCCTTCGCAGCTGGGCATATATACAAAAAATGTTCTACAGCCATATATCAAATTGATGAAAATATTCAGTATGTAGCTTGACTGATGGACAGTAGTCATGGGTTATACCATATAAATAAATATATCCACACACATACACACATGCATGCATATACATGCTTGCAAGAGCGCACGCACACACACACACATACACACCCTAACATAAAATTGCCCTGTTACATGTTATAGATGGCCCGAACACTTGTATTTGAGGCCACTTATGTGCACCACGCAAAACATTTCTAGGAGCGCTGTTGGACATCTCACAAATGTAAGAAAAGACACAAATATTTAAAGTGCTATATATGTAGAACAATGGTGAGGTGGGTTCAACATTATTGATCAGGCATGGTTATTAGGGAGGGAAATGGGAGATGGCATGAATTGAGTTTGGCATAATGGCAGACATCTACCTGACTCCACGATGAAACCTGATTGTAGTGCTTTATTTACTGGGATGGCTTTTGCATCAATTGTGGTGTTTCTGCTGCTTATATACAGTAAGGGGCAAATTTATTTAAAAATCACGCAGCACAAGTCACCTTGCTGTGATGTGTGATAGGGAAAGAGCAGGAATGCACTGTATCTAACATTACATGGTGCATTTCTGTCTTTTCTCTGAGCTGGCGCCCAATGTGTTGCCTGGCACCAATGCAGTCACACTTGTACCATGGTGTAGGGTGCCTGCGTTGGAAGCAGGATTGTTTTTGTACTTGAAGGAACCCCTTCCTGCACAAAAGTAATCATCTGAGGCATCTTCCTCTTTCTATGTGTTCTGCAAAATTCAGCACACGTAGAAAGAGGAAGTAATGAGGAGAAATAAAGCTATTTATTCTTGTTATGCCTCACCCTGAGAGGCATAGCATTTTGACACATTCCCAGGTTTACCAGTAATGGTAAATTTGGGAATACGCCAAAATTCATGGGTGGATGCGTGGGAACACCCTTGGTCTACCCATAGAACACCTCCCTGTGGCAGAGTTTCACAATGCAGCACTGCATTGCTTTACTTTACATTTATTATGCCACGCAAGGCCACACAAGATGGCCTTGCGTGACTTGATAAATCTAAATTACCAGTTGCATCACTCTTGAACCCCATTGGTGCAAGGGCGATGTAACTCTTTAATAGATATGCCCCTAAATATTGAGAAACTAGAGGTAATTAAGTATGAACTGCAGTACATGTCAGTTTTCAGATTAACACAGTTATAAAGGAAATGCATAGTGAACACACTACACAAGAAATGTAAAGGTTGGAAATGTTCCCTTCCATCGAGATCACCCAGGATTTTTGTTTGCCTTTTACTGAACGCTCTTTTTGTTGGCTGTAGAATTCTGTGCACTTTACCCCTGCTAACCAGAGGTAAAGTGCTTGTGCTCTCTTTTTTAAACATGCTAAAATTGGTATACCCCTGATTAGCATAAAAATGTACTTATAAGTTGCTAATATATGGCATTACTCGTACCCAAAGTCTGCAAATAAATGCTACTACTGCAGTCAAGCACTCATTGCGCTACCCACTAAAGGAGCAGTGTAAAATATGTCTACAGACTAGCCATTGCCACTTTGAAGTTCTAAACTGCTAATTCTACCTGGTAAAAAAACCTTTGTGATGCCTAAACCTTATTTTGCCATATTTAAATGTCAAAACTACTAAGGTAGGCCCCCAAAGCCCGACAGCATGGTTCATGGTATTTAAAAATAGGACATGTATATTTAATGGTAAACATGTCCTGGCAGTGAATGCCCTCCAAAGTCGTTGTTCCATGTGGCAAGGCTGACTTTCTGATAGGTTAACACTGGTCTGCACTACCACATTGAATAAGTTCCAAATTTTGTTTGAGAATAGCTAGAAAAATAATTCAAGGACTCATTATAATTGTAATTTACAATCCAACTTAATGATTAAGTCAGACTTTATATTATTATTTAAAATTACTCTTTTAGAAAGTTTTCATTCTCCTGCCTATAACACAAAAGGCTTTCCTGACTGTCTATCTGTCACCTGACCCCTGTTGGCTCCCAGGTGGTGAGATGTTTGTTACTCCTAGACAATGGGCAGAGGGCAGGGTCTGGGTTCAGGGAGAGCATCTCCTCTTTTGACACAATGGCTGGGGGGCTCTGCCTAGCCCCTTTCTGCACTTCAAAAGATACCTACCCTGTCACTGGCAGATGAAGCTCACACATAGGCCTGACTCCATTTTGTCTCTCAAGTCAGGCTGCCTCCAAACCGAGAGGGATCGTAAGAACTGACCAGAATTGGTTTAGGGTGTAAACAAAGGATTGCCTTGAGCTTATGATCCCAAGAGAGACTCTAAGCTACAGGGACTCAAAAAACTTCTTCAGGCATTGCTCCCTGAAACAGCTGCACTAACCAGTTCCAATTGAACCTGTCCGTGACCTTGCTGCTAGCCTCTGTTGAATTGAGTTCTAAACCCCAAGTGGTGCCCCACAGGGCCTGGACATTTGGCTGGTGTTAAGTGAACTCTTCCTGTTCCCAAACTGCAAGAAGTGGGACCTAGAAACTTTTTGGCAACTTTTTAAAAGGATAACTGACATGACTGGGTCACCAGCATAGCTGCAGACACCAACATTGAATCCCCAGTCAGCCACAACTTGTCGGTTTACCCCGCTGATGAAGATCTGACTTCCAGAAAGAATTTGAAGTCTGAACGTAGGAGCTTCATGGGAACCAACACGGAGCAGCATTTGATCAGCATTAGGGCCTTTCTGGACACGGACTGCGGACTTTGTCAACTCGGAACTTACCTGCCTCCATAGACAACTGCAGCAGGACACTGTTCTTCAGCAGCCAGCCATTGTTGAGCCCCACTTCGGGCCTAGCTTGCAGCTTGCCATGCTGATGACTCATCAATGGACACTTTTTATCCATCAAATTCTCTAAGTCAAAAGGTAAACTTTCAGATGGGACAATCCTCATCCCTGTACCCAACTGCCGATCCATCACAGTCTGCCTTATCGTTTGATTTTACCCTGTTGCCACTTTGTGCCTTTTGGTGCTATTTTTAATTCAAACTTTAAAAATTAATTTTCCCAATACTACTTTTTGGATTTTTATCATTTTGGTGTCATATAGTTATTATAATCTCTATTTCTATTAAAAGAATTGGGATTTTTCTAATGTTTTCACTGCATTACTGTTTGAGAAGTGTATAAATCCTTTACACATGACCTCTATACTAAGTCTGTCTGCTCTGTGCCACAGGTACCAGAGAGTTGATTTAGTGACTTTGAAGGTTTATCCTAACAAGGGTTCTGATTATTATTTGAAGTGAGTTCTCACTCCTTCAACCAATTCTCCATTTTCTTCCAATATTCAATGAGCAGCCTTTGCGGTGTGTATTTCTCTTGTTGAGTGCATTGAAATGGTGTGGCCCGCAAGTTTGAGGGAGACACGTAGCATGTGCGACTATGCAATCTGAGCCTTTTGGGGATACCTGTATTTTATGATCTCCTATTAAAGTTTCTGTGTTGGCATGGGTTCCCTCCTCTGAATACATTATTACAGCCAGACAAGGATACTTCGAGGCATGAACATTGGCTTTGGACATATTTGTCCGGAGACAGTTCCAACATGCATTGTATCATGCTCTTTTGATAGAATGTAGACCTTGAGAATTATTTCCCTTGCATGATAGCAGGGCAGAATGGCAGCACCTCTGTGATTTATGATTGTCACAGACATAAACTTCAAAGCAGGTGAGTATTTAATTTCACACATTTATTCTGTCCCACTTGCACTGGAGTAGTGCAATTTTCTCTGAGAGGCTTTTGTTTATGTTTTACTAAACTATAAAATTAATGGAGGACTTGTCACTAGAATTCACGTGGCATTCCAGCATGTCGTCATACCACATGCTTCTTTGTACCATAGTGCACAGAAACGCATGTTTACTCTAAAATGGAAATAGGGCTAGCTCATAATTGGGGTCTTGTAAAATCAAACAACTATGGGGCATATCAACAAGGGCTTTATCTCTGCTTTTTTGGCTTTAAAAGCCAAAAAAGCAGAGATAAAACTAGCACCCTATCAACAACAGGGTGCTAACATGCAAATTTGCATGTTAGCACCCTTTTACTCTACGCTTCCCCTTGCATCTCTAATGAGATGCAAAGGGGGCGTTCCAGAGTAAAATAATAGGAGAAATGTCGCTAAGCGACATTTCTCCTATTATCAAGAATGTCGCTAACCCTGTTAGAGACAAAAAAAGCAGCGCTAACCTCGGTTAACGCTGCTTTTTTACGTCTGGTATTTTTCTGACTTAGCCATGATATCCTATGGAAGGAGGATATCATGGCTAAGTTTGCCTGTCCCTATCAACAAGGTAACGTGAGATTATCGCTGGGTTTCCAGCGATAATCTCACGTTAGCCTGTTAGCGTGAGGATTTTTATCGCTATTGAGATAAGCGTTGCTAATAGCACGCTATCTCAGCGATAAAAATTCACGCTAGCCGCGATAATTATCCTAGCACTAAGGGGCATATCAACAAGGGCTTTATCTCTGCTTTTTTGGCTTTAAAAGCCAAAAAAGCAGAGATAAAACTAGCACCCTATCAACAACAGGGTGCTAACACGCAAATTTGCATGTTAGCACCCTTTTACTCTACGCTTCCCCTTGCATCTCTAATGAGATGCAAAGGGGGCGTTCCAGAGTAAAATAATAGGAGAAATGTCGCTAAGCGACATTTCTCCTATTATCAAGAATGTCGCTAACCCTGTTAGAGACAAAAAAAGCAGCGCTAACCGCGGTTAACGCTGCTTTTTTACGTCTGCTAATTTTCAGACTTAGCCATGATATCCTATGGAAGGAGGATATCATGGCTAAGTTTGCCTGTCCCTATCAACAAGGTAACGTGTGATTATCGCTGGGTTTCCAGCGATAATCTCACGTTAGCCTGTTAGCGTGTAGACTTTTATCGCTATTGAGATAAGCGTTGCTAATAGCATGCTATCTCAGCGATAAAAATTCACGCTAGCCGGCGATAATTATCCTCACGCTAAGAGCGCTGAGCGATAATTATCGCCGGTTGTTGTTGATATGCCCCCAAGTGCGCTTAGAGATAATTATCGCTGGTTGTTGTTGATATGCCCCTATGACTTCTGGAAATGTTAACGTTCTGCATGAGCTTAACTTTGTTTCCAGTAGGGCACTGAGCAGATTTGAGAGCCTTTATTCGCTTTTTAATTAAGCTAAACCTTTTCTTTTTGTAGGTATTTCTTTATTAAATTTTAATAAACCATGGTTCCATCGTAGTCACAATCACAGTTGTGGAAATTACCCATTCCGGCGCATCATCCTTTTTTTGTCGATCATAAGTGAACACAGAAGACATGCAGTATGTATGCAGGCCGTCTTACTCGGTAAGACAACCGTGGTGCAATTAAAGATTATGCCCACACAAGGAACTACCCACGTATACATAGTAACCACGTTATAGTATTGCGACGTATGCTAATATGGTGTAAATAAGGGTGGTACAAGTAAAGAAGAGGATATAGCTAGGAAGAACAAAAGGCCTATGGAAGGGGCCAGTAGGAGGGGGATTTATGACAAAGCACTCGCTCGGCCAGTATCATGCATTCTTCCTTTGTTGCTAATTTTGCAGTTTCCCCCTGCCCATAAGGAAATCCCCCTGTTTCATTTTAGCGTTTCTTCTTTGTTCCTTCTTGCACCATCTCGAATGTTTGTGTTGGTATTTACTCTGTTGCTTGTTTCGAAACTAAATTCTAGCATCTCACACAGCACACAATATGATAGAGAAAAAGACATCATGCGTGCAGTTGTGCATACGTTTTTCGTGTTTAAGATCGATTTTTTCAAAAGATACATGACATTCGTATTTAAGTATTATATAACTTCACGTTTTGAGTGGGGCACATTGTCTGTCAAAAATGCATTTATTTTCTCTCCATTATTCATTAAAAAACAAATTCCGGCTAGTCCTAGTCTAGTGCAATAAAAAGACATCTTCACATTGCCGTACACATCTCATTTGTAAACAGACACGTTTTTTTCTGCTGTGTATGCCTTTGACAGGGTGGAGACGAACATCAAGTTTATGAGAATTAAGTTCCCTACATTAACCATTCCAATTATTTTTTATGTCGACAAATGTTATCTTTGTGTATTGCCAAGTGTGTTGCAATTCCAATAAAAATGAATGACTTAATTAACCGTGCTACCAAGCATGTTTCAATGTTTGGGCCCAGCCATCGGGTGGCCCACCTTAAGTCAATTACAAGAGTTTATGCTATTTTTCCATCAGTTTGGCTATCTTTTTCAGCCAAATTGCTGTCTGATAGACTCAGCAATGCAATTAGTATATTAAATATAAGCTGCCTAATTGCTGCTTTACAGATCATTTGCAGCAGCTTGTTAAACACCTGCCTCATGTCTTGGTTAGTGGGTCATTTAACAAACTACAATTGCTCAGCAAGATAAATATGCATATGTTGATATTTACAGACTAAATATCTTATAAGCTATGGCAGCTCCTAATTACTAATTTAATGTTGTATATTGTGGGCTTCAAAGCTTTATATTTACATTTGAACTGAAACGTTGGTATTCACTCTTTGGCTGGGCAGTGTCTGAATTTTTCAAATCTTCTCCAACCTAAAGTGCTGTTTTATAAATGCTTCTCTTAGCTGGTGGTTTTCCTGACTCCCTCAAATTTGGTGTACTCAGAACAATCTTAAAAAATAAAATCTGATCCAAACAACCTATCCAACTTCCCGCCTGTGTCCTACCTTCCCTACCAATGCTAGGTTCTTGAAACATGTGCTTCCAGTCTACTTAATAAAAACGCTGAAGCTTAAAACAAGTTCTGCAATTCATCATGCTACCAGAGCTGGAATATACATTCTTGACTCGGAGAGTTAATGACCCTGATTTAGAAGAAAATGGGTTGCCTCTGAGTCCCAGAAGGACAGATATGTGTTAACTGATAACAGCTTCACATGGATTAGCATTCTGAGAGTGGACAGGAACACAAGACAGAAAAAAACAGTCTTAGCGCTACTTTGTTTGACTTAGAGATGACAGGGAAGACTTCTTCAGTTTTTTTCCAGGACCCTCCTAGATAGCGAAACACTTGTCATAGTGGGTTAAAGAGCTAGTATGTACTTAGAGTAAAGGACAGATTCTAGGAATCATGTTGGATTCTATCATCAGTTATTCTTCATGCACAGTAGTGCTGTCTATGTATATTTTAAGGTGGTATTGTTCAAACAGGAGATCAAGAGAGGACTTTATGTAAGGTGAAAAGAATTATATAACTGTTCTTTGATACTTAGACAGTAACTTGACATATGATATATCTGTACTCCCAAATGAAAGTTGCTACTCTCTTTGAAAATGGTTGAGGGCCTTATTACAAGTGCTTAATATTCTTTGGCACTTGTAAAGAGGTGGATGGGCTATGCATTATGTTTGTGGTGGAGTAACTGGCCGCAAAATTCTACATCAGCCCCTAAGTATTTGAAACAATCCCTCTGTAAGCCAACTTTAAAATGTGGGCCAACGTGTATATTACATCTAAGGCAGTTATGGAATTGTAGAAAATGACATTCTCCCTACAAGGATATGTAGAGATGATGAAAGCTCGCACCATCAACTAAAGCCATGCTGCAGTACCCGTGTCATAGGAACAAATTTAATGAATTTGGATGTCAGAAATGGTGGGAGCAATTAATATAAAATCATACCATATAACTAATCGACATGAAAAGGTGAAACCTTCAATTTCTGAGGGGTTTAGTCAGACTGCATTTTGTACTGCGTCTACAAGTACTACAATAGTACTAATCGCCTACTACAAAATTCTATTGGCAACCTTCTGTGCACAGGTCCCTACTTCTCTTATCTTATCGGAGCAGAGATTTCCATCCTGACTGCAGAGCTCTCTACACATGTCTGCATACTTTTTGTAGTAAAAATTAAATGGATGGGGGAGTGGCTGGAATATAGAGGAGATTTACTAGAATATGGGAGGGGATTAGGGAGTAAAAAGGAGGGCTTAAGGGAGGCAAGAAGACCCATGCACAAAACAGGAAGCGCATTGCAATTAGGAAACTGCACTTTTAAATCTACCAAAGTCAAAAGAAACAAAAGCAGTACTAAATGTACTCCAGCTCTGGCAAAGTCGTTGTTGAGGATGTCATTGATGAGGGGCCTGCTATGGGAAGTCCTGTGTCGAAGATGCTTTGGTGGTTCTGAAGAAGTGGTGGGCTGCTTGGCAGAGCCCTACGTCATTGTCAAGAATGACATAGATGAGGGGCTTGCAATGGAAAGGCCTGTGTCATGCAACAGAACTTTCTAGGAGGCTGAGGATAAGATGCGAGGTTCGGCATTGAGGATGCATCATGCTGTCTTCGTTCCAAAGCGGAGCTTTGAGGGGTTACATTGTGCTGCTTTGGTTCTGACTACAGGGCTACAGCTGGGTTGGCAGAGCACCTTCAGGCCTACTTCCAAGTGTCCCGGACTGGGATGGAGCAACTTGGGGGGGCAAGACACATAGTGGACTGAGTCCAGATGCTAGGTTCAGGATGGTGATACCTTTCCCTAAAGCTTCGATCAGGAGGAGGCCACCCAACTAGCCCAGAATCCCACAGGTGGTCATGGGATCAAGATGCAAATCCAGACCGTTTTCTCAGGCAGCAGGGCAGTAGGGCAACAGAGTAGCAGTCCTTCTTGCAGAACAGCATAGCAGTAATTTTGAGTCTTCAGCAGGTCCATATTGATATACTGAAGACTTGGGTGTGAGTGTCCATTATTTATACCTGGTGCCACTTTGAAGTAGGAGAACGTTCTGGAGGTCTTTGGTATTTCCTACATTCATGCCCTGACCCTAGATTGTCTGGGGCCACAAAAGACTACTGTCAAACCCCTTGCAAGTGAGCTCAGGCAGATGCTTTGTGATGTGCAAGAGTGACAGGAAGCAGCTCTTCTCATTCATCAAGTCAGAGATGACCAATCCTGCCAAAACCAATTTATCTTCATCTCATTGTCTGGGAGCAATACACAAAGGCCAACTGCCGGCTACACCTAGCCATGTGACCCAGGATACAGGCACCAAATGGTTAAGACAAGGAAATGCCAACTTTCTAAAAGTAATATTTTCAGAATTGTGACTTAAAATCCGACTTTACCTTTACACAGAGTTTTAAATTGCAATTCTTTAGTCACCAAACTCGATATTCCTACTTGCTCCCAATTGAAAGTTAGTGATTAATAAATGTAGTAAGAGGTAGGCCTTGCAGTAGGAGAAAACCAGTTAAAGAGTTTTTCACTACCAGGACCTGTAAAATTTAAAAGTACATGCCCAACGTTTTAAATGCACTGCAAACTGCCTCTGGAGTGTACAGGGCCAACTCTATGGGTGCCTTAAATATATTGAAAAGGAAGGTTTAAGCCTAGCAAAAGATTATTTTGCGAAGGTTGAAACAGAAGTTTAAAACTTCACATGCAGGCTGGAATGGCTGTCCAGAGACATGTTTAAAAGGCTGATTAAGAGGGAGTCACAGTCTTTGTTGCATGCTCACTATTAGCATTTAATTTACATACCCTAGGTACATTCAATACCACTTTACTAGGGATTTACAAGTAAATTATATGTGCCAGTTGGGTGTTAACTAATTTTACCATGTTTAAAGGAGGGAGAACCAGCACTTTACACTAGTTAGCAGTGGTAAAGTGTTCGGAGTCCTAAATGCCAACAAAAATGGGTTCACAAAACAAGAGGGTGAAGGCAAAAAGTTTGGGGATGACCCTGCAGAAAGAGCCAAGTCCAACCACAAATTACTATAGGAAAATATAGGAAAATAAAGGAACATTTATTCTTTTTGGGAATATTAAAAAAACTGAAACATTTTATGAAATCCCGTAAAAATGACTAATTATAATATTTCATTTCTATCATTCAATATTTTTAAAACTTTTAAAGCAATTTCAGTATCAGATCCAGTGGAAAATATTTTTTAATATCTTTTTTTCTTAAAAGCAAATCCTTTTTAATTTTAGAACAAGGGTAATTTCTATTGCAATCATTATTTTTCTCTTAAAAATAAATGCTATTAGATTTATATGAGCATTATTACAACACTTGCCACACACACCTGTTAAATCAAGGAGTATAAATGAAGGAGTGATTGTTCCCATCACCATCATCCATCTCCATTTGAAACATATTTCTACATCAACTAATCACAGCTCTTTGTTTAACGTGTTTGTTGCTTTGCCTTTGCTCCTCACATTGAGAAATATTTATGCGGTATTGACAGTTAAAGTGTACTGCAGATGCGCAATTCGAGGTAAAATCTACTGTAAGCACAAAGGAACAACTGAATAGGGCTTTTTGTTGCGATGGATTGTGCTTTTCTTTTAGCACAAAATTCGTTCTGTTGTCACAAATTGACACAAGGATGCATTTTGAACTAAAATATAGTGCTAATTGATGAATTTGTCTTTTTTTGAAATTTCATGTAATTACAAAAAAGAAAGTTACGCACATTTCATACACTCATACATCTCACCTAGTGTAATCCTTGACATGGTTACAGACTGGGAACAGGAGCATGATTCACCTACAGCCCACTCCCAGGCAATCCCTGCAAATGTCAAAACGCTTGCTGAACTCTACTTCTTGGCCACTGATTCATTCCAGAGAATCATCTCTCACAACATTGGCATCTCAAAGCATGCATCAGGTCCTGAGATGCATTACCCGAAGAGAGCATCTTTTTATCACCATATCACAGTCAATGGGGGAAAGTCAAAGAGTGACAAGGAAAAACTATGCCTTTGCACTATTTCCTTGAGGACTAGGTGCCACTGACTACATCCTAGTGGCACTTCAGCCACCTTAACATACAGCACATCTTTCCATCAACAGAAAATATTGACCCTCCATCAGTGTGCAAACTTTCTGCGATGCTAGGTTCTGCTTCATTGAGGTAAATGCTTACCTTCCTAGAGTCACCTCCTGCTTGGTGCTTAGCTGGTAGTGATTTCAGTGACATGTGGTTCATTAGTTAGTACACCCTGATGTATGCCCAAATCCAGGTACCTGATCTGGGTTACAGAACAGAGGTTAGAGTCTTCAGGTGTGGGATTTACTGGTGAGCTGCTAGTTTGGTTACAGCTTTTATGTGGATGGACAGTCTTGTGTCCATGTTGAATGATGTGCTACTACCACCTTGTCCATGTATACCATCCTGAGAAATACTATTTTATACATGTCATCAACTAACATGCTATGCCCAAAGTCTCATATAACACGGTCATGTTTTTGGACAAGCATCCTAAAATCCTTACTTAACAAACATACATTAGGTACACAGACCATCCCTATTGTGATTTTTTGCTTCTATCCAATGTGTTAGTGTTATTGCTACATGCAAGGGTCTTCCTCTTGCATATGGGGGAATCTCCTCCACGTATGGAGGGTTCTCTTCCACATTCAGAATCTCCACCCCAACTATAGAGTCTCCGCTCACAAGCAGAATGAAGACTACGCAACTGGGGCAAAAACTACCACCTCCCACAACAAAAAGGAAACTACATACAGGAAGATTACGATTTTGTGGTCATTCCAAGTCACCCTCTCATCATCATAACACCTTCCTCCTCCATCCTGCTGCTCCTTGTATTAATATTATCCCCAACATGACTGAGTTACTCAAAGTCCCCTTCATTCAATAATGATGAATTAGAAAGAGAGAGGGGCATGTCCAAAGTATCCTCAGCTTTGGGGGTAATGGACACCCAGCTGAGCAAGGTAGCATGGGCCAAAATCTGGCGGGACATCACAACGTGACAGTTAAATGAGTGTACACACCCCATGGGTCAGAGTGCTGCTGCGGGTACTGTGAGGAACTTTGTCACTGGTCCCAAATAATGGCCATGACATTTTGGGGTTGTCCAACTAGCCACATTCTCAGCACCCCCGTATGACACCACTGCACAGAAGGATCCTGAGTAGTGCTTGGTTGACCATCCACGCGCAACTGGACAATGTTGAGTAGCAGAGAGATTATGTTTGGATTTTTGTATTATTCACATGAGTTTTGAGAGTGGTGTCCTGTTACATGTTCCCTGTGAGCTCTGTTTCAACCTGTTGTATTTAACGTGTATTTTGTTTGTTAAGAAAGGTTTAAAAGTTCATCATTGCTAACCTGTGTATAATAGTAGTTTAGTGTGTATTGACTAAGCATATGATCTTGCTTTCATATTTGTATGTTTTGTGATAACATAACAGTTTAAACCCAACTCACACATTAGTAATCTGATACATTTCCATTTTGTCAAAGATTATCTATGTGATTCTGACATTATGCAACTTTTTATTTTTAAACCTGTTTATTAGTTTTATAACACAGAGATGTAAGGTCCATACACGTTTACAAACATATGCATAGAAGTACATACATCAGGAGTGGACCAGGTTTTGCAACATAGCACTCCCAAAACAATACAAATCAAGTACATCTTACAGAGGCCACTGAGAGCTGTTCAGTACAGTAAAACATCTTATGATGGAGGAAAAAGCAATTGTGACAAGCAGGAATCGATAGATGAAAGAGAAGGAAAAGAAGAAGGCTGACATAATAATATTCAAGCATCTGTGGATCTTAACCAGGGAGGGTCAGGCAGCAGTGCCTTAGCATGGCTACAGTTGAAAGGGGAGTGGCTTAAATCTATAGGCAGTGATCAAAATTCACCAGCGACCATACCCCCACATCTTGTATCTAGGCAGCAGTGTTTTGGCATGTCTCACTTGAAGGCATATAAGCTTAAAATGGTTCCCAAACGTCCCGGGGGCAGGTATTAAACCCTAGTAAGCTGCTAGTTGACTCTGACAATATGCAGTATCCCTTAACCAGTCTTCCAAACGAGGGCTAGGGTGGCGGCCGCAGCACATCGATACATGCTGATTACCTAGCAGCAACAGCAGCGCAACTAGCTTGCGGGTCTCCGGAGACATCTTTAACATGACCCAATAGGGCAGTAAGTGGAGTTCGTCCTAAACGCAGCTCTGTCATCGCATCTATAGCGTCCATAGTGGCAGAGCCCAGAACACATCACACCTCCTCCACAAGTCTCCACCTGCACAGCCACTCTGGCATATGATACAACCTATGCAGAAATTTAAAATGAATCAATCTCAATCTGTAGTTGGTTGATAGCACTCTTGGCTGGGCTTAGCAGAAATGTCACCTATCCTCTGGGAAAGGCACCCCAAGTGAGGCCTCCCAGTCCAGACGAGCGGTATGAATCCGTGCAGGAGCCTTGCACTGCATCTCAGAGTACAGTCTGATAATAAGCTTGTGTGGGGAAAGATTCCCAATAAATATTCAAGCGCCTGCAGTTTGGGGGGTGCCATGGGAAATGAGGGGTGAAGGGCACTCAGGGAAGCCCTGAGCTGGTTGTTGGTGAGCTGATCAATCAAGGATGTCTCACCCTACTCCAAGGCATCTTGTGGTGATATGAATAACCCATCAGGAAATGCTACCTCCATAGTAGTGAGCTGAAGTCACCTTAGATAATCACATGTGCCATCATCCTGGGTGAGCGGAAGGACCGGGTCTCCGACCAATGGCACAGAGGTGGAAAACAGGGCATCCAAGCGAGCACATTGCTGCAATTCATGCCAAGCACAAACAGTGCAATCAATCATGTCGAAAGTTGCCCTCGGCCGAGTCTTCAGTCTGTTTAAGACTGTATGAAGTGAGTAGGGCTAAGCATGGTCATACTTCGGCGTTGTATGCGCCATGAATTGTGTGGGATACAACCAATAGAATACAAATTGTGCCTGTGTGCAGCAGCAATATAGATCTATGTCTGGCGTGCCCAATCCACCTTGCCCAATCCACCTTGCTCAAAAGGTAGGGTGAGGGTCTCCCATGCTATTCTGGGCTGCTTACCAGCCCATGCCAAAGTCACCAGGCTCAACCTCATTTCCCGCCATAAAGCTACTTGTGAGCGGGAGGGGAAAATTAAGAAACAGATAAAGAAATTTAGGCAGAATAATCATTTTGGCAATGGCCAGCTGTCATGCCATGGACGAAGGGAGGCATGACCATGCATCCACCCTACTCTCTGAACCACTCTATCAAGCATCCATAGTTGGATTGCCATAGAACATCCATATCCCGACTCAGCCAGATGCCTAAATATTTAATTGGTTCTTTCAAACAGCGGAGGGAGAACTCCTTGGTTACCTCTGTGAGTGGAAACACCACCGACTTGGCCCAATTAATTGAGATTCCAGAAAGCCGACCAAAGTGAGTGAACTCCCTGATCACAGGTCCACATTTCTAGCTGGGTGTTTAACATATAGAGTCATGTTGTCAGCCTACATGGACACTAGCACCACACAGGGGTAAAGGCAAGGTCACGATGTGCATTGTACTGTATTTGACGTGCAGTCAATGGCTCCATCGCAATAGCAAAAAGTATAGGGGAGAGCGGGCACCCCTGTTGAGTTCCCCCATGGACTCAAAATGATGGCGAAACCACTCCATTAATCCAGAGTCGTGCCGTAGGGTTTGCGTAAATAATCCTAATCAGTTGAAGAAACCTAAGGCTAAATTCCAATTGCATGCACACTGCGAACAGGTACGACCACTCAAGAGAATCAAAAGCCTTGATAGTATCAAGGAAAATTGCTGCTGCTTCAATCAAAGGCTCTATCTCCTTGAGTATTGCAAAAGAAGTACACAGATTATGCATGGTGGCTCTGCCCGGAATAAAACCTGATTTGTATGGGTGTACGACAATTGGAAGCAATGGGAGGAGCCGCAATGCGATAGTTTGGCCAGGATTTTATTATTCACATTGATCATGGACAGAGGCCTATACGACTTGCATCACTGTGGGTCCTTATCCGACTTCAGGTTGGTGACAATAAGTGCCTCTCTAAACGATGGGGGTAATTCGCCCCTCTCCAAAAACTCCCTATACATATTTGTAAGATGAGGGGCCAAAAGGGGAGAATACTCCTTATAGAACCCAGCCAACAGGCCATCCCCCGTTCCGGTCCTCGGCCACCGAAGTCATCTGCGGCGTCCCGCAAGGATCCTCGCTCCGCCCCACCCTCTTCAACGTCTACATGAGCCCCCTCGCAGCCATCGCACGCCAACACAGCCTTAACATCATCTCCTACGCCGACGACACCCAGCTGATCCTCTCCCTCACCAACGACCCCGCCACCGCCAGAGCCAACCTCCAGGAAGGAATGAAAGACGTCGCGGAATGGATGAAGCTCAGCCGGCTGAAACTGAACTCCGATAAGATGGAAGTCCTCATCCTGGGAACCTCCCCCTCCGCCAGGTACGACTCCTGGTGGCCCCCCGCCCTTGTCTCCGCCCCAAAGCCTACGGACCATGCACGCAACCTGGGCTTCATCCTGGACTCTTCGCTCACAATGACCAAGCAAGTCAACGCCATCTCATCATCCTGCTTCAACACCCTGCGCACCCTCCGAAAGATCTTCCGGTGGATCCCCACAGACACCAGGAATACAGTCACCCAGGCCCTCGTCACCAGCTGTCTGGACTACGGCAACACCCTCTACGCTGGAACCACAGCCAAACTACAGAAGCGACTCCAGTGCATACAGAACGCCTCTGCACGACTTATCCTGGACACCCCCCGCTTCAGCCACATCTCCCCCAGCTGAGAGACCTGCACTGGCTCCCCATCAGCAAGAGGATCACGTTCAGGCTCCTCACCCACGAACACAAAGTTCTCCACGACATGGGCCCCGCATACCTCAACAACCGACTCACATTATACACGCCCACCCGCCAGCTCCGCTCCACCAGCCTCGCCCTCGCCACCATCCCACGCATCCACAAGACCACCACCGGAGGAAGATCCTTCTCCTACCTGGCGGCTAAGACTTGGAACTCCCTCCCCACCCACCTACGTCTGACCAAGAACCATCTCTCCTTCAGGAAACAGCTCAAGACCTGGCTCTTCGAGCAGTAGCGGCCCACCCCCCCCAGCGCCTTGAGACCCTTCGGGTGAGTAGCACGCTTTATAAATCTAGTGATTGATTGATTGATTGATCCAGGCCAAGAACTTTATCTGCTGGTAGTGTTCTGATGACTTCTTCCTCCATAAAAGGCTCATCAAGAAAACGGTGATGCCCCGCTTCAAGCCATAGCAGCTGAATCAAATAAAAAAATGCTGTTAGATCAAGGGGGTTCGAGTCTGTGTAGTGCTATACAGAGAAGTGTAAAAATCCTCAATTTCCTTCTACACTGCCTCCTGACTAATAATTAGCTCATTCCCACCAGTGCGGAGTTCACCCATATAATCATTAGCCCACAGCTTCTGTAGCAGGGCAGCAAGGGTCTTACCTGCTCTATTCCCCTTCCCATATTTCCTTGCCCATGCCTCCCTGCCCAGGTAAAGTGTCTGACGCATCGCGGCCTCCTGAAATTTGTCAGTTTTATTGCTTATTTTTCCCAACATCTCTGCTCTCTGAGAAGCAAAATATTTTTTCTCAAGAGCGCGCATTTCATCCTATAAGGGTTGTAAGTCCCTACGGACCTCCCTTAACATTCCAGCCTAATTAGCTATGCATTCTCCTCTTATCACTGACTTGCAGGCTTCCCAAAGCACAGATGGGGATTCTGCAGTACCCACATTGTGGCTAAAAAAGTCAACTAGCGCGGCGCGGATAGCCTCACTAAATGCCGTTTCTCCCATGGCTCCAGGCGGAAGCCCCCAAGTAAAAGCTCATCCTGGGTATTCTGGTATAGAGAACTCATGTAATACTGGGGAGTGATCTGAGAATGTTCTCAGTAGATGAGATACAGTGGTCATCCAAGCATCCACACCTCTGGATGCGAGCTAATAATCAATTTGTGACCAGGAAGAATTCGTCACACTAGGTCCTTTATTCTTATTCCCATTACTAGCCCTTTAAACATTTGTCAAACTATTGTCTGTGATAAGGGATAGGAACTGGGTAGCCGCACAAGGATGGGGGCGGCAGGAGTTGCCTGATCGGTCAAGCTGAGGATCCAATAGAACATTAAACCTTCCCCACACCACCGCCCCGGGTCCAAGTGTGTACACAAGTCTCCATATCTCAGTAAAGAAATCCAGATCATCGACATTTGGACCATACATAGATATAAGTCTAAATGGGCATCCCTCCAATGAAACAGCCAACATCACAAATCTCCCTTGTTGGTCGCATGTAACAATCCGCGTACACCAGTGCAGTCCTTTCCTTATAAGAATGGCAACCCCCTCACATAATTAGAGTAACAAGCCACATACTGCTTTCCAATCCATCCCGCTCGCAAGTGCATAGTAGTGTGCTTGGTCAAGTGTGCCTCCTAGTGGAAGCAAATATTTGCACTGTGCCACATCAAGTATGCCTCGCCTTGCACCTGTCATTTAAGCCAAGTGTATTCTAGGTAATACTTTCCAGAGGGGCCATGGGGATAGATTAAGCACTCAACTAAATGGTACCCCTGTGTCGCAAGCTCTATATACCCTCCTGCCCACGTTGACACACTGTAGTGTAGCTAGAAAAAGTAGAAGTGCAAGAAAGAAAGACAAATACCAAAGAGGAAGAAGCAACAAGTGAAACATCCCCAACAGCCTCCCCCCACCAAATACAGCCCCCTAATCAGACTGAATGCCAACCACCCACCCCCGCCAAAGCCCACAAGCCTAGCAAAGCATAACAACAAGAGAATCATCCCCAGGGAACACCCTAGTCACCCAAAAATTCCAACAGCCAATGAAGACTGGGTGGCCGGAGCAAGTAAAGATTTTACAGCCTTCGAGCAAAAGCTAGACCGAAGCACCCGACTATAGAGCGCAACAGGGAGAATTATTAGGAAAGTACCATAAGGAACATTTCATTCCATACCCTTCTGATGGAGCTAGGCATGCCCCAGAAGCACCACAGATCACAAAATTACAGTTTCTACATTTAATCACTATCACTTGTGCGCCTGCCTGGCTTCCTCGTTGCCCCGGGTAAGGGTAAATTCAGTCTTGGCTGGTGGTAAGCCCTTGACAAACTACACAGCCACTTTTGAGTCAATAAAATATACATTCTTACCAGTGTGGAAGACACCCAGCTTTGGAGGATAAAGCAGGGACCACTTGGCCTCTGTTTTTTCACAGGGATAAAATCTCACCAAGCAGCCTGAACAGCAAGCGTAAAATCTGGGTAAAAGGATGTAGTGTTCCCTTGATAGGGCATGGAGTGCTGCTCTCTGGCGAGCCTAAAAACCAAGTCTCTGTCCCTATAACTCAGGAGCCGGGCAATGATGGTACATTCCGGGGCTCCTGGAGGAGGCCTCAGCCCCAGCGATCTGTGTGTCCTCTCCACTATATACAGATTATGCATGGTGGCTCTGCCCAGAATAAAACCTGATTGGTCGGATGTACGACAATAGGAAGCAGCGGGAGGAGCCACAATGTAATTAGTTTGGCCAGGATTTTATTATTTACATTGATCATGGACAGAGGCCTATACGACTCGCATCACTGTGGGTCCTTATCCGGCTTCAGGTTGGTGACAATTAGTGCCTCTCTAAGCGATGGGGGTAATTCGCCCCTCTCCAAAGACTCACTATACATATTTATAAGATGAGGGGGACAGCGACTCCTCAAACAGAGAATGCAACATCTACAACAGACCTCCAATGCCGCTATGCTTCACATTATGCACCTGCAATGGCACCTCTCCAGTCTGGGGTCTGCATCCACAGTGAATCTAATTCAGGGCTCTGGAAGGGGCACGCACCTGAAGAGAGCCATGGAGTCCAATCTTCAGGTGGTCCAGCAATCAGGCCCCTTGCTCAACGGCATCATCCAGCAGCTCCCCACTCCAGGGCCTCTCATATGCACACTCTGCCCCTCCCAGAACCTCCGAAGGATCCATCCACACAGGCCTGGCCCACACCAGCTACAGTTAACCAATGGCCAGAACGCCTGCCAACAGCCAAGGGCAGGCCCACGTGGCACCACACTGCTCCACTAAGAGCGCAGAGCTCTTTATTGCTCCTGGACAGCCTCAGTCATGCTCCACCCTCAGTAATAGACTCTGCTCACATCCTGGGCCTCTACATCACACAGCAGCAGCCCCCACTGAGCTCAGAAGCACCGCACCTTCCCTTGTGCACCTCAGGACCCCACAGGTGGCTCAGCTCCATCTCCTGTCAGACCTGGTCACAGCTCCCACAGTGCCGGCTGCAACGCTCCCTGGACCCAGTGCCAACAGCTATTTGTTGCAGAGAATGTCATCATCGCTCCCTGGTGTCTCTCAATCAGTCCCCACCTGTCATAGCGAAATCCGCTTCCTCAGTGGGCCTCTGCCATCCACCGCAACGGCCCCTGTTGTATGCAACGATGCTGTATTTTCCCCCATGCCCGCAGGTCCTCGCTTTTGGTAACTCCCTATATGTTGGTTGCGCCATCATCCAGGCTCCATGCGCTCAGCTAATAGCCTTGCCCTACTTTGTTACAGTAATGGGAGCCTCTCCTCTGCTCGGCCACCACCGGTCTCGCCGATGGTTGCAGATAAACATTGGATAAACATTCCAGCCTGCAGAGCCTCACAAGGTGCAGCCATCTTGCGGCCAGGCTCTCTGGTGCACCCAACATTGTGCAACTTTACCTTTCTTCCTAACCACCATATATATTTTACCCATTTATTTCCTAATCCACACAAATATATATCAATGTGTGAGTTAAAAAAATATGAAAACATAATCCCTTTTAATGGTTTACTGCTTTCTACAAATACACTCCAAGACCAGATAGCCAATGTGTGAAGATTTTGAAAACCATCCTTTTTTACTTTTAGCAAGTGATTAGTCAAATAAATAAGCTCTAATCAAAACCCTTTTTCTCCTTTGAATGACCCATTCAAAAGATAGTTTGGTAAATATAATTTCTAACTAAGAGATCACAAATATTAGTATCAAAGTTAGAATATAGACACGTTTGATAAATATTCCACAATATGAGACCTTGTGTTTTGAGATACATTATCACTTTTATCTAAACTTCCTATGATTTATTGAGCATTAGTATTTAAAATGGCTCTCTGTTTTTTCACACTCCTCACGCTCACATTCGTGCCACACCAACTCTAAAATCCAATAAGATCAAAAAGCCTTACAGTATATCATTATGGCCAGAAGTGGGGAATGCTACGACGGGTGAAGGATGGTTGGAACAGGAAGAGACAAATTATTATTGCGATAAGATAATCAAGGTTACCAAAATACAGCTCACTAATGGCTCATTAGTCCCTTACCTGAGTATTCATAGTATTGCATGTTTGCTGTACATAAATGAAGAATATGCATTTGTTCATACAACAATATATTTTTTTGACACTATGTTAAAAGTGTCTTTTATTTTTAATCTCGAATAAACAGTGACATGCAGGACACCATTCACAAATTAGGTTCAGCAGTTCATAGCCTTACAAAATTCTCAATATTCAGCTGTTACGGATCAACTGGGTGTTTATGTGGCTATTTAGTTTTAATAGGGAAATTCAAATTACATATCTCTTGGGAACAGTGCGATAATTTGTTATTTATGAACTAGTGATCACATTGTTCAAATTGTGTAACATACCAGGCTTGCAAAATGTCCACTGTATCCTCTTCCAAAATTGTTTGTAAATCAGTCTCCTTTACCCCCCAAGATATCTTGGTGCCTCTACCCCTTGTTTGCGATCAGTGGTGTAGCTGGCCAAGGCGTTCTTCGTCATCGCCAAGGTTGGCAAAAGATCTAGCTAAGCTACTGTTTGCAATAACTCTCAAAAGTCAAAAAGAGCTTTATTGAATTTCAAAATGTGATAATCATAAAAGCAAGCACCGTTAAAATACATTTATATATTCCTACAGAAAAATTAAAAATCAATAATAAAAACGTGTGTAAGAAGAAAATTTGCACAATTTTAATAAACCTGAAGTTGAATTTTCAAATACATCATGCATGATCATATGGCAATTTTATCACCACCTAAAAATAATGCAGCGATAAAATGAATTAAAAGGCAATTTTCAGGTGCAATATTCATATTCGTATACCAATTTGTCATACAGAGATAAAGTTGTCCTTTCTCTTATGGCACCACTAATGATTAATGAAACAGCAAAACAAATAAGGTTAGACTCGAGGCTTAATAAAAACATATAGGCTTCCTGATGTACCAAAATATTCTTAGATTGGACTACCGGGCGATGTAAGCATTTCCTAAGAACATGATGAAATTGAAAAAACAAGATAAAATGCATTGTTGTCTGGGAAGAGACACCATCACATTGGCATCTAGGGAGTTGGTTTGACTACGCATCTCATTTCGGGAAAGCTACAAGACGATGCTAAATCGAAACCTTGTTAAATAAAAGCTTTTTTGGACAACAGAGACCATTAGGAGATAGCCCTGCAGACCAGGTTGCATGGGTCCCTCAGAGTATGTAATTACTGAGACTTTCTGCCTTTCCTTGGTTTCTCTCATGTCAGTTAACTTGTTCATAAAAATGGCTTTAATTTCATTTTTTCCATACTTTAAGGTGTCGGCTGGTTGTTTAATTTTAAAATCCACATCTATTTCCTACATTAGTCTATCAACCAGAGCCAAACAAGAAATTTTCTTAAAATTCTCAAGCCTGAGATAGCCATTAATGACTGCCCTGGAAAATGTTTTCCCTACTTTACTCCATATGTTATACCAATCAATAAACACACTCAGTCTATTATATCTTCCATAAACTTTACATCTAGTTCCCTATGTGTAATTATAGTCGATGTTGTGTGTGGTACAGCAAGTAGACCAGCCAAAAATAGATTTCCCTGAGTTTGTAGCGTAGTGTTTCCCCTTGCCCCCCACAGTGTTGCTCCGTAAGTAGCTACTGGAAGGCATTTGCGTTGGAGCTTTTCTTGGATGGGCTTATTTCCTACTTTCTTTGCAAACCTAAACAGGGCCTCAATAGATCTTGCAAATTTCAATTTTGCCAATTTCAAATGCAGATTCCAGGAGCCTGTATTTGAAAAGGGGATGCCCATATAGAAGAATTGTTAGAAATGGGGGTCGCTAATGGCAGAGATAGGTACCTTTGTCCAATTTGGGACCCTTCTTCCTAGTCAGGGTAAGGGGGATATACTTCTAAGCTAACCCCTGCTCACCCCCTTGCTAGCTTGGCACAAGCAGACAGGCTTATCTCAGAGGCAGTCTGTAAAGCGTTTGTGGAAACATACAGCAATGCAGTCAAAACACCACAAATGGACACCACATCAGTTTAGAAAAATAAATAATCTTTTTCTAAACCAAACAAGACAAAAACAACAAAAATCCACAATACAGTAATACAAATATGATTTTCAAATGGTAGAAATAGTTCAGTTTAAAGCAAATTTCAGATGCAACACTTTTCACATAAAGTATCTTGGATTCGTCATGCACACAAACAAAAAAGGCCGCAGGAAAGGAGAGGCGTCGGTTCCTTACACTCAGGGAAGGTGATGTGTCGGTTCCATGCTCCGGGGGAGGTGATGCATTGATTCCTTACTGCTGTCCAGGGGGGGTGATACGTTGGTTCCTTACCGGAGAGGAGGTGATGAGTTGGTTTTCTACTGCGTGGGGAGGTGATGTGTCGGTTTCTTACTGCGTCCCTCAATGGTGCGACAGACCTGACACCTCGATGCAATGCGATGAACTGGGACAATGCGTGGGTTCTTGCAGCTGCACAGCAGGGCTTGCATCGGAATCGGTGCGGTGATCTCAGACTCTGGAGACCAGTGCACTTGATGCGGGGTGCGATGATTTCTTTGCTTCGGTTTCCTCGGCGATGCCTCGGAAACAGGTATGGTTGCATCACACTTCTTGATGTTGCATTGCTTTCCCAGCTCCCAACAGCCAGAACAACCTCCAGAGGCCCAGAACAGCTACAGGCACCTCTTGGAAGGTCAGAACTCCCAGCAAGGGAGTTCAGGGGAGCTGAGGGTGAAGTCTTGGTGTCCCTGAGACTACACAACTGGAGGCAAGCTCTTCTTCAAGCCCTTGGAGATCATCTTCAAGCAGGAGACCCAGCACACAGCAAAGCCCTTTTCCATTTCCTTGGCAGAAATTAGCCACTGCAGGCCAACCCCAGACAGAAAACAGCACAGGGGCAGTATTCCTCCTCAGTTTCTCCTGCTCTTCTCCTTGGTAAAGGTTCCTCTTGATTTCCCAGAAGTGATCTAAAAGTCTGGGTCTGGGCCCCTCTTTTTATATTCCAAAATCCTTTGTTCTCTGTGGCAGAGAAGCTTCTTTCCCAGCCAAAACCATTTCTGTCCTCTCTGGTGCAGCTTCCTGGCAGGAGGTGGAAACTGCATTGTCCTTGGAAGACCAGTCCCATTCAGGTGTGAGAGAAATCTCCTACCCCTACTATGATGTGGATGTTCTTGCCGCGTCGACATGGCAGTACTAGACTGTGCACTTGCACCGCAATGGCAGGCCTGAGACCTTGTTGCAGGGCTGCTTCTGTAGGTGGAACAATCAGTGCTGCAAGTCTCTAAGCAGCATTTAGTTTACAGGCCCTGGGCACACACAGTGCACTGTACTAGGGACTTAACAGTAACCCAAATAAACCAATCATGGAAACATCAATTCATAACAACAATATACTAAGGGAGCACTTGCACTTTGGCAGTGAACAGCTGATGCAAAGTGCCCAAAGCATCTAGACAAGCAAAACGAAGTTCAAAACACAGCAAAAACACAGGAGGCATAGTCAAAAAATACTGGGGAAACCCATGCCAATGATGCCTGGTCTAACAAGAATTTATTGACTTCAAGTAGTTTGTCGCCCCGTACAGAATGTATTTTCTTTTCAGGCCTACCACCACCACATATTATAATATAAGTCTTCGATAGATTTAGTTTTAGATCTTTCCTTTCCATAAATGCCACAAAGGCATTGATCAGCCATTGATCAGCTTTTGTAGACCGTTTGCGGTTCCGGACACTAGTACCGCATCATCGGCATAGAGGAGCACTGGAGTTGTGCGGGATCCAATTTTTAGGACCATCTGCATCTAAAACTTGGAGTTCTTTATCAATATCATTAATATATAAGGAAAAGAGAGTAGGGGGCCATCATGCATCCCTGTCTGATCCCTCTTTTAACGCAATAACTCTCCAAGCCTGTTCCACCTATCTTCAAAGCTGAGGTCAGAAACCTCCAACCACCTTCTACATGACCCCAGATTAACTGGCAATTAGATTTGGGTGTGGCCGCTATGTATTTATAAGGTGGCCTTCAAACTCTCCTTGACCTTTTAAGATCTTGTTTTCAAATAATTCAAACCTCATAAGATATTGCTCGATGATTTACAACAGTAAAACTGCCACCATTTGGCACTGCAAAAATATGTGTACCCACAAATTTGCTGAGCCTAGGGAAGGCTTGTTTCACAGGACCTACAGTCTGAGGTAAAGTAAGATAGGCATCAACCTACAAACAATGTTGCTTGACACTTTTTATCAGAATAACCGACTTCATGGTAGGGTGCTATATCCTTGAGTGTGACTTATACCACAAGAGAGGATCCCCATTTGTGGGGCATGCCCTGCTGTCCCAACATCTCTTATGCAAGGTATTCATGACTTAGATCTCTAGGATTTTTAGAGACTTCAGCATGGGGACGAAAGGAACTTTCTGATCTTTTCCAATGTTAACCAGTCCCACACAAGAATCAACTTCCCTTATATGTATTTACTAATTTTCCATTTATAAAGTGCATGGTTACACCCAATGGTGTGTCCCATCCTATAGATCTAATCTCACAGCAATAGGGAGAAAGAAAGGGAATTTGTTTTCCATAACTGACTGAGAAGAGACCAGGGCTGAGCAGACCTTAAACATTGCATGCTGCAGTCCTGAATAGCCAGGTGATAAGTCCTTTACGAAAGGTCCTTTCCATTGGTCTTACTCTCAAGTTCTGCAGCATAGAATTCCATATCTTGGCCGCCAGATAACTGAAGGAACAGGCCCCCAGCATGGCCATCTGAACTCCAGGCACCCTTATTAGATTAGCCCCAGTGGATCTTAAGTTCCCTGAAGGTGTTTACGGTAATACCATAGAGTGCAGGTCTCTGGGCACTTTGTCCATCAGAATTTTGTGACAGTGTCACATCGCCTTGTACATAATTCTTTTCTCCACTGGAAACCAGTGTAGTCAAGGCATTTGAGATGGATGTCTTTCTAGGAAGATTTAGATCAATGTGGGCTGCAGCATTTTGAATCTGCTGTAATTTTTTCACACTGCCCTTGGAAGCACCAAGGGAATAGATGTTGCAATAGTCTATTTGCGTAGTTACTAGAGCATGTAAAACGGTTTACCTAGCTGTTAATGGCAATAGGTCCAGGGTTTTCCTCAGGTTTTTGAGAGTCCCAAAGCATTTTCTGGGCACGCTACTTATTTGACTCTCAAACAAAAGTTTGGAGTCAAACCATACACCAAGATTTTTAGTTTTGGATTTAGGGATGGGGGTTTGGCCCAAGACCTCAGGCCACCAAGCTGATGACCAGATAGAAGGTGCTTTGCCTTCTATCATTACCTTCATTTTATTGCCTTCAAGGGACTTATTGTGAATGATTTGCAGACTCCTCAATGGGGGCCAAAGCATTGTCTGTCCACACCCTCGTGTGGATAACACTTAACCTGGTTGCGTCTAGACATACACAGACATGACCCTGGATGACTAATGAAATAGTATTATGAGATATGAGACAGAGAATAAAATATGTGGTTGAACAGTACTTTGTAGAAAACGGTAATAGAGAGTTGAGCTATGACATTTTATGGGATGATTTGAAAACAGCAATAAAAGGGGAACTGATTTTCCTGAATTTTGAACAGTTATCACAATAAAAGAAAACAGACCTGCAAGCACAATTATTACAATTGGAAACCCAAATTAAAAGAAGGGGCTCTCAACAAACGTATAGAGGACTTCGGCAGGTGGCAGGAGAACCATAACAGCTGTTAATGAAAGATGTAGACAAAAACACTCTCACACATTAAACACACCTACAATAAAAAAAGGGCAAAGCTGATAAATTCCTACCATACAAACTAAACCAGATACAACTCTGCAACTTGATAAAAGAGATAAAAGATAACATTGGTGTCCCTCACTCTACAGCCACCTCACCATGTTTAGAGATTATTATTCATCTCTCTTCCAAAAGGAATCCTGTCACCCACGTAAAAAGAATAATGATTTAACATTCAAGAAGCCACCCATAAACCATTTGGATTTTGAACAGTTGGAGGAGGAGGTAAGGAATGTGATGAAGTAGATGTCCGGTAGGAAGGCCAAGGGTCCAGTCGGCTTTCCAGGATACCCCGTGCAGATCCTATATCACTATCCTGTCCACCCCACTCACATGGGTCTTCAATTACTCCAGCCCTCCAAAACAGTGAAGAATACAATGCCCAAATCCCATTTGACCCTCATCTTTAAACAAAATAAAGATCCAACATTGTGCAGCTGATATAGGCCCATTGAGCCACATTATCTACCCATTAAGCTATTCACTTCATTTTGTAGCCTGGCTTCAGTGAATGAGGCCCTTAGCAATATCTATCTAACAGCCTAGTTTCATAAGGAAAGCAGGAGAATGTTGTACAAGACTGTATACAGCAAAATCTTTCTGATCAATTGTCATCCAACTTATGTGCATGATTTACACTTTGGTGTTCGGGTTGCTGCATCACAAATGTGATGGATATCACATCTGCTTTATTACAGAGCATTACATTACATGGCTCTTGTAATAAGGCAGACAGCATATCTGTCACATTTGTGATAAAGTAACCATTCTTCAAACTCTAAATCAGACACTAAACCTTTAACTAAGCTAAAAGCTATTTGTATACTACTTAAATATTGGATTGACTCTTTTGATTATATGAAGTCAGACTGGTTCTGCTACCATTACAAAGTAATTCTATGAAACTACAATCCTGAACCCTGATAAGGTTACTACAGGTACATATTATGATTGTTAGAACTGGCACAGGGTGGGGCTTGTGAAATCTCTGACACTAATCTTTGCTCTTATGTTTCGGGGTCTACTGGTTACCTTGTGGGCGTTTTACACTATTCTGGACCATGCAGTGGGGAAACAAGCATATAACCACCAGAGTTATGTTGTGGTCAAAAAAGTCTGAGCTGGGAAGACACTTTCTAACTAGAAAACAAAAACATTCTTAGACCTTTGGGCTGCTGCCCAGTCTTTCTCTGGTGCTCTCCCAACCCTTGAGAATTCCCTGCCAGAAGGTGTTTGTTTCAGCTCCATCTGAATGCTTAGGTCTCCTTTATTTACAATACATTTCTGACTCACCATTCACTTTTCTTTCCTGTTCTGTTTATGATCCTCCAACCTAAGTGCCAGATATCCCTTTATCAGTTAGTATTGATTGCAAATCTTTCTCTCATCCATGATTCAACTAAAGAGCAAAATATTCTTCAAGAAACTAAATGTCATCTTCCCTTCTAAGACTAACCTCCGCTCGCTCACTCTGTAATCCCTGTGATTTTTTTTTACATTCTCCAGATGTCACTGCTGCTCATTTGCTTTTCTTCCCTTCTCCTCTCATCCCTATCAATTTCCTCTAATTCCTAATCCTCTAGGTTTCTCCAGATTCTATTTCTTCCTCCTTCCGGGCTCCCGCCTATTTTCATCTAATTGTACTAAGGTCTCCTCTAACTTGGTTCTTTGCTTCTCTAAGTTCATGCTCTTCACATCCTGCAGAAATTATTAATTATGGGTATCTTTTCCAGAGTTCACTCACTGCTTTAGTCCTTACTATATCAACCTGTTCAGTGTAAAAGAGATCTATCCCACCTGTTTGTTACTTGTCAAACCTGCTGACACCACTTTGGTTATGTTGCTCTAAATAAGAATGTAAAATAAATAAATAGGTTAAAATAAACCTCTAGCAGTCCATTTCAATTCTACTAGCGTACTTAATAATCCGAAATCATAGTACAGCTTTTCTAACTTGTATTATTGTGTCATTTTTATAAAGAGTGCAGTTCAAGTGGCACTAGCAGCTGTCCCTGATGCTGCCATCCCCTGAATAAGGGAGAGTGACTCCAAGACTTACTTGATAACATATGTAACAAAGTAAAACCGCATCTGATTGCCTTTCAATGTTGTTCTCTCTTTTGTTCATCTTTGCAAGTTTCCTTCCTGCACTCGACCTTTGGTTTTTATCATTATGATATTTAGAATTCTGAGTGCCTGAGCTTGAATTCAGTATATTTACAAGATATACATCCACATGTGTGCGGGAGGACAACGGTAAACCCATTTGGGACTGGTGTTGGCTTCCGGACTGATCTCTGACTGCATGTATTCCATTGTGCATTGCATTCTGAATAAGGAAGGCACTGAAGGTAGGCGTCAGAAAGTTAGGAACCAAGCAGACAAGACATACTATAAAACTTTGTAAGAATACTGTAAATATCTTTCCCTGCTCAAAAATTGAGAGAATGATGTTGAGACTAGTCATCAATTGGGATACTAGGGCATAGGTGCTGGAAGAGGTGGAGTGAGGGGAGGTGCTGCAGTACCCCCCAGAAATAATCATGCTGGAGTTAAAAAGGAGAATAAAATAAAGATGCCCTTATGTTTTGTCTTTATCTTGCCATGTTTGCTGGCATTCAAAGACATAGGTCAAATGTCAGGCCATATGTCAGGCCATGTCTGCCTACAAATTGCTGCTTATTCTTTTAATATGGAGATTAGTGTTTACTTTTCATTCCTTTGCTACAAAGTGAGAGAAGTTTGTAAAGTGAACCATACTGGAGTACAGGGAGTGGGAAAGGAAAGGCTGTAGGATGTTATTTTTTTCTAAGTAAAAAAAAATAAAAATTCCAGTGAATGGACTGTACAAATATTTCAGAATATACCCGCAGTTAATGAAGCACACATTTTGCATGCTTTTGTAGTTATTGTGATGGAAATAAACGAATAAAGGCACTTTACTTAGAAATGTGCAAATTATAAATATTTACTGAAGTCTGATTTCCACACATTGTTTGTACTCTGCATACCTATACAGTAAAACTGCATGTCTGTGCACATTTAGTACCTGTTGGACTTGGCCGTTTTTGGCTAAAGTTCCTTAAACTTTTTGCTTTCCCCCTAGACCTTTTTCTGACATGGTGTTGCCAACGTAGATGCTTTGGGCACTTTGCCACTGCTGATCAGTGTCAAAGCGCAAATGCTCCTTGTGTAAAGTGTAATGGTAATTGGTTGTCCATGATTTGTAGGTTTGCCTTAATAGTAAAGTCCCTGGTAAAGTGCACTATGTGTGCCGGGCTAGTAATGCAAGTGCTACTAGTGGGCATGCAGCACTAATTGTGCCACCCACACAAGTAGCCTTAAAGAAGAAATTCAGGCCTGCCACTGCAGTGCCTGAAAGCAGTTTGTTAAACTGCCATGTTTTCCTGACAAGTGAACTCACTTGCCAGGCCTTACCCTTACTCTTTCTATGCACATCAGACACCCCTATGGTAGGTCCAAGGTACCCCCCTGGGCAAGCTGCAGTGTATGTGAAAGGTAGGACATGTACTGAGGTGTGTACCATGTCCTAACAGTGAAATACTCTCCATTTAGTTGTTCACTGTTGAAAGGCCATCTTGCCCATAGGACAGAAGGGGAAAGGCTGTGTAATATGTTTCCAGCCTATCTTCCCGAAGGCTTAAGATGGAGAGGTGAAGTTTAGTGTGCCTGAACTCACAATTCAATAACACATCTTTTTGTGAAGGTGGTTTTTGCATTGTGTGTTTAGAAACCACTCTTTTAGAAGTGGCTGGGTTTTTGTGCTCTAACATTTCTGTGTGTCTCTGCCTGGTTGTGGATTGACTGTCTGGATTTGAAAGTGATAGGATCAGGGGAATGGCTTGACCGTGCACACCCGAGGCTCAAGAGAGTCTCAGCAACGCTGTGCTGCGTGTGTGTGCCCTGTTGCAGCCTGAGATCTTTGTTATCACCACGGCCCGGAATACACAAAGTCGGAATACACAAAGTCGCATCGGAGGCCCGAGATGCGAGAACGGGAGAGAAGAGCGAGGTCGCACCCCAGGTAACGTGTGTCGCCGCCTGGGGCGGGGTGCGGCTCAGACAGAGTGCTCTCGACCCCTCCCACTCTGGTAGCATAAGCCTCTGCTTCAGCTCATATTGCGGCACTTACTTGCCGAGGAGTGGCAGTACCTGGGCAGGAGTGCGGAGCTGCACTTTGGTTTACGCCATACTAGTGTTGGGAGCATATGTTGGCGGAAGCAAACCACGTGTCAGTACGAGTGGCGGAGAGACCATCTAAAGCACTGTGATCGGTGCTGGATTGTATTACGCATTGCATTATTTCTGCATTATGAACTGCCTGATTGTTGCATTTGCCTTCGTGAGGATAGCCCTGTGACCGTGCACACCTGAAGTTCAAGTGTGTCTCAGGGACGCTGTGTGTGTGTGCTTTTTGCAGCCTGAAACCTTCGTAAGAATTGCCCTGTGATCGTGGGCACCAGGAGTCCAAGTGAGTCACAGCGACGCTGTGTGCGTTTGCTTCGTGCAGTCTGAGACCTTAGTGAGGATTGCACTGTGATCTTGTGCACCCGGACCTCAAGTGAGTCTCAGCGATGCTGGGTGTGTGTGCTTTGTGCAGTCTGAGACCTTTGTGAGGAGTGCCCTGTGACCGTGCACAACCGTGGCTCAAGAGAGTTTCAGCGACGCTGTGTGCGTGTGCCCTGTTGCAGCCTGAGATATTCGTTTTCGCCACTGCCCGGAATCCACAAAGTCGCATCAGAGGCCCAAGATGCGGGGCAGGACGGGAGAGGAGAGTGAGGTCCCACCCCCAGGTAACATGTGTCGCCGCTTGGGGCAGGGTGCGGGCTCAGAGAGAGACGCTCTCGGCCTCTATCATTCTGGTAGCACGAGCCTCTGCTTCAGCACGTATCGCGGCCCGTATTTGCCGAGGAGTGGCAGTACCGGGGCCGGAGTGAGAGCTGCGGAGCTGCACTTTGGTTTACACCATACCCATGTTGGGGACATATGTTGGCGGAAGCGGACCACGGGTCAGTATGCGTGGCGGAGAGACCGTCTAAAGCACCGTGAAAGGTGCTGGAGTGTATTACGCATTGCATTATTTCTGCATTACGAACTACCTGATGGTTACATCGTGTATTGCATTATTTCTGCATTACAAACTGCCTGATTGTTGCATTACGCATTGCATTATTTCTGCATTGCGAACTGCCTGATTGTTGCATTACGCATTGCATTATTTCTGCATTACGAACTGCCTGATTGTTGCATTACGCATTGCGTTATTTTTGCATAACAAATTACCTGATTGTTGCATTACCCATTGCATTCGTTTGCATTACGAACTCCCTGATTGTTGCGTTACGCATTGCATTATTTTGCCATTACGAACTGCTTGATTGTTGCATAATGAACTGCATTATTTTTACATTGCAAAGTGCCTGATTCTTGCACTACGAACTGCATAGCATTGCATTAGGACTGCATTGGGTCATCTAGAATTGCTCATTAATATTGCAAGAACCTACAAGGGCTGACTGGCCTAATAACCAGCCAGGAGGAATATTACTAATACGCATATGTTGGATTTTTATCGTGTGGTCTCATCATATATCTTTTTATATAAACATATACTTGTTTTTCAATGAAACTCATGTGGAGTCCTTTTGTGGTGTCATTATTGGGTCACTAAGAGCGTGGTTGCAAATACTTTACATATTTGCCTTGAAGATAAGCCTGGCTGCTTGTGCCAAGCTACCGAGGGGGTGAGCAGGGGTTATCTGAGAAGGTGTCCTTCCTTTCCCTGACGTGGAAACGAGGGTTCCTACTTGTTCTAAGGTACCTACCTCAGCCAACAAGGGGATCCCAGTTCTAACAGTACCATTTAAAAAAAACAATGTGCTTTTTGGAAATGACAGTATACTGCAATAATATACTTGTGACAGTATTCTCCAAAATGCACCATCGGCTACACGCAACACCTTTACCACTCTCCTGTTCAATGGTAGTGGATCATTTGCTACATTTGCTATTTGTGTGATGCTTGAATGTTTCACAACCCCTTCGAGTTCAGTGATGTAGCATTGATGGCAGCATTCTCACTCTGAATATTGTTCCAGAACCACTGACTAGGGCCGATCTCCAGGAAACCTGAGAGAAGCCTAGGGGTAGCTTGGTCAGTAAAACTGGGGGAGGTGTGAGTTTCAGATTCTGCAACAATCACACCTAGATATAATGTTAAAATACATTGAAGGAGAAGCATGGCACATGAGAGGGGATAAAGGGGCAGTGGAAAGAGAGGCAATACAATATTTGTAAAATACCTATTTTTGAAGACTTTCAAAGCAGAGAGGAAGAGTGTGTGTGCGCGTTTTTGCCGGTGTTTATGTAAAAATTCCTTATGAAATCCGACAGACACATCACCATACCTGACAGGAAGCACCCGTACCCAACCTTTTTCTAGAAAATACATTTATTGGTGGGGTGTAACACCCAAACTCCCCCCTCCAAAGCTACGCACCTGGGGGCATATTATCAAGCACGGCGTTAAAATTATCGCCGCTTTAGCGGCAGAAAACTGCCGCTAAAGCGGCGAGAATCGGCTTGATAATATGCCGCAGAGAATTCCAATAGAAGCCCATGTTGACACCAGAACATGGTCTTGGATGGGAATTCTCACGGGCATATTATCAAGCCCATTATTGCTGCTTTAGGGGCAGTTTCCTGCTGCTAAAGTGGCGATAATTTTAACACAGTTTCTTGAAAATATGCCCCCTGGAGAGAAGGGAGACTTAAGAAGGAGCAGCCAGAAGTAGACAGACAAACAGTAATTGAGAAAGAATGAAGACAAAAATGTTTGCAAAAAGACAGAGACTGTACCGACAGGAACTGGGAAGGAAGAACAGAACAAATGTGTAGGACAGGCACCCATCTCAAATCATTGCTCGATGGTGGCATTTCTTCTAATAAAAAAAATAATACATTAGTGGTGACCTGTTATTTGTACCCTCAAAACATGGGGGCTAGTGGTCAGACACTGTCCACAGAGGAAGTTTAAAAGTTCACACCATGACTGAGAGGTCGACCTTTTAGCAGAGTGTTTCAGAGATAACAATTGTCTTTTGCGGGGCAGCCCACGGAAAAGGGACCAGCCCTCCCTTAATAGTGCATATTTTTAGTATCTCTTTCGTCACCTCGCAGATAGAGAAGCTCAGGAAATAAAAATTCCATATCTTTCAATCAGCAGTTTGTACAGATTAAATATGGCTCTATTATTTCCTTTCAACAAAGCATTTCCCTGCAGCATACTTTTGTTCTCATATTTGCATGTGGTGTGGGGAGTGGTAGATCCTGTCATTGGGACTATTAAAATATATAATTAAACGATTGTCAAAGTAAGCTTGAAGTCACTTACATTCATTCACATTGATTATGGTGTATTAAAATATTTTCTGCATGCCTTACTGAAACTACTAATGTGAACTGAGCTCTAAGTACACTCCCTCATCTGGATAATGTGGTCTATGGTTCAGTCTCTTGTATTCTGTTGGTCTAATAAAGTTCAGATTCTAGTGCAAATAAGAAGTTAAATAAGGGTAAAACATATGGACGTGGATTCACCAAAATGCCAGAGGTAGAGGGAGTGACACTGTATGCCATTTGACCTTTACTTTGAGTCACACACACATGCTTACACCTGCTAACACATTCACATACTCTCATGCACAGACAGACTCTCACCTGCAATCATGCATACAACATACATTTAACACCATTTTAGTCCTTACTTTAGCTTCTATATAGGGTCATATGCCAGCTAATGTACTCCATTGTTTATTACATTAATAGTGAAAAATATTACTCACTATTTGTGCAGTACATACAGTTAACAGAAAACCAGGCAAGTGGCGCTCCAACCAGCCTCCATTCGGGAGAGCTGCCGCTGTGTTCCATGCACCGAGTTTGCCACCTCTGAGAACAAAAGTCGCAAAAGCAGTGCCAGGGGTGGTAAAGGGGCAAGCCAGGGGTCGCCGCTTCAACCCCTAGCGACCCTTGAATGATGGCCTTGGCAAAACAGGTGCATACATTGTTTAGAATCTTTAGTATCTGATATCACCCATATAGGAGGTAAATCCACCAACATTCTCTGCATGGTGTCTTCATAACGGAGTCTTAATGAGGCGCGTTGCCTCCTACCCACAATCTACCTTGCGTTCCACACCAAGCCTCTCTTTCGTGATCTCGAAAGCAAAGATACATCAGTTTAAATTTGGCAGAGTGATGAAGAAGCCTCAGTTATACTCTCTGCCTGCAGAACCTCTTCCTTAAAGTCTAGGTAAAAAAAATGTAATCTTCATATGTCATTACTTAAAAAACAAATGAAGCAATACCAGTTGTACACTGTGAGCAAACAAAAAGTTGAGGAGGCGTAGTATAAAAAAAAACCTTACCTGACTGTTTAGAGAACTGGAATTTACTTCTAAAATGAATGGCTTTCTGATTATGTTGGAACTATTAATATAAATCTGAAGTTATGGCAAGCTGTAAAGAAGTCAAATTACTGTCCTCGGAGGCACATTCTTGTTGTATATGGGTTCAATATGGTGCATATGAATTATGCACAAAAGCACTTTACTACAGTCTTAAACCTGTCAGATTTGCTGTGCTTCCAGCAAAACGAGAGAAAGGACGATAATTCTGCCATTAACATTAACTCTATATTCCGAAAATGAAAACCTATTGTGCAGGTTACTGAAACACGTTTCTTTTCTTTTTAAAAGCCGCAACGTAACGATTCGTTTTCCAGCCAAATGTGTTTGTTTTTTGTCGGGGTTCTCAAAAGTATAAAGAGGAAAACAGATATATCACGATTAGTTTGACAGATAAGTACTGACGAGAGATCTGACGCAGAAAAAGTCTCTAGCGGGTTACATTTCTTTAAGTTTTAGGCACAAGCATATGTTTTTTAGGTGGTCAACATCTCGCGTAAACCCTAATTAAATTAGCGCCCCAAGTTTATCACGTGATATTTATGTTTTCCTTACGCCTATGCAAACTAAATAACTTTTTCTTTCTCAAGACTGGTGGAGGAAAATGTCTTGCAGGAGCTGCGAACCCAGATGTGTACAGCAGTCACATGCACTACGCCAGCAATGTTTAACACCTAACTGTGGGACACGGTTCACACAACTTGGAGCAGATATCACGCATATCTTTGTACAAAGGCCTTTAAATGGGCCGGGTCCTGCCGGTGCTCAGCACCGGCAATTCTAAAAAGCAGATGTTGATACGGGTCGCTATCGGGCTCTCCATTTTTGCCCTCACCCTGATGCAAAAAATAAATCTTCACTCTGGAGCAGTACCACCCTTCACTGCCTTTGATGTAAGTTCAAAGAAACTCGTAACTATTTCAGTCTCATAATTTGAGAACTGAAGAATTCAATATGCGTACAGCAAAGCTTATTTAGTAGTTGCTTATTTATCTATGCAACTAACAACCATTGACAAAGCCAGTAGCCCTGGCTTGTTGTATGTGTACTATTACTTGTTGTATTATATATCTGGATGCAATGACTGAAGCAGCAAAATACCTGTCACGTGGCACACTATAATAAGCACAGATTTTCAATTTTCCGTGTTTTCAAGCCACAACCTTAATTATATCGGCCACGCCCCTTTGAAAGGCCCCTCCCCCCCCCAGTTTTTTCATCCCACTTAAAGCCCTGTTTGTTCAGTCGAATTTACCTCACATATGATTATTATCAGGGTCGGATTTAACCAGTGCTTAATTTTAAAAAGAAAATAAGTGCCAGGGCCGTTGTCATGAGGGCACTGCAGCTTGCTCCATTCATTGTGCTTGTCAGGGCTGCCAATAACAATACCAACTCAACTACTAACCATCAGTTGATAGTGGTTCAGCACTCACAATATTGATTAAATTCAGTCTATCTCATATGCGTTGGGCACACCTCTCATTTCACTTTTGACAGTAATTATCAAACAAAAGATAACACACAGTTGGCACATGAAGAGACGTCTGTATTCATTATTTCTTTATTCAGTTTCTTCTTAAAAGCGCGCCCATTGAACAGTGAACAAAGTAGCCAACGCGTTTCATCCTATTTTCACTGCTTCAAGGCTCAAATATTATTGTGACAGTCGCTAAATCACAAGAGACTAGTGTTGTGTAGATAATCCAAAGTATTGTTCTTCCGTTCATCAATCAATCAAAAGACTTTATTCGGTTATAAAACTATTTTAACCATAAAAGTACATACAACATATTATTACACATTTCAGACGATTTCAAGTATGTAAAATAAATATAAATTTTAAAAAACACATAAGCTCAAAACATTAAAACATAATCGATTTTCTTAGGTGAAAAACATTTCTGAGAAATACAGAGACAGATGCCACCGTAAATATATCTTCGAGTTTCCTAATAATCAGAAAAGCAGGTCGGCACTGTCTGAGTTTCAAATACTTTAAAATTGGCTTAATCCACCTTTCCCTAGGTATAGAATAATATTTACAAAAAAATAAAATATGAATATCCGATTGGGTGGATATGTTGTCACAGGGGCATTTGCTTATTCCAGCTGACCAATCATTATTAACAGGAAAACTCACAGACCTAAAAAGAAACCCAAGTCTAAAACGTATCAGTAGAAACTTTTCATGCTCCGTCAACCTCAGGGTTAAATATGGTTGAATAGCCTGCGAGGTTAAGGTCAATTGATGGGACATCACTGTTTTTTTTGACAGTTCAGTATATTTTCTTAATTTCACAAGGCACATAATACAAAGATTTTTCAGATCTTTTCTTGTGATCTTCACCATAGACTCATGGTCAAGATAACATTCTGGATGATTAATAAGGTCACAGAAACTTTTAATGTACTTCAGCCATTTCACTCGGTACACACCCTCCAATTTCAAAATGTCCCTCAATATAAGACGATTCAAATGGCACTCATTTACGGTCCATACCCTGTACCACAGAAGGACTGGCTGAATTCTAATAATGTCCTCAATATATAACATACCAAGCTCAGCATGGATGTTATAAGTGGAGGTGCTCTCTGGCGTAGATAAGAGAAATTTAAAAAAACTATTCTCTGTCAACTGTAAGCTAGTTACATTTGAGATGCCCCATATTCCCACACCATAAGTTGCCACAGCCACACAGCTAGATTTATAAATACGCAGTAACTCATTAACTGGTTTCTTGCCCATCTTTTTGCTAAAAAGTTTAAGGGCCATTATAGACTTAGTAAATAACATATTCCTCGCCTTAACTGCTGGATTCCACTGACCTGAGCAGTCAAACAAAATTCCTAAATAGGGAAAGGTGGGAGGTATAATCTAATGGTTTGGAGTCTATAAACATAACTTTTTTTGTCTGTTTTGTTTTGGTGCCGCAATTCATGGAAAAGGTTTTAGAGCAATTCACCTTTAGGTCCAAACTGGTCATAAAGGTGCAAAAGGAAGTAATCATGGTTTGCATAGCAATAGGGGTCCTTGCCATCAAAATGGCATCATCGGCATAAATTAATGTCGGAATATGACGTTGTGATGCTGTAGGCATGTGTATGCAATCCCTCAACAGGATATCCTCAAGTTCATTAATATAGATTAGCAATAAGAATGGGGCAAGGACACAACCTTGTCTTACTCCCCTTGCAATATTGAACATTCTAGTACATTCACCTTTTAAACCATATCTAATTGTAGCCCTAGCCCCATTATACAATTCCCTTAAAAAACTAATAATATTGTCCTCAACTCCCAATCGTGTTAAAATTACCCATAGTTTACTGTGATTTACGCAGTCGAATGCGGAAGTTAAGTCCACAAAAGTTAAAAACAATCTACCACCTTTAGCCTTGGTATACTTTTCCAATAAAATGGATAAGTTCAGTCCTTGATCTACAGTCCCTACCCCTTCTCTAAAACCATATTGCAGGTCGCTAATGATTTTATGCTCATCTGCCCATGACTGCAACCTATCTAAAATAACCCTACCCACGATTTTAACAGTTGAGTCGAGTAGGGATATAGGACGGTAACATTTACAACTTGCCCTATCACCCTTTTTGTAAATAGGTACTATTATTGATTCGTACCAGGTATTAGGAAGGCCAAATTTAAAGGCAGCATTTAGAAATCTAGTTAGTAGGGGGGCCCATAATGTTAAGTTATTTTTAAAGAAATCAACCGGTACACCGTCTGGACCCGGTGCCTTACCCCCCTGACTCAAGCTAATACCCTTCAGTACCTCACACAGAGTGAAAGAGAGATTCAAGCTCTTAAAGTTTGTGGTCATCTTGGGCATATCCTGCTTGTTCAGTTCACTCGAAGGGGCAACAGGATTATAAAGGGACTCAAAATAGCTTACCCATTCATCCTCATCAATAGCAATCTCAATCCGCGCCTTAGTGTCATCTTTAAAATAGGGTGCATTGACTGCCCTCCAGAAGGCTGTCATGTCTCTTTGCTCAGAAGCATCTAATAAATCCTCCCCTGTTCTTAATTGCCAATTTATACGATTTCCGAAGTTCCCTGATCTGCTTCTTATCTCTAACATGCCCATTCAGAGCCAATTTAAGTTTGGTGTGTGCCATGGTACACTCTTGGTCCAACCATCCCATCTTTCCACTTTTGTTATTATTATGCTTTTTCAAGCTGACCCACAGGTTTTCCTTGATACATGTTATAATAATTCTGAAGTTAATAAATGCTTCAAAATCCCTGGACGCAATGTCCAGACAAGTATTAAAACATGAGTTGCAAGTCTTGATTAGGTTCGAAAGAAAGTCGGCGGGTACAATTTTAGACCACTTCAGGGCATATCCATTTTGTCTAGAGATAATAATGTCTCTAGATTGCAACCTAGGGACACTATCGAGAATGACACGAGGGTTGATAATTTCCACCCTAATAGGGAAATGATCACTGAGAGATATATCTAATTCTTCATATTTTCCAACACTTCCCCTAAAGCACGAAGAGATCAAAACATAGTCAATTACAGAGGAAAGTCCCCTGCCACAAAAGGTAGCAGAGAACGAAACCTCAGGTTGACATAAAGTATTTGCAAACCCTAAATCGTTCACAAAAAGAATCTGATTTAGGACATCGCCCTTTCCATTATGTTCAAAATGTATTAATGTGGATTCCTTATCCAAGGTTAGACCACAGTTTCCTTTTCCGGCTCTATTACAGATTGTACAATTAAAATCACCCCCCCATATGGCGACAAACTCCTTTCCTTTATTACAAAGGATAGAGTTAATTTCAGAACTAAGCTTTTTAAATACTAGTGCTGTGTCTGCCGGGGGAACATTATTGTATAGATTAATAACCAGGATACAGGAATTTTTGTTCATATGTAGGCCAACAATATGATAATAGGTGGTATTATAAAAAAACCTCAATGGTTTTGCAAATAAAACGGTTAGAAACATATGTGCAAAGCCCACCCTTGGCTCTGCCATGTGGTGAGCCTATTGCCGGGGTAAAAATTGTTCTGAAACCATTCAAATGAAACACATCCTTCGCCCACGTTTCTTGTAAACATATAACATCGTGGCATTCTGTTAATTTAAGCCATAGCAAATTATCTAGCTTGGCCCTGAGTCCGGCAATATTCCAAAAAATGATGGTCCAGTTTCCCTCAATCCTATCATGTATAACTTGAATATTGTTAACTATATTATTATCTGAGTATCCCTTTTTCTTATCTTGGGCCCCTGTTTGTACAACGTCCGCCCTATCAATGGATAAGGGTTCGATACCAACCGGGTTCTGTACTTCTTCATCCTGCAGAACCCTCTTTCCCTGACTGTCCTTTGTTGGAACAGGGTTGAAGGTTACCACACGGGTATCAGATACTTGTTCCTATGCTGGTCAGTCCACCCCCCCCAGACCTGATAAAGATTCAAATCTGTTATAAGTTGGGACATTAAATAGATCCCCTGTTTATTGATAATAAAGGGGGTTGTGTGGCAAAGAGCCACCATACATCATAAACCCCCTATGAACATTTTGTTGGTTTCCGATGTTTGGAGGCCTATCTTCATAACGTACTTTGTATGGTCTCTGTCTAGCAACATCAACAAAGGGGGCCGGTGGGTAAAAATAACTCAGGTCAAAAGACAGAATTCCACCAGGGTTTTTGTAATTTGGGAAACCACTAATAAATTGCAAAACTCTTGGGTCTCTAAAATTTACAATAATGCAGTCTCCGCTAATTTCTTTGACTGTGGGCCTCAACCAATTAACTCTGCGGACGTTAATAATTTCTCCCCGCAAGTCAGGTCTAAGAGGTCTATTTTTCCCTAACCAATACATAACCTTATTTTTTAGTTCACACGTGGTTTCATCCCTATTATGTCTCCACTCCGGAACCCCTGCAAGTACAATTACATAGGGGTAGGAGTCCGGTGGAAGATCAATTCTCCTTTTATGTTCTTTAATTTTAGTGTCCAATGTTTTATCCAGATTGGATTCAATATTATCTGAAACCTTATTTGAACATGTTTTAAGGCTATCTGTGTTGGTATCTTTACTGGCATTATCAATCTGCGTGGGGTTATGAATTGCCAATTTTCCACCTTCCTGGGATAACGGATTATTAATATCTTGTCCAGGTTTATTTTTAAGTGGTACAAGTGGGTTATTCGTTGTAATTTTAACATCCCCTAATTTTTTCAGCAAGACTGTATTCTCTCTCGTAATTTTCTCCAGTGTTTCTATCTGAGCACCTAGCCGTCTGGTGCGTTCTAACAGTGGGAAAATTAAAGACCTAACTAAATGCTCGATGTTATCCAATGAGCATACGGTATTTCTACCAGTTGCAGGCGGGCTTTTTGTTGTATCCACAATAGAGCTTGTATGGGTAAAATCAGCATTATCATCCTGGGTAGAATTTTTATCCCTATATGTAACCCCCTTGTCCTGGCGCGTAGATAGAGTACATTTCCTCTTCTTATTACGCGCACCTTTGTGCTGCTTTCCACCACGTTTACGTTTTAAATTAGAAACGTTACCTTCTACTAAGTCGAAGTGGATACAATCAGGTGCTAGCTCAGTGTTACATGGCAGAAAACTTTGCCGCCGACCTGATTCCACAATTGGATAGGCCATAAAAGAATCTAAGCTTGCATCAAAGCCACTTATATCCAGTACAGTTGAGAGTTCTTGTTGTAAGCATGGTGTATGGGTATTCTGGATCAATAATGAATCGGGTGATGGTACAGTAGCAATTTTCCCCAGGGATGACTTTCTCATAAACACGGGGTCAAGAGATAGCCGTCATTCCGTTAATGCTATCTCTTTCTCCAAGCAGTGACTGCCTTTGTAAAGAAGGCATCTATAGTGCCCACTAAGCCAGTTCCTACACCTACACAATGCGAGTTAGTTTTCGAAACCATATTTAAGGGACCCCTCTCAAGTACCACAATTCAATGAATAACTAAACGATTGCAGACGAAAAAGGTTTCAATCTTGCAATGGCAATATTACTAAAATGAACATAATCTTGAAATCTTAATGAACATAAAACGAAAGAAGGGAGGCCCAGTCCAGTCTCCTCCGGACTTTGACGGGCTTAGACGGGCCCGCCTTTGGCCCGGGCTTCGCCCGGCACGTCCCGTGCGCGATCCAGCGATGTGGGAGTCGCGAGGTAATTTAAGTCCGGTGCGGGAGGAAGGGAGGGGCTGCTGCTGGTCACTCTGCCCCCAGGCCTGCTGGAACCAGTAGTCTCTTCGCTCACCAAGTACTCCCGTGCAAGCTCTCCTGGCACTGCGCGTCCCGCGAAGCGGGAGTCGCGAGGTAATTTAAGTCCGGTGCGGGAGGGAGGGAGGGGCTGCTGCTGGTCACTCTGCCGCCACGCCTGTTGGAACCAGTAGTCTCTTCGTCACCAAGTACTCCCGTGCAAGCTCTCCTGGCGCTGCGCGTCCCGCCAAGCGGGAGGCACGAGGTAATTTAAGTCCGGTGCGGGAGGGAGGGAGGGGCTGCTGCTGGTCACTCTGCCCCCAGGCCTGCTGCAACCAGTAGTCTCTTCGCTCACCAAGTACTCCCGTGCAAGCTCTCCTGGCGCTGCGCGTCCCGCAAAGCGGGAGGCGCGAGGTAATTTAAGTCCGGTGCGGGAGGGAGGGAGAGGCTTCTGCTGGTCACTCTGCCCCCAGGCCTGCTGGAACCAGTAGTCTCTTCGCTCACCAAGTACTCCCGTGCAAGCTCTCCAGGTGCTGTGCGTCCCGTGAAGTGGGAGTCGCAAGGTAATTTGAGTCCGGTGCGGGAGGGAGGGAGGGGCTGCTGCTGGTCACTCTGCCCCCAGGCCTGCTGGAACAAGTAGTCTCTTCGCTCACCAAGTACTCCTGTGCAAGCTCTCCTGGCGCTGCACGTCCCGTGAAGCGGGAGGTGCGAGGTAATTTAAGTCTGGTGCGGGAGGGAGGGAGGGGCTGCTGCTGGTCACTCTGCCCCCAGGCCTGCTGGAACCAGTAGTCTCTTCGCTCACCAAGTACTCCCGTGCAAGCTCTACTGGCACTGCGCGTCCCGCGAAGCGGGAGGCAAGAGGTAATTTAAGTCCGGTGCGGGAGGGAGGGAGGGGCTGCTGCTGGTCACTCTGCCCCCAGGCCTACTGGAACCAGTAGTCTCTTCGCTCACCAAGTACTCCCGTGCAAGCTCTCCTGGCGCTGCGCGTCCCGCGATGCGGGAGGCGCAAGGTAATTTAAGTCCGGTGCGGGAGGGAGGGAGGGGCTGCTGCTGGTCACTCTGCCCCCAGGCCTGCTGGAACCAGTAGTCTCTTCGCTCACCAAGTACTCCCGTGCAAGCTCTCCTGGCGCTGCGCGTCCCGCGAAGTGGGAGGCGCGAGGTAATTTAAGTCCGGTGTGGGAGGGAGGGAGGGGCTGCTGCTGGTCACTCTGCCCCCAGGCCTGCTGGAACCAGTAGTCTCTTCGCTCACCAAGTACTCCCGTGCAAGCTCTCCTGGCGCTGCGTGTCCCGCGAAGCGGGAGGCGCAAGGTAATTTAAGTCCGGTGTGGGAGGGTGGGAGGGGCTGCTGCTGGTCACTCTGCCCCCAGGCCTGCTGGAACCAGTAGTATCTTCGCTCACCAAGTACTCCCATGCAAGCTCTCCTGGCGTTGCGCGTCCCGCGAAGCGGGAGGCGTGAGGTAATTTAAGTTCGTTGCGGGAGGGAGGGAGGGGCTGCTGCTGGTCACTCTGCCCACAGGCCTGCTGGAACCAGTAGTCTCTTCGCTCACCAAGTACTCCCGTGCAAGCTCTCCTGGAGCTGCGCGTCCCGCGAAGCGGGAGGCGCGAGGTAATATAAGTCCGGTGCGGGAGGGAGGGGCTGCTGCTGGTCACTCTGCCCCCAGGCCTGCTGGAACCAGTAGTCTCTTCGCTCACCAAGTAGTCCCGTGCAAGCTCTCCTGGCGCTGCGCGTCCCGCGAAGCGGGAGGCGCAAGGTAATTTAAGTCCGGTGCAGGAGGGAGGGAGGGGCTGCTGCTGGTCACTCTGCCCCCAGGCCTGCTGGAACCAGTAGTCTCTTCGCTCACCAAGTACTCCCATGCAAGCTCTCCTGGCGCTGCGCGTCCTGCGAAGCGGGAGGCGCGAGGTAATTTAAGTCCGGTGCAGGAGGGAGGGAGGGGCTGCTGCTGGTCACTCTGCCCCCAGGCCTTCTGGAACCAGTAGTCTCTTCGCTCACCAAGTACTCCCATGCAAGCTCTCCTGGCGCTGCGCGTCCCGCGAAGCGGGAGGCGCGAGGTAATTTAAGTCCGGTGTGGGAGGGAGGGAGGGGCTGCTGCTGGCCACTCTGCCCCCAGGCCTGCTGGAACCAGTAGTCTCTTCGCTCACCAAGTACTCCCGTGCAAGCTCTCCTGGCGTTGCGCGTCCCGCGAGGTGGGAGACGTGAGGTAATTTAAGTCCGGTGTGGGAGGGAGGGAGGGGCTGCTGCTGGTCACTCTGCCCCCAGGCCTGCTGGAACCAGTAGTCTCTTCGCTCACCAAGTACTCCCGTGCAAGCTCTCCTGGCGCTGCGTGTCCCACGAAGCGGGAGGCGCGAGGTAATATAAGTCCGGTGCGGGAGGGAGGGGCTGCTGCTGGTCACTCTGCCCCCAGGCCTGCTGGAACCAGTAGTCTCTTCGCTCACCAAGTAGTCCCGTGCAAGCTCTCCTGGCGCTGCGCGTCCCGCGAAGCGGGAGGCGCAAGGTAATTTAAGTCCGGTGCGGGAGGGAGGGAGGGGCTGCTGCTGGTCACTCTGCCCCCAGGCCTGCTGGAACCAGTAGTCTCTTCGCTCACCAAGTACTCCCGTGCAAGCTCTACTGGCGCTGCGCGTCCTGCGAAGCGGGAGGCGCGAGGTAATTTAAGTCCGGTGCAGGAGGGAGGGAGGGGCTGCTGCTGGTCACTCTGCCCCCAGGCCTTCTGGAACCAGTAGTCTCTTCGCTCACCAAGTACTCCCGTGCAAGCTCTCCTGGTGCTGCGCGTCCCGCGAAGCAGGAGGCGCGAGGTAATTTAAGTCCGGTGCGGGAGGGAGGCAGGGGCTGCTGCTGGCCACTCTGCCCACAGGCCTGCTGGAACCAGTAGTCTCTTCGCTCATCAAGTACTCCCGTGCAAGCTCTCCTGGCGCTGCGCGTCCCGCGAAGTGGGAGGCACGAGGTAATTTAAGTCCGGTGTGGGAGGGAGGGAGGGGCTGCTGCTGGTAACTCTGCCCCCAGGCCTGCTAGAACCAGTAGTCTCTTCGCTCACCAAGTACTCCCGTGCAAGCTCTCCTGGCGCTGCGTGTCCCACGAAGCGGGAGGCGCAAGGTAATTTAAGTCCGGTGTGGGAGGAAGGGAGGGGCTGCTGCTGGTCACTCTGCCCCCAGGCCTGCTGGAACCAGTAGTCTCTTCGCTCACCAAGTACTCCCATGCAAGCTCTCCTGGCGCTGCGCGTCCCGCGAAGTGGGAGGCGCGAGGTAATTTAAATCCGGTGCGGGAGGGAGGGAGGGGCTGCTGCTGGTCACTCTGCCCCCAGGCCTGCTGAAACCAGTAGTCTCTTCGCTCACCAAGTACTCCCGTGCAAGCTCTCCTGGCGCTGCGCGTCCCGCGAAGTGGGAGGCGCGAGGTAATTTAAGTCCGGTGTGGGAGGGAGGGAGGGGCTGCTGCTGGTCACTCTGCCCCCAGGCCTGCTGGAACCAGTAGTCTCTTCGCTCACCAAGTACTCCCGTGCAAGCTCTCCTGGCGCTGCGTGTCCCACGAAGCGGGAGGCGCAAGGTAATTTAAGTCCGGTGTGGGAGGGTGGGAGGGGCTGCTGCTGGTCACTCTGCCCCCAGGCCTGCTGGAACCAGTAGTATCTTCGCTCACCAAGTACTCCCATGCAAGCTCTCCTGGCGTTGCGCGTCCCGCGAAGCGGGAGGCGTGAGGTAATTTAAGTTCGTTGCAGGAGGGAGGGAGGGGCTGCTGCTGGTCACTCTGCCCACAGGCCTGCTGGAACCAGTAGTCTCTTCGCTCACCAAGTACTCCCGTGCAAGCTCTCCTGGAGCTGCGCGTCCCGCGAAGCGGGAGGCGCGAGGTAATATAAGTCCGGTGCGGGAGGGAGGGGCTGCTGCTGGTCACTCTGCCCCCAGGCCTGCTGGAACCAGTAGTCTCTTCGCTCACCAAGTAGTCCCGTGCAAGCTCTCCTGGCGCTGTGCGTCCCGCGAAGCGGGAGGCGCAAGGTAATTTAAGTCCGGTGCAGGAGGGAGGGAGGGGCTGCTGCTGGTCACTCTGCCCCCGGCCTGCTGGAACCAGTAGTATCTTCGCTCACCAAGTACTCCCATGCAAGCTCTCCTGGCGTTGCGCGTCCCGCGAAGCGGGAGGCGTGAGGTAATTTAAGTTCGTTGCGAGAGGGAGGGAGGGGCTGCTGCTGGTCACTCTGCCCACAGGCCTGCTGGAACCAGTAGTCTCTTCGCTCACCAAGTACTCCCGTGCAAGCTCTCCTGGAGCTGCGCGTCCCGCGAAGCGGGAGGCGCGAGGTAATATAAGTCCGGTGCGGGAGGGAGGGGCTGCTGCTGGTCACTCTGCCCCCAGGCCTGCTGGAACCAGTAGTCTCTTCGCTCACCAAGTAGTCCCGTGCAAGCTCTCCTGGCGCTGCGCGTCCCGCGAAGCGGGAGGCGCAAGGTAATTTAAGTCCGGTGCAGGAGGGAGGGAGGGGCTGCTGCTGGTCACTCTGCCCCCAGGCCTGCTGGAACCAGTAGTCTCTTCGCTCACCAAGTACTCCCATGCAAGCTCTCCTGGCGCTGCGCGTCCTGCGAAGCGGGAGGCGCGAGGTAATTTAAGTCCGGTGCAGGAGGGAGGGAGGGGCTGCTGCTGGTCACTCTGCCCCCAGGCCTTCTGGAACCAGTAGTCTCTTCGCTCACCAAGTACTCCCATGCAAGCTCTCCTGGCACTGCGCGTCCCGCGAAGCGGGAGGCGCGAGGTAATTTAAGTCCGGTGTGGGAGGGAGGGAGGGGCTGCTGCTGGCCACTCTGCCCCCAGGCCTGCTGGAACCAGTAGTCTCTTCGCTCACCAAGTACTCCCGTGCAAGCTCTCCTGGCGTTGCGCGTCCCGCGAGGTGGGAGACGTGAGGTAATTTAAGTCCGGTGTGGGAGGGAGGGGCTGCTGCTGGTCACTCTGCCCCCAGGCCTGCTGGAACCAGTAGTCTCTTCGCTCACCAAGTACTCCCGTGCAAGCTCTCCTGGCGCTGCGTGTCCCACGAAGCGGGAGGCGCGAGGTAATATAAGTCCGGTGCGGGAGGGAGGGGCTGCTGCTGTTCACTCTGCCCCCAGGCCTGCTGGAACCAGTAGTCTCTTCGCTCACCAAGTAGTCCCGTGCAAGCTCTCCTGGCGCTGCGCGTCCCGCGAAGCGGGAGGCGCAAGGTAATTTAAGTCCGGTGCGGGAGGGAGGGAGGGGCTGCTGCTGGTCACTCTGCCCCCAGGCCTGCTGGAACCAGTAGTCTCTTCGCTCACCAAGTACTCCCGTGCAAGCTCTACTGGCGCTGCGCGTCCTGCGAAGCGGGAGGCGCGAGGTAATTTAAGTCCGGTGCAGGAGGGAGGGAGGGGCTGCTGCTGGTCACTCTGCCCCCAGGCCTTCTGGAACCAGTAGTCTCTTCGCTCACCAAGTACTCCCGTGCAAGCTCTCCTGGCGCTGCGCGTCCCGCGAAGCAGGAGGCGCGAGGTAATTTAAGTCCGGTGCGGGAGGGAGGCAGGGGCTGCTGCTGGCCACTCTGCCCACAGGCCTGCTGGAACCAGTAGTCTCTTCGCTCATCAAGTACTCCCGTGCAAGCTCTCCTGGCGCTGCGCGTCCCGCGAAGTGGGAGGCACGAGGTAATTTAAGTCCGGTGTGGTAGGGAGGGAGGGGCTGCTGCTGGTAACTCTGCCCCCAGGCCTGCTAGAACCAGTAGTCTCTTCGCTCACCAAGTACTCCCGTGCAAGCTCTCCTGGCGCTGCGTGTCCCACGAAGCGGGAGGCGCAAGGTAATTTAAGTCCGGTGTGGGAGGAAGGGAGGGGCTGCTGCTGGTCACTCTGCCCCCAGGCCTGCTGGAACCAGTAGTCTCTTCGCTCACCAAGTACTCCCATGCAAGCTCTCCTGGCGCTGCGCGTCCCGCGAAGTGGGAGGCGCGAGGTAATTTAAATCCGGTGCGGGAGGGAGGGAGGGGCTGCTGCTGGTCACTCTGCCCCCAGGCCTGCTGAAACCAGTAGTCTCTTCGCTCACCAAGTACTCCCGTGCAAGCTCTCCTGGCGCTGCGCGTCCCGCGAAGTGGGAGGCGCGAGGTAATTTAAGTCCGGTGTGGGAGGGAGGGAGGGGCTGCTGCTGGTCACTCTGCCCCCAGGCCTGCTGGAACCAGTAGTCTCTTCGCTCACCAAGTACTCCCGTGCAAGCTCTCCTGGCGCTGCGTGTCCCACGAAGCGGGAGGCGCAAGGTAATTTAAGTCCGGTGTGGGAGGTTGGGAGGGGCTGCTGCTGGTCACTCTGCCCCCAGGCCTGCTGGAACCAGTAGTATCTTCGCTCACCAAGTACTCCCATGCAAGCTCTCCTGGCGTTGCGCGTCCCGCGAAGCGGGAGGCGTGAGGTAATTTAAGTTCGTTGCAGGAGGGAGGGAGGGGCTGCTGCTGGTCACTCTGCCCACAGGCCTGCTGGAACCAGTAGTCTCTTCGCTCACCAAGTACTCCCGTGCAAGCTCTCCTGGAGCTGCGCGTCCCGCGAAGCGGGAGGCGCGAGGTAATATAAGTCCGGTGCGGGAGGGAGGGGCTGCTGCTGGTCACTCTGCCCCCAGGCCTGCTGGAACCAGTAGTCTCTTCGCTCACCAAGTAGTCCCGTGCAAGCTCTCCTGGCGCTGTGCGTCCCGCGAAGCGGGAGGCGCAAGGTAATTTAAGTCCGGTGCAGGAGGGAGGGAGGGGCTGCTGCTGGTCACTCTGCCCCCAGGCCTGCTGGAACCAGTAGTCTCTTCGCTCACCAAGTACTCCCATGCAAGCTCTCCTGGCGCTGCGCGTCCTGCGAAGCGGGAGGCGCGAGGTAATTTAAGTCCGGTGCAGGAGGGAGGGAGGGGCTGCTGCTGGTCACTCTGCCCCCAGGCCTTCTGGAACCAGTAGTCTCTTCGCTCACCAAGTACTCCCGTGCAAGCTCTCCTGGCGCTGCGCGTCCCGCGAAGCGGGAGGTGCGAGGTAATTTAAGTCCGGTGTGGGAGGGAGGGAGGGGCTGCTGCTGGCCACTCTGCCCCCAGGCCTGCTGGAACCAGTAGTCTCTTCGCTCACCAAGTACTCCCGTGCAAGCTCTCCTGGCGTTGCGCGTCCCGCGAGGTGGGAGGCGTGAGGTAATTTAAGTCCGGTGTGGGAGGGAGGGAGGGGCTGCTGCTGGTCACTCTGCCCCCAGGCCTGCTGGAACCAGTAGTATCTTCGCTCACCAAGTACTCCCATGCAAGCTCTCCTGGCGTTGCGCGTCCCGCGAAGCGGGAGGCGTGAGGTAATTTAAGTTCGTTGCAGGAGGGAGGGAGGGGCTGCTGCTGGTCACTCTGCCCACAGGCCTGCTGGAACCAGTAGTCTCTTCGCTCACCAAGTACTCCCGTGCAAGCTCTCCTGGAGCTGCGCGTCCCGCGAAGCGGGAGGCGCGAGGTAATATAAGTCCGGTGCGGGAGGGAGGGGCTGCTGCTGGTCACTCTGCCCCCAGGCCTGCTGGAACCAGTAGTCTCTTCGCTCACCAAGTAGTCCCGTGCAAGCTCTCCTGGCGCTGCGCGTCCCGCGAAGCGGGAGGCGCAAGGTAATTTAAGTCCGGTGCGGGAGGGAGGGGGGGGCTGCTGCTGGTCACTCTGCCCCCAGGCCTGCTGGAACCAGTAGTCTCTTCGCTCACCAAGTACTCCCGTGCAAGCTCTACTGGCGCTGCGCGTCCTGCGAAGCGGGAGGCGCGAGGTAATTTAAGTCCGGTGCAGGAGGGAGGGAGGGGCTGCTGCTGGTCACTCTGCCCCCAGGCCTTCTGGAACCAGTAGTCTCTTCGCTCACCAAGTACTCCCGTGCAAGCTCTCCTGGCGCTGCGCGTCCCGCGAAGCAGGAGGCGCGAGGTAATTTAAGTCCGGTGTGGGAGGGAGGCAGGGGCTGCTGCTGGCCACTCTGCCCCCAGGCCTGCTGGAACCAGTAGTCTCTTCGCTCATCAAGTACTCCCGTGCAAGCTCTCCTGGCGCTGCGCGTCCCGCGAAGTGGGAGGCACGAGGTAATTTAAGTCCGGTGTGGGAGGGAGGGAGGGACTGCTGCTGGTAACTCTGCCCCCAGGCCTGCTAGAACCAGTAGTCTCTTCGCTCACCAAGTACTCCCGTGCAAGCTCTCCTGGCGCTGCGTGTCCCACGAAGCGGGAGGCGCAAGGTAATTTAAGTCCGGTGTGGGAGGAAGGGAGGGGCTGCTGCTGGTCACTCTGCCCCCAGGCCTGCTGGAACCAGTAGTCTCTTCGCTCACCAAGTACTCCCATGCAAGCTCTCCTTGCGCTGCGCGTCCCGTGAAGTGGGAGGCGCGAGGTAATTTAAGTCCGGTGCGGGAGGGAGGGAGGGGCTGCTGCTGGTCACTCTGCCCCCAGGCCTGCTGAAACCAGTAGTCTCTTCGCTCACCAAGTACTCCCGTGCAAGCTCTCCTGGAGCTGCGCGTCCCGCAAAGCTGGAGGCGCGAGGTAATTTAAGTCCGGTGCGGGAGGGAGGGGCTGCTGCTGGTCACTCTGCCCCCAGGCCTGCTGGAACCAGTAGTCTCTTCGCTTACCAAGTAGTCCCGTGCATGCTCTCCTGGCACTGCGCGTCCCACGAAGCGGGAGGCGCGAGGTAATTAATTTAAGTCCGGTGCGGTAGGGAGGGAGGGGCTGCTGCTGGTCACTCTGCCCCCAGGCCTGCTGGAACCAGTAGTCTCTTCGCTCACCAAGTACTCCCGTGCAAGCTCTACTGGCGCTGCGCATCCTGCGAAGCGGGAGGCGCGAGGTAATTTAAGTCCGGTGCAGGAGGGAGGGAGGGGCTGCTGCTGGTCACTCTGCCCCCAGGCCTGCTGGAACCAGTAGTCTCTTCGCTCACCAAGTACTCCCATGCAAGCTCTCCTGGCGCTGCGCGTCCCGCGAAGTGGGAGGCGCGAGGTAATTTAAGTCCGGTGCGGGAGGGAGGGAGGGGCTGCTGCTGGCCACTCTGCCCCCAGGCCTGCTGTAACCAGTAGTCTCTTCGCTCACCAAGTACTCCCGTGCAAGCTCTCCTGGCGCTGCGTTAATTAAAAAGATTGAGTTTGTTTGCTCGATATGAGAGGTAGCGTGCTTGGCGTCTGATTGTAAGCAGACACGACATAGGTACACAACACTAGTCTCTTGTGATTTAGGGACTATCACAATAATATTTGAGCACTGAAGAAGTCCGAGTAGGACGAAACGCGTTGGCTACTTTAATCACTGTTCAATGGGCGTGCTTTTAAGAAGAAAATGAATAAAGAATAAATTAATACAGACAACGTCTCTTCATGTGCCAACTATGTGTTATGTTTTGTTGATAATTACGTCACAAGTGAAATGAGATGTGTGCCGAACTCATATGAGATAGATTGAATTTAATTCATTTTGTGAGTGCCTAATCACTATCAACTGATGCACATTTTGAAAGTTGTTTTCAATTTGAAGTAGAGAGGGGCTGTACTTCAGGTTCTGTGCACCACTAAAGAACTTCTAAACTTTGACCTTTACATTTATTGACAAGTGCAGTACATCAACCCCTCTGTATATTCATTTCAACTCCTAACATCACACTCTAACAAGTGTGACAATTCAGACTAGGGCCTCAAACTTGTAAGAATGGCTTGGGTGCCAGTTATTAGTCATGGTATATTCAATTGATAACTGCTGTTCTTGTGCTCATCCCTAATTAGGCAGACAGTGCCACCATGAGGCAGACTGTCATAAGAGCTCGTGCTGACAATTAAATGCCAGTGCAAAACACCAGAAACCACCAGCTCAAATTAAGCTCTGGATTTAGCGCTAGTGGCACCCAGTGTGACAAGTTTTACCCCCATGACCTCCTTCTCCACCCTCCAACCATGCCTTTCATCTTTCCATTAACCCTCGCTGACAAACATTTAATTTGTTTTAGAGGGCGACTTATATCAGTGTAGGATGTTAGATCCTTTACATCACACATTGTGAAGAGATAATGATCATACATCTTTATATCAGTTATGGAAGCTGTTACATAGGACATTGAGGATTACAGGGTGTAGGAGTCACATGCCATCCATACTAGCAGGCAGTATATATTGTAAGAGAATTTTGTCTAGACAAACACACAATCAGGTCTCAAAACTGAACGCAGTGGTTAGTGTTGGCTATTCTAGTAAGAGTGCATTTCTACCCAATCAAACCTTTTTTAGCAACATTAGCATAATACCATACAGTTTGCCTGGAGCTCTTTGATGGCAGCTCATAGGTCACTGTGCTTTATTAGGATTGCAAATTATGAACTGCAAGTAGCAAAAGAATCTTGGTGGCAAAAGCAGCAACCCACTGAGCTATCCACATATTATACAGTTCTGTGATATTCATTGTACTCTTCTTAGCAGGAGGTGTATTAGCCTTCTGTGCTACTTTATGATGAGTCAAAACTGCCACCAGTCAAAACTCTGATATATTTTCAGACGGAACATTAGTCACCAGAGTTATCTTGCCATTTTTTTGTTTCTTGAAAACTCTTGGAGACACATTAGGAACCCTGCAGCAGGTGCTTTTACACCCATAAATTATCTCTAAACACAGCTCACCCCTCCCCTCCCGATCAGCACCAGGTGCAACTACACCAGTCGCACCACTCTATGTCCGGTCCTGATTATTACGGGAGCTTCTTTCTTTGCAGAACACAAATACAAATAAAACCCCATATTCTTGTAAGACATACATGCACTATGGGAAACATGTATTTTTAAACCCTAGTTGGCAGCTTAAATTTGTCAATTGCAATAAAGGCATGTGCAGTAGTTGGCTAGTTGCAAATGGGGATTTCCAGCAACATTAGAAATTACTATTGTTATGGGAATTACACGTGTTTTGGGAGTGCCTTGTTTCTTATGCTTTTCGCTCTGATGTTAATTTCCTACACAAAGTAGGCAAGATGTCCAGAAAAAATGGCCTGCAAATGAGGGATAATATACAGAAAGTGGTGCGTCAACTCTGTCATTTTATACGCCATTTGTCAGGGACAGTATTTTAATGGCCTAGTTTGTTAGGAAACCAGTAGTATCAATATCTATGCAGTGCATTCGTTTCTGGGAATAATGATTCTTTATTTTTGCTCTCCTTTTATTTGGCGCTTAGGTTGACAAAAGCAAATGTGATGGTATGAAAGAAAAAAAAAGAAGATCGAGCAAGGAGTAAAGAAGTTTACATGGTACCGCGGCACCATAGGGTGGATGCCTGCACAGTGAACCCTGAAAGAATGCTGCAGTATCCCACAGGAGGGACAATATGCATCCCAAGATGTACCAGGGTACCATCTTGGTTACCATGGTACACCATTGGCTGACAGAAGAAAAGGCTACCACAGCCAACGGGATTCAAGATTTTTAAATTATTTTCAGTACCATTGGATTCCAGTGGTACATAACAGCACAGATACCAATAATAAATACATGCAAATTTCATGAACATTACTGAATTTATTTACATCAGTTAATGAAATACATGCTTGCTGAGTAAAGTTTTGCCAAATTGGTGCAATTGTTTGAGCAATTATTTAGGTATCAGAGATCAAAGATTCCTAACAGAATTAAAATGGGATTTAAACACTTTGAGACCCACTTTTTCTTGTCCACCGCTTGACAGATCAGTGCGAAAATTTGATAAATGAGCCGAAGTGTAGTGTAATTTCTGGGGGGAAAGTTTAATGCCGATTTGCTGAATTGGCATAAAAGAGGCCTTACCTCAATCTGTCTGTCTATCTATCTATCTGTCTATCTATCTATCTATCTATCTATCTATCTATCTATCTATCTATCTATCTATCTATCTATCTATCTATCTATCTATCTATCTATCTATCTATCTATCTATCTATCTATCTATCTATCTATCTATCTATCTATCTATCTATCTATCTATCTATCTATCTATCTATCTATCTATCTATCTATCTATCTATCTATCTATCTATCTATCTATCTATCTATCTATCTAATCTCTCTCTCTCTCTCTCTCTCTCTCTCTCTCTCTAACACTAGAAATTCCCTGAAAAAACAGAGGTTTCAGGGACGTTATAGTTAGGAATTAGCATTTAAAATACCTTAGATATTCACTGAAAAAAACACACAGGTTTCAGGGACGTTATAGTTAGGCTGACAGTTAACTCGTAAGAAACCAGAGAACTTCAACCGTTATAGTTCGCTGAGCTAACTATAACTCACGCCCTGTAATGCACTGCTGATGACGTCACATAATACATCACTCATGACATGGTCAGGGACATCACTCATGACATCACTGATGACATCTCAATATGCACTTCTTCCACTGTAGGAAGCAATCTTACTGGAGATTATATTTTTTTTATCAAAGCATAATATTCACACCCATCACCTTGGAAAGAGATCTGAAGAGAAAGGTCACTCTCTCCCCACACCCTGCTATGTACTCTATTCCCCTTATATAGAGGTGTCAGGGGCAAGGCTTATCCCTCCCTACACTCTACTATGCACACCCGTCAACCAAGAGAAAGGTCCAAGCAGAGGGGTCAGTCCCTTCTCACACTCTACTACGCACACCTTTCATACAGTAGAGAGCTCTCAGCGGAGAGGTCATTCCCTGCCTATACCAAACTATGCACACCTGTAATTCCAAACAAAGATCTCAGCAGAGAAGCTAGTCCCTCCCCACACCCTATGCGCATGCTCATCACCATAGGGAAATATCTCAGCAGAGATAGCAGTCTCTCCCCATATTCTACTACACATCCTTGTCATATAGGGGGTAAGTCTCAGTGGAAAAGCCAGATTCTTCTGAAACTGTACTACGCACACCTGTGATCTGGGGAGATGTGCCAGTGGAGAGAGAGACCTTTCCCACATCCTACTGCACACCCACATCACCCTGGAGAGAGGCATCTAAAGATAGGGCACTCCCTCCGCACACCATACTTATTACGCCCGTCCTCATGGGAGGAGGTCACACCTGTCATCCAAGACAGATTTCTCAGCAGAGAGGACAGTCCCTCTCCACAACCTACCACGCACATCCGTCACCCAAGAGAGAGGTCACACCTGGGGGAGTCTCTCCCCACACCCTACTATGCACAGCTGTCACCCAAGATAGAAGTCTCAGCAGAGAGGTCAATCCCTCCCTATACCCAACCACACACACCCATCATCCTAGAGAGAGGGTTCACCTGGGGGAGTCTCTTCCCACACCCTACTATGCACAGCTGTCACCTAAGATAGAGGTCTCAAAGGAGAGGTTAGTTCCTCTTCAAACCTTATTACACTCACCTCTGTACCTGGGGAAGAGTGTCAGTGGAGAGACCAGGTGTCCCCCCACCCCACTAAATACCTGTCAGTCTAGGCAGAAGTCTCCGTGGAGAGGTAAGTCCCTTTCCACATCCTACTATGTACACCCATCATTGCAGGGATGTCACATGGTTACATTAGGCCTGATAGAAATGCCATTATACATGCTCACATTCTTAAGTTGCCTTCTTTCCCTAAACATGAAGACATTTGACACACATTAATTTGAATGCACATACAGGATAATATTCTAACTCAGTTTTGCTTACAATACTGCTTCGTAGGCACTCGATCAAAACACCTTGAACATTCCATATAAGGGCTAAGTTTAGCAAGATGTTATTTGACAGAGCTATCCCAATAGAATAAACAAGAGCATCCTTACTGGGGTTTCAGCATGGTAATATGGATGATGTTTTTACGTATACAATGTCCAGCCTTTGTGTATACAGAGGAGCATTAACGCTGGCACTGAGAGGTCTAGCCATGCTGGAATTTAAGCCCAGCTGATTTCTATTTACCTCATGCGAGGGATGTTGCCCAGCTCTCCACCAAGAAGAGCAGATTGATGACACTTTCCCACAGGTAAGGGGAGGTGATTCACTGCAGATGGATTCGGCAGATTCACTCACCCTAGACATGATAGGTTAGGATGTACGAGGTAGGAGAACATTAGATTACAATACTTGTATGCAATCATATATTCTCTGTAAAAACAGGAAGCGTGGTAAAAGTGTCTCACAGTTCTGATGGTTATGTTGTCCAACAAACGCACAGTTTTTCTTTGGACAGTTTAGGCAGTACAACATGGCGCTGCCAGCATTCTATCTTGGGTTCTTATTTAATGTTTAATGGACCCCCTGAGAAGTCTTATTTGGTGTACCCTAAGACCCCTAATCACCTTTTAACTTGGTACGTCTGTGGTTTTTGGGATAAATCCTCCTCGGCTGAGTAGGCAAATCCTATTTATGGCTATAGGCTCTTCATGCTCGAACCTTTCCAAGGATTGGCCCATAGAGCTACCCTCCCTGATTTCAACACATTAAAATGACCAATGAAGAAGGATCAATAAACATACTGTCTAACTGTAGAAACGCAGTTACACAAATTCTCCGACAAAGTGGACTGCCCCTTGCGGTTGGTGACGTTACCTTCATGATTGAGGGCCACGAAGCTTATAGGACAGAGATGCTCTATTCATGTGTTACCCTCCCAGCAGCAGATGCAAGATCAAGATTTTATCTCACATACACTGCAGATGAAGTTCCTGACAACTGCACAGCTTATGAAGCACTAGAAGTACCACTAACTTACCAAGAACATCAAAATTGGATTGAAGGTGCCTTCCAACATACACACAACAATGTTAGATTAGGTCCCTTAGCAATGAGGGAGGAACATGGCCAGTCTTAGCCGGTTTCACGCCATATCCAGAAAAAAAGTATTTGACAGCTCCACAACTACGTACACTATACGCAGATCTGGTTAGAACAAATAAATGTTTAACACAGTTTCTCATGAGAACAATGACAATAAATCCTGCAAGGGCTGCTCAAGCTACACAACCGCTATTGGCTACAGCTCAAAATATTTCACAAACCATCAATGCAGTCATGGGTAAAATTCACCTCAGACGGGAGGAAATTCAGATCTGGATTGTAAAAAAAACAAGCCTGCTTGAAGCAGTGTTTCCTCATACGGGACCTCAGGAATAACACATAATTCTCATCATATATCTGCCAATGGGGGTGACTGCCCCGGTGGAAGACAGCATCACTTGGGTACAGTCTTTGCTATATACCAGAGCTTATGGTATAACCTCATTGGCTGTTTTGGCAAACGTGATGAAACAGATCCAAAATGAGTACAAGCAGCCCCTGCCTTTAGTTTGAGGATGAAACTGATTGGCAATTTTTCTGCAGTATCCGCCATAATGTTGAGTAACATTAAAGGGGAAGCAGCAGCATTGGCGGTACACCAACAACACACAGACTTTACTCTGAGAGAACAGGAGTGTGAGTTGCCAAAAATTATTGATGAAACCTATGCAACAAGAGGTGGAGATAATTTGGGAGCCAGACCTTGTAAACCACAACTTAAGAGTGATTCTGAAATGGATGACTCAAAGCAGGTATCAGATTCTTCCTCTAAGAAGAGGTAGGATTTTAAGAAACATAAAGAATAGACTAAATCGCTTGGCGGATCTTCTCACCAGGAGGGCACTGAAAAGCACTATAATCTGCATAACCATGAAAATATTAAAACGCCTGATAGGTATCACAATATTAATATGCGTTCATCTCGTTCCTTGTAGGAGTCACCCGACAAATATTCAGAGAGATGTAGGCGAGCAGGGCGCAGATCAGAGGAGTATGTGAAACTGAAGAAGGACTCACAACACTCTTCTGACTTCATAATAAAAAAGGAAGATAAACCTAAACAGTTCAGGTCTCAATTCAAAAAGAAGAAGGTGGCTAGCATTAAAGTTAAGCATGCCACAGATTGGCATGAGCGAGAAGTGGGATCTGACCATTCTGGACAGCGAGGCGGAAGTCAAGAAAGTTCACCAGAGCCTGATAGATGGTCTGGAAGCAGTAGCATTGAGTAACTACATCTAGGAGGAAACACCGAATATGAGAGTGAGTGTCCTACAATGATTATATGAGATGCAACGGCAACCCAAAATGAAGGAGGATATATCCCACACCATTAATGTTCTCTTTTGGGAGAACTTGTCATTCAGCTATGAAATTCTCTTGGCTGAAAAGGATTGACCACCGGAATTTGTCATGGACTGTCTTGAGGGAGAAACTGTAATTTTACCATCTTTATCCAACCTTGTTCTAGATCCAGTTATACATTCATGTGCCAGGGAGTGGGTTTTAGCGCTAGCACCTGCGTTATACTGCAACCATGTGGGGTGGTATGATGGTTCCCCTTATCACTTCATTCCAGTGAGGTCAACCCCACTACCTCAACAACAATACACCATTAAACATGGGGTAAAAAGAAAGTAAGAGAGATGCTCAAACAAAATGAATACCAAGGAGTAATCAAAAGCTGCACCTTCCCTATGAATAATCCTTTGCTTCCAGTAATGAAACCAGACCATTCATGTTATCTAGTAATCGATTACAGACACTTGAACACAGCCACACAAACATTTATTGTACAAAACGCGCACAGCATGGCACTGATGAACAACACACTGTGTAAAAAAATATGAAAACACTTTAGACATTTCAAATGGATTTTTCTACCAAAACACAGTGACTGAAAGCAGGTATTTGACCAGATTAAGTGTGCTTGGTTCTCAAAGAAGTTCTGTGGATTGTACCAGGTGTACAGGAACAGAAGCCAGGATTGTTTTTTGCCCAGGTAAGAGAACTTTTGCAAGATTATGATGACCAGGCGTTGTGCTATGTTGATGACATATACCTGATGGATGATGTCCTTTCAACTCACTTGGCTAGAGTAAATTGCATAGTTTTGGAATCTGCTCACATGGGCTATAGATTATACTTTCAATAAATCAAAAATAGCCCACCCTATTTATAGGATATGAATTGTCAAGTGAAGGCAGAAGCCTAGTGACACATTTCCTTGAGAAGTGTGCACTTCTACAACCCCCAAATAGACTAAAGAATTTCCAATCAGTTTTGAGTTTCCTGAATTTTGTCAGAACATACATTCCAGATTATGCAGAGCAGGTAAAACTGTTCTACGACTTGAATCATTCATATTTTTCAAGCACACATTTGACAACTGAACACACACAAATCTTATGTTCAGTATAAACTGGCATGCTAGCTGTCAAACACTTATCCACACGTGTAAACACCACCAACCTGGTAATCAGTATAATTGCGGGTGCATCACAGTTTACTTTTGTCACCTTTAGTGAAGGAGACACTGTACCAATTGCATATAAATCGCATTTATACACCAATGCTGAGATGCTTTTTGCACCGACAGAGAAGATTCTGATGGTGATACAGACTGCTGTAGTGAGAGAAAGATCATTGGATCAGGGGAAACTCATTATTGCACGTGACTCCAGTCCCAGCCTTAGAGGCTGACACAAAGGCCAGCGTTCCAAACTTAGATTACAGATTCAACTCCACACTACAAGCACAAGCATACCTGCAATTCGAAAATGAATATCCTCTGCCTAATGAAGTCATATCTCTTGATCTGTATGATTCCATCATCTATACTGACTGTTGTGCCATCCTGCTATAGGGACAAAACTAGAATACTCTGTAGGATGCTCCCCTGTTAAGGGTTGAATGGAGGACAAGGAATCCCGCCCTCATAAAATCTACATGCAGTCGCTAGGTGATTGCACAGCACAGTTGGCTGAACTTAGAGCTCTATTTCTGCACTTGAGAATACAGACACGTATTCCCCACACTGTGGGATACGTGTTATTATGTCAGGTCTTGCAATGAGTATTTACACTATTGGAGCCAGGATAGATTCAGAGATTCCAAAGGGTACACCATAAAGCACAAACTGTTTTGAGGACAGGTGGCAAAACTCTCACGTCATACACACATTGAGTCCTTAGCATGCAGAAATATACGTTGTAGGGAATTCCATAGCTAATGAAGCCCCAAAAGCTACAGTGCAAACTGCTGCAGTGACTGCATTACTCATTCTAGCATGAGGATAGATGCAGACATCATGATGGCTGTCAGCCCTGTGCACAATGGCACCCACCAGCTGAAAGGATTTCCAGCAAAATACTCCTACCAGTTAAGGGTGAAAACATTCCATTCGCTCAGATTCCTGAAGTAGAGTATCAAGTGATACCTAATTCAGATTGCAGGTTAGGTTTGACCCTAGCAGCCCACGAGGTCCTAGCATATGCTCACACGGAGGTGGCAGCTACAGTTTCATAATTGCAGCAACACTATTGGTGATCAGGTCAATGCAAACAGACCCAGGACTTTGTCCTTAAATTTAACATCTGTCAACAGATGAAGGTTTTTTCCACCTTAACACATTCACCACAGACACCTCTATTGATCTCAGACAAGCCTTTCACTTGTAATACTTGGACCACTGCGGCCCTTTACAATCTGATGGGGCTAACAAATTCCTCTTGGTAGCAGTGGATTCTTGCTCTAGATTCCTATGGATTTGGCCACAATGATCAGCTGAAGCCCGACTGTTATAAAAGACCTGCAAGCCTTCATCAGAACATACGCAGTAGCCACATTCCATTCGGACCAGGGTCTGGTATTTGCCTCTAGGGCTTACATAGATGCCATGGGAAAGATGGGAGTGACTGTGCAGTACCCATCCCACTGTCATCATGTGGGAAAAGCGGTAGTTGAAAGAAAGAAATGTGAGTTAAAGCAGTCTTTAAAAGCTAGGGTATTGTGTTCAGGTCATAGTTGGTGTCCAGGGAGTCCTAAATATTCTGCCTAGAAAATCTCTGGGTGGTCGGACTCCCTAGGAGATCTAGTTTGGGGTTAAGATGTGAGTTCCCGACCTTGACAGTCCCAGTACAGTAGCTGCTGCAACACCATTTAACATCAATTAACGTTTGGCCGTTTTATAGGAGCTGAATAACTTTTGAGACATTCAGAGTAACGTTCAGCTGAAAGGTACCACCACTAGAGAAGTGAAGGAAGCACCAGCAACTGTTAGTTGGAATCCCAAGATCAGTGAACCAGACTGCCACAAAGTTTGTGGACAAAAAAGAATTTGGGCCATCTTACAGGGTCTGTCCTGGCTGTTGAATGTACTAGAACTGTACTTCTACCACCCCTTACTGGTTGCAAAATCAAGAGATTTGTGTCAATAGATCTCATCAAAACACATTATGTGGCCTGTTCTACACAGTAAGCCAAGAGGGCTCCTTGGTAGTTACTTGCCTCCTTTCACTACCCTACAGGAAGTCCTTATGGAAGCCTTGATCAGCGATGAAGCTTCTTCTACCCTTCAGGGGATAGCTAACACTGAAACATTACTTCATTCTGTTACATCAACAAGCTCCTTACAAACATCATGTACATAAACACAGATTTCAAATCAGCAAACAGACAAAGATGGTGTCTACCGCAACATACCATTATAGGAGTCTATTTCCTGTTCTGAACAGCCTCCAAAGCTGCCAAAAATAGATTGAACAGCCTCCGCCTACTTCTTCGACAATGGTGACTTCTCTTCGGATTCATCTGACTCACCACCACTACCACCCCGAGGTAGACTGCATGACTTCTATATATGGCTGAAAAATATTTTTTTTTCCTTCTTGGTTATACATTTGGATTACAACTTTGTTACTTTTCCTCTTCATTTGGATTGGTTTTGTGACAGTCTTTTTCCTGATTCTGAACGGACACTATTTCTTAGAACACTCTCCTGTTAAATAGTGATCTTGGTTTTAACACCCCATTCTTCATCACACACAGTACAGAGACCTTTCCCTTGTGAACATTTCTGCTGTTCCGGTTCTTGATAGAATTGTTTGGGGTAAAGCATCCTATGACATATTTGGACCCATTGAATTTATTTAAATTCCATATGTGTTTACAATATCTCTGCCTGACTTTATCACTCCTAGTACTATCTCTGATGATTGGGGCATTGGCACAGTGCATGAAATGCTAGATGATCTACAGCATTCAACTGTTTTAATGGAAGTGAAATGTATGGTGGCACTGTTAATTATGATGAAATGTCCTGTTTTAGCCATTATAGTCACCATTTCCTACATAAAGCAAGTACTGCCCATGCAGTACAAGATATACACACTGCCCATCACCACCAAAAGGTGGCTAAAAAGTATTTACACAGAAGTTTACATATTTTTCAGGTCATATTCCAGATGACCCAGAGTCTTATTTCTATTAACTCACACCTTCATGGTCTAAGAAAACTATGCTCACCAACTCTAAGCTTATGTTTTCTGCTTCTTTGATTTCCGAGCTGTCTGTACAAGGGTTTAAGTTTTGGAAAGACAATGTTGATTTGGAATTTATTTGGAGAACTTAAGATTGGCATTTTCAGGGGAACGAGGCTTTATTTAGATCATGCCTTATACTACAACAAATGATTTTCCTGAACTAAACTGCAGTAAACATCATGTCTTGGCTTGGCCAAGATAAAAGTTTTAAACGTACCAAACATTCTTACTTTTGCATGATTTTAGAACTAGCAACAATTCACAAATTACACTGAGGAAACTTTAGACACTGTACTTCGCAATAGCTTAGCCAGTTCTTCAGGTACCAATCAAGGAGGGTGGTTAATGTGGCCGTTGGACACTAACAGATGTCAGGCTCACTTTTTGGGTGACACCAACAGGTTTAAGAACAGCAGGCCCGACCCATGATATGCACAGACACAACATTTGGAAGTTGTAACAACTTACAGTGTCTGGAAGTTGTGCCTTGATTGGCTTAAACAATCCACACTGTCGCGAGTGAAACAACACTTGTTCCTTCTTTCTGATGAAATGGAATTACCAGAATTTTTACTAGGTCCAGGAAGACCACGACAAAAGCTTTTTCTGTATGCAATATACACTAAAGTGTAGAAGATTTCATAGCAGGAATCTGCTGAGAGACTGTTCGAAATTGACAGGGCAAATTTAGAAAGGGCTCTGTCAGTAGTAGATAATGGTATGAGTACTCTCTCCAACAGGATTTACTCACTAGGTGTCATTGTACAGTCTGCAATTGATAACATACAGAGTGGCATGACTTCTTTACAACATTGGCAGTCACAGCTTAATGCTATAATGTTACTGAGTAGGAATCTACAGACACTTCGGACTAGATGCATTCCATGGAAACACCTTAATGCCAATAGTTTGTTTCTGCCATATGACCTCACAAAACAACAGGCCATCATGGAAAAAAGGATGCAACATACACCATGTTACATATAGAGAACATAGAGAAACTACCATTCACTGTTGCAGTTCAGTTCAGTTCAAGTTTATTAATGTTTAAAGTCTTTAAAACATAAATACCTACCATTTTCAAATTAGACGCAATTTAAAAAACAAAATTTAAGGCACCAAAACCTTTAAAATGTTGAATCCCACCCAATCACCATCCCCTCAATCCTTCTAGGGCTCAATCTATTTGTCCTACCCATGCACACATTACTCTTGCTTGTCCAACATCAGTCCAAATACCTTCTTCCTTTTGACCCCTGAGCTCTAGAATATGAGGCTTAATAATCTTGAGCAAGGCTCCTTACACCACTAGTCCAAGCATATTTTAAAGAATGTTGCCAAAGCACATGCAACATCTAAAAATTCTATATTTAATAAAAGTTCAAGTGCATTCTTGCAAAGTCTTATATCATATTTTATAAAAAGCGGTTTTAAAATCTGGCAACTAACCCTATAAAAATGACAACAATCAATTAAAAAATGAACATTCAAATTCTGAAACCTCAACCCACATGTGCAGTTAGTCTCTATATCCAGTAAAGCATTATATTTCTCAGGCCGTAAGTATCGGACATTCAAAGCTGTCCAAAATTTTAACAATAATAGGTGCAAGAGGGCACCCGGGAAAGCTGAAATGTACAGGAACAACCAGTTATTTCCCCCACAATTCCAGCACATAATTTGCTGAGGGTTTGGTCCCTACATACTCGATATCAGCCAATCTTGACTCACTTCTACAGGTCATATTTAGTTCACCTTTCAACAGGACGGATCCTTCAGCCAACTTAAATTTCTCTATTTTTAGGGCCCCATCAATGGTCTTTTGAGAGGCCTAACAGTTTTTTCAAACACCTGTTTTCACACCTCTCCCAGCTTCCCTCCGTAGTGAAGTTCAATACCTTGGCTCCATAGAGACATTGAGTGTGGACCATTGTATTATAAGCTGTTATAAGAGGAGACCAAGAGGGACCAGCGAAGGCATTCTTAAAACAGACTAGTCCCCTATAGTTGCCGTTGCCCGGATCTTCACCAAACCCTATGTAAGGCCCAGCTCAACGTTTTTGTAAATGTCATATCTAAATATTTCTTTACAACATGGGCAGTCGCAGCTATAATGTCACAGAGTTGGACTGTACAGACGCTTTCGGGCGATTCGTGTTTTATGGAAAAACCTTAATGACGCAAATTTGTTTGTGGAATGTTACCTCACAAAACAACAGACCATCATGGAGAAAAAGGATGCAACATACACCATGTTACATATAGAGAACTTAGAGAAACTATCCTTCAGAGCTGAAGAAACACCTTCCTTGGATTGGATAATCTACAGATTTATTTCTCTGCTAACTTCGACATTTCACTTTCAATACTTCTTACAACACCATCAAGTGGGCAGACATGAGGCGCTGGGGAGGGGTATGTACATGAAACATGGATCTTACCTTTCAAGTTCCAATGTTGGAATAGGAAGACTGAGGTTTTTCTTAGCGGGACTGACTGCAAAAGTAACATGGGACATTCCTTAGTGTGCAGGGAAGTTTTGCTTCATGATGCATGTGATACATCCAAGGTAAACTTGTGATGTTATTTGAAGGGTTCTCCTGCTGCTGTGATCTGTCCGGCTATCGGAGTCCTCATGAATGGGAGTTACTTGATGCTGAATGATCAAGACTGCTGTGTGATGAGACCGGGCATTGCCTATCTGGTAACGGTCTCTTTCCGTTGGAACCTGTTGTACACAAGTACTGTTTCAAACTGCCCGCACAGTTAGGGATATGATTCTGTGGCCTTTCAAGTGTGTGCTTTGATGCTTTAAGCAGACTGAAAGCCTTATTGTTCCAGAAAGATGTGGCCTTAACATCCACGTGGATATGTTTGATCTTCAAGCTGCAAGGTCCTCTTCTGAGATGCAGTTGCTACTCTGCACTGATTTCCCACATCACTTTAGGGAGCTTGTGTCCCGCATTTTTAACATGTCTAGTACTGCGAGTGTAGTGCATTTTTTTAAGACAATTGGCTCTGGGATGGTTAGCACCTTCCAGATGGTTTTCAGAGTTATTCGATCATTCATATAGTTCATGCTTAGAAGCATTTTTGGAGGCTTACCGCATGTCTTGTTCCTAGATGTTGGGACTGTGCTTTTATTTGTTTTGCTCCACTGCAATGAAAGTCCCATCAGAAAGCCAAATGGGGATAACACTACCACACATGCTCCTGTTTCATAAACGCATGATACAGTACTTTGGTGCACCCTTACTTCAGGAACTAAATAACCATTGATTCTTCTTCTTTTGGCCTGTTTACATACACTGAATGCAGCCAGTTTTTCACTGCCTGCATTGCACTTTCGAGTGTGGCCTGGACATATGCTTGGGATTGCAACTGGTTCGATCTCTGGACATTGACTTACTGGTGGGTCTCATAACAGCTCAATTGTACCTCTGTCCTTCGCGCTTGCCATTGCTCCTAAATGCGTACTCCTCCTGGGATGCTTTGGCTCATGGTGATCTGGATCCTGTCTCGTCTTCTGTGGAATCAGCACTGGCTGTTTCTCCCTTGGCAGACGTTGTGGGGGATGGACTGGAATATATTTGCTCTATAAAACTGATGTGATGGGTATCTCTGGGAACATCATATACAGTTGCTGGGAACAGCAATTTTTTCTCTACTACTCGGAACACATAAACTATATGGCAGTTTTGAGTTGTGGGGACCTTTTATTTCGGACATGTTTTAACATCACAAATTGTTTTTAAGGTTTGCACTGCTTTTTAGACTGTCTTATATATGAGCTTTTATATGTTTTTTTTAATTGGGATTTCTACATGCTTTTACCTTCAAACTAGAATAGTGCCTTTTTATATTCTTATGGTTTATGCTTTTATGTATATGTTTAGCTTTGTCTTTAGATAGCTTTTTTAGTTGTCTCATGTCCAAGGAGTGGGTGTCAAGTGTTTACATTAGGCCCACAAAGAAATGCCATTTTAGATGCTCATGTCCTTAAGTTGCCTTCTCTCCCTAAACACGATGATATTTGACTCGCATTAATTTACGCACATACAGGAAAATTCTCTTTGAACTCAGTTTTGGTTACACTACAGCTTTGTAGGCACTCTATCAAAACACCTGGAACGTTCTGTACAAGGGCTAAGTTCATCACGCAAGATGTTGTTACTTGTTTTGGCCACTCTGTGACACAGCTATCACAATAAAATAAACAATAGTGGCCTTACTGGGGCTTCGGCATTGTAATATGGATTATGTTAATATATTACCTACTGGCGGTTGCCAGTAGGTGGTTATAGTTAGGACCTAGTTTCCATAGGAAAAGCGTTTTTTGATTTGCCAATATCTTTGACGCCTTTTGATGAATCTTCACTACATTTTCAAAACTAATGGCCCTCTCCGGTCAGCTCCTGTCTTGAATGTTTCGGGGTGATTCATTAATCACTGGCATGGAAAAAAGGGCGGTCCCAAAACGTGTTTCCTCCATGTTAATTTTCATAGGATACTTTTGTCGCAGCTACAGCCCGAACTGCTGAACATAATTACACCAAATTTGGCAGAGAGGTAGCTCTCGTTCCAGAGTGCACTCTTTGCTGAAATGGTGTACATCCTTTCAGTAGTTCCAGAGAAATTTATATTTAAAAACCATTATATATATGGTGACCACAGTGGATCCGTGAACCCTCCCAAGCACGAGCTTGATTCTGATTGGCTGCCAACACTTGGCAGCCATCTTGTGTCCTGGTTGCACCGAGTCACAAGGAAAAAGGTCAAAAAACAAGAAAACGGGGCAGGATAGAAAAACGCTGACCCCTATGCCTGGTCAGGGGGTCCCATAGGGACCCCGTGGGCCCCAAAAAGCATTTTATTCAAATGAATTCGGCTGAAGTCGCATAGGGTGCTTGAATCCTGCTGAAAAAGTTCTAAAAAACGAAGAGCCCTGTCCTGCGCTTCGGTTTAATAAGCCCCCGGGTGGGCCAGGTACTAGGGGAAATATGCAAAATATATGCAATAACTGAGCGGTCACCTGCAGGCATCCCGGGACCACCACCTCCCCGGGGATAACTGTGAAAATGATCTGTGGGGGACTCAAGCCCCCCCACAATGCCCCAGGACCACCACCTCTCCCTCGCACTCTTTATTTAAATATGGAGGTCTGTTGCGGCCCGAGGATCACCACCCCCCTGGTGCTATGTTCAAGTTGGAAGGGGGGCCGCACGGACCCCCTCCTGGAGCCCTCCTTGGCCCTTGGGACCGCCACCCACCAGGCCCAGCTCCAGCAATGTCCTGGGGTTGCCCACCCCGGGACATTGTAGTTTGCAATGGCAGGGCGGGAGCACCCCGGGACATTGCTCCCGCCCTGCCATTGCAAACATCTGCTTCGCTTCATGGAAGCGAGAGCAGAAAATCTGCTCTTGCTTCCATGAATTGAAGCAAATTGCTTTTGGACCCTGGGAGCTGTATGTTTATAGCTCCCTTTGTTCAAAAGCAATGCCGGCTCCTTCAGGATTGAAATGTGTTTAAAAATTTGATATAATGTAGGAAGTAATGTGATTTGTTACTTACATTTATTTGTGTGGAGAAAGAGAGGGAATGTTTGCCATCATTGGATTTACCTTGCTGAGTGTGCTGCATGACATTTAATGTGTGCAAAAGAAAATGTTTAATGAGTTTCTGATATCTGATATTCTTTAAAACTATTTCAAAGGTGAGTAAGAAATTTATAAGGTGGGCTATGTATTATGAGGTAGTGCTTTACTCTCTGTAGTGTAATGTTTTAAATATTTTATCAAATGTACCAATATCTATTGTAGTTTGTTTTATTGTAATGAAATTATTTTTGAAATAGTTTGTGTAAAGTGACATGTTTACATTGGGCGATGGATTAGTGATTATGGTAGTTTGAATGAGTGTGTGGAAAGATGCAGATGCAGTACGCCGCATATTTGAAAGTGGATTATTAGTGACGATGGTAGAGTCATAAAAACAGGTACACTTCTATTTGTATGTTTCTTTTATATATGATGTCACTAGTAAAAGGTACAGACATATGCATGCATGGTTTTAAGAGTATAGTGAGAGTTTTATTAGACAGTTTGAACATCTTTCTTATTTGCATTTGGCTAGGCCCAACACTCTCAGTAGTTGCTGAATAGTGAAGCTGTAGCATGAAAGTGAGGTTTAAGACTTGTTGGTTGAAGGATTAGTGATTAGGTTAGCTCGTATAAGTCTATGGAAATGTACACTTCAAATACGCCACATGATTTGAGGTGTCTCTTTGAAATGGAAAGTGCAGTCTGTCAAGTTTAAGGGACTTTTAGTCTTATGACTCAAGTATATGTCTGCTTCCACATGTATTCTCACATGTGTCATACCTATAAAGATGATAGAGGTATAAAACACTGGTATACATGTATTTCTATGATCCTTTCACATATGATGCCACTAGGAAAAGGTACAGTCACATGCATGTTTGTTTCCTGGAATATACTGTTCTCAAGCACTAGCCATGCACTGATCTGAGGAGGCAGATATTACTCTTGCACTCATGAATTCTGATATGCACTTGCAATGCACCTACCCACTCATCCAGTTAGTACCCATGGATTCATGGAATCATGCAAACACTACTCCTGTATTTATGAAATCATCACATAATAACAATATACTCATACAATTAGTGAAGCAGTACTCTAGCACTAAACCGTTCTCCTACACAGTGCCCATGCACTCATCCAATGACCTACGTACTAGAGTTGGACTAATCTATTCACTCAGGCACTACCCGTTCACTTATCCATTCTGTCAAGCAGTACCCATGCAATGATTCGGTCACTACAGTTGGACTAATCCATTCATGGAAGTACTAGCCATGCACTCATCCATTCTCTCAAGCACTATCTATACACTCCTGCAACAAACCATGCATTAGCTTTGCATTCATAGTTTCTCTCGGGTTTTTCACATGCACTGATCCAATCACCCAGGCACTAGAGTTGGACTAATCCATTCACTCAGACACTACCTATGGACTCATCCATTCACACAAGCACTACCCATACACGCATGCACTGACCTAGGCATTAGCCTTGCATTCATACTTTCTCTCAGGCACTACCCATCCACTCATCCATTCTCCCAGGCACCACCCATGCACTCATCCTATGAGGCAACCATTACTGTTACAGTCATCCCTTTACTCAGGCGCTACCCATGCACTCATACAGTTAAGAAGGAAATACCTATATACACATTCAGTCAGTCAGGTATTACCTATGCAATTCTGCATTCACCCAGGCAGTACTTTTGCACTCAAAGGTTTACTCAGACAATATCCATGCACTCATCCATTCCCTCAGTAACTACTGTTGTACTCATACAATGACTCACAAATTACTTTCTGAGTCATCCTTGTACTCAAGTACTAGCTATGCACTGATCTAAGGCGGCAGATATCACTCGTGTACTCATGAATTCACACAAGCACTACAAGTGCACTTACTTAGCTAATCAGTCCCCCTGCACTCATGCAATCACCAAGGCACTACTCCTGTACTCATGCAATCACTGACATATTACACATATACTTATGCAACCACTCAAGCACTACTCTTGCACTAAACCATTCTCTTAGGAAGTACCTATGCAGTCATCCAATTAACCAGGCATTATTCCTACAGTAAGCGTTTTACTCAGACACTACCCATGCACTGACATAATCACCAAGACATTACCCTACAAATCATAAACTCACTCAGGCAGTAGTTATACACTCACTCAATCACCCAGACAGTACTTATCTACTAATACATTTACCCAGGCACTACACATGTATTCACGTAATCACTCAGGCAGTACTCTTAAGCTCAACCATTTACTCAGACACTACATATGTACTCTTTCAATGACCCAGGCATTTTCCTTGCACTCATGCAATCTTTAAAAGACAGTCTTGCATATTTCTGCAGTTTTCTTGCGTCTTTCTGCACCTCGACTACTCCTTTCTGTACTTCTGTTGCCTCTTTCTACATTTCTGCTGCTTCTTTCTGCACTTCTCTTGCCTCTTTTCGTATTCCTCTTGCCTCCCTCTGCATTTCCTTGTCTCTTTATGTAAATCTGTTGCCTCTTTCTGCACCTCTCTTGACTATTTCTGCACACCTGTTCTCTGTTTTCCCACCACTGTTGCATGATTCTGTACCTCTATTGCCTCTTTCTGTACATCTCCTGTCTCTTTCTACATTCATTACATTTTTCAGTAGCTGTGTTCTTTGAGTATTTTATTTTGCTGTTTCTAAACCTATCTTTTTGTCCTGTTTCTTTCTTTTTGTTTTTGCTAGTTGTTTTGCTTGTTTTAACACATTTCTCTTTTTTTTGTTATAAATGCAATATGAATTTAATTGTAATTTTGTACTTAGTTGTTATTTTCAATATTGAGATGTTAGTACATTTACATTTATAATTGATGTAGCAAACTTATCAAACTATTGTTTTTTAGAAAGATATTTTGATTGGATTATAAATAGAAGATGGCAAGACAACATGAAAAAAGAAGAGAACAAAGGAAACAGGCGTACTTAATGAACACTAAAAAGAGTGGACTAGAAAAACATCAAAAGGTTGCTGAGGATAAAGTCTCTTCTGGTAAGAGAACTAAACAATGTATTTAAAAAGTTGTAGAGAGATTGAACAAACAAAATACTAATCAAAGAAAATAATTTTTTGCAACAAAGCACAACCAAATAAAGAGATACAATAGAAAAGAAACACATGTCACAAAAAGACAGAAACAATTTAAAGAGATACATGTACGTATGTTTCAGAATGGAGTAATTTCAAGTTTATTACAAGATTGTAAAAAGTATTAAAAAAGATGAGCAGCATATAAGAAGAAGCAACAGATTGAAAGTGTAGTAGATACTGCTTTGAAATTCAAACGAAAATTATTTATATTGGTATTGAAGAGAATGAAAACATTGCATTTTATGAAGGAGAAAAGCAAAAGAAAAAGACTGGTAAAAAGAAGTAACTTTTGCAAAACTTTTTCTGGTGAATGGAAGCACACTTCTAGTACTGAGCCTTTTTTTTAATGAAGAAAGATATTTTCAACAAAATATATTTGTTCATGCAATTGATATCAGTGGTTTTTGTGATGGAATAAAAGATGGTTGTCCAATTGAAAAAGAAAAGATGGTTTCTATAAATGTGGAAGAAGTAATACCTGAAGAAGTTAAAGGGAGATATATATAATCTCCAGTGTATAAGTTGGACTGTAGTAGTATTTGTAGTATTCGACAGGAATCTATTGATATATTACAAGTTGTCTTATGCCAAATAAAGTGTTAAACAGAAGATTGAGATGTTGCAAGTAAGAAAATACACTAAGTTGCAGGATCATTCTCTGGCTTGTCTTAAAAGAAAAGGGTGTCAAAGTGCTTTCCATCATTTAATAATGTTAACAGTAGAGCACTCAGTAATGCGGAAGTTAGTAAGGAGATTTTACTACTTAAAAAGTTCTGCATTATCTTTAAGTGAAATGAACACAGCTCTTTTGCATGGTTCAGTATCAGATGTAAATAAAGTTTGTGATGATATCGAGTTTATTTTCTTTGGTTCATAGGAGGAGTGCAGAAAAAGTGACAGCTTGAGTGTAGGTGTTGAAGAACAGGTGGAAGATATTAGTACACAGAAGTGTGCAGAAGAAATTACAAAGTTTAAAATAGTTTTATCTGAAAAACCAAACTATGTTTGTATTTGTTGCAAATGTACTCACTATGGAAGTCAAACTAGGAATGTTGATGTATATTTAAAAAGTGAAAAGGAAAACAATGATAAGTGGCAGCAATTGGTGCTTATTTGTTGGTGGAAGGTCGTTTTGAGTTGGGTACTCAACAAAGTATTTGTAAAAATTCTTACAACAAATTAGAAGAGAACAATATGCCTGCTAGAGCTGTAGCTCACACCTTAGAGTTGGTAGCTATACCTCCGGAATTGGCAGATTTAAATGCATATGAGTCCATTCTTATTCATTCTGTCCACCCGTTTCAGGCCATAGTTCGAATGGAGCCTAAAACAGGTGAGCTTCTTCCAACAGATTTCCAAAGAGGTCTGAAAGGAAGAGTTGTCTATTTAACATTATATTTTAAGAAAAATATTGAAACTGTTGGTATAGACAGAGAGGAAAGTGAGCCTGTAGTTATTCTAGTAAATGGCGTACCAACAAAGAGTAAAAAAATATGGCAAGATTTAGAGATGTTACCAAACTTCAAAAGGCTAAATTATATCTTGCACAGAACACTATTTATTATAAAACTGTAAATGTGAAAGCACAGGAAATATGTTTAGAGGATAAAAGAGAAATTCAAAGTGGACAAATAGAAAAAGTGGACACGTCTAGGACTGAAGAAATTTACGAACATTATAGTATACATCCTCTACATTCAAAAGAAGTGATTGGAAACAGTATTGAATAATTTCAAATGAAGAAAGCAAAGGGAAGTCCCATAATTGTATAGGAAAAAAGCTTAGAAGCTCCTTGTTTTTCACAGCTTTTCCCCACTGGAGAGGGTGGACGATATGATGAACGAACAGTAAAGATTCCAGCTTCAGAATACCGCTCGATTCGATTGCACTCAGAATATCCAAGATTTCAACAGTGCATTCCATATATATTTCATCTTATTTTTGAAAGTGCCATGTCCTCACTTTCATATGCAGTAAACCACATATTAAAAACAGGGGTTCATCTTACACATGTTTCTGCAAAGGAATTCATGGACAAAGTTCAACAAAGAGATGATCATTTAGAAACTCAGTTAATTAACTTAAATGTATGTTAAGAAACTTCAGTACCCCTACATGGTATGTAACACTTAGGTGTGCTGAATATGCATTGGACGATTTACTTGAATTTCTATGAGAAGTAATTTCAAATGTACAAAATATTGATTTGAAGACAGATGGAGAACTCTGTTCCTTGGATCCTGTAAATGTGTGCAGATATTTTAATCATAGGTTTCAAGCTATGATGTCTTTTATTTGCAATAAGAATAATCCACCGCTTGGTGAAGTTACTGATTTCTTTTGGAGAAAGGAGTACCAAGCCAGAGGTGCTCCTCATATACACATGCTGTTATGGATCAAGAAGGCACCAAAATTTGGTACTGATACTGATGAAAGTGTTTTGTTTTTCATTGAAGAGTATGTTACCTGTACCATTCCAAAAGAAGAAGAAAACAACTTGAGACAACAAGTTTTATGGTTTCAAAGTCATCGATGTGGAAAATACTGTAAACAAAAATACAAGTCAAAGGGAAATTTTTATTCAAAATGTCGTTTAGGATCCCCACATCCAATAATTTCTAAAGGAAGAGTAAATAGTTTTATGTCAGTAGTAAGGCATACAATAACTCGGAAATCTTCAAAGAATACATACAACTTAAAAATAACTGAAGATTCAAAGTATTTAAAGACTACAATCCAGTGACTTTGACTATGCGGAAATGCAAACGTGGATATTCAATCTGTTGCAGATAATTTAATTGCTGTTGCTCGCTATGTTACTTCATATATAACCGAATCTGAAAAGACAGAGTTGAAAGAAATGTGGAAATACATTTCAGCAGAGAAGAGTCTTAGCAAGAAATTGTAAAGCTTTAACTTGAAAATGGTTTCCCACTGAGAGATTGGATCCTATGAATGTTCGGATTGGTTGAGCTCTGCCAGTTTTTATTTAAAGTCAAAAGGAATCATTTGGGTAAGTCTAGGTCTTGCTAACACATGAAATAGACAATTGAAATCTCTAAAAGAAATTGAATACTTAGCATTGAATGAACCAGAAAGTACAGATATTGTTAAAACGAATATGTTGGATACGTACTTTCCCAAAAGGAGTGCACATCTGGAAAACCTATGTCTCTATGAAATACTTCAACATTAGAGCTTTAAAAGAAATGTTACAGACACTACAAATGAAGAAAAATATGCAGTAACAGGATGTGACAAATGTTTGGTAAAACATGCCAAAGGAAATCCTATTAACCACCAAAAACTCAGTTGGGAAACTCCTGCTAAGAGGAAATCTTTCTATTTAGCACTTCTGCAACTGGTCAAGCCTTGGTCTAGAGAAACTGAATTACTTGTATATTATGACTGCTATGAAGTTTCTTTCAATGCCTGTAAATATAGCATTGAATGCCCAATTTTCCAAACTTATCTACAAATGTTAGATTATGAGATTGAACAAGAAACTACTATTGCAGGTGAAATAGCCAGAACAGTTCTCAAGATAGTCAAAGTTCAGCAACACTAAGCCAAGATACACTAGGGCAACCAATTATTGAAAATGAAGCAGCAATTGCTATCAATGAAGAAGAAACTGCAAAGCAACAATCACAACATGATATTATTCAGTTTGAAAATTTAGAACTACAACTAAACATCAAACAAAAAGAAATATATCAACAAGTGACACAACAGATACAGCATGGTTTGCTGCACACAAAAAAGAATGCCAATGTTCATCATTTAAACCTATTCTAACATACATCAGTGGCCAAACTGGGACAGGAAAAAGTTTCCTAGTTAAAGTTTTGACTAGTTAGCTAAACAAAACTACAGAATCACATTTATCTTGTGTTGTACCAGCTCCAAGTGGATTAGCAGCACACAACATTAAAGGGATTGCTTTACACCGATTACTTATGCTGCCAATTGAATATGATAACACATTGGAATATCACAAGCTATCTGGAGAAGCTTCTTATGAAGTTTCAAGAGTACTGAAAAGAATTAAACTTCTAATTATTGATGAGGTGAGCATGGTCTCAAACTTAATGCTTGCCTTTATACACTTGAGAATGCAACAGATTTTAAAAACAAATTACGATGTTCTCTTTGTAGGTCAACATGTAATTGTATTTGGAGATCTACTTCAACTTACTTCTGTATAAGGACAACCTGTTTTTAAAACACTTGTCCATGAAGACACTAGGTAATCTTTGGGAAGTATTGGAAATGTTAGCATCTGGCCACATTTTTAATATAAAGAACTTATTAAGAATATGCGACAAGCAAATCATGAACATTATGGAAATATTCTTAAAGATATAAGGATTGGTGTCTCGAAGAAACATGGTAAAGAAGCTTTGGAAAGTCGGCTACTAAGGAACTTGTTTATAACTGGAATCATAGCATCTGAAATAATTTACAATAAGCTTGAAGAAAAGAAGTCTATAGTTTGCCTAATGCCTACACTGCAAGAGTGTTCTACATTTAATCAATAACTTTTGAAACTGGAAAAACAGGAAATAGTTTAAATGAAAGGTTTTGATTAAATTAAACACCAGGGAGTGACTATTCTTCAGACAGACAAACTACAGGATAAATTGCTTTCTTTGGAGAAGTTTGTACCTAAACCAGCAGGCTTAGAAAACACTTTACATGTATGTATAAACGGTTGGGTAATTTTACAGCATAATTTGGATGTAGAAAAAGGTTTAGTAAATGGAGTAATTGGAAAAGTGGTTGAGTTTGTAAAATATGAGAATAGAGATAGAAAAGAATTCTTGAAGAGAAAATTTGATCAGATGAAAGAGGTAACGCAGAGTGGGCATTGTGTTGTACGTTTTTTGCATGTTAAAGACTTGCACGTTCATAGAAAACAGATTCCTCTGTCTTTAGCATATGCAGTAACTATTCATAAATCTCAAGGTTTAAGTATAGACAGCACTTTTGTAAATATTGGAAGCACAGTGTTCAAAGAGGTAATGTCATATGTTGCATTATCTCGAGTAAGAACATTGTCTGGTTTGTATTTGATAGATTCTGATGACAAAAAGATTAGTGCTGATGCAAATTTTGTAAGAGATTATAATCGTTTAAGAAGACTTTTTGCTACTGATTTAGGCGAATATCCCATATATGAGAAACGTGTAGTGTGTCCAAAATGGAAATATGTCAAAGATGGAATTGAAGTTTAAAAAAAGAAAATAAATGAACAGAAACTTGAAGGTGTAAAGAAGAAGAAAATGTAAACTGTTGATGAGATTGTAGGATATCAGTTGGAAAATAGTTTGGGTATCAACTGCTATTCTAATGTGATTTTGAATGTTTTATTTAGAAGATCTTCATTGTGAAATCATGGAAAATCCTGAAAAAAAAATGTGTTCTTTATTACATCCTGAATTTCAACAGTTGGTAACTGACAGAACTAAAATCCACACTACTTCTGGAGTTCGTAATCTTTTGGATATATGTACTGGTTCATTAACGTTTACTATTAATATACAACAAGATGCACAAGAGTTTCTAATGCTTATGCTTGGAGTGTTAGAAGATGAAGGAATTCAGATTGAAAACTTATTTGGACTAAGTTACAGATGGGATCGTAAATGTGAAGAGTTTACTACCATCACTGAAATAAAAACAGAACGATTTATATACTTGACAATACCAGACTGTATATCAGTACCTTTTAACAAATTGATTAAAACAGTACCTTTTAACAAATTGATTAAAACAGCCAATCAGGACATGAAATGTTCACATTGTAGATTAGAGATGTTGTCTACATTACATATAGAAAGATATGGAAAATATCTCATTTTAATGCTACAACGTTGTAGAGCAAATGGAAGAAAATTAGAAACGAAAATTAAAAATGTTGTTATAAGTCAAATATCTATTTCAGGAAGAACTTTTATAGCAGTGGCTATTATTTTCTATGCTGGACCTACTACCACATCTGGACACTATACTGTGTATTTAAAATGTAATAAAAGATGGACACATTGCAATAATGCCCACTTGGAATTCAAAGCTAAGTTGCCTTCTGAATTACCAAATTCATATTTAATATTTTCGAAGCCAAAGTTTTGAATACATTATTTGACCTATTTGGAAGATGTGAACACAAAATAATAATTTTAATATTGTATTCCTTTGAAGCAAAAGTTTTAACTGCACAATTTGGCATATTGGGAAAATGTGGACAGAAATTGCCAACATTTAAACAATTGCTATTTATAATTAGACTTTGGATTATTATTGGTGCTAATTGATATTGCATTCCGAAATTTGTGTTTAAAAATAAAGTTTATATAATTATTGTCTATATTGTACCAGATATAAATGAGAGTGTATATTTCAGCAAATATACTTGAGAGAAATAATACTTAATGTACAAGAAGGACGTAATTAACAAAGTATAGATAGATAAACACATAGCTACATGTATTGCCAATAATTCTCTGCACTGATTTTTTTTTTGTACAATCTCGTTGATTGTTTTTTCCCCTGCTGTTTATTGAGGATACTACATTGAAATTACTGAGTATGGTGATATTCAGTAGAATCTGAGAACAGCAAAAAGGGAAACTGAAAATGTAATATAATTCTAAAATTAAATTCTGTTCTTAAAAATATAATATTATAGTTTGTATAATACATTACATTATATAGCAGTTTTTCTCCTTCTGGTTTACAGTAGGTAATGGTGAAGTTTGAAAAGCGTTTTAATACTGTTCAATACAATGCTACTTTAAAATACTTTCAGAGACTGATGTATCTAAATTATTAAAAAAGGTAAGAACACATAACATAATATGCATCATAATGTAAAATAATGTTTAAAGTTCATTTAATTATTTATTTTTAATAAAATTAATGTTCATCCTTTACAGCACATAAAAACTTTCAGATAACATCAGCCATATTGTGAACCTTTCACACAAATATTATACATGGTGTAATGTAATCTCACTCATCCATTCTCTCAAACACTAGACATGCACTCATCCATTACCCATGCACTCCTCCAATCACCCAGGTACTATCACTGCATTCATGCAATCAGCCAGGCACTACCCATGCACGCCTCCAAAGTCGGGCACTACTAAGGCACGGTACCCATGCACTCATGCAATCACTGATGCACTACACTTTCACTCCTCCATTTACTCAGGCACTATCCCTGCACTCATGCAATCAGCCAGCCACTACCCATGCAGTCATCCAAGCACTCAGGTACTACTATTACACTCATCCATTCCCTCAAACAGTACCATGCACTCAGGCACTACCCCTGCACTCCTCCAATCATTCAGGCACTTGTATTGCACTCATTCATTCCCTCAAATACTATGCATGCACTCATCCATGTACTCAGGCACTACCCTGCAGTCATGCAATCACTCAGGCACTACCAATGCACTCCTCTAATCACCCAGGCACTATCAATGCAGTCATACAATTACTCAGACACTAGCTATACCTTCCTTGAATCACTCAGGCACTGCCCATGCACTCATACAATCAGCCAAGAACTACTCATGTACTACTTCAATCACTTAGGCTCTTGTATTGCACTTATCCCTTCTCTAAAAAAGTACCCATGCACTCATTCATGAACTCAGGTACTAGTCATGCATTCTTCCAATCACCCAAGCACTATCCATGCACTCATACAATGAACCAGGCACTTCCCATGCACTCATCCATTCATTCATGCACTACTATTAGACTCATCCATTCACTCAAAAAGTACCCATGCACTCAGTCATGCACTCAGTGATGTCATTTGAGATGTCATCAGTGATGTCACTGACCATGTCATGAGTGATGTAATGTGTGACATCATCAGCAGTGCATTGCAGAGGCACAAGTTAGAGTTAGCTCAGCTGTCAACCTAACTATAACGTCCCTTAAACGTGTTTTTTCAGTGAATTTCTAAGGTTTTTTAAATGCTAATTCCTAACTATAACGTCCCTGAAACCTGTGCTTTACAGTGACTATATGTATATATGTGTGTGTGTGTATATATATATCTATATATATATATATATATATATATATATATATATATATCCCAAGAACTCCGTATGTATCTCCTTGCAGAAAACGGATACGGACCACAGTTAAGTGCAGATTCATATATTAATTGTACAAAATTGCCGCCATGACGCGTTTCAGCCTGTCCGTGGGCCTTGATCACATGACACAGCCAGGTATCTCCTATTGGCTTATATTGTGCAATTTAACAAGCGTAACGATTGGCACATGTAATTCAAGCTTGAATAACATAGAAAACAGACTCAAGGCTAAAACATCACGAGTCCTGTTTAGCTGGAAATGCAAATAAAGCTATATGTTCATCAAATCCTTAAGATCGATTTAAAAAGACAAGTATGTCAAAAAATTAAATCGGTTGAAAGGACAGAAATCATGCTTGCATATATATAGTTGCGCCAAACCCTAATATATTAATTTTCAAAGTGCAAGTGCAAAATATGTGCAAAATAAGCTGTTATAAAATACAAATAATAATCATTGGACCAATTTCCTATTTTATATTCATATATGGTGCCAAAATTCCCAAACGGTTATATAAACAAACCATATCATCGGCATCTAATGCCTGTTTATAGATCAGTTACTGGAGCCCCAGTAACTTTTTTTCTTTTTTTACATAAATAGTAGTAATGATAGTTATGGCGGTTTTCACTCAATGCCTATTCCAATTGTATGCAACACAACATAATAACAGTTTAAATACCAGAATCTATGATGTTTTCTTGTCCTTTCTCATTTCCTTATCTTTGTGGATCACTTATAGTATTTAGTACATTTATATTTTATGAACATATTTTGATGAAATAGAATGTGAGATGTAAACATAGATCACAACAACATTCGCTAGTCCCTGTCCACATAAAGAAATAAGTACACATGTAATAAATATCTTATAAGCAACATAAATGCAATCCAAAATAGATAAAAATCTGCTTAAATATTCATATATGTAATAAATAGATATGTATAAAAGAACCACTAAAATGTCAATAAATAATCCATAAATACACCTAAAACTCACAAGAGCTCATAAAATATTAAATTCAAGGTGTTATAAAATCTGCAAATATTAATTTATCAATAAATCGACCATTTCTAGGAAATCTATAGACATGTAAAAAGATCTTCTGTCACATTTAGACCTGATGGATGTTTTGTATTGATATCCAAGATATATATCGTTTCTAACTGGCGTAACCTGTGTTCTCTATTGCCACCTCTTCTACTTGCTGGAATTGAATCTATGACAAAATACCTGAGCTCTTTACTCTTGACTCATGCTTGGCTTTAAAATGACGAGCCACCGGATATGTATTATCCTGATTATTTATTGCCCTTAAATGCTGTAAGATCCGTTTATGTACTTGAAGCTTGGTGCTTCCTACATAAAGTAGGTTGCATGGGCATGATAATACATACATTGCAAACTCTGTTTTACATGTAAGTAGTTTAGATATTTTGTGTTTTTTCTCACTAAAAGGAGTAGTGTAAAATGTTTTGTTCTCTCCCTGTAGACATGCCTTATACGTTTTACATTTAAAAAAGAACAGTGTGAGTTTTTAGCCAATCAGTAGATTCTATAATTTCAGGACTTGTTTTAACTAGGTCATCTCTCATAGAGTGACTCCAACTGTAAGATATAGATGGTCTTTTAGGTAACTTAGAGCCAATTACTGGGTCACTGAGAACCATGGGCCAGCTTGCGAAATGTTATATATTCGATCTTTCTGCGTTGTTGGCTGTGTTGTATTATGATTCTAAATTCCTTCTTTGTTTCATCAGTTTGTATTAATGCTCTCTCATGATTGGTTTCAGTTCTACACTTTTTCTCCAAGAGCAACTCATGTCTACTTCTGCGCATAGATTTATTGATTGCATTATCAATGGTCTGTTCTAAGTAACCCCTTTCTCTAAACCTCAATTTACTTTCACTCTGTGCTTGTATAAGGTCACTTTCCATACTGTGAATATGCCTCAGCCGTAGCATTTCACCTTAGGGGATACTAGTTATTAGGTGTCTCACAAGGGAGCAACTTGCGTGTAATCTAGAGTTTCCAGCATTTTTTTTTACGAAATAATTTAGTAATTATTTTGTTATCCTCTACATATATCTCTGTATCTAGAAAACTCACTGTGGAACTATTGATATCTGCAGTAAAGTGTAAATTCAAATCGTTTACATTGATAGCTCGTACAAATTTCTGAGCCTCATCCTTACTGCCATCCCATATAACAAACAAATCATCGATAAAGTGCAGCTATAATTTGACATGAGAATTTACCTTTTCACGGTGTTCCGTCATGAGGACCAGCTCCTCCCACCAGCCCATGTGAAAACATGCATAGCTGGGAGAGAAGCTGAGCTATAGAGTAAATTGTTAAACATGAACACGTTGTGTTTAAGACAAAAGTGAATCATTTTTAGAAGCATTTTCTTGTGTTTACTTGTAGTACCCAATGTTTTGTCCAAGAAAAAATCAAGTGCTCTTAAACCATCAGTGTGTTGTATGATTGTATATAGTGAAACAACGTCAAGTGCAATAAAGTGATAGCCATTTTTTCATTCAAAATCTTTGATTTTTCTCAAGAAGTCACTGGTATCACTTACATACGATGGTAGAGCTTTGACCAGATTCTGTAAAAAGAAATCTATATATTGTGATGTATGTTCAAGACATCCATTCCTTGCAGATATTGTAGGTCTGCCAGGTGGGTTTTCAGAGTCCTTGTGAAGCTTGGGTAAAAAATAAATCGTGGGTACCACTGGATGATTGTTCTTTAGGAATTTATATTCTTGTCCTGAAATAAGGCTATTTGATTTCCATGTCGATAATTTATTGTAAAAGATTGCACACAGGGCTTTCAATTCAGTTCCACTGTATTTAGTGTAACATGATCTATCATTCAATTGTTTGTAGGCTTCTTTCGAATATGTATCTGTGGACATTAGCACAATATTTCCACCTTTGTCCGAGGCACGAATGACAATTTTATTGTTCTCTTTAAGTTTCAACATTAAGGTATTATAGTCATGTTGTTCCCTATTGTACTTGAATTTTCCTCTGTGTGTTTTGACATTCAGATCTTTCAGTTGATTTGTTACTTGATCGTGAAACAGGTCAATCGAGTCACGTATCATCACAGGGGTAAAAGTTGACTTTGGTTTGAAATGTGTCAAAGGACGTGGAATCTGCATATTTTTGTCATGTCCTGCTAAGTCACCAGTTGGGTTTTGTGCAGGGATAGATAATTCATTGTCTTGACTGTTTGTTTCTTGTTCAGGCTCCCATAATTCCTGCATTTCATTCAGAAAAGATAGCTCTGATTGAGTAGATGCTAAAACGTCTGTTCCCCCGTCCATTGATGGAACATGTTTTTTGTTCTGCAAGTGATACTTTTTAAGTTTTAATTTTCAAGTACTTTTAAAAATATCCCATCTTGTTCTTACATAGTTGAAACTATTTGCTGGGCAATACGTAAGTCCTAAATTTAGTATTCTTTTTTCATTGTCACTCAATTTCAGCTCAGATAGATTGACAATTGTTTTATTGATGGTTTGCATTTCATTTATTTCATTCATTTGCCTCTCCTCCATCCGCCTCATCTTTTTCGAGTAGTTCTGGCTCGATTTGCCTTACGTCGTTGTTTTCGCTTCTTGTTTTTGGTGGGCCATAATTGTTTTTTGGTATGCGAGGGTGAAGGGTTTGTATATATATATATATATTTGTGCATTCTCCTGATGTGTAATTTTGCTATAAACGCATTTAGTACATTACTACTAACCCTGGGCGTAGTTCGCGAAGTAGCACTTCGCGAAGCTACGCAAAGTGCACTTCGCACTACGCGAGCTATGCGTAGCACTTCGCGAACTGCGTAGTACCTTGTTCGCACTGTGCCAGATGTCGTTTTCAATGATTGCACAGTGTGGACAAGCAACCGGCACTGTGCAATCATTGAAAATGACACCTTGCACAGTGCGAGCTGTAGTTTTCTGCTGCTCGAGTAGATTTTTACTCGAGCGGCAGCTTTCTCAACGCGAACTGGTAGTTTCTCATCGCAAGCGGTTGCGAGCATACGCGACCACTTGCAATGAGAAACCTGACCTCCTCGCGTTGGGAATCTCACCGTGAGCTTTATTTTCCATGCTCGCGATCGCCAACTTGATGTTGCTGATTGCGAACAAGGAAAAAGTCTCGCCGGGATGTCATTTTGCTTGCTCGCAGTCGCCAACTTGACGTTGAGGACCGCGAGCAAGCAGAAAATGACCGCAGCACTACGCAACACTATGCTACGCGTGTTCGCACTGTGCTACGTGCAATTCGCAAACTACGCGAGCGTAGCGTAGTGCTTTGCCCAGGCTTAATTACTACTATGTCGACCGACAATGTGAACGAACGCGAGGCAGTCGCACTGAAAATGTTTTCAGTCCCCAATTACTATCTAACATACCGGATAAAGGCAGCAATAAACCCACAATGAACAACAGCACAATTAAAGAAAAATTAAAATATTGGAAAAAAAGATGCGTAGTGAACAAAGTAAGTGGTGGGAGGCTAAGTCCCTACTAAGTTACCTTGATGTGAATCGGATACCCAGATGTTTACGTATCTTGACGGCGCAAAGTTATGAGAATCCCAACCCCAAGCTGATGAAAGAGTGGGCGGAGAGTAACCTTGAAGCGTCACGACGACTAGTACAGATTCTGGTCAAGTATGCGGAAATCGACAGGGCACAATTGTTGAAAGAGATAGCCACTATACAAGACGAATTGGAAACAATGGAGGACAATGATGAAAAGAAAAAACTAATTGAGGAAATGAGAGAGAGATTGAAAAAAGAACAAACAAGAACAAACAAAAATAATGGACAGACAAGCTTACAAGTTTCAACGGGATCGCAACGATTATGAGCTGGGACAGATTTTCACTTTTTCTAAGAAATATGATCCTTATCGAGGCTCTAAAAATAAGTTTCAGGGCCCACCCAAGGCGACAGCAAGTAATAAGGACCAATCCGATACAATTAGATCTGATGTCAGCTCTTTTACCAGTAGCGAATCAGAATCGGACCAACGTGTCACTGTAACAAGCACTACAGCTAAACCACACCCGTGTGAGGAGATACATTTTTTATGTCAGGAAAGGATGCAATCTCTACGGCCCCGGGTTCAAAGGAATTACGGAGAAAACACGCCAACTACAAGCGTAGGCAGAAGCACAGGACGAGGAGGTGGCACCTTTTACAGGAAGAGAGGCAGAGGTCAGTGGAAAGCAAAAAATCAGTGATCTCAACCACTGACGATACTACGATCATCAACCTTACGAACATCGTGCTTACCAAAGATGAGGAAGATATATTAAAACTTGGCCTCTCTTATGCTCCCCAAACCAATTTGAGCTACATTGACACCAGATTTGACACTTACAAAGCCATACGTAAGCTAAAACTCCGCAAATTACATGCAATGAAAGATAAAAACCTGCAAACGTCAGTGACATGATTTCTGATTCGGACCCGTGCATACCCAGTGGGATCATCGATTTGTGGTTCAATGATGGCATGGATTCCCCAGTTGGCACACAGACAAGGATTGGAGATATAGGCAAGGAAGAAGTCAGGAAGCAAATATCTCCAACTACATCATTCAAACCTGTCTCAACGTTTGTTCCGATATTGTTACGTGACTCTATAGACATTTTTAATAAAAATGTCACGTCCCAGATCAAAGAACTGCATAGAAAGAACAGCAATAAAAAACCAAATTACGATCTGAGAAATACTAAATATCATTCTCTAATTCAAAAGCTGAGTAAAGATAAAAATACCATTATAAGGGGAAGTGACAAAGGAGGCAATATTGTATTAATGACCAGATCTTTATATGACAAGGAGGCCTACTAAACTAAATTGGATTTTCTAGAGAAAAACATATCGAAAACAGCTGGTTTAGAAAAGAATCTTTATGTATGTATGAACTGTCGAGTAATTTTAAGACGTAATTTGGATGTAGAAAAAGGTTTAGTGAATGGAGCTATGGGTAAAGTTGTGGGTTTTGTTAATTACCAGAAAAAAGATGGAATTGAATTTTTAAAAATAAAATTTGATCAGATTGAAGAGGTTAAAGACATTAGTCGTTGTTCAGTTCGTTTTTTGCTTGTGAAAGACTTATATGTACGTTGGAAGCAGTTTCCGTTTTCTCTAGCATATGCTGTAACTATTCACAAATCTCAAGAATTAACTGTAGATAGTGCTTTTGTAAACATTGGATCTAGTGTGTTTAAAGAAGGTATGGCATATGTTGCTTTGTCACGAGTGAAAAAATTATCTGGTTTATTCATGATAGGTTTTGATGACTCAAAAGTGAGTGCCGATGCAAATTGTGTAAAGGAGTATAATAGATTAAGAAGAAGCTATGCTCCTCATTTAGGTCAGTATCCTGTGTTTGAAAAACGTGTTGTTTGTCGGAAAAGGAAAATTGAGAATATCTGTAATGAGGATGTACAGAAGAGAAAACAAAAGGAGAGTGATGTGATTGCAAGCAAAAAGAAAAAGGACAATGTTGAAGAGGTTGTTGGTTGTCATTTTGAAAATAGCTCTGGTGTCAACTGCTACGCTAATGTAGTGCTGAATGTTGCATTTTATCTTGAAAGTTTGCAAGAGCAGATAATACTAAATCATGAAAAAAGATTTTGTTCTCTGCTGAGTTTCCTTTATGAGAAGCTGAGTAATGATAAAACTAAAATAGAAAGTGCTTCTGATGTTAGAAACCTTTTAGATGTATGTTCTGGATGTACACAGTTTACTGAAAATGTCCAGCAAGATGTACAGGAAGTCATAATGTATATGCTTATGGTACTGGAAGATGAAGGTGTAGAAATATAAAATATGTTTGGTCTCTCTTATAAATAGGAACATTGTTGTGAAAACTGTATGAACACATGCAGCACTAATGTTGATTCTGAAAGGTTCATACATTTAACATTACCAGAGAGTAAATCAGTGACTTTTAGTAAATTAGTTAAAGATGCAAATCACAACATGGAATGTTCTCAATGTAAATCAGAAATGTTATCAACGTTATTTTTAAAGAAATATGGACATTATATAATTTTAATGGTGCAACGTTGTAGAGCTGATGGAACAAAATTGGACACTTTAATAAAGAAGTTTACAGGAAATCAATTATCAATATCAGGAAAGACTTTTGTTGCAGTTGCAATAATTTTCCATGATGGACCTTCTATAAGTTCTGGTCATTACACAGTTTATCTAAAATGTGAAAAAGGCTGGACACTGTGTAATGATTCTTAATTGATTTTCAAGCAACGTTTGCCTGCAGAATCACCAAATTCCTACTTAATTTTTCTAAAACCAAAATTTTAGATACAAATTAGACCATCTGAAGAAACCATTATTTCGATTTTATAAGATTACCATTGGATATTTCACCTAAAAAGGGTTTAAAAATTACCATTTGGCCTCATGGAAAGGTAAATATTTCTATTGTGGACTTCTTTGACCGATATTATTTTGGTGTATGTGCTTAAGCAACAAGATTTACAGACGTTATTTATTGCAAATAGTTATTGTTCTTAGAAGATATTTTTAATATATATGTTAAATTTCTATCAAGGTATGTTTTACTGAGGATAGATTCAGGGCTTTTTTAAACAAACTTTCAGATTGTTAATTTTTTTGCCCGCTGTTAAGTGATGAATGCAATTGAAATCACTATTTTCAGTGAAATTCAATATATTCTGAAAACAGCAAAAAAAGGGCAAAAAATTACTTTGTTAAATATGAAAATATGTGTACTGTATTCTAAAATGTATTGTTAAATATTACTACTTATTTCCGTTTTTTTCAGATCGAGAAAGAAAATTTAGGAAATTGAATCCATTTTTCTTGTAATTAAAAAGGACCATTTATTTCTAATTAAGTTATTTTGTTGGTCAGGTAAGATTAAAATATCTGTATTTCTCACCCCTTCACTTTCATGCTCCGTTTTCTTCACTTCTCCTCGCTCTGCTTTTCTCATTGCCCTTCCCTCTCTCTTCTTCCTTTACTGCTCTTTCGTAACTCCCTCACTCCTACTCTACTACTCCCCTAGGTTTACTGCCTCCATCAGTATTTTTTCAACCATGTTTCTCTCCCTGTCTCCATATGTCTCAGTCATTCTAACTGCCTTACTCCTTCTCAGTTCCTTGCTCTCTGTCTCTGTTTCTGTCTCTCTCCCTTTGTCTTTCTTACCCTTAATTTCCTTAACATCTCTGGGTTAGATTTACAAGCCCCCTGCGCCACCACTACGTCACTTTTCATACCGTACTGGTGGCGCAGGGAGCTCCTCCATATTTACAAGGAGAGGAAAAGCTACCCTGCGTGACTTTTCCTCTCCACGTAAATACAGCCACTTCACACGCAGCACTGTGCGTTGAAGGGGCGTTCCATGGGTGTTGTTGTGGGTGTTCCCACGCAACACCCATAGAACTAGACACATCTCCAGATTTACGAGAAATCGTAACTCTGGAGATGCGTGTGAATGCTACGCCACCCTAGAGGTGGCGTAGCGAGGCACAACGAGGAGAAATGTTTTAATTTCTCCTCATTTTTTCCTCTTTCAGTGCGTGCTGCATGCTACTGCACGCATTGAAAGAGGAAAAAACCTCTTGTGATTGTTTTTCTGCAGGAAACTTTCCCTTCCTGCAGAAGAACAATCTCCCCACTACGCAGGCATCCTTGCAGCATGGTGCAAGGGAGCCTGTGCCGGCGCATGGTTGCAGTTTGTGTGCCAGCGCAGGGGAAGCATACCAAAGTATGAAATCTGAAAATTCTGTTTTGAATAACTTTGGCGCCGGTTGACGAATCCTCGCAAAACTTTCAAAACTAATGGGGCGCTCCGCTCAGCTCCTACCCTGAAAGTCTCGGGGTGAATCGTCAAGCGGGGGCTGAGAAAAAAGGGGGGTCCCAAAACGCGTTTTTCCCATGCATTTTCCTATAGGACCTTTAGTCGAAGGGACAGCCCGAACGGCTGAACAGAATTACTTGAAATTTGGCAAAGAGGTAGTCCTCAGGTCAGGCATGTGCCTTTTGCATATATGGTGTCAATCTGTTCAGTAGTTCCTGAGAAAATTGCAGTTAAAAGCACGTATATATCTATATGTGCGCAAGCGTAATTCTGATTGTCATGTTGGGGGTAGGAATCATTTGGAAAGGGTTGAAATTTGCAACCAATAGAAATGTGTGTTTCCATTTAAAAGAAAGGTGGAGAACATGAAAAGGGGGCAGGGTACAGAGTTCCTGACCCCCTAGCCTTTGTCAGGGGGTCCCTGAAGGATCCCGAAGGGTGAAAAAAACTTTTTTTCAAAAAATCGGGAGGTGCGCGCACCGTGCGCGCACGGTGTGTGCACGGCTGCAAAAAATGTGTAAGAAAAAATAGGATTAAAAATCAAGTTTAAGTGTTTAGATGTTAGGTGGCTCTAAAAAGAGCCGTTGTGTTAATTGAGGAACAGAGGAACAAAAAAAACAAAAAAACAAAAAAAATTATGGGGAGGAGCAAGTGTGCTTCTGTATCTTCGTCTCTATTAGGTTAATGCTGGTGTCACCATAAGAGAGAAGAGCATTGCACAGATTGCACCGTATATGAACCCTCTGGAACAGAGTGTGCATATCCACAGGTTGAGAAGAAGGTGAAGCTATGGCCGCAGATAAAGTGCTTGGCTGAGCTGCCGATGATGTGCTCGGTTGAGCTGCTGCGGATGTGCTCGGCTGAGCTACTGGAGGGTTGTCTCTAGCAGCTCGAGGAGACTCCCGAGCATAAGCCACAGGATGTACTTCTTTAACGTGCCTTATCATAGAGAAAATACTAAAAGAGTATTTTTTCTAGGATCTCCTCTTGATAAGACCACTCCACAAACAGTGCAGGTGACTTTAGGAGCATTCACTTTCTTCTGGCCCTGTGGAAAAGTAAAACATTTCCAAATAAATGAGTCCTTCTGTTTCCTCTGCCTTGGTGGCTCAAAGGTCTCCTCCTCACTCTCAGAAGATGACTGCTGCTTTGCCATTTTCAAGTACTGGAGTACTGGAAAAGCTGCTCAGCTCCTTCTCCCAGGAAATCAGAAGTATTAATGAGGGGAGTGGGTGTGGTGTTGGAAGATTCTGGAACTGAAACTACTATGAACCAATGAAAAGTGTTGTTTCGTAATCACATGACTTGACGTGCGCGCATGGAGCACGCACGCATGGGCGCACGGAGCACGCGTGCACGGAGTACGCACACATGCGCGTACAGAGCACGCACGCACGGAGTACACGCGCATGCGCGTACGGTGGATGCGTGCATGGAGCACTCGCACATGCGCGTACGGAGCACGCATGACATACGCATGCGCACACGGAGCATGTACGCATGCGCACACGGAGCACGCATGCCCACACCGTGCGCGCACCTTCAAAAACCCTAAAAAATAAAAAATAAAATTCAACTGTTTATAAGTTTATAGAAGATATTAACTATGCTGTTCAACTTTATCCAAATTCAAAAAATAAAAGAGCTGAGCCATTCCATATTACAGGATACAGTCAATCTATAACTTTATACATAGGTAGCTTACTGTAAAATAAATATTTAAAAAATATAATAATACATTCATAAATTAGCATTTAAAAAACATTTGAAATTCACTGAAAAAAACATATGTTTCACACACGTTATAGTTAGGAATTAGCACTTAAAAAACCTTGCAAATTCACTGAAAAAGCCATAGGTTTCACACACGTTATAGTTAGGAATTAGCATTTAAAAAACCTTGCAAATTCACTGAAAAAAACATAGGTTTCACACACGTTATAGTTAGGAATTAGCATTTAAAAACCTTGGAAATTCACTGAAAAAACCATAGGTTTCACACATGTTATAGTTAGCTGGACATTTCCCTCATACAAAACCCAAGAAATTCCCCCGTTATAGTTAGTTCAGCTGACTATAACTCGCGCGCCCGCAATCCACTGCTGATGACGTCACATATTAAATCACTCATGACATGGTCAGTGACATCACTCATGATATCACTGATGACATCTCAAATGACATCACTGATGACATCATCCAGTGAATATGTGTCTTTCTGAAAAATAAATATTATGTATATCTAAAGGTTAATGGAAGAAAAAATGGGTAAAAATGTGTCTAAATGGATGTTTTTTTTTGTAAAATTAATTGTATAACTGACTTATTAACAGTATCTTAGTGAATACAAGTATTAGTGAGTAATGTTTAAATATTTAAATATCTGTATCAGTGTCTCACTTTGTGTATAAGTGGCTGCATGGGTTGGTGAGTAGCTACATGAGTGTGTATATGGGTTATTAGTTCGTTTTTAGAGTATCAGTATGAGTGTCTATATGGTTCAGGGGGGATGTTACTTAGCGTATAGATGCATGAATGAGTGACTCACTGTTTGTATGTGTTTTGAAGAAAGTATGTGAGCAGGACAGTATGGGTGGATGAGTGTGTGTATGGGTGAGTAAGAGAGTGAATGAATGTCTAAATTGTGTCTTTATGAGTAAGTCCATATGTTTTAAACTAGTATATGTGAGTATTGATGTATATAAGTGAGGATATATGAGAGTGAGAAATTGTAAGAGTTCCTGTATAAATAAGTATGTGTTTCTATAAGTGATTGTTTAAGAGAGTAAGTATGTGTACGTTTCTTTAGAAGTAAGTGTAGTGGTGTGTGTATATAGCTGTATATGCAAGTAAATGGATGTTTATTTGCATGTGTGAGTATGTGTGTGAGTAACTCTATGTATGAGTGTAGGTGTTTAACAGGATGTATAGGTGTATGAGTAGATATGATGCCTGAGTACATGCATGAGTGACTATATATAAGTGTTGATGAATGAGTGGATGCATATGTAGATTTTGAAATTACTGAATAGGTTGTTCTAACTGGTATTGGTATCTCTATAGTTTTTAATACTTTAGTTTGTATTTTTCAATGTGTGTATCAACGTTTATATTAGGATAAGAGGAGGTCTGCCACTCTTACACAAGGAAGATGTCATCAGTGATGTCATCAGTGATGTCATTTGAGATGTCATCAGTGATGTCATGAGTGCAGTCACTGACCATGTCATGAGTGATGTAATATGTGAAGTCATCAGCAGTGGATTGCGGGCGCGCGAGTTATAGTTAGCTGAACTGACTATAACGGGGGAATTTCTTGGGTTTTGTACGAGGGAAATGTCCAGCTAACTATATTATGTGTGAAACCTATGGTTTTTTCAGTGAATTTCCAAGGTTTTTTAAATGCTAATTCGTAACTATAACGTGTGTGAAACCTATGGTTTTTTCAGTGAATTTGCAAGGTTTTTTGAATGCTAATTCCTAACTATAACATGTGCGAAACCTATGGTTTTTTCAGTGAATATATATATATATATATATATATATATATATATATATATATATATATATATATTCCACACGCACACCTTCGTAGTTCCGAAAGAAAATCCAGGACTCTCAGGATTCGTTTAGAAAAGGATTTATTGGGCTGTGTCTCGCCTCACCAACGCGTTTCGCTTGATAGCTTTTTCACGGTATGGCGGCAGTCTCATTTTCCCTGTTTACATACTGCCTCAAAGGGCTGACATAAAAGTAGGACTGAATTAATACAATGATATTATGTTGTATATACAGGCGCCATCTTGGCATGTTGTTAACTAAAGCGAAATTAATGCGTAAACTTAGAGAAACAACAGCATAACAAAGGTCATAAATAAAATATTCAGACCTAGTTACAAAAACAATTCAATAGCACAACATATTTTATGTTCGCAATGTAATATGTTCACAGTTCATTCGGAAATTGAGTTCAATGTCAATCACTAATTATCAATAAAGCATTGTTGACATATTTAAGTTTCGTGCCCAAGTGGGCTTTGGTTACACTAAATCACAATGCCACTAAAGAGATTCAGTATGATACAACTGAACACAATTTGAGATAAAGTTATCTCCTTTTCACAATTGCACTTTAGAAGCGATATCTTTCATATAATCAACAAGTAATAGTGTTGATTTGAGGCATATGTGTTATGTTCTTTCAATGCTGTTACTATCCTACAAGCTATAGTCTCGCCCAAGTGGGCTAAAGTGACATTGAGCTCATTATCTGTGCAAACTTATATCAATTGCCGTTGAAATCTCTTAGACCATTCATTTATAAATTTTTAACATTGTCCTGCATTATGGAAAATAGAGGCAATCACCGCAATAAAAATTCATTTTAAATGTACAGGCTAAGATCCCTTATCCTGAAATAGTTCTGAATATATCAAAAAACACCATACAAAAATATATGTGTTGATAGCAAGATAACATCTAAATAAACAGAAAATAGATCAGCACATGATTCTTGCAACAGTTCATTTTATCATAAGTGTACAGCCATTTCTTCACTCGAATTGAGTCCCTCGGGCATCATAGTATCAAAATCGATTATGTATCTTGATTCAAGACGTCTTAAAAGGCGCTGTCTGTCACCTCCTCTGTCTTGCCGTACAATTGCATCTATAACGACATAGGATAAAAGTTTTTCATTTTGCCCATGTACATCAAAGAAATGACGGGCTACAGGGTACTGCACGTCATGTTTTTTAATCGCGAGTAGATGTTCTAGGACTCTCTTCTTGGCTGGATGTATTGAGCTCCCTACATAAAATTTGCCACATGGGCAAATCAAACAGTACACACAATAATCAGTTTTGCAACTGAAATTTCCTCTGATTTCAAAATCTCTCTTGTTGCCTGATACTCTGAGTTTTTTGCAATCTACACTTTGGGCACACGCCTTACATCGTTTGCAAGTAACAAAACCACTTGTTCTCGATTGGAAACCAGTATTTGTGGCACTGATCATATTATTGCACAGTTCATCTTTCAAGGATTGACATCTACGAAATGTTATCTGTGGTGAATCATTTAAATATTCACTTAGAATCAAATCACTTTTTAAGATATGCCAACTCCTCTCAAAAAGTTTCCTAATATGAAAAGCATTTTTAGAAAAAGTGGTAATGAATCTGACAGAATCTTTAGACTCAGATAATACAGGTTTAGAATGTAAAAGATTAGATATTATTAATGAATCTGCCTTGGTGATCGCTTGTTTAATTATCTTATCAGAGTACCCACGTTGTTTGAATCTTATGCTCATTACAATTTCCTCTTGTTCATATTCTTCAGTGGTACTACAATTGCGCTTAGCTCTGATTAGTTCCCCATAGGGGATACTTCGAATCAGGCTGGATGGATGAGCGCTTTGAGCATTGAGTAAGCTGTTCCCGGCTGTTTGCTTTCTATGCAACTTTGTAACCAATGAGTTATTAGAAACCAAAATCTCCACATCCAAAAATACAATCATAGACTCACTAATTTGGGAGGTGAATTGTAAGTTCTTGTCATTATTATTGAGAGAGTCAATAAAGGTTAAAACTGACTCTTTATCACCTTTCCATATTAAAAATATGTCGTCTATGAACCTGGCCCATATGATGACCTTATCCTCCTGAGCTTCCCAATTTTGAGACACCTGCTCCTCCCACCAGCCCATGTACAGATTGGCATAACTGGGGGCGAAGCAGGTGCCCATTGCGGTGCCTTGGACTTGTTTATAAATGTTATTGTTAAATAGGAAGTAATTGTTTGTCAAACAATACCTCGTCATTTCCAACAACATTTCAGTGTGGGCTAGTAATGAAATCGGTCTGGCTCTTAAAAAATGTCTAATGGCCTGGATCCCCAGGTTATGTGGTATGCTTGTATACAAACTGGTAACATCCAAGGTTACCAGTAAAAAGTCCTCTTCCCATACCACCCCATCAATTAATGTCAGGAAGTGTGTGGTGTCCTTAAGGTATGCCGGTAAAGCACTAACAAAGGGTCGTAAGTAATGGTCAATGAACTTAGATGTTGCTTCAAGTTGAGAGCCCATAGAAGAGACTATGGGTCTCCCTGGAGGTTTTTTCGAGTTTTTGTGCAATTTTGGGAGCAAGTACAATACTGGAAGTTTAGGGTGTTTACAATAGAGACTACGAAATTCATCCCATTCAATTAAACCTGCATCATTCCAATTAACCAATATTTCATTATATTTGGTATATGATGCTAACACTTCCGAATGATTACTAATCATATAACAGGTATTATCATCAAGTTGTCTTTGCCCTTCCTTTAGGTAATCAACTTTGCTCCACACCACCACATTGCCCCCCTTATCAGAATTCCTGATAACAAAAGAATTGTCATTTCGTAATTCTTCAATTGCTTTGTATTGTTTAGGGCTCAAATTACCTTTAGAGTTATTTCCTAACTTGAATCTCATTTGTTTGAGTTCCTTAGTGATGGTTCTATCAAACACCTCGATTGCATCACAATGTATAGATGGTGTGAAGGTAGATTTTGGTTTAAATTTACTTGGTTCAGCATGGTCCACCACTGTGCCAAGCGCTTCCAAATTCCTTACTGGATCTTCATCATAAGGAATATTGGTGTCTAACTGTGCCAAAGTATGTAAATTTTAAATGTCCGAAATACACAGTGATCCCTGATCTCGTGGGTTAATGTTAGGTTTAGTTGTTGCTTGCGCATGAAACCATTTTTTTAATTTAAGTTTTCTCAGAAAACAAAAATCATCAATGCGAGTCTGAACATAATCCAGGCGTCTAGATGGACAAAAAGATAGGCCTATATATATGCAGACAAGTGGTAGTCCCAATTGAGCAGCACTCGAGGAGACGACGGAGGTTACCAGCCTCAATCACAGGTATGGGCAGAGTTCATGTAGCAGGTAGGTTGAAAGCAGCCTTTCGCAATGCCTGACGCGTTTCGCTGATTAGCTTTCTCAAAGGCTTTAGGCGGAAGGTAAGCATGCTGCGGTGTGCTTGTCCCCTCATATATTGACCAACAATGACACGCCCCTGAATGGGGTAGCTGCAATCAGACAGTGTTGTAGGCATTATGGGGGATGTAGTGCATTTAATTTCTCACCTTTAAAATATAAAACACGCACAATTGCTGCTCACGATAAAGTCCTCAGTGAACCCCCGCTACGGAAACCTGTCCTAATCCTGCGCCGCTCCTCCGTATCAAGGCCAGTGTGTCTGACCTCACGGCCCCCTTCGTTCTGGGGTGGTGCTTCCTCGACGGCCGGGCCGCCGTCTTTAAATGCAAACAAGTGGTAGTCCCAATTAAGCAGCACTCGAGGAGACGACGGAGGTTACCAGCCTCAATCACAGGTATGGGCAGAGTTCATGTAGCAGGTAGGTTGAAAGAAGCCTTTCGCAATGCCTGACGCGTTTCGCTGATTAGCTTTCTCAAAGGCTTTAGGCGGAAGGTAAGTGTGCTGCGGTGTGCCTGTCCCCTCATATATTGACCAACAATTACACGCCCCTGAATGGGGTAGCTGCAATCAGACAGTGTTGTAGGCATTATGGGGGATGTAGTGCATTTAATTTTTCACCTTTAAAATATAAAACACGCACAATTGCTGCTCACGATAAAGTCCTCAGTGAACCCCCGCTACGGAAACCTGTCCTTAATCCTGCGCCGCTCCTCCGTATCAAGGCCAGTGTGTCTGACCTCACGGCCCCCTTCGTTCTGGGGTGGTGCTTCCTCGACGGCCGGGCCGCCGTCTTTAAATGCAAACAAGTGGTAGTCCCAATTGAGCAGCACTTGAGGAGACGACGGAGGTTACCTGCCTCAATCACAGGTATGGGCAGAGTTCATGTAGCAGGTAGGTTGAAAGCAGCCTTTCGCAATGCCTGACGCGTTTCGCTGATTAGCTTTCTCAAAGGCTTTATGCGGAAGGTAAGCGTGCTGCGGTGTGCCTGTCCCCTCATGTATTGACCAACAATGACACGCCCCTGAATGGGGTAGCTGCAATCAGACAGTGTTGTAGGCATTATGGGGGATGTAGTGCATTTAATTTCTCACCTTTAAAATATAAAACACGCACAATTGCTGCTCACGATAAAGTCCTCAGTGAACCCCAGCAGCACTCGAGGAGACGGCGGAGGTTACCAGCCTCCATCACAGGTATGGGAAGAGTTCATCTAGCATGTGAGAATGAAGTCTGACATTCTCAGTAAAACATGAACATCCAACAAGGGCAGAGACTGTCAGTTGATTCCTTTGTGTTCTACTGCAGCTTCTCAGAGTGTTCCAAAGAACAACTAGAGCGCTAACAGTCCTACTTATGATAAACGTATGGCACACCTGAAGCCATCTTGCTTGGATTAAAGTGGTAACTCTTAAAACATGGTTCTATGTACCTATTGCTAATGGGATGTAGTAGACTAAAAAATTCAGACCACTATGACTGTATGACATTTTGGTTCCGTGCTCCCAAAAAGTGCTTTGTGCTGAATAGTAGGACTAAAGAGACCATACTTTTATATTAAAGTGCTGTTGCTTAAACAATATATTAAAGCTAAGGGTTGAACAAGCAAAGAAAAATAAAAAGGGGATAGCAGTAGCTGAGGAACTGTACAATTTGTTTTAAAAGATATATATAGATCTGAATTACATCATTTAGATCATATATTATAAAGTCCCGTTAGCAGCAGCATGAGAAGGAGAGCCTGCATGTTCTATTCTTGCACTTGAATTACATCATTCATCTCTGGTTGCAGTGGTAGCACTCACTGCATGGGTTATTAGCCACGCATGGTAGGATTACTATTGTAGTTGGAGTTAGAGGAATCTCTACTTGGGCGGCACTGCTGATTGTATTGTTTAATTACAAGAAGTTATGCAAGTCTTCAGTGTTGTTTAGCCCTTTAGGGTGTTTACTATCTAATTCTAAGAATATTCGAGATTCCAATTGGCGTAGGGAACGCTCTCTATTACCCCCTCTTCGTGGTTTGGATACTGATGTAATTATAAAATATGTGAGACAGTTGAGATCATTGATGTGGATTTGCTTGAATATATATATATATATATATATATATATATATATATATATATATATATATATATTCACTAAAAAAAACATAGGTTTCAGGGGCGTTATAGTTAGCTGGACTTTTCACTCGTACAAAACCATTGAAATTATCCCCTTAGAGTTAGTTCAGCTAACTATAACTCGCGCACCCGCAATGCACTGCTGATGACATCACATATTACATCACTCATGACATGGTCAGTGACATTACTCATGACATCACTGATGACATCTCAAATGACATCACTGATGAAATCACTGATCACATCATCCAGTGAATGTGTATTTTTCTGAAAATTAAATATGTTTTATATATGTATATCTCAAGGTCAATGGAAGAATAAATGGGTATATAAGTGTCTAAATGGATGAATATTTTAAGGAAAAATTGATTGTATAACTGACTGATTAAGTGCATCTTAGTGAATACATGGCTTAGTGAGTAATGTTTAAATATGTAAATATCTGTATCAGTCTCTCACTTTGTGTATAAGTGGCTGCATGGGTTGGTGAGTAGCTACATGAGTGTGTATATGGGTTATTAGTTCGTTTTTAGAGTATCAGTATGAGTGTCTATATGGTTCAGGGGGGATGTTACTTAGCGTATAGATGCATGAATGAGTGACTCACTGTTTGTATGTGTTTTGAAGAAAGTATGTGAGCAGGACAGTATGGGTGGATGAGTGTGTGTATGGGTGAGTAAGAGAGTGAATGAATGTCTAAATTGTGTCTTTATGAGTAAGTCCATATGTTTTAAACTAGTATATGTGAGTATTGATGTATATAAGTGAGGATATATGAGAGTGAGAAATTGTAAGAGTTCCTGTATAAATAAGTATGTGTTTCTATAAGTGATTGTTTAAGAGAGTAAGTATGTGTACGTTTCTTTAGAAGTAAGTGTAGTGGTGTGTGTATATAGCTGTATATGCAAGTAAATGGATGTTTATTTGCATGTGTGAGTATGTGTGTGAGTAACTCTATGTATGAGTGTAGGTGTTTAACAGGATGTATAGGTGTATGAGTAGATATGATGCCTGAGTACATGCATGAGTGACTATATATAAGTGTTGATGAATGAGTGGATGCATATGTAGATTTTGGAATTACTGAATAGGTTGTTCTAACTGGTATTGGTATCTCTATAGTTTTTAATACTTTAGTTTGTATTTTTCAATGTGTGTATCAACGTTTATATTAGGATAAGAGGAGGTCTGCCACTCTTACACAAGGAAGATGTCATCAGTGATGTCATCAGTGATGTCATTTGAGATGTCATCAGTGATGTCATGAGTGCAGTCACTGACCATGTCATGAGTGATGTAATATGTGACGTCATCAGCAGTGGATTGCGGGCGCGCGAGTTATAGTTAGCTGAACTGACTATAACGGGGGAATTTCTTGGGTTTTGTACGAGGGAAATGTCCAGCTAACTATATTATGTGTGAAACCTATGGTTTTTTCAGTGAATTTCCAAGGTTTTTTAAATGCTAATTCGTAACTATAACGTGTGTGAAACCTATGGTTTTTTCAGTGAATTTGCAAGGTTTTTTGAATGCTAATTCCTAACTATAACGTGTGCGAAACCTATGGTTTTTTCAGTGAATATATATATATATATATATATATATATATATATATATATATATATATATATATATATATATATATATATATATATTCCACACGCACACCTTCGTAGTTCCGAAAGAAAATCCAGGACTCTCAGGATTCGTTTAGAAAAGGATTTATTGGGCTGTGTCTCGCCTCACCAACGCGTTTCGCTTGATAGCTTTTTCACGGTATGGCGGCAGTCTCATTTTCCCTGTTTACATACTGCCTCAAAGGGCTGACATAAAAGTAGGACTGAATTAATACAATGATATTATGTTGTATATACAGGCGCCATCTTGGCATGTTGTTAACTAAAGCGAAATTAATGCGTAAACTTAGAGAAACAGCAGCATAACAAAGGTCATAAATAAAATATTCAGACCTAGTTACAAAAACAATTCAATAGCACAACATATTTTATGTTCGCAATGTAATATGTTCACAGTTCATTCGGAAATTGAGTTCAATGTCAATCACTAATTATCAATAAAGCATTGTTGACATATTTAAGTTTCGTGCCCAAGTGGGCTTTGGTTACACTAAATCACAATGCCACTAAAGAGATTCAGTATGATACAACTGAACACAATTTGAGATAAAGTTATCTCCTTTTCACAATTGCACTTTAGAAGCGATATCTTTCATATAATCAACAAGTAATAGTGTTGATTTGAGGCATATGTGTTATGTTCTTTCAATGCTGTTACTATCCTACTGGCTATAGTCTCGCCCAAGTGGGCCAAAGTGACATTGAGCTCATTATCTGTGCAAACTTATATCAATTGCCGTTGAAATCTCTTAGACCATTCATTTATAAATTTTTAACATTGTCCTGCATTATGGAAAATAGAGGCAATCACCGCAATAAAAATTCATTTTAAATGTACAGGCTAAGATCCCTTATCCTGAAATAGTTCTGAATATATCAAAAAACACCATATAAAAATATATGTGTTGATAGCAAGATAACATCTAAATAAACAGAAAATAGATCAGCACATGATTCTTGCAACAGTTCATTTTATCATAAGTGTACAGCCATTTCTTCACTCGAATTGAGTCCCTCGGGCATCATAGTATCAAAATCGATTATGTATCTTGATTCAAGACGTCTTAAAAGGCGCTGTCTGTCACCTCCTCTTTCTTGCCGTACAATTGCATCTATAACGACATAGGATAAAAGTTTTTCATTTTGCCCATGTACATCAAAGAAATGACGGGCTACAGGGTACTGCACGTCATGTTTTTTAATCGTGCGTAGATGTTCTAGGACTCTCTTCTTGGCTGGATGTATTGAGCTCCCTACATAAAATTTGCCACATGGGCAAATCAAACAGTACACACAATAATCAGTTTTGCAACTGAAATTTCCTCTGATTTCAAAATCTCTCTTGTTGCCTGATACTCTGAGTTTTTTGCAATCTACACTTTGGGCACACGCCTTACATCGTTTGCAAGTAACAAAACCACTTGTTCTCGATTGGAAACCAGTATTTGTGGCACTGATCATATTATTGCACAGTTCATCTTTCAAGGATTGACATCTACGAAATGTTATCTGTGGTGAATCATTTAAATATTCACTTAGAATCAAATCACTTTTTAAGATATGCCAACTCCTCTCAAAAAGTTTCCTAATATGAAAAGCATTTTTAGAAAAAGTGGTAATGAATCTGACAGAATCTTTAGACTCAGATAATACAGGTTTAGAATGTAAAAGATTAGATCTTATTAATGAATCTGCCTTGGTGATCGCTTGTTTAATTATCTTATCAGAGTACCCACGTTGTTTGAATCTTATGCTCATTACAATTTTCTCTTGTTCATATTCTTCAGTGGTACTACAATTGCGCTTAGCTCTGATTAGTTCCCCATAGGGGATACTTCGAATCAGGCTGGATGGATGAGCGCTTTGAGCATTGAGTAAGCTGTTCCCGGCTGTTTGCTTTCTATGCAACTTTGTAACCAATGAGTTATTAGAAACCAAAATCTCCACATCCAAAAATACAATCATAGACTCACTAATTTGGGAGGTGAATTGTAAGTTCTTGTCATTATTATTGAGAGAGTCAATAAAGGTTAAAACTGACTCTTTATCTCCTTTCCATATTAAAAATATGTCGTCTATGAACCTGGCCCATATGATGACCTTATCCTCCTGAGCTTCCCAATTTTGAGACACCTGCTCCTCCCACCAGCCCATGTACAGATTGGCATAACTGGGGGCGAAGCAGGTGCCCATTGCGGTGCCTTGGACTTGTTTATCAATGTTATTGTTAAATAGGAAGTAATTGTTTGTCAAACAATACCTCGTCATTTCCAACAACATTTCAGTGTGGGCTAGTAATGAAATCGGTCTGGCTCTTAAAAAATGTCTAATGGCCTGGATCCCCAGGTCATGTGGTATGCTTGTATACAAACTGGTAACATCCAAGGTTACCAGTAAAAAGTCCTCTTCCCATACCACCCCATCAATTAATGTCAGGAAGTGTGTGGTGTCCTTAAGGTATGCCGGTAAAGCACTAACAAAGGGTCGTAAGTAATGGTCAATGAACTTAGATGTTGCTTCAAGTTGAGAGCCCATAGAAGAGACTATGGGTCTCCCTGGAGGTTTTTTCGAGTTTTTGTGCAATTTTGGGAGCAAGTACAATACTGGAAGTTTAGGGTGTTTACAATAGAGACTACGAAATTCATCCCATTCAATTAAACCTGCATCATTCCAATTAACCAATATTTCATTATATTTGGTATATGATGCTAACACTTCCGAATGATTACTAATCATATAACAGGTATTATCATCAAGTTGTCTTTGCCCTTCCTTTAGGTAATCAACTTTGCTCCACACCACCACATTGCCCCCCTTATCAGAATTCCTGATAACAATAGAATTGTCATTTCGTAATTCTTCAATTGCTTTGTATTGTTTAGGGCTCAAATTACCTTTAGAGTTATTTCCTAACTTGAATCTCATTTGTTTGAGTTCCTTAGTGATGGTTCTATCAAACACCTCGATTGCATCACAATGTATAGATGGTGTAAAGGTAGATTTTGGTTTAAATTTACTTGGTTCAGCATGGTCCACCACTGTGCCAAGCGCTTCCAAATTCCTTACTGGATCTTCATCATAAGGAATATTGGTGTCTAACTGTGCCAAAGTATGTAAATTTTCAATGTCCGAAATACACAGTGATCCCTGATCTCGTGGGTTAATGTTAGGTTTAGTTGTTGCTTGCGCATGAAACCATTTTTTTAATTTAAGTTTTCTCAGAAAACAAAAAACATCAATGCGAGTCTGAACATAATCCAGGCGTCTAGATGGACAAAAAGATAGGCCTATATATATGCAGACAAGTGGTAGTCCCAATTGAGCAGCACTCGAGGAGACGACGGAGGTTACCAGCCTCAATCACAGGTATGGGCAAAGTTCATGTAGCAGGTAGGTTGAAAGCAGCCTTTCGCAATGCCTGACGCGTTTCGCTGATTAGCTTTCTCAAAGGCTTTAGGCGGAAGGTAAGCATGCTGCGGTGTGCTTGTCCCCTCATATATTGACCAACAATGACACGCCCCTGAATGGGGTAGCTGCAATCAGACAGTGTTGTAGGCATTATGGGAGATGTAGTGCATTTAATTTCTCACCTTTAAAATATAAAACACGCACAATTGCTGCTCACGATAAAGTCCTCAGTGAACCCCCGCTACGGAAACCTGTCCTAATCCTGCGCCGCTCCTCCGTATCAAGGCCAGTGTGTCTGACCTCACGGCCCCCTTCGTTCTGGGGTGGTGCTTCCTCGACGGCCGGGCCGCCGTCTTTAAATGCAAACAAGTGGTAGTCCCAATTAAGCAGCACTCGAGGAGACGACGGAGGTTACCAGCCTCAATCACAGGTATGGGCAGAGTTCATGTAGCAGGTAGGTTGAAAGAAGCCTTTCGCAATGCCTGACGCGTTTCGCTGATTAGCTTTCTCAAAGGCTTTAGGCGGAAGGTAAGTGTGCTGCGGTGTGCCTGTCCCCTCATATATTGACCAACAATGACACGCCCCTGAATGGGGTAGCTGCAATCAGACAGTGTTGTAGGCATTATGGGGGATGTAGTGCATTTAATTTTTCACCTTTAAAATATAAAACACGCACAATTGCTGCTCACGATAAAGTCCTCAGTGAACCCCCGCTACGGAAACCTGTCCTTAATCCTGCGCCGCTCCTCCGTATCAAGGCCAGTGTGTCTGACCTCATGGCCCCCTTCGTTCTGGGGTGGTGCTTCCTCGACGGCCGGGCCGCCGTCTTTAAATGCAAACAAGTGGTAGTCCCAATTGAGCAGCACTTGAGGAGACGACGGAGGTTACCTGCCTCAATCACAGGTATGGGCAGAGTTCATGTAGCAGGTAGGTTGAAAGCAGCCTTTCGCAATGCCTGACGCGTTTCGCTGATTAGCTTTCTCAAAGGCTTTATGCGGAAGGTAAGCGTGCTGCGGTGTGCCTGTCCCCTCATGTATTGACCAACAATGACACGCCCCTGAATGGGGTAGCTGCAATCAGACAGTGTTGTAGGCATTATGGGGGATGTAGTGCATTTAATTTCTCACCTTTAAAATATAAAACACGCACAATTGCTGCTCACGATAAAGTCCTCAGTGAACCCCAGCAGCACTCGAGGAGACGGCGGAGGTTACCAGCCTCCATCACAGGTATGGGAAGAGTTCATCTAGCATGTGAGAATGAAGTCTGACATTCTCAGTAAAACATGAACATCCAACAAGGGCAGAGACTGTCAGTTGATTCCTTTGTGTTCTACTGCAGCTTCTCAGAGTGTTCCAAAGAACAACTAGAGCGCTAACAGTCCTACTTATGATAAACGTATGGCACACCTGAAGCCATCTTGCTTGGATTAAAGTGGTAACTCTTAAAACATGGTTCTATGTACCTATTGCTAATGGGATGTAGTAGACTAAAAAATTCAGACCACTATGACTGTATGACATTTTGGTTCCGTGCTCCCAAAAAGTGCTTTGTGCTGAATAGTAGGACTAAAGAGACCATACTTTTATATTAAAGTGCTGTTGCTTAAACAATATATTAAAGCTAAGGGTTGAACAAGCAAAGAAAAATAAAAAGGGGATAGCAGTAGCTGAGGAACTGTACAATTTGTTTTAAAAGATATATATAGATCTGAATTACATCATTTAGATCATATATTATAAAGTCCCGTTAGCAGCAGCATGAGAAGGAGAGCCTGCATGTTCTATTCTTGCACTTGAATTACATCATTCATCTCTGGTTGCAGTGGTAGCACTCACTGCATGGGTTATTAGCCACGCATGGTAGGATTACTATTGTAGTTGGAGTTAGAGGAATCTCTACTTGGGCGGCACTGCTGATTGTATTGTTTAATTACAAGAAGTTATGCAAGTCTTCAGTGTTGTTTAGCCCTTTAGGGTGTTTACTATCTAATTCTAAGAATATTCGAGATTCCAATTGGCGTAGGGAACGCTCTCTATCACCCCCTCTTCGTGGTTTGGATACTGATGTAATTATAAAATATGTGAGACAGTTGAGATCATTGATGTGGATTTGCTTGAATATATATATATATATATATATATATATATATATATATATATATATATATATATATATATATATTCACTAAAAAAAACATAGGTTTCAGGGGCGTTATAGTTAGCTGGACTTTTCACTCGTACAAAACCATTGAAATTATCCCCTTAGAGTTAGTTCAGCTAACTATAACTCGCGCACCCGCAATGCACTGCTGATGACATCACATATTACATCACTCATGACATGGTCAGTGACATTACTCATGACATCACTGATGACATCTCAAATGACATCACTGATGAAATCACTGATCACATCATCCAGTGAATGTGTATTTTTCTGAAAATTAAATATGTTTTATATATGTATATCTCAAGGTCAATGGAAGAATAAATGGGTATATAAGTGTCTAAATGGATGAATATTTTAAGGAAAAATTGATTGTATAACTGACTGATTAAGTGCATCTTAGTGAATACATGGCTTAGTGAGTAATGTTTAAATATGTAAATATCTGTATCAGTCTCTCACTTTGTGTATAAGTGGCTGCATGGGTTGGTGAGTAGCTACATGAGTGTGTATATGGGTTATTAGTTCGTTTTTAGAGTATCAGTATGAGTGTCTATATGGTTCAGGGGGGATGTTACTTAGCGTATAGATGCATGAATGAGTGACTCACTGTTTGTATGTGTTTTGAAGAAAGTATGTGAGCAGGACAGTATGGGTGGATGAGTGTGTGTATGGGTGAGTAAGAGAGTGAATGAATGTCTAAATTGTGTCTTTATGAGTAAGTCCATATGTTTTAAACTAGTATATGTGAGTATTGATGTATATAAGTGAGGATATATGAGAGTGAGAAATTGTAAGAGTTCCTGTATAAATAAGTATGTGTTTCTATAAGTGATTGTTTAAGAGAGTAAGTATGTGTACGTTTCTTTAGAAGTAAGTGTAGTGGTGTGTGTATATAGCTGTATATGCAAGTAAATGGATGTTTATTTGCATGTGTGAGTATGTGTGTGAGTAACTCTATGTATGAGTGTAGGTGTTTAACAGGATGTATAGGTGTATGAGTAGATATGATGCCTGAGTACATGCATGAGTGACTATATATAAGTGTTGATGAATGAGTGGATGCATATGTAGATTTTGGAATTACTGAATAGGTTGTTCTAACTGGTATTGGTATCTCTATAGTTTTTAATACTTTAGTTTGTATTTTTCAATGTGTGTATCAACGTTTATATTAGGATAAGAGGAGGTCTGCCACTCTTACACAAGGAAGATGTCATCAGTGATGTCATCAGTGATGTCATTTGAGATGTCATCAGTGATGTCATGAGTGCAGTCACTGACCATGTCATGAGTGATGTAATATGTGACGTCATCAGCAGTGGATTGCGGGCGCGCGAGTTATAGTTAGCTGAACTGACTATAACGGGGGAATTTCTTGGGTTTTGTACGAGGGAAATGTCCAGCTAACTATATTATGTGTGAAACCTATGGTTTTTTCAGTGAATTTCCAAGGTTTTTTAAATGCTAATTCGTAACTATAACGTGTGTGAAACCTATGGTTTTTTCAGTGAATTTGCAAGGTTTTTTGAATGCTAATTCCTAACTATAACGTGTGCGAAACCTATGGTTTTTTCAGTGAATATATATATATATATATATATATATATATATATATATATATATATATTCCATACGCAAACCATACCGCAGTTGCAGCAAGTAGAAGCCCACCATTCGGAGAAGTAAGTACAAAGTAGCTTTAATTTTTCAGGACAGCAGTCACAGAATGCAGCATTACGCGTTTCGAGCGTACAACGCTCTTAATCATATGCAGTCCAGAGGCTCAGCTGTTCCCACCTTAAGTATGCTGTGGTAGTAAACAGCGAGGGAGGACCACACGCAGCTCCGGTTTTAAAGTAACCTTCATCAATGTTAATGTTTTGTTTGAATACACGCACTTTGGCAATCAGAGTACATATAGTAGCTGAACTCCCACATTCATTGCATCATGCAATTATTTCTACACAGAGTTCAAACTTTGCATCTCCATTGTCAGTGCTATCCGTAATCGGACTCCATTACCCATAATACTTCATCATGGTGTTCAAGTTACGGTGCGGCCTTCCCCTTAATTCCGACATTTAGGTGTTAAAGTCTTGGATAACTGAGGAAAAGTTGTTAATCTATTTTGCAAGGAAAAGTTTCCATATCCTTCTTACTTGTAGGGAATAGTTCCCTGATGGTAACAATCTTTCCTCCGTTCATTCCACGGGCGCTCAGCCTCATAGCAGGAACCATTCAGTCAGTGTCTTCCTTCGCTGGTGTCCTTTCTTTTTGCCTTTTTCTCCTAAGTGCGGAGGTCAGCCTCCACAAACCCTTGCTGCCACCCAAAATGTTCCACGGTTTCAGGGCCAGCAGTCCTTCCTTCGATTCAGTGGCGGAGCCTCCCATTTCGGTGGTAGCACCGCAAGAACCATCCATCCTGGGCCATATTAGATGCAGCCGGCGGGCGCCTTTTACTAATACATCCAAATGCACCTTGACGAAGAAGGCGCCCTTCCAGGCGGGTCGGGGCTTCTTGGCGTCGTCACCGCCTCAACATTCCATACGCAAACCATACCGCAGTTGCAGCAAGTAGAAGCCCACCATTCGGAGACGTAAGTACAAAGTAGCTTTAATTTTTCAGGACAGCAGTCACAGAATGCAGCATTACGCGTTTCGAGCGTACAACGCTCTTAATCATATGCAGTCCAGTGTAGTGGTGTGTGTATATAGCTGTATATGCAAGTAAATGGATGTTTATTTGCATGTGTGAGTATGTGTGTGAGTAACTCTATGTATGAGTGTAGGTGTTTAACAGGATGTATAGGTGTATGAGTAGATATGATGCCTGAGTACATGCATGAGTGACTATATATAAGTGTTGATGAATGAGTGGATGCATATGTAGATTTTGGAATTACTGAATAGGTTGTTCTAACTGGTATTGGTATCTCTATAGTTTTTAATACTTTAGTTTGTATTTTTCAATGTGTGTATCAACGTTTATATTAGGATAAGAGGAGGTCTGCCACTCTTACACAAGGAAGATGTCATCAGTGATGTCATCAGTGATGTCATTTGAGATGTCATCAGTGATGTCATGAGTGCAGTCACTGACCATGTCATGAGTGATGTAATATGTGACGTCATCAGCAGTGGATTGCGGGCGCGCGAGTTATAGTTAGCTGAACTGACTATAACGGGGGAATTTCTTGGGTTTTGTACGAGGGAAATGTCCAGCTAACTATATTATGTGTGAAACCTATGGTTTTTTCAGTGAATTTCCAAGGTTTTTTAAATGCTAATTCGTAACTATAACGTGTGTGAAACCTATGGTTTTTTCAGTGAATTTGCAAGGTTTTTTGAATGCTAATTCCTAACTATAACATGTGCGAAACCTATGGTTTTTTCAGTGAATATATATATATATATATATATATATATATATATATATATATATATATATATATATATATATATATATATATATATATATATATATATATTCCACACGCACACCTTCGTAGTTCCGAAAGAAAATCCAGGACTCTCAGGATTCGTTTAGAAAAGGATTTATTGGGCTGTGTCTCGCCTCACCAACGCGTTTCGCTTGATAGCTTTTTCACGGTATGGCGGCAGTCTCATTTTCCCTGTTTACATACTGCCTCAAAGGGCTGACATAAAAGTAGGACTGAATTAATACAATGATATTATGTTGTATATACAGGCGCCATCTTGGCATGTTGTTAACTAAAGCGAAATTAATGCGTAAACTTAGAGAAACAACAGCATAACAAAGGTCATAAATAAAATATTCAGACCTAGTTACAAAAACAATTCAATAGCACAACATATTTTATGTTCGCAATGTAATATGTTCACAGTTCATTCGGAAATTGAGTTCAATGTCAATCACTAATTATCAATAAAGCATTGTTGACATATTTAAGTTTCGTGCCCAAGTGGGCTTTGGTTACACTAAATCACAATGCCACTAAAGAGATTCAGTATGATACAACTGAACACAATTTGAGATAAAGTTATCTCCTTTTCACAATTGCACTTTAGAAGCGATATCTTTCATATAATCAACAAGTAATAGTGTTGATTTGAGGCATATGTGTTATGTTCTTTCAATGCTGTTACTATCCTACTGGCTATAGTCTCGCCCAAGTGGGCCAAAGTGACATTGAGCTCATTATCTGTGCAAACTTATATCAATTGCCGTTGAAATCTCTTAGACCATTCATTTATAAATTTTTAACATTGTCCTGCATTATGGAAAATAGAGGCAATCACCGCAATAAAAATTCATTTTAAATGTACAGGCTAAGATCCCTTATCCTGAAATAGTTCTGAATATATCAAAAAACACCATACAAAAATATATGTGTTGATAGCAAGATAACATCTAAATAAACAGAAAATAGATCAGCACATGATTCTTGCAACAGTTCATTTTATCATAAGTGTACAGCCATTTCTTCACTCGAATTGAGTCCCTCGGGCATCATAGTATCAAAATCGATTATGTATCTTGATTCAAGACGTCTTAAAAGGCGCTGTCTGTCACCTCCTCTTTCTTGCCGTACAATTGCATCTATAACGACATAGGATAAAAGTTTTTCATTTTGCCCATGTACATCAAAGAAATGACGGGCTACAGGGTACTGCACGTCATGTTTTTTAATCGTGCGTAGATGTTCTAGGACTCTCTTCTTGGCTGGATGTATTGAGCTCCCTACATAAAATTTGCCACATGGGCAAATCAAACAGTACACACAATAATCAGTTTTGCAACTGAAATTTCCTCTGATTTCAAAATCTCTCTTGTTGCCTGATACTCTGAGTTTTTTGCAATCTACACTTTGGGCACACGCCTTACATCGTTTGCAAGTAACAAAACCACTTGTTCTCAATTGGAAACCAGTATTTGTGGCACTGATCATATTATTGCACAGTTCATCTTTCAAGGATTGACATCTACAAAATGTTATCTGTGGTGAATCATTTAAATATTCACTTAGAATCAAATCACTTTTTAAGATATGCCAACTCCTCTCAAAAAGTTTCCTAATATGAAAAGCATTTTTAGAAAAAGTGGTAATGAATCTGACAGAATCTTTAGACTCAGATAATACAGGTTTAGAATGTAAAAGATTAGATCTTATTAATGAATCTGCCTTGGTGATCGCTTGTTTAATTATCTTATCAGAGTACCCACGTTGTTTGAATCTTATGCTCATTACAATTTTCTCTTGTTCATATTCTTCAGTGGTACTACAATTGCGCTTAGCTCTGATTAGTTCCCCATAGGGGATACTTCGAATCAGGCTGGATGGATGAGCGCTTTGAGCATTGAGTAAGCTGTTCCCGGCTGTTTGCTTTTTGTATGCAACTTTGTAACCAATGAGTTATTAGAAACCAAAATCTCCACATCCAAAAATACAATCATAGACTCACTAATTTGGGAGGTGAATTGTAAGTTCTTGTCATTATTATTGAGAGAGTCAATAAAGGTTAAAACTGACTCTTTATCACCTTTCCATATTAAAAATATGTCGTCTATGAACCTGGCCCATATGATGACCTTATCCTCCTGAGCTTCCCAATTTTGAGACACCTGCTCCTCCCACCAGCCCATGTACAGATTGGCATAACTGGGGGCGAAGCAGGTGCCCATTGCGGTGCCTTGGACTTGTTTATAAATGTTATTGTTAAATAGGAAGTAATTGTTTGTCAAACAATACCTCGTCATTTCCAACAACATTTCAGTGTGGGCTAGTAATGAAATCGGTCTGGCTCTTAAAAAATGTCTAATGGCCTGGATCCCCAGGTCATGTGGTATGCTTGTATACAAACTGGTAACATCCAAGGTTACCAGTAAAAAGTCCTCTTCCCATACCACCCCATCAATTAATGTCAGGAAGTGTGTGGTGTCCTTAAGGTATGCCGGTAAAGCACTAACAAAGGGTCGTAAGTAATGGTCAATGAACTTAGATGTTGCTTCAAGTTGAGAGCCCATAGAAGAGACTATGGGTCTCCCTGGAGGTTTTTTCGAGTTTTTGTGCAATTTTGGGAGCAAGTACAATACTGGAAGTTTAGGGTGTTTACAATAGAGACTACGAAATTCATCCCATTCAATTAAACCTGCATCATTCCAATTAACCAATATTTCATTATATTTGGTATATGATGCTAACACTTCCGAATGATTACTAATCATATAACAGGTATTATCATCAAGTTGTCTTTGCCCTTCCTTTAGGTAATCAACTTTGCTCCACACCACCACATTGCCCCCCTTATCAGAATTCCTGATAACAATAGAATTGTCATTTCGTAATTCTTCAATTGCTTTGTATTGTTTAGGGCTCAAATTACCTTTAGAGTTATTTCCTAACTTGAATCTCATTTGTTTGAGTTCCTTAGTGATGGTTCTATCAAACACCTCGATTGCATCACAATGTATAGATGGTGTAAAGGTAGATTTTGTTTTAAATTTACTTGGTTCAGCATGGTCCACCACTGTGCCAAGCGCTTCCAAATTCCTTACTGGATCTTCATCATAAGGAATATTGGTGTCTAACTGTGCCAAAGTATGTAAATTTTCAATGTCCGAAATACACAGTGATCCCTGATCTCGTGGGTTAATGTTAGGTTTAGTTGTTGCTTGCGCATGAAACCATTTTTTTAATTTAAGTTTTCTCAGAAAACAAAAAACATCAATGCGAGTCTGAACATAATCCAGGCGTCTAGATGGACAAAAAGATAGGCCTATATATATGCAGACAAGTGGTAGTCCCAATTGAGCAGCACTCGAGGAGACGACGGAGGTTACCAGCCTCAATCACAGGTATGGGCAGAGTTCATGTAGCAGGTAGGTTGAAAGCAGCCTTTCGCAATGCCTGACGCGTTTCGCTGATTAGCTTTCTCAAAGGCTTTAGGCGGAAGGTAAGCATGCTGCGGTGTGCTTGTCCCCTCATATATTGACCAACAATGACACGCCCCTGAATGGGGTAGCTGCAATCAGACAGTGTTGTAGGCATTATGGGGGATGTAGTGCATTTAATTTCTCACCTTTAAAATATAAAACACGCACAATTGCTGCTCACGATAAAGTCCTCAGTGAACCCCCGCTACGGAAACCTGTCCTAATCCTGCGCCGCTCCTCCGTATCAAGGCCAGTGTGTCTGACCTCACGGCCCCCTTCGTTCTGGGGTGGTGCTTCCTCGACGGCCGGGCCGCCGTCTTTAAATGCAAACAAGTGGTAGTCCCAATTAAGCAGCACTCGAGGAGACGACGGAGGTTACCAGCCTCAATCACAGGTATGGGCAGAGTTCATGTAGCAGGTAGGTTGAAAGAAGCCTTTCGCAATGCCTGATGCGTTTCGCTGATTAGCTTTCTCAAAGGCTTTAGGCGGAAGGTAAGTGTGCTGCGGTGTGCCTGTCCCCTCATATATTGACCAACAATGACACGCCCCTGAATGGGGTAGCTGCAATCAGACAGTGTTGTAGGCATTATGGGGGATGTAGTGCATTTAATTTTTCACCTTTAAAATATAAAACACGCACAATTGCTGCTCACGATAAAGTCCTCAGTGAACCCCCGCTACGGAAACCTGTCCTTAATCCTGCGCCGCTCCTCCGTATCAAGGCCAGTGTGTCTGACCTCACGGCCCCCTTCGTTCTGGGGTGGTGCTTCCTCGACGGCCGGGCCGCCGTCTTTAAATGCAAACAAGTGGTAGTCCCAATTGAGCAGCACTTGAGGAGACGACGGAGGTTACCTGCCTCAATCACAGGTATGGGCAGAGTTCATGTAGCAGGTAGGTTGAAAGCAGCCTTTCGCAATGCCTGACGCGTTTCGCTGATTAGCTTTCTCAAAGGCTTTATGCGGAAGGTAAGCGTGCTGCGGTGTGCCTGTCCCCTCATGTATTGACCAACAATGACACGCCCCTGAATGGGGTAGCTGCAATCAGACAGTGTTGTAGGCATTATGGGGGATGTAGTGCATTTAATTTCTCACCTTTAAAATATAAAACACGCACAATTGCTGCTCACGATAAAGTCCTCAGTGAACCCCAGCAGCACTCGAGGAGACGGCGGAGGTTACCAGCCTCCATCACAGGTATGGGCAGAGTTCATCTAGCATGTGAGAATGAAGTCTGACATTCTCAGTAAAACATGAACATCCAACAAGGGCAGAGACTGTCAGTTGATTCCTTTGTGTTCTACTGCAGCTTCTCAGAGTGTTCCAAAGAACAACTAGAGCGCTAACAGTCCTACTTATGATAAACGTATGGCACACCTGAAGCCATCTTGCTTGGATTAAAGTGGTAACTCTTAAAACATGGTTCTATGTACCTATTGCTAATGGGATGTAGTAGACTAAAAAATTCAGACCACTATGACTGTATGACATTTTGGTTCCGTGCTCCCAAAAAGTGCTTTGTGCTGAATAGTAGGACTAAAGAGACCATACTTTTATATTAAAGTGCTGTTGCTTAAACAATATATTAAAGCTAAGGGTTGAACAAGCAAAGAAAAATAAAAAGGGGATAGCAGTAGCTGAGGAACTGTACAATTTGTTTTAAAAGATATATATAGATCTGAATTACATCATTTAGATCATATATTATAAAGTCCCGTTAGCAGCAGCATGAGAAGGAGAGCCTGCATGTTCTATTCTTGCACTTGAATTACATCATTCATCTCTGGTTGCAGTGGTAGCACTCACTGCATGGGTTATTAGCCACGCATGGTAGGATTACTATTGTAGTTGGAGTTAGAGGAATCTCTACTTGGGCGGCACTGCTGATTGTATTGTTTAATTACAAGAAGTTATGCAAGTCTTCAGTGTTGTTTAGCCCTTTAGGGTGTTTACTATCTAATTCTAAGAATATTCGAGATTCCAATTGGCGTAGGGAACGCTCTCTATTACCCCCTCTTCGTGGTTTGGATACTGATGTAATTATAAAATATGTGAGACAGTTGAGATCATTGATGTGGATTTGCTTGAATATATATATATATATATATATATATATATATATATATATATATATATATATATATATATATATATATATATATATATATATTCACTAAAAAAAACATAGGTTTCAGGGGCGTTATAGTTAGGCCTGGGCGGTAAATTCCGTTCCGTTCGCGGAATTTGCGGAATTTGGGTAATTTCGCGTTCCGCGGAGAACGCAAAATTGCCCAAAAATCTGCGTTCCGCGACTTCGCGAAATTTTTTGCTTGTTCGCGTTCTCAATATGCGTGTTCGCGAGATATTTCACCCCGAGCACGCAAACAGCGATCGCGAACAGGAAAAAAGTATCGCGAACAAGCAATTCCGCGTGTTCGCGGAATTTCTGCGTGTTCGCGGAGATTTTTTACCGTTTCGCGGAGATTTGCGTAACGCGATTACGCAAATTCCGCCCACCCCTAGTTATAGTTAGCTGGACTTTTCACTCGTACAAAACCATTGAAATTATCCCCTTAGAGTTAGTTCAGCTAACTATAACTCGCGCACCCGCAATGCACTGCTGATGACATCACATATTACATCACTCATGACATGGTCAGTGACATTACTCATGACATCACTGATGACATCTCAAATGACATCACTGATGAAATCACTGATCACATCATCCAGTGAATGTGTATTTTTCTGAAAATTAAATATGTTTTATATATGTATATCTCAAGGTCAATGGAAGAATAAATGGGTATATAAGTGTCTAAATGGATGATTATTTTAAGGAAAAATTGATTGTATAACTGACTGATTAAGTGCATCTTAGTGAATACATGGCTTAGTGAGTAATGTTTAAATATGTAAATATCTGTATCAGTCTCTCACTTTGTGTATAAGTGGCTGCATGGGTTGGTGAGTAGCTACATGAGTGTCTATATATGTTATTAGTTGGTTTTTTGAGTATCAGTATGAGTGTCTGAGTGTCTGTATGGTTCGATGGGGGTATTACGTAGTGCATAGGTGCATGAATGAGTGACTCACTGTTTGTATGTGTTGAAGACAGCATGTGTGCAGGACTGTATGGGTAGATGAGTGTGTGCATGGGTGTGTTAGTGAGTAAATGACTGTCTCAATAGTGTCTTTATGAGTAACTACATATGTTTTAAACTAGTATATGTGACTATTGGTGTATATAAGTGAGTGTATGTGAGAGTGAGAGATTGGAAGAGTTCCTGTATGTATAAGTATGTGTTTCTATAAGTGATTGTTTAAAAGACTAAGGGCCTCATGTAGGTAGCCAAATACCGGTCGGTAACGGCCGATTTTCGGTAATTATACCGTTACCGACCGGTATTTTGGCTTTTGAGATGTAGGGGGAGAATTTCTGTATTCGGAATTTACCGAATCGGTAAAATTACCGAATCGGTAATTTTACCGATTCGGTAAATTCCGAATACAGAAATCAGATGTAGGGGGACTGTGTGGTGTGTGTGGGGATTCGTTATTTACCACCAACTAATAGTTGGTGGTAAATGACGAATATGTGTGTAAATGCATTATTTTGCCCGTAGATGTGTGCAATGTGGCAGTCGCAGACACACATGCCCTCAGGGCATGTATGTGTGCCACATGTGCACACATGGCCGAATCAGGGGTGCAACAGGGTGTCAATGTGACACCCTGCCACCCTTGCATGTGCTCCCCCATTACCGAATCGGTATTTACCGATTCGGTAATGAGGCATACCTTCCCATCAATGGGAAGGTATGCCTCATTACCGATTCGGTAAATACCGATTCGGTAATTACCGAATTATTCCGAATCGGTAATATTTACCGACCAATTACCTACATAGCATTTACCACTTCATAAATACCGAATCGGTATGATTCGGTATTTATGAAGTGGTAAATGCCAGCCCACCTACATAAGGCCCTAAGTATGTGTAAGTTTCTGTAGAAGTAAGTGTGGTGGTGTGTGTATAACTGTATATGCAAGTAAATGGATGTTTGATTCTTTATCAGCATGAGTGACTATGTGTGTGAGTAACTCTATGGATGAGTGGCATTGTGTAACAGGATGTATAGGTGTATGAGTACATATGATGAGTGAGTACATGTATGAGTGACTGTATGGGACTGTTGGTGAATGAGTTGATGTGTATGTGGATCTTAGAATTACTGAATAGGTTGTTGTAACTGGTATTGGTATGTCCATTGTTTTGAAAACTTTAGTTTCTATTTTTGAATGTGTGTATCAAAGGTTATATTAGGGGGTCAGGAGGTCTGCGACTCTATCACAAGGATGATGTCATCAGTGATGCCATCAGTGATGTCATTTGAGAAGTCATCAGTGATGTAATGAGTGATGTCACTGACCATGTCATGTAATATGTGACGTAATCAGCAGTGCATTGCGGGCGCGCAAGTTATAGTTAGCTGAACTAACTATAACGGGGGAATTTCAATGGTTTTTTATGAGTAAAAAGTCCAGCTAACTATAACGCCCCTGAAACCTATGGTTTTTTCAGTGAATTTCAAAGGTCTTTTAAATGCTAATTTCTAACTATGCCTACAGAGATAGGACATGTGAAGAAAGAAATAACGCACAGAAAGAAAAAAAGAAATGCAGAAAGAAGCAACAGAAGTCCTCAAAGACAAAGAAAAGTGCAGGAAGAAGGATAACGTGCAGAAAGAACAAACAGAAGAGCAGAAAGAAGCCTTGTTGCAAAATCATCCTGTACCCTCAACTTTTTCAGACGGATACTCGTGGTAACTGAGTCTAACTAACCAGTCCTAGAGCCAGTGCTATGTTAAAAGACACTCAGAATACAGTGAAAACACCTACATACACTAGGGAACACTATGCGTTGGGGTCCCACTGTGATTAGCATGACCTGCTCTGTAAGCCCCTAGTATATAATAGGGCAGAGGATTAAAACTACCTCTTAAAACGCGCCACAGGGCGTGTTTGCACACGTCACCTCAGGCCCCGTCCCCTCCTTTCCCCACTGTGTAAACACGCCCTGTGGCAGTTTTAATTTGGGAGATTAAGTCCCCTTGAATCCTGAGGGTCCCTAGGGTCCAACTAGACAACTAGGTACCTCCAGTAAGTGCCACAGAGCTGCGTTGCAAAGAGATGTAAAAAGGGGCGCAGCCTAGACCACCTCTCTGCAACACAGCGCAGTGGTGCTTACTGGAAGCACCTGGTGGGCTAGTTGGCCCCCAGGGTCCCTCAGAATTGAAGGGGAATTATTTCCCCAACTTAAAACGCGCCACAGGGCGTGTTTGCACACGTTAACTCAGGCCCCGTCCCCTCCCTTCACCACTGTGTAAACACGCCCTGTGGCCGTTTTAAGTTGGGAGATTAAATCCCCTTGAAACCTGAGGGTCCCTAGGGGCAAAATAGCCCACTAGGTACGTCCAGTAAGCGCCATTGCAGAGAGGTGTAAAAAGGGGCACGGCCTGCACCACCTCTCTGCAACGCAGAGCAGTGGCGCTTACTGGAAGCACCTGGTGGGCTAGTTGGCCCCCAGGGTCCCTCAGGAGTGAAAGGGAATTATTTCCCCAACTTAAAACGCGCCACACGGCGTGTTTGCACACGTCACCTCAGGCCCCGTCCCCTCCCTTCACTACTGTGTAAACAAGCCCTGTGGCCGTTCTAAGTTGAGAGATTAAGTCCCTTTGAATCCTAAGGGTCCCTAGGGTCAAACTAGCCCACTAGGTACCTCCAGTAAGCGCCACAGTGCTGCGTTTCATAGAGGTGTAAAAAGTGGCGTGGCCTCAGAACAACCGTCTGCAATGCAGCTCTCTGGCGCCTACTGGAGATACCTGTTGGGCTAGTTGGCCCTCAGGGACCCTCAGTATTGAAGGGGAATTAATTCCCCAACTTACAACTGGCGCAGAGTGCTGCAAGGAGGGGGCGTGGCCTCCGGCGCGATGCTGGTCTTTTATTTATTTTAATTTTTTTAAGAAGGAGGGCTGTGTGGCCCCCCCTTCTTTTTCTAATTTATTGGCCCTGGGGACCCTATCCCCCAGGGCCTGCACCCTAATTTATTTTGTTGAAAAAATAAATTTGGAAGGGGGCCAGGTGGCCCCCCTCCCAAGGCCTTAATCGGCCCGGGGGACCCCAACCCCCGGGTCATGGCCTTTTTTAAAAATAAATTCTTTAGGAGGAGGGCTGCGCTACCCCCCTCCTCAGGCCACTGATGGCCCCAGGGACCCCATCCCCGGGGGCCGGCCTTTGTTTTTTATTATTTAAAAAAAATATATATTTATAGAAACACCTAGGACATTCTGGACAAACCGTATGTACCTATCACCATGACGATTTGCGTCATATTCATTAAAAGGCGACTATGTTATGTTAAGAGATTTTATATAGCGCACGAATCACCCGGGGGCATCTCAGCGCTTGCTTTGCTTGATTCTGAGGACGGAGAAACAGGAGAGGCGGAGGATCATCTTTATCATTACGGAGCAAGGAATAGCAAGGTTTTCAGTTTTTTCTTAAATGTGGCAAAGGATGGGCATTTCCGAATGTCAATTGGAAGCAGATTCCAGTACCGTGGTGCCAGGCAAGAAAACGACTTAGCCCCTGTACGGGCCCGCCGGATTCTAGGTGTTTTCAACAATTCCATGGCATTGGAGCGTAGATGTAAGATCGGGGTTTTGTTGATTAATTTATTGGCCAAGTATTTAGGGCCCAAGCCGTTTAGGGCTTTGAACGTGAGACAACAGGTCTTGAACTGGGCCCGCTTCCTAATGCATACAAGGAATCCACGTGGAATGTATTTACATCGCTAGAGAAGCTCTGACATGTCTGATGCCCTACCGTGCCTAATCCCGGTGCCCCCGCCGGTGAGCACTCTCCAAGTAGACACCCTTGTCGTTTATTTATACAAACATGGGTAGCTATTGACGGGCACATTTAATACGCACGCCCACCAAGCCATTCAAAGGTGATTCGACAAAAATTTGACCAAACTATGCAAGAAACCCCCCCACGGTTAATAAAACACACATCCACCGCCGGATGCGTAATACTTTTTATTTTACTCTCTGGAAAGGAGACAAACCTCTCTTGAGAGTCACAGCGTGCTCCTGGCTGAGCCTAATGCTGTGTTACACCCACCAGTGCCCGCCGAGTGCCACACACCTCTGAGTTGTATTCCACCAGCTAATGCGTATGCTATGACACTCTCTAGCCCGTGTTCACTGTAACACCACCCCGTGAATATGTCATGCCACAGTTACCTTCGCACGGGTTATATTGCCCCATTTAACGTGCCTTCCTCAATGCCTATGTTATAACGCACAGCGCTATAACATAATATTACAATCTGGGATCCATATCTTTTTCACAGTGCATATGCAACGTTACACTCCCCAGCACATATTTTATATTACAACTTTAGAGACTAGTTAGTTTACACAATACTGCCCTGTGCATATTACACTCCAAAGCGCATATCGAATAGCACGCGCTAGTGCCTGTGCTATCTCCCGCTCTCCAAAGAAACTGTCATTGCGCACAATGTATTGCATATCATATTTCACGCCCCGGTTAATCTCATATCACAATTTTTGGTGCATAGTTTATACCATATACAATATCTAGTTTTCATTTTCAATCATGCTCTCAGGACTATGTTCTATATAACACTGCGTCCACCTACCCTTTTCACAGGCATTACATTTTGCGATGGGGGGTGGAGGGTCATGGGGGTGTTTCTGCCAAGTGAGCACGGAGTCACAGTCACAAATGTCCTCTTCTTCCTGAATAAAAGTGAGATTATGCTGAATACTTGTTCATATTTTAAGTAGTGCGCACAAACACACTTTTTAAAAACAATAAAGTTCCTAATACCCACCTTCTCTGAACAGTTAGCTTGCTGCCCCATACACCTCCTACCTATCATCTATTGTCTGAATCCATGGACTAGCCTCCTCCCTCCTGCCATGCATGGTCTGATGTGCTGCCACTGGCCTCCATTTAGCATGATGTACCAGTCCACTCCTCCTGCCCTCCATTGCCCAATTCTATGGCCCATCATTCACCTCCTGCTTAGCCTCTGTGCTTAGCTTGCTGCCCCTATTCTCCTTCCCCCTGCTCTCTGATGTCTTTGTGCATGCCCCTGCTCCATCCTTTTTGCCCACCATGTTCCATGGACCTGCCACTTCTATCGACTCTGAGTGTTCTGTTGAGCTGACACTCCCCTCCCACCTGCCTAGCATTGTCAGATGACTGTAACCTGTCCCTGCCACCTCCATCCTGCCTGTCCACATGCCATGCCCCTATCCCTTCCTCCTGTCCTCCATGGTCCATTTTACTGCCACACCCTTCTGCCCTCCCTGGTCTGTTGTGTTGCAATTGCTCCTCCTGCCTGCCCGCGTGGTCTGTTGTGAGGCCCCTTCCCCTGAACGCTCTTGTCTGTGCTAGGTCCTGACCCTCCCTTCTATCCTCCATGGTCCTTTGTGCATGCCCCTGCACCCTCCTTCTTGCCTATCATAGCCATTGTGCTGCCACTAACCCTCCCGCTTGCCATGCCAGGTTTTCTGTGCTGCCATAGCCCCTCCCACCTTCCCTGTGTGGTTAGCTAGCTGCCCCTGACGCCCTCCCACCTTCCCTCCACGGTCTGTGTGTATGCCATCATAATCTCACTGTTGCTCTCCATAGTGTGTCTTGTTTCTAGTGCCCATCCTGCCTAAACTCCATGGTCATCTTGCTGCTCCTGCACTGCCCCCTTGCCGCCAGCCCTCTGTTTCCATGTGCAGACCCTATTCCCTCCCTCCTGGCTTGTCTGTTTCATTGTAATGCCCCTGATCTGTCCCTCCTGTCCTTTATGGTCTAATATGCTGCAGCTTTCTCTCCTGTCTGTCCATTATGGTCAGCTAGTTACCATTGCCTCTTTCCCCTCTTTTCTCTGTTGTCCATGTGCATGGTCCTGTCCCCTCCCTATTGCTTTCTATGGATTGTTGTGCTGCACTCCCGTCCCGCATGCCCTGTGTGGTGTATTGTGCTGCTGCAAACCCTGATGCCTGCCCTGTAGGGTCAGTTTGGTGCACATCTCCATGTCCCTCCTGTCCTCTGTTATCCGAGTCCATGTCCCTACCCCAATTCCTCCTGCCTACCATGATCCAATGTACCATACTTGCGAACATTTTGAACTTGGTAAGAGGGAGATTTTGAAAAAAAACTGGGGTATTGATTTTGCCCTTTGAGTTACATTGAAAAAGAGGAGATTGTAGACAGGAGACAGATCAAATAAAGCCCATTTGAGCTTAAAAACGTTGGACGTTTCCTGGCTGAAACGGGTCTGTTGGCATGTATGGTTGTACTACCACTGCCTCTTCCTTCTGCCCACACTGGTCTATTATATTGCCACAGCCTCTCTTGCCAGTCCTGTATTGTTGGTTTGTTGCCCCTGCCCCCCTTTTTCCACTGCCCTCCATAGTCTGTTGTGCTGCCACTGCCCTTCCTGCCTGCCCAGTGTGTTCAAATTGTTGCCTCTGCACTCTCCTACCTGCCTTCAATTTTCAGAGTCCGTGCCCCTGGCCTCTGAGTCTCAACAGTATCCCAATGAACAACTAGATTGCTAACATTCTATATTTATTACAAAAGTGTGGAGCGCCTGACGTAATTAGGCCTGGGCTAAAATTCCATTACGCTTGCGGAAATTGCAATAATTTGACATTTTCGCGTTCCGCGGAGAGCGCTAAAATGTCAAAATTTCCGCAATCCGCATTTTACCGGAAATTATTTGCTTGCTCGTGCTATAAAATAATACATTCTCGCGTGTGTGCAATCGCCTTACCTAAATCCCCGCGTTCGCCGACTTTTCCCGATCCGGTCGCGTTCTCCATGAGATGTTGGATTGTTGGTAGCCATTTGCGCTGTCTTGCGAAAGTTCGCGCCCGCAGTAACGTCATTCGTTGCGCGATCACGTTTTTCTTCTCGCGATCATGCACCGCGAGACAAGTGAAAACAAGATGGCCGCACCCGCGAGCAACCGCAGAAAATACCGCGAACGGGCGGGAGAAAAACTTCCGCATCTTCGGGATACTTCCGTGTGTTTGTGGAGATTTTTAACATTTTCGCGATAATTTGCGAAAGTGAATTTCACAAATTCCGCCCACCCCTAGACGTCATCTTGATGTAATCAAAACTGTAATACCTAGAGCATTTCCTTTAGAAATTACATATATGAGAGAGTCTTATTTGCATCAAAATTATGGTTAGTGCTCTAAAAAACTAAAATGAGGACATCTTTTCTGAGTTTTCAAATAGCAACAAAGAACTTTTACAGTATTTGTAATCTTTATGTTTTTTTATCCAGTTGACCACTTGATTAAACGTTGCACTTAGGGGAGAGGATGTGGTGTTACTTCCAGAGCTGCAGACTTTGCAACTGGGGAACCAGTTTGGAGTTTCTGCTTCAGCTCAACATTCTGTGATTCTGGTCAAATCACTTAATCTCCCCATGTCTACAACCAAAATGAATTTGATCTTGTGTGATGTAACCAATGCTCATGTAAAGCACTCCAAAACCTGACAAGTCTGCACTATATAAAACTGCAAATACACAACAAATAAGTGTGTTGCACACTTCTGTCATTGGGCTATATGTGGGCTACATCTGGGTGATATTTGTTCTGCATTTGGGCTCTTTTGTCTATGGTGGTCATCTTGGGAGATTTATTTGTTATGAAGTTTCCTATTTTTTTCCTCATTTACTGCAGTCTCCTCAGTAGGAAATGTTTTCTGTGTATACTTTGATTCCATCAAGAAGGTATTCAGATATGTCACACATTTGCCATAAATTCTGAATGTTAGCACTCTAGTTGCTCATTAGATCACTGTAGTAAAGCTACTGCTCACCACGGAAGTGTGCTGCTGGTATTAAAATTGCATGTTTCAGTCTGCATATCAGAATTGTTAATGAAATAGAAGAGGATTTGAGAAGTCACTCAAAATGTGCCCTAATTCTTCTTTCTACAGCACTAATCATACTTGCTATGGCAAAATGAACCCCCTCATTTTGTTCCTTTTTAAATTAAATGTTTTAAGAGTTACCACTTTATTCCAATCAAGATGGCTTCAGGTGTGCAATACGTTTGTCATAAGTAGGACTGTTAGCGCTCTAGTTGTTCGTTAGAACACTCTGGGAAGCTGCAGTAGAACACAAAGGAATCAACTGACAGTCTCTGCCCTTGTTGGATGTACATGTTTTACTGAGAATGTCAGACTTCATTCTCACATGACTGAGAAAGATAATGTGGATTTACAGAAAATATGCTCTCAGTTTAGCTTATAGATCACCTTCCAAATCTCTTTGGGAAATGCATGAGAAAATAGTTTTCTCTCAAACATGATTCATGATATCACAGCAGAAGGCTTTTTCACATGGTAAAATCACCTTAGAACACACCACAATTCCTAAAATGAGTATGATACCATCAACAAATGATTTATAATGTACCTAAAGTCTTAAAACCTTCTATTAACTGCAATGCTTTTTAATGAGGTGTTATCATGTATATTGGTCCCAAGATGGCTGCCAACACTTCTTGGATGAAGTACTGACAGCCAATCAGATCTCATGATGAGATGTGTGGTTAGGCTCCGCCCAGATATATCTATCTTTTTAACTCAAATTTTCTCAGGAACTACTGAACAGATTTACACCAAAAGGCATGAGTCTGAACTGAGGACTACCTCTTTGCCAAATTTGGTGTACTTCCGTTCAGCAGTTCGGGCTGTAGCTGCGTCAACATGTCCTATGGGAAAATGCATGGGGAAAATGCGTTTTGGGACCCCCGTTTTTTCTGGGCCCCCGCTTGACAAATCACCGTGACATTTTTAGGATAGGAGCGGACCGGAGCTGGCCAAAAGTTTGGAAAATTTCGAGAAGATTCGTCAATCGGCACCAAGGTATTCCAAATAGAATGCTGCGGATTTCCTATGGAAAATAGGTCCTAATTATAACTACCTACTGGCGACTGCCAGTAGGTAATATATATATATATATATATATATATATATATATTCACTGAAAAAAACAAAGGTTTTAGGGGCGATATAGTTAGGAATTGGCATTTAAAAAACCTTAGAAATTCACAAAAAAACCCATAGGTTTCAGGGGCGTTATAGTTAGCTGGACATTTTCCTCGTACAAAACCCTAGAAATTCCCCCGTTATAGTTAGTTCAGCTTATTATAGCTCCCGCCCCCGCAATGCACTGCTGATGACGTCACATATTCCATCACTCATGACATGGTCAGTGACATCACTGATGACATCACTGATGACATCTCAAATGACATTACTCATGACATCACTGATGACGTCATCCATGTGATAAATTAGTGCATCTTCTCACACCCTAATATAACCTTTGATACACCGACTCAAAATTTCAGACGGCCATTTTGAAAACCATAGATACTCCAATACCAATAACTACATACCCACTCATTGACTCTTAGGTCTACATACATCTCCACTCACTCACCTGTACAGTCACTCATACTTACAGTCACTCCGTACAGGACTATCATATGCATTTATACACCTATATAGACACTCACACACCGCCAATTATCCATTGAGGTACTGACACACCTAGTCAGTCATGCAAATAATTAATCACAGTCCAATTTACTCACCTATACAGTTAAACACACTCAAGTTCACTTACTCATAAAAATACTAACAAATTCTGACACTCTTATACAATTACTAATACAAGCACACACTCATCCATACAGGCACTCCCTCAATCACACACTCTCACGTATAGATAGTTATATACTCTCACACACATATACACTGCATTTCACATATGTAGTTACTGACACATGTACAACTGAGATACACATTCAATCACTAACACACTCATACATACAGTCACCCAACCATACAGTCCATCACAGTTGCACTCTTAAAACCATGCACCATAGAATCACCCACTCACACATCTATACAGAGAGTCACACACACCCTACCCACACAAACACTCAGGCACCCATACAGATACTGAGACAACCAATCAATAACCCATATAGACACTCATATAGGTATTCACAAAACCATGCAGCCACTTATACACCAAAACACAGACACATACAGACATTCACACAGTTTAATCACTAGTCTGCAGTAAGATACATTTAATGACTCACTTATAGAGTCAGTTACGCACCTAGAAAATCATCCATTCACACACTTGTGCACCCACTGATTCTTCAACAGGCCTTTCAATATACATATTAAACATATTAAAACTTTACAGAAACACAGACTTACTGGATGTCGTCATCAGTGATGTCATTTGAGATGTCATCAGTGATGTCACTGACCATGTCATGAGTGATGTAATATGTGACGTCATCAGCAGTGCATTGCGGGGGCGCGAGTTATAGTTAGCTGAACTAACTATAACGGGGGGAATTTCTAGGGTTTTGTACGAGGGAAATGTCCAGCTAACTATAAAACCCATGAAACCTACGTTTTTTTGTGTGAATTTCTAAGGTTTTTTAAATGCCAATTCCTAACTATAACGCCGCTGAAACCTTTGGTTTTTTTCAATGAATTTCAAAGGTTTTTTAAATGCCAATTCCTAACTTTAACGTGCATGAAACCTATGGTTTTTTCAGTGATTTTCAAAGGTTTTTTAAATGCTAATTCCTATCTATAACTTATCTCTGAAGATATCATGTTTAATGATTTTGATTGGATTTCTACATTTTTCAAATTCAGTGTTTCAATTTCATTAATTATTTTTGTTTAAAATACTTTTTTATCACCATTTTTTAAACTTATTTTTTCAATTAATTCTTTTAAAAATTAAAAAATGTTATTTGAGCTTAATGGGTTTTTCAATGCTTTTGGATTCGCGCATGGTACGAGTTGGGTACATGTTTAGTGCGCGATCGCTATGCGACAGGTACGCGACTCCCAGCCTATACGCGACACGTTCGATGTACGTAATGCGACGTTTACGCGCTTCTGCGATGCATCATGTGCGTCTATGACGCGGTAGGTGCGCAAATCCCGCTAAATATTTAACATTTAAAAAAACATATATATATGTATTTCATGTGAATATTAATTGAAGACAAACTCTAAACTAGTCTTAAAAGTAATATATTTTTACATCTAATCCTATATTTCTTTTTAATTCAATTTCGCGGATGCGCGCTGGGTGCGTGCTGCGTACGCGCAGGGTGCACAGATCCCATGTGACCTGCAAAAAAAGAGATTTGATTGGTTCATTACACTTCCTCTTCTAACTATTAAAAGACCCCACCCATTTCAATCATTCTTCTTTGACCTTCTTTAGAGCACCATCTCTTTGGAGAGAAGATTTTTTAGACTAAGTTTACACTTAGCTCTAACTTTTTTCAACCAAAAATGGCTTCAGGGCAGTAGGCATCACCTGCATCACCTCATACTTCTGAGGATGAATTTTTGCCGGAGGCACCACCCAAAAAACGTTTTTCTTCAGTGGTGTGGAAATTTTTTACTTTTCCCGAGGTGCAGAATAAGACCAATGCCACCTTGGTCACGTGCAAGATTTGCAAAAGAGTCCTATCGAGAGGGATCCTAACAAGAAATACTCTTGCGGCACGGCAAGTATGATGAAGCACATGAGGACCCTTCATCCGAACAATCTTGAACAAGAAGAGTGCCGACGGATGAGAAACACTCCTGCTCCTGCGCCATCCACCTCATCGCAGCCGAGCACATCAAGAGTGCATCCATCAGCCCAAACCTTGGACATCCGTCCTCAATTTCAATTTTTAAAAGTGCTCTGCACTAAGTGCAATAAGACTTTGTGCTATGGTGAGCAGTCGATCGATCGAATCTGCCGCCGGCAAGAAAGTCACATTTGCTAGTTTTTTTTGTTTTATTTTTATTGTTCCCTGAAGTTCATTGTTTGGTTTCTCCTGTTTTGTTTTTTGTTTTTTTTTGCAGAAAAACCCCCAAAATTTAAAAATTGTTCAGAAAACCCAAAAAAAATCATAAAAGAAGAAAGAAGAAAAAAATAAGTTCTTGTAAGAACTAACTTTCCTGGTTTAAAAAAAGAGCTAAATTTCTTTGTTAGTGTTAGTTTAGATGAATGTATGTGTAGTATGTAATTGACTGAATGAATGCATTAGTAGCGTATGGTGAATGTATAAGTGCAGAACTCTGAGGAAGTGCTGCAGCATCACACAGCAACCTCTTTAACTGCAGTGTGCTGTAGTACTTCCGAAGCACATTGATGCAACATATGTACATAAATATGTTGCAAATCTATGCTTCTCTCTGCACGGCTGCTTAAACTGCAGCCATGTGGTGACACAGGCACCCTTGCACCATAGTGCAAGGATATCTGTCATGTGCTGTTTTTCTTCTTCAATGTATGCTGAACATTTCAGCAAGCATTGAAGATATAAAAATGTGGAGAAATTAAAACAATTCTCCTTGTTGTGCTTTCCTACACCAATTTTAGAATGGTGCAGCATTCACACACATATCGAGAATTATGATTTCTGATAAATCTAGACATGTGTCTTGTTCTATGAGTATTAAGTGCAATCATGCACAACAACACTTACAGCACACCCTTTCAAAACAAAGTGGTGTGCATGATGAGGTTATATTTGCATGGAGTATAAAAAGTGCACAGAGTGCCTTTTCCTCTCTTTGTAAATATGAAAGAGTATCTTGCACCACAACTATGTTACAAAAAGTGATATATTTCCGTTTTTAAATTTACTTGCGAATGATAGAAGGTAAGCACAGAGTTTTGTCTGCAAAGATGCTCAAAGAAGAATGATTGAAATGATTGCGGACCTTCAACAGCTAAAATGGGAAATATTATGAACCCCTCAAATCTCTTTTTTTGCAGGTCACATGATATCTGATTATGGTCAGATTTCAAAACTACATAAACAGAGTGTTTTTAGAAACGTGTTTCAACTTTGTAGCTTCTTGCAGGCCTCTTCATTCTGCATATTGAGACTTAGTTAAACTTACCTTCACAGTAAAAGGAATAAAAAATGGTATACATTTTTTTCTGTTTTTCATTCAAATATAAATTCATATAAATTGCTTATTTTAAAATTTGGATCTGTGAAAGAAAAGTAAAAATAAATTATAACATGTAATAATACATTTTTTACAATACAGCACAATTTCCACAAAGTAATTTTTTTGCCTTTTTTGCTGTTCTCAGAATATATTAAATTTCACTAAAAATAGTGATTTCAATCGTACTCATCTCTTAACAGCGGGCAAAAAAAACACAATCTCAAAGATTGTTAAAAGAAACCCAACATGCCATTCTCAAAATACAAATCACAGAAATATAAAATGCACACAGCTAACAACATTTTTTAACTTTAACTTACAAAAACGGTAAATGATGTCGCTATAAAATATTCACCAAATCTAAAGTTGAATTTTTGGAGGATGCACCACGCCCACAACGTTTTCCTTCAGTGATGTGGAAATGTTCTACTTTTCTCGAGGGGAAAACAAAGACCAATACCACCTTGCACATGCACAAGATTTTCAAAAGAGTTCTGTTACGAGGGGATCCTAACAAAAAATACTCATGCGGCACAGCAAGTATGATGAAACACCTAAGGACCCTTCATCCAAACAATCTTGCACGAGAAGAGTGCAAACAGATGAGAAACACTCCTGTTCTGTATCTGTAAAAAAGAATCACAAATACATGTATATTAATAACTTTCAAATGTATACTATTCCATTACTGTAAAAACACATTTTATATAAATACTGACTAAGAAACTATGGCCATGAACCACAAGTGTGACAATGGTTAAAACACTACATGCATAGTGCATACTACTTTGAAGCAGTTCATGCCCTAAAGCCTACCTCACTAAAACTCTACATGCTAACTGACTAAATTATTACAGTACTATAAGGAGACACACTGGGTGAGTGACAGGGTGTTTGCTAGAAGACTATAAATACTAACTAGGGAATTGAAGGTGTGAAACACAACTGTGTAGGTGATTAGAGGACTGCATCCATACTGCATAGGCATTTAAAGCAGTCCATGTGCTAAGGCCTGGCTCACTGCATGACTTCTTGGGTACTGACTGAATGATTAGAGTACAGCAAGGAGAGTGCCTAGGTGAATTTATAAGTGCTAGGCTTTTCACACAGGGAATGGATAAGTACTTGGTACTGAATGGGTCACTCGAGGAGTGCAAAGGCAGTGACAAGATGTTTGCTGGAAGTGTATGGATACTGACTGGGGAATTGAAGGTGTAAAAGACAAGTGTGTAGGTGGTTAGAGGACTGCATGCATAGTGGATAGGGGTTTGAAGACGTCCATGTGCTAAGGCCTGGCTCAGTGCATGAATACTTAGGCACTGACTGAATGATTAGAGTACTGCAAAGATAGTACCTTGGTGAATTTATAAGTGTTTGAGTTTTCGCACAGTGAATGGATTAGTACATGATTCTGAATGGGTCACTCGAAGACTGCAAAGGGAGTGACAGGGGGTTTCCTGGAAATGTATGGATACTGACTAGGGAATTGAAGGTGTGAAAGACAATTGTGTAGGTGGTTAGAGGACTGCATGCATAGTGGATATGGGTTTGAAGCAGTCCATATACTAAGGCCTGGGTCACTGGATGAGTACTTGGATACTGACTGAATGATTAGAGTACTGCAAGGAGAGTGCCTGGGTGGATTTATTAGGGTTTGGCGCAGTGAATGGATTAGTACATGATGCTTAATAAGGTCTCTAGAGGAGTGCAAGGAGAGTGACAGGGTGTTTGCTGGAAGTGTATGGATACTGACTAGGGAATTGAAGGTGTAAAAGACAAGTGTGTAGGTGGTTAGAGGACTGCATGCATAGTGGATAGGGGTTTGAAGAAGTCCATGTGCTAAGGCCTGGCTCAGTGCATGAATACTTAGGCAGTGACTGAATCATTAGAGTACTGGAAAGAGAGTGTCTTGGTGAATTTATAAGTGTTTGGGTTTTGGCACAGTGAATGGATTAGTACATGGTGTTGAATAGGTCACTAGAGGACTGCAAAGGGAGTGACAGGGTGTTTCCTGGAAGTGTATGGATACTGACTAGGGAATTGAAGGTGTAAAAGACAAGTGTATAGTATGTTAGAACACTACATGCATGCTGCATAGACATTTGAAGCAGTCTATTTGGTACTTAGAAACTGACTAAATAATCAGACTACTTCTAGGACAGTGCTTAGGTAAAACCTTTACATTTTCAGTTCTGCCACAGTGAAGAGAATAGTACAAGGTACTGCACCTTGGTGTCAAACCCTGACTCATTTTATCAATGCATAAGCAAAGACTAGCTTCTAATGCTACTAAAACTTGACAACATGACAGGTTTTAAAAGAGTTATCTGCTAAAAAATACACGATGTTACCAAATGCTTCTCTCACAGTGGTTCCCAAATGCACACAGACTCACAGTGTGATTCTAGACAACAACCACTATACCTAGGAGTTTACCAAAAATCATTCACTACTGTGGAAGTGGTAAGGGATTTGCAAACAATCTTCATATTTCAGGACTGCACTTTTGTGTCAAAGCCTGACTCATTTAATCAAAACATAAGCAAAGACTAGCTTCTAATGCTACTAAAACTTGACAACATGACCGGTTTTAAAACAGTTATCTGTCAGCAAATACACGATGTTACCAAATGCTTCTCTCACAATCCTTACCCAAATGCACACAGACTCACAGTGGTACTGCACACAATCTACATATTTAAGTACAGCACATCAGTGTCAAATCATGACTCATTTAATCAAGGCATAAGCAAAGACTGGATTCTAATGCTACTAAAACTTCACAACATGAAAGGTTTTAAAAAAGTTATCTGTCAGCAAATACATGATGTCACCAAATGCTTCTCTCACAGTGATCCCAAATACACACTAACTCACAGTGTGATTCTAGACAAGCACCACTATCCCTAGGAGTTTACCAAAACTCATTCACTACAGTGCATGTGGTAAGGGAACTGCACACAATCTACATATTTCAGAACTGCACTTTTCTGTCAAAGCCTGACTCATTTAATCAAAGCATAAGCCATAACTGTCTTCTAATGCTACTAAAACTTCACAACATGACAGGTTAAAACAGTTATCTGTCAGCTAATACACGATGTTACCAAATGCTTCTCTCACAGTGGTTCCCAAATGCACACATACTCACTGTGTGATTCTAGACAAACAACACTATCCCTTGCACTATATCAAAACACATTTCTTCATCTAGAAGTAGTACTACATTTTAGTATAGAAACATAACATAACTAATTTCACAAATTCATAAACAATGACTGGTTTCTAATTCTACCAAAATATAAAAACAGCACAGTTGTCTGTCTGCAAACGCATGAAAAACACAAATGCTTATCACAGAATGGTTTCTACATGCACACACACTGTCAATAAGATTGTAGAGAAAAAAAGTACTCCCTACACTTTTGCAGGAGAAATACATTAGTCTGATTGAAATCAAAATAGTCTACATACATCCCCTCACAATTAAATAACTAATCTTTCAAGTTCTTTTGTAGATTAAGAAGTATATCAGTCACTCACCATATTTTCTTTTACAGAATCTCTGCACTGTGCACCTCTCAGCAAAAACAAAGAATGGAAAAGTATCCCTTTCATTTTCCACACATATAGATGTAAACATCAAATCACAATCCTTCACACATAAACTCAAAAGCAAACACACATTTCTATTGGTTAAAAATCTCAACCCTTTCCAACTGAAATACATTTCAACCCTTCCCCCAATCTTCCTTCTGCCTGTTACCATAGAAACCGGTCATGGAACACTGCACTGAGCACACAGGTCAGAAGTTCAGCAGACAATGTTCCTACACAAGAGAGGAAGTGTGCTTCAATTTTCAACATGTCAGCTAATCATATATAATGTTCCTTACAATCTGTTTTTTTAACCAATAAGAATCATACCTTTAAAAAACAGAAATATACACCCTACCTTTCAGTGTACAAAGTAGTCATACAAGCAATGATTTCTTGTCTTTTTTTAGAAAAATTCCGTTGATCCGCGCACCCAACGCGATAGGATGCGTGCACCGTGCACGCACTTCGCTATTTTATTTTTTTAAAAAGGGGGTCCTTCTGGGACCCCCTAAGCACCTCTAGAGGGTCAGAGAATTTCCACTCTGCCCCTTTATATGTCTTACACACTTATTCCCCTTGCTTCTTCAGCCTCGCTTCTACCGAGGCAGAAAATGGCCGCCAACAGTTCCTGGTTTCAAATGTAGAGAGACACTCGACAGCCAATTAGCATTTAGCGCGCAATCGGGAGGGTGCGCGCTCGGTTCCGGGAGGGTGCGCTCACGGTGCGGGTAGGGTCCGCGGTTCCTCCGCGGCCATAGAAATGTATGTACCTTTAACTCTAATTTTCTCAGGAACTACTGAACGGATTCACATCATTTATGCAAAAGGCATGAGTCTGAACTGAGGACTACCTCTTTGCCAAATTTGGTGTCATTCCGTTCAGCGGTTCGGGCTGTAGCTGCGACAACAGGTCCTATAGGAAATTGCATGGGGAAAGCGCGTTTTGGGACCCCCCTTTTTTCTCGGCCCCCGCTTGACGAATCACCACAAAATTTTCAGGGTAGGAGCGGAGCGGAGCTGGCCAAAAGTTCAGAACATTTTGCGAGGATTCATCAACCGGCGCCAGACTTATTGGGAATAGAATAGTGCCGATTTCCTATGGAAAATAGGGCCAGTAGGTAATATATATACATATATTGATCGACCCATCCAGGGTAAAGAAATTGCTACAAGTTGCGCGTAACTGCACGTTGTCAAGCCTCACCATGAAGAAGGGCGTTTTACCCGAAACGCGCCGGTGAATTAAGGCATTTCAATAAGGCGATATTAAATTTCAACTGCTGCTGCTTTCCCTAATAGACTTGCCACAGTCAAGAACTGCCTGAGTGCGCTCCTGTGCATGGGCACACTGTTCTCTGATGTTATTCACAGCCGCTCATCCATGGGGAGCTGCACCACCCCAAGGATCGTAGGGGGGCTGCGGGACTCGGCATTTGCCGAATTCTATGGGACAGCGCTGGGATGATGATTTTCGGCAGCAAAAGGAAAGGCTCATCCAGGGCAAGATGCCTTTTGGTATGCAGCTTAAGATTGTGGCCGTTTGATTTTGCACACTACAATTCCCAGAATACACAGGGGCATAATCACCTGATCGACCCATCCAGGGTAAATAAATTGCTACAAGTTGCACATAACTGCACGTTGTCAAGCCTCACCATGAAGAAGGGCGTTCTGCCCGAAACGCATCGGTGAATTAAGGCATTTCAATAAGGCGATATTAACTTTCAACTGCTGCTGCTTTCCGTAATAGACTTACCACAGTCAAGCACTGCCTGAGTGCGCTCCTGTGCATGGGCACACTGTTCTCTAATGTTATTCATGGCCGCTCAGCCGTGGGGAGCTGTACCACCCCAAGGATCGTAAAGGGGCTGCGGGACTTGGCATTTGCCGAATTCTATGGGACAGCGCTGGGATGATGATTTTCGGCAGCAAAAGGAAAGGCTCATCCAGGGCAAGATGCCTTTTAATATGCAGCTTAAGATTGTGGCTGTTTGATTTTGCGCACTACAATTCCCAGAATACACAGGGGCATAATCATCTGATCGACCCATCCAGGTTAAATAAATTGCTACAAGTTGCGCGTAACTGCACGTTGTCAAGCCTCACCATGAAGAAGGGCGTTCTCCCCGAAACGTGTCGGTGAATTAAGGCATTTCAATAAGACGATATTAAATTTCAACTGCTGCTGCTTTCCCTAATAGACTTGCCACAGTCAAGCACTGCCTGAGTGCGCTCCTGTGCATGGGCACACTGTTCTCTGATGTTATTCACGGCCGCTCAGCCATGGGGAGCTGCACCACCCCAAGGATCGTAAGGGGGCTGCGGGACTCGGCATTTGCCGAATTCTATGGGACAGCGCTGGGATGATGATTTTCGGCAGCAAAAGGAAAGGCTCATCCAGGGCAAGATGCCTTTTAATATGCAGCTTAAGATTGTGGCCGTTTGATTTTGCGCACTACAATTCCCAGAATACACGGGGGCATAATCACCTGATCGACCCATCCTGGGTAAATAAATTGCTACAAGTTGCACATAACTGCACGTTGTCAAGCCTCACCATGAAGAAGGGCGTTCCGCCCGAAACGCGTCGGTGAATTAAGGCATTTCAATAAGGCGATATTAACTTTCAACTGCTGCTGCTTTCCGTAATAGACTTACCACAGTCAAGCACTGCCTGAGTGCGCTCCTGTGCATGGGCACACTGTTCTCTGATATATATAGATGTATATATATATTACCTACTGGTGGTCGCCAGTAGGGAGTTATAATTAGGACCAAGTTTCCATAGGAAGAACATTTTTTGTTTTGCTTATAACTTTGGCGTCATTTGATGAATATTCATGAAATTTTCCAAACTAATTCTTTGTTCATATCAGCTCCTATGTGGGAATTCATAGGGTGATTGATCAAGGGGGGGGCGAGAAAAAAGGGGGGTCCCTAAACGTGTTTTCTCCATGTTAATTTCCCTAGGAAACTTTGGACAAGGCTACAGGTCGAATGGGTGAACTGAATTACCCACAATTTGTCCGGTAGAAGGGTCTTGGTCTAGAAAACACGCTTTTGTTTATTTGGTGTAAATCCGTTCAGTAGTTTTTAAGAAATATCAAAATTTACAGGTATCGATTTTTGGAAATTCTGCCATCTGATTGGCTGAGGCATTGCAAGCACAAGCTTGCTGCTTATTGGTTGGGAGCGCTGCCAGCGGTTGCAACTAGGAAGTGTTGGCCGCCATTTTGTGATTCTGTCAAAGCGAGTAAGGGGAAAAAAATGGTGAAAAAAGTAGGAAAGAGGATGGTAGGAGCACTGTAACCTTTGTGGGGGTGTTTAGGCTGTTCTATAGAGAGGGGGGTGCGCAGTGAACTACCCATAGCTACCGGTCTGAAAGTGCTGGGTACAGAAATTAAGTGAGGTATTGCGTAGAGTCTGATACTGCTAAGGTGAGCTGGTGCGGTAGTCGGGGATGAAAGCGTGAGCCTAAATTGTGTGTCTTATGGTGTGAAGTCATGTGCCCTGGCCGCTGTGCCACACCTGTTTAAGTAGTGTCAGTAATATTTTATATGTAGTAGGAGGAAGTTTGGTTTGGAACATGGTAATTTGTATATGGTGCTTAGGTGGTGTTATACAGGGAGTGTGAAGGTAAATCAATACGGTATTTGTAAAGTGCGAACTACACAGAAAGCGATAACTGATTGGAAGATAAGAAGCATTGGGTACTAAAAACTAGGGTGCATATTAGTTGTGTGAAAAAGCATGTTTCTCATTGGTTAATAAAGAGTAGTCTAAACGTGGAGTACATACGATAGGATGAAATGTGCAAAGCTCAACCAGACGTGCTACTTGCATTTGGAAGGTACATTTGTAACTTAAAACAATGGTGAACTTTTAACCCGCAGGTGGTATTAAATGTTGGAGAATATGCTGAAAAAGAAAAGGTTAAGTTTAAAAAAATCATGAACTTTTAACCTGCAGGTGTCGTAGAATGTTCCAGAAAGTGTGGTGATAAAATAGGTTGAACTTCTGACCTGTGTGTGGTGCGGAATATTAAGTAGCTTTTCAGATGCAAAATTCAAAAATAACTAATGGAGATAAGTTTTGGAATGTCGATGAAGGAATGAAATATTCTGATTTGTTCTTTACATGTATGACAGAGAAATTGTGCCATTACTGGTTTCATTCTTGATGAAAGCGGTGCATTACATGTACTGTGTGAGAAAGAAAGAATTGCATGTATGTGTGACATTTGAAATCTGCATACCAACTACAAAGGTGAGGTAGAAATGAACAAGGTGTGTTATGTGTTCTGTAGTAGTGATCAAGTATTTGAGGTGATATTTTTAAGTTTGAAAGTATTTTTTATTTCAAAATAATATCATCTTAGTAAAGTGTGGTGTTTCATATCGGTTATAAAATATGCATAAAGTTTGACCTGTTGTTATATAAGTACTTTATATATGTTTAGTATTTTTTCACAAAGAAGAAATGTAGTTTGTCATCTTTAAAGGACCGTACGGTTTTGAAAATGAGGTACAGCGTTAATTTGGGTTTGTTAATGTATTCATGTGAGATAAACAAAATGTCCCACATTTGCAAATTATACTTTTTGTGGAAGTAGTGGGGAGGGGGGGGTAGGAGATGTATGTGTTATTAAGTTAAAAGCAATAAAACCAAACCCAGAAATGTTATGTGGACAGGCTGTGCTCTCATTTTTGACAGTGAGAGGTAGATTTGAATATAAGTCTAGGTAGGTTGTTGAGGTTGTTGTACTGTGAGGCCGTCTACAGTGTTTGGAGATTACATTGAGAGGAGATGGAGATAGCAAAAGTGATACGTTCTTTTTATATGTACGCATAGTTTGAATCATTTGAATATAGGTTGAGATATAATATGAACATTGTTTCTGGTTTGCATTTGGGTATAGTTAATAGTTTTAGTAGTTTGTGACTAGTGAATAATAAAAAGGTAGATATACTAAAATATATGGTAGTAAACGTATTAATTATTGTCTGTTCTTATGAAATAGAAGTGGTTGGGGAGTGTTTCTTTAGAAGAGATGTTTTATAAATGTGAGAGAGATAAAAAAGAAATTAAAATGTTCGGTATATTTTCTGTATGACTTTCTTGACATTAGTAAAGTACATGTCATTACAAGTGATAGTAATTGTCAGGCTGTGTTCCTGTGCTGAATATACATAGGTGTTTAAGTGGTCCGGGTTTTACCGGTGCTCAGTTTCACTATCTCTTTTGAGACACTCGTCAATTTTTTCATTCAATTTAATGTCCTGAATATACATACAGTAAAGGGACGGTATATCAAAAGTTTGGGAATTATAACTTTGTTTACTCTCCCCATCCTCTGCTATACACTCTACAGAGTGATTAAACGACTTTATTAACATACAGATGTCTAGCTAGTAAAGGTGGTGTAGTGCCACTGGGTCCATTTATAAACTGTGCTATGGGATGGTTTATGTTTTACCTGCCAATTTGCATATTTTAATACGTTTTGCTGATGAGTGTTTCGGGAGATATCTGTTGAAATTAACCCTCTGTATGGCTATAGTGTCGCTTCCAGGTTTGCTGGGGCTCTTTGTTTTATTGCGTAAAGTTAAGCAAGGGCAGGTGTGGCAGTGGTGTAGTGGTACTGGGACTATTTATAAACCGCCTTATGGTATGGTGTATGTTTTACTTGGAAAATTGCAGGTTTCAATACCTTTTGCTGATGAGCGTTCCGGCAGACACATGTTGAAATTAAGGCTATGTATAGCTATAGTGGCGCTAACAGGAGTGCTGGGGCTTGTTGTTTTGATTTCGTAAGGTTAAGCAAGGGAAGGGGTGGGGGTGGGAGATTTGGGTATGTTGCTGATTATAACACGTACATTTGTAACGTGCATATGTGCAGCTAGTAAAGGTGATGTAGTGCCACAGGGTCAATTTATAAAGCGCTCTATGGCATGGTATATGTTTTATCCGGAAATTTGCATGTTTTAATACATTTTGTTGCTGGGCATTCCGGCAGAGACTTGTTCAAATTAAGTCCCTGTATTGCTAAAGTGGCTCTACTAGGTTTGCTGGGGTCTTTCTTTGATTTCGTAAGGTTAAGCAAGAATGGGGATGAGGGTGGTGTAGTGGCACTGGGCCCATTTATGAAGCGGTGTATGGTATGGTATGCGTTTTTCTCGCAAATTTGAATGTTTTAATACCTTTTGGTGATTGAGTGTTCCGGAAGACAGCTACTCAAATCACAAAACATTTCTGTGGATAACAAATCTTCGTGCTGTTAGACACTCTTGCACTGTGGTAAAAGGCTGCCAGCGTTGATGGCAAATTATGAAACTTGGTGCCATTGTACATTTAAATGGAAGCTTGGACCATTTCTTTGTTACTATGGTGCAGTGAGGGCTTTAAGTGGGAAAAAAACTGGGGGTGCTCTAAAAGGGGCAGGGCAAACCAGTTAAAGGGGTGTGGGCTATCCAAGTAAGGGCGTGGTCTACATGAAGATGACTAGCATTGTGTGCTTAAGGAAATCCCCTTGAATTATCCTATGTTCGGGAAACACATTCTTTAAAGGATTGCCCTTCCTCCTACAATGTGGCTCACGTAGCATGATGTTTCCACTTCTCAGGAGTGAGCAAAATTAGCATGTGCACATCGATGTGCATGCTCTGACTGCAGTCCAATAACAAAACAAAAGAAAACTTGACTACCTTTACAAGGGCCGAAAATAGAGCCGATAGAGACCTGTTTTGAGTTTTTCTGAAAATAACTGCCAGTGCTTGGAGCCGGCCCACTTAAAGCCCTGAATCCATTCTTCCTAAGCACTGCGCCATCCAACCGTCTTTCAATTCATTCATTCCTACCTACATACATACATCTGTCCCTGCAGTTATTCTAAGTATCTATCAGCCCACTCACCTATGGTAAGCACTGTGCCATCCATCCAGTTATACGCCCATATATTCATACATACATTTGCCCCAGAACCAATACTACGCATCTATCAGCCCACCCGTGTATCCTAAGTACTGGTCCATGCATCCATTTATCCTTCCATTCATCCATATATCCATACATCTATCCATCTAGCTACCCATTCATCCATCTGGCCATCCATCCAGTCGCCCTTTATTCAACTATCCATCCTTATTTTCGTGCACTCTCCGCCGCCGAACCTAAATACTGCGTATTATACTCATCCACCCAGCCTCTTAAGGGGCCGAAAAGGCTGGCGATAATCATTGAGAGGCAGATGAGGTTTCTGATAAAGAACAAGAAAGCTTTGAGCTGCTCTTTGTGGACCAGAGTTCACCACCCTTCTCTGGTGGTGTTTTAAACAAAGGTTGATGTAGGGAAAGAAATGTAAAGCATCTTTTCAGCGTAAGACGTTACTTTAGAAAGATAATGGGGCATATTATCAAGAACAGCATTAAAATTATTACCGCTTTAGCGGCAGGAAACTGCCGCTAAAGCAGCGATAATAGGCTTGATAATATGCCCTTGTCAATTCCCATAGCCGGCCAGGTTGTGGTGTGAAGCTGGGCTTCTATGGGAATTTACAAGGGCATATTATCAAGCTCATTATCGCCGCTTTAGCGGCAGTTTACTGCTGCTAAAGCGGCGATAATTGTAACACCGTTCTTGATAATATGCCCCTAAGTGAGCCAGGCAAAGCGTGTGTTTTCGTAGCACTACAACATCACTCTGTGAAAAGTGAGAGCAGGGTTGTGTTGGAGTTGGCTGCGTGTGCTCGTCTCCAAAGGCGCAACCAGAGCAAAATTTCGGGGGAGGCTAGTTCTTTCAGCAATAGGCAGAGTGGGGCTGTACGGGCTCTAAAAAGGGGTGGAAAAAAACAGCATCATTTACAAATAAATGGTCTTTTGAAGACCTGTGAAGTACTCGGCTGCGGCTCTGTGTGTGCTATTGGGAAGCTGTCTCAGGGAGTCCGGGGCAATGGGCGTTGTGCGCCTGGTGGTCTCTCTGCTAATCACGCCATGATGATGCGCTGCAAAAAGAGAAGGGAAATTGTGAGAGAAAATGGCTCTCTTTAAAGGAGTTCTTTTCTCCTACAACGTGACTCACCTGGCATCATGTCTCCACTTTTTAGTAATGAGCAATGTGCATGGTCTCACTGTCTCACTACAGTCCAATAAAAAAAAAAACAACGGACTACCTTCGCGAGGCCCGAAAATAAAACTGCCGGTGCTCAGACTCCCTCCCCTCCAATTAAAGCTTTGGGTGCAGTGTTATGTTTGCGAAGTTGTAGATAAAATTGTTAGGCTAATAATGGTAATTGCTCTGTGTGCCGTTTGGTTGATAATATCATCCTAAGTATATAGTTTACAATTTTTTAAAATATTATCTATAAAGTTGTCTGCGGTGGGTTGCAGAGGGAGTGTGTGGGGTGGTGGGGTGCGGTGGAGACGTGAAAAGTACGAGGTAGTGCAGTTACATGTAAATTGTAAAGGTGTATGTAAATAATTAAATAAATACTTGCTGTATGTTCTATGGCACTACCCGTCATCCTACTGCTCCCCTGCCATGCTCCATCACGTTGCAGCACTGCCTCTGGAAGCCGTCTGTAGAATTTATGTATGTTATTAATGTAATATATTGAACTGATGTAAAAAATAATTGAATCTAGTTTTTTTTTTCTTCAGAAAATTATTTTGTTTGGATAAAAATTTGAAAATGCCTAGAAGAACTGAGAAAAAAAGACAAGAAAAGAAGCATTTATATTTGCCGAATAGAAAAGATTTTCAATTACAGAAAAATGAGAGCACTACACAAACAGGTTATATTAGAGTGTGAAGAGGTGTGTCAGACTAGCACATGGAGGATGTCATCAGTGATGTCATCAGTGATGTCACTTGAGATGTCATCAGTATTGTCATGAGTGATGTCACTGACCATCTCATGAGTGATGTAATATGTGACATCATCAGCAGTGCATTGCGAGCGCGCGAGTTATAGTCAGCTCAAATAACTATAACAGGCGTATTTCTCTGGTTTTATATGAGTCAAATTCCAACTAACTATAACTTCTCTGAAACCTATGTTTTTTCAGTGAATTTCTAAAGTTTTTTAAATGCTAATTTCTAACTATAACGTTCCTGCAACCTATGTTTTTTTCAGTGAATATATATATATATATATATATATATATATATATATATATATATATATATATATATATATATATATATATATATATATATATATATATATATATATATATTTATATACTATAAACAGCACCCCCACCCTGCTCTACTTCTGACCTCACATTTTACATCACTCATGACATGTTAAATGACATCATTGGTGATATCACTGATGGCATCTCAAATGACACAATTGATAAGAACACTGCTGACATCAGAGATAACAACAAATTCATATACAATATAGAGCTGACTTCTCCAACGAGTAGCTTGTGAGATACTGATAGCTCTACACCTACCTGTAAATAGCTTTCTTGTGTGAAGCCTAATCTTCTACATTAGACACTATTTGCAATAAAGGCCCAGGAGTACAATCTCTCAATAGCTTTTCATAGAGGTCCTATTTAGCAGAAACCTGTTAGAAATCTTTACGTCCCGAATGGTTTACCTGAATCTCAGCTAAGAAGAATAGTTGGTTGATCTCCAACTATTCTTCTTAGTTGAGATTCTGGTGGATTTTTTGGGCCATAAAGATGTCCAGACAGTTTCTGCTAAATAGCAGCTCTATGTAAAGTAAGCCATTTTGTTCTTATGGTGTGTTAAGGATGAACTTGGTGTCCTATTTAGCAAATCAACACCCTTTTATAAAATATACCTTGTCTTAGGTAATGCTTCAAAAGTCTCAACTAATATTATTTTTAAAATCTGCGATTAAAATCATGTTCTTCTTTGTTTTTAAGTCACCCCAGAGCTTTCAAATAGACATTCCTTATTGCAGAAAGCATACTTTCTTTTTAGCCTCATCCTTCTGGTCACATACATTTTATGTTGCTTACTTGAAAAGGGGATCAACTGCTGATTTAAAGTCTCCTCTCAGGTAGGTAAATATTACTACTGTTTTTGTTTCTCAACTTGTTTTAAACTGATATTTGATTTCCTTAATATTTAGTACTATATTTAATAATCTAAATGGACATTAGGCCAAATCCTCTAAATCACTGCTACCACATGTGGCAAAGTATATCTTTGCTCATATGTGGATGTTTCACAAATGCACTTTTCCTTGCCTTTTTGCAAATCACAGAGTGAAAACTCAGAATCCTTTCTTTTAGAGAGTTCCAAAATCATTTGCCTATCCTTCACCTCTGGGGCAAGTATGTATGTATGTATGGTGAACTTTACTTTCTAAGTACATGTGTAATCCCCTCTTTATTAATAAGAAAAGGCCAGTGCTGCCAATGAGGGCACAAACATGATGTTAATGCTAACTCATGCCAGGATATAAATCTTCTACGACATACGTAGCAAGACAGTAGAGCGTATTATCTTTCCAGTGTCCAATCTATGTGTCATATTATGATGGATTTTTGTGGCGCAGCACAGAGCTGAGCACCTGTTTTATCTGCTTCTAGGATGTGAGGTGAATTAATTTAATACAATAATGTTTTGAGATAGAGCTTTATTTTTGGACAATACAGCTCAGAAACAATGAGCAAGGCTCTACTGTCTGAAAATAAATCACTAATTGAAAGAAATAGTAGATAAATGAATTCACTTTAAGCCCTGAAGGCACTTTGATGCACTCTGAAATGTGCCATAATGTCCACTGTTACACCTGTTATCCTTTGTTTGGTCTTTCCCCAAATGTTTCACCTTCACCCCTTCTGTTTTCATAATTAATTTGTTTGCCATTAGGGCCCCATGCACTTTACCACTGCTAACCAGTGATAAGTGCTTGTGCTCTGTACCTAAATCATGGTAAATTTGGCCTACACCTGATTGATGCATTTAATTTTCCTGCATGTTCCTAGTAATAATGTAGGGTTGCATGTACACAGGGGCTGTAAATTAAATGCTACTAGTGGGCCTGTAATACTTATTGTGCCACCCACTAAAGTAGCACTTTAAAACCTGTCTCATTCCTGCTACTGTAGCCTGTAGCCTGGCTATTATTTATAAGAACAAGTGGGATCGTCGCAGGGGGGACGCTACTTCTTGGGGAGGGTGCGAGGCGCTTGATTTTAGCATCCACTTCTCAGCACATTTTACCCTGGGAGACTCTTTGATTTATAGGCCCCCTGGCCCGGTGTGATCGTTCTTTCAGGCCTATGGGGACACTGTAATCTCCAGGGCGGTAAGATTTTCCCACTTTATAGTTCTGGGTGATCTTAGTATCCATCTGGATCAAGCAGACACTAAAGATGCGCATGACCTGTTGGACATACTACATTTGATGCAACTTGATCAGCATGTCAGCCTTCCCACTCATCAGGCTGGCCATATACGTGACACCATTTGTACCAGCTTCCCCATTCTACTAAGGGATCTGAGGTTCTTTAATTTCGACTCCATTTTACATTCACCGACATTTTGTGTTGCCTTTACACAGGCTGCTCGATTCACAAAGTGTCTCTGCCCCTTGGACTGCAATGTGTCAAAAACCCCCTCCGTCCTTGTCTTGAAACCCATCTCAGACACCAGCCGGCCTAAACTAATCCTTGTCTGGACTACCTAATCTCTATATCAACTATCTGTTAGCCTTTAGTATTTTTCTCATGCCGTATCTTATCTTCTGGCCTTCGCTATTCTCTACTTGTATTCTCTCATTTCACAACTGTCCTCCAAAGCATACAAATGTCCTGCCACCTGCAAGTTAAGTTGTAGAGACGACCACTGATTAACCTGTGGAGAGGGGTGCCAAAAACAGTTGGAAGAGAGGTTTATTTGGGTTACTTGATATCTTGTTTTTAAACTTTTCTCATTGGTTATATCTTGTTTTCAAACTCTTCCCATTGGCTAAACATGTATGCAATGGGTGTGTTCTTGGTGAATCTATGTGCTATAAAAGATTGTGCGCCATGGAGTAAAGTGGCAGTCTCCTAAGAACACACCGGGTGTACTTCTGGGACAACTGTACTTAGCTGCAGCTAATAAACCTGATCTTCTACGCTCAACAGAGTGTCCTGTGTCTCTGTTCAACAAAGCAGGTGAACTCAGGAGATTAAGGCGTACCCTGCGCCGCCAGGCCCATTAGGTCTGGTTCTTCAGATCCTTGCCCGGTTCCATGGTCGGATCATTTCATAACTTACTTTTCGTGGGAAGAGTCACATGCTGAGTCATTAGCGTGCTCATGCTGCAAACCAGCTTTCGGGAAAATTGACCCACATGAACTCAATCTGGCATTGGAAACTTCTACACCTACTCTGACAGGGGAGCTCCAGGAGTGTTTGGCTGGGTTCACTAGCTGGGTTTCTAAGGCAGTAGCCACGGTAGCCCCTCATCGGCCCACCAGTTTGGCCAGGGAAACCCCAAAGCCTGGTTTAACACGGCCTTTAAGCTGCGAAGCATGAATGTAAGATCCTTGAGTGGGCTTGGCGCAAGAGCGGATACTGCCTGGCAGACAAGCAGAAGCTCAGAGATAAGCAAAAAACATACTATGAAGCTATTACGCTGGCTAAAGGGCAATTCTACTCAGCCCGTATTGAATGAGCCAGCAACAACTCCAAAGAAATTTACGCCATTGTTCAGAGCTTCACGTCCCCTTTGGCCCAAGCGAGTGTGTCTCCATCTTCACCTGCCTAGTGTAACACTCTTTCCTGCTTCTTTAGGGATACGATTCGGATTGTTCAGGTGGCGTTCACATCCTGTGACTTCAGCATTGGGGGATTTCCGGGGTCTCAATCTGCCGATCCTGCTCATTCACTGTCTGTATTCAGGCTGGTCGATCCTTTGGAATCTCTCGCAATTCTTAAGGATTTCAAGTCTGGATCGCCTTCGGACCCCTGTCAAGCTAGGCTTCTGGCAGCAGTGGCAGAGTGCACGACCATAGAAGTGAACATCATTATTAACATGTCTCTCCAGAAAGCTGTTGTACCACAGGTTTGGAAGCAGTCTAAGATCCTGCCACTCCTGAAAAAGCCGTATTTGGACCCCCTTAGCTCAGGGAATTACCGGCCTATCTCCCTCCTTCCCGCTTTGGCCAAGGTGTGTAAGAAGGTGGTTAACAAACAGCTTACAGATTTAGTGGAAAGAGAGGCGCTCTTGCACCTAGCTCAATCAGGGTTTCGGGTGTCTCATAGTACAGAGTCAGTTCTGGTTAAGGTGTTGGAGGCCATCCGGGAGTGTCTGGATGCCGGCAAGAGAGACGCATTAATTGTGCTGGACCTCTCGGCGGTGTTCGACACGGTCCCGCATGCACTTCTTCTAGCGCGACTGGCCGGAATTGGAGTGTTGGGGGCCATTTGGGGCTGGCTTAGGTCCTTCCTGGAGGGGCGGGTCAAGGAAATCTGGCTTCCACCGTCCTCCTCCTCTGCTCAGTCAGTGACAACTGGAGTCCCCCGGGGATCCTCCCTTAGCCCCCTTCTTTTTAATATCTATGTCACTCCTCTGATATATCTGGTAGAGGAGCTAGGGGCCAAGGTAATGGCCTAAGCAGATGATCCCCAGCTGCTCTTTACCTGGGACAAATATGCGGACTCTGTTTCATTGGTTCAGCATTGCTTAGCTTCTATTTTTAAATTTCTGGCAGATGCACAGCTCAAGTGTAATGAAGAGAAGTCAGAGATCCTGCTTTTTGGTAAATTTCCCCTCAATTTCCGAGAGCAGCTTTGGCCTCCCAAGCTTCCATTTCCCACCACCACAGTGAAACCCGTTAGAAAACCTAGGGGTATGGCTTGATAAGAGTCTCTCTTTCTCGACACACATTAAGAAGTTGGCTGGTTGCTGTTTCGGCCTTCTTAATACTCTCCAAAAATTCTTTCCTCTTCTACCTCAGGAGGAGAGGGAAACGGTTATGTGTGCACTGATTCTGTTGCAACTGGATTATGCAACGCCCTTTATGCTGGTATTTCGGGCTACCAGTTGAAAAAGCTACAGGTGGTTCAGATAACGGCAGCTAGACTGTTATTGGGCATTTCGGCTAGGAACAGCGTCCACCATCAACTGTGATATCTCCATTGGCTTCCTGTGGTAGACAGAGTTAAATTTAAATCACTGGTTTTGGACCATCATGATCTTCAAGGGTGTGGTCCTCTCTATCTGCAGAGACGTTTCTCTTTTTACTTTCCTTCCCTAGCTCTGTGATCCATGTCCCTACGCTTTGCCCTGATTCCCCGCTTCAAGTATCAGAGCCTAGGGGGCAGCTCCTTTGCTGTGAAGGCTGCTGTTGCTTGGAATGCCCTTCCTCTTGCCCTGCATTTCACTCAGGACCCAGTAGTTTTTAAAAGGAAATTAAAAACACATTTTTTGCCTTATTTTAATTTTCCATACCTCTCTAGACACCGCGCCGGGACACTCATGAGGATCTGTGCGCGTTACAAATTTATGTAACATAACGTAGTGAAATTTTGAACTTCTGATTTGACCTGGCAAAATAAAGCTTTTTCCCAGGACTAAACTTTCCTTATATGTTACCCCTCAGGGAAGCCCTCAACGGCAATAGAACAAGATGCAATTTATATAGAAAGTAGGACATATGGGTTAAAGACTTACATGCCGTGGTAGTGAAAACCCCTAAATTCGTTTTTCACTACTGTAAGGGTCTATCTCACTCATTGGATAACATTGCTTTAGCTTATTGCATTTAATAAGTGCTAACTTTTAATTGGGAGCAGACAGAAATATCATGTTTGGACTCAAATTAACTGTAATTTAAAATCAGTAGTAGAGTTGGATTTTAAGACACTATTCTGAAAATGGCACTTTTAGAAAGTTGCCACTCTCTTGTCCTAACCATGTGGTACCTACAGCATGTGTCCTAGGTCACGTGACTGTGAATAGAGTGGCAGTGGGCCTTTTTGCATTCTTCCTAGACAGTGAGCCTACCACAAAACTACTACACAGGACCTGTTTAACCTACTCCCAAATGGACTTTGAGGATGAAATGTGGTTGGAAATCCTGCTAACTCATAGCAGATACCCGAGGGAAGTACGTTTGAAATTCTGTTACTTTAAATTAAAGTATGACTGGCACTGGGCACCCCATAAGCTTTTTGTATTCTTCCCAGACAGTGAGCTTACCACAAAACTACTACACAGGACACCCCATAAGCTATGCAGGGCACACTTTCTACTGGCTCTGGATTGCTGGTGGGAGGTCAGAAGGGAGGAGACACATTGTATATCATCTGGTCATCCCTCAAACTAGCGGCTCTCTGGACTTCTTTTTGGTCCTCTATAAACCTAGTAGGGATTGCACATTTTCAACCATCCGTGGGCCCAGCAGTTTTGCATACCTTTGAAAATATTGAATTTTAACAACACACAGGAAGAGATGATTAGCATCATCATTAGCAATGGTAAAACTATGCTTCCTGCGGAGATGAAAAAAGACCACTGTGCCAAACATGGCAGAATGGATGGGCACAACAAGCACACTCTCTTCCAATGAAAGGATTGCCTAAAAACGTAATGATCAAATGCTAGCTTTTGAGACCATCCAGACCCCTTTTCTCATCTCTTTGTCAACACCATGTGGGCCCTGAAATACATAAATGGACACAGACATATCACTGTATTCTTTTTGATACATACTTTCATTTTAGTTTAGGGGACTTATGTTTGCTCGACATCCCTGAGCATACTGGCAAGTAGTCCAAAAGCTGTTTCAGGATGAGTGGGAGTAGGGTTTTCCTTTCTGTAGTGACATTGTTGCAGGGATTCTGCTTATACACAGAACTATGCGTAGAACCCCAGGACCTCAGTGAATTGTGGTGTACCAGAAACTCACCTCAGAACTCAGAACCCAGTATCCGGCTAGCATAAGTGTCCCATTCGTTATCCGAGATTTGGCTCGGCGATCCCAATGAAAAGACAACCCAGAACAAGCGACTCAGTGTACTCTCAGGAATGGTGGGAATCGGAAATACCTGTTCGTATATTATTCTCAAATCAGTCCACAACAAGAATAAACAGAGACACGGTGAAAATAAAAAGAGTTTATTTTATAGACCACGTGTCCTAAGATGCAGTACTTTGGCTAATACAAGCAGACAAATGATTATAATCAAAACCATCAGCATCGTTACAATACCATAGAATATAAAGGGAGTGATCATGTTATAAATGACAGTGGATACTACCACCTTCCCTTAACTAAGAAGCTAATATTATTATTATGCTAATAAAAGGTCTCTTAGGCTTGAACAGAGGACCCCATACCTCAAAGATCAGCTTAGTGAAATCACATCACAGGAGCATCATAAGTCTTCTCGCAGGAAGGCTCGTCTTCGGTCTGAATATTAAACATGATGTCTGCAATATTAAAAGCACCAACTTTCAGGTATTCGCAGCTGCCTGTGTGTTATGGCTAAATAGTGAGTCGATCAACCTAGAGTGGAAAACATGCATTGTCTAACGACCCAGACTGTTCTTGTTACACCATGTACAGACCAAGGTCGCTGCGCAGAGCTCGGGATGGTAACAACAGATTGCTCTCGTGTGAGGCAAAGCGCGAGTTAGCAGTTTGTTTAAACAATAACATGTAGATGCAGTGTCATGCGCAAAAGCAGCAAGATGGCTTTCTAACATCTAACGTGGTTATGCTAACTTAACAATGTATGTACGTATTAAGGGATTCCTTACTACAACATCTAAGGGTTTCAATTGAGGTTTGTAGACGAATGTATGGTAACTTGTTATGATACTTGGGGCCACTAGAATTATGCGGCAGAGGATAGTCAAATTATGTGGCAGGGTTTATAAAATTATGCAGCACGAAAAGGCAAATTATGCAGCAAGTGCGACAAATCTACAATCATGCAAAAATCACTGCGACTGCACAATCGCATAATTCAAGTGTCCCTGATTATACCCTATACAGCTCTATGGTAGTTTTTTTCCTCTGTGGAACTCTGTAGATATATGTCTTAGTTCGAGTTGCATTTTGAAATGTAAGGGCAAGAGGTCTTGCAAGACCAATATCTATATTCAATTCAGAATCAGTACTGATCTAAAACTGAATACAAATATTCAAATGTAAAATCATCTTTTAGTAAAGTCTCATTTTAACTCAAAATTCTGAAAATTCCCCCAAAAAGTTGGCATCTTCTTGCCCTAACCATTTGTTGCCTGCTGCTAGTGTCCTGTGTCAAATTAATGTGAATGGCTCTGCTGTTAGACTTTGTGTATTCCTGTTAGACAGTGAGACAAAGGGGACTGGGGGTAAGCAGGATAGGCCGCATTGGACTCTCCGCTTTTCCAATAGGTGAGATTTGTTTAACATGGAATAAAAGAGAAATCACTTTTTAAAATCAAAGTGTTTGCATTCTAAAAATACATATGTCCTACTTCTCTAATGTAAAGCAGGATAGATTAGTAAAACTGCCTAATTGGAGGACCAGCTCAAGATAAATGTGAATGTATTTAATAGTGCGGTTGCTGGAAAAGTGTTTTTAAACAGTCTTTGTAACATGTTAAATTAAGAGTAAACATCTAAAAGGTACTTTAGTCGCACATTTCAGGCTAAAGTTTTACAGACTAGACTGGAGACAGTAATGCTTCCACCTGAAGCCGAAAGTGAAACGAATTGAACAGTGCTATTTATTGCATAAGAACTGTATAAAAATTCTGCAAGGTGAGAACCCTGGCACACCACATGCAATATAAGCTAAAATAAAACTCATTTGGATTTGGTCACATGTTTTAATGTCATTAAACTGAAAAGAACCACTTTGCATTCATTTACAATTGATAATTTATATGGGATTGTTTCACCTCATGAAAAAGAACAGGGTTGGGTTTGAAAAGCATTGAGAATTTAGGGCCCTATTCACTAAGGTACATGCAGTTAAGAGTAACTTTACACTTTTTTGCTTTTCACCACTACTCAATGTAAAGTTACTTCTAGGAGTAGACTTACTTGTTTATACCCCCTGGTGGAGAAGCCTACAACAGGATTTCCAAATGTACAGTTTCCACTCATACGTTTTCACATAAAAAAGGCAGACGTCTCCATATGGTAAAGTATAGGAACATGTCTTGTTGCTTATTAAACTTTAAAAAAAATGATTACATTATTTTATTATAAAATATTAATGTGAAAAAATGTAGATTTATATTTTAGATGCATAAATAAGAAATTAACAAATTCCTACCCACCTTAAGTTTTACTTTTACATAATGTGTATTTAACTATATTAGAAGTTGTGTATAAAACTATTTTTAAATACTACTAATTATTTGAAAAAGGTTTCAAAGTTTACTATAAATGTAATGCCAGAACAACCTTAATATTATTAATTGAATAATTTATTTATTAATTATGTATGTATACATATGTTTTCATTAAATTAAACAAATTGAACAGTATTTAGATATGTATTGTAAAATGCAAAATATATTCATTCATTTGAATATTCTTTCCCATGGAATTTTATTTGAAGACCACACCTCCATTTGTTTCTGTGTTCGTGTTTTGCTGTACCTGTGAGTGGTCAAGCCTGGTGCTGGACCTACTCCAAGGCTGGTAGAAGTACATTTACAAATGGTTTAGGACCTTTGTTTCTGTAGTTACTTTAGAAGTGCAGTTTGTTGATGGCAATTGGCTTACAAGTATAATATTTTGTCGTTATTTATTTTGTTTGTTAATGTCCCTCACTAAAACACTCTTTACCTCTCCATAAAGCCCTCTCATTTAGGCAAAATTGTTTCACATTTTACAGCCACTCCCCTCTGTCTTTCAAATATTTACAACTGAAACATAGAACTACATGTTCGGAGATCTTCGCAGTCACGATTTAGGTCTTCTGTACAGAAAACATCGGAGAGGTGGAGATCTCCTCACATAGGTTTGTGAATTGCATTTTTAACCACATGAATTGAATTTCTAAAGTACTGCTAAATGTACAGCAAATGTAGTTTGGGAATAGGCCCAGTAATATGCCCAAGATCAAGAGCTGAAAAAGCAGTCCAAGATGAGACAATTAGCAGATAGCTTTTTGCATAATGGAGTTAGTGAAACCTGGGTTTCAGAGGAGTTTGCATCTTTGCACACTACAAAATTAGAATACCTCTGGTACAAAAAATCATAATAAAACAGGTTTTACAGATATAAACAGCTTCTTTGATTATAGCCCCATAACACCCATATTTTTACACTGATGTGACTCTACCCTCTATTCCTCTCTGCTCCTTATCATTTTCTCTCCTGCTTCCATTTGTTCTCTATCAGTCCCATACATACCTCACTTACCTACTGTTGACTCTGAGCCGTATCTTACTCCTTCACCACCTTATCCGTATGATTCTCCCATTCATGCCTTCCTTTATGTTCCTTTGCATCCTCTGATGTATACCGTATCTGTGGTCATGTTGTTGGATCAGATGGGGTCATGGTGGAATGGGTTTGATGAAGGAATACGCTTTCTTAGGAACGGCACAATCACTACAGAATTGTTCTCTTCTAATATTAAATATGAATCGACTTCTGGCTCAAGCAGTTCTTCCAAGTTGTCCAATTCACATCCATACTGAGGAAACCCTCAGCTATATGTAGGACCTTGGTAATTACCAATGATTTTTAGGGCTACCTTTTCCTTGAAGATTTGAGTTACTTCACTACTCTATCAACATATTGTTGAAAATGATTTACTAGATGACTTACAGTCTGACTTCAGACAAAGTTTTTGGACAGAAAAAACCCTTGCTACTGGTAGTAGATTACTCTTTATGCATCCTTAAAGTTTCGACTCTTCTGGAACCATCATTCTATTTTGATCTTCCCTCTTTTCATGCAATGCACTTAATGTAGTGTTAATCTGTCACATCTTAAAGCTCTTTATAAGTTGAAAGTATATGGCGTCTATGTATGTGTGATTATGTGTGCACACACTGTTTGGTCAGTTAGTCTTCTTTTTCTTTTTGAGTTCGACAAAGCTTTCATTTTGAGCTATTGTAATAATGTGTATGTGGTTTCACATTTATATGTGTATATATCTATTTGTATGTGCTTATGTGTGTTATATGATTTGGAGCCCTGAACAAATTCTTTTCAGAATGTAATGTTTTGGCTTTGGCTGTATTACCTTTTATGGAGATTCACTATTAAAGAAGACAGAAAGAACCAATTAACTGTTATTTTGTGTGATGCTTCTGAACATTGGATTTTTATGGAGTGCTTCCTGATTAATCTTATACTATGCTTACTAATATTCTCAGAGATCATTTGAACATCTATACACAGCCCTCAATAGGTTAATTTCTTATCATATCAACCTATTACAGAAAGGCAAACTTGGGAACTGCTTCTCAAGAATCTTTCACTTTTCACTGGGTGTTTCTCAAGGTCCTATTTTGGTTCCAACTCATTAATCTCTATAGAACCTCTTGGATCTTCACTCAAGAAATCCGAAGTCTTTTATCATCATTATGCTGATGACACATAGTTCAACCCCAAGTTCTTCTTGCCAAATGATATTCAGTTCCTTGGCCTTACACTAAAGAGAGTACTAGAGTGAATGACAGTCCACCATCTCAAACAAAATCCATCTAAGACTGAGGGCCTGATTCAGAGTTTGACAGACAGTGCAAAAACGCGTAGCTTGCTCATGGTCCTCAACATCAAGTTGGCGACCGCGAGCGAGCAAAATCAACATCCCGGCAAGACTTTTTCCTCGTTCGCGATCAGCAACATCAAGTTACCGATCGTGAGCGTGGCAAATAAACCTCCCGGCGAGATTCTCAACGCGGGTGGTCAGGTTTCTTATTGCGAGTGGTCGCATATGCTCGCGACCACTCGCGATGAGAAACTATCAGTCCACGTTGAGAATGCTGCAGCTCGAGTACAAATCTACTCGAGCGGCAGAAAATGACCGCTTGCACTGTGCAAGATGCTGTGTGCAATGATTGCACAGTGCGGACAAGCATCCGGCACTGTGCAATCAGTGAGAACAGCATTTCCCTACCGCACTACATAGTTCACGTAGCTACGCGTAGCGTGCGTAGTGCGAAGTGCACTTCGCATAGCTACGCGTAGCACTACTAAGCAAACTACGCCTAGGGTTACTCATTTCACTATTTCATGCCAATTAATCATTCCGATATAGGAATGATTCCTGTGATATCCTCAATTACAAACCTACTATAAAAGAAGGAGAAAAATAACTGGGTTATATTCAGGACAAAAAATGTAATCTTCGGTCTCAAATTAATTTATTGACTATTAGTGCACAATTCTATCTGTGACTTTATGAGGGGTCTGTCAGTTCATCCCAAAGTAGACCTCAGGACTCTACCTCAAACCTATAGTCGTCCAAAATTGACTACTGTAATCTTCATTTGATTGGCATTGCACCTCTTAAAATAGGTCTGTATGTAGAAGCTGGTTTTGCTACTGTAAGTAGTACATTTTATCATGCTACAATGATCCTGCTTATTCTTCAGGGGTAGAAGCAAGATCCTTTTGTACGACAGCATGTATCAATCATAAAACTATCCACTCTGGCACGTCTCAATACCCAGTTAATAAGTTGACCTTACCTGGTGGCCAATGCTCTCTTCTCAGCATGGCAATGTTTCTCCCACATTCAAAGAAGAATACATGAGGACTCAATCTTTCTTAGACAGTGTAAAAAGAATCTAAAATTCCCTATTGCCAGCCTTGCATACCACTAATCTCTGGCTCTGTGTAAGATACAACTCAGACTCTTTTACAAGCATACTTTCAGCCAATCCTTATCTAACAGCCCGCTCAATTCCACTGACATCACTACTTTCTTGTCTCCCATTTCTCACAGTTCCTTAGCTTTCTTATCAGGGACATTATGTCTGCCCTATCAGGGACATTACATATCTCTAATCCCCCCAGCAGTTCTACTGCTTCCACAATTAGTGGATTTTCCACCATTTTGGTTTTTCTCTCTCTCTCTTATCCAGAGTAGAATTTCCTAAAACACTTTTTTATTCTCTTACCTGGATACTTTCAACTCCTATCTCATATGTGGGATATTTCATCCTGATGGTCCTGTACCTACAGATGAACCTAGTACCTGCCCCTTGGAACTATATATTATTTGATATTTTGCCTACAACAAAATGTTTATCTCCTCTGTAAAGCATTTCTATGCCTGATATAGGTTTTACAATTTGATGTTATCATTACCTGCTTCCTAGAAATTGGTAATATTACTTAAATTATACCCCTTCCCATCGTAAACTTTCACTTTTATTTAATTTTGCTGTAATGTGATATGTCTTGTATTGCTACTTTCAACTTTTTCAATCTCATACATTTTTGTATAAAAATCCAATAACCTTGGGCCATGTTAATGCTATAGAAAACTGCATAAACAAATAAATGAAGATGACTTTAAAAAAGGAAACAGCATTTACAATGTGCTCATTACCATACACAGCCTTTCTCAAACATCATTTATGACACATTGCCTTTATAACACTAAGGTATAGGGTAGTAAGGGTGTTTTGAGGGCTTAGGGGTCATTACCGGTATTGGGTGATAACAGTGTTTTAGGGGTCAGTAGGGGTATAGAGTTGTAAGGGCATTTTGGAGGATTTAGGTGTGGGTAGAGGTAGTGGGTGTAAAGGCTGTTTTTATGGTTTAGGGGCGGGTCAGAGTACTGGGTGCTAAGGGTGTTTTTAGGGGTAGGTAAGGGTATAGGGTTATAAGGGTATTTTTACGGTTTAGGGGTTGTTAAAGGTATAGGGTGGGAAGGATGGTTTCAAGGTTTAGGGGTGGGTAGGTGTATTAGATGGGAAAGGTTTTATTTGGTTTAGGGGTGGGTATGTGTAGAGGGCGGTACAAGCTTTTTTTGGCTTTGGGGTAGCGGTATAGTGTGGTAAGGGTATTTTTAGGGTTTAGGGGTAGGTAGAGGTGTAGAGTGGGGATCTCCTATGCTCTGCTGTTCCTGCCCATGCTATTATTTTGTGTCCTACCACTCTGTGCGCTGAGAGACAGAACTATGATGGGAAAGCACAAGGTTACTGAGGGGGGCTCAAAGGAAGTCTCCAAAATGAAGGCGAAGAAGAGAACTTTGACTTTGAGCCCATTTGCTGGGGGAGGGGGAGGGGTGTTAGATCATATTGACTGTCTGTTTTCCGAATGTGAGGGCCTCCTTGATCCAAACCCAATGAGGATCTCCCCTAAGTATCCCATTATACAGGTACCTAGGAGTCCTATGAGTCTTACACACACAGTCCACAATGGTCACATACCAGATATCTTCTATAGAATAGTTGGTAAGAAACAGCTCCCTGTTACTTTAAATCCACATCCCAGCAGGTCTGCTAGAAGGGACATTGATGTGCAAGCAACTGTAGTTGATCTCTCATTTTTCCCTTGCAGCAATAACTTTTCTCTACTTACAGAACACATAGATTTACCTGACAATACTTTCAGCTTGGGAAGTGGAGCACAAAGAGGGGGCACAGAGGCAAATAGATGCCCAAACAAGGATGCACAATTAGCTCTAGGTCAAGTTTCCTGTCTAAATAGTTCTGACACTAACAGTAGTGATTCCTTACTAACCCACACAAGTCCTACACTAAATGAGGCACCTATGCAAAGATGATTATCATCGCAAATAATTGATCTAGTGGAAGAAATTAGATCGCTTAAAGCAACTGTTGGCAGTCTTTCTGAATACCTTAGTAAGGTACTCACTGACGTTCAACATGTTAAGAAACAACTGGGATCCAAAATTATCAGTCCAGTTAATGATGAAGGGAGGTTGGACCGTCCCAGTCAGACATCAGGGGAACTTCAAAGACATAACATAGGAAGAAAAGGCAGAGGAAATATATTGTTGAGTGCCAAGGCAACCCACTCAGACTTTAGACATCCGGGTGGGGTAGATCCAAATAGGGTTGGCTCTCGGCAACCTACTGATCGGAACATGGTCCGGAGTCCCCTACCCAGCCCACTCTCCCAAAAGCAAATACGAACCCTGTTCTTCGAATCACTGATAGGTCTCCTGACTTGAAACAAACAGTATACCTGGTTAATGTATGAAAGCCTCCCCCCAATTTATAGACAGAGGATGAGGGCACCCTGATTAACAATTGCATTCACTGGGGCGTGGCTTGAGCACTGAAGTGAAATGGCGGACCCAGTGTAGGCTCTGCAGCGACGCGGGATCTCTAACCCGTGCAGAGCCTCATACGGATGTTGTCCCTGTCTTTGGAAGGCGGGCATGGCTGAGTGACGATGCGGTGAGTCCGAATACCGCTTTCAAATAGTCGTTCTAAAGCAAACGAGCCCATACGCTGCGGCGGTGATTTTCACCTCAGTGACTCGTGGGCGCCCGCCATTTTGTATCGCGGCGCCCGTGTTTTCCTTTCACAGAACCTGCATCTAGCGAGATGTTGCCAAACTTTGCCTACTGCCTCCTTAATAATAAAATGGGTGCACCATACGATATAAGTGCTCACCCCAGTTTCTTTTTGGTGTGTCACTTTGTTTAATGTACCAATGCCAAATGCTGCCAGTGGTCTGTTTGAGGCAAGGAGCATTTCAGTGCAATTTTCTGCATAAGTGAATGGTACGGCAGCCCATATTAGAAAATACCTAATGGCAGAGACTTAACCGCTAACGTCACTCAGCGCCTCTCACATTATTTGTCATGACAAAGTCTTTTTTCTGCCAGTGCATCGTTTTTTGGCCAGACTTCTATACTGCGGTTTCTCCACCTGGAATGGCATTTTTTGCATCAATATATGCCAGCTGAGATGTTTTTTGCTATGTTCTTATGGAGGATTTGATGTCATTATTGTTCAATTTCATTTTTATTCTACTTTGTGACACTTGGTGAGTTCTATACAATATCTGTATTTTATTAATATACGGAATATTCTCACTATATTTTTGCGATAGCTTTTATCCATCGCGGAGCATTTTGAGTCACAATGGCTAGTGATTCCCATGCTGTTCGTTCTTCCTCTTCCGGTACCAAGCCAAAAAGAAATAAAAATGATCCTCCGTCTCCTATTCTCTCCTCACAAAACCCGGTCCTGGACGCTATACTAGACGAGGTACGTGGCCTTCAACCCTTTATGTCCACGACTAACGAAAAGTTAAAGCAGATTGAGGAGAGATGGATTGCCATGGAGGGAAAAGTCTTGGAACTTGAACAGCGTGTAAGCGACTTACAAGACATCACTTCTAAGATTCCCACACTGGAACAAGAAATCCATAAGTTAAAACCCCACACAGAGGATCTTGAAAATCGCAATCGTAGAAATAATCTGCGCCTTTATGGTCTTCCGGAGAATGTTGAAGGTCCCGACATGGTAACTTTTCTGCAGAAATTCCTTCCAGAACTGTTAGATCTTCAACCATCGTCGAGCCTCCTCAATATACAAAGAGCTCACCGATTGGGGCGTCTTCCTCCTCATGCCAACAAGCCACGTGGAATCATAATGCTTTTTTGGGAATTCACCGAGCTTATGCAAGTTTTGAAGGCTGTAAGACTTAAACGCCGTCTTATCTGGTCAGGCCATAATATCTTCATATCTCAGGATATTTCCAGTGCAACAAATGCCCGTCTCAAGGAATTTCTTTCTTTACGGCCTCAGATGAGACAACTTAACATTCAATATGGAATTCTCGATCCTTGCCTTTGTAAAATTACACATGATGGTCGGTCAAGTTCCTTTGATGATCCGGATAAACTTAAACTTTTCCTTCATGGTCTCTCACCTCAGGGCAGGGATACAAATGTTTGACTTTTTCTTATATTTTAGAACTGCTAATTAGATTATAAATTGATTTGCCTGTTTGATATCCTCTGATTATCTGTTCTTATTGTATTCATGAGGTTCTCATTCATCTTTTGTAGTTATTACTGTGGTCCGTGTCCTTCGGCGTCACTATGCTCCTCTTTTCCCGGTTTTCCTTCTATTTTACAGATCTGGATGCTAATCCTTGATCTGTTTGCTTGCTTCTTTCTTCTGTTTCTTTCCTTTCTTTTCTTTCTCTTTCTTTCCCCTCTTTTCTGTTTCTTTTTATGTTTAGTCCTACTTTTTGGTTTATGTTTCTCCTCTAATGTAGCTATTTCATTATCACGTATTAAGCGATGTCTTTCTTTTCTTCTCTCCGTTGACTATGCAGTTGAGTGTTCCTGTTTCCTCATGTGTCCCCTAATCCGACAACATGGTTAATGTGGTTTCGTGGAATGTACGTGGTCTTGGTCATCCTGTCAAGCGTCAAAAGGTATTGTCTCATTTAGCTAGACTTAATGCTCAAGTTGCTTTCTTACAAGAAACACACTGTAATGATGTTGAATCTCTCAAGCTCAAACGCCAATGGGTCAATCAAATAGTTTTTTCTCCCGCTACTGAGCGTCATGGTGGTGTTGCTATATTATTTCATAAATCTACTAATGCTCAAATATTATCGTCAGAATGTGATTATAATGGTCGTTGGGTGATGGTTGATGCTATCATCAATAAAGTGCAATTTACCTTTTTTAACATTTATGGTCCTGTTAAACCGGATCCGGATTTTTGGCATTTTAGTAAAAAAACAAAACTAGTATCTATTTCCAATTCTAATGTGGTGCTTGGTGGTGATTTCAACAATTGGTTAGATCCTTTTTCAGACAGAAAATCCACTTGTAAATTTAAACCAGATAAAACCCACAAATCATTCCAATCTGCCAAGTCTTCCCGCCTTTTATTTGATGTATGGAAAACATGTAACCCAGATGTCACAGAATTTACTTTTTTTTCTCCTGTACATCATACAAGGTCCCGTATTGACTATATTTTAATTTCCAAGTCACTTCTGCCATGCCTCCTTTCCTCGGAAATTGGCTCTATTTTTATCTCTGACCATGCTCCCGTTTCCACCTCTATTGACCTATCCACTACTACTTGCAAGCAAGGACGATGGCATTTTAATAATCACCTTCTGTCAGATCGTATTTTTATTTCAGAAGCGACCTCTTTTATTAATGAATTTTTTGTTCATAACAAGGCTTCAGATACCTCAATTCACAATAATTGGGATGCGTTTAAAGCATCATTTAGAGCCTTTACAATCGCTTATTCCTTTAAGAAAAAAAAGCGAATGAGTGCTAAATATAAACAAACCCTATTACTAATCAAAACTTTGGAACATAAGTACTTTTCATCCAAATCCTCCGCTTCACTCCAAGAGTTGATTAAAGCTAAATCTACCTTAAACAAAATTGCTACTATTGATGCATGTAACATCCTTCTTAAGGTTAAATCAAAATACCATGGAGGCCAAAACAAAGCAATGTTAGCGAATTACTTAAAAATTAAATCTGAACGTAAAAATATTGGCCCTATCCGTTCAGAACTGAACAATCAACTCCTCTCATCCAATTCTGATATTATTGCCACTTTTCAATCGTATTATAATCTCCTATACACAGAAACTACTATTCCCTCTGAGGAAGATTTAGTATCTTTTTTTCACACTATTCCTAAACCTAAAGTTCTCTCTGATGTTTTTTCATCTCTTGAGGAGGATATTTCCCTTCAAGAAATTATCAATGCTCTCAAATCCTTGAAAAAATCTAAGGCTCCCGGTCCTGATAGTTTCCCGGTAGAATTATTTTTAGCCTTTTCTTCAATTTTTGCCCCTAAATTATTAGAACTTTTTAATTCTTTTTTATCCAATTCTAAAGCCTGTGGCTCTTTTTTAGAGGCCCTTATTATTGTTGTCCCTAAACCGGACAAAGACCCCTCATTTTGTAAAATGTTTCGCCCCATATCATTAATTAATTATGATTGTAAAATGTATGCAAACATTTTAGCTACCCGATTGGAGAAAGTCATTCCTTTACTTATTAACCCAGATCAAGTTGGTTTGTCAAAGGATGTTTAGCTTCTGATAATGCTAGAATGTTTTCCAACATTCTTGCTCTTAGTAAAAAATATCCCTCTCCCTTAGCCGCATTGTCCTTGGATGCAGAAAAAGCTTTTGATCGAATAAATTGGGAATTCATGATTCACACTCTACAATTGTTTGGATTTGGTCCTAAATTTGTTTCATTTATCAAATTATTATATACAGATCCAAAAGCATGTGTCTTTGTTAATGGTCTCTTTTCCTCGTATTTTTATTTACAAAGAGGTACTCATCAGGGTTGCCCTCTATCCCCATTACTTTTTTTGGTGTGTTTGGAACCTTTTCTTGAGCGAATTAGAAATAATCACCTTATTACTGGTTTTACTTTGCAATCCCACCAAATTAAACTTTCTGCATATGCAGATGATGTCCTTATTTACATGTCTAACCCTATTTCTTCGCTACCCCCCTTTTTGCATGAAATCTCACCGTTCTCTAGTGTTTCTGGATACAAATTAAATTTCTCCAAGACTGAGATTTTACCTTTAAATTCCTCATGTTATCAACATATGTTTGATTCTACTAATTTTACGTGGTGTTCTCAAAAAATTAGATATTTAGGAACATGGTTGTCCTCTAATATTCGTGATACTTTAGCTCATAATTTTACTGCGCTAAAACTTAAAATTACTAATTTGCTGACCTCTTGGTCTCCTTTATTTTTATCTTGGTGGGGCAGGTTAGATACAATTAAAATGATGATTGTTCCTCAGATTCTGTTTATATTATCAATGCTGCCATTCAAAATTCCCAATTATTATTTTATGCAGATACATTCTATATGTTCTAAATTTTTATGGAATAATAAACATGCACGCATTTCCTTATCTAAATTACTTTATCCCAAAACAGAGGGGGGGGGGGTTCGATTTCCTGATTTTAATCTATATCATACTGCTTTTTTGACTCATCAATTTTTTGTTATGTCCAAAGATTATCAGGATTTACCTAAACCTTCTTGGGTTACTGTTGAATGTTCATTATTAAATGAATTTTCCTTACAGGATGTTGTATTCATGACCAATTGTACTTTTATTTCTAAATATCCGATTTTGAAATATTCTCACTACCTTTTACATACAATCTTTTTTAAGTATTTTGACGCTTATCAATCTTTTTTAGCCTCCTCATTATGGTATAATAAATACATCAAATTTCGCCATAAGTCTTTTTACTACAAACATTGGAGAGGAAAGGGCATTTTTTATGTCAATCAGATGATTGTTAACAATGGGATTTTGCTTTTCCATCAATTGCAACAGAATTTTAATCTACCCGATTCATATATTCGACAATATAACACTTTAGTCCCACCTCTCCAGAGATTTTTACAAAATTGCATATCTCAGCCAATTCCCACTTCGTTCACACCGATCACACCCTTATACCAAGTACCTAATGATACCATTCCAAGTGCCTCATTCATTTATAAGTATTTATCTTTACCCCATGGCACACAAAATAAATCTAATGTTGAGATGGAATGGGAACAGGATTTATCCCTAACACTCTCTATCTCTCAATGGGATAAATTATGGCAAAAACTCTTTAAATCTTCTAAGACTGCAAATATCACACAGTCCCTTTATTTTATTTATAATAGAATCGTTCTAACTCCCCTTCTTATTCATAAATGTAACAAATCAGTCTCACCTTCTTGTTGGTCATGTCTTAATGCTGATGGTTCTTTACTACATTTACTTTATTACTGCCCTAAGGTTCATGTTTTTTGGAAAACTATTAGGTCAAAATGTCTATTGATTTTTTCTTATAATATTCAATTTAATATCCAAAATGTATTCTTAGGTACTCTGTCTCCAGATTTTGAACATTATCCTTCTAAATCCATTTTATTTGATTTATTTATTGCTGTTGCTTTTAAAGTTATATTATCCTGCTGGAAAGACAATTCTAAGCTATCTTTTCTACTTTGGTGGAATTTAATATGTGATGAACATAGAATTGCTTCGATATCTCATGCCTCTGTTCATCTGCAGATTAAATCTGATTTACTATGGCTACCGTTTACAAATTATCTGTCATCAATTTCTCCTTCTTTATAACTTTTTCCTTTTCTATCCAATACTTTTTCTTTTCCCTTTTCTTTTTTCTTTTCTCTTTCTTCCTATGTTCCTCTCTTTCTAATGCTTTCCCTTCTTCTCTTTTTCTTTTATAATAAAATTTTCTAAATGTAGCTTATTCATCCATTTTTTCACAGATATACAATGTTATCCTTGCTAGTTCTCAGTTCATCTTCTGTAATCTTATGTTCGCATATTTTCAATCTACTAGTATTTTACAAATGTTTTTAATATATAACTGTATACTTATATCCTCATCTGAACGTTATTATAGTTTTTTGTATATTCTGTGATCTTTACTCTCAATAAAAATGATTTAACTAAAAAAAAAAAGAATTATGCCTTAACAATTGCGTTCACTGGATCCAGCGAGTGAGGGGATGCCGGTATGTAATAAGGGATACCATACTTGTGCCTAAAAGACACTCTTTCCTGCGGGCAGTCACTGATGCCATTGCACTTATTCTGTCACACCAAGATCATGTTGAAAACCTGGTAGCCTTTGATTTATGCAGTCAACATCTCTCTAAAACCAATATTCGTCTCAAATACAACCTTCTGGAACAGGCCAGAGAGACAACCCTAGTTTATTCCGCAATAGCCCAAACCAGTGCGTCCCCTCTGAGAGAGATAGATTGAAGGTCTCCCCTACGCCCCGCTGTCTGTACCCAAGTCACTAAACTAGTGCATACGAGTGAGCACATCAAATCTCTTCCAGAATCAAAATCTCCTTCCTAGATGAGTTGTTCTATTAGAGCAGAGAGTGGGGTAGGTCCTATACCAGGGACCACAATCTCCAGGGCTCACACCAGATCCACATATAACATCATGTAGCTTAACGGTTCTATCCTGGAACACTGCCAGGCTGAGGTCTAAGGGCGCCTCACCGGACTGGAATATCTTTATTGGAAATCTTGATATATGTGCTTCTCAAGAAACTTGGTCCACATAACCACTCCAACGCCCAGGGTATTTAAATTATCATATCCTGCCTATCCAGGGTGGCAAGGGTCGCACATTTTGGGTTAGACAGGATATCGGCCTTAAGATACTGGCATTACTGACAGAAAGTAATGATAGTCTTGCTATCAGGTTGGTGTGTGGCCCCTACGGTAACATTGACATCTACAACGCATATGCGAGATGGCACAGCGGGGGGTGCAGGTCTGAAACTATCCTTGTCTTAGGAGAGCTCTTAGATAATCTTTCCTGGGCTGCCTCTGTTGTCATAGTGGGGGACTTAAATTTGACTTTTGAAGCTCTTGATAGTGAGGAAAATGACCTGGTGGGGGAGGAGGATGAGCAGTGGGGTATCCCACACCTGGAAATACCTCCAATTACAAGATGGACAGAAGTAACCATTAAACTGAAAGCCCTATGTCTAGAACATGGTTCTCCGATAGGCATGGGGCAAATACGTTTAACAGCACATTCAACAATGACCAGCGCATTGACTTCTTTTAATAAGTTTGAATTTATGGCACACCATCAAGGACATGGCCGTGTTGGCCCATATGGAGAGCGATCATGATCCACTCTGCTCTAGGTTTGTATTTAGGGAATTAAATGCACAAACACAAACCCATAACCCATTTACTACTGGTGATTTCCAGCTCTCTAACAACATGCAGAGTATTAAATGGCCCTTGCTTCTAGAACATCTGGAAATACTGTCCTCTATAACCAGCAATGTTGAAAACATGTTAGTAGAGATGGAGACCTCTCTTCTTAACTCCCAGCTGCTCAAAGAAATAACATTGTTGCACAACTCATTATTCATTAAAATGCATTCCTATTTTCAAAGATCCTTTAGGGCCATGGCGAAAGGCACCCAGTTAAGGCAGCAGTGGTATAACAAAGAGTGTAAAGAAGCCTGTGGTTCCTGGGTGGAGGCAATTAGATTAGGTGACTCGGCGAGAGTAAAAAACATGAGGACAAGTTAGAAGAAGGTAATGGCTATTGCTAAAAAAACCTGGGATGAGAATAGATGGCAGGATTTAAAGCAGCCTTGTAATAGTAATAACGCTCAACGCTTCTGGAGCACGGGAGGAGTTGCACCACCCCCTGAAAACCATGTAGAACCCGGTGTTTGGGTTAAACACTTTGTCTTACAGAATGCAACTGATTATCCAGAGGATAAAGATCCTCTACCGACCCATTTTTACTTAAATGATAAAGTATCTGATCAGGCAGATGTAAGAGCAGACCTTAGTGCTATCACAGGAGGGCGAGCACCAGGTATCAACAGTGTTCTTGCAAGATAAGTCCAAATGGACTCGCTATATACTGCTATTAGCAAATGCCATCGCTAATGAGGCCCCCATCCCGGATACTTGGCGGGGCAGAAATCATCCCGGTATACAAACAGGGGACAAATCTGTGCCAGGAAATTATAGGCCAATAGATTTAATAGATTCAATACAAACAATTGTGGCACGGCCTGTTTCGGCGAAGGCCCAAGAATCTATAAATGCGAACAACATCCTTAGCCCTCTCCGGGCTGATTTTGGGCTCCCATAAGTACCATTGACCAGGACTTCCGATTTTTCTTAATATACTGACGGACTGTAGTTCTCGGCAAGGGCAGCATGTATGCTGCCTTTGTCAACCTCAAATCAGCTTTTGACCTAGTCTCACATAATAAATTCTGAGCGGTACTACAGGAGATGCCTACCGATTTACTTTCCCTTATAGCCTGCCTTCATGAGAAAAACTATGCAAAAATCTGCTGGGGGCACAGGCAATAAGACTGACCCATTTCCTGTAGGGAAGGGAGCTCGTCAAGGATGTGTGATTGCTCCCACAATATTCTCACTTTTTATTAATGGAGTAACCAACTTTTTAGCTGCTATTCATACTGACCCACCAGTTTTAACAGGCAAAAAGATCATGATTTTAATGTTCGCAGATAAAATGCTCAATATTTATATAACATCCAGTGGATTAAATTGGGCCGTGTGATGTGAAGATTTCTGCCTTTTATGTGGTCTAAAAATTAATGCTGCAAAATATGAGTTCATGAATTTTAACCAGCATAGATCTTTCAAGGGTAGAATTCCAATGGATGGGTCACCCCTTGAGCAGGCTGATGCCTTTATCTATTTTGGTATTAGCCTACAGAAGGAACTGAGATGTCACATATTGACACCATGGCATTAAAACACTGGCAATTAGCGGGTATCCTAAGAAATGAATTTAAAACATCTTTGACCAAGCCTCTTAGTCTGGTGTTGCAAATTTACAATTCCAAGGTGGTGAGCTCAGTTTTATATGGTGCTGAGCTATGGGGCCTTGAGAAACTTACACAGCTAGCTACATCAGAGAACATGTTTTTCATAGCAATAACAAGTTTACCACAAAGTACAACCACTCTTCCCCTGTGGAATGACCTAGGCTGAAAAGCTCTGGTGGATTTAGCCTTGTTACGTCCAATCTAATATTGGCATAGAATCTGGTGCACGCTGGAATAGGCTACCTTTGCAGAGGGTCTAAGGGACATTATCGACACTGACTATTTTTACAAAATCAGCATGCCGCATGATTCCAGAAGTCTCTAGAACCAGAATAGACCTGTCGTATCTGTGGGAAACCCCATCTAGCTCCCAGTTTCCCCTAAAAGATTCAATCAAGGAAATATATTAGGAATTCATTGAACACAAAGAAATTAGAAGTCATGATTGCACATCACTAACACAGAGCTTTTTGCAAATAAAATCATGGTCGAGTTTTGAGTATTACTGGGATGCTATCACAAAGCCCCTTGATCGTAAATTGCATTTTTAATTTAGAGTGGGCTGTTTACCATTAAAGTTGCTTACTGCTAATTGGATTGCAACAGGTGACAATAAATGCCCTATTTGCACTGATCTAGAAGAAACCTATTTGCGTCTATTGTTTGTTTGCCCCGCCTATTCTGGCCCCCAAAAAGTATGGTTGACGCAGACATGTTGGAACATGGGTACTATATCATTTAGTGTTGCCCAGAGAATTCTGCACACTGATTTATCACTCTGCTATGCAATCCCAATGGCACAGTTTTTAAGATGAATGTGGTATATATGATTTCAACTAACAACTGTGGAATAATTAACTTTGATCCCTTTTTCCCCCTGTTAATGCGTATCCAGTTTTAATGATGATGTGTGGTGTTTATTAAGGTTTTTTTAAATGTTCTAGGCATCACATGATAGTACTTTGCTCATTTTTCCTATTTCTTGATTTTGCTGCACTATAATGTACTGGGAAGAACTGATTTCCTTCATGCCTATTTGCACAAACTTTTATGTAGGTTTTAACTTTTTTTATTGTTTTAACAGTGTTTTATGTTCAAAGCTTTTATGACAAGTATTGTCGAATAAAGCTTTCTTTGAATTGAATTGTATAGAGTGGTAGGAGGGGAGTTTTAGAGCTTAGGGATAGGTAGGGGTATAGGGCGGTCAGAGTATTTTTTATGTTTTATGTATGGGTAGAAGTATAGGTTAGTAAGGATACAACATGGTCAATAAAAATCATTTATAAAAAGGGGTCAGAGGGTCTGCCCCAATAAAGAAAACATGTAAATGTAAAAAAAACATGAAAAAGAGGGGGTTACAATCACTATATCTATATCTATATCTATATCTATATCTATATATATATATCACTTGAATGTCAAACTGCCTGGTTGCCAATTTTCCCTCAGGCCTCTTGCTGGGCGGGTCCTCTTTGGCACGATGCATTTCGGCATCCATCGCCTTCTTCAGATGCCAGTAGCTCAGGGTTATCCCACCTCCCTCCTTTAAGTATCATATTGGCTCTCCCATTGGCCGAAATACATCGTGCCTAAATAGCTGTGAATAAATGGTCTCCCAGAAATTCCCCGCTGTGTCCTCTGATTGCCCAGCAGTGGAGCGGTCTCTGTATTTGATATTATGCGCATGTTGCCAGTCACGCGCCAAAGAGGACCATCCCAGCAAGAGGCCTGAGGGAAAATTGGCAACCAGGCAGTTTGACATTCAAGTGATTGAATCCCACAGGCCCGCCCCAAGATCAGGCCAGGCAAGTGGCTGCTGCCAGCTGACAGTCCGTGGCTGCACGGAGGATCGTGATGACTGCATCATCGATCTACGGCCCGGCTTGACATCTGGAATTGTGGCTTGGACGTAGGGGACTCGGGGAGCCCATGGACACGTAATTACGGGGCGCTCCCAAAGCATTAACCCCCCTCTCTTGTTTGGCAAAGCAGCGCTCATTGCGAGCAGAAATCTGTCCCGCTGGTGGAACTTACCATTACAGTGCATGCTGGGTAATGGAGTCTTTATTATAGGACTACAGCAAAGCAACCAATTGGGACAAGCTTCACTCCCGCCAATGGGAGAGCCAATATGATATTTAAAGGAGGGAGGTGGGATAACCCTGAGCTACCGGCATCTGAAGAAGGCGGTGGACGCCGAAATGCATCGTGCCTAAATAGCTGTGAATAAATGGTCTCCCAGAAATTCCCCGCTGTGTCCTCTGATTGCCCAGCAGTGGAGCGGTCTCTGTTTTTGATATTATGCACGTGTTGCCAGTCACGCGCCAAAGAGGACCCGCCCAGCAAGAGGCCTGAGGGAAAATTGGCAACCAGGCAGTTTGACATTCAAGTGATTGAATCCCACAGGCCCGCCCCAAGATCAGGCCAGGCAAGTGGCTGCTGCTAGCTGACAGTCCGTGACTGCACGGAGGATCGTGATGACTGCATCGTCAATCCACGGCCCGGCTTGACATCTGGAATTGTGGCTTGGACGTCGGGGACTCGGGGAGCCCATGGACACATAATTACGGGGCGCTCCCAAAGCATTAACCCCCCTCTCTTGTTTGGCAAAGCAGCGCTCATTGCAAGCAGAAATCTGTCCCACTGGTGGAACTTACCATTACAGTGCATCCTGGGTAATGGAGTCTTTATTATAGGACTACAGCAAAGCAACCAATTGGGACAAGCTTCACTCCCGTCAATGGGAGAGCCAATATGATACTTAAAGGAGGGAGGTGGGATAACCCTGAGCTACCGGCATCTGAAGAAGGCGATGGACACCGAAATGTATCGTGCCTAAATAGCTGTGAATAAATGGTCTCCCAGAAATTCCCCGCTGTGTCCTCTGATTGCCCAGCAGGGGAGCGGTCTCTGTTTTTGATCTATATATATATATATATATATATATATATATATATATATTACCTACTGGTCGCCAGTAGGTAGTTATAGTTAGGAACTATTTTCTATAGGAAGTCCACAACATTCTATTCCCAATAAGTCTGGCGCCAGTTGACGAATCTTCGCGAAATTTTCCAAACTTTTGGCCAGCTCCGGTCCACTACTATCCTGAAAGTTTCATGGTGATTCGTCAAGTGGGGGCTGAGAAAAAGGGGGTCCCAAAATGCATTTTCCCCATGCAATTTCCCTTAGGACCTGTTGACGCAGCTACAGCCCGAACTGCTGAACGGAATTACACCAAATTTGGCAAAGAGGTAGTCCTCATTTCAGAATCATGCCTTTTGCATAAATGGTGTAAATCTGTTCCATAGTTCCTGAGAAAATTAGACTAAAAAAGATAGATATATCTATGGCCTCGGAGGATCCGCGCACCCTATGCACACCCTAAGCGCACCCTCCCCGAACCGGGCACGCACCCTCACGATCACGCGCTAATTGGCTGTCAAGTGTCTATCTACATTCGAAACCAGGAACTGTTGGCAGCCGTTTTGTGCCTCGGTAGCAGCGAGGCTGAAGAAGTAAGGGGAATAATTGTTTAAAACATATAAAGAGGGCAGGGTAGAAATACTCTGACCCTCTAGTGTTGCTTAGGGGGTCTCAGAAGGACCCCCTGGGGCCCCATTCTTTTTTTTTTTAATCGGCGAAATGCGCGCAGTGTGCGTGGATCCGGATGAAAAATAAAATACCCGAAGCGTGGGCTTCCGTGCTGCGTTAATAATTAGCCCCTCGGGTGGGACAAATCCCGGGGGCAAAATGTTGGTAAATTGATAGCTTGGAGGGGGGCTGCGTGGCCCCCCTCCTGGAGCGCTCGAGGGCCCTGGGGACCGCCACCCCCCAGGGCCGGCTCCTACACCCCAGGACACTGTTGTTTGCTATCAGAGGGCGGGAGTCTCCCGCCCTCCCATAGCAAACTTCATTAGGGTTTTGAAAGAGAGAGCAGGGAAACCTGCTCTCTCTTTCAAAATCCAAACAATATTGCTTTTCCACACGGGGAGCTGCTGACATTTCAGCAGCTCCCCATGTGGAAAAGCAATGCCGGCTCCCGAAGGAAGCGGGGAGCCAGCTGGGACCGTGGGGGCATTGCGGCTCCCCCCACGGTCTCAAACGTTTTTTTATAAGCCCCGGGGGATGGGGTCCCCGGGGATAATAAAAATTTGTGATGGGGCTTTTTTTTTTTTACGGTAAAATTAGGAGTCGCGCATCCTAACCGCGTCCTATCGCGTTGGGATGCACGGTTTCTCTCGCGTTGGGTGCGCGGTTCCTAGCGCGTTGGGTGCGTGGATCCAAGGAAAAAAACCTGAAATTTTTGGGAGATAAACATCAAGCTTAAGTGTTTTGTTCTTGAGTGGCTCTAAAAAGAGCCGTTGTGTTCATTGAGAGTTTTTGGTACTTATAAGTAAGTACCTATACAGAGTCTAAAGTTGTTGAGGAAGACTCTGTTTCCTTCGTCAGTAAAGTGTACTCCATCACTCCTATACATCTCTTGCATATGAAAGCTCAGATTGTCATTGTAAATGGACCCCATTCTATAGTAGGGGTGGGCGGAATTTGCGAAATCCACTTTCGCAAATTATCGCGAAAATTTTAAAAATTATCGCAAACACGCGGAAATATCGCGAAGATGCGGAAGTTTTTTTCCCGCATGTTTGCGAGATTTTCTGCATGGTTGCGGCTCGCCAACTTACCCATGTGGTTGCTCGCGGGTACGGCCATCTTGTTTTCAGTTGTCTCGCGGTGCATGATCGCGAGAAGAAAGATGTGATCGCGCGACGCCTGACGTCACTGCGGGCGCGAACTGTCGCGAGACAGCGCAAATGGCTAAAAACAATACAAAATCTCATGGAGAACGCGACCGGATCAAGAAAACTTGTCGGCGAACGCAGGGATTCAGGTAAGGGGATCGCGCACGTGCGAGAATGTATTATTTTACAGCGCGAGCAAGAAACAAATTATCGCCAAGCTGCGGAATGCGGAAATTTTGACATTTTCGCGCTCTCCGCGGAACGCGAAAATGTCAAATTATCGCAATTTCCGCGAACGGAACGAAATTTTCGCCCAGGCCTATTCTATAGTCTCGAAGAGAAGCAGAAACGGATCTATTCACATGTTTCCTAGCTTTCTCAATTTGTGGACAAAAATGATTGGACCAGTTTCATTTCTGCCTTTGGCATATGTTAGAATACACAAAGGCAGTTTTGGGAAAAAGTGAAATTAATTCTGCAAAGGTGTCCTTCATAAGCATTTCCAAACCTACCCCAGTCAAAGTGCCTAGATCATTGCCACCACAGTGCACTATTATGAGGTCAGGGTGTTGGATATGCATAAAGGATTTCACCAATGGCATCAATTGGTGTCACTTTAACCCTCTCTGTCCAATCCATTTAATGTCTATATTTGGCAAACCTAGGTCTTTGTGAAGGCCCTTGTTGTCTGCATACCTTTGGCTCCAGAAAATATAGCTATGTCCCATAATCCACACTCTAAGCATCTTGAAGGGAGGTCTGGATGCACTCAGATGGTCTCTGTAAATGAAATGGTAGTTTGAAAAGTAAAATTTTTCAAAAATGGTGGCTAAGATGCAGTTTTGAAAAAAGACAAGAAATCATGGTTGTTTGACAACCTTCTACACTGAAAGGTAGGGTGCATGTTTCTGCTTTTTAAACGCATGATTCTTATTGGTTAACACAAACTGAGTGAAAGGAACATTATATATGATAAGCTGATATGTTGAAAAGTCAAGCACACTTGCTGTTTTGATTAGCAACATTGTGTGCTGAACTTGTGACCTGTGTGCTCAGTTCAGTGTTCCATGACCTGTTGCTATGGTAACAGGCAGAAGGCAGATTGGGGGTAGGGTTCAAATTTATGTCATTTGGAAAGGGTTGAAATGTTTAATCAATAGAAATGTGTGTTTGCTTTTGAATTTATGTGGGAAGAAATGTGATTTGATGTTTACATATATATGTGTGGAAAATGAGAGGGAAACTTTGCCATTCTTTGGTTTTGCTGACAGGTGCACAGTGCAGAGATTCTGTATAAGAAAATCTGGTGTGTGACTGATATACTTCTTAATCTACAAAACAACTTGAAAGGTGAGTTATTTAATTGTGAGGGGATGTATGAGGTATATTTTGATTTTAATCTGACTAATGTATTTCTCCTGCTAAAGTGCAGGGAGTACTTTTTTTGTCTACAATCTTATTGACAGTGTGTGTGCATGTAGAAACCATTCTGTGATAAGCATTTGTGTTTTTCATGTGTTTGCAGACAGATAAGTCTGCTGTTTTTATGTTTGTGTAGAATTAGAAACCAGTCATTGTTTATGAATTTGCAAAATGAGTCATGTTTTTACACTAAAATATAGTACTCATAGATTAAGAAATGTGTTTTGGTATAGTGCCAGGGATAGTGTTGTTTGTCTAGAATCACACAGTGAGTCTGTGTGCATTTAGGAATCATTTTGAGAGAAGCATTTTGGTACTAATGTGTAGTAGAAAGTTTTCTGTAATGTGTGCAGTCACCTTAGATCTTGTAGACTAGTAAATGTGTTTTTTACAAGGGATAGTTGTCTGTCTACAATCACACTCTGAGTCTGTGTGTATTTGGGTAAGCATTTTGAGAGAAGCATTTGGTAAAATTATGTATTTGCTGACAGACAATTGTTTTAAAACCTGTCATGATGTCAAGTTTTAGTAGCATTAGAAGTCAGTCTTTGCTTGTGCATTGATAAAATGAGTCAGGCTTTGACACTAAAGTGCAGTACTTAAATATGTAGATTGTGTGCAGTCCCCTTACCCCTTCCATAGTAGTGAATGAGTTTTGGTAAACTCCTAGTGATAGTGTTGCTTGTCTAGAATCACACTGTGAGTGTGTGTGCATTTGGGAACCACTGTGAGAGAAGCATTTGGTAACATCATGTATTTGCTGACAGATAACTGTTTTAAAACCTGCCATGTTGTCAAGTTTTAGTAGCATTAGAAGCCAGTCTTTGCTTGTGCATTGATAAAATGAGTCAGGCTTTGACACTAAAGTGCAGTACTTAAATATGTAGATTGTGTGCAGTCCGCTTACCCCTTCCATAGTAGTGAATTAGTTTTGGTAAACTCCTAGTGATAGTGTTGCTTGTCTAGAATCACACTGTGAGTGTGTGTGCATTTGGGAACCACTGTGAGAGAAGCATTTGGTAATATGTATTTGCTGACAGATAACTGTGTTAAAGCCTCTCATTTTGTCAAGTTTTAGTAGCATTAGAAACCAGTCTTTGCTTGTGCATTGATAAAATGAGTCAGGCTTTGACACTACAGTGCAGTACTTAAATATGTAGATTGTGTGCAGTCCCCTTACCCCTTCCCTTTTTTTTTTTATTAAGCATTTACAGAGTAAACAAACAATAGCAAACAATAATATGCCAGCAGTAAGAAAAACATAATAATAAAATACATCCATCCAGATATCATGAACTAATCTATACGCTTAGTCCAATAAGCCTTAAAAAACCAAGGATACAAAGAAGAGAACAGAAATAAGTAAGTAACTAAATAAAGAAAATAAAAAAGAAAAGCATGTATTAATACATACATCCGATCATAAAGACATAATTCATCTATCGCTAGCCATTGTGTTGTTAATTGCTTTCTTGTGAGCCCCTTATGTTTCTGGTCCAGGTGGTAATACAAGACCAAGCCCTCTATCCCAGAATTCTAGCCCGTCTGCCCCTGCACGCATAGATAGCCTTTTCTTGATTATAAATTCCCAGGAGTCTGGAAAGCCACATCTGGAAAGTTGGTGGTTCAACATCTTTCCATCTCGCCGCCAGAATTATTCTATATACTGCTGTCCCCAAGAATAAACAACATTTCTCCTCTGGGTTTGACCCCAGTGAGTCATCATAGCCAAGAACTAGCAGTGTAGGGGATATTTCCACTCTATGACCAAATACCTCCTCCCAATACCGTGATAAACCTTGTTTTAATAAGTTTAATTTGGTGCAATCGTAGAACGTATGTATCAGGGTAGCTGGCCCTTGCCCATACCTAGGACAATGATCATCTGACCTTTTGCCCCATCTAAACAATTTAGCTGGCGTATAATATAAATTAAAAATTGTTTTATAAAGTTGTGCTTTTAGGCTGGATGACAAAAGTATTTTAGAAGTTAAAGAAAGACTAGTATAAAGGTCAACATTGGGGTTATCTAGCTTCCTAGCCCAAGTAGATTCCGTCTTTTTAAGATCATCTGGAATTTTATCAAGGAGTAGGCTATACAAATTCCTAATTCTAATGGATTTCCTAGTTATAATATCTAGGAGTGGGATTTTATTAAGCTTTATCTCGGGAGTCTTTAACATAAGAATGCTTTTAATCTGTGCAAATTTAAAATACTGATTGCCAGGAATGTCAAATACGCTCTGTAACGTTGAAAAATGAAAATCTTGTCCCCCCCCTGAGAAATCTCCTATTGTTATTATACCCATTCTTTCCCATTTCTTTCCCATATCATCATTAATCTGGGGCGATAATAACGATGAGTGCCACAAGGGTGTATATGTATTGAATTTTGGAATTACCATAAATCTAGAGACTTGCTTCCAAATTTTCCATGCTCCCCGGATTACCTTAAACTTAACTTTTTTGTAGTAGCTAGGCTCCAGTTGTTTTAGCAGGAGCCCTGGAGCTTTCTTCCCGATAGAGAGTTCATAAATAGAAGGACATTTTTGTCTTTGTTCTATTCTATAAATATTCCCAATAATAAATAGAGTAGTCATTTGGTGAAGAAGGGCCGCCCAATAATATAAAGTAATATTTGGGATTGCTAAGCCGCCCCTATCCTGTGGTAAAGCCAAATATTGCATTGCTCTCCTAACTTTCCCATATTGCCATATAAAATTAGAGAGCATTGATTCCAATTTTTTTTAAACACTATCCTCTAGAGCAAGAGGTATCGATCGAAATAGATACAGAATCTTTGGGAGCATTGGCATTTTTACAAAGTTACCTCTCCCTATGATTGATAAATGTAAACCATTAACTCTCCTTAAATCATCCCCAATAGATTTCATCAAGGGCTCATAATTGCATCTATTAATTTCCTCTATGTTAGAACTTATGGACACTCCCAAATAGGTAGCAGTATTTGCTTTTCTTGAATCATTGAAACAGATATTATTAGTACATAAAACGACTGTTTTTCCTTCGTTCAGAGCATATCCAGAGAAAAGCCCGTAACTCTCGGCAATTTTAATTATTTCTACTAAAGCCTCGGCTGGATTTGAGGTTAATACCGCCACATCATCGGCATATGCCAATACTTTGGTCTTGAAACCCTCCGTAACTATTGGTTTGATATTCTCATTTTCTAATAATTTAACCAGAAGAGGATTAATGTAGAGAGCAAACAAAATCGGTGAGCAGGGACAGTCCTGCCTTGTCCCTCTTGATACCTTTATAACATTAGATTCTTTACCCATAAGTTGCAATCGGGCCCTGGGTAGACGATACATAGCTCTAACTGCTTTAATAAATTGGGGCCCAAATTTATTTAATTCGAGAATCTCCCATAAATATTCCCAGGACACCCGATCAAAGGCTTTCTCGGCATCAAGGAGGAAATAATCAATCCTGACAAATTTATTGTGTGGACAGGAAAAATATGTGTAGCCCAAGTCAGGAGAATTATTTAATTCTCAAATATCCACCAGACCGTGGCAACTTCTAAGATGGTTTAAGGCCCTATAGACTCAGGGTTTCCGACCAGAGTATCCAACCCGGCTTTGCCTCCCGACCTCTAGTGAAATATTTAAATCTCCACAGAAAATTATGGGGTTTGGCCAGGTAGCGAGTTCTATTTCCAGGTCCTCAAATATTCATGGGTCATCCTGGTTTGAGCCATATACAGAACATATCGTGATCCCTGACATAAGTTCTACTATGACCCATCTCCCCAGAGTGTCAGTTGCTTTGCGCTTAGCTAGCCCTATTGATAATTTAGCGAGAATTGCTACTCCAGGAATATTAGAAGTCTGAGTTGTACAGGCCAAAATATTGTACCCCCCAACCTTTAAAAGCTCTCTTTTTTCCCACGGAATGTGGGTCTCTTGCAAACAGACTATATCCATAGAGTGTAGCCTAATAATTTCAGCACAATGATTCCGCTTAACCCTATCATTCAGCCCTGCCACATTCCAAGAACAAAGCTTTATCTTCCCCATTGAATTTTTGTACCAAGTAACCAGGGCCAGCATATAACCAGTTCATTAATCACAATTATCTGCTTATTTTTTTCACTTCTAATTCCAGAAATGCTTTTTTTTTTTACTTAATTCCCCTCCCCCTCTCTTCCCTTCGCTCTCCCCCCTCCCACCCCCTCCAACATTCCCACCTCCCCGCTTGAGGCATACCGACTCAGCATTGAGTCAGTTTTCGTGATGAAAGTGCAACACAAAGCCTTAGCTCTAGAATTAGAGACTTAAAATATTACTATTCACTAGATGCAGCTTCATGGATTCATCTACCAGGAGTTATTTTTCAAAACTGTGTTTTTGTTTATGTATACATTTTTTTTATTTATTTTTTATTTTTTATTCTTTCTGCCCGCCATATCTTATATCATATTCCTTATATTCCTTACTTCCCACTAAGCAAATGTGCAAGAATTACCCAGTTTTTATATTCACTTTACTCAATCCTCTATGATAATTATACTTTCCAGCTAAACTGAACTGCTTTAACCAGTCAAAGTATCAAGATACTCTCCAGCCTTTATCTCAGACAGAAATTTTTTTGTTTGCCATCCCCAGATTACTTTAAGCGAGCTGGATTATTTAAATAAGCCTGTGCTTTTTTATCTTGGAATGGTTTAATCAGCAGGCGCAGCCTCCACTGCCTTTCGACGGTGGAGTGACAGAAATCAGGACGAACGAGATACGTTATTCCGTTCCTAGATCTCTTAGACTCAGGTCTTGCCTTATCAAAAACGGCTTGACGCAATAACATTTTTCCTAAGTATACCAAAATAGCACGAGGGAAGGAACCAGCCTTTTTAGGCTGTTTTTGAACAAAAGGGACCCGGTGAGTGTGTTGCACTTCCCGTGCCCAGTCCCAATCTGTGAGTTCTGGCAGAGAGTCTTGAAATAGCTTCACAATGTATGAACGGGCATCTTCAGCCTCAACCCCTTCGGGAATACCCAAAACCCGTAGGTTGTTCTTTCGCTGGTAATTTTCAAACTCCTCCAGCTTCCATTTAACATCAACCAGCTGTGCATCATGGGAGTCCACTCATAATTGATTCTGAGCCATTTCAGATTCATTAGAGACATTCCTAGATTCCTCATCGGTCAGCCGGTCCCCAAATGAGCTGCATGTCTTAGTCATCTTGCGAACCACGCCTTGTACCTTGCGCATAGCGGCTTGAGCCTTGCGCCCATCTTGGCGAGTCTCATCCCGATGTAGTGAGATGGCCTGAAAAATAGATTCAAGCGTTGTGGTGGATGGCTCTGAGGGGTTGGGTCTAATCGAGTCAGAAGGTAAGGGATTTAACAGTTGGTTTGTGGGGGTATAATCCCAAGCCAGCTCTTTGGACCCCTCTTTAAGCCCCTGGCTTTTCTTCTTCCTTTTACCTAATACGGTTCTTAATTTAGCGCCAGGGTCGACGCCTGGATCAGTAACGCTCTCATCCGAAGTAGATATAGATGAGATATCCTCTGACCACTCACCTCCATCAGATAGAGAGAAAAAATCACTAGGTTCTTTCTCAGCATTCATTCTGCTTACTGCAGCATCCTTACTTTCGTTTTTACTAGAGCTCGCCTGGCTCTGTGTGCACAGCAGTCTCAAGCGACCGCCTTCTTGCCTCGCGTCCCCTTACCCCTTCCATAGTAGTGAATGAGTTTTTGGTAAACTCCTAGTGATAGTGTTGCTTGTCTAGAATCACACTGTGAGTGTGTGTGCATTTGGGAACCACTGTGAGAGAAGCATTTGGTAACATCATGTATTTGCTGACAGATAACTGTTTTAAAAGCTATCATGTTGTCAAGTTTTAGTAGCATTAGAAGCCAGTCTTTGCTTATGCATTGACAAAATGAATAAGGCATTTACAGTAAAGTGCAGTACTGAAATGTGTAGATTGTGTGCAGTTCCCTTACCCCTTCCACAGTAGTGAATGAATTTTGGTAAACTCCTAGGGATAGTGTTGCTCGTCTAGAATCACACTGTGAGTCTGTATGCATTTGGGAAGCACTGTGAGAGAAGCATTTGGGTACTTCATATCTTTGAATACGCATAACTGCTTTCCTGTTCTCAACTTTTGGTAGAATTAGAAGGCAGTCATTGCTTATGTATTAGCCCAGGAACTGTCCTTGCAGTACTGTAAACATTCAGTTAATATTCAAGTAGTAACGGAGTGAGGCAGGCCTTAGCACATGCATTCATTCAAATGCTTATCAACTATGCATACAGTTCTCTAACCATCTACACAGTTCTCTTTCACACCTTTTATTCCACAGTCAGTATCCAGACACTTCAAGCAAACACCCTGTCACTCCCCATGTACTCCTCTATTGACCCATTCAGCAGCATATACTAAACCATTCACTTCGCCAAAACCCAAACACTTATGAATTCACTCAGGCACACTCTTTGCAGTACTCTCATCATTCAGTCAGTATCCAAGTACTCATGCAGCGAGCCAGGCCTTACAACATGGACTGCTTCAAACTCCTGTCCAGTATGCATACAGGCCTCTAGTCACCTACACACTTGTCTTTCACTTCTTTATTTAACTAGTCAGTATCTATATACTTCAATAAACATCCTGTCACTCATCTTGCACTCATCCAGTGACTGGTCCAGTACCATGTACTAATGCATTCACTGTGCCAAAACTGAAACACTTGTAAATTCACCCAGGTACGCTTCTTGCAATAGTCTAATCTTTCAGTCAGTACCTAAGTACTAATGGAGTGAGGCAGGCCTTAGCACATAGATTGATTCAAACGTGTTTCCAGTATGCATGGAGGCCTCTAACTACCAACAGAATTGCCTTTCAGACCTTCAATTTCTCTGTCAGTATCTATAAACTCCAATAAATACTATGTCACTTTAATTGCACACCTCCACTGACTCATTTGGCAGTAAGTACTAACCTATTCACTGCACTAGAATCCAAAATCTTAAAAAGATTCACTGAGTCACTCTTTTTGTAGTACTCTAATGATTCAGTCAGTACCCAGGTAGTTTTGCAGTGATCCAAGTGTTAGTCTATGGACTGTTTCAAACGTCTATCCACTATGGATGTAGGTCTCTAGCCACCTACATACTTGTCTTTCACACCTTCAATATCCCAGATAGTATTCATACAGTTCCCGCAAACACTCTGTCACTCTCCTTATACTTCTCCAGTGACCCATTCAGTACCATGTACTAATCCATTCACTGCGCCAAAAGCCAACCACTTATACATTCACCCAGGCACTGTCCTTGCAGTACTCTAATCATTCAGTCAGTACCCAAGTACTCATGCAGTGAGCCAGGCCTTAGCACATTAATTGCTTCAAACGCCTATCCAGTATGCATGCAGTCCTCTAACCACCTACACACTTGTCTTTCACACCTCCAATTCCCCAGTCAGTATTCATACAATTTTAGCAAACACCCTGTCACTCCCCATGCAGTCCTCTAGTGACCCATTCAGCACCATGGACTAATCCATTCACTGTGCCGAAACCCAAACACTTATAAATTCACCCAGGCACTCTCCTTGCAGCACTCTAATCATTCAGTCAGTATCCAAGTAGTATTGGACTGAGACAGGCCTTAACATATGGATGGATTCAAACATGTGTCCACTATGCATGTAGGTCTCTAATCACCTACACACTTTTCTTTCACACCATCAATATCCATGTCAGTATTCATACACTTCTAGGAAACCCCCTGTCACTCACCCAGTGTGTCTCCTTATAGTATTGTAATCATTCAGTCAGTTAGCATGTAGTCTTTTAGTGAGGTAGGCTTTAGGGCATGAACTGCTTCAAAGTAGTATGCACTATGCATGTAGTGTTTTAACCATCGTCACACTTGTGCTTCAGGGCTATAGTTTCTTAGTCAGTTTTTATATAAAATGTGTTTCTACAGTAATAGAATAGTATACATTTGAAAGTTATTAATATACTTTTATTTGTGATTCTTTTTTACAGATACTGTTTTTCAAAGTTAAAATAGAGAAATCATGCCAGAAAAAAAAAGAAAAATAAAAGAACAGAGACAGGAGAATTACTTGAAGAAAAATCATCCACAAGTATTGAATGTACAAGATATTGTGGCTAAAAAGAAAAAATCTTCTGGTAAGATCACAAAGCAATTTATTAAAAATGTTTGTAGGAGCAAACAGAATGTACAGAACGCTGAAACCACCGAGAATGTTTCAACTACAAAAAAAATTCAAAATAAGAGGAAAAGCTAAAAAACAAATGTTCAGTCAAAGGAGACAAAGTATGTTAAAAGAAGGCAAAATCAGTTTAAGGAATTACGTAAAAATAATTTTACAAGAGAGTAGTACATAATTTGCTGAAAGATGTGAAGAAATATAAAAAGAGAGCTCTATTTTATAAAAAGAAGAAGCATATTGAAAACATTGTTGAAAAGGCTTTTGAAGTCAAAAGGAAACTATTCATTTTAGTATTAAACAGAATTCGATCACTAGATAAACCAATCAATTTAATGAAGACCAAAAGTAGGAGGAAAAGACTAATTAATAGAAAAAAATGTTGTGAATTGTTTTGGGAGAATGGAAACACAGTTCCAGTTCAGAGCCTTTCTTTAATTAAGAGAGTTATTTACAGAGCAAAAAATTACTGTTGGCAGTTGACACAATAGTTGTCCAATTGAGAAAGAGAAAATGTTTGAAAGAAATGCAGAAGAAGTGATAGCTGATGAAGTTCTAGGGAGACGTACTAAACACCCTGTGTATACTTGGGATTGCAGTAGTATTTGTAGTGTACAATAGGAATCTATTGATAAATTATGTAGTTTTTTCCGAGCATATAGTAAAAAAAGTGTTAAACAAAATTATTGAAACTATTGGTGTAGACCATGCAGAAAATGATCCACTAGTCATTCTATTTAATGGTGTTCCTACTAAGAATAAGAAAATCTGGCAAGAGTTAGTGGATGTTAGAAAAGTGCAAAAGGCATCATTGTATCTGTTAAAAAATAATGAGTACTATAGAAATGTGTTTGTAGGAGAAGAAAAAATAGATTTAGCAGAAGATACTGAAACATTAAGTGGACAAATTGAAAAAGTGGACATGTCCAGATGTGAAGAAATCTATGAACATTACAGCGTACATCCACTTCATTCCAAAGAGGTGATGGGGAATATGATTGAGTTGTTCCAAATGAAAAAAGCAACAGGAAGTCCCATGAGTGTATGGGAAGAGCGCTTGGAAGCTCGTTGTTTCCCGCAGTTGTTTCCAACAGGAAAAGGTGGACGATATGATGAATGTCCTGTACAGATTCCTGCATCTGAATATCAGACAACAAGATTATATGCAGAAGATCCAAGATTTCGACAATGTATCCCTTATATGTTTCATTTTCTGTTTGAAAGTGACTTGTCTGGACTTTCATATGCAGTAAATCACATTTTAAAACTGGAATGCATCTTCAAATTTTAACTGCAAAGGATTTTATGGATAAAGTGCATCAGAGAGATGATCATTTAGAATCTCAGTTGATTAATCTGATGGCATGTCAGCGTGGGACTATTGAATATTGGTACCATCGTCATGAAGAACTGAAATGTATGCTACGGAACTTGGGAACTCCTACGTGGTTTGTTACACTAAGCTGTGCTGAATATGCTTGGGATGATTTACTTGAATTTCTTCGAGAGGCAAATTCTAATATAAAAAATATTGAATACAAGACACCTGGAGAATTGTGCTCTTCGGACCCTGTTAATGTATGCAGATATTTCAATCATAGATTTGAAGCTATGATGTCTTTCATCTGCAATAAAAAGAATCCTCCTCTTGGAGAAGTTGTGGATTTCTTTTGGAGAAAGGAGTATTAAGCAAGAGGTGCTCCTCATATACATATGTTGTTATGGATCAAGGACGCCCCCAAATTTGGAACAGATTCAGATGAAACTGTTTTGTCTTTCATTGAAGATTATGCCACATGTGCTGTCCCCATTAGCAGAGAACATAAAAACTTAAAACCGCAAGTCTTGATTCCAAAGCCATCGATGTGGAAAATACTGTAGACGAAAGTACAAGTCAAAGAATACGTTCTATACCAAATATCGTTTTGGATTTCCACGTCCTGTATTATCCAAAGGAAGAGTGAACAGTTTTATGTCAGCTATGTGACATACCATCACAAGAAAGTCTCCCAAAAATACCTACAACTTAAGAAGAAGTGAAGAATCAAAATACATAAATGACTACTATCCAGTTATTTTATCCATGTGGAATGCTAACATGGATATTCAGTATGTTGCGGACAATTCCATTGCTGTTGCACGATATGTAACGTCCTACATTACTAAATCAGAACAAACGGAATTGAAAGAAATGTGGGAAGAGATTTCTCATGAGAAGACTCTAAGTAAGAAATGATACAGTTTCAGTTTGAAGATGTTATCGCATCGTGAAATTGGAGCATATGAATTTTCAGATCGGTTATCATCTGCAAGTCTATATTCCAAAAGTAGAAGATTCATTTGGGTAAGTCTAGGTCTTGCAGAAATGCGAAATCGGGTACTGAAATCTGTTCAAGAAATTGAATATTTAGCAGAAAAAGAACCAGAAAGTACAGATATTTTGAAAACGGATATGTTGGACACGTATTACCTAAACAGAAGTCATCATCTTGAGAACATGTGTCTCTATGAAGTGCTGCAAAATTACACTTTTAAACGGAATACTACAGAGACCATCAATGATGGAAAATATGCAGTGTTTGGTTCTGAAGGATGTCTGGTGAAACAAAGGAAATGACATTTAATTAATCACAGGAAACTGAGTTGCGACACTGCTCATAAAAGGGAATTTTACTATTTAGCCCTTTTACAAATGTTCAAACCATGGCGTTCAGAACTGGAATTACTTGGAGATTTTCAGAGCTATGAAGATTCATTTAATGCTTGTAGAGATAGCATACAATGCAGTGCTTTTGCAAATTATGTGAAAATGTTGAATGATGAAATTGATCAAGAAGCTACAATTGCAGCTGAGATTGCTAGAGACAGTTCTCAAGACAGTCAAAGTTCTGCTGCACTGAGTCAAGATCCACTTGGACAACCAATTGTTGAAAATGAAACAGCACCTGCCATGAATGAGGTGGAAACAGCAATGTATCAAGCTCAAGAAGATGTAATACAGTTAGGAAACTTGGAAGAACAACTAAATGTTGAACAGAAACAAATATATCAACAAGTGAAAGAGCAGATTGACCATGGATTACTTCATGAAAAGAAAGGGTGCTCATGTACATCATTTCAACCTATCCGAATGTATGTGAGTGGTCAAGCTGGAACAGGAAAAAGTTTCTAAATTAAAGTAATAACAAGTTATCTGCAAAAAACAACTGAGTCACATTTGTCTTGTGTTGTCACTACTCCAACTGGGTTGGCAGCACATAACATTAAAGGAATTACTTTACATTGTTTACTAATGCTACCAGTAGAGCATGAGAACAAATTGGAATACCACAAGCTATCTGGAGAAGCTTGTTGTGAAGTTTCAAGAGTCTTGAAGAAAATGAAACTTCTCATTATTGATGAGGTGAGCATGGTGTCAAACTTGATGCTTGCCTTTGTGCATTTAAGAATGCAGCAAATTCTTAAAACAGAGTATGACGTGTTATTTGGAGGAAAACACGTCATAGTTTTTGGAGATCTACTGCACCTGACACCGGTAAAAGGACAACTGGTATTTAAAACACTTGCACATGAAGATACCAGAAAGTCTCTTGGTAGTGTTGGTAATGTGAACATTTGGACTAATTTTGAATACAAAGAACTGACAACAAATATGCGACAGGCAAATGATACTGAATATGGAAGTATTCTTCAAGATATAAGAATTGGAATTCTTACAAAACATGGCAAACAAGCTTTGGAAAGTCGATTACTTTACAATGTCTTTCCAAATGAAAATCTAGTTCCTGCAAAAGTGTACATGAAAATTGCTGAAAATAAATCAGTGATCTGTTTAATACCAACACTGCGCGAGTGTTCCATATTCAAAGAAGAACTATTGAAACTGGAAAATGAAGAAATTATAAAAATGGAAGCCATCGATAAAATAGAGCATGAAGGAATCACTATTATTTTGACGGGAAAGTTGAAAACAAGATTGGATTCTTTAGAAAAAAAAATATCTAAAACAGCTGGTTTAGAAAAGACACTGTATGCGTGTGTAAACTGTCGGGTAATTTTAAGGCGTAATTTGCATGTAGAAAAAGGGTTAGTTAATGGCGCAATGGGTAAAGTGGTGGATTTTGTTAATTATCAGAAAAAAGAGGGAATGGAATTTTTAAAAATTAAATTTGATCAGATTGAAGATGTTGTGGGTGTTCTGAGTCGTTCTTAGAGGTTAGATCCGTTATTTATGAGATGATTGAGTTTTGAGAATTGGGGGGTCGGGAGGGCAAGGTCACGGGGGTGTAATTCCAAGACACCCAGGTTAATTGGGGGAGGTAAAATGTGGAAGGTGTGGTGTTGGGGAGGGGTTCCACATTCTGGGAAGGGTAGGGGTGGTGGCATAGGGGGAAAAATGAAGTCCTTGAATTTTTGCTTTTTTCAATTCTACTGTAAAATTATAAAAGATAGGTTGAATTTGATTCAGAGGAAGGACCATAGGTTGACAGAGTTCAAGTCGAGCAGATATGATGCCCAGTATTGAATTACTGAAGGTTACTTCATTTAATGTAAACGGCCTAAATAATAGCAACAAAATGCGGGCCATTGAATTATGGATTAAATCAGAAAATCCGGCAGTGATAATGTTGCAAGGGATGCATATTTCCGATATTAAGCTGCCTGATTTTCGTATGTTTCAATCGTGGGCTTCATACTGGGGGTTTTCTTCATTCTCTGCCTCCTTGAGAGGTACGGCCATATTTCTAAATCAAACAATTACATGTAGAGGTAGTGAATTTTGAAAAAGACCAAAATGGTCGTTGGTGCTGGGTAACTTGTACCCTTAGACAGTTTAAAAAACCTAGAACTTTTGTCAATTTTTATGCACCAACAGAAGATAGACCCAAAGTCTATGAGGAGTTATTTCAATCTCTAATTCAGGTACCGGGGGATCTGATAATAGGGGGGGATTTTACTATCCTTATGAATCCTTTATTGGACTCCTCCGAGTCAAAGCGTAAGCAGTGGAAACCTAGATCTTTTAAAATTCTACAACAATAAAGCGTTACTCTTGACTTACATGTTCCCTGGCGAATAACTAATCCAAGTAAATCCGCATTTACATGCTGGTCTGGGAGGTATCGTTCCTCATCTCATATTGATTTCTTTCTGGTATCCCGGACGTTAGGCTTTAATCATCAGGCTTTTCTTTTTAATGGATTCTCTGATCATGCGATGCTGAGGTTATAAATCGAACTGTCAGAGGTATCAAGAATCCCGAAAAAATGGTCTCTTAATCGACACTAATTATATGATGAAATTTGGGTGGGTGCCTCCATGGACGAGATTCGACATTTTTTTAGCCGAAATATGGGCACAGCATCGCTTCATATGATCTGGGATGCACTTAAAGCCTTTTTCCGGGGGTTAGCTATTGGAAGGGATTCTGAATATATTAAAAAAGCGAAGAAGGACAAGAAAGATTTGGAAGACAAGGTGCAAACGGCATATGCTCTCTTCATAAAAACTCCTTCCCAGAATAATAAAAATCTGTTGACCCAGGATAAGTATGATCTTACCTCTAATTATTATGCTCAGGGGGAATCAACTTTTCCGAATGCACAGCACAAAATGTATGAGGAAAGTAATTTTACTGGCCGTTTCCTAGCGTGGCAGGCTAGGGAACGAGCTGCCTCAAATCATATAAAAGCATTAAGATGCCCGTTAACTATTAGACAAAGTAAGGACCCTGCCTATATTGGTGAAATCATGGTTTCGCATTATGATTCCATATATGGCCACCAGCAAAATATGGATTTGAATGCCCTTAAAAAAGTATTATTAGAAAATAATCTACCTAAATTTACTGAGTTAGACAATCTTTCTATGGCCAGCCCTTTCACAATGGAAGAACTTGAAAGGGTTGTTAAAAACTTGCCGAATGGCAAGGCCTGTGGCCCGGACGGACTACCATCAGAGTTTTTTAAGGTTTTCTTTAGTTCATTTTCTGAATTCTTTCTTCAATTATTGAATTCTATGTTAGAGGGGGGCGAAATACCAGAATCTTTTCGCCAAGGCAATATAGTAAGCTTTTTAAAAAAGGGGAAAAACAGTGAAGATCCGAATGCCTATCGGCCGATAACGTTATTAAACTCAGATTATAAAATCTTAACTAAATTGTTATCACTTCGGTTTAATCGGTATGCAGATGACTTAATTCACCCGGATCAAAATGGCTACATTGCTTCTAGACAATTGGCTACCAATATTCATTACTTAATGGAAGCCCTTGACTATTTCGATATACAGAAAATTCCAGCTCTCATTTTATTATTAGAGGCCAAGAAGGCTTTTGACCTCGTTGTCTGTGACACATTATTTATGATTTTGGATCAATTTGGTATCTCTTTCAAAATTATATCATTAGTTCGGAAACTATACCAAAACGCAGAAGCAAATGTCATTGTTAGAACTTCAGTCACCGGGGTGGTTAAAGTGATAAGAGGCACAAGGCAGAGTTGCCCTCTCTCACCAGTTCTTTTTGCATTCTTTATTGAACCTTTGGCGGCGGCCATAAGGAATTGCCCGATTATTTGCCCTCCAATACCGTCAATAGCAAAGTTAAAACTATATGCAGATGATATAATGCTTATCATCAAACCAGAATTGGAGGCCCAAACTAAAGCCTTTCAGCTTTTTGAAGTTTTTGAAGCCTTAGGTGGCTATCGTATTAACAAATCTAAAACAGAAGTTATACAATGTGGCAGAGACATCGTGGTCTTACATAGAGACATTCAGTCATGTATTAACACTAAATCAAAAAGATATCTTGGCGTACATTTCTCATGTTCGGTTTCTGATTTATATCAGTTGAATTATGTACCGCTTTTGCTGAAAATTCAAAATCTTTTTGAACGCTGGGATTCTCTTCCCCTCTCTATCTTAGGTCGTGTTGCATTAATTAAAATGTCAGTTCTTCCTTTATTTAATTTTTTATTTTCAACTATTCAATGCACTTTATCTAACGCATCTTTCAATCGAGTTGAGTCTATGTTTACATCTTTCTTATGGGCGAAGAAGACTCCGCGCATTGCAATTAGCACTTTATATGAGGATGTGGATCAAGGAGGCTTAGCACTTCCGAATCTAAGGGATTATTACTATGCGTATTTTGCGCAATATTTATCTAGATTCAAGCCTCAACCACAGAGTTATCCCTTTATCAATAGTTTGATGGATCTAATGCTCAAGGAAACCCAGATTCAATCCCCCCTGCAAATTTTTAAATCACCTAAATTGGTTCGTTATAAATGTTTACACTGGTTTTTTAAAAAACGACAGGCATTGTTTAAGAGATATGATATTCCTGCTATTAATTTAGCTACACTACTCTCAGGGATTTTTTCATTGGCAGGGATTTCATTTTCCTTAGATCTTACTATGAAATGGGCTGCTGCTGGATTTTACAAGGTGTCTGATTTTTTAAAAGATGGAAAATGGTTTACTAAAAATGAAATGTCTAATCAGATTCCCAATGATTTTATTCTTCATGGGTCTTATAACATTTTATATAATTTATTATCGGAATTATCTGCGAAGAATGTTATTCTTTAGTAAATGGTTGTTCTATCGAACCCCCTCTCTTCTTCAAAAAATGTACCCTAATCACTCAGCAAGTTGTTTCCGTTGTATCAATCATCCAATAGCTAATTGGTCCCACATTATGTGGTCATGCTTAAAATTCAGACTTTTTGGCTTTTTGGAGAATGAATGTAATGTACAATGTATTAGGACCGAGAGACTGATTTTGTTGAGGTATGATACAGATCTTTATTTTCACCCCAAATGATTAAATTAGTATATATTGCAACAGCAGTAGCTAGATCACTTCTTTTGCAGAATTGGCAGACCGAAATAGTTCCATCAGTGGTTGAATGGTCCTGCAGGATGCAAAGGGTGAAAAAAAGTGAATACATGTATGCGAGGAGAATTGGAGGATTTAAAAATTTTATAAAATATGGGCCTCCTACTTTGATTTAAAAAAAAAAGGGGATTTTTTGCTATTAACCCTGTGGAGGTGGTTTTTAGATCTGATGAGGTGTGATCTGCTGCTTCCTGAACTGAATGTATTTTTTTATCTTGATGTATTATGATGCTAATTGTTGGTCATATTTGGTACTGTTTTCAATGTGTTTTCTATGTTTTCTATGTCTTTTCTTGAACTTCTATAAAAAAAAAAATGTAAAAAGAAGATGTTAAAGAAATTGGTAGTTGTTCAGTTCGTTTTTTGCTTGTTAAAGATTTATATGTCCGTAGGAAACAATTTCCATTTTCTCTGGCATATGCAGTGACTATTCATAAATCTCAAGGATTAAGTGTAGACAGTGCATTGGTGAACATTGGATCTACTGTAGTTAAAGAGGGTATGGCATATGTTGCTTTGTCGCGAGTCTGAACATTATCTGTTTTGTTTTTGATTGATTTTGAGGACACAAAGGTTACTGCAGATGCATACTGTGTAAAAGCGTATAATAGGTTAAGAAGGATGTATGCTCCAAATTTAGGTCAATCTCCTGTATTTGAAAAGCGGTGATTGGTCGAAAAAGAAGGTTTGAGAATATCTGTTCTGAAGGTGTCGAGAAGGGAATAGAACAAGATAATGTTGTGATTGCAAGTAAAAAGAAATTGGACACTGTTGAAAAGGTTGTTGGTTATCAGTTTGAAAATAGTTCAGGTGTCAACTGCTATGCTAATGTAGTGGTCAATGTTGTTTTTTATCTTGAAGGTTTGCAAGAACAAATTATGCAGAATCGGCAAAAAAGATTTTGTTCTCTGTTGCATTCTGTTTATGAAAAATTGACAACAGATACAAGTAAAATACAATCTGTTTCAGATGTTCGTAATCTTTTGGATGTGTGTTCTGGTTCTATAGAATTTACACACAATATCCAACAAGATGCTCAGGAATTTTTAATGTATATGCTTACCATTTTTGAAAATGAAGGTGTAGAAATAGAAAATATTTTTGGCCTTTCTTACAAATGGGAACAGTATTGTGAAAATTGCATGTATACATGTTCCACTAATGTAGACACTGAAAGATGTCTGTATTTAACATTAACAGACTGTAAATCAGTGTCTTTCAATAAATTAGTTAAAGGTGCAAATCAAAACATGGAGTGTAGCCAATGTAAATCAGAAATGTTATCCACATTATTTTTAACAAAATATGGACAATACCTAATTTTAATGATGCAACGTTGTACAGCTGATGGAAGAAAATTGAATACTTTAATAAAGCAATTTTTAGCAACACAACTATCAATATCAGGAAGGACTTTTGTAGCAATTGTAATAATTTTCCATGATGGTCCTTCCACCACATCTGGACATTACACTGCCTATCTAAAATGTGACAAAGGCTGGGCACTTTGTAATGATTCCCAGTTGGTTTTCAAACAACGTTTGCCTAGGGAATTGCCTAATTCCTACCTAATATTTTTAAAGTCAAAGTTTTAAGAGGATCATTCATTCTCTGAGGAATTTATTATTATAATTTAATAGGACTACCATTGGACAATTTACATAAAAAGGAGTGCAAAAATACCATTTGGCCTCAAGGAAAGGTATATGTTTGAATTATGGTCTTTTTTGTGCTCATTGACTCGGTGAATATTTTTAAGCGACAACATTTATAGTTTTTATAAGTTAAACTTAGAAAATTTTGTAAGGCATAAGCATTTCATATATGTGTGATTTGTATCTTGTGGTATTTTACTGAGAATAGCATGTTGGGTTTTTTTAAACAATCTTTTTGATTGGTTTTTATTTGCCCGCTGTTAACTGATGTGTACAGTTGAAATCACTATTTCTATTGAAATTCAATATATTCTGAGAAAAGCAAAAAAGGCAAACAAATTACTTTGTTGAAATTATGCTGTGTTGTTAAAAATGTGTTCCTACATGTTATAACTATTTTTTCTTTTCTTTACACATCCTAATTTTAAAATAAGATGTTTACATCAATTTACATTGCAAAAAAAATCTGAAAAAAATGTATACCATGTTTAATTTCTATTGCTGTGGAGGTAAGTTTAACTAAGTATTAATATGCAGAATGGGCAGATCTGCAAGAACCTACAAAGATTGAACAAGTTTTTAAAAACACTCTGTTTATACCGATGCAGTTTTGAAATCTCTCTGTTACCGGATATTATGTGACCTCCAACAAAACAGATTTGAGTGGTTCATAATATTTCCCATTGTACCTATTGAAGGACCGCAATCATTTCAATCATTCTTGTTTGAGCATCTTTGCTGACAAAACTCTGTGCTTACCTTCTATCATTCGGAAGCAATTTTAAAACAGAAATATGTCACTTTGTGTAACATAGTTATTGCACAAGACACTCTTTCATATTTACAAAGAGAGGAAAAGGTGCTCTGTGTACTTTTTCTACTCCATGTAAATACAACATCATCATACACACCACTTTGCATTGAAAGGTTGTTCTATAAGTGTTGTTGTGCATGATTGCACTGAATACTCATAGAACAAGACACATCTCCAGATTTATCAGAAATCATAAATCTCTATATGTGTGTGAATGCTGCCCCATTCTCTAATTGGTGTACGAAAGCACAACAAGGAGAATTGTTTTCATTTCTCCTCATTTTTTAATCTTCAATGCATGCTAAAATGTTCAGCATACATTGAAGGAGAAAAATGCGTTTACTGATTGTTTTTGTGCAGGAAGGTGTGTCTTTCTGCACAAAAACAAACAGCACATGACACAGATATCCTTCCACCATGGTGCAAGGGTGCCTGTATCACCGCATGGCTGCAATTTAAGCAGCCGTGCAGAGAGAAGCATAGATGTGCAATATATTTATGTACATATGTTGCATCCCTGTGCTTCGGAAATACTACAGCACACTGCATTTAAAGATGTTACTGTGTGATGCTGCAGCACTTCCTCATAGTTCTGCACTTATACATTCACCATACGCTATTAATGCATTCATTCAGTCAATTACGTACTACACATACATTCATCTAAACTTTCACACACCAACAATCAAATATATAGCTCTTTTTTTAAACCAGGAAAGTTAGTTCTTAGAAGAATTTTATTTTCTTCTTTTTTCTTTTATAGATTGTTTTAGTTTTTTTGAACAATTTTTAATTTTGGGGGGATTTTCTTGAAGAAAAAAAGGATAAAACTGAACTGGAGGAACAAAACAATGAACTTCAGGGGAAGAAAAAACAAAAAAAAACCTAACAATGATGGCTTTCTTGCATCCTGCAAATTAAGTCAATAGATTGCTCTCCGTAGCATAGCACTGCATTACACTTCAAGCAGAGGACTTTCAGTGTGGCAAACTGAGGATTGATGTCCAGGTGTTGGTCCGATGGATGCACGTGAGAAGTACTTGGCTCTGATGTCTGTGAAGGTCCAGGAAGAACTCTCATTCTTCGGCACTCTTCACGTGCCAGGTTTATTGCATGCATGGTTTTGAGATGTTTTTTCATGCTGGCTGTACCACATGAGTACTTCTTTTCTGGATCACCATGAGAGAGCACTCTTTGACATATCTTGCATGTCACTTTGGTGGCATTGGTCTTGGATTGCCCTTCAGGAAAAGTACAAAATTTCCAGACGATAGATGAATATCTTTCCGGGCGTGGTGCTTCAACCAGAAATTCATCTCCAGAAGAATGTTGAGATGCTGGAGATCCCTCCTGCCCTGAAGCCATTGTTTTGCAAAAAAGATTGAACTAATTTTAAACTTAGCCAAAAAAAGTTATTCTCAGCAGAGAGATGCTCCTCCACAGAAGGTCTAAGAAGAATGATTGAAATGGGTGGGGTCTTTAGATAGTTAGAACAGTAAGTGTAATGAACCAATCAAATCACTTTTTTTCAGGTCACATGGGATCCGCGCACCGTGCGCTTACGCAGCACGCACCCAGCGCGCCTCCGCGAAATTGAATTTAAAAGGAATATAGGATTAGATGTAAAAATATACTACTTTTATGAGTATTTTAGAGTTTGTCTTCAATTAATATTCACATGAAATACATATATATATATTTTTTTAAATGTTAAATATTTCGTGGGATTCGCGCACCCACTGCGTCATACCCGCATATGATGCATCGCGGAAGCGGGTAAGCGTCGCGTAACATGTATCGTACGTGTCACGTATAGGTCGGAGTCGCGTACCGGTCGCATTGCAATCGCGCACCAAACACGTACCCAACGCATACCGTAAGCGGATGCTTTCGCGTAGAGATCGAGAACGGTGCGCATAGGGTGCGGGGATCTCAAAAAAATGGAAACAAAATTAAAAAATAAAGTTTTGAAAATATATTTTAACAAATATTTTAAAAAATATAAAAATATGTTTTAAAACATTAACAATTTATTTTACAAAAACCCAATAAAAACAAAAATTATTTTTTAATTTTTAAAAGAATTAATTGAAAAAATAAGTTAAAATAAAGGTGATAAAAAAGTATTTTAGGAAAACATAATTAAAGGAATTGACACACTGAAATTGAAAATTTTAGACAAGCAATGAAAATCATTAAACATCATAGCTTTAGAGATAAATTATAGATAGGAATTAGCATTTAAAAAACCTTTGAAATTCACTGAAAAAACCATAGGTTTCATGCACGTTATAGTTAGGAATTGGCATTTAAAAAACCTTCAAAATTCACTGAAAAAAACATAGATTTCAGGGGTGTTATAGTTAGCTAGACATTTCCCTCGTACAAAACCATAGAAATTCCCCCGTTATAGTTAGTTCAGCTAACTATAACTCGCGCGCCCCCGCAATGCACTGCTGATGATGTCACATATTACATCACTCATGACATGGTCAGTGACATCACTGATGACATCTCAAATGACATCACTGAGGACATCACTGATGACATCATCCATGTAATAAATTAGTGCATCTTCTCACACCTTAATATAACCTTTGATACACCGACTCAAAATTTCAGATGGCCATTCTCAAAACCATAGATACTCCAATACCAATAATTACATACCCACTCTTTGACTCTTAGATCTACACACACCTCCCCTCACTCACCTGTAGAGCCACTCATACTTACAGTCACTCAGTACAGGACTTTCATATGCATTTATACGCCTATATAGACACTCAGACACCACCAATCATCCATAGACATACTCACACACCTAGTCAATCATGCAAATAATTAATCACACTCCAATTTACTCACCTATACAGTTATACACACACAAGTTCACTTACTCATAACGATACTACCACATTCTTAAGCTCTTATACAATTACTGATACAAGCACACACTCATCCATACAGCCACTCTCACAATCACACACTCTCACATATACCCAGTTATATACTCTTACACACATATATCCTGCCTTTCACATATGTAGTTACTCACACATGTACCACTGAGATATACATTCAATCACTAACACGCCCATACATATACTCACCCAACCATACAGTCCATCACAGATGCACTCTTAAAACCATGCACCCATAGAATCACCCACTCACACACCTATGCACAGAGTCACACACACCCTACCCACACAAACACTCAGGCACCCATACAGATACTCAGACAACCAATCAATAACCCATATAGACACTCATATAGCTATTCACAAAACCATGCAGCCACTTATACACCAACAGACAGACAGATACAGACATTCAGACAGTTTAGTCACTAGTCTGCAGTAAGATACATTTAATGACTCACTTATAGAGTCAGTCACGCACCTAGAAAATCATCCATTCACACACTTACACACCCACTCATTCTTCCATAGGCCTTTCCCTATATATATTAAACATATTAAAACTTTACAGAAACACAGACTCACGGGATGATGTCATCAGTGATGTCATCAGCGATGTCATTTGAGATGTCATCAGTGATGTCACTGACCATGTCATGAGTGATGTAATATGTGACATCATCAGCAGTGCATTGCGGGGGCATGCGAGTGTCTGTATGGGTCCCTGAGTGTCTGTGTGGGTGGGTGGGTGTATTAGTCTGTACATAGATGTCTGAGTGGGTGATTCAGTGGTTGTATGGATTAAAAAGTGCATCTGGAAAGGGCTGTATGGGTGAGTTAGTGTGTCTATGGGTATGTTGGTGAGTTAATAAATGTCTCAGTGGTATATCTGTGACTAACTACATTTGTTTTAAGCCACTATATATGAGCGTTGGAGTATATAAATGAGTATACGTGAGACTAAGTTATTTCAAGAGTGGGTGTATAAATAAGTGCCTGCTTCTATCAGTGATTGTATAAGACAGTAAAGATGTGTTAGTATCTGTATAAATAAGTGATGTGGTATGTCTAAAAATAACGAAGTTGATGTGTATAACTGTATACATGATTAAATGGGTATGTGATTCATTCTTTGTATTACTGACTAGTAGTGTGAGTAACTCTATGGATAAGTGGCAGCATATGACTGCATGTATAGATGTATGAGTGCATATTATAGTCCTCTATTGATGAGTAACTACATGTATAAGTGACTGGATATGTGTGTAGACCTAGGAAATAGTGAGTGCTATGTAATATATGGCATTCCACTGTGTATGGTTTCAAAAATAGTAGTCAGCATTTTAGAATGGGTGTATCAAAGTTTATATTAGAGCATCAGTATGTGCATCAGATTGTCACGTGGATGATGTCATGAGTGATGTCATCAGTGATGTCAATTGAGATGTCATCAGTAATGTTATCAGTGATGTCACTGACCATGTCATGAGTAGGGGTGGGCGGAATTTGCGAAAGTGACTTTCGCAAATTATCGCGAAAATGTTAAAAATCTCCACAAACACGCGGAAATATAGCGAAGATGCAGAAGTTTTTTTCCCGCCCGTTCGCGGTATTTTCTGCGAGGTCACGGCTCGCCAACTTCCCCATGCGGTTGCTCGCAGGCGCGGCCATCTTGTTTTCACTCTTCTCTCAGTGCATGATCGCGAGAAGAAAGACGTGATCGCGCAACCAATGACATTACTGCGGGCGCGAACTGTCGCGAGACAGCGCAAATGGCTACCAACAATCCAACATCTCGTGGAGAACGCAACCGGATCGGGAAACTTGTCGGCGAACGCGGGGATTCAGGTAAGGCAATCGTGCGCGCACGAGAATGTATTATTTTACAGCGTGAGCAAGAAACAAATTATCGCTAAGTTGCGCAATGCGGAAATGTTTTCATTTTCGTGCTCTCCGCGGAACGCGAAAATGTCAAATTATGGCAATTTCCGCGAGCGGATCGGAAATTTAGCCCAGGCCTAGTCATGAGTGATGTAATATGTGACATCATCAGCAGTGCATTGCGGGCGCGCAAGTTATCGTTAGCTCAACTAACTATAACAGGTGAATTTCTCTGGTTTAAAATGAGTCAAATGTTCAACTAACTATAACGTCCCTGAAACCTATGTTTTTTTTGTGAATTTCAAAGGTTTTTTAAATGCTTATTCCTAACTATAACGTCTGTGTTTTCAATGTGTTTTCTATGTTTTCTATGTCTTTTCTTGAACTTCTATAAAAAAAAAAAATTAAAAAGAAGATGTTAAAGAAATTGGTAGTTGTTCAGTTCGTTTTTTGCTTGTTAAAGATTTGTATGTCCGTAGGAAACAATTTCCATTTTCTCTGGCATATGCAGTGACTATTCATAAATCTCAAGGATTAAGTGTAGACAGTGCATTGGTGAACATTGGATCTACTGTAGTTAAAGAGGGTATGGCATATGTTGCTTTGTCGCGAGTCTGAACATTATCTGTTTTGTTTTTGATTGATTTTGAGGACACAAAGGTTACTGCAGATGCATACTGTGTAAAAGCGTATAATAGGTTAAGAAGGATGTATGCTCCAAATTTAGGTCAATCTCCTGTATTTGAAAAGCGTGTGATTGGTCGAAAAAGAAGGTTTGGTAATATCTGTTCTGAAGGTGTCGAGAAGGGAATAGAACAAGATAATGTTGTGATTGCAAGTAAAATGAAATTGGACACTGTTGAAAAGGTTGTTGGTTATCAGTTTGAAAATAGTTCAGGTGTCAACTGCTATGCTAATGTAGTGGTCAATGTTGTTTTTTATCTTGAAGGTTTGCAAGAACAAATTATGCAGAATCGGCAAAAAAGATTTTGTTCTCTGTTGCATTCTGTTTATGAAAAATTGACAACAGATACAAGTAAAATACAATCTGTTTCAGATGTTCGTAATCTTTTGGATGTGTGTTCTGGTTCTATAGAATTTACACACAATATCCAACAAGATGCTCAGGAATTTTTAATGTATATGCTTACCATTTTTGAAAATGAAGGTGTAGAAATAGAAAATAATTTTGGCCTTTCTTACAAATGGGAACAGTATTGTGAAAATTGCATGTATACATGTTCCACTAATGTAGACACTGAAAGATGTCTGTATTTAACATTACCAGACTGTAAATCAGTGTCTTTCAATAAATTAGTTAAAGGTGCAAATCAAAACATGGAGTGTAGCCAATGTAAATCAGAAATGTTATCCACATTATTTTTTAACAAAATATGGACAATACATAATTTTAATGATGCAACGTTGTACAGCTGATGGAAGAAAATTGGATACTTTAATAAAGCAATTTTTAGCAACACAACTATCAATATCAGGAAGGACTTTTGTAGCAATTGTAATAATTTTCCATGATGGTCCTTCCACCACATCTGGACATTACACTGCCTATCTAAAATGTGACAAAGGCTGGGCACTTTGTAATGATTCCCAGTTGGTTTTCAAACAACGTTTGCCTAGGGAATTACCTAATTCCTACCTAATATTTTTAAAGTCAAAGTTTTAGGAGGATAATTCATTCTCTGAGGAATTTATTATTATAATTTAATAGGACTACCATTGGACAATTTACATAAAAAGGAGTGCAAAAATACCATTTGGCCTCAAGGAAAGGTATATGTTTGAATTATGGTCTTTCTTGTGCTCTTTGACTCGGTGAATATTTTTAAGCGACAACATTTATAGTTTTTATAAGTTAAAATTAGAAAATTTTGTAAGGCATAAGCATTTCATATTTGTGTGATTTGTATCTTGTGGTATTTTACTGAGAATAGCATGTTGGGTTTTTTTAAACAATCTTTTTGATTGGTTTTTATTTGCCCGCTGTTAACTGATGTGTAGAATTGAAATCACAATTTCTAGTGAAATTCAATATATTCTGAGAAAAGCAAAAAAGGCAAACAAATTACTTTGTTGAAATTATGCTGTGTTGTTAAAAATGTATTCTTACATGTTATAACTATTTTTTCTTTTCTTTACACATCCTAATTCTAAAATAAGCAGTTTACATCAATTTACATTGCAAAAAAAATCGGAAAAAAATGTATACCATTTTTAATTTCTATTGCTGTGAAGGTAAGTTTAACTAAGTATTAATATGCAGAATGGGCAGATCTGCAAGATCCTACAAAGATTGAACAAGTTTTTAAAAACACTCTGTTTATACCGATGCAGTTTTGAAATCTCTCTGTTACCGGATATTATGTGACCTCCAAAAAAACAGATTTGAGTGGTTCATAATATTTCCCATTGTAGCTATTGAAGGACCGCAATCATTTCAATCATTCTTGTTTGAGCATCTTTGCTGACAAAACTCTGTGCTTACCTTCTATCATTCGGAAGCAATTTTAAAACAGAAATATGTCACTTTTTGTAACATAGTTATTGCACAAGACACTCTTTCATATTTACAAAGAGAGGAAAAGGTGCTCTGTGTACTTTTTCTACTCCATGTAAATACAACATCATCATACACACCACTTTGCATTGAAAGGTTGTTCTATAAGTGTTGTTTTGCATGATTGCACTGAATACTCATAGAACAAGACACATCTCCAGATTTATCAGAAATCATGAATCTCTATATGTGTGTGAATGCTGCCCCATTCTCTAATTGGTGTACGAAAGCACAACAAGGAGAATTGTTTTCATTTCTCCTCATTTTTTAATCTTCAATGCATGCTAAAATGTTCAGCATACATTGAAGGAGAAAAATGTGTTTACTGATTGTTTTTGTGCAGGAAGGTGTGTCTTTCTGCACAAAAACAAACAGCACATGACACAGATATCCTTCCACCATGGTGCAAGGGTGCCTGTATCACCGCATGGCTGCAATTTAAGCAGCCGTGCAGAGAGAAGCATAGATGTGCAATATATTTATGTACACATGTTGCATCCCTGTGCTTCGGAAATACTACAGCACACTGCATTTAAAGATGTTACTGTGTGATGCTGCAGCATTTCCTCATAGTTCTGCACTTATGCATTCACCATACGCTATTAATGCATTCATTCAGTCAATTACGTACTACACATACATTCATCTAAACTTTCACACACCAACAATCAAATATATAGCTCTTTTTTTAAACCAGGAAAGTTAGTTCTTAGAACAATTTTTTTTTCTTCTTTTCTCTTTTATATATTTTTTTAGTTTGTTGAACAATTTTTAATTTTGGGGGGATTTTCTTGAAGAAAAAAAGGAAAAAACTGAACTGGAGGAACAAAACAATGAACATCAGGGGAAGAAAAAAAAAATAAACTAACAATGATGGCTTTCTTGCATCCTGCAAATTAAGTCAATAGATTGCTCTCCGTAGCATAGCACTGCATTACACTTCAAGCAGAGGACTTTCATTGTGGCAAACTGAGGACGGATGTCCAGGTGTTGGTCCGATGGATGCACGTGAGAAGTACTTGGCTCTGATGTCTGTGAAGGTCCAGGAAGAACTCTCATTCTTGGGCACTCTTCACGTGCCAGGTTTATTGCATGCATGGTTTTGAGATGTTTTTTCATGCTGGCTGTACCACATGAGTACTTCTTTTCTGGATCGCCACGGGAGAGCACTCTTTGACATATCTTGCATGTCACTTTGGTGGCATTGGTCTTGGATTGCCCCTCTAGAAAAGTAAAAAATATCCAGACGATAGATGAATATCTTTCCGGGTGTGGTGCTTCAACCAGAAATTCATCTCCAGAAGAATGTTGAGATGCTGGAGATCCCTCCTGCCCTGAAGCCATTGTTTTGCAAAAAAGATTGAACTAATTTTAAACTTAGCCAAAAAAAGTTCTTCTCAGCAGAGAGATGCTCCTCCAAAGAAGGTCTAAGAAGAATGATTGAAATGGGTGGGGTCTTTAGATAGTTAGAACAGGAAGTGTAATGAACCAATCAAATCACTTTTTTTCAGGTCACATGGGATCCGCGCACCGTGCGCTTACGCAGCACGCACCCAGCGCGCCTCCGCGAAATTGAATTTAAAAGGAATATAGGATTAGATGTAAAAATATACTACTTTTATGAGTATTTTAGAGTTTGTCTTCAATTAATATTCACATGAAATACATATATATATATTTTTTTAAATGTTAAATATTTCGTGGGATTCGCGCACCCACTGCGTCATACACGCATATGATGCATCGCGGAAGCGGGTAAGCGTTGCGTAACATGTATCGTACGTGTCACGTATAGGTCGGAGTCGCGTACCGGTCGCATTGCAATCGCGCACCAAACACGTACCCAACGCATACCGTAAGCGGATGCTTTCGCGTAGAGATCGAGAAGGGTGCGCATAGGGTGCGGGGATCTAAAAAAAATGGAAACAAAAATTAAAAAATAAAGTTTTGAAAATATATTTTAACAAATATTTTAAAAAATATAAAAATATGTTTTAAAACATTAACAATTTTTTTTACAAAAACCCAATAAAAACAAAAATTATTTTTTAATTTTTAAAAGAATTAATTGAAAAAATAGGTTAAAATAAAGGTGATAAAAAAGTATTTTAGGAAAACATAATTAAAGGAATTGACACTGAAATTGAAAAATTTAGAAAAGCAATGAAAATCATTAAACATCATAGCTTTAGAGATAAATTATAGATAGGAATTAGCATTTAAAAAACCTTTGAAATTCAATGAAAAAACCATAGGTTTCATGCACGTTATAGTTAGGAATTGGCATTTAAAAAACCTTCGAAATTCACTGAAATAAACATAGATTTCAGGGGTGTTATAGTTAGCTAGACATTTCCCTCATACAAAACCATAGAAATTCCCCCGTTATAGTTAGTTCAGCTAACTATAACTCGCGCGCCCCCGCAATGCACTGCTGATGATGTCACATATTACATCACTCATGACATGGTCAGTGACATCACTGATGACATCTCAAATGACATCACTGAGGACATCACTGATGACATCATCCATGTAATAAATTAGTGCATCTTCTCACACCCTAATATAACCTTTGATACACCGACTCAAAATTTCAGATGGCCATTCTCAAAATCATAGATACTCCAATACCAATAATTACATACCCACTCTTTGGCTCTTAGATCTACACACACCTCCCCTCACTCACCTGTAGAGTCACTCATACTTACAGTCACTCAGTACAGGACTATCATATGCATTTATACGCCTATATAGACACTCAGATACCACCAATCATCCATAGACATACTCACACACCTAGTCAATCATGCAAATAATTAATCACACTCCAATTTACTCACCTATACAGTTATACACACACAAGTTCACTTACTCATAACGATACTACCACATTCTTAAGCTCTTATACAATTACTGATACAAGCACACACTCATCCATACAGCCACTCTCACAATCACACACTCTCACATATACCCAGTTATATACTCTTACACACATATATCCTGCCTTTCACATATGTAGTTACTCACACATGTACCACTGAGATATATATTCAATCACTAACACACCCATACATATACTCACCCAACCATACAGTCCATCACAGATGCACTCTTAAAACCATGCACCCATAGAATCACCCACTCACACATCTATGCACAGAGTCACACACACCCTACCCACACAAACACTCAGGCACCCATACAGATACTCAGACAACCAATCAATAACCCATATAGACACTCATATAGCTATTCACAAAACCATGCAGCCACTTATACACCAACAGACAGACAGATACAGACATTCAGACAGTTTAGTCACTAGTCTGCAGTAAGATACATTTAATGACTCACTTATAGAGTCAGTCACGCACCTAGAAAATCATCCATTCACACACTTACACACCCACTCATTCTTCCATAGGCCTTTCCCTATATATATTAAACTTTACAGAAACACAGACTCACGGGATGATGTCATCAGTGATGTCATCAGCGATGTCATTTGAGATGTCATCAGTGATGTCACTGACCATGTCATGAGTGATGTAATATGTGACGTCATCAGCAGTGCATTGCGGGGGCACGCGAGTGTCTGTATGGGTCCCTGAGTGTCTGTGTGGGTGGGTGGGTGTATTAGTCTGTACATAGATGTCTGAGTGGGTGATTCAGTGGTTGTATGGATTAAAAAGTGCATCTGGAAAGGGCTGTATGGGTGAGTTAGTGTGTCTATGGGTATGTTGGTGAGTTAATAAATGTCTCAGTGGTATATCTGTAACTAACTACATTTGTTTTAAGCCACTATATATGAGCGTTGGAGTATATAAATAAGTGCCTGCTTCTATCAGTGATTGTATAAGACAGTGAAGATGTGTTAGTATCTGTATAAATAAGTGATGTGGTATGTCTAAAAATAACGAAGTTGATGTGTATAACTGTATACATGATTAAATGGGTATGTGATTCATTCTTTGTATTACTGACTAGTAGTGTGAGTAACTCTATGGATGAGTGGCAGCATATGACTGCATGTATAGATGTATGAGTGCATATTATAGTCCTCTATTGATGAGTAACTACATGTATAAGTGACTGGATATGTGTGTAGACCTAGGAAATAGTGAGTGCTATGTAATATATGGCATTCCTCTGTGTATGGTTTTAAAAATAGTAGTCAGCATTTTAGAATGGGTGTATCAAAGTTTATATTAGAGCATCAGTATGTGCATCAGATTGTCACGTGGATGATGTCATGAGTGATGTCATCAGTGATGTCAATTGAGATGTCATCAGTGATGTTATCAGTGATGTCACTGACCATGTCATGAGTAGGGGTGGGCGGAATTTGCGAAAGTGACTTTCGCAAATTATCGCGAAAATGTTAAAAATCTCCACAAAGCGGAAATATCGCGAAGATGCGGAAGTTTTTTTCCCGCCCGTTCGCGATATTTTCTGCGAGGTCACGGCTCGCCAACTTCCCCATGCAGTTGCTCGCAGGCGCGGCCATCTTGTTTTCACTCTTCTCTCAGTGCATGATCGCGAGAAGAAAGACGTGATCGTGCAACCAATGACATTACTGCGGGCGCGAACTGTCGCGAGACAGCGCAAATGGCTACCAACAATCCAACATCTCGTGGAGAATGCAACCGGATCGGGAAACTTGTCGGCGAACGCGGGGATTCAGGTAAGGCAATCGCGCGCGCACGAGAATGTATTATTTTACAGCGCGAGCAAGAAACAAATTATCGCTAAGTTGCGGAATGCAGAAATGTTTTCATTTTCGTGCTCTCCGCGGAACGCGAAAATGTCAAATTATGGCAATTTCCGCAAGCGGATCGGAAATTTAGCCCAGGCCTAGTCATGAGTGATGTAATATGTGACATCATCAGCAGTGCATTGCGGGCGCGCATGTTATCGTTAGCTCAACTAACTATAACAGGTGAATTTCTCTGGTTTAAAATGAGTCAAATGTTCAACTAACTATAACGTCCCTGAAACCTATGTTTTTTTTGTGAATTTCAAAGGTTTTTTTTTTCCTAACTATAACGTCTGTAAAACCTATGGTTTTTTCAGTGAGTTTCAAAGGTTTTTTTAAATATTAATATGATAAAACCTGTTTTTTTCTATTATATTTTTAAATATGTTGGAACTCTATTATCCTTCTTGTTTTTAACTTTAAAAATCATGTAATGTTTTATATCTTCCCCAAAAAATATGTATATTTTTTTGGGGGGGGAGAAAACTACACTCCCATACCGGTAGCATACCAAGCTCCATCACCACACGAATCCTATCCGCCATATTGCTAAACTCGTAAATGATGCACATTTCGTATCCAACGAGTTTGTGGCACCGCGTCCCACGTAACATAATATACGCATGAAGTCACCCCATGTCCTACTTTGGAATCCGACAGGTAGTACCAAGCCACGCATTGCATCATGTGCGTATGGGGTCACGCCTGCTGCGCGTTGCATATTTGACGAGTACACGCTGCCAGGCCCTGTGTTACGTGACAGACATATAGTAACGCCCTGGGTATGCCATTCCCCTTTTTATTTTTTTGCTCTCAAAAGTATATCTAAATAACTTTAAACAGTATATGAGAGCACGCGAAAATCTAAATTATTTTAAACATTTATATATTTCTAACCGTAATAAACTTGACAAAATCGAGGCGGGTGCGGGCTCTTTGCGCGCTCGGTGCACGACTACCATGTGACCTTAAAAAAAAATATTTGATTACTTCATAACATTTCCCATTGTAACAGTTGTACGACCCCACCCGTTTTACTAATTCTCTCTACAGCGTTTGATGAGAGACACCTATTCTGCTTAGAAAGCCTTTTTGAAAAGTGTTTTCCTGTATGCACATATCTTATACTACACACAACATACAACTAACATCTTGATCAATATTCATGCTCTGTACATTAGCCTTCCACATGTGATTGCCATGCATCTCAAACATTCCATCAAAAAACAAATATGTGTTACACGATGCCCCTGGTGTGTGTGTCTGCACATTATTGTGCTGTCTTTCGGCTTGGGTATTGCTGGCTCTCAGGAGCATCATCAGCCACGGGCAGACTGCACATCCTAGATCACATGCCATCTCATTAACAATAGTTTCCACCCTCCCAACACATGCTACACTAATCTAAATTGCACACTCTGTGAGGTCAAAACTATGAAAGAAACACACATAAGTACACTTCCTGGCCAGGCAGGAACTGAACAACGCCCAAGTCCACGGAATAATTATTCACACCCCTACGCTGGCCTTTGTGTACGTATAAATAGGATAACCACGACGCCACACGTCCATCTTCTTCCACACTACCTCAAATGATTTGCCGCATCCACCTCGCATATCACAATGCGCAATAAAAAAAAGAAATAGATCCATGAGATGTACTCCATCCTGCCAATCAACACGGGCTCTAAATTGTGAGCCCTACTGCCCGTGGTCTACGAAAGGGATCCATGAGGTGTACACTCTCCTGCAATCAACCCTCCATCTGAATTGTGAGCACTGCTGCACGTAGTTTTTGCTCACACAACAATGACAGCAGGTAAGCAGTCCGGCCTGGGTGCACAGGGCCTCAAATTGAGCGTGCTGTGGCGAGAGGGGTGGGGTGCTTCAGCCTATCTGCGCAGGTCCGAACAAACGATATTGCCATGTGTTATGATGTGATCTTTGACCTCTTTCAGTCACATCTCTGTCTCATTTTAAAGACCTGCAGGACTGTACTGTAGACCTGAGCCAGAGGACAGTGCTGCCCTACAGACACCTCTTCAGCGCGGTGCTGCGGGAGGGATGGGATGCATCAGCCAGACTGCGCACATGCGAATAAGCGATATTGCCATGTGTTATGATGTGATCTTTGACTTCATTCAGTCACATCTCTGTCTCATTTTAAAGACCTGCTATACCATAAGGTAGTCCTGAACCTATGGGCAGCGCTGCCCTACAGACACCTGTTGAGCGTGGTTCTGCAGGAGGGGTGGGGTGCATCACCCTGAGTGCGCACATGCGAAAAAGCGATGTTGCCGTGCGTAATGATGTGATCTCTGACCTCATTCAGTCACATTGGTCTAATTTTAAAGAACTGCTGGACCGTACTAAAGCCCTGAGCCAGCGGGTAGTACTGCCCTACAAACACGTGGCGTTGGCTTTTAGGACACTGTAGTGAGCTCCTTACTAAGTGTACATGCACACAGGCTCCCGCCACTGCATTACACGCGCACATTAGGCTTCTAGCATGCGCTCTGTTCCTTTGTATGTGAACGTTGGCATAACATATTATTATTATTTAACTTTGTGTATTCTTGTGCACTCCAACTCCTCTTTCAACCACGATTACCACTAACAGTTGGTAGATCGTACTTCAAAAACGAAGGATGCACTCAACTCCTATTTTCTATCAAACTTGAAATAAACCTTCATTTACCTCCAGACATTTCCACCATTGAATTATTTCTCCCTTTTCAGACATTCCATTGATTGCCACAAGAAGGGCGGAGCAGGAGCTGGCCCCACAATGATGCCCTGGCATTCTGACACCTTCCATCGTGGTATCAAGACACCGTCCCGGCTGGAGACCTGGTCTATCGGAAAAACATACCCCAGACTAGGAGCTTACACCAACACGTCATGGGACACACCAGTGGTGGCAAGTGAGCAGTGAAGCCTCGGTGTGCAAGACTTACAATTGAGCACAGTGCGGGGATAGGGGTTGGGGTGTAGCACCCTGGGTGCACAGGTGCATGCAAGCGATTTTCCCGTAGCTAATAATGTTGGACTATATTATCAAACAACGGCAATAACATTATCAGCACTTTAGCGACAGGAAACTGCCGCTAAAGCGACAATAAGGGGTTGATAATATGCCCTTATAAATTCCCATAGAAGCCCAGGTTCACACCAGAACCTGGGCTTCTAAGGGAATTCACAAGGGCATATTATCAACCCTGTATCTCTGCTTTAGCGGCAGTTTCCTGCTGCTAAAGTGGCGATAATGTTATCGCCCTTCCTTCATAATATGGCCCATAATCTCTGGCCTCATGTATTTAATTATAAGGACTTGCTGACCCCAATGTCCTAGACAAACCAGTGACGGAGAGTAAACACTAAGGGCTGAGTGCAAAAGGCCAACGCTTTGTCTCCTCCTCCCTCTCTTCTTTTGACTCTCCCTCCCCTTCTCCCTTCCACCCACTCCCCCTCCCTTCCATTCTCACTATGGTCCTTTCAATCAGACTACCTTTCTTTACCTCTTCCACATAGCACTCATACTTATGTTTCATTTTTGTCTTGCAGGTTTCCTACGCTGCTTTTACTGGAGTCCAACCCACTTTTTTATTATACTGTTCTATTAAAGTTACATTTCTATTTATTTCTTTTTTAATAAAGGTTACTTATTTTTTCAAATAAATAACTGAGTGTATAGGTCTTCTTTTTCTGACAACTATTGTTTATTGTGAAAATCATCTGTTTATAGGAGATTTTAGGGACAACATTATTTAATATTTGAGTGCACCTACCAAACATAATCTAACTGACTATTAGACAAATGAAGCCTGGGTAATTGTACAACTGCAAGAGTTCTATGAGTGTATCACTTTATAACACCATAAGTACTGCCCATGTGATTACAGAATAAATAAGGCACTGCCTAGGAGGACCACCGAGGCTTCAGGGACTGCCGAGGCCCACCCTGCATATTTAAATAAAGGCCCGGAGTGTGGCGATCCCCGGACTTCAGTTGGCCTCGAACCCCCCAAACAATTAGTAAGCAATACCCAGGAAGGTGCCGCTCCCCCAGGCTGCAAAACGTCTCTGTGCCCTTCCGCGCGTAATTTACATATGACATTAAGATCCCCAGTCCTACAGAGATCCCGCAATATAATAATTGGATTGGCCACGGAACATTACCCACCCACCAGGGGCCTCATTTAAAAGAACGGGTGAGACCCCGCTTTTTTTTTTTTGTTTCTATTCTCTCCATTTTTACCATCCGCATCCCCTCTATTACAGCGATATGAAGTTTTCCTCCTCTCGCTTCAAGTAGTTGAACAAGTATTTGCTATCACAGGGTGGAAGCCATGCACCACCCTCTAAAAGCAAACACAAATGTCCGGCGAGTGCACACCACGGGACATTGCATGACCTGCGCCTGAGAGGTCGCCCTCCCTACTACCATGATGCATTTGTTAGTATAAACGCATACTAACACTACTTACACACGTGTAGTACTGTGACCAGAATGTAGTGAAGAAGCAGAGGAAGCGCAAAATCTAAAAATATAAATCCTACCAGAAGTCGGATGACATAGTTTAATGAGCCGATGACCCTGGCATGAGTAGAAACAGCTACACGAACAAAACGAGTCTTCAGCACAACGCAAGCAATTTTGAAATATTGCTGAGTGGTGCCTTCTTTTTGCCTTCTCCCACTCGTTGCCAAATTTATGTAGTGAAGAGGCAGACAGCAGTGAATCCAATAAGTAGATTTATTACAAGAAAACAAGACACCTGAAACAACCACCAACAGGAGCAGACACCGAAGCAACCGTCTAATCCAGCACCGTGTACAAACTCCGCAAGGTTCCCCTCATGACAGCCCTACATTCTAACATTACATACTGAGGGCCATATTATCAAGGAACAGCGTTAAAATTATCGCCACTTTAGCGGCAGGAAACTGCCGCTAAAATGGCAATAATGGGCTTGATAATATGCCGTAGAGAATTCCAATAGAAGCCCATGGTCTCGTGTTAACATGGGCTTCTATTGGAATTCTCTACGGCATATTATCAAGCCCATTATCGGCGTTTTAGCGGCAGTTTCCTGCCGCTAAAGCGGTGATAATTTTAACGCTGTTCCTTGATAATATGCCCCTTAAATTCTAGTGGAATTACATACTAACATTCTACTATGTCTTACAATGGAATACTACACAGAGCACATGACTTTACAGCAATGAGCTCATAGTTTCATCCACGAGTCTTGACACCGGTAGGGGTAAGACTTCCGCTTCCCACTCCCTATATTGTATAACCGTAAACTAACACTTCTTCCACAAGTATGCTACAGCGTCCAGAGCACATCACTTTACAGCAACGAGGTCACAATTTAGGCTCACGGTTTAATCCCCGAGTCTTCACACCAGTAGGGATGAATAGTTCGCTTTCCACTCCCTATATACTATAAACACATACTAACACTACTTACACACTTATACTACAGCGGCTAGTATCCTACACCACCCAGAGCCCATCACTTTACAGCAATCAGCTCGGTTTCATCCCCAAGTCTTCACACCGGTAGGCATAACTACTTCGCTTCCCGCTTCTGGTATACTATCAACACACAGTAGTGGTCAGTAGTTCGCCTCCCACTCCCTGTATGGCATAAACGCCTACTAACACTACTTGCACACGCATGCTACAAACACCAGACCACATCACTTTACAGCAATGACCTCACGGTTTAGACTCTCAGTTTCATACCCGAGCACTATATCATATCACCACCATGCCACTCTGAGCAACACCACACTTTCAGACCATTAACAGTGATAAATACCTACTGTCGACCGCCAGTAGGTAAGCCAGAACAAATTACAATAGTTCCTTGATTCTTTTAGCTTTCAAAAATTCTCTCAATTACTGTCTTTCTACTTTTCCATAGAAATAGTTTTTTTAATATTCAAGTACACATCGAAGTCAGAAATGCAACGTATTCTATCAACACACTTTCTAGAACATTCTACAACACGTGGAGGTTAAAAGTTTGTCCATTTTTTTAAACCTAACGATAATTTTTTGCAACATTTTCTCGAACATTTAACGGCACGTGTAGGTTAAAAGTTCACGATTGTTTTAAGTTTGAACACTGCCTTCCAAATGTAAGTAGCAGGTGTGGTTGAGTTGATCAAATTTTATCCTATAATATGTACTATAATATGTACGTGCAAACTGCTTTTTCTTAACAAATCACAAACATACTTTTCCACAAAATGAGTGTGCACTAGGGGTGGGCGGAATTTGCGTAATCGCGTTACGCAAATCTCCGCGAAACGGTAAAAAATCTCCGCGAACACGCAGAAATTCCGCGAACACGCGGAATTGATTGTTCGTGATGCTTTTTTCCTGTTCACAATTGCGGTTTGCGTGCTCGGGGAGAAATATCTCGCGAACATGCATTTTGAGAACGCAAACAAGCAAAAATTTTGCGAAGTCGCGGAAAGCGGAATTTTGGGCAATTTCGCGTTCTCCGCAGAACGCGAAATTACCCAAATTCCGCAAATTCCGCGAACGGAACGGAATTTGCCGCCCAGGCCTAGTGTGCACCCTATTTTTAAAAAACAATGCTTTTCATCTCCCAATCAGGTACCGTTTTGTATGCGAAAAGAAACTAGTTCCCCATCTTTAAACATATTTCTTATTCTACGAAGGAACTGCATGAGCTACAGACATCTTTCCATACCTTCCAGCCATACCTTCAAAATGCTAGTGTGGATCGTAGGACATAGCTATATTTTCTGGTGCAAGAGGTATGCAGAACAGAGACGTATTGACTTAGACCGAGGTTTACAAAATGTGGACATTAAATGGTTTGGACAGAGAGGATTGAAGTGGCACCAATTGTTGCCTTTGGTTAAAACCTATTTGCATCTCCAACACCCTGACCTCATGATTGTGCACTGTGGTGGAAACGACCTAGGCACATTGACTGGGGTAGATTTGGAAATGCTTATGAAGGACACCTTTGGACAATTGATTTACTTTTGCCTCAAACTGTCTTTGTATATTCCAATATATGTCAAAGACAGAAGTGGAAATGGTCCAAACAGTTTTGTCCTCAGATTGAAAAATCTCGGAAAAAAGTCAACAAAGCTGTCTCTGCATACCTCAAAGACCACAAATCGGGGTCCATATACAACAACAACATATGTTTTGATATGGCGGATATATACAGAAGTGATGGAGTACACTTCACAGATCAGGGAAACTAACTTGAAGCTGTGCATCCACACTTATATGTATTTCCAACTAATGTACACAAGGGCTCTTTTTAGAGCCACCCTATAACTTACAACTTATGCCTGCTATTTTAGGGCACAGATAACGCCAACTCCCGCACCCTCGCCAAAATGTTTTCTCCACACAGCTGTGGTGCAGCGACCAGACCATCTCACTTTCCAGCACAGACCTCTCGCTTTGATCCCCAGCTCTCCTCACCCATAGGGGTGAGTAGTTTGTGCTCTACAAATACCATATTGATTTACCTTCGCACTCCCTATACAACACCACCTAAGCACCATACACAAGCTACAATGTTCTAAACAAAAGTTCATCCAAGTACACATAACTACATGCTGACACTACTTGCACAGATGTGGCACAGCGGCCAGAGCACATGACTTCACAGCATATGACACACAGTTTGGGCTCACACTTTAATCCTCGACTCCAGCTGCAGCTCAGCTTAGCAACATGAGACACTAGACAATACCTGACATAAATTCCGTAACCCTGGACTTTCATACCAGTACGGGTCAGTAGTTCGTCCTAGTAGTTATAAACACATCCGCACACTACTTTCACAACTGTAGTGCAGCGGCCACAGCACATGACTTCACAGCATAAGACACACAATTTGGGCTCATGCTTTAATCCCCGAGTCCCGCACCAGCTCATCATACTCTACCCAATACCTCACTTAATTTCCGTAGCCAACCACTTATACACCGGTAGGGGTAAATACTTCGCTTCGCACCCCCTCTATAGCACACCCTAAACACCCCACAGAGGTTACAGTGCTCCTACTCTTCTATTTCCCACTTCTTTCCCCTTTATTCCCCCTTTTTTCACCTAACTCGCTTCAACGGAATCACAAAATGGCGGCCAACACTTCCTAGTTGCAACCACTCGCACCGGTCTCAGCCAATCAGCAACAAGCTTGTGCTCATAACGCCTCAGTCAATCAGATGGCAGAATTCCCAAATATCAATATCTGTACATTCCGATATTTCTCAAAATCTACTCAACGAATTTACACCAAATAAACAAAAGCGTGCTTTCTAGACTAAGACCCTTCTCCCTGCCAAATTTGGGGTAAACCCGTTCGACCTGTAGCCTTGTCTAAAGTTTCCTATGGAAATTAATATAGAGAAAACACGTTTTGTGACCCCCTTTTTTCTTGCCCCCTCTTGATGAATCACCCCCAAACTTTCAACATAGGAGCTGATCTCAACAAAGAATTAGTTTTGAAAGTTTCACGAAGATTCATCAATCGGCGCCAAAGTTATTGCGAATAGAATGTTGCCATTTTCCTATAGTAACTAGGTCCTAACTATAACTACCTACTGGTGACCGCCAGTAGGTAATATAGATATATATATAGATATCTATATGTATATAGATAGATAGATATCACAAAACAATAGCACAAAGAAGGGAGAAGGGTCAAGGCACCCAAATCCTGAAATGAACCACAGATATGACACTCCTACGTCTCCATAACGGGGAAAAAAACAAAGACAAAGCTGTACAACGTGGTTCAGCACTCAACTTCACAAGTAGGGCTATAAATAATGGGCATTATAGTCCATATTCCATAACATGGGAAAACAAAGTATTATCTCCACAATAAACCATTGTGTGAGTAGTTCTTTCTTTGAAAATGTTTCTTTATTTTTTATTTTTTATTCAATAGGCATTCTTTAAAACACAGCATGCAATTGATAGTCAACGTGTTTCGTCCCCCTGTAAGTACTTCAGGGCATAGCATGTGAATAACATTTCCTGCTTTTTCTTCAAGTCTTGCTTTCTAATAATAAGATATTGATGTGAAGAGTAAATGGAGTACAGTTGCTCCCAAAGTGTGTAAGCGGGACGTCCGATTACACACTTTGGGAGCAACTGTACTCCCTTTACTCTTCACATCACTATCTTATTATTATAAAGCACGGCAAGGGCAGCTAGTAGTATGGCCAGGGCTCGGCTGATGGGGCCCCCTCCCATGTGTATCATTTTTTCTGTTTTATAGTAAGGGCAGGCCCTGGGGGATGGGGTTCCCTGGGCCAAATTGTCCCATGGAAGGGGGGTCAGGCGGCCTTGCAACCTTTATTAAATTAATTTAAAAAAAGTAAAATCCAGGGCCCGGGGAATGGGGTCCTCGGGGCAGTATAGCCCCCTCCCCATTTCATAATAGACTGGCCTCTGGGTTGGGTTCCCAGGGACCGAAATCGGCACAGGGAAGTGGGGCTATGTAGCCCCCTTCCATAAAAAGAAATATTTAATTAGAACTTGGAGGCCATGCCCCCTTTCTCCATCCCTCTGCAAATGTGCCTCCTGCTGTTTGAGGACTAAATTCCACTTTACTCCTGAGAGCCCCAGGACTAAAGTGGACTACTTCCCCCAATCAGTAGTACACCAGGAGGAATGTTTGCATAGTGGTGAATAAATTAGGCATGGCCTCTGACAACCTCCCAGCAATCCAGATGTGTGCATCCTACTGGAGGTGACAGGATAGGTTGTTGGCCTCCAAGGACCCTCAAGAGCCAAGAAGACTTCATCCCCCTACTAGTAGTGCGCCAGGTGGCATGTTTGTAGAGTGGTGGAGAAAGGGGCATGGCCTACAAGAACTTCTAATCAAACCTGCTGTGTGTGACTTATTATATGTTAAAAGAAGGGGTAGTTGGCCTTTAAGAACTTCTTAAGGGCCAATTACCCTTCCTGTTACCATCAGTAAGCCCCACACAGCGGAATTGCTAAGAGGTCTTTGGAGGCATGCCCTCTTTCTGCACCACTATGGAAATGCACCTTGTGGTGCACTACTGGTTGGGGGATGAGGTCCACTTTACTCTTGAGAGACCTTGGGTACCAAGAAGCCCTCCTGGTACTTCCTGTAAGTACTACACAGCAGGATCCCTGAGAGCTGGTCAGAATCCAAGCCCCCTATCTCCATCACTCTGCAAACATGAATACTAGGTAAAAACCATTGATATTCACTGATAAAAACAAAGGTTACAGGGACGTTATAGTTAGGAATTGACTTTTAAAAAACCTTATAAATTCACTGAAAAAAAACGAAGGTTACAGGAACATTGTAGTTAGCAAATGGAATTTAAAAAACCTAGAAATATCACTGACCATGTCATGAGTAATGTAATATGTGAGGTCATAAGCAGTGCATTGTGAGGGTGCACGTTACAGTTAGCTCAGGTAACAATAACTGCAAAATTTCACTGATTTTGTATGAGTGAAATCTGTCCCTAACTATAACATCCGTCTAACCTTTGTTTTTTTCCCTGAAAGGTTTTTCAAATTCTATTTCCTAACTATAATGTCCCTGTAACCAGTGAATGCTGTGAATGGGTGCTTGAGTGGATCTATGGGTTTGGGACTGGTTATGTAAGTGCTGTATGGATGTGTGCCTAGGTGTGTGAGTTGTTTTATGCATATGTGAGGTGGTGTGTCAGTGGGTGCATGGTTGTGTGAGTTGCATACTACTAAGATCAACAGGGCAGTCCCAAAAGGGCTATGCCTCCAGGTGATTTTGGACTTTTGCATATTTGTAGTAATTGAAAGGGAGACACTACATATTGTGCTCTGATAGATCAATCATGCATTTGCCTTCACCAAGGATATCATATTGTTTTTCAACGTGAACTTGGTAAGAAAACACACTATGTTTGCCTTTGCAGAGCCTGGGAAGTTAGGATCATTTATTCTTTACAGCAGCAGTGCTTCAGCTGGGGCACGTGCTATGTTTATATTTGCAAGTGCTTTCCTTTGAGGCTTAATTTCTGTGAAATGAGAATCAGGGCCAGAAAGGAACACCACCTGTCCATTTATCCAACAAGAGTCCACGGTTTTGCATTAAATGTCTACCAGCTGAAAATAGTTTATACTGCTTAATTAGTAGGTGCTGCCTTATTTGGTAAATTCCAGGTGCATATTCCACAGTGTAGATGCATACTGGATCTCAAGGAAATGTCTCCAGATACCTTCTCTGCATTTTGTCAATGCTATTGTTCCTTGTTTTTCTTCATCCAGATATCTGTGATAACATTAATCCTCCTGCTATACAGAAGACAAGGAGACAGCGAAGAGGTGAATCTCCAACAAACAAGGGTACTCTATCCTAACTATATGAAGCAAGTGCTTCTATGTTTGATGGAGATATCCTCATTTTGTTGGGCATCAAGAACGCAGCACTATTTTCTTCGGCACCGAGAAACAAAATGTTCCCAGAAGCCTTTTCTTTTTTTTAAATGTATATTCTCTGCGAACCGTCGCAATACGTATATTCCTCTACCGCGGGTATTCATGAAATCAGCATTATTTTTTGAAAGTCTAAAATGCATTTATATCCACATATTGTAATTAATGTTTGTGATCAGTAGTTTACTAATATAACATATAAAGTGAGATTTTACTAAATAATTTTATGGTTGAACAATGTTTTAGTCTATTTCCCGTAATCGCAATTACATCGGCTTTTGCGACAATGCAGCAAATATTAAATGACTATGGAAGAAAGACAAGAAACTTTTGAACATTGCACAAACGAACTCCCCACCCAGTTTTCTTTTCTTCAGGCTGCTAGATCTGAGTTGTAGGTTCACATTTTCACACCTGTTCTTTTCAATTTGAATATTGATTTGGTTCATTTTTGGGAAATTATTTCCAAATAAAGTGGCATTTGGTGGCAGTGAAGATCAGCAGCCTCACTTTGATGAAGACAGTTCTTTGGAGGAGGAAAAGGTAAAGTGGCAATCAATTGCTTGGGAGTTTTTTACCATCCTCTCCTCGGAGAAGAAAGTGGTAGCTAAGCATGTAAAGGGCTCAATATGTGAAAAGACCCTTTTCCGGGGTACGTCCAAGAAGTATAAGTACGGCACGAGTATGTTGTTTCATCTGAAGCAATTCTATTTTAAGGATTTGGTCAGAGCACAGAGGCAGTGAAGAACAGGGGATCCTCTATCTTAGCTGCAACACCTATTGCTCTGGAGACTCTCTCCAATCTGAGGTCAAGCAGCAGTTCCCAAAAAACTCACTAGAACTTCAAATAATTGACACAGTTTTGTTCGGACTGCAAAAAAGTTCAGTTTTTTTCTTCTAAAACATTTTCCAATTGTAATTTAATTTGTAAAAAAAAATAATAATGTTAAGAAAAATCTCAAAAATGTTCTGAAAAAAACTAAAAGAAGTAACCAAGACAATATGGAAAACAAATGAGACAGTGAACACAATCATAGAGGAAGTAAATATATTCCTACAGTGGGGGATAAGACTAGAACCTGAAAAAACCAGCATATCCAACACCCCTCCTAAATGGATGCAACAATGAACAATCACATACTGTTACATCAATCTTAAAGAGAGCTCACAGTAGCTCCCCAGCATCCCATCTCACTCACTTTAAGACCACCAACTTAAGCGCAGGCCTTGAGCTAAAGGGCCCAACATCACTGTCAGGAGACCCTGGCTGGACCTACATACAGCAAACAATAACGTCAGAGCGCACCCAATAACAAGGGAAGCCCTGCTCAATACCACGAATGGTGGAGTAAAAAAAAAACTGTATATGTATCTGGAATACCACTGGCCTGGTGAAAATGATGGAGGAGAACGAAGTATTAGACTATCAATAATACACAAACTGGTGGTGAGGGTGGCAAGCAAAGTGCGCACAGGTGCCTGTTCTGGGATGCTTATTCTCAAAGTTCTGATCACGCTCTAGTTTATATGGTACCACCGCCACTGGGCCACCAACAATAACTACAATCTATACAAAAGGAGCATGTGATTCATCCAAATAATGATAGCGTTCCAAGCAGTGTGCTCACATATCGTCCATTCTCTGTATATCCAATCAAGAAAATCCCAAGGGAGTCTTGTTTAAGTGGGAAGCTAATTTTGAATGTATTATTCAATCCAATTTTTCAACACAAGGTACATTATCCAATTTATCCAGCCGAATTTATTATTGAGTCCAATTTTTCAACACAAAGATACATTATCCAATATATCCAGCCAACGCATTTCGTCATACGAGGACATCATCATGGCTTCTGATATCATTATAATCATATGACTTTCAATTCCATGTCGTGCACCCATCCTTTGTCTAGTATCAATCTTTGTTTAATGCTTCATAAACTACAGAGCAGCATTCGATCACGTAGACCACGCTAAACTATGGCAGATATTGGAAAAGTGGGGGATACCAAAACACCTCTGACACCTCGGTCAAGATCAAGATCAAGCTGAGAGCTGGGATGCACCTTTCGAGGCGAATCAACACGTATAAATGCTAAAATAAGGGGGCGTTCTAGCATACCTGCTTTTTAACCCCTTCATTATTTCAAAAAACAAATGGTCCTTTAAAATCAATTAAGTATATGAACAATAAATATAGACCAGGATCGGCTCTATGTTAGTTTGAAATGTCCAGCCGGACATATAGATTTAATAATAAGCGTAATGAATACAATATACAACCAACAAACTAGAGTGGGACACAGTCCTGTGTCCTTCAACAAACAAAACAATTAAAGACAATCACAATTTTAAAGACATTTTTCAGGCTAAACAAACAAGCTTAACGCCGATAGAGAATGAAGGGGCAAGCTTTTTAGACGGTAAACAGTCATGCACAATTTTTAACTAATGTGTTTAACATGCATGCTGTTCAACAGGTCGACGACGTTTCGATCTATTAAGGGATATATAGATCATCATCAGGACTAATTAAATGACAAGCCTGAGAGCGCACTGCCTGTAAAAAATGGAAAAAGCGGGAGAAGAGACAGGAAGGAAAAACATTAAAATCTCTACACAGATAGGAAACAGTGTACCACACAATGTACTTAATAGTGCCAAGTATGTTGGTGCAGATCATATCAGAAAAGACATTCATTAAAAGTTAACAAGACCTGTGCAGAACCCAGGGAAAGGCAATAAAACCTCAATTCATTTAGCATAACAATTCTGGAAGCCAAGCAGACAAAAAGGAGTCCGTGATGCGTTCTAATAAGTGGGTAAGGTGAAGAAGAGTGAAAAAAGGTAACGTAACTCGTGATGAAAGCACGTGGATGTTAACAGTATCGGCCGTACGGTGAAAGTGCCGAAACGGGAATACCAGAGTGGGTAAATAGTGAGTAGTTACTTAAGGTTGGGGCGACGATCGGAAAAGGAGCGGGTATGCTAGCTGATACTGACCACACGTTGCCAGCAGCTGGCCGTGGACGGTAGGACGTTGAAAGCCGGAGAATACCGGGTGAATTGACTTCTGAGGGAGGAAGGGAAGGGTTAGAAGGGATGGGGAGATGCAGTTGAAGGGTATGGAAGGTGGGAAATACCAATGACTCACCAATGAGTTCGTTCAAGTAACCAACCTGCGGAACTTGGGGAATAATTGGTCGTTGATAGTCCGGAGGATACCGGTTACAAGGGCATTCTGAGGAAGGAAGGGTAATTTTTAAGAGGGGATGGAGAGATGCGGTGGGTTGGTTAGGGAACAGAAAGTGACTGCTGTAGACTCACCGATCAGTTTAGAATAATAACCAAACTGCGGGTATTGGGGCAGAGTTGATTAAGGAGAAACGGCGCCGATGAGAGGGATCTGGGCGTCCGTGTTGTAGATAGGCAGCTTGTCGATCACAAGGTTGCCTAGAGGGGGGAAAAAAGGGAAGGAGGTAAGGATTGAATTGGAGAGCCTGAACGGGAGCGTGATGGAGTGGAGCAAGGCAGAATCTTACCTCAGTGTTGGTGACTAGCGCGATCGCTGGTGAAGAGAAGCCCGCGAATGCCTGGGTTAAGGAACGGTGTTTGGACACGTGATGAGGCACGATTGTGACGTGCTCGCAACGTACCATGAGCTAATTCGTCAGCAAGGTGAGGGATTGTGTGGCGGCCATGTTGGGTCAGTGGGGGTGAACCGATAAAAGGCAGTGATATTGATAGATTATGCCAGCACGAAATAATAAAGCATTAAAACCATACAAGAAGCACATGTAGCAATTAAAAAACACTTGAGCAGGCTATATGGTGACAGGACAATTGTTCCAAAATTCAAATCAAGGTCATCCAATCCTCATTTCTGTTAAGGCCATTACGTATTGTGTCCAAACGAATAATGAACTTCAGCTCCTCTTTGTTAAGGATTTGGGCCAAGTCAGCGCCTCTCGGTGGCAACTTGATGGTTCTTAATACAGTCCACTTGATCTTGTTATCCTGGTGGCCGGCATGGTTAAAATGTTCGACCAGTTGCGCATTTAGGACGTTGCATCGGATCCTACTGTGGTGTTGTCCGATTCTTGTTTTGATTTTCTGGGTGGTCTGACCAATGTAGTTCTTATTACAAGGGCATTGAATCAGATAGATTACACTGCATGTGTTACAATTAGAAAAACCATTAGACTTGATAACAATATTGTCAAAAGAGAAGGTTTTACCTTCCATTGTACACACGCACATATTGCAGTTGCCACATTTAGCGTGCCCGGTCAAAGGTGTCAAACCCCAGTGTGTATTCAATGTGAGTGGGGGTGCTGTTTTGGGAATTGCGGCTCTCACTAGGAGGTCTTTCAAATTACGATTCTTTCGAAAGGCAAACATTGGTAGTTCTAAATTCAGCGTACCAACATTTAATGTGGGCCAGTGTTTAAGGATAGATTTGCGAATGGGATTGGAAATTACAGAGAAGGTGGTTACGCAAACTATTCTTTTCATGTCTTTTTTGGGTTTGGGTGAGAGCAAAATTTCTCTGGGACAATACCAAGCGCGTTTGTGTGCATTGCGAACAAGGCGCTTTGGGTAGCCACGGGTTTTTAGTTTCTCTGAGAGAACAGATGCCTCTAGGAAGTAATCCTCCTTAGAGAAACAATTGCGTCTGATCCGCAAGAATTGAGAATAAGGAAGAGAATCCCTCAGAGCCCTGGGGTGGTTACTCTCATATCTCAATAGTGTGTTGCGTTCAGTTGGTTTTCTGTAGAGTTTGGTGAGGAGTTCACCATTGGAGTGGTATATGGTGAGATCAAGAAAGGGAATGGCAGAAGAATCGGTAGAGAGTGTAAACTGTAGACCTAGGCAGTTGTTGTTAAGCCAATGTAAAAAATTACTTAGCGTGCCCTCAGTGTTATGCCAGATTAGGAAAACGTCGTCGATATATCAGCGCCATAATTTAACCCCGGAGTAAAAGGGGTTAGTAGGTGTCAAAATGATGGTGGTTTCGCCCCAACCTTAAGTAACTACTCACTATTTACCCACTCTGGTATTCCCGTTTCGGCACTTTCACCATACAGCCGATACTGTTAACATCCACGTGCTTTCATCACGAGTTACGTTACCTTTTTTCACTCTTCTCCACCTTACCCACTTATTAGAACGCATCACGGACTCCTTTTCGTCTGCTTGGCTTCCAGAATTTTTATGCTAAATGAATTGAGGTTTTATTGCCTTTCCCTGGGTTCTGCACAGGTCTTGTTAACTTTTAATGAATGTCCTTTCTGATATGATCTGCACCAACATACTTGGCACTATTAAGTACATTGTGTGGTACACTGTTTCGTATCTGTGTAGAGATTTTAATGTTTTTCCTTCCTGCCTCTTCTCCCGCTTTTTCCATTTTCTACAGGCAGTGCGCTCTCAGGCTTGTCATTTAATTAGTCCCGATGATGATCTATATATCCCTTAATAGAGCGAAACGTCGTCGACCTGTTGAACAGTAGGGGTGGGCGGAATTTGCGGAATTAACCTTCGCAAATTATCGCGAGAATGTTTAAAATGATCGCAAACAAGCAGAAATATCGCGAAGATGCGGAAGTTTTTTTCCGGCATGTTCGCGAGATTTTCTGCATGGTTGCGGGTCGCCAACTTACCCATGTGGTTGCTTGCGGGCGCGGCCATCTTGTTTTGAGTTGTTCTCGCGGTGCATGATCGCGAGAAGAAAGACGTGATCGCGCGACGCATGACGTCACTGCGGGTGCGAACTGTCGCGAGACAGCGCAAATGGCTAAAAACAATACAACATCTCATGGAGAACGCGACCGGATCAAGAAAACTTGTCGGCGAACGCAGGGATTCAGGTAAGGCGATCGCGCGCGCGCGAGAATGTATCATTTTACAGCGCGAGCAAGAAACAAATTATCGCCAAGCTGCGGAAACCGGAATTTTTGACATTTTCGCGCTCTCCGCGGAACGCAAAAATGTCAAATTATCGCAATTTCCGCGAACGGAACGAAATTTTTGCCCAGGCCTATTGAACAGCATGCATTTTAAACACATTAGTTAAAAATTGTGCATGACCGTTTACCGTCTAAAAAGCTTGCCCCTTCATTCTCTATCGGCGTTAAGCTTGTTTGTTTAGCCTGAAAAATTTCTTTAAAATTGTAATTGTCTTTAATTGTTTTGTTTGTTGAAGGACACAGGACTGTGTCCCACTCTAATTTGTTGGTTGTATATTCTATTCATTACGCTTATTATTAAATCTATATGTCCGGCTGGACATTTCAAACTAATATAGAGCCGATCCTGGTCTACATTTATTGTTCATATACTTAATTGATTTTGGAGATCCATTTGTTTTTTGAAATAGTAAGCACCCTAGGTCCTTCTCACCTTACGGGTTTCCCCTTGTTCAAAATTATTATTTTAACCTCTTCATGGCAGACCTCCCCGGGGAGCCGTACAAGATCATATTGCATGACCCAGGATTGGGAAAAACACCGCTGTCCAACCTTCTATATGTAGACGACCTGGTGTTGATAAGTCGTACTCCAATTGGCCTGAAACAGCTCCTGAATGCCACTAACAATTTCTCACAAAGTAGCACATTTAATATTAAACTGAAGAAAACTAAAATCATGGCAGTGAATTATCACAAGAGAAAAAAGGTTAATTGGTATTTGGATGGGCATTGCTTAGACCGGGTAACTAAATGTAAATACCTTAGAGTCTTATTGGACAGCAGAGGTTCGTATAAACCCCAACTGGAGGCCCAGCGCCGGAAGAGCACCCCAAGCTATCTAGCAATGAACCCTCAGTGAAAATCTCTGCCAGACTTAACCCTAGACTCTCTATTACAGGTCATTCGAGCAAAAACTACAACCAATACTAACATACGGGAGCGAATCAGTGCAAGGGAGAGCCACAATGGCACTGGATAAAATAATCACCAGCACCTACAGAGCAATCTTTCATCTACCAAAGTATGTGTCCCCCACCCAAACACACTTAGAATTTGAGCTACAGAAACAAGCAGTACAAAAGAGGGGTGCATACATAAAAAGATGTCATAAGATCAGAGGCGCTGAGCCAGGATCTCTAAACTCGCACCTTTTGGAGAGAACTGTCATCCCATGAACAATCACGTACCAGAGAGTATTTGCTTGATTCTCTAACAAGATTGGGACTGACGAACCTTTGGGCAACCTCCACAGCTCACCAAAGTTTTAAAAAGGTTGCAACAAAAGTAACACGAATGGCATCTATCACAGAAGATAAGGAAACATTGGCTAAGGGCTCATGGCTGAACAGTGCTTAATGACTATGAAGTTCTCAAACCTCAAATGTATTTAAAAAAAGGAGTTAAAGTGAAGATAAAAGTAAATTCCTTAAGCAACGTTTAGGCAGTTTACCAATCCATCCGCACCTGCCACCTTAGAAAAGGAGACCAGGAGAGCAGACCTGCTGCCTTTGTGGAACAGGAAATGAGGACCTTGTGCACGTAATCTGTATCTGCCCTAGTCTAACAGACATAATACGCACTTCACTCCATCCAATATTCAAACAGAGTGGCATTAGGACCTGTAGACAGGCAGTAAAGTTATGCTTCAACCCAGCAGAAACTCAGCTAAACTGCCTACTTCCCAAGTTCTTTGATACAGTGGAAAAGAGACTTAAATGCAAGTCACAAAGTAAATAGTGAATAGCAAAATAGTCGGGTTATTTCTAAGTGACACTTCAACCTGACCATGCTATTGGTTAGCCAGATTGTGCAGTCCATGTTTACATCCTGAAGCACAGTCACTTTAAATTTGATATGTCTGCTCAAATCCCTAAATCGACATCGGAACTGAAAACTGGTGTGGTCTCCCACTCAATCCGTATTATTAACAAGCTCAATATAAAAGACTGTATATTCTGATATTTAAAGGTTGCTATATAAATTGAGAAAAGGACTGTTTTTATTTGGTTTTTAAACATGTCAGTTATGTTTTTATATTGTGAGGTATAATTAACTGAACAATAAAATTACTTAATTACTTAAGAAGCACAATAGAACACATTGCTTATGCTGTAACAGTATATCACATTATAGTAAACATTTAATTTACCCTTTTTTACTGTTCTCAGCTTTCATGCTTGTACACAATAAATGATGTAGTGCATAAAAATGTATCCTTGAACAGTGGGGAAAAAAGAATAACATAGATTGTAGAAAACAAAACTTCAGAGTATATCACTACAAATATGTGACACTATGCATTGTATTAAATACAACTATTTAGTCAAATGTTTTCCCTATAAATACTGAACTAATCTAGACAAACATATGTTAAAATCACTACTTTATTATTATAACTGATACAATACTATTAATAGATATAAAGTACTCTTGAATTGTGGATACCCTTATGAAAACATCATCAAATGATTAGGTCAAATCATTAGGCCGAATGATGTCTCAAACACTGACGATCCACAAAGAACAAATATCGTACACCACTTTCTTTATCAGAAATCCTCCTTAGAACTTCCTTTGAAGGAACAAGAGGTAAGAATTTCGAAGTTTGGAAGGCAGTTTTTCTTTGAATTTAAGGTTGTGGCATTGCACTCTGTCCATCCAGTTTCACTCTTTAAATAGACAGTATAATGTCCAGATGGTACATTAAGTCCTTTGTAAAAGATGATAGCCATAGTAATAGAATTTCTTCCAGAAATTGATATTTGTTCAGCTTTGAAGTTTGTAATTTTGGTTTCCAATTTAGATGAATCAGCTCTGCATCGTTTCATATATGCAATGTAGACATAACATCTGATCTAAAATTTGAGCAGGTCATATTTTGGTTATCTTTTTTGATCAATCTATCAAACGATACAGTTTTGACTCCACAGCTATTAGTAGCTGGGCACATTTTACCAACCAATTGTTATATGCAGTGCCCGCAAAGAGGAAAACTCGGGAGCAGGTATCTCAATCATACATAGCGGTACAAAAAGGGGTGGTGATGGATGGAGCATCAGAACCAATCAAATACTCACACCCAGTCAACAGATCTGGGTTGGATCCATCACCGTTCTTTAGCCCACTCTGCCACCCCAGTTCAGACATGGCCATATGCAAATCAGTCTGACCCTGTGCCTCATGGGAACAGTCCAGCCCGAACTGCCAAGCCATGCCTTCCCTGGACCAGAAACAAGCTTCCTAGGACCGGTTTATGGCAATTCAGCTGTCTTCAGCCAGGCTTGCTTGAATCCAGTGGCAAAGTGAGCAAGGGACTCACGTCTGAGCATACCCTGCCAACTTATGGCGAACAAAGCGGTACAAAAACGGGTGGTGATGGACGGAGCATCAGAACCAATCAAATACTCACACCCAGTCAACAGATCTGGGTTTGATCCATCACTGTTCTTTAGCCCACTCTGCCACCCCAATTCAGACATGGCCATATGCAAATCAGTCTGACCCTGTGCCTCATGGGAACAGTCCAGCCTGAACTGCAAAGCCATGCCTTCCCTGGACCGGAAACAAGCTTCCTAGGACCGGTTTCTGGCATTTCAGTCGTCTTCAGCCAGGCTTGCTTGAATCCAGTCGCAAAGTGAGCAAGGGACTCACGTCTGAGCATACCCTGCCAACTTATGGCGAACAAAGCGGTACAAAAGGGGGTGGTGATGGCCGGAGCATCAGAACCAATCAAACGCTCACACCCAGTCAACAGATCTGGGTTTGATCCATCACCGTTCTTTAGCCCACTCTGCCACCCCAGTTCAGACATAGCCATATGCAAATCAGTCTGACCCTGTGCCTCATGGGAAAAGTCCAGCCTGAACTGCAAAGCCATGCCTTCCCTGGACCGGAAACAAGCTTTCTAGCACCGGTTTCTGGCATTTCAGCCGTCTTCAGCCAGGCTTACTTGAATCCAGTGGCAAAGTGAGCAAGGGACTCACGTCTGAGCATACCCTGCCAACTTATGGCAAACAAAGCGGTTCAAAAAGGGGTGGTGATGGACGGAGCATCAGAACCAATCAAATACTCACACCCAGTCAACAGATCTGGGTTTGATCCATCACTGTTCTTTAGCCCACTCTGCCACCCCAGTTCAGACATGGCCATATGCAAATCAGTCTGACCCTGTGCCTCATGGGAACAGTCCAGCAGTTGACTGGGTGTGAGTGTTTGATTGGTTCTGATGCTCCTTCCATCACAACCCCCTTTTGTACCGCTTTGTTCGCCATAAGTTGGCAGGGTATGCTCAGACGTGAGTCCCTTGCTCACTTTTGCCACTGGATTCAAGCAAGCCTGGCTGAAGACGACTGAAATGCCAGAAACTGGTCCTAGGAAGCTTGTTTCCGGTCCGGGGAAGGCATGGCATGGCAGTTCGGGCTGGACTGTTCCCATGAGGCACAGGGTCAGACTGATCTGCATATGGCCATGTCTGAACTGGGGTGGCAGAGTGGGCTAAAGAACGGTGATGGATCAAACCCAGATCTGTTGACTGGGTGTGAGCGTTTGATTGGTTCTGATGCTCCGGCCATCACCACCCCCTTTTGTACCGCTTTGTTCGCCATAAGTTTGCAGGGTATGCTCAGACGTGAGTCCCTTGCTCACTTTGCCACTGGATTCAAGCAAGCCTGACTGAAGACGGCTGAAATGCCAGAAACCGGTCCTAGGAAGCTTGTTTCCGGTCCAGGGAAGGCATGGCTTGGCAGTTCGGGCTGGACTGTTCCCATGAGGCACAGGGTCAGACTGATATGCATATGGCCATGTCTGAACTGGGGTGGCAGAGTGGGCTAAAGAACGGTGATGGATCAAACCCAGATCTGTTGACTGGGTGTGAGTGTTTGATTGGTTCTGATGCTCCGTCCATCACCACCCCCTTTTGTATCTCAATCATACATTTCATCAGCAACAAAGAAGCTAAAGCTTCACAGAAATCGAGCCCTTCGGCAATCAACGAAGAGCCCAGACAACAAAACAAAATGTTTCAATTATAAGCAAGCTCAAGCTGTCTTTAAGTCCACCGTATGCAGGGAAAAACGAGAAGCGTTTGACCAATTTTGGCTGAAGCTCTTCCATGAAAGCAGGACAGCAAATTCAAAGCCATTCTGGTACATGGTGAACAGGAGTCAGCGAGGCGGAAATGGCCACGGAAATGCAAACATCAGTGCTGACGAATGGATCTACTTCTTATCCTCTCACTTTAAGATCATTTATTACAAAAATAACTGCCTCACTTCGCGAAGCATAAACAACTCAATGATATTTTCAATGGAGGCCGCAAATCAAACACGACCATGGCTAAGACCTTTACCCATTAGCATACTCGAAGAGCCCATTCACAGAAGTAGGAACAACATTAACTTACTCACTGAAAAGCCAAGAGTGACACCTGAAGGAACAAAGTACAGGATCCTATGCTCAATAAAGAAAGCCAGGGCTGATGGCGTGCCAGGTCCAAATGGTCTCCCTCAGGCAATGTTCAAAACGGAAGCCGAATTTTGGTCAGAGTACCTGACCCCACTTTTTTGGGAATGTCAATCAAACTACGAAGTCCCTGACCCCAGGAGAGATACAATCATCCACCAAATTTACAAAAGTGGGAAGAGAAACAACCCTAGTAATTATCGAATGATAGCCCTCCTCGACGTGGAGTCTAAATACTATGCTAGTATGCTATTGGAAGATCTCCTGACCTGGGCAAATGAAACAAAGCGCCTCCCATTCAATCTAACAGGGTTCGTGGCCAAATCTGGAACAACAACCAACCTACTGACATTATCTGTTCTAATAGACAAACCTACCATCCAACATACTCAACTACATTGTTGCTTTGTGTACTTCAAAGCAGCCTTCGATCATGTGCCTCGGGACCTATTGTGGCAAAAATTAAAAGGCTGGGGAGTTCCCCAATCCTTGCTACTAGCAATAGTTCAACTCCACTCTAAAACGTGGATAAGAATCAAGCTGGGCGAAGGCTCTCATGTTTCCAGGAGGATTGAGACCAGCAGTGGAGTAAAACAAGGTTGCGTGCTGGCCCCACTCCTTTTTAACCTGCTCATATCGGACCTTTCACCAATCCTTGACAGCGCCAATTGTCATCCCCCTCAATTAGATGGAGTATGAATCAGCAACCTCCTATACCCCGATGACTTGGTGCTGCTCAGCCACACTAAGGTGGGCTTACAGAGGCTACTAGATGAATTGCTCCCCTACACTGAAAACAACTTCTTAGAGCTAAACTTATCAAAAACAAAAACAATCACCTTTGGGATACCCAAGAAGTTGTGCGGAGGGTGGTACTTTAACAATGTAAAAAATGACTCAACACCTCACTATAAGTATCTAGGAATATTTTTAGACTCCAGAAGCTCATTTTTTAAGCAAAAAGAAGCACTGAGGACCAAAGCTCTGGCTTTAGAGGCAGCAGCAACAAAACTGTCAAAAAAACTATTAGGTCCCAGCTTTATCCCACTGTTAAAAGTGATGAAGGCAAAAATATCTAATTCCCTGACATACGGCCAAGAGATCATGAAGGGAAACACAAACACTCTTCTAAATAAACTGATAACTAACATTTTTAAACGTGCATTCCATCTTCTGAATTCAGCATCACCGGCACAAGTTTGCCTGGAATTTGGCATACTAGACCATCACGGCGTAGAGGCGGGGGCATTTATAAAGTTTTGTAACAGACTGCGTCAAGCCTGGGAAGACTCACTGGAGACCAGACTCTGGCAAGAAATTCAGAAAAGTCATGCCACCTACAAATTTCGGCTCCACCTGGAGCACAGCTTACAATTACTTGGTATTAAGGAGTTTTGGGGAACAAACCTCTCCCAGTCTGCATTAAAGCTAGTTATCAGGAAGAGTGCCAGGTTGTGGTCCTTTCACACAGACAGGGCAATACTGTCAAAAAGGAAACACGCCTGGGCAGTAATCACTAACTTTAACCCAGGAGTAGAATCTCGTCATCTATCAAGAACCACAGCACTTTACCTAAAATGAAAGTTCATGGCACTGAGGTTGTGTGAATGGCCTTTCTTGAAAAATCTTCCAGAATGGCGCCGGAAAGACAGCCACACCCAATGCAGGCTGTGTGGTTACCACACCGAGGGGTTGAAACACATAGTCTGACCAACAATGCTTGCTTTTAGACGCTCACTATTGCGGGAAGAATGGATAAGCCTTGGAATTCGATCTTGCCGCCAAGCCCTAATAGCAGCTTTTAACCCGGATAACACAAAGCAGAATATCGGGCTAACAAAATTTGTAACTAAAGTATTAAGCCAGTTGGAAGTTACCAGGGCCGTCAACCGTGTCCTATTAGAGTTGAGGGAAACCCCATCATTGGGCGCACCAACGCCTTGTCAGCTTCAACAAATTGTTGATTCGTACCTGGTTCATGAGACTTTTAACAGTAGTTAAGAAGTCAAGTCGAGTTTTAACCAAAATGTTATTCCAACAATTTTTAAGAAATGTATCCATTTGATGAACACGATGCATACTTTTATTTTGTAAGGTTTTAATTTACCAACAACAAAGATTTTACCCAGTTTTGGAATATGGAAGTGTTAAGAACAAAAATCGTTCAGAATCCATTATAGTGATAGATGTAAAAGAGCAATCTTCACAGTCATGGTTCCAAGTGTAACTCAGTTCGAATGCGTCATCTATATTTATTTCTCCTTCTTCTAAAACTCCAAGGATGACCATTATAAATTATTGAGCATCTTGTTGAGTGTTCTGATAAAATAGTACTGACCTACTTCATATATCTACTAGATATTAAATGCCTGATGTGCAATGTATTACAGTCCTATCACTATGTAAACGTTGCAGCAAACCACACAGTGCACAACATAATCTCGTCTGTGGTTTCTGTTCAATTGCCTTTATAAGATGTGGTAAATGAAACAGTACATTGACAAGAACATTTGCTTAGCAGTTGACAAAAGAAATGTTTGAGAACTGGTAACCTACAATCTCTCTATCATTCTCCAGTTTTTTCTTAACAACACCTTCCTTGTTCTCCTTCTTTTCCTCATTTTCAGCAACATTTGTAGATTCTTTTGATAGCTCCCACTTTGGACAGATTATCCATTTCTCATAAATTGAATACTGTCCTAAATGAGGATCATTTACACTTCCTAACCGATTGTACACACTGATACAACTTGCATCGTTACTAACTTTCCTGTCATCAAAATCAATCAATAAACAAACCGGAGAATATTCTAACTGGAGACACTGCTACATATGACATGCCATCTTTAAATACAGTACTACCAATATTAATAAACGCTATGTCAGCACTTAAGCTTTGAGATTTATCGATAGTTACAGCGTATGTTATAGACACTGGGAACTGCTGCACATATAAGTCCTTTACAAGCAAAAACATGCCTCAGCCAATCTGTTTCACGCCATGAATCCGATCAAATTTCATGGTAAATATCCAACCTCATCCCTATTTGGAAAATTAATTAAATACATAATTTTACTCATTGCACCATATACTTATCCTTCCTCAAAATTTGAATTGCGTCACAAAATGACTCTACAGTTTGTGCACACCTGCATCCTGCAGTCTACCAGCATATAAACTCGCCCGGTTCAACATCAGCAAAAGGGACAAAGGGAATAGAGTCAAGTAAAAGGGCTCAGGAAGAACTCGGGGAAGTTAGTCAAAGTCAAAATCGCGATCTTTATAGATCCAAGACGCCTTTAACAGCCTTACCAACAGCACAGTCAAGTAGTCTAAAAGATTCTCAGTCTATCCAAGGCAACATAAATAAACAACTTGCAGATGGCCTATCAAAACAAAAGATTCAAGCAAGACAAAAGAAGTATAGTTCATTATTTTTCAAAAATTACAAAGGGTCAAAAATTAAATCCTATGGCCAATGCGTATCAACTGAGAACTAGGACACAAGGGCCAGAGATGCTAAGAGTACATAGTCCGTCATTTGGAGTCGAGGCAATGGCACAGGATAAGGTTAATAATCAATGTAATCAGGAAAACAAATAAAAAATAAGTGCCCAAAACAACTTTGCGGACTCCAAAGAAAACAAAGATCTCATCTATCCAGTAAGCCTAAAAACATTTAAAATCATTCCGCACTATAGCTCCAGACGAAATCATGACATTCTTAATCGGAGTGCCATTTTAAAACTCGTTAATTCAATTGAAACACTAAAGCATTTAAACACAAATCACATAGAAAGTATTCAATTCAAACCACTATCAAATGTAAAAGGTAGAGATAAGACAGTGGGAACTTGGAGTGATCCAAAGAATGCCAAAGAATTCTGGCAGCATAGAGAAGAGTTTGCCAAATGGGGAATTGAAATCAGATTAATTGAACCTGAAAGATACCCAGGACTGTTATGCCCGAAGGCAGAGTCAAGAGCACAATCCAATAGTGGCCTACTTCGAGGTGCGGTTGGTTGTACTACCAGCACCGAGGAGGGATGGACCAACTTACGTATCATCCATCAAGGTCTACCCGGAGCAACCAATCCGATTCGGAAAGTGCTAGCTTTAACATCAAGTTCCAATGCAGCATGAAAATGCAATTTGAAAGTGGGCTCGTGGAACATAAACAGATTAGGCAGCAAGACAGAGGATGCAAATTTAACAGCATTCCTAAAACAATTTGATATTTTATTACTCCAAGAGACATGGTCAACAACATCGGTTCAGATAAACGGCTTCAAAGAATTCCAACAACATTCCATCAAAAGAGGTTCACTTGGCAGGGCAGCCAGTGGATTATCCATCTACCTGAACACTAGCATACCGTGGACGTATGCTCCAATTGGTTCAGGACAAACATGGATTCAGTGTATTAAAATCGAACTACCACCAGTCCCCTGTCCAGGATCGCAGGATTCCCCAGACATACGGTCTTTGGCAATTTGCAATACCTACATTCACCCAGATTCTAAGAAGAAACCAGAGAAAATCGTGATTCTAAAAGCATTGGTTAAAACTTTGCAATCCTCCTTTCCACAGGTGGGATTGGAAGTATCAGGCGACTTTAATATGTTCCTATTACAAGAAAACCACAAACACAACTTTCAACAAAACAAACTGAAAGGAAAAATAATTCCACCATCGATAACACATTTCCGAAAAAAGGATAGACAAGGCCAGTAGTGCGCCTTAAATTTTGCTGAAATCGGCATGATCATATTAAATAGCCGCTTCTCACAAGACCAGCCCGCAGCTATGACAAGAACAGCTAAACAGACCCAATCAGTCCTAGATTACACCATAGTGGACTTGGAAGTACTCCAAAGGATCGCCAGCTACCAAATAATACATAAATTAGAGAGCAATCATAGTCTGCAATCAATTGTTCTTACCATTCAATAAGTAAGGGCACCAGCTACCAACCATCTGATGGAATTTCCCAGCCCTTATAACCTAAAATGACTCGCATGGAATGGAAAGAATGTTGAAGAAATTATGACCTATGTAAAAAAGGTTAAGGAAATAGGTGCAGACAAAAGCCCGGTAGACCTTCGGGCTAATTGGAAAAAGACGATTATAAGCTTAACAGACAAATTCGGTGCCCAAAATAAAAGTAATAGAAGAAACCCAACGACAGCATCCCCGGTACATCTTGGCTCGATTGCGAGTAAAAAGAAGATTTTAAATCAGGATATTAGAAAGATTCAAGGAAAAGATCAGATTATTGGAAAAGACCAACAGCAATAAATCTACAAACTAAGGCAAAAATATAAAAAAGAGGTTTGGATAGCAAAGAAAAATCAACAAACAGAAATTTGGCAAAAATTACTGGAAACAAGCAAATTAAATAACAATAGGAAATTTTGGGCTGAAATTAATAAAATAGCAAACGGAGCCTTCCACGAACACAAGGCAAATATATTAGAGGCAGACTGGATACATCACTTAGAGCAAAATCAAGGGAACAATCGTAACCATCAAGTGCTGAAATCAGAAAACACTACTCATCACCAACATAAAGGGGAAGATCCTAAACAAAACTTTGGTGAAAATTGGATCAGACCACATCAAGTACAAATGGTTATAAAAAAAACTGAGGTCTACTGGCGCTCCCGGCCCTAACGGCCTGCCAAACGGGCTCTTTAAACACGACCAATTGTTTTGGGCAGAATACCTCACCCCATTGTTCAATCATGCTTTTCAAACAGGAAATATACCATCATCTTGGAGAGGGAGCATTTTGCATCCAATTTTTAAGGCAGGAGCCAGATCGGACCCGGCGAATTATAGGTTGATCGCTGTCATAGATGTAGACGCTAAAATATACGCATCAAATCTCCTGATAGCACTGGAAGAATGGGTCTCCACGAATAAGATCCTCCCAATCACACAGACCGGTTTCAGGCCGAGAACAAACACGTTGTGCAATCTGTTCGCCTTAAAACTTCTGGTAGAAAAAGCAATGGATAAATCTACAAAATTGTACACCTGTTTTGTTGATTTACAATCAGCATTCGACACAGTACTCAGGGAGATCCTATGGCAAAAGATGGAAAACTGGGGCATTCCACCTAAGATATTACATGCCATTATCAATCTATATACATCGACATGGGTCAAGATAAAATTAGGGAATGGTGAAAGAACAACAGCAAAAATCCCAACCCATATTGGCCTAAAGCAGGGATGTGTACTGGCGCCTACTCTTTTTAACATTTTCATAGCAGACCTGGAGAAGAGTATATCGGAAATTCAGAGTGATCCCCCAAAGCTAGCACACCGCAAAATAAGCAGCATGCAGTACGCAGATGACATCGTTTTGTGCAGCCAGACCACAATGGGCCTACAGCGTTCCATCACAAGGTTGCATGAATATACCAGGGAGCTTGGCTTGCTCATCAATTACAAAAAAACGAAGGTCATCTGTTTCGCATCACGTTCAGGGAGGCAAAAATTCAAATGGCACGTGGCAGGTAACATCATAGAGCAAAGCGCCACATACAAGTACTTAGGAGTAGTGGTAGACTCAAGGTTGACTTTAAAAGACCATTTATTGTACAGAAAAGCCCAGGCTAACAAACTAAGTTTTGCTCTAAATTTATTAAAAACAAAATTGAAATTTCCAGCCAACCTATATTTGCTAAAAGTAATCACAGCCAAATTTCTCCCTACCCTCACGTACGCCTCGGAATTATTTAGAGGTCAAGACGCAAATTTCTTGAATCTTCAACAGTCAGAGTTATTCAAATACATTTTTCAGATCCCGAAGTTTGTATCACAAGCACAAGTACGTCTGGAATTTGGGTAACAAAATCAGCATCCAGCAAGACAAGCAGTAATATTAAAAATGTGCTGGAAATTAAAAGCAGCACAAAAGGATTCGTTGATGGGGTACTGTTGGCATGAAATAAAGAACCAAACTAAAGGAAATAACGCCTGGAAAACAGCTCTAGAAGAAGCATTGATATATCTCAAAATGAAAGAAGCATGGAACACCAATCACACCTTCGCAATTTTAAAAAAAATAGCTAATAATGCAGCAAAACAAATAGCCTGGATTACAGATAAAGCCGCGTTAGCAAAGAAAAACCATGGCTGGACGGTATTAGCTTCATATGAGAAATGTACCCCTCAACCATATTTAGTCAATCACATCACAACAGCTACCCAACAACTGCTACTCCGAATTCGGATGGGTGCTTTCATTTCAAAGGATCAGGTTCCAGCATTGAAACAAACATGGCCAACATCACTCTGCAGACTATGCGGTCACGCAGAAGAAACTCTGACTCATTTATTGTGTACTTGTCCTTCGCTGAATAATTTGAGACGTTTTTATATATTATATGCATTCCGTAGATACCAAATTAGATCATGTCGGCCAGCAGTCATGTTAGCATTGAATAGCAACATGCTACAGGTAGCATGCAGGGCCTCCAGATTTTTGCAGAAAGTCAGTTTCTTAATACAGAAAATTAAAAAATCACATATGGCAACAACATTTTTTTTTTTAAATAAAACAATGAGGCGCAAATAATAGTTTAGAATTTAAAGATACATTTTTTTTTAACATGCCTGTATAATACGCCTGTGTATTTTTTATTGTTTTACATGTCAATTGGAAGATGTCAGCACAAAAATTGTAAAGGTTTTAATTAACAATATACAATAAAATGTATTACTTACCTGTATCCTGCAGTCATGGATACACATTTCTCCAATAAATCCAATTTTGCTTGTGGTTTTCCACTCAGCAGTTCTGTAACCCCCTGGTATTCCATTTGCTGTAATTCCTGAAATGTGTTCTTTCTCCAGTTTTAGTAATTCTTCATTAAAATGAAGTGTAGGCATTAAACAGACTATGGATTTCTCTTCTTCAGTGAAATTGAACATTAGCTTTGTTGCTTGGTTGTTAGAGGAAAATAGTTTCTTGATAAGACAAATTTCTAAGAAATGCTTCCCCTCCTTTGTCAGAACTCCTACTCTAATGTCTTTCAGAATATTTATGTATTCCACGTCAGATGCTTGATACATATTCTTCAGTAGTTCCTTATATTGGAAATTTAACCAAATGTTTACATTGCAAATACTTCCCAAAGAAATCTGAGTTTCATCATGCAGGTGTCTCTTGAATATAGGCTATCCTTTGATGAAGGTAAGTTGCAGTAGGCCACCGAAGACAGTTAAATGCTTTCGTCCAAACAGCACTTCATACTCTGTTTTTAACATCTGTTCCATTCTCAAGTATATGAAGGCAAGCATTTTTTTTGAGACCATGCTTACCTGAGCGATGAATAAAAGCTCCAGTGTCTTCAGTACTCTTAAGACTTCATGATAAGCTTTACAGGATAACTTTTGGTATTCCAGTTTATTGGCATGTTCAACAGGTAGAACAAGTATGAAAAGTTATCCCTTTAATGTTGTGTGCATCTAATCCAGTTGGTGCTGTTATGATACATGGTAAATTTGATTCTGTAGTCCTTTGTAGGTAAGCGATTACAACTTTAATTAAAAAACATTTCCCGGTGTCAGCTTGACCACTGATGTATAATAGTATTGACTTAAATGATGAGCATTTAAAATATTTTTTCTCCATTTAAATTTCTTTCTGGTCATCTTTCAGTTGTCCAACTTTCCGTTCCAAGTCAGCACTATTCTGTCTGGCTTGTTCTATTTCCCTTTTGACTTCATTCATGTTATTGCACCTTCATTTTCAAAAACTGGTTATCCAAGGGAATTTTATATGCAGTGGTCCAGAGCATCGGCTGCTTTGTAAACTTTCCTTCGCTATCTCTGTAGCAATTGTTTCTTTCTGTTCAATCTCATTATTTTACATTTACAAATAGTTTGGAAAAAACGGAACACTGAACACTGTCGTTCACTGCATTGAAAAAATATTTATAGCAGTCATATTCTCCGAGTAATTCTGATTCAGCACCGATTCAACACGCCAAGGCTTAAACAGTTGTAGAGGTGCCAAATAAAATAACTCTCTTTCATCTTGAGTTTTCTGTGGTTAACTAGATTTCCTTTTGGGTGTCTGGCCAAACAGCCATCACATCCAACTACTGCACATTTCCCTTCTATGTATTCTTTTACATTGCCTCTCTATCTGTAATGTTGAAGTACTTCATAAAGGCATATGTTTTCCAGATGTGGACACCTTCTTGGATAGTACAAGTCCAAAATATTATTCTTTTTTACAGAATTTCCAGGAAAGACTTCAACACTTTTTTTGTGTGCTTTCTAGGCCTGGACTTACCCTACAAATGACCCTTGACTTCAAGAACAAACTGGCCGAACCCAACCAATCGCTGCATTCAAAGGAACCTATCTCTCTCTGGCAAAGCATTTTCAAGCTGAAGCTTTACAATTTCTTGATGAGTGTCTTTTCTGCAGATATCACCTCCCACATCTCCTTCAACTCTGTTTTCTCTGATTTTGTAATGTACAAAGTGACATAATGAGCAACAGTGATGGAGTTGTCTGCAAAAAATTGTATATTCATATTAACATTCCACATTTTGAGAATCACAGGTTTATAGTCATTAATACCTCTGCAAAATTTGATAACAGTAGTTGCCACATCTATGTGTTTGGAAGCAGATAACTTGTTTGATACTATTTCTTCACTGTCTTTCGGGATGTCACATGTCACATACTGTTCTATGAAAGAGAGTATGGACACATCATTGTCTGTTCCAAATTTTGGTGCATGTTTTATCCATAACATCATGTGAAATTGAGGAACATCCCTAGCTTGGAACTCTTTACTCCAAAAAAAATAAGTTACTTTGCCAAGAGGAAGATTTGTTTTGTTGCAGATGAAAAAGAGCATGACGTGAAACCGGCGATTAAAATACCTTCAAACATTAGCAGGATCCAAACAGAAAAGTTCTCCTGCTGTCTTCACATTGATGTCCTTAATGTTTGAATTTGCTTCTCTCACAAATTCAAGCAGGTCACCCCACAGGTACTCAGCTCAACTGAGTGTCAGAAACAAAGTAGGTGCACTTAGGTTTCACCATGACAACGATACCAGTACTTGCTTTTTCCATGTTGGTACGGCATCAAATTAATCAAGCTATATTTTAAGTTTTCATCATTTTCATGAACTTTGTCATCAAATTCCTTTGCAGAGTGATTTTGAAGATTAATCCTGTCTTCAGTATGTGGTTTACAACATATGATAGTCCAGACAAGTCGCTCGCAAACCGAAGATGGAATATGTATGGTATACACTGGCAAAATCTAGGATCCTCTGAAAATAATCTGGTTGAGCGGTAGTCAGCCGCTAGTATTTTGATGGGGCAGTAATCATAACAGCCACCTGTTCCAGTGGGTAATAGTGGTGGAAAACTGCAAGCCTCTAAACTTTTCTCCCACACACTCATGGGGGCTCCCTTTGCTTGTTTTATTTGAAAGAGATCAATAGCATCACCAATTACTTCTTCAGAATGCAGTGGATGGATGCTGTAGTGTTCATAATTTTCTTCCGATCTGGATCGACCCACTTTTTCAATCTGTTCACTTGATGGTAATGTTCCACCCTACACACATGGTACATCTTGTACAACATCATCATTTTTATAATAAATAATATTTTGTACCAAGTATAATGTTGCTTTATTATTTTATTAACATCTTCTAATTATTGTCTTACTTTTCTATTCTTGGTACGCATACCATTTACTAGAATGATAAGTGGTTCATCAATAGCTCTCTCTACCCCTACAGTTCCAATATTCCATTTAAAATCTAAAGAAAAGTAGATAACTCTTCCGTTAAGGCTTTTCAGTTAGTGGCCGCTTCCCTGTCTTTGCTACCATATGAACTACTGCCTGAAATGGATGTATATATTGTATGAGAATTGATTCATAAGCATTTAATTCTCATGATATGAATTCTTACCTGTTATGTACTGCTCTAGCTGGCCATCTTGCCAGTTATCCCTGTTCTTCTTTTTAGTTTTTGAGAATACACCTACATTACAAGTTTAGCTTTTGTAGTTAATGTGTCGACAATAAACACAAACACAGTTTGGTTTCTCTAAATAAACTGTGTTAAACTTTGCAATGTCTTGTGTAAAGTTATCAGTACTAGTACATGTGTCCTGTCCCTTTACACCTGCACATACCAGCTCCTCATTTTCCAAAGTCTCTACTTCAGGACCGAAGAAGTAAAACTGAACATCTTTACAAACTTTTTCTACCTCTGTTATTGTACCATGAAAAAGAGTACTGTTCATCTCTCCTAAACATAGCGCAGGAGCTTTCACATAGTAATGTCTCCTCCCTGTATTGTGAATTTAGAGTGGTGAACAGCTAACATTTCAAAATGATGAAAGGGGCTTCAGCTCACTTTCTTTGATGGACATGCTAGTGAAAGTCCTTGTAAATTAGTATTCTTCCTTACTATTCCTGGATCTAATCCTTGCAAAATCCCAGTTTTCTGTTGCAGACTTTTGTTGGAAACTGACATGGGACAGCTCTCAATATATCATTTGATTCCTGTAGGACACTGTAAATACTGCTACAGTTCCATTTGTTTACAGGGGCCTGTCTACACATTTCCTGTACCTCTTCAGCTATCTCTTCTTCAACATTCCTAGGAACCATCTCCTCTGTTGCAATGGAATTACCATCCTTCACCTCATAACATCGACCAGTTGTTTCAACTGCATGCACTAATTTGTTCCCTTAAAGTAACTTTGTTCATTAAAGAAAGGTTCAGTACTGGAAGTATGCGTCCATTCACCACTGAGAATTGTATAAAAATGTCTTCTATTAATAAGACTTTTTTTTTTACTTCTTCAAATGCCTTATCAACGACAGCCTCAACACGTTCCTTTTGTTTGACTGCTTCTCTTCACATTTCACTGTGCTTCAAAGTGTGTTCAATAGTCTGAGTTACCCTACTACGAAACATTCTGACTCTTATTTTCTTAAAATACCTTTGTCTTCTTGTTAAACAATCTGATTTCTTACACAATATGTTGCTTTTAATGTTATTTACCTTTTGTCCTTTCTTAGCTGATTTCAAATTGTGCTTTTGATTTTACTTGCTTTTCCACATACTATTCATAGAAACTTCTTAGGTTTCTTACCAGCAGCTCTTTTCTCTTTAATCAAAATGTCCACATTTTGTCCCTTTTGTTTCTCTGTTGTAAGTAAATAGTATCCTTTCCTCTGTTTCTTCTTTCTGGGTTTTTTTCAGCATTATAACTGTCTGGTTTTATGTAAAAGTGGATGTCTGAAATGAAAAAACAAATCAATATATTTAGCTTTTCATTATATACTAATAAATTGCATATCATAAACATTTAAGTTATAATACAACTAGTTATGTCACTATGCTATAGGCACCCCAAGGGCTGTATTCAAAAGGTAAAGTGAGATGAAAGTATTCACAAAGGGCATTTACTACTTGTGAATCAGGCCCTGAGTCTCTTACTTGTTATGTTTAAACAAAAGTGAGCATCCCTGTGTTACCATATGCATCAGTGTGTATCTGGGTGTATCAATCTATATGTCAGTATGTGTCTGGGTGTGTCAGTTTATACATAAGTGTGTGCCTGTTTGTGCTAGTGTATGCATCAGTGTGTGTCTGGGTCTCTTATTGTGTAGGTCATTGTGTGACTGGATGTTTCAGTATATGCATTAGTGTGTGTCTGAGTGGGTCAGTGACTGCATTACTGTATGTGTAGTTATTTTACTATATGCATCAGAATGTACCTGGGTGTGTTAGTATATGCATGAGTCTTTGCCTCTGTGTATCAGCGCATGCATCAGTGTGTGTCTGGGTGTGTAACTGTATGCATCAGTGTCTGCCTGGATATGTTAGTGTATGCATAAGTGTCTTCATGCCGCACCAATGGGGCTGCAGATGGGGCACAGTGGTATTGGGTGGGGGTGGAGCCACTGGAGTAAAACAATAAATCACCACCTTTTCAAAACATTACTAGACAATCATGTAATTCAAAAGCAGATGTAACTACAAAGCTAGAAGGAGGAGCTTTTCAAACTACTGAATAGCCTTTCAGAGATATGCACACTTAGAAAAACACATTCTATTGACATGTTCATAATATTTTGTTATTATTAGGCAATAGGAATCTAAAGAGGTATTTCGTGGTAATCCTTATTAACCGGATATCCAGCACAGGCCCAATGCATCACAGGTTTAACTGATTGCTTTGCCTTAGGACTGAACTGTACAGTTCTCAACTGTGCCCTGTTATGAACACTTGAGAAAAACCTGAATTCAAAAAGATAATTAGGCGGCTCTTTTCACAGTACGACACACAAAAGTAATATATTGCATGAAGTTAACTACTGAAACAGAACATCCTAAAAAAAAATGTTATGCGCAGGGAATTTTAAAGTGAACAAAATGTGAAGAAGAAACAACAATAAAACAGCTGTCCCAGGCCTGGAGGCCAATGTCCTTCTTTTTAAATTGACTGCAGCTGGTGGTGAGGCGGTGGTGGGGCTCAAGGCAGTTACTGGTAGTGCTCCACAAAGAGGCCCCACTCTTCAGGATGCCACCACTAGTGTTAACACAGAAATTAAGTCACCCTCCTTATTATCATCAATCCTTTTTTATTCAAAGCATCAGGATGGGTCAGAAAATAGACTGGGCCCCTTAATAAAAGGGTTGTGTCAGTACCTGACAAGGAGGGGAGGATGGCTGGCTAGATGTAGGCTGGCAAAGAATTGAAGCAAGATTTTTGGCGAGGAGGCCAGCAGGCTGGCCCAATCCAAGGGGTGTCCCCTGCTTCATGTGCAGTACTTTTGGCAGGCAGAGAGAAGTGCTGGAGAAAGGAGGCTGTGGGCAGCATGGAAAAGTGCAGCCTGTGGGTGGGGTGGACTATGCAGGCTGCTGCCGGCGATGTCCTTGGCAAAGGTAGCAGGAAGCTTGCTGAAAGGCTCCTGAAAAGTCACCTGTGAATGCGTAACAGCTGTCTTTTAAAGGGCATTTGCTTTCCACTAGTGCCGGTTGTGTGTCCTCACTGAGGCTTTCGGTAACACAAAAGAGGGCCACTGGAGCATGAGTAGTAAAGTTGCTACCATGATGCTTGATCGTCCCTCTTTTGTGTTTTCTGAAAGCCTCGGGGAGCCTGCTATGGAGAAGCTGTTCTGGGCTTGCCCAAGCAAAAACAGGGCAATGAAAAAGGTCCGTGGGCAGCCAAGCAAGGTCTGCCGGGCAACTGGTGGCCCGCGGGCCTTACTCTGAGTACCACAGCTTTAAAGTGTGTCTGTGTGTGTGACTGTATGCATCAGGGGGTTTAAATGCTAAGTCGACCTGGCAGTAAAACTGCTCACACAGGCTCTGCAGTTGCAGGCCAGAGACCTGTTTGCAGGCCTACTTGTCTGGATGGGTGACTTGGTTGTGTCAGTACCTGAGTACATAGCGGGATGAGTGTATCATTCTGTCTGTGGGCGTGTGCCTGGATGTCTTAGTAACTATATCTCTATTTCACAGGCTCTCTCTGTAACTCTATGCATCTGCAAAACTGTATGCAAGTGACTGTATGTTAGCTTACTGGCTGTGTTAGTGAGTGCTGGGGTATGTATCTATGTGTGTAACTAGATCTGTTATTGCTGGATATATAAGTGCTATCTGGGTGTGTGAGTAAATGTATGATTGTCTTTTTCACTGTCTGACTGGGTGTTTGAGTGGCTGACATTTACAGTATAGTAGGAGACCGGGTGCATAACTGGGCATATGGGTCTGTAAGCATGAATGTAACTCACTGAAACTTAAAATCTTAAGTCTTACCTTTTAAGCACATACCAGTCTGCCCTATGGGCTACCTACCACCTACCTAGGGGTGACTCATATGTAGAAAAAGGGGAGTTTAAGGCTTGGCAAGGCATTTCAAATGCCATGTCAGCCAGGGAGTAAAAATAAACACACAGTCAATGTAGTAGCAGGTCCAAAAATGCTAAAATGGCTACTTGTCTGCATGCATGACTTAGAGTATCAGTACGCGAGTACCAACCTAAATAAGTGTATCAGTTCCTTTCTAGAAGTGTAGGTTACTATGTAGGTGTGCCACTTGCTCACTTAGGATCTCTATAAGTCTGTATATATTTCTTACTGGCTCTATTACTGAGTGTTGCAGCATGAATAGTAAAGTTGCTACCGTGATGCTCGAGCGGCCCTCTTTTGTGTTTACTGAAAGCCTCGGGGAGCCTGCTATGGAGAAGCTGTTCTGGGCTTGCCAAGTAAAACAGTGCCATTGAAAAGGTCCGTGGCCAGCCAAGCAAGGTCTGCCGGGCCGCTGGTGGCCCGCGTGCCATACTCTGAGTACCACAGCTTTAAAGTGTGTCTGTGTGTGCGACTGTATGCATCTGTGTTTCTTTACCTGCAGTGCACATTAGAGGTGACTTATATGTAGAAAAAGGGGAGTTTAAGGTTTGGAAAGGGGTTTTAAATGCTAATTAGACCTGGAAGTAAAACTGCTCACACAGGCTCTGCAGTACCACAGGTCAGAGACCTGTTAACAGACCTACTTGTATGGATGGGTGACTTGGTTTTGTCAGTACCTGAGTTCATAGCAGATTGAGTGCAGCATTCTGTCTGTGTGTGTGTGCCTGGATGTCTAAGTAATTATATCAATAGTTCGCTGGCTCTCTTAGCAACTCTATGCATCTACAGAACTGTATGCAAGTGACTGTACGTTAGCTTACTGGCTGTGTTAGTGAGTGTTGGGGTACGTAGCTGTGTGTATAACTGCCTCTGGTATTACTGGATATATAATTGCTATCTGGGTGTGTGAGTAAATGTGTAATTGCCTCTGTCACTGTCTGACTGGGTGTGTGAGTGGCTCTATGCTTTTGTAAATATGTATAACAGTTACAGTGTGGTCGAAGACTGGGTGCATAACTGAGCAAATGGGTCTGTAAGTATGAATGTAACTCACTGAAACTTTCAATTCCAAGTCTTACCTTTTAAGCTCAGAGCAGTCTGCCCTATGGGCTACCTACCACCTACCTTAGGGGTGACTTATATGTAGAAAAAGGAGAGTTTAAGGCTTGGCAAGGCACTTCAAATTCCATGTCAACCAGGGAGTAAAATTGCACACACAGTCTATGCAGTAGCAGGTACAACACATGTTAAAAGGGCTACTTGTCTACATACAAGACTTAGAGTATCAGGACGTCAGTACATACCAAAATAGGTGTATCAGTTCCTTTCTAGATGTGTCACTGGATGTGCAGGTTACTATCTAGGTGTGCCACTGGCTCACTTAGGATCTCTATAAGTCTGTATATATTTCCTACTGGCTCTATTACTGAGGGTTGGGGTATAAATGTGTGTGTGCAAGTGGCTTTGTTATTGCTAGATACATAACTGTTGTATGGGCAAATGACTGAATGCTTAAGTGTCCCTGTCTCTGAGCGGGTGGGTTGGTGCCTCTATGCTTTTGTAAATATGTATGTCAGTTGCTGTATAGTGGGAGACTGGAAGTTTAACTGGGCATATAGGTTTTAAATGGCAACTCGACCTAGCAGGAAAATGGACAGCAAACTTTACAATACAAGCCCCAAAGCATGTTTTAAAGATTACTTGTCTTGATGGGTGATTTAGTACTGTCAGTTCTTCAGTGCATATCTGACTGACTGTATCAGTCCCTTTCTGGTTCTGCCATTGGATATGTAAGTAACTGTGTCAGGATATCACTGGCTCTCTTAGTAACTCTATGGATCAATACATTTATATGGAAGTGTATGTATGGATTGCTATTGTATATGAGTGTTATTTTAAACAACAACGGTCACTAGAAAGTTCAAGATAAGGAAACAATCGAATGAATATAGACTCAATCAGTACTATATTAAGCGGACTTGTCCAGCCGGACAGAGGTCAAGTATTTACTTATAAGCCGATAAACCATCGTTTAGACATTAATACATTAAGTGGGACATAAGCCTGTGTCCTATTTGACCAACCTAGAACAATACAAAACAAAACAAAACAACAGGGGGCTCAGTCAAAGCTCATGGTTTGTTGTGAAGAAACAGTAAACATTTTCAAAGAAACAAATCGCGTTGAGCACCTTTACACTTTTAAAATGAATTATTTAGGACGTATAAGGTGTTTTTAAAGTGTCGACGGCGTTTCGATCCATTGGGGGAATACAAGGATCATCATCAGGACAACGAGTAATATGCCTGTATAGTAGAGCCTGAATAACCGGTATGCAGGAGCAACGGGGAATAGTCCGGCAGAGAATAGGTATAGTGTTAAATAACAGCTGCGGCAGAGGACGGAGGTTGGATCGGAGCCGCGTGTGCGTACTCAGGGGCACAATGGCCGATAAGGTATTGAAACAGGCTGAATAGCGGGATTCCGGTTCCCACACGTCGAGATCTACCCCCTCCTGAAGAAGCCCTCGGCGGACCCCCTTGACCTCAATAACTAGAGACCCATCTCCCTGCTCCTGTTCCCAGCAAAAGTCATCGAGAAAGCCATCAACAGCCAATTCGCCACCTTCATCGAAGAACACAACATTCTCGACTCCTCCCAATCGGCTTCAGAAAAAAACACAGCACAGAAACCGCCCTACTCGCAGCAACAGACGACATCTGCTCACTCCAGGACAGAGGAGAAACAGTAGCGCTCATCCTCCTCGACTTCTCAGTGGACTTCGACACATTCTCCCACTCTCAGAGAAGATTTAAAAACTAAGCAGAAGAATGGTATACCACTATCATGCAAAGCAACCATTAATAGCAACCTTTTCAACTTTATTCTCAGTGATACTGCCAAAGTTAATAAATCAAAACATCCCTTGAACTTGGACTATTAGATGCAGGATTGTAGTTATTTGCTATGCTGGAATAGTTACAGTTGCTTGAACCAATATAACCAATAATATTTTTGTACGTATATGTTTATTTCCTCTGTCTATTTCCTTTATTTCCTTTATTTGTTGTAAAGCGCTCTGATACCCGCAAGGGTCTTGTCCGCGCTATATAAAACCTTCAAAATAAAAAATAAAATAAATCCCTCTCCTATTTTACTTTTGTTATTGTACTTCTCAATGGTCAGTATTTCTTAACCCTTTCTTGCACTTCAGTAAAGATCCCAATCTGGTAGTGGTTTTAGGAGTATTTTCAAATTTGTCATGACCCTCAGCGTGGCCCACAAGTAATTTAGCAACACATTTGCGAATATGTATGGGAGTCGAAAAACGTATTTATGGTTGTACTCGTAATAATTTTAAACTACACTACACTTCATAAGAAACTCCTGACTAGGAAAATAAACCCTACTTCATAAATAAGGAGTCTAAACCATTTAACTAATACACTACAGTCTGTTTAATACCCTTCCCCCCACAGTGCCTTAGCTCATTTTCCATAGCAACCCCTTTAGAAGAAAAGGCCAAAAGTTCACAACACAGTTTATAAGCAACATACTGGTTTCAAAATGAACTGCAGCAGGTGTGGTTGACTATTCAGAATTAAAACAAAGCAATCTTTGCATTACATTTTATTTTTCTTACCAGAGCCAATCACAAATCTACTTATTTATCATGTAAAGGCACTACCTAATGTTATCAACCTGGATATTTACAGCATCCAATCAAATATGTATTCTTTCAAACAGAACCTGACCTCCAGTTTAACTGCCTTTCATTTTGAAAGCAGCCTCCTTCTGTTATGATAGAGGGTCTATTTTATATCATAGGGTGCCCCAGGCCCGTTCTGTCCACACCTGAGGTATGAGACCCTTATATTTGCCCTGCCAGCCTAATTTGTAGGCCGTGTTAAATTGACCAGAGGGTCCTGTGTTACTATATTACAAATACCCTGGGCCATCCTTGTCACTCAGCCAGCATGAACCCCTGCGTAGGCCCTGACAGCCTGATCTGTAGGTCTTTTGTTAAGTTGACCAGTGTTCTGCAGCCATTTTCACTGAACAGCAGGCCCTAGGCTTGTCTGACCACAATCCCTGCTAGCCTCTCTCAGCGCGGCCTCCTGCTCCAAACTAAAGAGCCCCTACCCTACCCGTGTGCGAAGTTCACTAGCGCAGAGTTCACCGTTTTTCTATTCTGTCGACATATGGCACATCACATCCTGGGTCTGTACATGAGAAACACAGAAGTTCCCACCGCAGCCGCATCAAGCTGGGGTGATGAATAACCAAGACACATATCCATATATGTATATTTTATTCCTTTGCATTACACATTTTCTGCTTGCCCTATGCAATTTACGACAAGCGCTTGGCCTGAGAATATAACCTTTCACCTAGTCTACGTTCCGCATTTAGTAGGATAGACACAACACGTCTGATAAAATGTTGTCACGATTCCACACATCCCTATCATCAGCCTAGTGAGTAACCACCCCCGCACCCCCTTTCAGGTACGAATGCACGAGAATGAATGGAGAAAGGGGCTGCGGCACTACAACTCCCAGAATGCCAAGGGACGGGACTTCTCCCAGTTGATTGGCAGCCACAGATTCAAACGACCTCATAAGCACCTCCTATACAGGAAGAAGGTGCTTGACAATCGTTTTGCTTTCCTGAGACGTGGCGGACGCTTTCCTTCCCGCGGAGGAATCCAGAATCACCGCCACTGCAATTTCCTCGAGTTACCTCTCGGTACTCCGACGCGACGTTCCTGAGACTTCGCTCTTGACACGCCGATCACCGAGGGCTGCGGAGAATCCTTTACCGCGCACACGCAAGTACTTGCTCTCTGAGAGTGTGCAATGACGTCCTTGTAGACAACTGTTTTTCTTCGTGATATCCAGCGATAGTTGTCATTTCCCGCTCTGAGGTCCCGGAAAGCCTGTATTCCCTCAGACAGAGACTCGTTTTAGCGGAGGCTTCCAGAAACTACCCTTCTCCTCCGCTGCTTGCTCCTCCTCTCTTTTCCCTCGTTCTCCTGCTTCCCCTGCCCAGTTGGTACAGACTTTCGTGCCCAGAGCTGGGGCGGTTTTCCCTTCGTCCTCATTGACCCTGCTGTGCTACTAACAGCTTTCTTAGAGGACACTGACTTTTGCCAAGGAGTAGGAGTTCCCAGTGGAGAGTGGACTGCCTTCCTTTTCCTTTGTGGGAATTCGGAGAGAGGATTACAAGCTGTTACTGTCTGGAGTTTGTAAGTGCCGTGGTGACAACCGAGGGAGGGGAAAGAGCATGAAGGGTGAATGAAAGACAGTATAGTGGTCTTATGCTTGTGTTCTTTCTTCTCTTCCCTTCTGTAGGGTGTTCCCATTACCCGGACCCAAGCACAGAGCAGCCTCAAGCCAGACGTTCCCCAGGCAGTGACCTTTCTTATTTTATCCCCTTCCCTTCTTCCCCGGGGTGCTGGGTTCCATAGCTGCGTTAATAGCACTGTGGGGCTTATCATTTCGGAGAGCTGGGAGGATTCTCAACACTCCATCGTTCCTGCTGGCTGCGGTTAAACGGTTAGTGGTGTCTAACTCTGTCCGTCATCACTAACCTTCGTGACAGATTGTCAAGCCCACGAAATACGACCAGCCTGAACGATGGACACAAACGTAGTGTTGTCCTCTTTACTTGAGAGCCTAAATGCGCTACAGGTGGAGGTGCACACTACGCGTTTAGAAAATCAAGACATCAGAAAAGAAATGGGGACCTTGCGTAGAGAGGTGGCAGGTCTAACAAGGAGAGGTCCTTACATTAGAGAGGCAACCCTCCCTCCTCCAGGGGCTACCACACATCCTCCAGCCAGAGAGGAACAGGCAGGTGGGGGGTTTTTCACCATGTCTTCGAGCCCCTTACAGCCGAGTGATTCAAGACCTACAGTCCATGTGATTCAGAATCCCAGTATTCCTTTGGCACCCCCTGAGAGGTTCTATGGCGAACCAAAGAAGTTTGAGACTTTTTTAAATCAGTGCAGGCTGCACTTCTTGTGTAAACCCGCTGTCTTTCAGGACGATACTGCAAAAACGGCATTTATGATGTCCTATATGGGAGGAAACGCCGCTAGCTGGACCATCCCATTGATGGAGAGAAATGATCCAGTATTGCATCGGTTCCCTGACTTCTGCATTGAATTACGGAAACTCTTTGATCGCAAGACACACATGTTAACCTTGGACCGTGAGCTAATCACGTTAAAGCAAGGGACACAAGATTTGCTTACCTACATCACCTCATTCAACCGTCTGGTGGTAGAAACCGACTGGCCGCCCGAAAAACGCACCTCCTTGTTCTACCAGGGCCTGAGAGGGGAATTGAAAGATGTACTGTCTCAAGTAGTTCAATTACCTCCGACGTGTGAGGAGATGATAGAATTAGCCGTGCAATTAGACCACCGGTTACAAGAACGCAAGGGAGATAAGACGCGGGGGGATTCACGCCTCTGGTACTCCAAACCAAAAGAGGCTACCGACACAAGACCCAAGACGTCGGACGGAGTGGAACCGATGCAGATCGGAGGAATACGAGGCCCTCTCTCCGTAGAAGAGAGAGAGAAACGGAGAAGGATGAAATTATGTTTATACTGTGGGAAGGGAGGCCACTTCATTCGAGAATGTAAAGCTCGAGCACAGCTTCCCGACAAGAGCCTACCTCCAAGAAGCCCTGCAGTGGGGGGCACAAAAGAGACGGCGGAAAACTAAAGAGCTCGACCCAGATTGAGATCGCTGGACCGGGCGGACGAAGAACCCAGATCTCCTCCATCATAGCCAATACCCTACAACCTGCTGTGGCTCACATAAATGTATCTGTATCCATATGGATAATCAGTGGTTCACCCCTGCACACCGACGCCTTATTGGATTCCGGGGCCACCGGGAACTATATGGATATCGCTTACGCTCAGAAAATAGGACTCACCAGCGTGAGAAAAGAGAAACCTGAATGTGTAAAGGCTGTCGATGGCTCCGTGTTAACCTCAGGACCAGTTACCTCACATACACCACCCTTACTAATGCAATTCGGGGAGAACCATCTAGAATGCATCCAGTTCGACCTCATTGATGCCCCGCAATTCTGTCTCATTTTGGGCATGCCCTGGCTAACTCTGCATGATCCTGAAGTCCGGTGGGCAGCCCGCACAGTTACCATGAACTCACAATATTGTAAAGAACATTGCACGCTTGACAAATTCCCCGTCGGCTCTGTCGAGACCACCAAGGCAAGGCTAGTGGCGAGCGCAAGCACCCCAGAAACCTGTGTTAACGCAACCCTGCTACCAGAAGAATACGCGGACTACAAATCCCTCTTTGATAAACAATCGGCGACACGACTCCCTCCACATCGAGTCTACGACTGTCGCATTGAGCTGATTCCGGGAGCGGATATTCCATGCAGTAGGGTGTACGCATTGACGGAGGCTGAAACTCACTATTTACAGAAGTACCTGGAAGAGAATCTAGCCTCTGGTTTCATTACACATTCATCCTCTCCAGCATCGTCTCCCCTCTTCTTTATACCTAAGAAGGATTGCGACGAACTTCGCACGTGTATAGATTATCGTGCGCTAAACCGCGTTACGGTGAAAAACCGTTATCCATTACCCTTGATACCGGTACTCCTAGACCAAATAAAAGGGGCACGTTATTTTACCAAACTCGACCTTCGTGGAGCGTACCACCTAGTGAGGGTAAAAAGCGGAGACGAGTGGAAGACCGCTTTCCGAACAAAGTTCGGCCTGTTTGAATACAGGGTGATGCCCTTCGGGCTCTGTAACGCCCCAGCGGCGTTCCAATACTTCATGGACGAAGTATTGAGAGGATATCTGGACATTTTCTGTATGGTCTATATAGACGATATTCTCGTGTATTCCACCACACTCCAAGAACACATTACCCACGTTACGGCAGTTCTGGATCGGCTCCGTCAGCATTCTTTGTATGCAAAATTGGAAAAATGTCTCTTCCACGTACAAGAGGTCGCCTTCTTGGGCTATGTAATTAATGCTCAGGGATTCAAAATGGATACGAGCAAGGTCAACGCTATCATACAGTGGAAAACACCACAAAACATCAAGGCAGTACAAAGCTTCCTAGGCTTTGCAAATTATTATCGGCGTTTTATTCAAGACTTTTCAAAGATTATCCAACCCATCTCACATCTCCTGAAAAAGAACGCTCCTTTTGTCTGGGGTGAGGCGGCAGAACGCTCATTCCGATGTCTGAAAGAGAAATTCACCCAAGCTCCCATCTTGCGCCATCCAGACCCTCAAATTCCCTTTATAGTGGAAACAGATGCATCACAATACGCTATTGGAGGCGTTTTGTCCCAAAGACATCCCAAGACAGGGCAACTACACAAGAAACTGAATCCTAGCGAAATCAACTATTCCATATCGGATAAAGAACTATTGGCAATAAAAAGGGCCTGTGAAGAGTGGCGACACTATCTATTGGGGGCTCACCATACGTTCGAAATCTATACAGACCATCGAAACCTGCTCTTTTTAAAAACAGCGAAAGCCCTAACCCCTCGCCAATTAAGATGGACTCTTTTCTTCTCAGACTTTGATTTCATTATCAAATACCGGCCTGGACCCCAAAACGGAAAAGCGGACGTCCTCTCCCGTCTTCCTATCGAGGAGGTGGACTTAGAGGAAGCAATCACGGAAACACCGTTTATTTTGGGAGATGGAGTAGTGGAGACATCCACCATTGCAGTAATCACAGCAGACCGATTCCTGCACGAAATTCATACATCCCTGACCAAGATAGACACTCAAGCCTGGTTAGCGGATGCCCCAGAGACGAGGTCGGAAAATGACGGTCTGCTGTTTGTTCAACACGCTCTGTATATCCCCACGACAGAATTACAAGAACAGGTGATGTCATGGGCTCATGATACGGTCTTGGGAGGTCATATGGGAATACAGAAAACAACAAAAGGGATAGAACGTTCCTTCTGGTGGCCAACGTTAAAAGCGGATACTAAAGGATACGTAAAAACCTGTGCAGTATGTGCTCAGGGCAAGGCAGTGCATACGAAACCCACAGGACAGTTACGACCCATCCCGATTCCTCCACGCCCATGGCATACCATATCTATGGATTTTATCGTGGAAATGCCCCCTTGTCAGGGATATACGACGATACTAGTGATTGTGGACCACCTGACCAAAATGGGACACTTTATCCCCCTGGAAAAGCTCCCTACGTCTTCCGAAGTGGCTAAATTGATGCTCCAACATGTAGTACGAGCCCATGGACTTCCCAGTGCGATCATAACAGACCGAGGAACACAGTTCACCTCCCGCTTCTGGAAAGCGATCTGTGCGTCGATGAATGTAGAAGCCAAACTTTCGACCAGTTACCACCCCCAAACAGACGGCAAGACTGAGCGCTTAAACCAAACTTTAGAGCAGTACCTTCGCTGTTTTACCATGCAGAATGCCACGGAGTGGATAGAGCTCTTATGGACAGCGGAATTCTCATATAATAATACCGATCACTCTACATTGGGATGCTCTCCGTTCTTTTGCTTATTTGGACACCATCCAAACATGCTCCCTTTCGAGTGGCCCATAGAATCACCCCTTCCAAGCATCCAAGAACACCATGCTCATCTCCGGGCAATCCTCATAGAGGCAAGGAACAACCTAAGGAAGGCCCAAGCAGCTCACAAACGATTTGCAGACAGGAAAAGAACCAAAGAACCTGAATATAAAATTGGGGATAAGGTCTGGCTAGCTACAAAACACATACATTTGAAAGGCATCGACAAACTAAAACCCAAATACATAGGCCCATACAGTATTGAAGAAGTCATCAATCCTGTAGCAGTAAGATTGGCATTGCCCCCTTCTTGGCGAATACACCCAGTTTTCCATGTCTCCCTTCTCCAACCCTGTGCACCCAACATCCGAGTTCTAGATCAACCCCCTCCAATTGTTGTAGATGGGCAGGAGGAATATGAAGTAAACAGGTTATTGGATTCCCGATTGATTCGGGGACGGGTACAATATCTAGTAGATTGGAAAGGATTTGGGGTGGAGGACAGAACATGGGAACCAGAGCAGAATCTCCATTGCCCCGAGTTAATAGAACAATTCCACGAAAACAATCCAGGAAAACCTGGACGACCGCCGAGACGGCGTTCCTTCAGGAGGGGTTCTGTCACGATTCCACACATCCCTATCATCAGCCTAGTGAGTAACCACCCCCGCACCCCCTTTCAGGTACGAATGCACGAGAATGAATGGAGAAAGGGGCTGCGGCACTACAACTCCCAGAATGCCAAGGGACGGGACTTCTCCCAGTTGATTGGCAGCCACAGATTCAAACGACCTCATAAGCACCTCCTATACAGGAAGAAGGTGCTTGACAATCGTTTTGCTTTCCTGAGACGTGGCGGACGCTTTCCTTCCCGCGGAGGAATCCAGAATCACCGCCACTGCAATTTCCTCAAGTTACCTCTCGGTACTCCGACGCGACGTTCTTGAGACTTCGCTCTTGACACGCCGATCACCGAGGGCTGCGGAGAATCCTTTACCGTGCACACGCAAGTACTTGCTCTCTGAGAGTGTGCAATGACGTCCTTGTAGACAACTGTTTTTCTTCGTGATATCCAGCGATAGTTGTCATTTCCCGCTCTGAGGTCCCGGAAAGCCTGTATTCCCTCAGACAGAGACTCGTTTTAGCGGAGGCTTCCAGAAACTACCCTTCTCCTCCGCTGCTTGCTCCTCCTCTCTTTTCCCTCGTTCTCCTGCTTCCCCTGCCCAGTTGGTACAGACTTTCGTGCCCAGAGCTGGGGCGGTTTTCCCTTCGTCCTCATTGACCCTGCTGTGCTACTAACAGCTTTCTTAGAGGACACTGACTTTTGCCAAGGAGTAGGAGTTCCCAGTGGAGAGTGGACTGCCTTCCTTTTCCTTTGTGGGAATTCGGAGAGAGGATTACAAGCTGTTACTGTCTGGAGTTTGTAAGTGCCGTGGTGACAACCGAGGGAGGGGAAAGAGCATGAAGGGTGAATGAAAGACAGTATAGTGGTCTTATGCTTGTGTTCTTTCTTCTCTTCCCTTCTGTAGGGTGTTCCCATTACCCGGACCCAAGCACAGAGCAGCCTCAAGCCAGACGTTCCCCAGGCAGTGACCTTTCTTATTTTATCCCCTTCCCTTCTTCCCCGGGGTGCTGGGTTCCATAGCTGCGTTAATAGCACTGTGGGGCTTATCATTTCGGAGAGCTGGGAGGATTCTCAACACTCCATCGTTCCTGCTGGCTGCGGTTAAACGGTTAGTGGTGTCTAACTCTGTCCGTCATCACTAACCTTCGTGACAAATGTGCATACCATGCACTTAGTGATGTGGGTAGAAGTGGCGTGAGATGACGTTACTGTAGGCACTTCTCATAGCCTTAAAATGTATAAAAAGGGAGCTCACACAGCCCTCGGCGGACAACCCCACCCGTCTGTTAGTAGATGGCAGGCGGGTGTGGGTGCTCCCCAAGCGCTCTTGTTTTTTGTTTTTAAGATACAATTTAACTTGCCAATATATTTGCTGTATATGCTATGTATGCTATTTTGCTATGCTATTTTGTCCCTAAATTGGCGTTTTCTTATTGAGCACTTCATACTTATATTACATTTGCATGGCTGCTTTCTTTTAGGTTTTAGGTAGGTACGTGAGTATTCTCAGTATTTTAGATCAAGTGTGTATTGCATTCTGAAAACATTTTCCTTGATTTAGCTTATGTTTTTCATAATGTATTTATAAATGTGTCTTTGAGGTTTTCTGAAGTGTCTCTCTTCAAACGAGTTCAATGCATTCTGATTCATGCGAGCTCACTATATTTGTATTTTGTATTTTTATGCCTTTTTCTTGAAGTTTCTTGAAGTTGCATCTTCTTAATAAAGCGGTTGGTTCTTTCAGCCTCGGTTTCCATGGCTCACATATCTTTTTTTCTTCATTTTTAGAGCGGGCGTTCCCAGACACCCCGGCTCAAATTAAGGTGCCCCTTTTGTCCCTAACTCACTCCCTCGATCATACGGTGAAGGTTCCCTGAGCCCTGTGCTCAGCCCCCTGCCCTCTTGACCCTTAAAAAAATATCCCTCCAACAGTTACAGCCTTCTACTGAGGACTACTCTTCCTTGCCTTCAAAATGGTTAGAGTGTGGATTGTGGGTCATAGCTTTGTGTTTTGGACTGGAGAGTGTGCTAGAAAGACTGGCATTGACAGGGACTTATGTGTGCCTAATTTGAACATTACATGGATTGGCCAGATAGGATTAAAATGGCATTAATTGCTGCCTTTGGTTGAAAGCATTATGGATTGCCAACATCCAGACCTCATGATTGTGCACTGTGGTGGCAATGACCTCGGCACACTAACAAGGGTAGGGCTGAAAATCCAAATGAAAGGATACCTTTGCTCAGTTAATGGTACTTTTCCCTCAGAATGCCTCGGCATTCTCCATCATATGCTAAAGGCAGGAATTAAAATGATCAAACGAGTTCTATTCACAGATAGAAAAGCCAGAAAACTTGTCAATAAAACTGTTTTTGCATTTATCAGAGATCATAACATGGGCTCTATCTGCAACAACGTATGTTTTGACATGGATGGTATGTAACCAAATAGCCACTCACTCACCTTACAGCCACTTACACAGTCACTCACTCATTCAGCCATTCAGACACTCACTCACTCACCCATACAGTTACTTATATACACACTCACCCCCCTATACAGCCACTCACTCACCCATACAACCACTGACACACCTACTCACTCACTAAACTGTAAGTCTGTATGATCCTCCACGCAGCCACCCCATCAATGTTATATTAGCCCCAGGGAAGTGGTTGTCCCCGGGGCTTAGGGAACCCATGGATAGGGGCCCCTTGGGCCTTCCTCCTTTTTAACCAATAAAGCCCAGGGGAGGTGGTGGTATCTGTGACTCCAAATAACCTGTAAGTCTGTATGATCCTCCTGTGACTGGAAAAACAAAATGGACTAACTGATAAAGTTTCTAAGTTATACATAACAATACAAAATTATTAGAAAATGATGTCGGCAAGGACTAAACGGGCGTCAGCCCACAACTGTGTTGTATATTGGATATAGGTCAAAGTTAAAGTGCAAAAGTATGTCGAGTGATGCAGATGGCACAAACAGACCTAAAGGAAAATACATAAAAGACTGTCAGCCTCACTCCCCTATCCGTCGGTACCCTTCGTTGTTCCTGAGCTTGAAGGGGAGGTACCGGCTTAGAGGAAGTCACGTCAGTGCCTGACCGATAATAAAGCATTATTTTAATTTCATCTTCACATACTTCTTCAAGGGCACCTGTTACTGTTCTGCTTTGGTTTTTAATATGTGCATTATGAGAAATAATGTCATCAAATCCGCATTATTGATACTTGTGTTCTGACTTTTGACACAATTGTATTGTAGAGCGGTGCCTCATTAACCTGAGCAGATGCCAGGTGAGGCGAGGTGCATACCCGTAGTATATCGGGAAAGTACTTTTACAATAATTATAGAACACAACGCTTTTGTGTTAAGATACATTATGAGTATGGTGCATAAAGGGTAAAAATTTCCATATGCTTAGTTGATCCTGAAGTGACGTTTTAGTAATCATGAATTGGATTTTCTGTGAGTGCTTTTCTGTTTGATTGCCTCTAGGTTTCTTTCCGGAATCACTATCTGCTCATTCCCTTCGGGATTTTCAGAAGTGGTCAGGTTGTACCGTTACAAAATTAATTTGTGTTTGGTAAATATATTCACACTTTTTGCAGGAGCTTATCCCATGGTCCTGACGAAAGCCCGGATTCGAACATTCATGGGCTGAAACATGTAGACCTGTTTTCTTTGCAGCTATTTTTTCAAGCTGTATAAGCACTGTTTTTACCTTGGTATCAAGGCAGCGTCTTATTAAAATACTTTTGGGCCTCGGTAGCCTATTTTAAACAGCACTTTTCCTTTTCACACTATCACCAGCACTGCAAGCATCACCCCATCGAAATAATATATGCTTTACCGACAGTTCCCGGTTCCCAGATGATGAAGCAAGCCACACTTGGTGTGGGTGATGGGAATCATTTTCTAATAATTTTGTATTGTTATGTATAACTTAGAAACTTTATCAGTTAGTCCATTTTGTTTTTCCAGCCACGGGAGGATCATACAGACTTACAGTTTATTTGGTGTATCATGTGTTGATTTGTGGATAAAAACTGTTGAAGTCTATAAATTTATCCCTTAGACCCCCACTCTTTATGAGATTTCAAATTTCTGTTGTTGGTATCTGTGACTCCCCTTTTTTCCGTTCCCGTTTGACGGATCGCTCCAAACTTTCCATGCACAGCAAGAATCACCCGGGCACTTTAAAAAAAAGTTATGAAGATTTGTCAACCGGCACCAAGGACTTAGGCAAGTCAAAAAACTCTTTTCCTATGGAAGCATGGCCCTAACTATACCTCCCTACTATATATACGTGGGTTTCACTTAGCTTCTTACTTTATCATAAACTTACCTTGCATTGTAAAGGTATGCGTGGTTAAGGCATTGCATTGTAATGTCATTACGTGGTAAATTGTAAATGATGCATGGTAAAGGCATGCCTTGTACTGTCTTACATCCCTTTAAGAATGATGCAAATGAATTCATAGATATGGAAGGGCATGGCATTAAAAAATGTATTGTCGGTGGATTCTAAAATCATGGACTTAAATGTTCTTGCGGATTTCTACCTCACCAAGGACCATTTAAGTTTATGTACCACTAGAACATACTGTTCTGCTTAGCAGTATTTTGACTGCAGTATTCTTTTCTGTTTTTCTGCTGCCACATACAACGCTTCTTGTTGCTTCACCTTGCTTTTCTCAAGGTCTATGATCCCTGCGTGTGCAGCGTTTAATGATGCTGAGATTAGCTAAATCCAATTTTCACTAACTTTACTTTTAAATCTTCTTTGCCACAACTTCCTTGCTAACACTTTCGAGTAGCACATTTTCTTTTTGACAGCCTTTTGTAAGAAATGCGACTCTATAAACGATGTAAAAACGCTTAAAAAAACCTTTCCTCATAAGTCAACACTGCTGTAAGATTAAATAAAAAAAGCCTTACATGGCCCCAACTTCCAATAACGCTAAGATGCACTCCATTTTCCAGAATAGTTATCAATTTATATTAAAATTACCTGTAGGTCACAGCAACAAAGCTTCCCACCAGGATAACCACTGTATATGTACATTAGTTCTAGTTAGATCTACCATATGTAAATGTGTCTTATGTCGTTATCCTGAATATCAGACATTATCCATCCCTCGTTATCTTCTTTGGTGGCTTGAGAAGGTTGTGGCATTTTGGTAAAGATTCAAATAAAGTCATAGGATGTTCGCACGATTACTTGATTTTACTCCAGGCTGCACACCAGGCTAATCTACCTAAATTGTAAATCTCTTTAATCAAAAGAGAATTTTTTTTTCTACTGTGATGGATTACAGAACCAAAGCTAGAGTTACAAAAATAGCAAAGGTCCTGACCAATAAAGTCAACCACACATAAACAAGAAAATAGTCATTCAGCCTCAGCCTATCTTTACTGAAACGAACGAGCAATCATTTTAAAGATGTAAACCTAAACAGAATATCAATGTATTCTCTGCACATCCAAGATTCGGCTTCTCTCCAGCAAGATTATAATTATTATATCATGTGGAAAGCTTTTCCATACAGCAGTGCAAACAGGCTGACTCACAGAGGGCCATATTTAAAAGGGCTTTATCTCTGCTTTTTTGGCTTACAAACCCAAAAAAGCGGAGATAAAACCAGCGCCCTATTTACAAGAGGGTGCTAACATGCATAATCGCATGTTAGCACCCTTTTCCCCAACGCCTCACTTTGCATCTCCAATGAAATGCAAAGTGGGTGTCACTGGGCGTACCCAAGATGGACTACCTTGCAAATATCGCTGATGTTTACATCGCAATATTTACATCGCAATATTTACAAGGCAGCCCACATGATTTTAGCACACATTAGATTTTGGCGAAAACTGCAGTTTGCTAAAATCCTGATTTAGCCATCCCTAACATAGGGGGTGGATTATGCTGATACGACGCTGTGGGTCGTATCAGCAAGGTTATCACCCTTTTGCAGGGAACATCGCTGGAAAACCAGCGATGTTCCCTGCAAAAGGGCGATAACCTCTCTATCTCTGTAATTTTTATCGCCCTGAAGTAACACGTTGTTAATAACGTGCTACCAGGGCAATAAATACCAGAGATAGCCCGCGATAATATAATTATCGCTAAACACGGCCAGCGATAATTATCGCTGGCCATTGTTAATATGCCCCAAAGTTCTTCTTGTGGCAAGCAAAACCTTTGCCCTCTCTAAGTCGCACATGTACCTCATTCACAAAAGCTAAAATGACACTAGGCTCCCAACCTAGCTTACTTTTCATATTTGAACTTAGTGTATGTTTTAAATTCTGTTCGTGCAGTGCAAGCTAAAGTACAGATTGTGAGCGAGATTCAAAATGATGCAATGAATCAACTGAAAATTTGCCTTAAGTATTGTATAAGTAAAATGCGAATGTTAACTAAATTTACAGACAACACATATCACACACCTAGATTGAACATAATAGTGAGCAATGAAGGATGAAAACTGTTGAACGCCCTGTAACATGAATATTTGTGGGTATTCGCTTATCACTTGCAAGTAGATTGTTTCTTTTAACGTTAGGAGTGTTTGTGTTTTCAGAATGTGAAGGGGAGACACCCATATTAAATGAAGAATATAGGCCTCTACAATGGTAAACCAATTTTCCTAGTGAAGGAACAGTAACAAAAGTTAAATGTTTTAATGTATATTTTTTGCATTCTTTCAACTTGATGAAAATTTTGCATGCACATATATTGCGAATGTGAGTTGTCTGGAAACTTAGGACAGGAAGAGATTTTAGGAGTATTCCTGTGATCTTTACTGCGTCCAATAAAAGGAAAATATTCACCTGAAATGAGGAATAGTACAAACTGGTGACGGGTCCCTAGGGTGGCACAATTCATCCTCTTCAGTCCAATTGGTCTAGGTACTAGGGCTACCATTTACCAGGGACTTACTGGGGTTGCTGAAGTTGTGCCATTCATGGCACAGTTTTGAGGAAAGAGCTCTGGCACTGGAAACATGGATAACAGGGAAACAGTGCACTTTCAGTCGAAATCACATCATGGTCCAGGCAAAAAGTGTGGGCTAACCATGCCAAAAGAGGAACCTTCCCACATGACCCTCCCCTCAATGAAAAAGGATGAAATGAAGCTTTCCCTAGAGAGTCTTCCTCTTCTAAGTGGAAGAACCTGAAAAGACCATCTGCATTGGCATGCTCAGACCCAGGTCTGTGTTCCTCTCTGAAGTCCATTCCCTGTAGAGATATGAACCACATTAACAGTTTGGGGGTTCACCTTTAATTTGTATGAGCCATCTGAGAGGCCTGTGGTCAGCTTGAACTAGGACGTGAGAACCAAACAAGTATGGTCTCAAACTTCTTCAGGGACCAAACCACAGCAGAGGCTTCCTTCTCAGTGGCAATCCAATGTTGCTCTCTGGGGAGGAATCTCATGCTAATGAGAGCAACAAGTTGGTCATGGCCATCAATAATCATTGGTCTAGGGTTGGACCTATCCCATGTTCAGAGGCATCTGCCTGCACTATGAACTGCTTGATATTATCTGGAGTTTTCAGAATGGACACTGAGGACCTTGCTTCTTCAGGTTGTCAAAAATCTTTTGACAGCTCCTGCACAGCTAACCTTCTTGGACATCTTTTTGGAGGTCAATTCTTTGAAGGGGGCACAATGGACCCATATCCCTTCACAGACCTCCTGTAGTACCCAGTCAAGTCAAGTAAAGCTGTGACTTGGGTCTGTGTTGTTGGAGGTAATCAGTCCAATAATAATAGTCTGGACCTTGGGTTGTAAGGGTTGAACTGGCCTCCACCTAAAAGGTGGCCGAAGTACACTACTTTGTCTGGCCTATCTGGCCATTGCTTTCCTTGATAGTGAGGCCTGCACTTCGTAGAGCGTCAAGGACCTTGCTGAGGTGGATCAGATGAACCTGCTAGGTGAAGCTAAAGATCAAATATGCTGAGCTATTTGGGTGTGCTTAACCTGTCAATTAGCCATTCAGCACTAGGAATTGGTTGTGCATCTGTGTTGGTTACTGCATTAAGGCCCCTATAGTCCACACAAAACCTCATCTGTTTCTTTCCACCCTGGGTGTGAGGTTTGGGGAGTAAAACAAGTAGGCTGGCCCATGGGCTCTCAGATGGCTCAATGACTCCCAATTCCATATTCTTGCTTACTTCAGCTTTGATAATTCCATATTCTTGCTTACTTCAGCTTTGATGCTCTCCTTGACATGATCAGACTGCCTGTAGATTTTGTTTTTGACAGGTAGGCTGTCCCCAATCTCCACATCATGTGTACCAGTTAGTCTAACCAGGGGTCAAGGAGAAGATCTCAGTACACTGATTTAGGGCTTGCCTGCAATCAGTCTGCCCATTGGGCAGTGAGGGTGTCTGCCAAGACCATGCCGTCAAATGACCCAGTTTTAGGTTTGTTTGAGAGGAGTTCAGGGAGAAGTTCACTCTCTGCTTCCTGATCCTGACCTGTGACCATCCGCATGGTCACTTCAGCCCTGTCATGATAGGGTTTATGGCGGTTTATATGGATGATCCTTTTGGGGATCAGGCAAGTGCCAAGGTCCACAAGATAGGTGACCCCCCCTTGTCTCTCAAGGAATGGGTAGGACTTAGTCCATTTGTCCTGGATGGCTCTAGGAGCCACAGACACCAAATCCCACACCTACTGCTCTGGTTGGAACTCCACCATGGGAGCCTTTTTATCATTCCAGTCCTTCTTGAGCTCTTGGTTGGCCTCAACGTTTTTGGTTTCTTTCTCCATGTACTCAGCCGTTGTGGAATGAAGGCCAGGTACATAGTCCACAATATCCTGTTTAGGCTCTTTGAAAGGTTTCTCCCATCCTTCTTTTGCAAGACACAATAGTCTGCTTACAGGATGACCAAACAGAAGTTCAAAGGGAGAAAACCCTACACCCTCTTGTGGCTTCTCCCTGTAGGTGAAAACCAGTCATGGCAGTAGGACATCCCATATCCATCTCAGTTTTTCAAGGAACCCGCCAATCATACATGTCAATGTCTTGTTGATCCTTTCAACAAGTCCATTGGTCTGTGGATGATATGAGGTAGTGACCAGTAGGTCACGCCACACTCAGCCCACATGGTTTTAGGTAAGCAGACATAAAGTTTGTACCTTTGTCTGATACCACCTCCTTAGGAAAGCCCACCCTGGTAAAGATACAAAGCAGAGCCATGTCCACTGCAGGGGCAGTGGTAGTTCTAAGGTGATAGGCCTCAGGATACCTGGTAGCATGATCCACTACCACCATTGTGAATCTGTTTCCTAATGCTGTGTAAGGGTCAAGGGGACCAGCAAAGTTAAATCCCTACTTTTCAAAGGGAACTCCCACCACTGGGAGTGTAATTAAGGGGGACCTAACGTGGCCACCTGTCATGCCACTGGCTTGGCAGGAGACACAGGATTTACAAAACGCATTCTCCTTCTGGGACATACCTCGCCAGTACAAGTGGTTCAACAACCTTTCCCATGTTTTGGTCTGGTCAAGATGCCTAGCTAAAGGGATGTCATGGGCCAATGTGAGGAGAAACTCTCTAAACTGCTGAGACACTACCACTATCCTAGTCAATGAATCAATCTAACTTTAGGTACCTTTAGACTTCCAGTTCTGCCAGGACTTCTTGGTGGGATCATCACAGAGGTGCCAAGGGGCATGGCCCAGAGAAGCCTTGGTCTGCCGTGGAGGGACGAAGACAGGCCCACACGTGGCCGGGTCTTCACTCTGCCAGCTGCCTGATGTTAAGCCAAGGCCTCATTTTTTTGAGCCACGCCACCTTCAGGCAAGCAGGAGTATGGATGATGGATATCTGCCCTCCATACAGCATGGGCTCTACTGCAACATTCAGGTGTCCCACGTCGTGGGCTTCCCAGCATTATTTTAAGTCCCCACTGTTGCGAATCCGTCTTCTCCAGGCATGTAGGTGTATGGACAGCATAGTCCTGCCCTCCAAACAGCATGGACATTAGTGCAGCAATCTGGCAACCCAAGCAGACTTCGGTATATTAATTAAAGGCCCTACTGATGCGAGCCCAGTCTCCTCCAGGCATGCAGGAGTATGGGCAATGTAGTCCTGCCTTCCAAACAGCACGGGCACTACTGCAGCAAACTGGTGTCTCACGCAACAGGCTTCCTGATGTTACTTTACGGCCCCACCTATACAAGCACTGCCTCCTCCAGACATACAAGATTATGGGCTACATAATACTGCCCTCCAAACAGCACAGGCACCATTGCATTAATCTGGATTCCAAGCAGACAGTCAACAGCTGACAAAGAAGTGAGTCTACTACTTTTTCCTGAACTGGAGTGGTGATGGAGCAGTCCGGATGGGTACAAAAATATTGTTCCAAGTTCTAGGTGCATATGAAAAAAACTGCCTTGTTTTTCTTTTTTACACTCTCTCTTCAGTCTGATGGTGCCCTAATTGCAGGCACACTGAGAGCCACCAAAGATGTTGAGTTTGTCTGTAAGAAAAGGGGAGGGGATTGTCATAATGGCTTTTTGTAAATGATGCAGCTATTAAAGTGATCATACTTCTTCAGGCCTTTGTAAAATGTGCTGAGACATGTAGGACGTCATTAAGGGGTTACTAATGTTGAGCCATGGAGGCCAAGGATAAGGGCGCTGCAACCATCTAGGCTGCAAGTGCTTGAACATCAGTCCTGAAGTCGCTGTCTAGAAAAAGTGATTCACTTTCTGTACAAGAGAGAGCTGCCACCTGTCTGTCTCAGTTTTTTTGGCAATGTGGTCTTAGAAGGTGAGGTTACTGTTCAGGGTGAATCCAGGTGACCTGATATTCAATGAAAGCTTGGGTTCGAAGCCATCAAGGTTCATGCCTTTAAGTCAGGTTTGCACTATTTCCTGCCTGTTGTTCTTGATAAATAACAGGAATTCTGTCTTGGTGGATATGAGCTTCAGACAGGAGCAGAAAATCCAAATCTCAATGAGATGCCGGCAGTGTTTGAGGCATTGGATGTCGGGAGCAGAAGACACTTTCAAGTACAGTTATGTATCATCGGCATAATGGTGACTTTTTTCATTTTTTTATCTGTGTGTTGAGCCTGCATGCAGAGGTTATAGATGATGGGGACAGTATGGCACCTGGATGACTTTGTGGGTGACAGAAATCTTTAGGAATACAGAAGTGCCTATGTGAGTTGGTTGAAAACGAGAGATCAGAACCAATGAATAGCATTGCCTGAATCGCATCTTAGAGTCCACGGTGTAAGCGAGATTGGATTGGTCGACTGTGTCACAAGCAACTGAAAGGTCCAGCAATATCGGAAGGAAGTAGTCGTATTCATCTATTGTCAGCAGGGCATGACCTAGAATGTGCAAGGTAGTGGCTGTTGCACTGCAGTGTGATCTGAAGAAAGAATGGTAGCTGTGCAGGGGATGGTTATAACAGATGTGATATTGGGGTTGAGCGTAGATTGCATTTTCAATAACCTTGCCAATGATGGGGAGCTAACTAATCTGCCAGTAGCTGTTAAGGTCATGAACATAAATTATTCAAAGAAACGTAGAAATCATAGGCAAATATTTTGCTGTTTTCTTTGGCTGCGTTGGCATTCTATATGGGCTGCCGCAAAAAATACACGCTCTAGTTACCCTCCAGGAATGAGTTGCACTCTGAGCCAGCATCGGCACCAGGCCTTTAATAGGTAAAAACATAGTCTCCCTCACGATACAGGTAACAGCCTTTCATCCTTCATTGCCTGACGCGTTTCGAAGGGATAAGTCCTTCTTCTTCAGAGGCTGGATGTTCAGGTGAGTGCTTCCCACCACCTCCCATTAAATGCCAGAATACGCCCTCAAATGGGCCGGTCCCATGACACGAAGCATTGTGGGAGATGTGGTTCTGAATAATGGCACCTCTTGCTGTCCTTAAGCAATGCAAGCCCCCAGATGGGCCTCGTGAGGCAGTGTCCGTTATTGATCCTTGCCGGCTCTCCGCCATTAGTTCCGTGTATCTTGAACCTGCGGCCCCCTCAGCATCTCGGGGTGGTGCAAACTCTACGGCTGTGCTGCCGCAAAAAATACACGCTCTAGTTACCCTCCAGGAATTAGTTGCACTCTGAGCCAGCATCGACACCAGGCCTTTAATAGGTAAAAACATCGTCTCCCTCACGATACAGGTAACAGCCTTTCATCCTTCATTGCCTGACGTGTTTCGAAGGGATAAGTCCTTCTTCTTCAGAGGCTGGATGTTCAGGTGAGTGCTTCCCACCACCTCCCATTAAATGCCAGAATACGCCCTCAAATTGGCCTGTCCCATGACACGAAGCATTGTGGGAGATGTGGTTCGGAATAATGGCACCTCTTGCTGTCCTTAAGCAATGCAAGCCCCCAGATGGGCCTCGTGAGGCAGTGTCCGTTATTGATCCTTGCCGGCTCTCCGCAATTAGTTCTGTGTATCTTGAACCTGCGGCCCCCTCAGCATCTCGGGGTGGTGCAAACTCTACGGCTGGGCTGCCGCAAAAAATACACGCTCTAGTTACCCTCCAGGAATGAGTTGCACTCTGAGCCAGCATCGACACCAGGCCTTTAATAGGTAAAAACATCGTCTCCCTCACGATACAGGTAACAGCCTTTCATCCTTCATTGCCTGACGCGTTTCGAAGGGATAAGTCCTTCTTCTTCAGAGGCTGGATGTTCAGGTGAGTGCTTCCCACCACCTCCCATTAAATGCCAGAATACGCCCTCAAATGGGCCGGTCCCATGACACGAAGCATTGTGGGAGATGTGGTTCTGAATAATGGCACCTCTTGCTGTCCTTAAGCAATGCAAGCCCCCAGATGGGCCTCGTGAGGCAGTGTCCGTTATTGATCCTTGCCGGCTCTCCGCAATTAGTTCCGTGTATCTTGAACCTGCGGCCCCCTCAGCATCTCGGGGTGGTGCAAACTCTACGGCTCTAAGACTGCTGATTCAATTTTGGGAGAGTCATCGCCACTCCATGGAGAAGAATTGACTAGTTTCCAAAAAGCTCTTTCATTTTTATATACACTCGCCTGTTTTAGTGTTTCCCATGCGTCCTCTCTTATATACTGTTTTCTTTTCTTTACTGCACTTTTATACTGGGTTCTACAACGGTGAACCTCAATGGGATTCATAGAACTCCTATGTAGTGCCTCCTTCAGGGATTTATGGGCATTAGTACATGCAACATCAAACCACCTTTTTTTCATTTTAGTCGGGTGAGCCTTATTTACAAATAATTTCTATCTCACTCCCTGACAGATATCCAGGAAAGCATCAATTACCTTCGCTGGAGAGGTAGTCTCACACAAACATGCGTCAAAAGCATGTTTCTTCTTAGTAATCAGTTGGGTAAGACATTCTTCTTGAATTACCTGGGTCCACCTTAAACTATCTTCGTTTTGCTTGGCTAGTTCAATTTTGCCTGCCATATGCACGTGTCTATCTGGCCTTTGTTTAAAAAGCTGATTAGTCGCTAGGTGAAGACTCGTGTGTGTGCAAAAATTGGAAACTAGCCCAGCAGCTCGCCTCATTATCAAAATGTGGTCTATGATACCATTACCTGGTCTCCCATTAAAGGTGTCTGATTGACCCACATAGGGCATTGAGATCTCATTCTCAAATTTCATCTCAAATTTGAGAAGTGTTTCGTTTATCTGTTCCCCAACCCTGGAATATCCTCAATATGGGATATTCCACACTTTTTAGTTGAGGAGTCCATACACTGTCGAAGGTTAAAATCGCCTCCCCACATGATTATCACCTTGCTTTTCTTTTGACTTGTAATATCTTCCAGGTCATTATTAATCTCCTGTAGATAATCCATTATCGTTTTGTCATTAACATTATTGTAAAAGTTAACTATTGCTATACTCGTGTGGCGTTTCACACTACAGACCACTAGCTGATAGTAGGGGTGGTCTGTATGAGATACAATATTTGTAAATTGCAGTGTGTTTGATATATATATACTCAACCCGCCTTTGGCCCTGCCATATCTAGAAGGTAATGCCACAGTGAAATAAGTTCTATACCCATCAACAAAAGAAAAGAGAGGAGCTCCGACACCCTCTGTGAACCACTGGCTGCAAGAACAAAGGCTGAGGGAGTAATGGATTGGTGGATGGAGTGATTTATTTTTTTCATCCAATGATTCAGGTAAAAGGCTGCTCATGCCCTGCAATCACTCCAAAGGGGGTGGAGATGGACTCATAGCATCACTGCCCTCACTTGCAGAGGCTATGGCTCCGTCCATAATTACAGGGAGAATAATTACTAGTCATTATTCCACAAAGGTGCAGACAATAGCACTTAACCAGTGAGTATGGTTCTGCTGGCAAGTGAGGATATGAGGCCGATCTCGAACATTTGGGACACTGTCGGGCTCCTGACCAACTGCACTAACCGGCGAGAGCGACTATGGGTAAGTCATCAAAGAAATGGAAGAGGGCCCAAGGGCGCTGCCCTCTTTGGGAGCCAGTGAAAATGAGTGTGGCAAGGAACTTACAGCCACCAATCAGGGTCTATCAAAGAAACTACGGTAAATAACATATTACAGGCAATACCTGACTTCTCGGAAGTGCTGGAGGCAAAAATAGACACATTAGTGGTGGACATGGGGATCCTGAGGGATGACCACAGGCCTCTAGTAGAACGGGTTATGAACACAGAATGAACGATGTCGGACCTCCCCCGGTGATGGGGACCCTAAAAGAACGATTTGCTTCTATGGTAGAGTCAAGACATTGGAATAGAGAGCAGAGGATGCCAAAAATAGAGCCTGACGGAACAACATCAACTTGATAGGCCTGCCCAAACATGCTGAAGGGCCTGACATGATGATCTTCCTTGAGAAATGGCTTAAGGATGTTGTAGCACCGGATGGTCAGTCCCCCTTCCTTGCCCTGGAAAGGGCACACAGGGTCCCAGTGAAACCATTACCTCCTAGTGCACTGCCTTTCCCTGTGGTGGCCAAACTACTTCACTATAAAGACCTAGACAACATTGTACAACAGGCGAGATTTTGTGACAACATGAAACTGGGGGAACAGTAGGGTCAAGCTGTTTCTGGATTTTCACTAGAGAGTTCCAAAAACAGTGGTCCACCTTCCTGAAGGCTAAACAGCAACTCTGCCAGATGGGAGAGCATTAGAAAATGTTGTTTCCTGCCAGGTTGAGAATGGCCACTGCAGCTGGGGTGTCGTTTTTCAGATCACCCCAGTAAGTATGGGAGTGGAGAGATTAGAACCCACCCTCTGAAAGTGACCCTTCTCCCTTGCAAAGAAGATAATTTTGGAGAAAGCAGAGACACTGAGCATGCAGCCTCAGAAAGGGCAGAGGTGCAGCATGAACAGTTGCAAGTGGTGGAAGTGGTGGCAAAGATGAGTGAATCGCAAGTGAGCTCTCCCATTGAAATTGGAGGAAGATGGCATTAGGGACTTTGAATCTGATCATGAATCGGTCTCTTTGAACAGCTCAGATACTGTGTTAACTACGTTGATGCCTTGGACAGCTGATGATCTAATGTGACTGTGTGTACTTTCAGATTGACAGGAAATAGCACCCGGAAGAGGGACTCCAATTGGGTGCACCGCAGGAACTCTGCTGAAACATTTTGTCCCCTCAGCAGTGTGGTTATACTAATTACATGATGCTGGATGGTGAGCCATCAAGTCAGGAGGCGTCCATCTGGTTCACTAATAGCTTGGCTTGCCAACCCTGCTAAGATAGACTCCGTGACACTGGAGACCTGTTGGACTGGAAGATGGGGCTGGACTTGTCGAGCCATCTGGGCAAGTGTTGGTTGGCAGGTGAGTGGCCATCATTAAGATGGTGGCACTTCTCAGACTGTTATACTTATTTCTGGTTTGGCCTGTATTGATTCCTCGCACTTCATTTTTGGAACTAGACTTGCTCCTCATTGCCTATATTTAGAGTACGAGTTGCTGAAGAGCGTCCCGAGCTAATGTGCACCTTCCTGGTGACGCATACGCAGTGGTTCACCCAATGGATGCACCTTCCACAACAGACCAGGCCGGCAACCTCGGCATCATCTTGGACAGCAAGCTATCTATGAACAAACAGATAAATGGAGTCTCCTCTGCCTGCCTCCACACCCTATGCATGCTCCACCAGATCTTTAGGTGGCTCCCACTCAACACCAGATGGCCCATCATGTAGGCCTTCATCAGCAGCAGGTTGGAACACCCTCTACGTAGGAATCACCACACGCCTCCTGAAGAGGAAGAGACTACACACAATGCAAAACTCAGCAGCCAGACTCCTCCTCGACCTGCGGCGATGTGCCCACATCACTCCCCACCCCAAGAACCTGCAATGGCTCTTGATCCAGAAGAGATACCACTTTAAGATGTGGGGCCACGCACACAAAGCTCTGCAAAACAAAGGGCCAGTATACTTCACCAAATGCAGGACCTTCCACCAACCGACTAGATACCCACGATCCCCCTCCCTCTTCCTCACAGACACCCTCTGGATCTGCCGATACAACAGCAGAGGACCCTCTTTCTCACAACTGGAGGACAAAGCTTGGAACAACTTCCCCCAGCAGCTAAGGTCCTCCTTATTGCTCCATCAATTCTGGGAAGAACTCAAGACCTGGCTGTTCGACTGATCAGATCCCCACCAAGCAGTGAGCATCTCCAGCACCATGAGACCCTCATGGGTGATTTGCTGCACTTTACACCATAAGGGGAACGGCCACCGTCAGCATTGCCTATCTACCTACCTTGTCTTGCCTGATATCTTCCCGCCGTGAGGGGAACGGCAACCAGGAGAACACATCTCCCAGCGGCCCTGCTGCGGCGCCAGCCGTTACGCTTCCGCCTGCACCTGGAGGCGCAATAAGACGTGGATGGGCGTGCCCGGGCCAAGCCCGGGCCAAGGGCGGGCCTGTCCATGCCTGTAGGAGCCCGGAGGAGGCTGGGCTGGGCCCTCTCTCTAGCAACAGGCCTCCGACAATCCTTCTCTGATCCCCAGCTACCGTAACGTTTCTTGATTTCCTTTTCTGCCTCTGCGTTTTGCGCGCACTGTGATTGGGACTTATTTTTGTGGCGCAGAGACTTATATTGACAACCTAACCATGAGCAACCCTGCAGTGATTAAGAGCAAGGGATCCAAGGGAACTCTGTATGCCTTCATAATGAGGGCAGTATCACTACTCTATTACGAAATTGAACTAACAGAGAGGCGGCTGTCTCTAGAACCCTCATTTTTGCCGAGGCTATCCTCACTAGGAACACCCAACCTGGGTGGTATTCCCCAAAATCAAACTTACTCATCTCCCCTCATTTCAGGGGCGGCATTGGTCACCCTGGATACCCCGGCCCTCGCCTATGATGAACTGGCAGCACCACATATGGATACCATTAACGGGCCCGTCATTGCCTCTAGGACTCGGACTTCCCACCTCCCACAGATGGCACAAGGGCTAAGACGAAGGCATCTGTGAATTGCAAGAAGGGTGCGGGCCCAGTAAAGCAAAAACTACAAAAGGGGCCTCAGCGTAACCCTCAGTGTAACCCTGAGGTGATGACCTGTTCTATAGGTACACAGACTACAGACGCTTCCTCGCTAATGCAGCCTTGCCCTCTGGAGGATAAATCTGCCACCATCGCTGCCGCGTGACCGCCTTGTACATCGTCCTTGAACGGATTAAGGAATCCATAGACAAAAACTTTGCTCTATTGAACGGTTACCTAGAGCATCTGGACGTGTATTGATTAACTTGTTTGGTCGTTTAGAGTTGTCTTCCATCCCCGTGAACCCCCAGGTGTCGAGGGAGAGCCAGGGGTCCGGCAATGTTCCTGATCATCAAAAGTCAGCCCTGGTTCCCCTAGAGAAATTGTTGGCCATGACATCGGTCATTGAGGACCTGTTGAGTAAAGTGTAGGCTCTAACAACACCCTGCATAACCACCCAGTGAGCACATTGAATGACCGCAGGGCAGCTCAGCCCCCGTTGGCAGATATCTTACAATCGGTCCCCGGGGCATGTGTTGGCTCTAAGAGCACACCTAATTTAAATCATAACAAAGCACCAGCACAAATAGCGCCCAGTGATTCTCTAAGTATGCCTAACCTGTGTACTATTCCAAGGGAAAGGGACAGGGTAAACGGAGAGGAGGTGACCTTTAATTTACCACCAGAGGTCACACCATACACAATAATATTGGTGAGTGTACCACAACTCACCTCAAAGTCAACTGAATCTTGAGAGTCCTTACAAAATAAGGCCCTCTTTTGGCTCGGATCCAAATCTGGCCTAACCAATGTCCTATTTAGGGAGTTTAAAATGGCAATGAGAGTGGAATGGGTGGGGAAAAGAGATAAAAGGTTCCCTGGCGACTGCATTGTTCTTACATTTAGAACGCCAAATCTAACACAAGAGATTTTGCGCCGACAGGGTTCCAATCATGTGATCAGTCATGGTATAAATGTACTGCCCTTGGGTTATTTCTACCCTCCTATAAACCATGTTTCTAATGTATCACAGCAGACCCCGGCTTACCCCATGAACCATTCCTAACTCACCCTACCCTTGTTCAACAGATTTGAGATGCTTTCTTCCCTGGAGGACATTGATTGACTTAGAAATAGTAGTAGTAATGTGGCTCAATCCCAAACCCCAGGAAATAACTCACCGTGTCCAACCTCGCCATGTATAGCCCCCCTGGCTAACGTCGAGCAAGCCGACATTGAGGCAGGAGATATTCCCAATAACTATTATACTCAGAACGGAAAAACTCATTTTATCATAAATACTTTCCACAGTGACGTATCAAATAGCCTTGTTCATCATCTTGATGGCCCCTATGCCGTCCTCTCACCTATCGATTGTGCATCTCAGCCTGTGCCTAGAACTAATGAAATGGAAATTCTGTTTTGGAATGTGGCAGGCCTTAAATCCAAATTGACTAACCCTGCCTGGCTGGAATTTATCCATAAATTCGATATTATATGTAATCAAGAAACCTGCACGGATAATATACAACATATTAATGGTTATAAAACATTCTTCACCCCAGCAGTTTCTTCGAGCCGGGGAGCAACAAGGGTGGCCTTTCTGCCTACATTTCCTATAGGTTAAATGCACGCAAGATAGACTCTGTAGAGTCCAAGACCTATTATCAGGTGCTTAAAATTAACCCTTTGAGTGCCCCGCCCTTTCCACGCCCTGTGCCGGGCGTTTCATTAGCGGGCGGGGCTCATGACGAGATAGTCTCGTCATGGGCACAGCGCAACCGCGGCCCATGACGAGACCATCTCGTCATGGGCACTCAAGGGGTTAATATAGACAATATTTATTGTTTAGTTCTAATACATTTCTATAATAATATACCCGCCGTGGACACTGAACAAACTCTAATGCATCTGCAGAGAGATTTGGATAATATTCAAAGGAGCACTGGCAAAGACTACTGCATAATTTGGGGAGGGGACCTTAACTGTGGACCCTGCCCACATACCATAGGAGATGTTTGTGGTATTAAACTAGATGATGATAATGACTCGTCTCATTTTTTACACTCTGCTCTTGGCGACCAATTCAATTTGTTAAAATATATTCTGGATCTGGGCTTTGCTAATAATGTATGTCTATCCCCAATTCCTTTTAGTAGCACTTTTAATGGCCGTGGCCTGTACTCAGTCATAGACCATATACTAGTATCAAATAGATATGCTGACAGAATACACTATTTTAAAGTACATCCCGTTGCTTTTAGCGACCATTACCCTATTAGCGTTCTCTTAGATCTTCCTGCCAAGGTGCTAACTAGTAAAACATTGGCTACCCACCCGGGGGAAGATATTGTTATTAATAGACAAAATAGCTATAGAGTCAAGTGGGCAGGCGTCAACACATCACAACTATGGAAGCACCTCTTAACTAGCTGTGAAGATGACTTCATGGTCTGCCTCGATAAAACTGCTAACAAGTCTGACTTACTTAGCTCCTTCATAAACATATCTCAGTCTATACAAAATAGATTAAGGGTAAAAGGCAAAAAACGGGCAGATAAGAAGAGTGGCTGGCTTGACTCCAAATGTTCAAAAGCTCACGCAGCCATGATAACTGCCTTACATAAGCCCATAAAAGACCGAGGATCAATAAAAAGGGCTAGATTAACATACAAGATGTCCCTTAAGGAACGCAAGTCGGCCATAAAGCCAGAATTGTAGCAAAATCTAAAACAAGCATCAGATCTGAAAGACATGAAAGGTTTTTGGAAGACCGTGAATGCCCCCTTTCTTGCCTCGGGTAATACGCCCAGCATTGAAATAACAATAGAGGAGGACAAATGGGTGACTCACTTTTCTAGTCTATATAATAATCTGGTGGATTCCGAAAATGAAGAGGTCTTAAGCTTAAACTACTCAAATTATCTTCCGATTGAGATTGATTTTGATGCCCAGGAGGTGATTTTAGCCATAAATGCGAGTACGGGGGTAAAGCCCCAGGCCCAGACAGCATACCAGTGGATCTATTTAAATCAAGTCCAGCGCTCTGGGGCCCCCTGCTAGCTATGGTCCTAAAGGTCGGCTGGGATTCACAGCCACCTGGACGGTGTCCATACTCGTCCCTATATATAAGAAAGGCAATCGCGACGACCCATCCTGTTATAGACCGATATCACTACTGGACTCTTTTGCAAAGGTGGCCAAGGGTGTTGTCTTAAATCGTCTCCAGCTCTGGGTGGAGGAAAAGGGCATCATTTCAGAGTTACAGTATGGTTTCCATCAAGGTCTGGGCACTGTTGAACAGAATCTGAACCTGAATCTGGTGCTGGGAAAATATCTACAGGCCAAAACGGGGAGTCTATTTTTGTGTTTTGTTGATTTGAGTTCAGCATTTGACTGTGTCAACCACCAGAAGCTATGGAGTATTTTAAAGACCATGGGGGTTGATTCACCTATCCTAAATTTTTTAAAACCTAGATGCCAGGGCCCGGGTGCGCTATGGGAGAGGCGTCGAACTCAGCCACAGCTTCCCTGTAAAGAAGGGTGTGCAGCAGGGGTGCATGCTAGCACCTCTCCTGGTCACCCTTTATATTAACAGCGTAGGAGTGAAACTGAATAGTGACTGTCAAGATCTACCATGTATTGATAGACGACCAATTGGAGCATTGTTATATGCGGACAATGCTGTCTTACTGACTCTTACACCCTTGGCCTACAAAAAGTTATCTCTAGCTTTTCTACCTACATGTCAAATCTAGACCTTCATGTAAACATTAAAACATTTACAATGAAACGCTGTAAGCCTAGTATCAATTGTCGAGATTTCTTCATTAATAATAGGAAACTCGAACTCACTAATCACGTTTCATACTTGGGCATTGTATTTGAAAGAAGGGGTCTATGGGCTAAAGCTATACAATCTAAAAAATTATCAATTTTGTAAAGCAACTGGTGCATTGATTCACTTTGCTAGAAAGCTAGGAAAGCGCCCAATTGCTGATTTACTAACAATCTACAAAGCTACATTTATACTGATTGCTATGTATGGAGCAGGCATCTGGGGTTATGCTAACGTTGAGTGCCTGCAGCTAGTAGAAAATAGGTTCTTAAGATATCTCCTAGCGGTCCCAAACAGCACAGCCACATTCATGTGCCACGCTGAGCTGGGTCTGTCATATCTGTCTGAACAGATTAAAATGCAGCCTATCCTGCTGTGGCACAAGGTTTGGACTGGCATTTCTACTAGCTTGAACAGGGACTTGATCAACGATTGCTTGTCTCTTGATGGGGCAGACCATATTCCTTGGTTGACCTACGTTAAAATTTCCTACAGGATCTAGGACACCCCGAGTACTTTGCCAATCCCGACGGTCTGAATGATGTCACTAGGAACAAATTAAAATCATTATGTCTAGATCATTTGGAGTCTATTAATTTAGTTACTAATATTGTGAAACCGTCAGTAAGAGCACACCAACTACTCCTGACTCAATCAGGAATGCAACCATACTAACTAGATATCATAGGAGCCTATGACAGGCTGTTACTGACCCACTTATGCCTTGGAATTTTTCACATCAGGGTCACTTTTCCAAATAATAATGACTGGTCTCGCTCCCTATGTTTATGTCCGTGCGACAATATCTCTGCTCAGTCGACATTTCATGTTATGTTTTTCAGCAAATTCTATTACATGCTTAGGATAAAATGGATTTTACCTATTTTAAAGTAGTATGGCCTGAGACAATGTCGACCTGCCTTTTTAAAGTTGCAATCTGAATGATGGAACCGTAACTGATCATATAGCCAAATACCTGAAAGGGGTGGTTAGATACCGGATGACAATGGATGGTCCTCCTCTTTCTTAAATCGTCTGAGCTCTTTTTAATCTTTTTTACTCAAATTATCTTGATGTAATGTTCATTTAATATGTATTGTGCTTGTATGTTTTAATATTTTTTTAAATCGCATAGAGTATTCTGACTCTATATACCAGTTTACAAAATCCTTGATTGACTAATTGAAAGAAACATAGTGACAAGATATTTGGTAATGGCACTAAGGAAAAAACATGATATTTCAACAGCCTGTAAGTCTTTCCACATCTGTCATTTAATATAAGGCCTCATTAGTAAGCCTGACACATAGTGATGTGGGTATCACCCTGCTAACTGAATCACCTGAAACTACACCGGCACCAATAAAGACTGCTTAAAGCAGCAACATGCCTGATTTTCAAATTAGCGAAATTCAAATATGTAATACCTGTTGTGAGAAAACTATGGTTGCTACCTCTTCCACTTCACTGACCTCTGTGTGACCTCCAAGACCTTCCCCTTGAGTATGTCATTCTATTTGGCATGCACATTCAAAGGTATCTTCACAATGTGTAATTTATCTCTTGCTAGAACTAAAATGCACATTAAAGTGGGAAAAAGCATTCTGTAGCTTCAGAGGGCTCCCGAAGTCATACATACCTAGTTCAGGGCCTAATAAAGCCTTGAGTTGTTGTGCCAAAATCTCTATACTCTGAGCGGAACAAACCTGAAAAATGTAGCTGGCATTTGCATCACTTGCGATGTCTCTTGGCACTCTCAGGTTGTACGATACAACCTAATCACTTTGATCTGAACTCAAACTCCTCCAGCAGGGCAATGCAGGAAGCTGTCACTAGGCAGGGCTTAAAAAGTTATGCACCATATCTTGCTGAAGCTTTTTTTTTAAGTCAAAAATATCAGATTTGAAAAGTCCAGGAAGTATTGACCTTCAAGGTAGTGCTTTTCTCTGGTAGTATTAGCACCTCATCTCATTCCTGTGCAGGTTAGAAAATGCTCACGTCAGGAGTTTCACAAGTTCTTCCTAGATTGCTGACAGTGCCCAAGCTTTCATGAGTGCATCAAGGATTGTGGCCGCAGTTCCCAGGGACACACAATGTTCTCTATGCCCACTTCATCAGGGCACTAGCTACAGCCTTGTCCCACTAGGCCTTTTGGCTCCATCTTCCATCATGCACTTTTTTGAGCAGCCTTTTCTGGTGGATCACAGGAGACATCCGACTCTTTGAGTACAGCACCCAAAGTCTTGGATACAAGGGAAGGCAGTCCGCAAAGCCTCACTCCTCTTTCAGGAAAATAGAAGGTAGGTCATCTTTATTCTATGTATTTTCAAGAACAGTAGGGTTAAAAATTGGATGCCTTAGAAGCCTCTAGGCATGGTGGTAACCCAGCAGTGGTTGGTAGATGGTCCCTAGCCTATCCTTGATTAGTTCCCATTATAGTTTATTTCCAACTTTGCAGCCGTTCTGCTGAAGTCTGGTCAAAATAATACCTGAAAGCCATATAATAGGGATTTTTCAAGATGACAGGAGACCTACAGCTTCTAGAGCAATATTGGCACGTCCACATACAGCCATATTAAAAGGGGATCACTTCCTTTTCTCACCACTTAACTCAGACTGCTACCTATTCCTCTGCCAACCCTGCATAAAGAGGAACAAGCTTTGCTGGGCACAGCATACTTCAAGGCAGAGCCCCACTTTCTCCCTGTCCTCATGAGACTAAGGCAAAGGACAGTGGGGCATATTTAAGGGAAACTGTTGGAGTACCGCGTTAAGCCAAGATTGCCAACGCCGTGCTCTGACAGTTTCCAAATGCAGTGATGTGCCATATTTACAACAATATGGGACACCCCTGTAGCTCCCCTAGCATTGGCGATAAATCTAGCTGCCTAGTACCAACGCTGGCACCCTTGCACGATAGTGCAAGGGTGTCTACCTTGTGGGAAATGTTTGATCGTGTGCAGGAAGGGGACCCTTCCTGCTCATAAACAATCAGTAATAGCAATTTGTAACTTCTATGTGTGCTGCTTGCAACTCGTAATTTTTTTATGATTGTTTATATGCAGAAAGGGACACCTTCCTGCTAATTAACAATCACTGGTGCTGATTTGCTGTTTCTTTTTGAAGCAGCAAAAACGAGGAGAAAGTAATAATTTCTCTTCATTTCACCAGGTTAAAATTTTTGGTGCTGCACCATATTTACACCACCCTTTTAAATAGGGGGCAACATCAAAAAGCAATTGATGTTGCGGCAGAACGCCAACTCCAACACCCATTTCCCGCCCCTTTCACGCCAAGTGCTGCATGAAAGGAGGCCTTATTCACAAAGCAACGTTAAGCCACGTAAAGCTGCCTTGTGAATAAGACGAAGGGCCTATCGCCACCAGAACGTCACAAAAAGTGATGTTCTGGTGCCAATAAGCTCTTGTAGATATATTCCCCAAAGTTCCTTCCTGTGTTTTGTGTGGTCGTTTAGTGTCCTCTCTGCTACCCTCCCATCATATTCCTTAGATAAGTGTTGGTTGTTGCTCCAGTGATTAACTTCTCCATCTTTTTGTAAAGGATGTTTCAGCAGAGAATATGCCCCACATGACCATTTGTTGTCCAGGTATGCCCCCTTGATGTTCATTTGAACCTAATCTAGGTTCACCAATTAACTAGCAGTAAGCTGTGAAGATAGAGTTGCTAAGTTTCTCCTTTAGCCAAATAGAGCAACATGTGCGGGAAAGTATTTAAAATGAGAAAATATGTTTCAGTCTTTCCATTAATGAAGCTCTTCTGAACTCTGCTTGTGCCAGGACGTATCAGCCTTATATTTTGTAAAATTAACTTCTACCAACTAAACACCCAGGTCTTGTGGGTTATAAGCTGCATATTGAATGTAACTTATTGAATGCCGTACCAAGGCGTTTGGAACATGACAGACGGGCTTATTCGAGTTGAGTTTACTTGATTATTTTAACATTGTTTACATTTTAACATCTGGTTATTACTCTCCATTGTATGAGGCGCCAATGTCAGAGAAGTTGTTGTTAATTAAGTGTCTGGCACCCTTCTACATCACACTTACTGATTCAATAGTAGTGTTTGTTGAGCAAAACACGTTATCTAAATTAGCCAACTGCTGTGAGTAGTTAATTTGAAAGATCACTTGTCATTGTCACCCTGATCATTCCTGAGCAAAGGATAAGCATATGGTTCGACTGTTTGCTGATGTTGACTTTAAAGTTTTGAGGCTGTGTGCAGTATGTTTAAGTCCTTGCTTCTTGGATGCAAACAGTGGGATGATTACTGATATGAACAGAAACACTTCTCGCTTGTTATATTGAATCATCAGTGTTTAACATTGTCAAATATCATCATTGTCATCGTGTTAGAAATTGTGTTTCTGGTTGACAGAGATATGCACCCTGTCCAAGCAGGAACCACAATCCTACTCGAGGTAAGTCAGATACACACCATAATGTAACCTGTGCTCACGCTCTGGTAGCTTGGCACAGAGCAGGCAGGCTTAGCTTAAGAGGCAAGGTGCAAAGCGTTTGTGCAACTCTTCAAACAGTAGCACAGTGAAAACAACTCATAAAGACTTTACAACAGTTTAGAATAATTGCTTATATTTTTATGAACAAATCAAGACCAAAATAACAAAAATCCCATAAGTGCAACCGGATTTATGAATTTTTAAAGAATAAATTAAAATGTTTTGCTTGAAGCTTAAAGCGCTGATCACAGATATTTGGTTGCACTAGACTGGTGTAAATCCAAACGTTCAGGCTGATCGCAAACGAGCATGGGTCGGATAGACGGATACAGAGACCAGCACTGGCTCACTTGAAAGTACCTGGGATGCATCGTCGACGGAGTAGAGATGCGAGAAGCAAAGAGGCGATGCATCGGCATCAAACCACTTAATCAAAGTCATAAGTTGGCACCGAGCAGCACAAAGTCAGAGATGCTTCGGAAATTGGGATGGTGTGCTGCATAGTTGATGAAGTGAGTTCATAGCAGCAGAGGCGATGTGTCAGCATTGAGGGAGATGCACCGATTTTGATCAGTGCAATGCCGTCGATATGTGGATTTTAGCAGTTGCAGCAATTTATACCCATTTCCAAGGGCACAGGACTGAGTTGCCACCACTTGGCAGGGCAAGACTTGCAGCAAGGAAAGTCTAAGTGCTGTTGCAGGTTGGAGAGAAGTCTTTGATATCCTTGAGACTAAGAACAGGGGTAAGCCAGAATGTCAGTGGAGTCACTATTGGTTCACCCTGTTAGCGATGTATTTACAATACGTTGCTACATGGCGATAGCAACAGCTAGCCACGGTGAAAATTGCTGCTAACACTAGCGTCAAGGCAATAAAACTTTTGACGTTAGCGAGAGAAAAATGGCAAAAGGCCCATTATCACCCAAAAAACTCACGTTAGTCAGCTCAACTTGACTTTTTTTGCCTCTAAAGGCAAAAATAGCCTATAAGTCCACCTCCAATGAAAAATAGGAAATAAACCAATGGAATGCAGGCCAGGGCCAAGTGCAGAACAGATCAACAACCCCCCCAAGCCCCCCAACAACCAGGATGACCAGCCAGAGTCCCAGGGGAAGAGGAAATGCGAATTCAGGGCTACAGTTATGAAGTGAGGCATATCACTGGGAAAAAACAGTGATGCATCACTTTTCATAGCGTCCTCCTTGCAAAACTATGGCAGCCAAAACCTTAAAAGTGCAGACAGTCCCCGGGGTCCGGAGGCCTCGCTGTGCCTGCGTCTGTGACCTGGAGTTGCTGGGCCATGGCGATAGACATATAGGCATCGGCGATCACCCTTACCTGGTTGTGAAGTCTGGCAGGTCGCATGGAGGCATATTGCTGACATGTGTGAGAAGACTGCCTGGCACACCTTGGAACTGTGAACGGTATAGACGCTCCTGCGCACCAATGTAGGGAGGTCTGCATCGCATACAAGGCGCCACCACTACACCGGGGTGCAAGGAGGAGATTACCAATGGTGGGCCGCGCCTCTCTGCATCACAGGCCGGAGGATGTTGTGCTGGCCAGATGCTGTGGAGGGTGAGGCCCCTGAGTTGCGCCAAACTTGTGTGGATGGAACACTTCAACTTCATGCCCAAGGGGGCCCTGTTGCATCACATGCATCGGGAGGTTCCCCAGTGGACTTGGTGGTGACTGCTGTACCCAGGCTTGTGGAATTCCACCTGTCTGAGGCTCCTGCTGGCTGAGTCACATATCTGGAGAGAGTGCAGCACATTTAGCCCTGGTGTCAATGTCCAGGTAAGGAGAAGGAGGGATACATAGCAGAAGAGGGCCGGGGGCAAGTTGGGCCCAGGCTTAGCACCTGTGGGTGATGCACACCGTGCCCTGAGCAATCCTTGTGCTGTGGCTGACCTACATCACCAAGGGCCACGCACAAGACTGGACTCCACTAACTGGCTCGTCGCTGATCTCGGTCATTTATGGCAGTCGGTGCCAGGGGCATTGGGGTCGGTTCGAGCACAGGCCCTTGGGTATGCAGCATGATCCGCCATTACACTGGGGAACTGGAGAACATGGAATCTTGTCACCACTGTTAGATTGGAAGAGGTGGTGCTGCCTTTCCTTGCCCCCTGTTAGTTTGCTCTTGGGTGTACTGGGGACTAACCCTTAGTGGACTTCCACGTCCCACAGCACTGCACCATCTGGTTGCTGCTGCTGTCCCCGTCTGCTGCTGCTGGTTCCTCTGAGCTGGAGGTAAGGTGTTCGAGTCCCTCCTCCACTTGCAGGCTCCTGCCTGCACCTCATCCCTGGTGGTCAAGTGGTAGAGTGTCACTGCTCTGCAGCTTGACTGTCCTCCTGTCTCTCTTTTCTGCTGTTTCTGTTCATCTTTCTGCTCTTCTCCATTGCTTTTCTACCTTTGTCTTTTTTATTTTATCTTTGCTTTGTTTTGCTTTGCTTTCCTGTGCTTTTTCGCAGTTCCTTTTTCACTATTCTCTCCCTTGTTGCCGCTGCAATCCCCAGCGTCCCCGCACCCTCGAATGTCCTTTCCCGTGTTTCCGGAATCCCAGATGTCCAGCCCCCCTGCAGCACTACTTAATGTCAGACGCTGTGCGGCCATGTGCAGCAGGCGTGCCACATGTGCACGAAGGCAAGCCAAAGGCAAGTCTGTCTGCCTCCGTCCACCCCTGTACCGCGCAAAGCACCAGGACCCTGCCTCTTGAACACTCCACCGCTACGACACCAGCACCTTCTTCGCCATCAACCTTGGACGCCACACTGCCTGTCATCTAGCAGCAGCGAAGAATACTCTTTTACCAAGCACCTGCCGAAACTGCAAACGCACCTCCTGCCCTCCAGCCGACCAACTCTCACCAGATCGTTCAACTGCATCCTCCTCAATGTGCGGTCCCTCCACAAATACGCCACAGAAATTTGGGACTTCCTCAATGCCACCTCTTCAAGCATCGCCTTCTTCCCAGAAACCTGGACCAACCTCTTCTCCTGACTGGGCCTTGCCATCCCCAACGGATACAAAATTACCCGCAAGGACCACCCCGACCATCCAGGAGGAGGCATTGCCATAATCTACAAATGCACACTCAAACTGACCACGCACTCTAATGACTTAACGGCGACCATGTAACACCTCCTCTTCCAGATCCGCACCAACCCCAACACCACCCTCTGTGGGACCCTCGTCTACAGGCCCCCCGGGCCATAAACTCCCATTCACTGAAGCCATTGTAGACCTCATCGCACCCCAGGCTCTCCCATACACCGACTACATCCCACTCGGAAACCTCAAGTACTACCTGACAACCCTAGTGATCAGAACACCACCCCCCTCCTGGGGAACCTCACCAACATTGGACTCAAGCAGCTAGTCATCGCACCAACCCATATAGCTGGACACACGCTCAAGCCCGTCTTCTCCGCCAGTGGGAATAGCAACTACAGCCACACTACAGAAATCTCCTTGACCGACTATCATTGTATACATCACGCCCTCCGTACACCAATGCCATCATCGCCCCCTGCCACAGCTGGATCAAGGCCACCGAAGAACTTCTCATCAAATCCCTCAGGACCAACACTCTGCCCATGCTTACAGACACCAACACCACAGCTTGTTACCTCCACCGATGGATATCCAACTGTGCCGACACCATGGCACCTCTCAAGAAAAGACCAGGCACACACCACTCCAAGTAGGGCAACTGGTTCACTTCCACCCTCCACTAGTTCAGGCGCACCACAACATCAATTAACTCCACAACACAGTCACACTTGCACCATGGCGCAAGGGTGCCTCCGTTGGTGCATGGCAGCCATTGTGCGCCATCGTATGGGAAAAAGACCGGGGGGCTTACTTGTGAGCCCCTTCTGGCAGTTTAACGCCACCGGTGCGACATATTTGCAGCATGAATCTTGCACCACATTGCGCCGTATTTACAAAGTGAGGCATCTAGGCATATGCTTGACCTTGTGAAGACCTGTGCCACATTATACCTGCATGAGGATTGGCTCAGTGAAGTCTCTCAGGTTTCACTGTGACAATTGTAGGACAACACTGCATCAAAACCTTACGCCTGCCTCATGGCAGGCGTAAAGATGAAGCAGTGCCATAGGGATAGGCTGGCCTCATGCATTGCTGGAGTTGCGTCATGCTTGCAATGCAACTGTAGCAATGTGTGACTTTAGCACTGCCAGATACATCAGGATTCCAGACGTATCTGTCATTGATTGTGACATGGAGCGCTGTACATTTAATACAGTGCATCCATGGTGTCGCAAGGAGGGCGCAGTGAAAACTGTAGCAACACTGTTTTGTCGCAGTGATGCAACACTTTTCATAAATGGGGCCCAGGAGTGCCCCTATCTTATTGATAGGGTGAATGCCTGTCCTTTATGTTCTGGCGCAGAGCAGTGCAGCAATGTTCCTTGCTGTGCTGTCCAGCACTCAAGCATCTAATATGTGGACCCAAGTGTTTGGACCAATTTCAAGACTAACTATTTTCTGGACTTAAAAAACTGCCTCTAACTAGACTTAGCGGCAGTTTGGGGGGGTTGTTGCCGTATGGGAATTTCATTGTAAATATCGAGAAGTGGGGTTAGCAGCAGTTTTTACACAGGAACGCCCCCCTTGCATCTCATTTTCGCTAAGTCCCTCTAACAGAAGTGGTGATCTTAAATATTCAGGTTTATGCCGGAAAAGTGGCGCTTACTGCAGTAAAAATTGACATTGCGGCAGCGTTAAGTTTTATTTATTTATTTAATTTATATGGCGCAACAGCTACCCAACAAGGGTTTCCGGCGCCTAGACGCGAAAACTGAAAAAGGAAAGAAGTTAATGATTAAAGAGCCAAGTCTTCAGTGAACGACGAAAGTGGGGATACGAAGGTTCCCTACGTATGACAAGAGGAATTGAGTTCCAAAGAGAGGGACTCAAGACGGAAAAGGATCTACCTCCCATTCTAGAAAGTCTGAACCTAGGAACATGACATTTTTCAAGTGAGGCAGAGCGAAGATGATGAGTTGGAACATAAGGACAGACAATGGTCTGTAAAAAGCCCCATTTGATTTTAAATATAAAGGTCAGAGCTTTGAACTCGATCCGCTTGTCAATTTGAAGCCAATGCAGGTCGCGGAGATGATGGGAGATAGAAGAACATCTAGGAACCCCACAAGTTCTTGCATATATGCCCTCCAGTACTTATACCCAGTTGTGCCTTTAAAGTGGAGGTGACTTCAATGAGAGTCTTTGAAGTGCACAGCAGTCTTTCTTCCCAGCTCTGGCTCCAGAGTCACTCCAGGGAAGTATGAAGCTCTTTTTGTGGGGACAGGACACATGCTGTTCAGTTGTGTTTTGAAATTGTAGTGTAAAACAGTTGCAGTGGAAATAAGTTGCAGTAGAAGATATTTAAAATCGTTGAGCATTTACTGTAATGGTCAATGTAGACTACACAGCGGTAACCTGCATCACTATCAAACCATTTAGTTTTGCAGGCAATGGAGGGAATCGGGTGATTGGTCACAGTCCATCACGGTCAGCGGTAAAAGCACACAGGCTTTTACCAGTCTTGTGCCAATGGCAATTGGGTTGGATTTAAATTCTACTCTTTCACAGCAAATGTATTTGGTGTCCCAGGACCCGAGTGGAGCAGGCAGTTCTCGATTACCTTGCCCAGTGATGCTGAATGCAGGGACACGTGGAACTGTCCCTCACCAGGGGCGGGTGCACCAAAGATGCACCTCGATCTGTCCATCAATGAACGTCAGTCGTGCCAAGGCGGTGGCTGCCAGACATTCAACATCACCACACAGGAGACGGGGGTCATTTCCAAAGTCAGTCACAGGTGCTGTGAAGTGCCCTCTTGTTTAAGTTAAGACTGAAGGGGCCGGTAACCGGACTGGCTACCAACAAACTTTGGCTGTGGCAACTACAGTTGAAAGGGACCTCATGGGCTGGAGGTCGGTGGGAGTGAAGTAGGGGCTTGGAAAATCAATGAGAGCCAGCTATCATTCTTGGAGTGCTCAGTTGCTGCTTTAGACTTGGGCTGCAATGTGCAGGGGAATGGTTCTGTCAATCTAAGGGAGATCCTGGTTCTTTGTCAAAGGCAAGCAGGCCTTCCAGCTTTCTAGAGTACAGCTGCAGAATGAGTTGGGTTTTTGGTGCAGAAGTCAAAGACAACAGTTGGGCCGGCAGGATTGGCACCAGGTCAGTCACATATCCTCTCCTCCTTGCTCTTTGCAGCTCTTTGGTTTCCTTCTTCTTCATAGGTCAGCAAGATCTGATTTTAGTGCCAAGGGGTGTCATCTAAATACCAAATTTAGGGGCATTAAAGGGAGTACTCGGTAGTAGGCAATAGCCTACCTACGTTTAGGGTGACTAAACCCTCCTATGACCAATTCTGTTGGGAGGTGGGCATAACCCTGACCCTGGTAGGCTAGTTCCTTCTGAGACAAGATGGAGTAATTAGAAAGTCCACATCGCTAACAACCATATGTGAGCCCATTGAACCACTTGTGTAAGTCTCCCCTGTCCGTTTAGTTGTCATCAATGGGATAACCGGCATTATTATTTGTGAATATAACTCTATTAAGAAAAACTTCCCCTGTAGCCACGTACAAAAACATGAAATAAATGGTTGAACCGGGTTTTTTATGATGCACGGGAATGAGACAGTAGTAATGTTTCATATACGAACTAAGGTTCGTTATGGCGTTTATGGTTCAGGTGACTATTGGGCAAGGCATCTTTGTAAATTACGCCGGTACTCATTTTGAATGCTTTAACAAGATGATATACTCTGCAGCTTCTAGGTGGGCGCAATAAGTACTTTATGTATGAGCGTCGTGTATCGAATTCAAATTATATACTATTCCAAGATGTCCGCCACTTCAGCAACCCCCTATACAGACTTGTGGCTACGTGATGCCACATACACACCACGTGACTCAGGCGCTTTTGAAAATAGCACCGGTGCCCACTGAGATTAATCGATTGGGACGAGGCATTGCGTTTTCGTAACATAGGTGCGGTAAGGAGGTTTGATATGCTGGGAGGCGGGTTACGCGTTTGACCATAACGGAACACGCTGTTTAAGGGGCATTATGAAATAAGGTTTTGATCGCCGACATTGTACCATGCACAATAAGTAGTCGGGTTTAAGGAGTAGTCCAACAACATAAGCAGAGGAGGTGAGGCATCAAGGAAACGCTATCCATATGTGAATACTCGGTCGGTTACTACCCTCAACCATTACAAGGAGGTTTTAATTTTAAGGGGTGTTGAGCTTGAGCCCATTTTTCAGAGAAGAATATTTTTGGGTATAACTTTGTACTATTTCGTATGCGTTATTCAGGATTGATACATTGTTTTATGAGATACTCAGTGCTATATAAATTGACAGGTGGAGACTGACATTTGCAGTCCAGCAGGCGAAACGTGACCTATTGGCGCGGTATTCGTCATTGAAGAGGGTTCCAGGTACGAGGGACGACAGCAACTACTCGGTAATTAAGTGATTGTGAGGTGGGGTTCCGTCCCCGGTCCTTTGAAATAGGATGTTTTGATAGCATGATGTTCATGATTGGTACGTTCGCTTCCTTTTTATTACGGAAATAACCACAGATGTGGTGCAGTAAAGAATAAGAGGTGAAGAATGGTTTACCCAAATGCCCTGATGACGTTGCCTAGAGAGTGTTGGCAACGAAACATGTCGGCCTTTTGAAAGTGGCCATATACATGCCCTTTTTTTAACCTGAGGACACTCGCAGCACTCAATAAAGTATGTCTTGCATGTGAGCCATACCTCATTTTAATTGCGAGAATAGTTTCTCTTATTCACGGTTGGGGTCCAGTGGGCACTCAGTGAGCTATACAGACTTAGTGTTGTTTGGTACACAGCCTTTCTGATTTATTCTCTGTTTAATTTCTCACCTCTGAGGAAGTTTATACACACACTTTCATTTTCTTTCTGGCCATGTAAGCAACCGATGATGATAACGTGGGCATACTGGTGAGTACCATCCAGCAGCTCCTTGGGTTTGCGTACGTGAGGTGCTTACTGCCTTTCTCTCACATTTACTGTCTTTAATTTGCAATACACATTTGTGTGAGGGTTTTCAAGTTACTATATGCTTTGTGTATAGGCTTGGTTACTGACGCTTTGTTTAAACTGAACAGCACAGACCAGCAGACCTTTTGCAATGAGAAGGCCTTGCTAGGAAAGTTTTAAAGTGTATAGTGAAAGCTCCCTATGGTCCCAAATTATAAAGTGGTCTCTTCGATAGGGGTCAGATCTTGCCGTGTTTTTGGTTGCCAAAGTTTTTGGAAAGAGCTCTGGCACTGGGAAGCTGTTTAGCAGGGACCAGTGCATTTTCATTCGAAATCACATCATGCTCCAATTGGGGCTAGCCATGTCAAAAGAGGCACTTTCCTACCCCATCTTTCTAAAATAAGCATTTTTAAAAGGATAATGATAAATTAGACTTTACCAGTAGAGAGGATGCATCATTACCATTAAAGGTATATTGCACGTGATAGATCTACTCCCTCTCTATCAGGGATTACAGTTTATTCTGTGTATATGGAATTCCCAATGTTTACCTTTGAGAGGGGTAGGCTTCACACTAGTGATGACTTTGGGTGTTTTTATTACTAGAACATGCAGAACCTGAAAGTACATGCCCTGCCTTTTGATTACATAGCACCCTGCCCCATGGACTACCTAGGACCTATCTTAGGGGTGTCTTACATGTAACTAAAGGGGAGCTTAAGGCATGACAAGGGGTTTAAATGATGCCAACCCAACATGGCAGTGTAAACTGCACTCACAGGCTGCAGGGACAGGCCTGAGACATGTTTAAAGTGATAATTAAGTGGGTGGCATAATCAGTGCTGCAGGCCCACTGGTAGCATTTAATGTAAGGCCCTGGGCACATGTAGTGCACTCTACTAGGGACTTATAGGTAAACGAAATGTGCCAATGGTGGATAAGCCAATCAAACCATGTTTTAGGGGAGAAGAAAAGCATATGCACTTTAACAATGGCTGGCAATGGTAAAATGCTCGGAGTCCTAAGCCCAACATAAAGACTTCAGCAAAATTGGAGGCAAGCTGGCAAACAGTTGGGGAAAAGACCACCCTAAGGCTGTGAGGTCTAATCATCATCATCATCAAAATTATCGTAATTACCCTGCCTTGAACAGTGCTCATACTATCAATAGTTTCATTAGTGCCAGCAATAGTCATCAACTTTTCACACTTCTGGGATCTGGGATAAAAGTTATGTTATGAGTTCGAAGATCCTGGTCACTAAAGTTGCTGTTAGTGTTATTACACATGCTTTCCATCCTGCATCAACATATGGAAGCTTTTCCTTGCTACCAAGGTGACCAATACATTTTAGCAAGTGCACCCTAGTGAATAGCCTTTTGTCGGAACAAAGGCTGTGACAGAGTAAAACCAAAATTATTGTTTTAAACAAGTGATGGAAAATGAGAATTTAGTAAAGCAAACACATGGAGCAGATGGACGGAGAGCTGAAACTTTTCAGACACTCACCTCCTAGTCACAGATATGGGTTCAGTTTATCATCATTCTTGAGCTCACTTCGCCACACCAGTTCAGACCCAGCTATATGAAAATCAGTATTGACCCTGTGCCTCATGGTTACAGTCCAGCCAGAACTGCCAAGTCAGGTCTACCCTGGACCAGGAACAAGCATCCTGGGTCCGGTTTCTGGGTAACACCCCTCATCAGCCAGGCTAGCTTGAATTCAGTGGCAAATTAAGCAAGGGACTCACATCTGTACATACCCTGCCAACTCAGAGTGAACACAGCAAACTCAAGGACACGATGTACGGAGCGCTGAAACTTTTCAGACATGCGCCCTCAGTCACAGATCTGGGTTGAATCCATTATCGTTCTTTAGCTCACTTTGCCACCCTAGTTCAGACTCAGCTATATGCAAATCAGTCTTGACCCTGTGCCTCATGGGCACAGCCCAGCCCGAACTACCAAGCCAGGTCTTTCCTGGACTGGAAACAAGCATCCTGCAACCAGTTTTGGAGTAACACCACTTATCAGCCAGGCTAGCTTGAATCCAGTGGCAACTGAGCAAGGGATCCACATCTGGGCATTCCCTGCCAACTTAGGGTGATCAACGCAAACACAAGGGGATGATGGACAGAGCGCTGAAACTTTTCAGACATTCCCCCCAGTCATAGATCTGGGTTGAATCCATTATCGTTCTTAAGCTCACTTCGCCAAACCAGTTCAGACCCAGCTATATGCAAATTAGTCTTGACTCTGTGCCTCATTGGGTACTTTCCAGATGGAACTGCCAAGCCAGTTCTTCCTTGGACCGGAAACAAGCATCCTGGGACCAGGGCTATGGGGAGCAGAAAAACTATGGATTTAGGCCCAGATCTCTATACTGGGGTGAATGTTTGACATTGTTAAATATTCTGTCCATCAACTGTTCTTTTTGCATTTGTCACCCCGAATGTGGGACGAGTATGCCCAGATGTGTGTCCTATGCTCTCCATGCCACTGTAGTCAAGCTAGCCTGGCTGATGATGGCTGAATTCCCGAAACCGGTCCTAGGGTGCTTGATCCTGGTCCAGAGAGGATCTGGCATTGCAGTTTGGGAAGAACTGTTTCCACGGGGAAAGGGGTCAAGGCTAATTTGCATATGGCTGTGTATAAACTGGAATAGTATGGGGAGCAAAAAAATTGATTTAGGCCCAGATCTCTGTACTGGGCTAAATATTTGACATTGTTCAACATTCTGCCCATAAATTGTTCTTTTTGCATTTGTCACCTGAGTTGGCAGACGTGGGCCCTGTGCTCTCCGTGCCGCTCGAGTCAAGCTAGCCTGGATGATGAGGGGTGAAACCCCGAAACCGGTCCTAGGATGCTTATTTCTGGTCCAGAGATGATCTGGCCTGGCAGTTCAGGCTGTACTGTTCCCATGGGGAACAGGGTCACGAGTAGTTTGCATATGGCTGGGTTTAAACTGGAATGGCATGGGGAGCAAAAAAACGATGGATTGAGGCCCAGATCTCTGCACTGGTGTGAATGTTTGAAATTTTTCAACATTCTGTCCATTAACTGTTCTTTTTGCATTTCAGGAATTAGTAAAGGCACCCTGGACATGAGGACTTTGGTTGCTCATCAAGTAGAGCTGCATCTAGATATACTTCGATACATGAAAGAAGGCTAAACAAAAGAATAAAAAATAGTTTCTCCCTCTAGTCCCTTTTCAACTCTTTCTCTACTGTATTCGTTTCAGAATTTCAACTACTTCCGTATTATTTTAGCTATGATTTTTTTTATTGCATTCTACATTAAGAAGACAGGGGCAAATAAAAATGTTCTCAGCACATTGATGGAAGATCTGTTTGGAGCAAAAATACTCATGATTCAATATTAAGTAATAAAACTATGTGTCCAATTCATGATAAAAGGATTATGTAATAAACAGACCAGAAAGTGAGAGAAGGATCAGGTTTATTCCCTACACCTCTGCCACAGCATACCAACTGCTAGTTCAAGAGCATGCAGGCTCCTCACTCTACATTCTACAACTTCATGACTGCAAGGTTCCACTGTTCTTGTCTCTTCTACGAGGTCCTGGTATCTTTTACAGTGCAAATGACTTAGGTGACGTACAGTTATCCCACATCTCACTTTTTAAAAAATATATTTTTTTCTCAGATTCCCACCCCAGAAAGCATAGAAACACATTACAGAGAATAACGCATTTAAAGAAAGACAAGTGAAATAAACAAATACGTTAATTAAGGATTTTCCCGCATGGCTTCACATACTTATAATTAGACATGAGAGCCACCTTACACTTCCAAAGATAAGTGGAAGTTTAAAATGTAGTAACTCTTGTTGTATCATTTTTAAGAAACTGGGGTGGCGAGTCACCCGTCCCCTTGATCTGACCCAAACCGCAGTGTTTACCCCTTAAATAACACAGGACTTTCATTCACTTGTTGAATTTTGGACCTTGCTTCACTGTTGTATTGACGTCTCTCCCCATTATGTCCAGGTCAGTAATGTTTCACCACCCTCCCTAGATTCCATATTCATCCATTCTGTATCTTGATCGCATTCCGAAAGAGCTTTATTATTTTCGTGGGTTCACAAAATTTTGTTGCCAGATGGAGATTTCACTCTTACCCAGTCACCCTATTTAAACTTGATAACTTTGGTCTTATTCAATTTGTCAAACTTCTCTTTGCGGGCTGTCTGCAACTCCAACTCCATTTTCCTCCACATACATCAATCTTCACCCAACCTTTGTGCCACTTCATCCACACAAGTACCAGTCTACAATTGAGATTTCTACTCTTTAACAACTTAGAATGAGTCATACCCATTGACTGATAAGGGGAAATAGCATTTACAACACTGTCTCCACACGCGGTACCATTACAATGCAGTTGTTACAATGACCGCGTTATTACCACACTTTCCATTACATAGCAAGTCATTTCTACGACTTGCTGTAGGGGGCGCGCTGGTGTTGGATATGGAATCTAACACCTTCCCTGCTGTTGCACAAACTGGAGTAGGAATAGTAAATAATACTATTACTAAGTCCAGTGCGCCCCCTACAGCAAGTCGTTCAAACAACTTGCGATGTAATGGTCCGTGTAGTAACAACGCAGTCATTGTAACGACCACGTTGTAAAGGAATGCCTGAAGCAACGCGTTCATTGTAAACAGCTATATTCCTGATAAGTTAGGCAATAAGTGTCTATTAGCCTCCAAACTTCATCTTTCATGCTCAACCCATTTGATATTGCCAGCTGAATGACCTTTTTGAGTGTTTTGTTAAATCGTTCTACTGCACAATTGGTTTCTAGATAATAGGGGGCACTAAGTTTGTGTGTTATTTCATTAAATTGCATAAATTACTTCATTTCTTGGGAGCAAAATTGAACACCATTGTCAGTTAAAAGGATGTTGGATAGCCACTCTCATAAAAAAGCACTACCAGGAAATCTCTAACTGAGGTTGAGCTGATGTAAGAGACAGATTTGATTTCTGGCCACCTTGAATATAAGTATAAACTTCTGATAATTCTTCTCTGACCAGGAGATATGGCCTAAGCCGCTCTTAAATATTTTCCACAATATCCCTCTCCTAGATTAACAAATCTCATACTTTACTTAGAGTCTGCTTCAAACTCATTTTTCAAATTTTCCTCCTCAACCACTCCTTTGGTGATCACACAAACATTTTCTTTGTGCAATTCTATATCCTCATTTTGGTTATCATAGACTTTCTCTTCTGTGTCATCAACCAATTGCGAGAAGCAATCTGCTGCAAAGTTATGTGTACAAGAGATATATTCTATGTCAAACATGTGCTCTTGAGGATTATTGACCCATCTTTAAATTCCATTGGAAATTGCCTCCAGCCCTTTTTTTGCAAATATCACCTTAAGTGACTTGAGGTCTGTTTCTAAATTGTACATTGTCCCACAATTAAAGTGATTGAATTTGCTTGGTGCTCAGTACACTGCCAAAGCTTTTTCATTGATTACAGAATAGTTGACCTCAGATTGCTTAAGTGCTCTTGAGGCAAATGCAATGGTTTCCTTGCCTTTTCTACTTTCTTGTAGCCCTTTTGAATTGACATTTGTTGTAATTATAATTTATTCTCCTGGAACAAATGCTTACAAGTCTGGTGCAGTGATCAGGGCATTATTAACATCTTTAAATTCTCTCTCGCCATGCTCATCCTACTCAAAGGTTACACTATTTTTCAACAATTTGTGCATATGGCACATTTGACTGTCAAAGTTGCCGATGAATTTGTTATCAAATTCTATCATTTCCAAAACTGATTTCAGCTTGTCTTTGTTTTTGGGTGACATTACTTTTATTATGGTGTTAACCAGATCTGTTTTGGGTTGTACCCCTTCAGAAGTGAATTTATGCCCAAGATACTGTATTTCAGTACATTGAAGTTTACATTTGTCTTTCCTTACTGTATGGTCATACTGTTTGAATCTGTCCAAAACATGTCTAAGTATTTCATTATGCTGTACCATAGATTTCCCAAATATGAGAACATTGTTCTGATAACAGAACACCCCTGAGATTCAAGAGAGTATATTAGACATGGTTCTCTGAAAGACTGATGCAGCCATTACTAGACCGAATGGCATGCATTTATATTTATATGTAGCCATGAGAGTAATAAAAGCAGTGAGCTCCTGAAAGTCGGAGTGTAGACGGATCTGGAAATAGGTAGATGTTAAATCTAATGATGAAAAGAGTTGTGCCCCAGCTACTGTTGTGATCATCTCTGTTAAGTTTGGCAAAGGGAACTTATCAAAAACTACCTCTTTATCGAGGGCCCTATGGTCAACACACAGGCAAATCTTTCGGTCTGCTTTTCTTGCCACTACAATGCGTACTAACCATTCAGTTGCCTTCACAGGTTCTAATATATCCATCTTGCCAAATTGTCTACCTCTTTTTCACTGAGTTCTGTACACTCGGGGGAAGACATACTTTAGCTGATACTGAAACTGCTCTCTCTTTCAATTTCATCTTATGCATATATTGTGTGAGGTATCCTAACTTTTATGTGAATATTTCAGAATACTCATTCTCAAAATCAGATCCCAACTCTACATTCTTGTTAACATTTTGATCTGCGTTTGATGTTCAACTTTGGGTTACAGATAAACTCCCATGTCTGTTTCTGCTGGCCATCCCAAAATGTTATCTCCTTTACATGAAACATAAACTTTATGTAATATATATCTGTTTTTATGCTCAATCTTTCCTACAAAGTATCCTATCATCTGTATTATTGGACGGAAACTATACCCTCCCATGTGTATATCTATTATATGAGGCTTTATCTGATTCTTGAACATTTTATCAAATACCTCCTCTGAAATTATTGTTGGGCTAGAGCATGAATCAAACATCTCTGGGGTTGCTAGACCCACCATCAGTCATCTGCAGAACAATTTCTTTGCACACCTCTGACACACCTTGTTTCTCAGGTTTCTTGTTTCCAGAGCTACTTCTATAGCATCCAATAGAATGTCCTTCCCTCTCACACGTATTACATAATGCTTGCATTGCTGGGCTTTCCTTACTGTTCTCCATTTGGCCAACCCTCCCACATCTGTAGCATTTCTTCTTAAAGGGTCCAGCACTCCACCTGTCCTTTGTCATAGAAGTACCTTTAACTATTGTTACCTCATTTTTCTCATCCTCAACTATTTGTACATTTTCCTTACTATTGGTGTCTTGCTTAATTTCTTTCACACATCTCATCAGGTGCTCTACTTGTGTTACCACATTCAATACACAGCCAGGGGAGGATGATCTCTTAGCCAAAGTTCCTCCCATCTCATTTCAATTTTACAATTCAACAAACATTTGACCCTGATGTTTTCATCATTTGCTGTTTCAAACTTACATGAGACTGCCAATTTATGCAACTCAGACGCAAATTCATCTACTGTTTTTTGTTGTGAGCGCTTCACAAAAGGATAAACCTCCATGAGTGTATCGATCCTACAGAGGTAATGATTGTGTAATTTCTTTATGCTTGTTTCCTATTAATTAAAATCGATGCATTCATCAGCACTCAGATCAGGTAGATGCTGTAGGATTTCCTGTCCCTCCTAAAGAATGCTATCATCCTCTCTAGACCCAAATTGGACCCACAAACTATGAAATAATTATGAAATATTTTTTCCATTTGTTCCACTTCAATGGTGCTTCCCCAGGGGACTTTAAAAGAATGAGGGAGTAGTAGCACTCTGCATACTCATTTTTTTCTTTTTGATGTCACATAATATATCCCCAACCCCACTTTCTCCAACTCCTCTGCCCTCACAACCAAATTGGGGCTTAGATCTTGCAGTATATGACAAAGCAAAATGTATTCACACACAGACTTTCTGTTTTCTTTTTATCATTGCCAGCATCAGTGTAGTTTACGTCAACTGCTTCTAGGTAGTGCTGGCTCTGTTTAGACAGGAAAAGACTCTGAAACCCAAAATCAATTAGGCAAGTATAGTATACCTTGCAGGCCTAGGACAAAATGCAGCAAACCCCAGGCAGTAGGTGGCGTACAACAGAATGTCTTCTCGCAGATGCTCCTCCCTCCAGGTTCCCGCAGAACTCCACAGGAACAAGGATGCAGCTTGAAACCAGTAAGGCAGAGTTAAAGAAGGTGAGTGGTCCTGCTAGAATGAGACCCTAATTCGGGTTTTTGGATGCCAAATTCTCCTCATTTTGCAGTGAGCAGGGACAGTTAACGGTGGTGACTTCTCGTGCTGAACATGCACCCCTCATGCCCACAACAGTTCATAGCTACATGTACACAACATCAATCACACTCACATCTGTTTGGAGCTGCTTATGTGACAAATTCTCATGCTCAGCGTGCAACCCCAGCAAGCAAGGAACGCCAATGGTGGTGAATTCTCATGCTCAACAGGCACTCATTGTGATCACAACAGTTTGCTGCTGAGTGTATGCGGCGTCAAACACAATGCCAGCAGTTCGTAGCTGCTTAAGATTGGCATGGCCAAAGGAGGGGATACCTCATGTACAGTTCACACCCTCATCAGAAAGTCGCACACCCTTCATGCTGACGCCAGAAGTGGAGAGCGGAATCAGATAGTCATCTCTTTTTCTAATTGTTTATGCTCTCGACGGAGTTGGAAATCACCCCATCCCTCTGGCACAAAGTCTCTTTCCCAAGTCAATACCTCAAGCAGTGAACAGTGGTCATGCTGGGATGACCGTTATGCTACTAAGGTGACTGGCGCCAGTAGCCAATTACTCCCTGCTCAGGCTCACAGCCAGTGACCATCCACAAAAACACTCACTGTGCACCAGAGACAGTTTGACACAATGATCCTGGGTTCATTTGTGTAACCAGGATATCTCCTTGAATACTCTTCAAATCCTGAGAGTGGCCACACTCCGTCCTCTTGCAGCATCGAGTTCACGTTGAGGTGTACCTGGTCTGTTCCCATCTTCATTGCCAGTGTCCAATGCAAAACAAAAGGATTGCACAAAAAGCATATCAGAGAGTGAAGAGAAGTATCAAATTGATTCCATATACCTCAGCCACAGCAACCAAAATGCCAATTCAATAGCGTGCAGGCTCCTCACTCTATATTGTAGAACTTATTGACCACAAGGTTCCACTGCTCTAGTCTCTTTTACAATATTCTTGTATTTTCTGCAGTGCAAGTGACATATGTGACAGACAGATACCACACCACGTTATGACAATAGAATAATTTTCAATAAAATGCTACCTTAAGGGATTTTAAATGTGGTCAAAAGTGTTTTGGGAACCATTTTTTTAGAAATGTCAATTGAAAGTGCATTTTCTTCTTAGACTTCTTAAACCTCAGTGGATGTTTCAATCTGATGTGAAACTGATGGTACCTACCTATGAAGCAGCCTTGCTTATTACCTGCAACTGGCTCTACCTGAGAGTCTCAACCTGCAGAAAATATGTTATGTCCTAATGTGAAATCAACTAAAGGTTACATATATAACTTTTAACCAACCCTGTGAAGTTGTGCATTTATTTGGCTTATTGACTATTGTGTATGTATAAGGGACTTTTTAAACCACTTGTAAATGGTTAGGTAAGAGCTGCCGTTAGATGGTTTGAGAGCCTTCCAAACATCCAGGAGTCCTACTCTGATATGTGTGCTCCATCGTTGTTTTTAAGGAAAAAGGAAAAATCCTTCCCTGAAATAACACTCCGCCACACCCACTTATCTCATTGCTGGTGCTGGAAGGTACCCTACAGGGCTTGCCTATGTGTTCAGTACTCAAGATTATACTTAGAAACCATTCCAATATATATGTAAGTGTTTAATTTGCCTTTGATTATTCTCCACAAAACTTTTCACCACAGTTTATTTTTTAAAGTGCTTTGTTTTTACTGATTTTGAAGGGAGAACCATTGTCTTTTTATTTTTAATGTTAATATTTGGTATTTCCCATAAGCTCAGAATATCCAACTTTTTGTCTTAATTTGTTTGTATTATTTAAGTGTTAACGTGCAATATAAACCTAATTCAAATAGTGTAGTTTTTATTCTATACTCTTCTGTTTTATAGTTGGTTTGTTGAAGCACAACTTCTATGTGCATTATCCCTGTCAATTGTTTTGTAGTCAGGCAAGGGAGCCAGTGGTAGGTCAAAGTTGCACTCATCAAAGTCTCCGTAACTCTGTGTGCACCTAAAGGCAGCCGCGGCCTGTGCAGGTAAGAGCGGTGGGCGGGATTTCGACAGACGACGTCGAGGGAAAATTATTTATTTATTTTCATTTATGGTCATTGTTGGACTTAGCCCTTTTTGCAAGGTCATTTCTGAACATTTTGCCTTCCTCCTGTATTTTTTCTGACCTGTTTTTGGTGGCTTTATGACTCTGGGCACTGCTGATCAGTGCTAAAGTGCATATGCTCTCTATTGTAAATTGATGGAATGGATTAGTGGCTCCATGACTGGCTATTTTTTTTACTTGTCAGACCCTAGTACAGTGCCCCCTAGTACAGTGCACTGGTTGTGCCACCCACAGAAGCTACTTGTAAAATATGGCTCAGGCCTGCCATTGCAGAGCCTGTGTGCAGTCTTGGACTGCCATGTCGACTTGGCAAGTGCACACACTCGCCAGTCCCTGAACCTTCCCTTTTCTACATGTTAGTAGAAGACGCAACGAGGAGAAGCATGTCGCCGCCGCAGCAGTTGCCGTTGCATCGCCGAAGAAGCATGCCGCTGCCACAGCTGTTCACCCGCTCAGCACCGACGAAGCGCATCGCATCACCGGAGAAGCGTGTCGCCACCGCAGATGCCGCCGTTGCATCACCAGAGAAGCATGTCGTAGGGCCTTACGGGGCTCAGAAGTTACCCAGTCCACCGCACGCCCGTCGGACATGCATGCATCCACATTGTCGCATCGCATAAAAGACACCATTTTGTTGCATCGCACCGGATCGTCACATTGCATCGAGGCACCTTCTTGTCGCATCGTCACCGGGCCGCAGCAAGAAACGACGCATCAACTCCCCACGCAGTAAGGAAGCAAGCCTCAACTCCCCTGCACAGCAGTAATGAACCGACGCATCCATTCCCCTGAGTGTAAGGAATGGCACATCAACTTCCCTGCGACCATTTTGTTTGTATTGCATGATACTTCCCAGGTACTTTGAGAGTAAAGTGTTGCATTTACCATCTAAATTGAACTGAGGTATTTCTACCATTTGAAAAGTCTATTTTTGATTACAGTGTTGTAGATTTTTGTCATTTGGTCTTGTGTTAAGTCTAGTAAAGATTACCTATTTTTCTAAACTGGTGTGGTGTTCATTTGTAGTGTTTTCACTGTATTGCTGTATGTGTTCACAAATGATTTACACACTGCCTCTGAGATAAGCCTGTCTGCTTGTGTCAAGCTACCAAGAGCGTGAGCAGGGGTTATCCAGGACTGTACCCCCCCTTCCCTGACTAGAAGCAAGGGCACCTACTTGGTCAAAGGTACCTACCTCTGTCAACTAGAGACCCCCAATTCTAACAGTCATCTGTTGAATCCTCCCCAACCCGGCCTCACTCCCCCACCACTCTTCCCTGCCTAAAGGAGTTTTAACCCCTCACATCATACTATTGGCTGTTTGGCATATTATCCTGGCTGTTGTGAAGTCCTTGCATTACTGTGCAGGGGAGGCTATTGTTATATCTCAAACGCACATTGAATCTTCACATATTAAATGAGTTTCCTCACAAATGCTTTGTAAACAGAAAGTACTGGCTTTGAAAATGATTGCTCTTCATTTTGCAGTGACTCTCCCCCCTCCCACCTTGACAGCAAGTTTATCATAAATGCAGGCAACAGCCAACCCAAGTTCCTTTAACAGTAATTTATCCCTAAGTGACCCCAAGCGAACCCTCTCCACCTGCTGCTGCTTACTAATATTACGCATTTTGTCAGTACACGTTAATACACTTACATAATCTAACATATCAATTTTCAAGTATTTATAATGTTGCGATGAGTGTAAGTCACCTGTCAAAGTAGAGAATTGTGTATATACTAAATTCCTGTCACATATGGTTTGATTTGGTTTACTCTTGTAGTGATCAGTTGGAGCTCGAATCATAATGCTATTTTCAAGCGTAAATTAAGTTTACATACATAAATATCAATTTTCACATAATACGTTGTTATGCTTGTAAAACAATTTACAAACATTTAATAGTCCCCATTAAGGTGTATTGCAGCACGGTTGCAAACTCCCGAGGGTATTCCAGGACAGGGAAGCCATGAAAATGTGTTACTTTGGTATATTTCTCAACAAATTCTTACTCCGAAAATTGTCGAGGGAGTAGTAAATCGTTTGAGCAGGCACTCCCAAAACTGGAGACGATATAGGGGCAGGTATTTCTTCATTTTTTGATAAATATTTTCCAAATGGAGAAAAAGGGAAAACATAAAAAAAAATGGAAGTCCACTAATGTTAAGTAATCACCTTATTCCATAGAAAACACACATAGGGCCTCATTTATGAGAGGTGACGCATCGCTGCGTGAAAGCAGCGATGCGTCACTTCTCAGTGCGCCCTCCTTGCGACATGATGGATGCGTCATATTTACAGTATGACACATCATGTCGCAAGGAGTTACAGATGCGTCAGTATTTCTGATGTATCTGTAGGCGCAAAAGTGACACATTGCTGGAGTGTGTCACAAAAGTGACGCAACTCCAGCAATGTGTCCTTTCACATGGGGAGAGCCCCATGTGAAAGGGCCTGCGTCAGTCTTACGTCTGCTGTGAGGCAGGCGTAAGATATTGACGCATTTGCACCCTAGAAGTGGCGCAGTGAAATCTCGTAGATTTCACTGCGTCACTTCTACGATGCTTACTTACGTGGGAACACCCACCCTGCATACAATGGGCCTCATTTATGAGAAGTGATGCATCGCTGCGTGAAAGCAGCGAAGCGTCACCTCTCAGTGTGCCCTCCATGCGACACCAATGATGCGTCATATTTATAATATGACGCATCATGTCGCAAGGAAGGACAGATACGTCAGTATAACTGACGGATCTGTCAGCGCAAAAAGTGACGCATTGCTGGAGTTGTGTCGGAAGCCTGACGCAACTGCAGACAATGTTCCTTTCACATGGGGCAAGCCCCATGTGAAAGGGCCTGCGTCACCCTTACGCCTGCCATGAGGCAGGTGTAAGGTTTTGACGCATTGGCGTCCTAGAAGTTGCGCAGCGAAATCTCATAGATTTCGCTGCGCCACTCCTACGACCCTTTCTTGCGGGGGTGCGCGCCCCTGCATACATTATACCTGGCACAGGTATAATGTAGCGCAGGGGTTTACGAACTGACGCATCTACCTAGATGCGTCACTTCGTAAATATGGCGCAACATGGCGCATGCTTTACGCCACTGGTGCGTCACAAAAAGTGACGCACCGGCGGCACAAAAGTGACGCTGGGGCTCATAACTGAGCCCCATTATACCTGACGCATGTATAATGTAGCGCAGGGGTTTACAAAGTGACGCATCTACCTAGATGCGTCACTTTGTAAATATGGTGCAACAAGCTCCAATTTTTATGCCGCTGATGCGTCACAAAAAGTGACGCACCGGCGGTGCAAAAGTGACGCAAGGACTCATAAATGAGCCCCATATTGTCTTACAATAATACATTGTAAAAATAGCAGTTTTGCCTAAAACAATTTACATGTACGGAAAGGCGGAAATGCATTGGGAATTCACTAAATATATTTTCCATGATTGTTGATTGAAGTTTGCAATGCTGCAGATTCCTAGGCCCTCCTGTAAACCTTTGTTAACTCTAATTTAAATTTACACGAGACCCAACAGTGCAAATAAACCCGCAGGAACAGATTTACGACTTTTTTTTAAAGAATCAAGTCAAATGGCAGCTATTAACATTGCAGACATGCTCATGGAATCCTGCCTTAGGTTACTGACGTGCCTTTACAGTTATAACATTTCCCTGTGTTTATTAACGTACATACCAAATTGCATATGACCTCTGCATAGTAATTCTATTATACAATTAAAATCTTTCTGCCAGAACTAACAAGTGTGTTGATTTTAATTACATTTAGAACAGGGCATATGTTTCAACATGTCAGTTGCTTCCCTGATAAAACAGGAACAGACTTGCGTGTCATTTGAAAAATGGCAGGAAGAGATGGATGCAGTCTCCCACTGGGGATTTTACAGTCTGGCTCATGACATGTGCATATGCTGAAGGGCTGGAAGGAAGATTATGGGAAGCAAGACTTTGTACAATTCCGCTTTCAGCAGTCCCGAAAGTCAATAGACCCTTTTTCATAGGAACCAGATTTATTATAAATCATGCTTAACATCTTGATAATTTCCTCCTCTGGCATCTGTGTTTCCATAGATGCTATTGCACCACCTCTCAGTGAAAGACATTGTTCATACATGATTGATACAGTTTCGTTCTGATGCTCGAAAAGTGTTAGCTTTTCATGTACTGCAAGCACAATACAAGTTATAGTTTTTTAATCCCCCAAGAGAATAAAATAGATCGTGTCTGATGCATTTTATGTTATTGTCGATTATTTAATACTTCACACAAACCGAGAAGGTGCCTCGAAGATGCCTGCAGCAGAAACAGGCTGAGAAAACATTGAAAAAGAGCGAAGAACTCGGAATAGCACTGATTTACGTAGTAAAATGTCAGACTTAGCTATATGCGTAAAGGGGGGTGGATTGTCAGGCTACAATCACCATGGGCCATCAACTAGGAATTCCCTATCGCTGCAGAAATATTGCTTGTTTTGCAGCGATATTCCCCGCATTTCGCAGACTATCGCTGGATTTTTATTGCCTGGGTGATGAGCATTGTTAATAACTTGCTAGCCGGGCGATAAAAACCGTCGATAATCAAAATCGCACTGAGCGTGCATAGCGATATTTATCGCATTTTCTTGTTAATATGCCCCAAAGAGAACCAGAGTAGTTGCCATCCCAGCCATTTTTTTATTGTTCCTGAAGCCATCTGTCCTTTTTGCTTTTTTGGCCTAGATTGAGAGACCTTTGGAGCATATCAACAAGGGCTTTATCTCTGCTTTTTTGGCTTTAATAGCCAAAAAAGCAGAGATAAAACTAGCACCCTATCAACAACAGGGTGCTAACATGCAAATTTGCATGTTAGCACCCTTTTACTCTACGCTTCATTCGAACATTACTACTGCCACTGTTTTAGGGTTCCCTGATCCCAACTGTTTTTTTTACTATGAAAATAGAATTTGCAGTAGGGATTATGGGTGTTGACTACCTAAAATAGCTAAAAGCCAGCTTCATCTTCCTGCCCTTCATTATTAAAGCCAGTTTGTGGGTAATTTGTATGGTTTCCTGCCAGAGGAGACTGTGAATGTTTCACCTGAATACCTACACGCAGCACATTGTCCTGAGGCGGGAAACCTTGACCCTTCTTGATTCGCCGGATCTTTGACATAGTAAAAGCGTTCTGATCTGTTACTACCAGTGATATCCCCGAGCAGTCAGACAGCATGCCACTGGACACTTGTCAGTACCCAGTTAAGTGTCCTTGGTGCCTACAAAACTCTGGCATCTTCCTGCTCGTAGTCATCTGGTGGGGTATTTAGTGAGCCATATGGTGTGCCCAGCATGAAGAGGGGTGGGGACACCACAGAGTCAGAGCTGCGCAAAAATTGTAAGTCTTGGGTTTCTTCTTCTTGTGCCAAAGCAACACCTTGGATGTCAGGGAAAGGGCATTGGCAAGCCTTATACTCTGCCTTTCCCAAGATGTTGTCTGTCTAGAGAATTCTACCTGCACTTCCCAAACCAAGTTAAAGTTTTGGTTTTGTTTTTTCCTTTGATATTCTTGTTTGATTCTACATAAGAAAACATTTACTATTAAGGCATGCTTTGCAATGGATCCACTCCCTTATTTTCTGTTGTAGATTGCTCCCCTCTTTGCTAATATTTGTGTCCATAATTGTTTCTTCTTGCAGTTGGAATTTCAACAGAACCTAGTTTTGGATATTTTTGTTTCCTCATTCCTATGTCAGAAACGTCTATTAATCTTCATCTTCAATCAAAAACCTAACGACTGCCAAAGAACCTATGTACTCTTTTTACTTTCCGCCTTACTAGGACCCTCTTAATGAGACATTTCACATCTTTCACATTAACCCTCTGTTGGTTAAGCTTTTACAGTCTGAGAAGATTAAGCCAGTAGTAACCAGGGTATATGAGAAAAAAGTCTTGGCTTATGCCAATGACATGCAGTATTAACTACGGATCCAACAGAGGCAATTGAGGAAATTACCCAGATAGCTGAGAAATTTGGATTTCTTTCAGGTTGTGATTTGAATAAAGGGAAGAAAATTGTAATTTGTACAGACAATATTGATTTTAATGATCCTAGATGAGCCGAATCGGCTGTCTACCTCGGGGACTGAATTAGCGCAAAAGTGGACAATATTGTTAAATGCAATTTCGATCCTTTGGTCAAGTCAATGGCCACGGATTTAAAGAGAGTTAATGGGCTACATCTGTCTATTATAGGGAGAGGGAATTTCTTGAAAAGGACAATGTTGCCCAACATCCTGTATTTGTTTCGCTCAATACCCCTTGCGGCGGATGACCACCTATTGAAGACTTTGGACTCTATCTTCTCTAATATTATTTGGCAGTATGGGAAAGTGAGGAGGGATTTAAAATATTAAATCCTACCACAAAATAGAGGTGGGCTTACAGTCCCCAATATTACATTATATTACTGGGTGGCCCTTCTCCATCAGATGATCTCCCTGGTTATAGTAGATAGAAATAGTGAATTGGAGCAGGATCTGAGATTACCTACAGTATACAAACTCGTTATAGGGAAGGAAGCGCAGGGGTTGTTACTGAGACAAATGGAGCCGAGCTATTACAAAAAAAGTACGCTTCAAACTAATATATAACTCATGGAAGATTTGGAAACAAGTTTCAAAATTTATGGCGATTCCGAAAGTTTGCAGATATACTCTGCCTTGGCGTTCCTCATTATTTCCTCCTCAGGTATATGATGTTATGGGGAAAAGATGGGAAGGGCTTGGTGTAGGTCCAATTGGTGACTTCTATGGGAGAGTTCAAGCTCTTCAATTTTCTAGGCTCCAGCGTGATTTTGGAATTCCAGATAACCAATATTTTAAATTTGTGCAGATTAGGAGTATTCTTACATTATGTAGGCCAACGATAAAATTATATAGGATACCATTGATGGAAGTTATTACTAGGAAATTAAGTAGAATTAGGAACATCTACAGTTTACTTCTTGAAAAATTACCAGATGATCTAGAAAAAACTGAGACTTCCTGGGCACTGAAACTGGATATTCCAGAGGTGGACATTTATTTGAGTTTATCTTTGACTTTCAAAATACTCCTATCCACAAGTTTAAAAGCACAACTTTATAAAACTATATTTAATTTATATTTTACACCTTCTAAATTATTTATGTGGGGGGAAAAGGCAGGATGATAAATGTCCCAGATGTGGGGCAGGACCAGCAACTTTGATTCATATGTTTTACGATTGCGACAAATTGTCTTTATTAAAAAAGGGGTTGCTTGGTTCCTGGGAGAGATTGCTTGATATCAGATTTGAACTGGCCCCTACACTGCTGATTTTAGGATATGATAGCTCTTTGTACCTCAACACTGCAGAGGAATATTGTTTATATCTGGGGATTGCGATATTTAAGATAATGTTAGCCGCCAGGTGGAAGGATGTAGAACCTCCAACATTTCAGATGTGGCTTACGAGACTTCTTGGAGTTTACGACCAAGAAATGGCTTTGTATGCTTGCAGGGGCAGGCAGGCTAGAATCCGGGGGAGGAAAATACGGTCACTTATTTCTGAATGGAGCAGAGAAGCTAGGGGATTGTAAGTAAGAAGATGGAAGGATCTTTTAGTAGAATGCTCCTGCAGAGTAAGAAGCATAGGGCTTTAAAAGCTCTGTGTCCCAAAGGGCTGAAGCTTAATATTCTAGCAACCGTTAATTTTTAATGTATGCTGAGTCAGGTTTCCTTGGCGAGTACCTTTCTAAGGGTAGTATCTGCTCTTGCACTTTTTGCACAGCTCTATGTGGTGGATACAGTAAGACTGAATTGTAGAATTACATGATTTACACCTTGGTTTTAACCCTTACAATTTTAAAAGCTGTTCAAATGTTATTTTAGCAATTGTTCTTAATTTAGATAAGGTGCTAAAGGATGACCCTGTATCTCTCAACTGTTATGTACTGTATGAACTGTTTTATGAACTGTTTAGCCGATATTTAATCTTGTGTAATGTATAATCTGCTTTATGACCTGACTAATTGCTATTTTTGTAAATGGCATTTTCTGGATATGAACAAAAAAAAATGAATATGTCTTGACATGCGCTTATTAAAGCAATTTGAGGAATATAGAAATTAAATGTGTAGTTGTAAACCATCTGTCAGGCCTTCCCATCTATTTCACAGAAATACATCAAAAAGTTCTCAATTTGAGTATCCTGATCTGAGTAAGGCCTGGATGCTAATGCCATATGGGGTAGGACTGACATGCCTGAAGAACTTTCCCGCAAATGTAAAAGTGAAACGTCTATGGGAGGTGCTTGAAATAAGATCCAGGTTGGACTGCACAATGGGGAGTGGGGGTGGCTTTGGTACTTTAACAGATCATTCCTTCTGACTGCTCCAAAGTCATCAAGAGTTCTTCTCTGAGGCTGCCTCGGGACTAATGGGTTTTTGGATCGACGTGACTTGAGGCACACAAAATACAAAGAATGAGCTCAGAGCCCTTCTGGCACATAACATCCTAGGATTGTGGAATCTTCTGTGGACCATACAGGTATGACAAAAAAAAAAGACATCTTTCACATATACTATTAAATGCAGGGGCACCCTGGCTTCTGGGAGGCATCACCTTTTCATGTAGGCCTTTCCTGCAGACAGTACTTGAAATCCCCTTCACTGAAGGTACACTCCATAGTGTGGAGCTGGTGTGCTGCCCATTTTCTCAGGTAGAGCGAGTCTTGTAGCTCTGGTGAAGCTCAACTAGTTTGCCCCACCGTCAGGGCTGCTTCTGATCTTGGCTTGCACAAAATCTTCCGAGTCAGTTCAAAAGGTTTTGAATCACTGATGCATAGAAGCTTCTCAGCCTGAGCAAAGGGCTTTTGCAACTCTGATGAGAGTCTAACCCCACTCTACCCTTCAATATGTGATGGAGTTGGGCTAACGAAGATTTGGTCACAATGATATCAGATGCTCACAAGCAATCTCTCAGTTGCTTAAATCCTGCTTCAGTGAAGACAGGCTACCAGAGAGATTGTCTGCTGCAAGTGCAGATCAGACAGTAGTGACAGCCTGGTGAGCACCTATGTCAGTGTCTCACTTTTGTTTCTTATATCAATTTCCTCATCACTCCCTTGCAGAGAACTGCAGTGCAGCACGCGGTTGTTCAGCCACTTAGATTGGTCTTATTTTCTATTTGGTCAGTTACAAGACCACTAAGCTTGGACTGTTCCCCCTTGTATCCATGACATCGGAACACTATGGGGCATATTCTCAAAAACTTATCGCGAGTTAGCGGCACTTTATCGCAGCCAAAGTGGCGATAAATTTATCGCCCTATTCACAAGCTGGTGCTAACAGCTGATAACACCAGTTTTCCTACGATAGCAGCCACAAAAAACAACGCCACAGATGACAGCGGCAACTAACGCTAATGTATGCAGAGTAGGCATTCCCGTGCATAAAGCCACGACAACACAACTTCGCAACATTCTCAACGACCAGCCAGATCGACCATAAGATCACAAAACATGCGATAAGGTGCGTTAGCAGCAGGGATTTACCAACTGCTCTTACCAGGTGTTAAGTTGGAAGACAATCTGCACCATAAAAGGGAGCCCAGGCCAGAGCCACACCTGAAGAACAACAGATGCCATGGAGCTACTGATCATGCAGCTCGGGGCCCCAAGAGGGCCACAACACCCACTGCCACCACCCCCAGGCGCGCCCCCCCATGGCCCCCCCTACCCCCCTGGACTACCACAGAGGCAGCGCAGACAAAGATAGCGGACCTTCAGGAAACACACCAGCCTCACAGGCTCAAAAGGACAACCATCCTCCACATCCAGACCATCATTGCCCACAGGTTGACGGTACCAACACAGCAGACAACCAACATCCCTCCGCACATAAAACTGCTGGCTGTGCTGCACCTGTTGGCCTCTGGTACCTTCCACGACTTGTGGAAGGTACTTCTTCTTACGACCCTTGGTAAGTAGCACTCCTACTTATATAAGAGACTCTACGGAGGTTCTCAACCTTATACAAAAGTTCGAATCATCCGAGACGATTGACCTGCTCGTCACCTTAGATATAGAAGCACTATATACTAACATACCCCAGGACGCCACTCTCACTGTCTTGGAACATGCTCTTCACAACCTTGATCCATGGCCTTATGTCACCCCCATATCCTTCATCTGCGACTGTGCCACCATTGCACTCAAGGAAAATTTCTTTGCCTTTGACAATAAGCTATACCACCAAATACAAGGTACCAGTATGGGGAGTACCTTCGCGCCGAGCCTGGCATGTCTCTACATGGCCAGTTTTGAAGAGGTACATATCAGAAGACCGACTAACCCCTTCTCGGACAACATCTTACTATGGCGACGTTACATTGACGACATCATCATTTTTTGGAAAGGGGGAGAAGAAGACTGTATTTCCTTTTTCAACTGGATGAACACAATCAACCCATTTTTGAAATTTACAGGCACCAAGTCACAAGAATCAATCCCCTTTCTGGACCTCTTGATCTCCCTTAAGGATGGCATTTTGATGACAACCAATTACAAAAAACCAACGGATAGGAACAGTCTCCTTCTCTACCAAAGTCATCACCCCAAAGCACTAAGGGACAATCTCCCTGTGGGACAGTTTTTACGTCTAAGAAGAAATTGCAAGTTCACTGACCGAGTTCGAAGCCCAAGCAGCAATCCTCAAGAAGAACCTGTCTGCAAGAGAATACCCCATTAATATCATCAAATTGGCTCATAAAAGGGCTAGGAACAACCACCGAGATGCTTTGCTTGAAACAAAAACAAGATCTGACACCAACACTCTAATGTGTGTGACTTCCTTCACTCCCCATTTAAACAGAATTCAGAAAATAGTAAAGAAACATTGGCAGATACTGAAGACGGGCTCTTTTTTGACCCTGGTCCCCTTCCCCTGTTTTCGTTCAAGCGCACTCAAAATTTCAAAGATATTCTAGTACACACTCATCCTAAGAATATCAACAAACCACAACAGACACTATGGACATTACCTCCAGTAACGGGCCATTTTCCATGCGGCTCATGTACTGTCTGTCCACAAACCAAACCATCTAAGGAGCTAGATTTAGGACTACAAAGACCCTGGCAGCTCAGACGCCACACCAACTGCTACTCCAAGAACTGTATATACCTGCTCACATGCCCTTGTGGACTCCGATATATAGGAATGACTGCAAGACCGGTGAAAATTTTCATCGGAGAACATAAGAGCACGATTCATTGCAAGAAGACTTTAACCCGGTTGCAAACTCATTTTTGGAGCACAATCACCCCCCTGAGAGTCTTCAATGGACTGTGATCAATCAGAACCCAGCATGGACACCCTTGGTCTTGTTCAAGACTGAACAACGCTGGGTATTCAGACTTAGAAGTAATGACATCGGTCTGAATGATGATATACCATGGAGTACCCTCCCTTCTTGAGATCCCGAACAATGTCAGTGCATTTTACCTCAACTCCAAAGACTTTTTAATTGTCTTTGCCACCATGAATCATTCTATGTACCCATGATTAGGCAACCGTTTTTTAATTTTAGGAGCTATCCTACACACTGCTGACACTGTGTCTGTTGCGCTCTCACACACACACTAACATGATTTGGACACACGTGCCCTCATAATTTACATACGTGCGCCCGATGATGATATAGTCGCATAGCGATAATCAGACTGTATCGATCTTATCATCTACCTTTGCGTATGACTCACTACAGAACATTGCCCCCTACCTTATTTTTCATTTCCTTCAGACATTGTTATTCTAATTAAGAATTTTTCATCAGAATGCATGCACGATTCAGATTTATTGAGTCATGACTTGTTGATAGACATCGTAATGGACCCCCGCGTTACGTGTCTCTATTCTGATCTATCCCAATCAAAGATGGCTGCCATGAAACTCGGGTGGCCACCTTACCCAATCCTGGCATTCCCACACAACACCTCTCACCACTTCCGGGATTAGGACCCACCAAGAACCACTGCTTAAATACCGCTCTCCTCCAAGTCCTGGCCACCGGCGACCCTGGAGGAAGACTAGGCTTCCAGTTTGGAACACTCGGGGTATACGTAAGTGTTCCTATCCCGCTGCTGCTAACCCCGGTAATATCACGCTAACCTGCTTTTTTTTACAGGATTTACATTGAACTTGCTTGTTTTTCCTGTTTTTTGTGTTCTCTCTGCTGTGCGTACTATTTTTCCACACCAGCTGGGGCTCCTTCACCAGACGGTCCTCTCCGGTGCAGCCCTCCCCTATATCAGGGAGGGTAGGATAGTTTCTTAACATTAACCTTTACATGTTTTAGATCACTTCTCCATGCACGAGGGGTTTGACACCTATGCAGATTTTGCTTTAGTTTGTTTTACGATTAACTTATGACGATTTGGTCTTGCGTGATTCGAGACCACCCACCACCCCTCTAATTTGGTCACCCTCCCAGTTGAGGTCACTTCATTTAGCTGCCTCTACATCATTCCATCTTTTGTCACTCATGCTAGTGTTCGACTAGACGTAGTATTACCTTCGGTCATCCATTATGCTTGACAGCTCTGGGGCCTTTGGGTCACAGCTGACTTTGGTCACCGCGGCTTCTGCCCTCGCTGGGTTGCCTCATCGACATGTTACCTTGCGTTGATGCAACCTCATCGCGCTAATCATAATGCATGAAGTACTATTGTACGCTGTTAGATGGTTCACTGTATATTTCAGCAACCACTTAACTGTCATCTTATGTATGCACTAGGTCTACCCCGCAGCAAGGCGGTGGTATCCTCACTTCCCCTGGTCTCCTAATATTCACCTTCCATGACCACTTGGTCAATTGATGGATCTTTGAGCATGACCACCACGGGCCACTCCAGCATGTTACCTCTATCTAGGTAATTAGATCTGCAGCCTTGTGGATACTACTGTTTTACATACTCATACCGCCCCCCCCCTTTTTTATTCCCCCCCTTTGTTTTCTTCTTTTTGTCTCCACTAGGCTCCACGCATGGGACACGAATAAGACGTGCCTCATCATCATACTTACTTATACTTATTACAAGGGATTATAGGGTATTTCCCTCCCTGAGTCCCTCCTTGTCCTTCTTCCTTTTCATGAAGGTCCTGATGAAGCGCTAAGGAATCCATTAGGGACCACGGGCAGCGCGAAATATGTCGACCACCCACCATTCAATTTCTCTTTCATCTTAAACTCACACACGGGTTGAGAGCAACGGGATAACTAGAAATCACTTTCCCCCTACTAATTTGAGAATTATTTACGCATCCTTCCTCGAATTATTTTAACCAGACCCCGAGGACTCACGAATAAAACTATTGGGGTACCAAAGGGTCTTTTTAGTTTCACCACTTCCCACATCACCCACACACCCACATGCACAACTGCGGCTACTCCTGAAAAGATCTCCAACAGAGCGCCTTCTTTGAGGGCCCGTGAGGGACTGCAGTGCCACCCCCATGAGGAGCTTTGCCCCATGATGATGCTTTGCACCCGCAAGGGTGTGTGAGGGCCCTTCCAGCACCCGCACAGGAGTACCTGGACTTCAACTCACGAACACTCTAGAACCTGGCTTTCGAGACTTTCTTTACTATACAGCAGATCCGATTTGGACTGCCATCTTCTTTGCCTTTTCAGGAACTGATACCACTCTGTGTTTATGATGAATCTTTTGGAGCGTCGGTACAGGACCTTTTTCCACATTTGCTCCTTGTCCCCCCTCTTTATTGTGAATACACCTTCCAAATAACAACCGCCAGAGTTGGAGGAGTCTCACAGCCAGCCCTATCAAAGTTCCTCACACCTGTCTTTGATGCCATCATCAGCTTGGTACCCCAGCAACTTTACTACCCCCACACTGCACAGGAACAGCTGGAAACAAAGCAAGGCTTCTACGCCATAGCTGGCTTCCTGCATGTGCTGGGGGCAATTGACTGCACACATGTACTCCTCGTGCCCCCTGCCGCTACTGCACACAATTGCCACAACAGGAAGCACATGCATTCCATCAATGTGCAGGCAATAGTGGCCCACCTGGGACTCTTCACCAATGTCGTTGCCAACTACCCAAGCAGTGTGCATGACTCCTTCATTTCCCGACAGTCCATCTTCAACCAGCGCTTTGCGGCTGGTACCCATGGGAATGCATTGCTCGTTGATAAGTCCCAAATTAACACACCACACACCTCAACTCCACAACCCTGCAACTCACAGCTCTGGGAATGCACACATTACAAACTCACATACAACATGCCAAACAACATGCCCACCTACCAGACACGACAGCACAACTTACTGTGGTAACCTGGGCTAGCCATGTGCACAACCCATCAATGGCATGGCACCTCAGCCACACAATAGCAGAATGTGGGGAGAGGTGGGAACCAGGCATGTGCGAAGGAGGCAAGTGACCCATGAATGAGGATGTACACAATGCCAAGTGTGGCATGCATGTGCTGGCCAGACTGCAGTATGCAGACCACAGACATGTCCATGTCAACATACACTGCTAGGTGTTTGGAGTGTAGTGGACAGTGGACGCAACCATGTTACCTCAGCCAGTGGGGAAGATCGCGGAAATGTAGTTTGTTACGTCCCCCCGTAAGCATGAGCGGAGTGGGCTGGGCTGGGCTGGGCCGGCGTACACGAGGCTCGCGTAGGGGTGTGAATAAAAAGCACGTTGCTCTGGGCGTGGTTCTCTTCCGGAATGGCCAATGTGTCTGCCAGGACGGTGCCTTTCACCCCGTCACAAGGCCGACACCCTGAGCGGTGGTGCCGGTGATCCTGTCTGCCTGCTGCACCCCAGGAAGCTGGTCCCCAGACACGTTTTGGCCGCCCCTGCACACCCAGGCCTCACAGCTCACCTGCTGACACCGGTGTGTGGCAATGAATGGCCCACCACGTGCCGGTGCAAGCTCCAAGCCCGAGGCCCACGACCTTGGCAGCCTCCTCAGACCATCGCTGGCTTCCGCGAGACAGGCCCGCAGTACTCCTTTCTTGTTGATGTACTCCACCGCTGCCTCCAGCCTACACTGCGGTCTAGTAGGTCACACATTTGTAACTGAGTCTTGATATCATGATGGCTGAGTTCATATGTTAATGGGACGTTTTATATCACTGTACTCCCTTCGATGTGGTGTCACCAACTCTGTGCATAGCATTCCAACGACACGTGTCTGTGGTCCTTTGCTGACTACTGCCTTTGGCCTACACTGCAGTCAAGTAGGTCACACATTTAGAACTGATTCTTGATTTTTCAATGTCCGAGTTCATATCATTGTACGCAAGTAGAGGAGTAAGAGGAAGACGCGGTTCAGTCCGGAGGAAAAAATGATCCTCGTTATGGAGGTGATCGATCACTACCAACAACTGCTCTGGTGCCACTAACTCTGTGCATCGCAAACCAACGGCACGTGGCTGTGGGCACCTGCTGACCGCTGCCTCCGGCCTACACTACGGTCAAGTAGGTCACACATTTTGAACTGAGCCTTTATTTCTTTATAGCAGAGTTTAAATCATTGCACAAGCCTCATCGCAGACTGCATCCCCTTTCAGCACTGGTGCCACTAACTCTGTGCCCCGAAATTCATGGACACTCTCTGGTTGAACTTTGGTAGCATCTAAGTATATAGCCTGGGGTTTGTCTTCATCATCATGTAGCTGATACTGACTTGGTGTTAAGAACGAGTTTGTAGCATTCATCTCCTCCGTGTTGCCTGTTTCTGCTTGGTTCTGCCCTCTGCATCATGCCCTGGAAGAACACCTTCCACTGTCCCCCGAAACACTCTGTGACATTCACCTTTGACATCGGCGAGGACCCGCTCAGCTCTTGTGGCCCTACATCAGTGCACCGCAAGTCACAGTTCCGTGGCAGTGTGCCTGTGGCGGCCGCGGTGCATCAGGGGCCACTGACTCTGTGCAGCTCAAGTCATGGACCCTTGCTGTTTGAACTTTGAACTTCTTGATTGTCGGATCACTTTTGTGGTTGTTTCCAGCACCATCCACTCCCTGAGTGCTGGCTTACACTCACCCTACACCCATCCAGAACAGGCGTCACTGGACATGTGACCCTGGCAATAAAAGGGGCCGGGTGCATGTGCCCGTAGCCAGTTCCACAAACTATCTAAGTGTGTTTGTGTGGTTATTATGTATGCATGAGGGTCCTACCACGTAACATTGTGCTGTGTACAGTAGACACAACCATGCCACCTCAGGCAGTGTGGTAGACCTGGGTCTTATAGCTGTGTCGTATCCCCCTGAAAAAACGTATGCGGTGTGGACTGACATACAACAGTTCAGCGTAGGGGTGTGGTTGATCAACCTTGGGCTCTGGGCCTGGTTATGTTTTGACCTTGCCAAGGAAGTAACTAATGCGCGTGTTTCTGTTGTAGTGTCGGTGTCACCCATCCCGCAATGGACAATGTTGCAATGTAGCATGCCCCCGTAGTGCGGGCTCGGCAGAAGGGGTAAATGAGGGTGCGCAAGCACGCTCAGGGTTCGGGATCATACATGCCAACTGTTGTGTGTGTCACAATTACCGCAGCATAAGCCAAAGGTCTACCCTCAACCGCATCGCAAGTTCAGCCTGCCATGAACTATACATCTGTGTCTGCCCTATCCTTACCATAGGCCTACACACACGTGGCCGCCCACCTTCAATGCACAACATCATAGTGTTGTTGTCAGGCTTGTGGACATGCGCAGACAGGCATGACAATGGTGTGCCGTAGGAGTGCAAGTGATGCAACCACGCTGCTCACACTAGTAAATAGGCTCGGGGGAGGGAGGAGCAGAAGTGAGGTGTACGTAATACACATTGATGCCGCTCATATGCTACAAGCAGTACATGTCAAACAGGAATAACTAAGTCACACACATCATACACCAATGAACCAGTAAGCCTGCCAACACATCCTGCTGAACCGACTATTGACTCATGTCTCTCTACACTGTCACAGGTGACCAAGGATATTCACTCTGCCCTTGGATGATGACACCCCTCCGAGCCCCGAACACACAGGCCCAGAGGCAGTACAATGCGGCCCACAAACACACCAGGGGCATCGTGGAACACACATTTCAAGTGTTGAAGTCACGTTTCAAGTGCCTGGACAGCACAGGTGGAAGGCTCCTGTACAGCCCAGACATCGTGTGCAAGATGATTGTTGCATGGTGTGTGTTGCACAACATATGTGTGCACACCAATGCCCCATGGCTGAAAGTGCAGGATGCACTGGACGATGATGAGGAAGATTAGGCAGGTGGACCACACCCCACTGCAACTGCAGCAGGAATAGCTCGTAGGATCACCATCATTGACAATTTCTTCACATGAGCACGTCACATTGTCACAGTCCTTAGCAATCATGGGACAGCACAAAATGACCACAGGCACAGCATGTGCAAATGAATTCATTCAAACACACATTCCCTCAGTGCATTTTACTCCTCTGTACAGGCACATCACTCTGACAAGTGTAAGTGCAACATGTAGTGCTAACAATCTCAAAATATTTAAAATAGCTGGTGGGTGTGTCACCTCTGTACAGGGAGGCTGTTTGGGGAGTCACGTTTTCGAAATGCCATTTCTGTGTGTCAAAGATAGTATGGAATCCCACTTATCAGCGTCTCACATGCGTCCCAATTCATTATATATAGGCTGTCATTTGTGACCCACAATTGACAGCAGGGCTTCTTTTGGGGTCAGATATGTACCACCATGATGCAGGGAGGCACCCTGTGACTCAAGTCCAACAAGGTGAGCAACATGGACGTAAGGGGGAATCACTGCCCCTACATTTCTCCATGCTTTCATACTTGATTAATCATGGGCATGACACATCTGTGTGTATTGGAACGTATTATTCACGTTCAGTGGAGTGTTGAAGCTGTCTTAGTACTGGGCCATGCAGACAACACTTTACAATGTTGCCCAGTGGAGGGACAGCCAGAGTCCTTTAGGGATTGACAAGTTACTTGGAAGGGAAAGAGTCCAGTCCGCAGACTTATTGCAGTGTCATTGTTTTGCAAACAATATATGGCAGTCCATGTCGAGGTGCAAGGTTAGTGTCAATGAGTGTATCGGGGGACAGTGGAAGGTGTTATTCCAGGGCATGATTCAGAGGGCAGAACCAAGCAGAAAAAAGCCATATGACGGAGATGAATACTACTGCTTCATACTTACCACTAAGGCAGATTCATCCTCATCTTTGGCCTCTGACGTTTCATGTGCCTCACATGTGGGTGGTGGTGTTTGGTCTGCAGCACTGTGTGACAATGACACATCAGGGGCCGGAGATGTGGATGTAGAAGTAGCAGCAGCATTCATCTGCGCAATGTCTTGTGGCAGCACTCCCATGATGCAGGGCATGGATGTTCCCATCTACAGCTTTCTCGTGTGCAGCCGTGGTAGCCATTCTTTGCGCCTGCATCCGCTCCATGTTCTCCATGACCCTCCTTATGTTTCCGAAATCACAGATGACATCGCTGTAGCCACTCTAACTGGACAGTTGTTGTTGTCTCCGAGTCATGACTCCAGCGACGCCAGCCATGGATTGTTGGAGGGCATGGCGCGGACTGTGGGTGTCCTTTAGGGAGTGTAAGTGGTCCCTGATAGGACTTAGAGATCCACGTATGCCATCTAGTTTGGCTGCCATGAGTTTTAACCCCACCTGCACCTGTCCAGCCAGCTCCTTCTGGCAGTCTAACACACGGCGTTGGAACGCAATGTGTTCTTCGGTGAGGTGCTGGGAGCCAGATGTGGTGGTGGGTGCTTCCTGCTGTGTGGTCCTTACAGGGGGTGGGCTCATCTCGATGGTGCTGTGCTGACCTGCTACTGGAGGTGGGGTGCGGAGGATGTCCATGAACCGTTGGAGTTTGTCTAGGTCTGGGGGTCTTCTCCGTCATCACTGATGTGATGTAGGGTCATCTCTGCAGGAGGTGTTGATTTTCCCTCTGCAATGTAAAGGGGAGATGCAGTTTCACAGTGTGTTCCATGTATGTTGACGCATTGGTGAAGTTTACATACAAACTGCATGACAATGTACATTGTGACTGTTTGTGGAGAGATGCCTATTTGATGTGGGCCAGTGGACATTTGTACTACATGAGGGATGTGAGGCTGTACTTGCACCTTGTCATCTCACAGTTTCCTGCTATGCCAGATGTGATTGCCCATTTTGGACACACATGCGGCACCAGTTGTGTCCTGTGTTCTGTCGTGAAAGTGTTACCACATTGTTGTAAATGTTGAGGTGCTCCTATTCTTATGTGTGTGTGCTGCATTGTGGGTGAGTCACCCCTGCAGCTCTGATTTGGCGGCCCCTTATCCCTTTCAGGCGGTGTGCCGTTGACTTCTGTGCTTCTACAGTGCTGAGATGTAGCGGACTTGGGTGAATTGGGCTCTTGGTTGAGTTGTGACTCTTGGGCATGGTTTGTCCGCAGATGTGTTGTTGATGTGAGGTTTTGTTTGTGCACGTGGATGTGTCAGAGTCTGACCTGCTCATTTACGTATGTGGTCCACACTCAGCCACCCCAGTGTTGTGGCGTGCACAATGTCATGATGATTGGCCTGCAGCCATGCTAATCATCATGTAGTGTCACTTGCATTGTCAGTGTGGCTCACAAATATGCATCTTTGCTGGGTTTCGCACGTGTGCATGTGTTGGTGGTGAGATTGGTGATGTGTGGTGTAGGACCTCTTTGGGGACATGGGGTACGGGACCTACTTGGTGTTTGTATGTGTGCTGCAGTGTGCCACAGGGATCATGGACATGATCCAGAGTCATTCTGGGTGTGCAGTGTGCTCTACTTAATTGTGCATGTGTGCCATTGTGCCTATCTCCCCTCGTCCCCCCAGTCCCTGGTCGGTACTCACCCTGTTGATGTTGTGTCAGGTCATGTTGAGCAGTGTCCGGATCCCCAACAGGGTCATCCCTAGACTTTTTGCCTTTCTCCTAGCCTTTTTTCTGACATGGTGTTGGTGGTTTTAGGACTCTGGGAACTTTAGCACTACTGTCCAGTGTAAAGTGTGTGTTCCCTCTGTGATAAATTTGGTAAGATTGGTCTACACCTGTTTGACCTATTTAATTTACCTGTCAGTCCCTTATAAAGTGGTATCCCATACACCCAGGGCTGGTAAATGAAATGCTACTGTTGGGCTTGCAGCGCTGATTGCGCCACCCATCAAAGTAGCCTTTCAAACCTATCTCACGCCTCTGCCATTGCAGGGCCTGTGCGCGCAGTGTTACTGCCACTGTGACATGGCACCTAAAGTGTGTCCCATGTCTGTGACCCCCCTTTTACTACATGTCAGTCACCCCTAAGGTAGGCCCTAGCTAGCCCATGGGCAGGGTGCATTGTAGGTAAAAGATAGGACATGTACCTTAATTGTGTGACATGTCCTGGTAGTGACAAACTGTCAAGATAAGCACCCATCTGTTTCTCCTGCTCTCCGTTGGCGATGAGTGAACCCCAGTCTCCCTGGAAACTCCCCGAAGCTGTTAGTAACTCTGTCACTCAGAAAGGCCCCAGGGGGAAAGGGGGAATGGGAATGAGGGAAAAGAGATGTAGAATCTTCCTTGCGAATGCGATACCTCTGTTTTCACTGACCAATTTCTTCGGTTCTATTTTGCGTATTGAAGTTCGCTTTCCTGAATTCTGGAAGATTTCTTGTTATGTCTAAAATGAGATATACAATGGTGTCAGTGAAATTACTTAACTTTTGATATAACAACACTTAGCAAATTACACAAGGGATTATTCTTTCAATACCTAGTATAACATTCAAGGACTCCTGAAGGATTTTCTCTCTGATTTTTTGTGTTGCTAAATGACTGCGTTATTGGTCCTGTAGCTAAACAAATAAGCAATGTCCCAGAATTCTGATTAATTACTCACTAGGTTAAATACAACAGTTGAGATACAATTGCATTGGATAATCTTGGAGTTAGTAAACTGTGATACCTGTTTACAATACTTTAAAACAAATCAAAAAGTCCAAAAACAAATATCTCTTAAATGTATTTGAGTCCATTTAAAAGTTCCTTGAGCACTTGCTTCACGCTCATCAGAATGTCTCCTTTCAAAGAAATTAATCTGATATTGTAGCAAGAGTTTGTGCACTTTTTATCTTGAATAACTTCTTCAAGAGTTTTCTGTTTTTTCCCTTATAGCGCCTTCTAAATAACTAAATAATGTACTCACCGATAGATGCCTTCTATCAGTACTGCGAATTAAGTTCACCTTTGTCCTTTTTCTCTTTCTAGGATAGCAATGCCGGAAGGGGAGCGAGGAGTGAAAGATCCAGTCTCCGGAGGAGATGGGAATCCGGGAACCAAGACCGCCACAGAAGGCCATCTGAGGACGGGGATCGGCAGCAAGGAGAGGCGGGAAACAACAGGAAGGCCGCCAAGGATCCAGGAACGAAGAATCAGGTAAGCACTGGGTTTGCTGAAGATGAGACAAAGCGCGTTATGATAGCATTAGCGGCTTAAGTACTTCTCTAGCGCTCGTGCTGATTTCCATGAACGTGTGCCTCACGTTTCACAGATTGCACGTGGAATATTAATGAACATCTGTTTGGGATTAGCGCTCACGTGCAATTCTTGTTTTCTGTCTTGTGAAATGACACGTTGCAAACTGCACAAAGTCCTCCTGATGTTCCAAGAGTTTTGTCCTTTTTAAACAATCATATGCTTTCATTCTATCATGTGCAATTCTTTTACAATGAGTTTATCTCTAAATCAGAGCTACATCATCACAGGATTTCACAAGGTATAGCTAAACTGGTACAGGAAAGAAGCTATGCATATAACTTATACCAATGAAAATAAGAAACAATGGGAAAACAAGTGCTTCAGTGGTAAATCCTGATATGAGAGGGGCAGCGTGGTCAAGTTTGGTATGTTTGAAATAGTAATAATAAATGCTACGTAATGGTGTGCACAGGTTTATTATAACTATTTTAGAAATGCCACTTTTAGAAGTTGGCATTTCTGTGTGCTGTGTCTGCCTGCCTGAAGTGAATTGCATGTCTGGCTTTTGAGTGACAGAGGCTGGTGAGGTGTGTGTGCCTCCAGGAGGGGCAGGGTGATTCAGCGCTAGGCTGAATGGGACATCTGCATTTGGAGTGGTCGGAGGAGTAGTCCCCTGGCTCTGAATAAGATTGGGCCTGCCTAGGTCAATGCTGGCTCTGCCCCCTGTGGTGTGTCTGATGGCCGAGCCCCATCTCCCAAAAAAGGGTGTGAGCACTATAAACAGAGTGCTCCAGAGCCAGTTCTCCTTGTGTTTGCTGTGTTCACCCTAAGTTGGCAGGGTATGCCCAGACGTGGGTCCCTTGCTCACTTTGCCAACAGATTGAAGCTAGCCTTGCTGATGAGGGCTGTTAGCCCGAAACCAGTCCCACGATGCTTGTTTCCGGTCCAGGGAAGACATGGCTTGGCAGTTCGGGCTGGACTGTTCCCATGAGGCACAGGGTCAAGACTGATTTGCATATAGCTGTGTCTGAACTGGGGTGACGAAGTGAGCTAAAGAACGATGATGGATTCAACCCAGATCTGTGACTGGGGGTGAGTGTCTGAAAAGTTTCAGCGCTCCGTCCATCATCTCCTTGTGTTTGCTGTGTTTGCCCTAAGTTGGGAGGGTATGCCTAGACGTGGGTCCCTTGCTCACTTTGCCACTGGATTCAAGCTAGCCTGGCTGATGAGGGCTGTTAGACCGAAACTGGGCCCAGGATGCTTGTTTCTGGTCCAGGGAAGACATAGCTTGGCAGTTCGGGCTGGACTGTTCCCATGAGGCACTGGGTCAAGACTGATTTGCATTTAGCTGTGTCTGATCTGGGGTGGCGAAGTGAGCTAAAGAACGATGATGGATTCATCCCAGATCTGTGACTGGAGGTGAGTGTCTGAAAAGCTTCAGCGCTCCGTCCATCATCTCCTTGTGTTTGCTGTATTTGTACAGCTGCCCCACCTGCTAGAGGGCAGCTGCAACCAGGGGGCACGTTAGTGCCAGTTTCCTTGCCACATCTGCACCGCAAGTATGGGCAGCTGCAACTTGGGCATATTCTTCGCGGTGGAGTCCCAGTAGGGCTCACAAGGCACAGCGGTGCCCGTGCCCTCTCCAACAGCCCTTCGAGAGTGCAGGCAGCTGCAACGCTGGGGGCATTTTGTTTGGCATAAAGAGAAAAGAGTGAGATACACTTTGCACACTTTGGCTTTTGCTGCTGAGGCAGCCAGGGGGCCTGTTGTGATGTCCCTCTTAGAGCCCTGACATTTCTGGACAGAGGGCATTTGAGCCCAGAGGAAGGCCAGTTGGCCTGGGGTCAGTTTAGAGTGTTGGTAGGCGCAAGGCCCTAATGTGATTCCAATGCATAATGTGTTTATGCCCAGTTTTCAGGCCTACTATGTTTGCCTAACAGGTTCAGGCAAGATGCAATGTTACCAGTCATGACTGGTTGTTTTATTGGAATGTGATGTGACGTATGACCAGTGTTTAGGCATAATGTGTTTAGGCCTAATGTGATGTTGCATAATGTATCTATGGAGATGCCTATGACATAATGTGTTTATGTTTAGGATGTTTATGCATAATGTGTTTATGCTGGTGAGGCCTAATGAGTAATGTGTTTATGCTAAAGAAGTGTGAGCCTAATGTGATTTATTGCCTAATGTGATGTATGATATTTTAGGATGGTGTCTAATGCTAATGTGATAATGCTTAAGTCATTATGGTACCAGTAGTTACTGGTTGTGTTTTGCATTTACTTATCTGTTCTGATGGTTCTGACCATGGCCCAATTGGCATGGTCTTGTATATAGTCCCCTGTGAATATTGCCTAGTGCCAGTTGGCACATTGTAAATGTGTGATTATGTTTCTAATGTGTTTTAGGCTATTTTTATATAACCTTGTGTGGAGTTTCTTTTGTAGTGTGCCTAGTATGTTGCTGCTGTGTGTGTGTATTGTGCAAACGCTTTGCACATTGCCTCTGGGATAAGCCTGACTGCTCGTGCCAAGCTACCAAGGGGGTGAGCAAGGGTTATCTTCAGCATCTAACTCCCTTGCCATGACTAGAGTGGCGGTTTCTGCCTGGCTTTGGCGCAAGCCTTAGCCAACCAGAAATCCCATTTCTAACACTGACTGATGACTGTGGCCACCATTTTCTCCATGTCATTCAGCTCCTGGTGTGCCGCTGGACCCCCACCTCCAATAAGCGTTGCTGCTTTCATGTTGGCATCGAATTTCTTCTTGGTTTTGTCCTTCCCATCATTCCAGCACCTCTTGACCTCTTCCATTGTCCTCCTCAATGATGCAACTGCATTCACATGGTCCAAGATAGTCTGCCATATTTGCATCTTTGTTGCCAATGACACGTTGGAGGTGCCGAACAGTTGTTGGCAGTGTTCTATCACCTCTGTAATGATGATCCTGTTTTCCTGCGAACTGAACCGTGTCTTCCTCTTCTCCTTGGCCTTCTCCGACCCCGAGCTTCCTCGCTGGTCATCTGTAGGGCTTAAGGGGTTCGCGTTGTCCTCTGCACTCGGTCCATGTGCATCCATGGTGCTATGCAGTTTTTTTTTTGGGGGGCTTTTTTTTGTGCTTTTATAGTGCATTTTCCCGCAAAACGCGTGGGAATTGCAGGCCAGTCACTGGTTATTGCTGATTTTTGTATCGCGATTGGCCACATCGCATCCTTTTTCGCGTTCGTGTTTCGCGTTTTTTCAGCATCACGTTAATCTTAACGCGGTCATTTGGCGCGTTATTGTGAGACTATCGCATGGTGCCACCAGGTTGAGAATACCACGTTAACACAGTGTTATTTTTTCGTGATAGTTGCGTTAAGCTAATTTTGCGATAATTATCACACGTTCTTGAGAATATCCCCATATGTTTTGATTTGTTTTCTATTGTTGACAAATCACTGAAACTAATCCATTTTGGAAACTTGCTAAACTTTATTTTGGCCACGGTGTCCTTTTTAAAAGTAGCTGTTTGCTAAGATTGCCATATCCATATGACGTTATATCAACATTTGCAACCATTGAAACTTAGCAAACATTGCATAGGGTGTTCAGCCAGGGTATTGGTGTATTTACTTTAAACACCTGCTTTGTTTATTTATGTGCTTTAACTGATAACCATTACCCAAGGGCACTGGAATTATGCGATTTTAAGCTGTGCTTTTTTTCCATTAATTATGGATTTGCTGCAATTGCCATAGAATTTATCATCTGCTGAACAATCTGCAGATTTTAACAAAAAAATGGTTTCTAGCTCAAACACATCAAAAGGTACTAAAAATGTTGTGACGTGGCTTGGCCAAGGTGGCCATCATGGCGGTCACTCGCTAGCAGAGCTCCATCTGGAACCCAGTTATCCGGCCCAATCCGGACTCTTCGCATTCCTGGTGGGACGTGCCTGCAGATTGGTGGTGCTGGCCCTGTCTGTGACCTGGAGTAGTTGGGGTGGATGTGTTACCAGAAAGCCAATGGGGTCTGCGGGCCACCCTGAACCAGGGGCTGGGGCCGCAGATCGACCCCAGGCCTTCGATTCTTTCCGGACGTGCTGCCAGGTGCTGCCGGAGGACCCACGGTTCTTCCGTCCACTGTGGGCCCAGACAGGGGACGGGTGCACTTGGGCACGAGGGCCATTGGTGGGGCCTTCTGACTCCTGGGTTGAGTATGAGTTGTCCTAATAGGCTGTACATTCAATACACATTCTCCTGAGATTGTCCAAAGAATATAACTCTGTATCTAAATTTCCAGTCCCATATCAGTTTTCTCTGCTTGGTTGCCGAATTCCTCATGCCTCTTACTATGGCACAGAGGTCTTCCATTTTGAATAGCAGAGTTGCTTTTTGTGTGTTTTAATACTTTGTAACTGATAAGCACCTGCTTCCACTTCACAGTAATATATGTGTGCAATTTGCTTATTCTTTGACTATTCATAATTTGTGAATGCTAATGTGTGAATCGCAATTTCCTGCATCTATTTGCACATTTCATATTTTTCAAATGCTGTGTTATTTGTAGGAACTGGCCTTTCCTATGGTTTGTTAAACTATAGTGTACTCTTTTAGCATTTGAAAATCAGCGTCGTGCAAATCATTGGCTTTGTATATCTTGCCCAGAGTATGGTGATATGTAAAGGTAAGTAAAAATGGGATTATGAGAAAGTTAAACAAAAACACAATGATCAACAAGTTCTGCAGGCAGAGATTTAAGGATAGTTATGACCTTCAAAAACTAGTTATAGGTGAACTGTTGAAAGAAAACTAAATAGTATTTGATGCTTTTGGATCTGAGCACGCTCTAGTTTCATGAGCCGCATACTCAACTAAAAATATGTGACAGAGTTTGTAATTATCTCTCTTCAGAAAATGGGTAAAAACAGCATGTTGGGGGGCGTGGCTTGGACGGCAATGGGTGTAGACACCTGAATCCAGCGCTCCGCCAAAACCTGGGAGCGAGCAACAAAAAGAACACACATGAGCCGATGAATCAAGGAAAAAAACACGCCGTAAGGTGCCGGAACGATCAAGGAAGTAAATGACCCGGGCACCTGAACCAACCCCAGCAACAGAGTGAAGAAGCACAGCGAAGAGGAAAAACTCCCGGTGTGAAGATGTGAAAGATCCAAGATGGTGCCGCAAAAATGAGAACCCCCACCGATGCCTGAATCGGGTGACGCGCCTAAAAACTATGATCACCGGGGGACCAGCAGCTAGGTTACCTAAGGTTAGTGCTGAGGGCCTCCTGTGAAGTTCACTGAGGCAACGGAAAACCATTGTAGGAGACCTGGTGGGGGTCACTCGGACAGCTTTTCAGAACGAAACTGAAACCTGGGAAGGGGGCTGCCATCTTGGGATTGCCTGACAAACAACTCTGTCTGTAAAAAAAGAGCAAGCTGGGGTGTGACGGAGAGAATGAACACGAAAGAAGACCATCGCAGAGAAATTGTGAGTTGAGCAGCTTTGGTAAACGCAAGCGCGAGTGAGACCAATGGAAGCCATCACCTACGCAAACTAACGAAGGTTGGTGTTGTATGACAAAAAAACAAAAAACTAAAGTAAATTCTCCAGTGCGAGCTGCCATCACAGATTGGGATGTTGCCGCCATTTTAGGTCTGCCAGATAAACAACTCAGATTATATAATTACCTAGTGTGTGAGACAGGGGGAAAAAGTAACATAAGGCAGAGTGCCGCAGTGAGAGTGCGTTCTCAGCAGGGCTGGGAAAACGAGATCAATCGCAAGTCGTGCAGGTGCAGCTGAAAGCCACAAACAACGCAGATTATCGAGGTTAGACGTAATGTGGCAGATGAAACGAAAGTAAACGAAAGAAACAAAAGTAAGTCATCAGTACGAACCACCGCCACAGTTTGGAAAAACAGCACAACTGTAATATTAAACAACGAGCAGGATAAGGGTAGCACTCTCAGCGACACATAGCAAAAACTAAGGAAAGACAATGCCAAAGGAGTTTTTCTTTTTATTTTAATGAGGGCATTGGTGATTTAGCAGACGAACGAAAAATAAAAAGACTGCAACCGGGGGAACACACTGACTCAGCCTGAACTAACAGACAGCCACAATAAGTGAAACAAACCCGGCAAGACACGCAAACTACAGAGAGACTGAAAAGATCTCATTACTTCTATCGCGGGCACTCATAAGATCACAGAAGCGCAAAAATAGGAAAGGCGCAGCAGAGGTCCCAACTAGTCAGGACAAGGCTTGCTATCTCAGCAGATCCCAACACACAAATGTAAACAGGGTGAGACGATGTTGCACAACATGAGCATGGTCAACATAACTCAATGGGTTGCATAACGTGGATGTATTATAAGCAACTAAGCTAAAAGAAGCAACAAGAGGACAAGAGGATAGCAACAAACCAAACACTTATGCAGATTAGGCGGCGTAAAACCAATACACAAAGGTGATCCGGAGTTTATAGGGCCAAGTACAGACTACAAGGCCAACAACAGCTCAACGCCTCTGACACAGTACTTCAACCATGGACGGGGGACAAAAAGTGACACCTAAACAAAGACCGGATATCAACAGCACGCTTGACATGATTTTGAAAAAACTGGCAGAAGTCCAACACCTAGCAAAATCAACCAAAAAAACTACAGATGCTATCCAGCTGGACAAGGCATACAGAGTACCAGCCTTCAAAGCATCAAATAAGAACACCCCACGCCCTATAATATGCAAGCCTCTCAGATTACAACATACGGAAGCCATCTTCTCAGTGGCCAGCAAAAACCAGAATCTGAAGTGGACGGCCAGAAAATCATCCTCACCCAATACTACTCCAAACACACAGTGGACTTAAGGAAAGGATTTCTGGCCCAGAGAGATAGATTAAGGAAGGAAAACATCCTCTTCTCATTCATAGGCACTACAAAGTTCAGAATCACCGACAGAGGCAGAACACACATCTTTGAAGACCCCAATGATCGGACAAGTTATCTACAAGGTCCCACTAAGCAAGAAATGGAATTCTCCCAAGCAAGCACGAGCAAGAGGAGAGCCTCGCCAGATCTAGGGGGGAGTGAATGACTGTACGACATCTCAAAATCTGGCTATGCGGACAATTTGTATTACTACTCTAACACTCACGATCTACCTCAGATAGGTCGCTATTCCTCACATTATCTACCTCGAATGGCCAAAACGGCCGAACCTACCTCAGGGAAGGAACCTGGAACTTGGATCTTAAAACCGACACATTGGGTGGCATTGAAGCCCTCGGATTTCTGACGCTAACAGAGCACGATAACAAATAAAACAATGTTGAGCCAAATAAGATTGATACGAGAACACCATAATCTCTAATATCCTTTCTAAGATCATTACTACAGTATTGTATGAATGTGATTGTATTAACCGTGAGTGTACACCCGTATTGCTCAAGAGGGGATTATAGCATGCTAGACAAGATGTGCAAAGCGTTTAGACTAGAGTGCGTAACGCTACAGATGCTTGGACATACAGAATCATAATGTCCCAGGGGAAAGCGGAGCTGGATCTTTGCTGTCACACATCCAGAATTCTATGTGTAGGATGTGGGGGAGTGGGGGGGAGGGGGTTTGGGGGGGTTTTAGTGTTTCTTACATCATGTTAGTAATGTTTGTCAGGCACACATGCTTTGTCTCTTCCCACTGTACCCTATCCTTTTTAAACCTTTCCATCTACACTTATGCACTCACTGGAGAGAATGACATCAGGTCACAGGAGGGAGCGGTGATGAGGGGCCAGAGAAGGACGACACATAAAGCGCACACACGAAGTCCCAAAAAGAGCAGGAGTGATACTGAACTGAAAGGGAAAATGGCTTTGATCAAACAACCATTACCTAGCATAACAAAATGACAACAAACTTTGCAAAAACATTAACGTCCAACTTAAATATAGTCTCCCTAAATGTTAAAGGTCTCAATCACCCAGTTAAAAGGAAAAAAATACTTGACTACCTAGCTTAAACTAAGGCAGATATCTTTCTCCTACAGGAGACTAGGCTATCCCTGGACGATGCAGAACGGATTAGGGCGAGATGGGTTGGTCAGATGGCATGCTCTCCGGCCGTAGGAAAGAAACGGGGTGCCATCACTCTTATAAATATGAACTCCAAAATAAATTTAGAAGATCAACAATGCGGTGTAGAAGGGAGAACACTGTTAATGCATCTGAAAAGGGGGGAAGAAAGCATCCATGTACTCAACATCTACGGGCCAAACGCGGACGATTACGGTTTCTGGGAGGGCATCTCGAAAAGGCTGGAGGCACTCCCACATAATGACCTAACAGTGATGGCAGGTGACTTCAATATGGCGTTAGATTAAACAATAGACAGTCAATCACAGTGCCATTCACTACCCCCAGGGGCGCACAACGTACTGAAAAATATATGTACCAGATTCAATCTTAAGGACACGTGGCGACTTCAACACCCAGACACAAGAGATTACACGTTTTACTCTAACCCACACAATTCCTACAGCAGAATATATTACATACTAATCACAGGAACACACACCCACTTAATAGAACATACAGACATAACCACGAGAACTGTCTCAGACCACTCCTGCATTAGCCTTCTACGGTGCGGGCGCCACAATGAGGATCATCCACGTAGATGGAGATTCAACAGTGATGTGGTGTCAGACCAGAGCAACAGAACCAAAATAGAGGAGGCCATTAAATAGTACATTAACTTTAATGACACTGCAGACACAGACCCTAAAACCATGTGGGACGCATTAAAAGCCACAATTAGGGGGACAATTATGGACATTAAAGGCATGATGAACAGGAACGCAAAGGCACAGTTGGGTCAACTAGAAATGGATATCCAAAGACTAGAGGCAACCCATATCTCAGACTCAAAGAACGCGGAGGTACTTACAGAACTCACAAAGAAGAAATACGAATTCAACAGAATCCTGAGCGAAAGAGCAGGTATGTGGATAAACAAATTTAAAGCAATAAACCTATGCAAGGCTAACAAAGCGGGGAAGATCCTGGCATCCTACCTAAAACACAAACAAAGACAGCATACCATCTCAACAATCACGGACTCACAAAATATCACACACACACAACATAAGGAAATTTTACGTGCATTTATTTTATTTTATCAGGAACTCTATAAAAAAGACCAAACGCTGGACGAAAAGGGTTGCACCGAGTATCTTAACAGACTAAACCTCCCAAAGATTACACCAGAAGACGCTCTCACTCTAGGAAAAGAGATTAGTTCAGCTGAAATTGAGATGGCAGTTAAGTCCCTTAAGGCTAACAAGGCACCCGGGCCAGATGGGTACAAAGCCACTTTCCTTAAGACTTTCATAACTCAACTACAACCAAGTATGAGAAAAGTATTTAACCATTGCGAGGGGGCAGGGATGGTCTCACATACCATGTCCGAAGCTAATATTATAGTTATCCCCAAAAAGGCAAAAAAAAACAGTTCCCCCAAAACTACAGGCCTATCTCTCTGATTAACGTTGATTGCAAGATATACGCAAAAATCCTGGCATCAAGGCTGAATAAGGTTCTTCCACAACTTATAAGCAACACACAAGTTGGCTTCCTCAAGACACGCATGTCACACGATAACACCAGACTTCTATGCCATGTTCTGGATAGAGCTGTCATGTCAGACAAACCAGTGGTGACCATCACACTAGACGCGGAGAAGGCTTTTGATAGGGTATCGTGGCATTTCCTTGAACAGTGCATGCGGACCTTCTACCTGGGAACCTCTTTCACACGGAAAGTTATGGCACAATACGAAAAGCCCACGGCTCATATTGTAGTCAAAGGGGCTGTTTCAGAGCCATTCACCCTGCAAAGAGGGACAAGGCAAGGTTGCCCCCTGTCCCCCTCGCTATTCCTACTAGCACTAGAGCCTCTGATTAAGGACATCGAGGCCAATGAAGAGATGAAAGGGGTCACCATCAATGAGGTCACAATCAAACTAGCAGCATACGCGGATGACATCCTCGTTGTCACAGAAAGCCCTAAATCCTCTATCACGGCCCTCATGGAATCCATAAATAAGTATTCGGCGTTCTCCGGCTATAAACTTAACAAAGACAAGTCAGAATGCAAACCACTCAACATACACACCACTAAAGACATATTGGGGGATTCGGGTCTTGCCTGGCAAACCAGTTTTGTAAAATACCTGGGCATTTACTTTGGGAATGACCTTAAAAACACACTATAACAAAATGAAAAAATAATGCTGGACAAAATAAAGAAGCTGTTGGAGGGCTGGTCACCTAAATTCATTACGTGGTGGGGGAGGATTGAGACAGTAAAAATGATGGTTACCCCAATGGTCAACTACCTGGCAAATATGCTCCCTCTAATACTCACTGACGACTTCCATCGCAAAATAGATACGATGCTGAATAACTTCATCTGGTGAGACAAAAAAGCAAGGATAAGCCTTAAAAAATTATGATTGGGGAAAAAACCGGGGGCTTTAAACCTTGCGGATTTTAAAACCTTCCAAACGGCCTTTTTGGCAAAACAGGGTAGCTACTGGATTCTACCCGACCAGGAGTACACACCAGCTTGGCTGAGACTAGAGAGAGCTATACTAAACAACCTTGAACCATTAGCCCTACTAACAGCCAATAAACATAAACTGGTAGTAAACCCAGTACTCAAAAATACCAGAAACGCCCTACTGAAGGTAGACCAGAAGATGGAACACAACTTAAAAAACTTGAGATGGGAATCACTGTGGGCAGACAATAAGATAAAATATAAAGGCAAACCGCTCTCTATGGATTTGTGGAGTAGAACAGGGATCTCCCACCCTATTCAACTCGAAGAGGGAGGGAATCCCACCACTTTCAGGATGCTAAAAACCAAGCACAACTTACCAGACATAGAACTATATATTTCCTAAAAATCAAAACAGCACTGTCCAAAGCGAGACTTTCCGTTACCAAGCCGTCAATCATCCAATATATGACCAACCCTAATAAAATAGGCCACCAGGTTTCACACATCTATAGACTCCTACGGCCCAGCACATCCAAACTTAATGAAAAGACACGAAAATATCGGGAGTTGCAGCTAGGAGATACACTGAGCGAGAAAGAAAGCCAGGTACTTTGGTCCTCCCCCACACAAAGTAAGATAACCCCGGTACTAGCTCAGACAAAGTTCTGGACGCTACTCAAATTATACTGGACCCCAGCGCTCCTGGCGAACCTGGGTTTGAACACCAATGACCAGTGCTGGAATTGTAATAACGGAAGTGGGGATCTGGCCCATCTCATATATCACTGTCCCAAAGTCAAATCATACTGGGAAAATATCTTTGCCTTTTTAAATGACATGTTTCGATGTACCCTTAAAACGGAGTTTGCCACCATGGTAACTGCCTCTGTTAGGACAGAGGTAGTCTCACAACAAGACAGTGACTTACTTGATCTCCTACTAACAGCAGGTGTAAAAATGGTTCTCAATAAATGGAAAGACACCTCCAAGGCAACGTTTAAGGGATGGCTCAATTGGGTGACATACCTTAGAGGTGCGGATACATACGGTGGCCCTACGAGACTTACCGTGGAGACAGCCTGTCAGGAAAATGTGGGCATCCCTGGACAAGTACTTAGACCCCTATGACCCACCTTGAAGGTGCCTAGTATAACGACCCGGATTCCAACCCTCTTTAGACAATGGTGAGACTAACAATAAAATTCTATTGAAATAAAAAATTTTTTTTAAAAAAAGCATATTGCTAAAGGGGTTATGTAGATGAAAAATGTGTTCAAAATGCAAAATTAAGTGGTTGCTTTCTGAAGCTGGGAGGGCCCATTATATTCAACTTTACTTTGTGGTGTATCAAGCATTAATGAAAATATCATATAGGAACACGTTTGATAAATGTATCCAAATATGTTCTCTATTAGGGTTAATTAATTCCACATGTCTAACATTGACTGCTAAACCTTGTTATTTGTGATTGTTCAATCAATCAATCAATCGGTACATTGATATAGCGTGCTACTCACCCGCGAGGGTCTCAAGGCGCTGGGGTGGGGGGTGCTGCTACTGCTCGAATAGCCAGGTCTTGAGGTGTTTCCTGAAGGTAAGATGGTCCTGTGTCAGTCGTAGGTGTGCGGGGAGGGAGTTCCATGTTTTGGCTGCCAGGTAGGAGAACGATCTTCCTCTGGTGGTGGTTCTGCGTATCCGTGGGACGGTGGCGAGGGCGAGGTAGGCGGAGCGGAGCTGTCGGGTGGGGGTGTAGAGCGAGAGGCGGCTCTTGAGGTATTCGGGGCCCATGTCGTGGAGCGCTTTGTGTGCGTGGGTGAGGAGCCTGAACGTGATCCTCTTGCTGACGGGGAGGCAGTGCAGGTTTCTCAGTTGGGCGGATATGTGGCTGTGGCAAGGGATGTCGAGGATGAGTCGTGCAGAGGTGTTCTGTATGCGTTGGAGTCGTTTCTGAAGTTTGGCAGTTGTTCCTGCATATAGCGCGTTTCTGTAGTCCAGTCGGCTGGTAACTAGGGCCTGGGTGACGGTCTTTCTGGTTTTGGTGGGGATCCACCTGAAGATTTTTCGGAGCATGCGCAGTGTGTTGAAGCAAGAGGATGAGACAGCGTTGACTTGCTCGGTCATCGTGAGGGAGGAGTCCAGGATGAATCCCAGGTTGCGTGCGTGGTTCGTGGGTGTCGGTGCGGTGCCCAGCGCTGTGGGCCACCAGGAGTCGTCCCAGGCAGATGGGGATTGTCCGAGGATGAGGACTTCCGTCTTGTCTGAGTTCAGCTTCAGGCGACTGAGCTTCATCCATTCTGTGACCTCTTTCATCCTTTCCTGGAGGTTGGTTTTGGCGGTGGCTGGGTCTTTGGTGAGGGAGAGTATCAGCTGGGTGTCATCGGCATAGGAGATGATGTTGATGTTGTGTCTGCGTGCGATGGCGGCGAGGGGGCTCATGTAGATATTGAAGAGGGTTGGGCTGAGCGAGGAGCCTTGGGGTACGCCGCAGATGATCTTGGTGGCCTCTGAGCGGAAGGGAGGGAGGCGGACTCTCTGGGTTCTATCGGAGAGGAACGAGGTGATCCAGTCCAGGGCCTTTCCTTGGATTCCAGTGTTGAAGAGGCGGGTTATTAGGGTGCGATGGCATACGGTGTCAAAGGCTGCCGAGAGGTCTAGGAGGATGAGAGCGGTTGTTTCTCCGTTGTCCATCAGGGTCCTGATGTCGTCGGCGGCTGCGATGAGGGCGGTCTCGGTGCTGTGGTTGGCTCGAAATCCGGACTGGGACGGGTCAAGCGAGTTGTGTGCCTCGAGGAATGCAGACAGCTGTTTATTGACTGTCTTCTCGATGACTTTAGCCGGGAAGGGCAGAAGAGAGATGGGGCAGAAGTTCTTGAGGTCTTTGGGGTCCGCTGTGGGTTTCTTCAGATGGGCGTTGATTTCTGCGTTCTTTCAGCTCTCAGTGGAGGTGGCTGACGTGAAGGAGTTGTTTATGACATTCCGGAGGTGGGGGTGTGATGATGATGTCGGCTTTGTTGAAGATATGATGTGGGCATGGGTCAGAGGGGGAGCCAGAGTGGATGGTGTTCATGATGTACGTGGTGTCTTCAGTGCTGATGGGGGTCCAGGCGCTGAAGGTGGTGGTGGGTGTCGTTGGTTCGGTGACTGGAGGTGAAGTCTGGGGTCTGAAGCTGTCGTGTATGTCTGCGATCTTGCGGTGGAAGTACGTGGCGAGGGAGTTGCAGAGGTCTTGTGACGGTGTGATGTCGTTGTTGTTGGTGCTGGGGTTGGAGAGCTCTTTGACGATGCTGAAGAGTTCTTTGCTGTTGTGGGTGTTGCTGTCGAGCCGCTCTTTGAACGATGACCTTTTGGTGGTGCTGATCAGCTGGTGGTGTTCGCGAGTGGTGTTCTTGAGGGCTGTCATGTTTTCTGTAGTCCGTTCGTGGCGCCAGGTTTTTTCGAGGGTACGGCCGCGTGTTATATTCTGCTCCAAAGTTGTCCGCCTACACTTCCCATAATGCACAGTCTCATTTGAGCCTCCCATTGGTGGGTGTGTCATATGTTAAATGGCGAAGTGGGTTAGCGGTGGTGCACACCGTTTCCGTTACAGCCTCTGAAGAAAAGCATATGGAGCTTCGAAACGCGTCAGGCAATTCCACTACGGAGCGGCTCCTACAAGCGGATCCCCGCCCCCACCTACACATAAATCAAGCTGCTGGTCGAGTGCTACTTACAGGTGGACAACTTTGGAGCAGAATATATATATGTGATCAAGCTCCCTGCATGGAGTGAAACGCGTCATGGAGGACACTGGTCCTATGATTTATTGACATTTTAATCTTTGGGAGAAATAAATTCCTGCTTCATCCACTTGTTGCTGATTTTTTTGCGGAGGAAAGAGGCCCGTACCTTCACGTTTCTGCTAGAGCAAAGAGCAGAGAAGGACTGTTTCTATATATATATATATATATATATATATATATATATATATATATATATATATTACCTACTGGCGGCCGCCAGTAGGTAGTTATAGTTAGGACCCCTTTTCCATAGGAAATCCGCAACATTCTATTTTGAATAACTTTGGCGCCGGTCGACGAATCCTCGCGAATTTCTCAAAATAGGTGGGGCGCTACGCTCCGCTCCTACCCTGAAAGTCTCGGGGGGATTCGTCAAGCGGGGGCTGAGATAAAAGGGGGGTCCCAAAACGCGTTTTTCCCATGCATTTTTCCATAGGACCTTTAGACAGGGCTACAGCCCGAACTGCTGAACAGAATTACTAGAAATTTGGCAGAGAGGTAGTCCTCAGGTCAAGGAAGTGCCTTTTGTAGGTTTGGTGTAAATCTGTTCAGTAGATTCTGAGAAAATAGCCTTTAAATCAATATATATATCTGAGCCAGCTTACGGTACGCTTACCGTAAGCTTACCGTACGCGTACGGTGGCGTGCGCGAGCGCGATTCTGATTGGCTCTTAGATCTTAGTAAACATTCCAAACAGCCGAAACCAGGAAGCGGCGGCCGCCATTTTCTCTCTCGCACTGAGAGCTAGGTTGTTAAATAAAACCAATAAACATGTAAAGGGGCTGTTTAGACAGCTCCCACACACATAGCCATGTTGAGGGAGTCCCCAAAGACCCCCCAAGGCCAAAAATGCAATTTTTATTTTTTCGCTAATTTGGCCGATTACGCTTACCGTACGCGTACGGTAAAAAATGTAAAAAAAAACCACTATCCACACTCACCCCACCCCCTGTGCTTTTGGTGACCGCAGGCCACCAAATGTGCAGGGCTTATTAGAGGTGTGAAAAACCACAATATTTTAAACAAAAATAATAAAAGAAAAAATTAACAACACTCTCTCCACCCCACTTATAAAAATTACGAAAAATTAAAATATTACCTTTCAAAACGAAGTGCATCATATGTCCTCCATGTGCGCACGGTGCGCGAAGCGCATCGTGCGTACATGGCCCATCTAGCGTAACGTGGGCACGCGGTGCGCGTAGCGCACCGCGTGCCCACCGTGCGTGCACGGCACTAACTGCGTAAAGTGGGAGCACGGTGCGCGAAGCGCACCGTGTGCTTACTGTGCGCGCACGGTGCGCGAAGCGCACCGTGCGCGCACGGAACGAACTGCGTTAAGTGGGCGCGCACGCCACGAATGGCGTAAAGTAACTTAGCATTTAAAAAACCGTACAAATTCACTGAAAAAACCATAGGTTTCACACACGTTATAGTTAGGAATTAGCATTTAAAAAACCTTGCAAATTCACTGAAAAAACCATAGGTTTCACACATGTTATAGTTAGCGGAAATTTTACTGATAAAAAACCAGTGAAATTCCCCCGTTATAGTTAGTGTAGGCAACTATAACTCACGCGACCGCAATCTTCTGCTGATGACATATGTGTCTTTATGAAAAAAAAATATTTGAAATATATGTATAGCTAAAAATGTATGGAAGAAGACATGGGCAAATAAGTGTCTAAATACAGTATTAGCATCAGCAGAGGATTGCGGTCGCGTGAGTTATAGTTGCCTACACTAACTATAACGGGGGAATTTCACTGGTTTTTTATCAGTAAAATTTCCGCTAACTATAACATGTGTGAAACCTATGGTTTTTTCAGTGAATATATATATATATATATATATATATATATATATATATATATATATATATATATATATATATATATATATATATATATATATATATTCAAGCTCCAAAGTTGCCCGCAGGCAAGGCCGCACTCTTGTTGGGGGGCCACGGGCCTTTTTGAACAGAGGGCTCAGTTTGTGGAACAACGAGTAAAGGATTAAGAACAGTCGAGTTCACTGGGGCTCATGTGGAGCTTTCTATTGGCAAGTAATCACAAGCACTTCCATCTGTGGACATTATTTATGACTCTGTCTCCCATAATGCAACGCCATACATACAGTGTGCCGATTTCGGCAGGCGATAGAAGCACTACTTAAGAGGCGGAGTCATTTAAGCGCTTGAAGGCTGCATTTCCTTGGAAGAAGAGGCAACTCTAAACGCGTCGGACTGCGGCCTGATGCCTTAATAATTTTCTGGTGATATCGACTGTTCGTACCTGTTAATAAAGCTTTGGGGAAAGCTTCACGTTGCTGAGTGCGGTTTATCTTGTGGACATTCCCCGCCGAGCTGTTATATATATATATGTATATATATGCAACCACAATCCTTGGATGAGAAGTTGTGTGAAACACAACCAGGAACGGACCACCACGCAGGTAAATAGTTTCCAAGTACAGGTTTATTCTTCCCTTACAACAACATGACGTGTTTCGCCCGGATTCAACCGGGCTTGATCATGTATATATATATATATATGTTTCCAAAGGTTTTCCCTGCTTTAAGAACGCACTCCGCAGCAGGTAGGTTTCACACCCTTTATTTGCAGATGAAAGTGAAGTTGCATTCCGACCTTTTACAATCCTCCTGCCTAACGCATTTCAAAGCTCTCCTGCTTCTTTTTCAAAGGCATCCGTGATTACACAGCAATGTTTCTTGAACACAGTATTCTGCGTGCTCCTTCATTTATAGGCTTCCGGTGTGCATTCCTTAATGGATTTCATTTACTGTTGCACACTGGTACTTGTGGTCATATTTGGCAATTAATTATACCTTCCAGTAGGTTCTGTGTAATTCACGTTACTCTAAAGGACAAATTAAGCCCTCCAGTGGGCCTTGGAATGGAATTTCACCTTCCCAATTCATTGCGCTGCTGTGTATATATATATATATTCACTGAAAAACCATACGTTTCAGGCACGTTATTGTTAGAAATTAGCATTTAAAAAACCTTAGAAATTCACAGAAAAAAACATAGGTTTTTGGGAAAGTTATAGTTAGTTGGACATTTCACTCTTACAAAACCAGAGAGATTCCCCTGTTATAGTTAGTTCAGCTATCTATAACTCGCGCCCCCGCAATGCACTGCTGATGACGTCACTTATTACATCACTCATGACATGGTCAGTGACATCACTGATGACATCACTGATGACATCTCAAATGACATCACTGTTGACATCACTGATGACATCTTCCAGTTACTGTGTCTTTCTGTAAAGTTTAAATATGTTTGATATATAGGGAAAGGCGTATTGAAGAATGAGTGGGTGTATAAATGTCTGAATGGATGATTTAGTAGGTGCGTGACTGACTCTATAAGTGAGTGATTATACGTATCTTACTGAATGCATGGGTTAGTGACTAAACTGTGTGAATGTCTGTATCCGTCTGTCTGTTGGTGTGTAAGCGGCTGCATGGATTTGTGAATAGCTACATCAGTATCTATATGAGTTATTGATTGGTTGTCTGAGTATCTGTATGGGTGCCTGAGTGTTTGTGTGGGTGGGGTGTGTGTGACTCTGTGCATAGATGTGTGAGTAGGTGATTCACTGGGTGCATGGTTTCAAGAGTGCATCTGTGATGGACTGTATGGGTGGGTGAGTGTGTGCATGGGTGTGTTAGTGAGTTGGTGGGCTAGTTGGCCCCCAGGGGCCCTCAGGATTGAAGGGGAATTAATTAGTCAACTTAAAACGCGCCACAGGGCGTGTTTGCACACGTCACCTCAGGACCCGCACCCTCCCTTCACCACTGTGCAAACGCACCCCGTGGCGCGTTTTGAGTTGGGTGATAAAGTCCCATTGAATCCTAAGAGTCCCTGAAGTCCAACTATCCCACGAGGTACATGCAGTAAGCGCCACAGAGCTGAGTTGCAGAAAGGTATAAAAAGGGCATGGCCTTTGAACACCTCTCTGTAACACAGCTCCCTGGTGCATACTGGAGGTACCTGGTGGGCTAGTTGGCCCCCAGGGACCCTCAGTATTCAAGGGGAATTAATTCCCCAACTTACAACTCGCCAGGGGGCACGTTTGCACAGTGGTGAAGGAAGGGGGCGGGCCTGAGTTGACATGTGTGCAAACATGCCCTGTGGCGCGTTTTAAGTTGGGGAATTAATTCCTCTTCAATCCTGAGGGTCCCTGGGGGCCAACTAGCCCACCAGGTACCTCCAGTAAGCGCCACAGAGCTGCATTGCAGAGTAGTGTAAAAAGGGGTGTGGCCTCTGAACACCTCTCTGCAACGCAGCTCCCTGGCTTCCTTTCCTATTTTATTGTCCCTGGGGACCCCATCCCCTGGGCCTGACCCCTATTTTTAATTTATTTTTTCAAATTGGAAGGGGGCCGCGTGGCCCCCCTCCCGAGACCATATTCTGCCCCGTGGACCCCATCCCCCGGGGCATGGCCATGTTTTTTTTATTATTTGAATTATTGGAGGGGGGCTGCGTGGCCCCCCTCCTCAGGCCATTTATGGCCCCGGGGACCCATCCCCCGGGGCCAGCCTTTCTGTTTTTTTGGGGGGGGTTTATAATGGGGGAGGGGGGGCCGTGTGGCTCCTCTCCCGGGCCACTAATGGCCCCGGAGACCCCATTCCCTGGGGCCTGGCCTTTCGTTGGGGACCGTGGGGGGTCCCCAATTCCCCCAAGGTCATGCCACCTCCCCGCCTCCTGCGGGAGCCGGCATTGCTTTTCCACACGGGGACCTGCTAAGATGCAGCTCCCCGTGTGGAAAAGCAATGTGGTTTGGATTTTGAAAGCGAGCGCAGCTTTCAAAAACCAAACCAGAGTTTGCAATGACGAGGCTCCTGCCCTGTCATTGCAAACAGCAGTGTCCCGGCGGTGGGCACCCCGCAGCCCCCCTCCCAATGTTAGCAAAGCCCTGGGGAGGTGGTGGTCCCCAGGGCTCGGGGGTTCGTTACGGACCCCCACATTTGCATACTTATTGCCCCAGGGAGGTGGTGGTCCCTGGGGTGTGTGGGGGGTCTCGAGCTCCCCCTCACAGGTAGTTTTATTTTATCAAAAACAAGCCCCAGGGGTGGTGATCCCTGGCGCTTGGGGGGCCTGGAGGCCCCCACCCATTTAAAAATCAAGCCCTGGGGGTGGTGGCCCCTGGGGCTGCGGGGGGCTGTGTGCCCACCCACAAATATTTTTTGAAAGCCCCCAGGGGGTGGCGGTCCCCAGGGCTGCAGGGGTTCACCTGGGCCCCCACAACTATATTTTTTAGATGCCCCCGGGACGTGGCCCACCCGGGGGCTAATTAATAACAAAGCGCAGGCTTTTTTATTTTCGCGTCCAGATCCTCGGATCCACCACACATCCCGCAATTTAAAAACAAAAATGCTTTTTTGGAATCTGGGGGTCCTTGTGGGATCCCCTAAGCAGGCGTAGGGGGTCAGGGTGTTTCTACCCTGCCCCCTTTTCTTGTTTTGCACCTTTGCTTTTCTCTTTTCTTGTGCCTCGGTTCTACCGAGGCACAAGATGGCTGCCAACACTTCCTGGTTTGAAGTGTTGACAGCCAATTAGAATGCGGCTCGTGATCAAAACTTTTATTTTTGATTTTCTCAGCAACTACTGAACGGATTTATACCATTTTTAAAAAGGTTGCTTTATGAGCCAAGCAGTACATTTTTGCCAAATTTGTGGTAAATCCATTCAGTAGTTTCGGCTGTACCCTTGTATTACGTTTCCTATGGGAAATTGATTTTTTGACTCTTATTTTTTGAATTTCTCAGCAACTACTGAACGGATTCACACCATTTAAAAACAAGGTCTCTTTCTGGTGTAATTCCGTTCAGCAGTTCAGGCTGTAGTCATGTCTAAAGTTACCTATGGGAAATAACGTGGAGAAAACGCCTTTTGGGATCCCCCTTTTTTCTCGGCCCCCGCTTGGCAATTCACCCCAAAACTATCAGGATAGGAGCTGACCTGAGCGAAACCAATGTTTTAAAAATTTTATGAAGATTCATCAACCGGCGTCAAACTTATTGGGAAAAGTAAAAACACTTTTTGAATATAAACAAGGTCCTAACTATAACTACCTACTGGCAACCGCCAGTAGGTAATATATACACAGACATATATATATATATATATATTACCTACTGGCGGTCGCCAGTAGGTAGTTATAGTTAGGACCCTGTTTCCATAGGAAATCCGCAACATTCTATTTTGAATAACTTTGGCGCCGGTCGACGAATCCTCGCGAATTTCTCAAAATAGGAGGGGCGCTACGCTACGCTCCTACCCTGAAAGTCTCGGGGGGATTCGTCAAGCGGGGGCTGAGATAAAAGGGGGGTCCCAAAACGCGTTTTTCCCATGCATTTTTCCATAGGACCTTTAGACAGGGCTACAGCCCGAACGGCTGAACAGAATTACTAGAAATTTGGCAGAGAGGTAGTCCTCAGGTCAAGGAAGTGCCTTTTGTAGGTTTGGTGTAAATCTGTTCAGTAGATTCTGAGAAAATAGCCTTTAAATCAATATATATATCTGAGCCAGCTTACGGTACGCTTACCGTAAGCTTACCGTACGCGTACGGTGGCGTGCGCGAGCGCGATTCTGATTGGCTGTTAGATCTTAGTAAACATTCGAATCGGCCGAAACCAGGAAGCGGCGGCCGCCATTTTCTCTCTCGCACTCTGAGGGGGGGCTGTAAACAAAGGCAAAAAACATGTAAAGGGGCTGTTTAGACAGCGCCCATGCACATAGCCATGTTAGTTGAGTCCTCAAAGATCCCCCAAGGCCAAAAACGGTAAATTTTTATTTTTTGAAAATTTCGCCGATTACGCTTACCGTACGCGTACGGTGCGCTTACGCTAAAAAGTTTAATAAAAAAAAAAAACACTCTCTGTGCATGGCATATTATTGTCATCACTTACAAATTAAATTTAACAGATTACCTATCACAAGGAAGCGCATAATATGTCCTCCATGTGCGCACGGTGCGTAACGTGGGCACGCGGTGCGCGTAGCGCACTGCGTGCCCACCTTGCGTGTACGGCACTAACTGCGTAAAGTGGGCGCGCGGTGCGCGAAGTGCACCGCGTGCTCACTGTGCGCGCACGGTGCGCGAAGCGCACCGTGCGCGCACGGAACGAACTGCGTTAAGTGGGCGTGCACGCCACGAATGGCGTAAAGTAACTTAGCATTTAAAAAAACCGTACAAATTCACTGAAAAAACCATAGGTTTCACACACGTTATAGTTAGGAATTAGCATTTAAAAAACCTTGCTAATTCAATGAAAAAACCATAGGTTTCACACATGTTATAGTTAGCTGGAAATTTTACTGATAAAAAACCAATGAAATTCCCCCGTTATAGTTACTGTAGGCAACTATAACTCACGCGACCGTAATCCTCTGGTGATGACCTGGTGATGACATATGTGTCTTTATGAAAAAAAAACATTTGTAAAATATGTATAGCTAAAATTTAATGGAAGAAGACATGGGCAAATAAGTGTCTAAATACAGTATTAGCATCAGCAGAGGATTGCGGTCGCGTGAGTTATAGTTGCCTACAGTAACTATAACGGGGGAATTTCACTGGTTTTTTATCAGTAAAATTTCCGCTAACTATAACATGTGTGAAACCTATGGTTTTTTCATTGATATATATATATATATATATATATATATATATATATATATATATATATATATATATATATATATATATATATATATATATATATATATATATATATATATATATATATATATAATATATATATATATATATATAGATAGATAGATAGATAGATAGATAGATAGATAGATAGATAGACAGACATATATATATATATATATATATGCACACACATATATATTACCTACTGGCGGTCGCCGGTAGGTAGTTATAGTTAGGACCTAGTTTCAATAGGAAAAGGGTTTTTTGTTTTCCCAATAACTTTGGGGCCGGTTGACGAATCTTTGCGAAATTTTCAAAACTAGTGATCAGCTCCGGTCAGCTCCTGGCTTGAAAGTTTCAGAGTGATTCACCAAGCGGGGGCCAAGAAAAAAGGGGGTCCCAAAACGTGTTTTCCCCATGTATTTTTCCATAGGAAACTTTAGACACAGCTACAGCGAGAACTGCTCAACGGAATCACACCATATTTGGCAAAAAGGTAGGTCTTGGATCAGAAAGATTCCATTTTGCTAAATGCTGTAGATCCATTCAGCATTTCCTGGGAAATTTGAAGATCAAAAAATATCAATATCTAGGGCAGTGGTGGGTTTGCAAACCCTCCCGACCATGAGCTTCGTTCTAATTGGCTGCCAACACTCCAAACCAGGAACTGTTGGCAGCCATCTTGTGACTCGGTAGAATCAAGTCACAAGAAAACAGTAAAACAAAGTGTAAAATGAAGAAAAGGGGGCAGGGTAGAAACACTCTGACCCCATAGGGCTGCTTAGGGAGTCCCACAAGGACCCCAGGGAGAAAAATATATATATTTTTTTAAACGGCAGAAGTCTCGTTGGGGTTGCTACCCCTGCTGAGAAAAATAAAAATAGAAGCGTGAACTGTCGTTTTCGAAAAGCCCCCGGGTGAGCCAGGTCCCAGGGGCACTTGCAAATTAATCAGCCCCGGGGATCACCACCTCACCGGGGCCATGAAAAGTGGGGAGGGGGGCCACGAGCCCCCCTCCAGGAACCCTCGAAGGCCCTGGGGACCGGCTCTTACAGTGTCCCGGAGTGCCCACCCCTGGGACACTGCTGTTTGCAATGACAGGGTGGGAGGCGGCGAACCGACAGGGCCGTGAGGGCATTGGGGCTCCCCCCACAGTCCCCAACTGTGAGGCTATGCCCCGGGGGATGGGGTCACACGGTCCCCCTCCTTTTTATAATAAAAAAAAATTGGCCTGTCCCGCGGATGGGGTCCCCGGGGCGAATATAAATTAATAATAGTAGACGTTTGTTTTTTTCTGCCAAAGTTTGGAGTCGCGGCCCCCTGGTGTAAACACGAGGGATGCCCGGTGCTCAGCGCGGCCCCTGGTATGCACACGAGGGGTGCGCGGGTCCCTAGTGTAAACACGAGGGGTGCACTGCTCCCAGCACGGCCCCCTAGTGTGAACGTGAGGGGTGCGTGGCTCTCTTAGTCACGCTGGGTGCGCGATTCCAAGTATAAAAAATAAATACATTTTTTCATATAAACCTAGGTTATATGTTGGGTTATTGAGTGGCTCTAAAAAGAGCCCTTGTTTTCATTGGGAGATTGTTGTAGCTTCATATAAGTGCGGATGCAGAGCTTCAGGTTGTTGAGAAACACTCTGTTGCCTTCATCAGTGAAGTGTACTCCATCACTTCTGTAGATGCCATCCATATTGAAACGAAGATTGTTGTTATAGATGGAGCCCATCCTATGGTCTTCCAGGTAAGCAGCTTAATTGACATTTTTTCTAGATTATTCAATCTGTGTGGTGAACTTGTGACCTGTCAGTTCAGTTGAATGTTGCATGACCTGTTGCTATGGAAACTGACATTAAGCAGAAGGGGTGAAGAAGTCAGTTGGTAAGGGTTATTATCTGTGACCAATGGAAATGTGTTTTACAATTTGAAAATCTCTGGGAAGCAATGTCATTTGTTGCTTATGTGTATTTGTATGGAAAAAGAGAAGGAAAACTTGCCATTACTGGTTCCACCTTGCAGAGTCTGGTGATTTATATTGACTGTGTGTAAAAGAAAATCCTGCCTGGGTGTGTGAGATTTTTCATTCAACAGATTTATTTGGAAGGAAAGTTATATATTTTTGAGGTTTATTTAAAAATGATTTTACATTATTCTAAACCTGTGCTGTTTGAAATATATTATTAAATGTAGAGATGTATATTGCAATTAGTTTCATTGTACTTGAAGTTTGTTTAAAAAAGTCTGTACAGTAATATGTATATTTTTTAGTCTGTTCAAAGGTATAGCTGAATGATGCCTTATATTTTTAGATAGATGGTTGAAGATGCAGTACAAATGTGTATTTTGAAAGGTGTTCATATAAGGTGTAGTTTATTAGGCTTCATTTTATCTTCTCTCTACAAAGGTATAGTTGAATGATACTGCATAATTATATATACTTTGGTAAAGATGCAGCACAACTGTGGTGTTTGAAAGATGATCATATAAGGTGTTGATAATTAGGTTTCTGTTATTAGTTTGTATAGAAGGTAAAGTTACATGATGGCATATATTTAAAGATAGAATGGTGTCATAAGGTGCTGTTAATTAGATTTCTTTTTGCAGTCTAAGCAAAGGTATAGTTGAATGATGCTACATCATTTTAGATACAAAGCTGAAGATAGATGTGGTTTTAAAAATTATCATTAAATGTGTTGTTAATTGCTCTACTTTCTTACGTTTGTTGAGAGGTATAGTTTGATGATGTCGCATATTTGTAGATTGAATGGTCAAGATGTAACTCAAACATAAACCACCATATATTACACTTTGTGGTATGTTGCACTTATCTACTTAACTAGATAGTATGTAATGAGTTATCTAGGTTTTCAGATTCCACTTATGAAGTTGCATGTATGCTTAGTGCACTCATGCAATGACCCCGGCACTAACTTATGCACTTCTACAATCCCTTGAGCACTACCTATACAGTTCAGTAATCTCCCTGTTAGTACCTATGCACTCCTCCAATCACCCAGCCAGTCCCATGTCTTTATCTAATCATTGTGCCGAAACCAAAGCACTTATAAATTCACCATGCACTCACCTTGCAGTACTCTAATCATCCAGTCAGTACCCAGACACTAACTCATGCACTTCTACAATCCCTTGAGCACTACCTATACAGTTTAATAATTTCCCTGTTACTACATATGCTCTCTTCCAATCACCCAGCCAGTCCCATGTCCTTATCTAATCACTGCGCCAAAACCAAAGCACTTATAAATTCACCATGCATTCTTCTTGCAGTACTCTAATCATCCAGTCACTACCCATGTACTCATGCAATGACCCAGGCACTAATACGTGCACTATCTATCCACTGCCCATGCAGTCCTCTAAACACCTAAACACTACTCATTCACTCCTACAATTATCCAGGTAGTACCTGTGTACTGCAGCAAATGCATGGTGATTTCAAAACAAATCGTTTAATTGGTTTTTATGTAGAACGTGTTTGTTTAGTAAAAGAATTGTATATTTTATAGAATTATATTAATAATATCACTTTTTTCAGATATTCTTTATCATCATTAAAAAAGACTTATCAAAAAACAGTAAAGAGGAAACAAGAAACAAAAGAATATTATTTCAAGAAAAGACAACAGCAAGAATTAGATGAACTACAACATGTGGGAAAAAAGAAAAAGTCTTGCGGTAAGAGAACAAAATAATTTATTAAAAGACTTTCAAGGACTAGAAACAGTTTGCACAATGTAGAAAGTAGAAAGAATACCTCAACAACAAAGAAGAATGAAATGAAAAAAGGAGAAATTAATGTCAAATCACGTTTTAAAAAATAAATCTATGGTAAAAGGAGAAAGAATCAATTTGATGAAATAAGGAAAAGTATGTTTCACAATAGGGTAGTACTTAATTTATTAAAAGATGGCAAGAAATATAATTTAAAAAATCAGCATTTAATAAAAAGAAGAAACAGATTGAAACTATTGTTGAAAAGGTTTTTGAATTAAAAAGGAAATTATTCATTTCAGTTTTAAACAGAATTCGATCATTAGATAAGCCAATACATTTTATGAAGGCCAAAAGTAAAAAGCAGAGACTAATTAACAGAACTAACTTTTGTGAAATTTTTTGGGGTGAATGGAAGCACAGTTCAAATTCAGAGCCTTTTTTTTAATGAAGAGAGCGATTTTCAAACCAAAACATTAGTGCACGCAGTTGATACCAGTGGTCGTCCTTATGAAGTGAAGAACGGTTGTCCAATTGAAAAAGAAAAGATGGTTCCTAGAAATGTAGAAGAAGTGATAGCTGATGAAGTTCCAGGGAGATGCAGTAAAGCCCCAGTGTATACTTGGGATTGCAGTAGTATGTGTAGTATACGACAGGAGTCTTTTGATATTTTAGGATTTTTCTTACGAGCATACAGTAACAAAAGTGTTAAACAAAAGATTAAGATGCTGCAAGGACTAGATCCTTGCAAAGTAAGAAAATATACTGGTTTGCAAGGTCATTCTCCCGCTTGTCTTTCTAGAAAAGTGTGTCAAAGTATTTTTCATCATTTCAGAATGTTAGCAGTACATCACTCTCAAATGCGGAAGTTAGTCAGAAGATTGCATTACGCAAAAAGTCCAGCAATAATTTTAAGTGACTTAAACTGTAGTATTTTGCATGGGTCAGTATCAGAAGTAAAAAAAAAGTTTGTGATGAAATAGAGTTTTGTTACTTTGGTCCTGAACAACAGTGTAGAGAAAATGAGACATTCATAGAAGTAGGTGTTGAAGAAGACATGCAAGATAGTAGTACTGGGGGAGGAGCCTAGCGCGCAACCAAGATGGCCGCGTAGGTGCGAGGCTCCCGAGGACCTCCGCGACCTCCTGAATTAATCCTGGCGATATCCTGTCCTTGTTGAGGGGACTGTGTTGGGGAACCGGAGCTGAGGCGCCACCCGTTTTTTGGGCTCGAATCGGACCCCGAACGCCGGTGGGAGCATCGATCGAAGGTTGCGGCCTTCTCCTCGCCGGCCCCCCGGATTGGAGTAGTGGGGCGATCCGGGGACAAAGTGAATAACAGCGGCGAGCGGGGCTGGGCGACTGGCGTACCCCGCACTTTCACTTTCGCTTTTGCGCCCTCCTAGCTCTCGAGCCGGGTCGGGCTGCGGAGCGGGGTGCGGTGGCCTTGTCCAGGAGCCCGGCTGACCCGCCGGCGGTGGGTTGACCCGCGGTTCGGTGGTCGCCCCTGCCCCCCCCCGGCACCCGTGACTGGTATAGCGGCCCGTTTGGGGAGCTTGGCACGACGGTGGAAGAGCCAGCATGTCCACCAAACAAGATGGCGACCGGGCGAAGGTGAAGACGACCCGCCGTGGCACGGCGCACCAGGCCAACAGTATGGACCGCTACACGCTTCAGAAGGGTTCTCCGGAGACATCGAGTGCATCCCCGGTGGGCCCGACGGAGGCATCTGCTCATCCAGGGGATCTGACCCTCCGGGACGTCATGGGCGCCATCGCAGAGATGAAGGCCTCGGTGGACCAGCGTTTCGACACCTTAGCGCAAAAAATAGACTCGGTCCTTGTGGATGTGAGCCTTGTGAGGGCAGACTTGTCCAAAACAAACGACCGAGTCGACTCCCTGGCCCACACCACAACGAGCCTCACGACAGACGTGGTGGCCCTCCAGAAGGAGGTGCGCCGGCTTGGCCAGGCGAGCGCCTTGATGGACCGGCGATTGGAGGACTCCGAGGGTCGGGCCCGGAGGAATAATGTCCGTATTGTGGGGGTCCCGGAGGGACGAGAGGCGGAGGCGGCGGATCTTTTCGTGGAAGATTTGATCCTGACCCATCTCCAGCCCCGGGGGCTGAGTAAGCTTTTTGCGGTGGAGCGTGCTCACCGGGTCCCCGGGGGCAGACCTAAGACTGGTGCCCCACCGCGGCCGCTCATTGCCCGGATTTTTAATTTTCGGGACAGAGATGCTATCCTCCAGACCTCCAGGCAACAGGGACCGGTCAAGCTTGACAACATGGAGATACATTTCTACCCAGACTTTACTCCGGCGGTCCAGAAGCAGCGACAGAGCTTTCTTGGGGTTAAACGTCGCCTAAGGGACCTGAACCTCAAGTACTCAATGCTCTTTCCAGCCAAGCTGAGGGTAGAGGTGGATGGTCGCACGCACTTCTTTGACCGGCCCGAGGCGGCTGGGGACTGGCTGGACACTCTGCCTGGAGATCGGGGCCGGGGGGGCGGGGGGGGCGCGGCTGGCGAGGAGGGCCCGCCGGATCAGAATTGAGGGGTGACTGAATAGGCCTTGCTCTGGACGTTGTTCCTTCACCATTTATTGATTGCGTATGTTCCCCTCCTATGGAGGTTGCGTGGGGTCTGTTGGGGGCTTCCCTCCTCCTCTGGGGGACTAGTTAGTATTTAGCTATGGGGCGACAGGCACACTGCACTTTGGGGGGGCTGTCTGGGCTCATGCAGGGGTGCAGGGAGGGGGGAGTTCTGTTGGGACCGGGGGGTGGGGGGGTGTGTTGTTTGTTAGCACCGCAGGGCAAACCCGCTACTATGTTGTTGTTATTAGGATGCTCGATGGGGGACGACCGATTGATTCGACGTATGATGGGGGGTAGGGATTTGACTGTGTTGTCATGGAATGTTAACGGCCTGGGGGATAGGATTAAGCGTGGTGTGGTCCTGCAGTACTTAAAACGTATTTCACCAGATGTTGTCTTCCTGCAGGAGACGCACCTTATAGGTAACTCCTTTCATGCAATGAATCGGCGGGGATATCGTTTGGTGGCACATTCCGGCTTCACCTCGGGCTCGCGGGGGGTGGGTATTATGATCAAGAACTCGCTCCCGTTGGAGATTGATGAGGTGCGCCATGATGAGAGGGGACGCTACACGGTTCTGGTGGGAAGAATGGAGGGTAGAGTGTTTATCTTTATATCCGTGTACGTCCCGCCTGGGTTACAAGCCACCACATTCGCGGACCTGGGGCGCCTCCTTCTGGACCTTCCGAGTGGCCTGCTGGTGGTTGGAGGGGACTTTAATGCGGTAGCCTCTGGGTCTATGGATCGCCATCCCCCTAGGGACCTCCCCCGGGCACAGGCGTGGCTGCCCGGCCTTCTGGACACGCTGGGCCTGGTGGATTGCTGGCGATTAAAGCATCCCGCATTGCGACAGTACACCTTCCACTCGGGTGCCCATGGTAGCCTCTCGCGGCTTGATTACATCCTTGTCCCGGCGGCCCATGCAGGGAGGGTGGGGGAGGTGCGCCATCTAGCGCGGGGTATCTCAGACCACTCCCCATTGTTGTTGCATTTCGATGTCTTCCCGAGGGGGGATGGCAGGGTGGCCCCAATCAATGCATGGTATTTGCGTGACCCCACCATTCGTGCCGATTTGATCAAATCCTTACAGCGATATTTCGACGAGAATGTGGGGTCGGTCTCTTCCGCCATCTCCCTGTGGGAGGCTTTCAAGGTAGTCCTTAGAGGGGAGGCCCTCTCCTTTATCTCCCATGCCCGGCGGCTCGAGCGGGAGGAGGTGACCCGGGTAGAGGCCGAGATTGCAGAACTGGAGGGTGACCTGGGGAGCGGGGTAACAGACGCCAAGTTGCATGTTCTACACCTAAAGCAGGCGGCCTATCGGACCCTCGTCACGGAGGCGGCCAGGGGCCTCAGTAGAGAGCAGCAGGGGCGATTGTATGATGTGGGTGATAAGGCTGGCAAATTGATTGCGTGGTTGGATAAGAGGGAGAGAGCGAGCCGCGTGGTGCCTTTGATTGAGAGTGTTGATGGTGCGTGTGTCACCGAGCCGGAAGCCATTGTCTCCTGCTTCGCGGATTATTTCCGCGAAGTCTACTCCCCGGTTTCCCCCTGCTCGGAGGAAGATTCCCATGCCCTGCTTCGGGACATCGCACTGCCCTCCCTAACGGTGGAGGACAGGGATTCGCTTGACGCCCCTCCCACCTCGGACGAAATTGCCTTGGCTATTCGCTCGGTTGCATCCGGCAAGGCCATGGGCCCCAATGGTATTCCCATCGAGCTCTACAAGCTACGCCCGGATGTGTTGGCGCCCCACCTGCGCGCGATGTTCCTGGCGGCCCACTCGCAGGGTTCCCTCCCGCCGGACCAGCGCCTGGCCACAATTGTGGTGATCCACAAGGAGGGGAAGCCCCGTGAACGGGTCACATCCTATAGGCCGATTTCGCTTTTGAACGCGGAGCCCAAAATCCTTGCCAAGGTGTTGGCCAACCGGTTGGTTGGCGTGGTGGGCGACCTGGTCCACCAAGACCAATCTGGCTTTATACCGCACCGCAACACGGTGCTCAATCTGCGGCGCTTGCACGGGGTGCTCGCGCGTGTCCCATTTGTGCGGGAGCCGGCCATCTTGGCGTCCTTGGACGCCACCATGGCGTTTGATACGCTTGAATGGCCATACATCTTGGCGATGCTGGCGAAATTCGGGTTCGGCCCGGGTTTCATTAGCTGGGTCAAATTGCTATATTCGGGCCCATTGGCGCAGGTGGTAGTGAATGGGCGAGTCTCGGCCCCATTCGCGCTGGGGAGGGGTACGTGACAGGGTTGCCCCCTGTCGCCTCTCCTGTTTGCCCTGGCCCTGGAGCCCCTGGCGGAGTGGCTGCGGTGGCACCCCTCTATCCGTGGTCTCCGCTGGACCCCCGAGCATGAGGACCGTGTGTCCCTCTACGCTGACGACATCCTTCTGTATCTCGCCTCCCCGCGTAAATCACTGATCGTCCTGGTTGATGTTTTGCGCTCATTCGGTCGCAACTCAGGCCTGGTCATCAACTGGGCGAAATCCTGTGTCTATGTGCTTTCCGGGGAGGCTCCGGCCCTACCACGGGACTGTCCGATCCAGATTGCCCCCCACGGTTTTCGGTACCTGGGTATCTATATCACACTTGACCCGGAGGCCCGCTATGAGCGGAATTTGCTGCCCCCCCTCCAGCGCTTGAGGGAGGATGTGGTGCGCTGGCGGCGTCTGCCGCTCTCGCCGCTCGGCCGAGCGGCTTTGTTCAAAATGATGTCCCTGCCGCGATTCCTCTACGCCCTCCAGAATACTATGGACTTGGTCCCGGCACGCTATTTCCGTGAGGTGGAGGGCCTCCAGCGGCGCCTGTTCTGGGACGGGAGGCAGCGCATTGCTCTGGCTAAATTGACGCTCCCGTGGTACGATGGGGGGGTCGCCCTCCCGGACATTAAACGGTATTACTGGGCCTCCCAACTAGCTGCAATTAATCATGGCCTTTATGGGCCCGCCTTGAACCCGGCATTTGAGATGGATAAAATGCTCCTACCCGGTGGCGATTACAATCGCGCGCTCTACTCTGGCGCGCCCGACTCCCGTTTGACGGGACCGACGCGTGTTATGGTGCGTGTCTGGCACGCGGCTAATGCAGCTATGGGGTGGAAGGACCGTTTGACCCGGGCGTCACCGCTGTATGCGTCTGAGAGGTTGGGCTCCCTATGGACGTCGAAGGGCTTCGCGAAGTGGGACACGATCGGAATCAGCACGGTGGGAGATCTCTGGACGAGGGGGGGATTCAAAACTTTTGAGACGCTGCAGGCGGAGTTTCAGCTGCAGGGCAGTGAGTACTTTCGGTACCTACAAGTCCGCCATGCGCTGGGCTCCGTCTTCCCGGACGTCGCATCCATTCCGGAGTCTTCCCCCCTGGAGGACAGAGTGCTGGACGGCCATGTACCGGACAGCACGATCTCCCTCATATATAAAAAACTGATCAACGATAGATCGTGCCTGCTGACTAGTCTCCGCGAGGCCTGGGTTGCCGACGGGCTGGAGCTGGACGACGAGGATTGGATTTCCGCGGTGGCCTCCCCGAAAGAGGTGGCCATCCCGGCTCGCCTTCGTTTCGTCCAGCTCAAGATCCTTCACCGGGTTTACGTGACGGGGCCAAGGCTTCTGCGTATGGGTTTTGCTGGTGACGGACTGTGTAAGCGTGGCTGTGGTGCGCTGGCGACTTTCATGCATATACTGTGGGAGTGCCCGAAGGTGGGGCGATTCTGGCGTGGTGTGCATGAGGTCCTGCGTGTGGTTACGCGTGTCGCGCTGCTGCCTGAAGCGAGGAGATGCTTGCTGAATGTATGGGAACCGAATGACTATTCGGTCCCGCAGACGCGGTGGGTGACTCTGGGATACATGATAGCTAAGCGTGACATTGCTCAATTGTGGGGATCCCAGAGGCCCCCTGCGGTATCGGCCTGGAAAGAGCATATGGATTGGTGTATGTTTCGTGAAAAGGTGGTGTATGTGGCGAGGGGTAAGCCTGGGGCGTGGGTGAAACTCTGGGGCCCCTGGAACGCCTACCGCGGGGGTATTTGTGAGCCACCACTGCTACCGGCTGCCTCACCTGCTCCGTCTCCCTAGACGGCCCCCCTCCCTCGGCCGCGGGCGCGCGGTCCCCCCAGTCCCTGACCTACTCCCATTCCCCTCCTCAGAGTTCTGCTGCTGGTTTGGATCCCCCACTTATGGAGCACGTGCTGTCACTTTGGATCGCGGGTTGCCTTGCGGGTGTGGTTTTTTGGTGTTGTTTTGTTTCAAGAAAAGGGAACCGTACTGTGGGCTTGGAGCTGTGTGGCCTGCACCATTGATTACTCCTGTTTCACTGCTCTGCACTGCCGAGAGACTTTTACTGTATGTATGCAATATGCTTTTGTCATTCTAGCGGCCGGCCGGGTGGTTGTAGGCCCATACCTGTAACTGTTACAACCTGCAATAAACGGTTTCAAAAAAAAAAAAAAAAAAAAAAAAAAAGATAGTAGTACTGAGAAGTTTCAAGAAGAAATTACAAAGTTTAAGGTAATTTCTTTTGAAAGACCAAATTATATTTGTATTTGTTGTTGACAAACTCACTATAAAAATCAAACTAGGAATGTTGATTTGTATTTAAAAAGTGAAAAAGAAAACAATGATAAGTGGAAGGAATTTGCAACGTATTTGTTGGTAGAAGATTGCTTTGATTTGGGTAGTGATCAATGTATTTGTAAATATTGTTATACCAAATTGGAGGATAAAAAAAGGCCAGCTGGAGCTGTACATAATAGCCTAGAGTTGGTAGGTATTCCTCCAGAGCTGGTAGATTTAAATACTTATGAGTCCATTCTGATTCAATTTGTTCACCTGTTTCAGGCTATTGTTCGTATGGAGCCTAAAACAGGTAAGTCCTCCCACAGATTTACAAAGTGGATTAAAAGGAAGAGTTGTGTATTTACCTTTAGATTTAAAGAAAAATATAGAAACTATTGGTATAGAGAAAGAGGAAACTGAACCGGTAGTTATTCTAGTTAATGGTGTTCCTACGAAGAGTCGGAAAATATGGCAAGAACTAGTAGATGTGAGCAACGTGCAAAAGGCTACATTATATCTCATAAAAAACAATGTTTACTACAGAAATGTGTATGTGGAAGAAGATGAAATAGTTTTAAGAGATGATAGCGAAATTTCAAGGGGCCAAATTGAAAAAGTGGACGTGTCCAAAAGTGAAGAAATTTATGAACATTATAGTGTACATCCTTTACATTCCAAAGAAGTTATGGGAAATACTATTTAATTATTCCAAATGAAGAAAGCGAAGGGGACACCCATGAGTGTTTGGGAAAAAGGTTTAAAGCTAGCTGTTTTCCACAACTCTTCCCCACTGGAAAAGGTGGACGATATGACGAACGACCAGTACAGATTCCCGCATCAGAATATCGGACAAAAACATTGTACTCAGAAGATCCAAGATTTCGACATATATATTTCATCTTTTGTTTGAAAGTGACTTGTCTGGACTTTCATATACAGCCAACCACATATTAAAGACAGGAGTTCATCTTCAAAATATTTTTGCAAATGAACTCATGGACAAAGTACATCGGAGAGATGATCATTTAGAATCTCAATTGATTAATTTGATGCTGTGTCAACGTGGTACTAATGAGTATTGGTATCATCGTCATGGAGAATTTAAATGTATGTTAAGGAACTTAGGAACTCCTATGTGGTTTGTTACGCTAAGCTGTGCTGAATACGCATGGGACGATTTACTTGAATTTCTTCGAGAAGCAAATTCAAATATTAAAAACATTGAATTACCTGGAGAACTGTATTCCTTGGATCCTGTAAATGTGTGCAGATATTTTAATCATAGGTTTCAAGCTATGATGTCTTTTATCAGCAATAAAAACAATCCTCCTTTTGGAGAAGTTATTGATTTCTTTTGGAGAAAGGAGTATCAAGCTTGAGGTGCTCCACATATACATATGCTTCTATGGCTCAAGGATGCACCCAAATTTGGAACTGATTCGGATGAGAGTGTTTTATCCTTTATTGAAAACTATGTTAGATGTGCTATACTAAAAACAAGAGAAGAAAACAGCTTAAGACAACAAGTTTTACGGTTTCAAACTCATTGATGTGACAAATACTTTCAACAGAAATACAAATCAAAGGAAAAGTTTTATACCAAATGTAATTTTGGATTTCCACGTCCACTAATATCCATAGGAAGAGTCAACAGTTTCATGTAGGGGTGGGCGGAATTTGCGAAATCCACTTTCGCAAATTATCGCGAAAATGTTAAAAATCTCCGCAAACACGCGGAAATATCGCGAAGATGCAGAAGTTTTTTTCCCGCCCGTTTGCGGTATTTTCTGCATGGTCGCGGCTCGCCAACTTACCCATATGGTTGCTCGCGGGCGCGGCCATCTTGTTTTCAGTTGTCTCCGGAGCATGATCGTGAGAAGAAAGACGTGATCGCGCGACAAATGACATCACTGCGGGCGCGAACTGTCGCGAGACGGCGCAAAAGGCTACCAACAATCCAACATCTCATGGAGAACGCGACTGGATCGGGAAAACTTGTCGGCGAACGCAGGGATTCAGGTAAGGCGATCGCGCGCACGCGAGAATGTATTATTTAACAGCGCGAGCAAGAAACAAATTATCGCTAAGCTGCGGAATGCGGAAATTTTAAAATTTTCATGCTTTCCGCGGAACGCGAAAATGTCAAATTATCGCAATTTCCGCGACCGGAACGAAATTTTAGCCCAGGCCTAGTTTCATGTCAGCAGTGAGGCATACTATCACTAGAAAATCTAAAAAAAAACACTTACAATTTAAAAAGAAGTGAACAATCAAAGTATATTAATTATTATAATCCAGTTATTTTGTCGATGTGGAATGCTACTATGGATATCCAGTATGTTGTGGATAATTCCATTGCTTTTGCTTGGTATGTTACATCATACATAACAAAATCAGAAAAAATGGAGTTGAAAGAAATGTGGGAAGAAATTTCCCATGAGAAGACTCTTAGTAAAAAATTGTACAGCTTTAGTTTGAAGATGCTGTCCCAGCGAGAGATTGGATAGTACGAGTGTTCGGATCGGTTGTCGTCTGCAAGTTTATATTCAAAGTCAAGAGAAATCATTTGGGTTAGTCTAGGTCTTGCTGCAACCCGAAATCGAGTACTTAAATCTATACAAGAAATTGAATATTTAGCATTAAGTGAACCGGAAAGCACAGCTATTGTTAAAACAAACATGCTAGATATGTACTATCCCAATAGAAGTTACCATCTTGAAAACATATGTCTCTATGAAGTACTGCAATATTACATCTTTAAGAGAAATATTACAGAGAACATAAATGAAGAAAAATTTGAAGTGATTGGTTCAGAAGGATGTTTGGTGAAACATAGTAAAGGAAATCTGATTAATCACAGGAAACTAAGTTGCGATACACCTGATAAAAGGAAATTTTACTATTTAGCACTTCTGCAACTCTTCAAGCCTTGGCATACTGAAATAGAATTACTTGGAGATTTTCAGTGCTATGAAGATTCTTTTAGTGCATGTAAAGATAGCATTGAATGCACAGTTTTTCCAAATTATCTACAAATGTTGAATGAAGAAATTGAACAGGAAGCTAGTATTGCAGTTGTGATTGCTAGAAACAGTTCTCAAAATAGTCAAAGTTCTGCTCCACTCAGTCAAGATCCACTAGGACAACCAATTATTGAAAATGATGTAGCAATCGCCATCAGTGAAGTGGAAACAGCTATGCATCAAGCTCAACACGATATTATGGACTTAGGAAACTTGGAAGAACAACTAAATATTGAACAGAAAAAAATATATCAGCAAGTGACACAACAGATTGACCATGGTTTTCTTCATGAAAAAAAGAATGCACATGCACATCTTTTAAACCTATTCAAATGTATATCAGTGGTCAAGCTGGTACGGGAAAAAGTTTCTTAATTAAAGTTTTGACAAGTTATTTAAAGAAAACCACTGAATCACATTTATCTTGTGGTGTAACCGCTCCAACTGGGTTAGCAGCACACAACATTAAAGGAATTACATTACATTGGGTATTAATGCTACCTGTTGAACATGAAAACAAGTTGGAATATCACAAGCTTTCTGGAGAAGCTTGTTTGGAAGTTTCAAGAGTACTAAAGAAAATGAAACTTCAGATTATTGATGAGGTGAGCATGGTCTCACACTTAATGCTTGCCTTTGTGCATTTAAGAATGCAGCAAATTTTAAAAACAGAATACGATGTCTTATTTGGAGGAAAACGTGTGATTTTTTTCTGCGCTCTACTGCAACTTACTCCTGTAAAAGGGAAACCAGTATTTAAAACACTTGTGCATGAAGACACCAGAAAGTCTTTGGGAAGTATTGGAAATGTAAACATTTGGTCATATTTTGAACATAAAGAAAGTATTAAAAATATGCGACAGGCAAGTGATGAAGATTATGGAAGCATTCTTCGAGATGTACAAATTGGTGTATTGACAGAACATGGTAAAGAAGCTTTGCAAAGTTGGCTACTTACAAACTTGTTTTCAAATGAAATGTTGCTCCAGAAATAATATACAAAAAATAGGAGAAAATAAATCTATAATCTGCCTAATGCCAACACTGCAAGAGTGTTCTACATTCAATGAAGAACTTTTGAAGCTAGAAAAATAACAAATAATAAAAATGGAAGCCATTGATAAAATAGAGCACGAAGGAATTACTATTATTTTGACAGAAAAATTAAAAACAGAATTGGATTCATTGGAAAAATCTATATCTGAGCCTGCTGGTTTAGAAAAGAATGTATATGTATGTGAAAACTGTTGGGTAATTTTACAGCATAATTTACATATGGAAAAAGGTTTAGTAAATGGAGCAATGGGAAAAGTTGTTGATTTTGTTAATTATCAAAATAGAGATGGAATTGAATTTTTAAAGATTAAATTTGATCAGATTGAAGAAGTGAAACACATTGGACGTTTTTATGTTAGTGTTTTGCTTGTTAAAGATTTGTATGTTCATAGAAAACAGTTTCCTCTTTCTTTAGCATATGCGGTGACCATTCATAAATCTCAAGGTTTAAGTGTAGACAGCGCTTTGGTAAACATTGGAAGTACCGTGTTTAAAGAGGGAATGGCATATGTTGCATTGTCCCGAGTCAGAACTTTATCTGGATTGTATTTGATTGATTTTGATGAGAGAAAGATTAGTGCAGATGCAAATTGTGTAAGAGAGTATAATCGGTTAAGAAGACTGTATGCTCCCAATTTAGGTGAATATCCTGTATATGAAAAGTGTGTAGTAGGTCGAAAACTAAGATATAAGAATCTCTGTAGTGAAGTTGGAAAGAAGAAAAAAAATCAAGACAGTGTTGAGATTCCAAACAAAAAGCAAAAGGACACTGTTGAAGAGATTGTAGGATATCAGTTAGAAAATAGTTCAGGTATCAACTGCTATGCTAATGTAGTGGTGAACGTCGTATTTTTTCTAGCAAATCTTCAACAGCAAATTATAGAGACTCGAGAAAAAAGGTTTTGTTCCTTGTTGCATTCTATTTTTGAAAACTTGAGAACTGATAAAACTAAAATCCAAAGTGTTTCTGGCATTCAGAATCTTCTGGATAGATGTTCTGGTTCTTTACAATTTACACAGAATGTTCAACAAGATGCTCAGGAATTTTTCATGTTTATGCTTGCAGTATTGGAAGATGAAGGAATACAAATTGAAAATCTGTTTGGACTTCGTTACAGATGGAAACATGAATGTGCAGCCTGTACATTTAATATACCACTGAAATAGACACCGAAAGATTCATATATTTAACAATACCAGATTGTAAAACAGTGTCATTTAAAAAAAATTGTAAAATCAGCAAATCAAAATGTGGAATGTAGTCAGTGCAAATCTAAAATGTTATCAACATTATTTATAGAAAGATTTAAAAATTTGTCATTTTAATGATACAATTTTGCAGACCAGATGGAAGAAAATTGGAAACCACTATTAAAGATTTTGTGGCAAGTCAACTGTCAATTTCAGGTAGAACATTCAAAGCAGTAGCAATTATTTCCCATGATGGAGCTTCTACAACATCTGGACACTACACTGTGTATTTAAAGTTCAATAAAGGATGGACTCCTTGTAATGATGCCCATTTGCAATTCAAATATTGGTTGCCCGATGAATTACCAAATTCATATCTAATATTTTTGCTTCCAAAGTTCTGAGAACATCATTCAGCCTATTGGGAAGATGTCAACAGGAATTAATGAGGTTATTTTGGAAATTTTCAATACAAACAAATTCAGAAACATCAGTTGGCCTATTGGGAAGATGTCAATATGAATTAAGAAATTATTTTGGATATTCTCAATACAAATGATTTCGAAAACATAATTCGGCCTATAGAGAAAATATCTAGATTTGCTTATTCAATTATTGTTTCTGTTCTTTCATATTGTATTTACAAAATTGTTTTAAAAATTCATATTTTGCATATTTTATCTTTGTATTATATGCAATGTTATTGAGGATGTTCATTTTAGAAATTCTGAAGAGATAGTTTAAGTTTTTGTAAATATTTTGAACACAGTTTTGGTTTCTTTAACAATCTTATTGATTGTATTTTTTTGCCCGCGGTTACATGATGAGGAACATTGAAATCACTGTCTATTGAAATTCAATAGATTCTGAGAACAGCAAAAAAGGCAAACTGAACATGTTATGTAATGGTAAAATTATTTTGTGTTCTTAAAACTATCACATTATATATTATAACTGTATTTTTTCTTCTCTTTTACAGACCCAAAGTCTAAAGTTTTGAAACTACTTTTTAAATTTAGATTATAAAAAACAAGTGAGAAAATTGTTTCAAAGACTTTCATATCTACTATCGAAAACGTAAGAATAAGTGACCCAAACACTACCCATGCACTACTACAATTCACTTCTACACTATCCATACAGTCATCTAACCACCTAGACACTGGTCATTCACACGTTTAACTACACATGTAGTACCCATGCAGTCCAGCAATCCCCCTGTCACTCCCCATGCACTCCTCCAATCACCCAGTCAGTACCATGTACATATCCAATCCAAACCCCAAGCACATATAAATTTACCATGCACTCTCCTTGCAGTACTCTAAGCACCATGTACTTATCCAATCACTCCGCCAAAACCCAAGCACTTATAAATTCACCATGTACTCTTGTTGCAGTACTCTAATCATCTAGTCACTATCCATGTACTCATGCAATGACCCAGGCACTAACTCATGCACTTCTACGATCCCTTGAGCACTACCTATACAGTTCAGCAATCTCCCTGTTACTACCTACGCACTCGTCCAATCACCCAACCAGCACCATAAACTTATCTAATCAATTTGCCAAAACCAAAGCACTTATAAATTCACCATGCACCCTATTTGCAGTACTCTAATCATGCAGTCACTACCCATGTACTCATGAAATGGCGCAGTCACTAACTCATGCACTGCTACAATCCCCAGAGCACTATGTATGCACTTCAGCAATCCCCCTGTCACTCCCTGAGCACTCTTCCAATCACCCTGCGAGTACCAAGTACTTATCCAATCACGCCTCTAAAACTTAAGCACTTATAAATTCACCATGCACTCTCCTTGCAGCGCTGTAATCATCCAGTCACTACCCATGTACTCATGCATTGACCCAGGCACTAACTCTTGCACTGCTACAATCACTTATACACTTCCCATGCAGACCTCTAACCAGCTACACTACTGATTCACTCCTCCAATTACCCAGGTAGTACCAATGCAGTCCAGCAATCCCCCTGTCACTTCACGTGCACTCCTCCAATCACCCATCCACCATCATGTACTTATCCAATCACTCTGCCAATACCCAAGCACTTATAAATTCACCATGTACTCTACTTGCAGCACTGTAATCATCCAGTCACTACCCATTTACTCAAGCAATGACGCAGGCACTAACTCATGCACTACTAGAATCAACTGTGAACTACCCATGCAGTCCTCTAACCACCTAGACACTGCTCATGCACTCCTCCAATTTCCCAGGTAATACCCATGCACTCCAGCAATCCCCCTGTCACTTCTCATGCACTCCTCCAATCACGCAGCCAGCACAATGTACTTATTCACTCACTATGCCAAAACCCAAGCACTTATAAATTCACCATACACTTTCCTTACAGTACTCTAATCATCCAGTCACTACCCATGTACTCATTTAATGACCCAGGCACTAACACATGCACTGCTACAATCACCTGTGCACTTTCCATACAGTTCAGTAATCTCCCTGTTACTACCTATGCACTCGTTCAATCACCCAGCCAGTCCCATGTCCTTATCCAATCACCGTGCCAAAACCCAAGCACTTATAAATTCACCATGCACTCTCTTTGCAGTACTCTAATCATCCAGTCACTACCCATGTACTCATGCAATCACCCAGGCACTAACTCATGCACTTCTACAATCCCTTGAGCACTAACTATACAGTTCAGTAATCTCACTGTTTCTACCTATGTACTCCTCCAATCACCCAGCCAGCACTATGTACTTATCCAATCACTGTGCCCAAGCACTTATAAATTCACCATGTACTCTCCTTGCAGCATTGTAATCAACCAGTCAATACCCATGTACTCATGCAATGACGCAGGCACTAACTCATGCACTGCTAGAATCAACTGTGTACTACCCATGCAGTCCTCTAACCACCTAGACACTGCTCATGCACTCCTCCAATTACCCAGGTAGTACCCATGCACTCCAACAATCCCCCTGTCACTTCCCATGCACTCCTCCAATCACCCAGCCAGCACTATGTACTTATCCAATCACTGTGCCAAAACCCAAGCACTTATAAATTCACCATAAACTTTCCTTACAGTACTCTAAACTTCCAGTCACTACCCATGTACTCATTTAATGACCCAGGCACTAACACGTGCACTGCTACAATCACCTGTGCACTTTCCATACAGTTCAGTAATCTCCCTGTTACTACCTATGCACTCCACCAAACACCCAGCCAGCACTATGTACTTATCCAATCACTGTGCCAAAACCCAAGCACTTATAAATTCACCATGTACTTTCCTTGCAGCACTGTAATTAACCAGTCAATACCCATGTACTCATGCAATGACGCAGGCACTAACTCATGCACTGCTAGAATCAACTGTGTACTATCCATGCAGTCCTCTAACCACCTAGACACTGCTCATGCACTCCTCCAATCACCCAGGTAGTACCCATGCACTCCAACAATCCCCCTGTCCCTTCCCATGCACTCCTCCAATCACCCAGCCAGCACCATGTACTTATCCAATCACTGTGCCAAAACCCAAGCACTTATAAATTCACCATACACTTTCCTTACAGTACTCTAATCATCCAGTCACTACCCATGTACTCATTTAATGACCCAGGCACTAACACGTGCACTGCTACAATCACCTGTGCATTTCCCATACAGTTCAGTAATCTCCCTGTTACTACCTATGCACTCCTTTGATCACCCAGCCAGTTCTATATTCCTATCCAGTCACTGCACCAAAACCCAAGCACTTACAAATTCACCATGCAGTCTCCTTGCAGTACTCTAATCATCCAGTCTCTACCCATGTACTCATGCAATGACCCAGGCACTAACTCATGCACTTTTACAAACCCTTGGGCACTACCTATGCAGTTCAGTAATCTCCCTGTTACTACCTATGCACTCCTCCAATCACCCAGTCAGCACCATGTACTTATCCAATCACTCCGCCAAAACCCAAGCACTTATAAATTCACCATGTACTCTCATTGCAGCACTGTAATTATCTGGTCACTACCCGTGTACTCAAGCAATGACCCAGGCACTAACTCATGCACTGCTGCAATCAACTGTGTACTACCCATGCAGTACTCTAACCACCTATACACTGCTCATGCACTCCTACAAATACCCAGGTAGTACCCATGCACTCCAGCAATCCCCTGTCACTTCCCATGCACTCTTCCAATCACCCAGCCAGCACCATGTACTTATCCAATCACTGTACCAAAACCCAAGCACTTATAAATTCACCATGCACTCTCCTTGCAGTACTCTAATCATCCAGTCACTACCCATTTACTCACGCAATTACCCAGGCACTAACACATTCACTGCTACAATCAGATGTGCACTTTCCATACAGTTCAGTAATCTCCATGTTACTACCTATGCATTCCTCCAATCACCCAGCCAGAACCATGTACTTATCCAATCACTCTGCCAATACCCAAACACTTATAAATTCACCATGTACTCTCCTTGAAGCACTCTAATCATCTAGTCACTACCCATGTAATCATGCAATCACCCAGGCACTAAATCATGCACTTTTACAAACCCTTGGACACTACCTATACAGTTCAGTAATCTCCTTGTTACTACCTATGCACTCCTCCAATCACCCAGCCAGCACCATGTACTTATCGAATCACTCCGCCAAAACCCAAGCACTGATAAATTCACCATGTACTCTCATTGCAGCACTGTAATCATTCAGTCATTTCCTGTGTACTCAAGCAATGACCCAGGCACTAACTCATGCACTGCTACAATCAACTGTGTTCTACCCATGCATTACTCTAACCACCTATACACTGCTCATGCACTCCTACAATTACCCAGGTAGTACCCATGCACTCCAGCAATCCCCCATCACTTCCCATGCACTCCTCCAATCACCCAGCCAGAACCATGTACTTATCCAATCACTGTACCAAAACCCAAGCACTTACAAATTCACCATGCACTCTCCTTGCAGTACTCTAATCATCCAGTCACTACCCATGTTCTCATGCAATGACCCAGGCACTAACTCATGCACTTCTGCAAACCCTTGAGCACTACCAATACAGTTCAGTAATCTCCCTGTTACTACCTATGCACTCCTCCAATCACCCAGCCAGAACCATGTACTTATCCAATCACTCTGCCAATACCCAAGCACTTATAAATTCACCATGTTCTCTCCTTGAAGCACTCTAATCATCTAGTCACTACCCATGTACTCATGCAATCACCCAGGCACTAAATCATGCACTTTTACAAACCCTTGGACACTACCTATACAGTTCAGTAATCTCCTTGTTACTACCTATGCACTCCTCCAATCACGCAGCCAGCACCATGTACTTATCGAATCACTCTGCCAAAACCCAAGCACTTATAAATTCACCATGTACTCTCATTGCAGCACTCTAATCATCCAGTCTCTACCCATGTACTCATGCAATGACCCAGGCACTAACACGTTCACTGCTACAATCACCTGTGCACTGCCCAATACAATCCTCTAACTGCCTAGATGCTGTGCAAAAACCCAAGCACTTATAAATTCACCATGCACTCTCCTTGCAGTACTCTAATTATCCAGTCACTACCCATGTACTCATGCAATGACCCAGGCACTAACTCATGCACTTCTACAAACCCTTGAGCACTACCTAAACGGTTAAGTAATCTCCCTGTTACTACATATGCACTCCTCCAATCACCCAGCCAGCACCATGTACTTATCCAATCACTCCGCCAAAACCCAAGCGCTTGTAAATTCACCATGTACTCTCCGTGCAGCACTCTAATCATCCAGTCTCTACCCATGTCCTCATGCAATGACCAAGGCTCTAACTCATGACCTACTACAATCAACTGTGTACTACCCAGGCAGTCCTCTAACCACCTAGACACTGCTCATGTACTCCTCCATTTACCCAGGTAGTACCCATGCACTCCAGCAACCCCCCTGTCACTTCCCATGCACTCCTCAATCACCCAGCCAGCACCATGTACTTATCCAATCACTCCGCCAAAACCCAAGCACTTATAAATTCACCATGGACTTTCGTTACAGTACTCTAATCATCCAGTCACTACCCATGTACTCAATCAATGACCCAGGCACTAACACGTGCACTGCTACAATCACCTGTGCACTGCCCATACAATCCTCCAACTGCCTAGACACTGCTCATTCACACCTTCAATTACCCAGGTAGTACTCATGCAGTGCAGCAATCACCCTGTCACTTCCCATGCACTCCTCCAATCACCCATCCAGCACAATGTACTTATCCAATCACACCGCCAATACCGAAGCACCTATAAGTTTACCATGTACTCTCCTTGCAGTACTCTAATCATCCAGTCACAAGTCATGCATTCATGCAATGACCCAGGCACTATATATGCACTCTTTCAATCAATGAAGCTCTACACATGCGCTTATGCAATCAGCCACGCATTACCATACACGTATTTCTCTTTTTTAACAGATAAGGTAGTTCTGATAAGAACTCTTTTTTTGCTTTTATAATTTTTTGGTGTTTTTGGAACCATTTTGTATATTTGTTGGTGTTTTTTTTTTAAACGGGAAAAAAAACAGAACTAAATTTTAACTTTTGCAATTAAACAGTCATTGCACCCATAAAAAAAAAAATAACAGCAGTGATTTCTAGCTGCAGAAACCACTGCATCTACAGAGTGCTCCCCACAACAAACCACAGCCTTGCATTTGATGCAGTGTTGCTGTAGAGTAGCAAGTTCAGGACGAATGTTCAGACCTCGAGATGAGGAGCTTGAGGCTCCAGAAGTGCTTGGACCATCTCCCTGGTCATTCTGCTGCATCTCTTCTTGGGCACGTCGCAGTTGTTCACGTGCCAGAGGTCGACGGTGAATTGTCTGAAGATGCTTCATCATGCTCGATGTTCCGCATGAATACTTCTTCTAACTCCCCCTCGACATTACTCTTCCGCAAAGACTGCAGCTAACCTTGCGGGCATTTACTTTTTTCCCGACGCGACTTCACGAAAGTATCTTGTAGAGTAATATAACTTTATTGTAATTAGTAATATATGATTTTTATCATTAGTTTACATAATCTCTTGTTCTAATATACATATATTAAACTACTATACATATAGTTTTTAAACATAATTTTTTTTACTGGAGTCGCGGACCAAGCATGACCCCACACGCACATAGTGTTACGCGGGGCGTGGAACCGTGCACCCATCGCATACCAAATGCGCACACGATGCAATCCCATACGTATATGACATAACGCGCGGCCAGGCACTGTGCACACGTCGCATACCAAACTCGCACACAACGCTATCCTATACGTATATGACGTTGCGCAGCGGCTGGCACCGCGCACCCATCGCAAACCCATTGCGCATATTTCACGACTTTGGCAATATGGCGGCTTGACTCCGCGCACCCACCGAGATAGGTACATGATGGGTACACGGCTCCAACATTTTCTAAAAATATATATATATATTTAAGAAAAAACAAGACATCACATAATTTTAATAACGAAAAAAAAAGAAAAAGTCTTTTTAGGATAATAAATTTACACAATATCACTAAAAAAAACTTTGAAAATAACTGGAAAAACCATAGGATTAATGAACATTATAGTTAAAAATTTGCATTTAAAAAAGCCTTTGAAATTCACTGAAAAAACCAGAGGTTTCACGAACGTTATAGTTAGAAATTAGCATTTAAAAAACCTTTAAATTCACTGAAAAAAACATGTGTTTTAGGCACGTTATAGTTAGAAATTAGCATTTTAAAAAACCTTAAAAATTCACTAAAAAACATACGTTTCAGGGACATTATATTTAGATGGGTATTTCACTCAAACAAAACCAGAGAAATTCCACCGTTATAGTTAGTTCAGCCAACTATAACTCACGCCCCTCAATGCACTGCTGATGACGTCACATATTACATAATTCATGACATGGTCAGGGACATCACTGATGACATCACTGATGACATCTCAAATGACATCACTGATGACATCATCCATGTGAAAAGCTGATGCACCTTCTCACATTCTAATATAACCTTTGATACACCCACTGTAAAATACAGACTACCATTTTCGAAACCATTGATACACCAATACGAGTTACTACATACACACTCACTGATTCCTAGGTCTACACACACATCCACTCATTCACCCATACAATCACTCATACATGCAGTCACTCTTCAATACAACACTATCATATGGACTCATACACCTAAACAGACACTCACACACCGCCACTCATCCATGGAGTTACTCATACATCTAGTCAGTCATGCAAAGAATCAATTACACTCCCATTTACTCACCTATACAGTTATACACACACCACCTCACTTATTCATACAGATACTAATGCGTACTTACTCTCTTATATAATCACTGATACAAGTACACAATGATCTATACAGCCACTCTCACAATCACTGACTCTCACGTATAGTCATTTATATACTCCAACTCTCACATACACTGCCTTTTACATATGTAGTTACTTGGACATGTACCACTGAGACATCCATTCACTCACCAACACACTCATACAAACACTCATCCACCCATACAGCTGTTTCCACATGCACTCTTAAACCCATACACCCAGTAAATCAACCTCTCAAACATCTATGCACAAAGTCACACACCTCCCACCCACCCCCACACACACACTCAGTCTCCCATACAAATACTCAGGCAACCAATCAATAACCCATATAGACACTCATGTAGCTACTGCCCAACCCATGCAGCAGCTTATACAACAACAGACAGACTGATACAGATATTCACACAGTTTAGTCACTAACCCATGCATTCAGTAAGACACATTTAATCACTCACTTATACAGTCAGTCACACACCTACTAAATCCTCCATCCAGACACTTATACACCCACTCGTTCCTCAATACACCTTGGTATATATATAAAACATATTTAAACTTTGCAGAAACACACAGTCACTGGATGATGTCATCAGTGATGTCATCAATGATGTCATTTGAGATGTCATCAGTGATGTCATGAGTAGTGTCACTGACCATGTCATGAATGATGTAATATATGACGTCATCAGCAGTGCATTGCGGGGTCGTGAGTTATAGTTAGCTGAACTAACTATAACTGTGGAAGTTCCCTGATTTTGTACGAGTGAAATGTCCAACTAACTATAACGTCCCTGAAACGTATTGATATATATATATATATATATATATATATATATATATATATATATATATATATATATACATTATCTACTGGCGGTCGCCAGTAGATAGTTATAGTTAGGACCCTGTTTCCATAGGAAATCCGCAACATTCTATTTGGAATAACTTTGTCGCCGGTCGACGAATCCTCGCGAAATTTTCAAAACTAATGGGGCGCTACGCTCCGCTCCTACCCTGAAAGTCTCGGGGGGATTCGTCAAGCGGGGGCTGAGAAAAAAGGGGGGTCCCAAAACGCGTTTTCCCCATGCATTTTTCCATAGGACCTTTAGACACAGCTACAGCCCGAACGGCTGAACAGAATTACTTGAAATTTGGCAGAGAGGTAGTCCTCAGGTCAAGGATGTGCCTTTTGTAGGTCTGGTGTAAATCTGTTCAGTAGGTCCTGAGAAAATAGCATTTAAATCAATATATATATCTGTAAGCGCGCTCTGTGCGCTTACCGTAAGCGTACGGTGCCGTGCGCGAGCTCAATTCTGATTGGTGGTTACATGACTGTAAACATTCGAATCGGTCGAAATCAGGAAGTGTCGGCCGCCATTTTCTCTCTCTCGCACTGAGAAACAAAGGGGGGAGCGTGAAACGGGGCAACGAAGAGAGTTGCAGACCCCCTAGTGTTTGTCAGGGGGTCCAAGAAGGACCCAAAAGTACGAAAAATAAATTTAATAATTTTTTTAAAAAATCGCGGGGTACGCGTACGGTAAGCTTACCGTACGCGCACGGCAAAAAAAATAAAAAAAAAAAAATAAAGAAGTAACAATCACATAAATTAAAGGACCCACAAGGGAGAAAAAAACAAATGTTACTGCGTAAAAAAAGGCGAGGCGCGCACGGCATGGACTGCGCACCGTGCGCGCAGGGTGTGCGCATAGTGAAAAAACAGAAAAAAAAAAAATAAATACATAACTTAGCATTTAAAAAACCGTACAAATTCACTGAAAAAACCATAGGTTTCACACACGTTATAGTTAGGAATTATCATTTACAAAACCTTGCAAATTCACTTAAAAAACCATAGGTTTCACACATGTTATAGTTAGCTGTACATTTCACTCGTAAAAAAACAATGAAATTCCACGTTATAGTTAGATCAGGTAACTATAACTTGCGCGACCGCAATCCACAATGTGTAATTTCAGATGTCATCATTGATGTCATGAGTGATGTCACTGACCATGTCATGAGTGATGTACTATGTGACGTCATCAGCAGTTTATTGTGGGCGCGCAAGTTATAGTTACCTGATCTAACTATAACGTGGAATTTCATTGGTTTTTTACCAGTGAAATGTACAGCTAACTATAACATGTGTGAAACCTATGGTTTTTTAAGTGAATATATATATATATATATATATATATATATATATATATATATAATTTTAGATGATTGCATAAAATAAGAACTACATTGCATATTTCTTAGAACCAGGGACTGGAGCATGAATATTCAATCCGAAAAATATTCCTAAATCAAAATATTTATTGACACAAGGCACCGTTTTCATGTTTTACACTGGAGAGTTGTAATTGCCTAATTAAATTATATGTTCCTCTAATTAATTGCAAAGCTATAAGTTATCAAAAGCAGTGATTAGCAGGCTTGTCTCAATGCGGAGCGGCAAGCGCGGGGCCTTTGTTGTTTGTTTTATTGCATTGCATGTCCTGTGCTCATGTTGCGCTCAAATTATTTGATATTACTGAAACGATTTCAGTACCCACAGAATACTTTTGGAGAGAGGCTTTAATGTAACTTGTCTGATTCTGTTGTAAGTGAAGTAGAAACATGGTCGGGGCTGTCTCTTTAAATCAGTTCTGCAGTGTTGATGGACCCTGTAGCAAGCGCGGCAGGAACCATTCTCACCTCTGCAGCAGGGAGCTTGACCATACAGACGCACGCATGCAATCAAAACGTTTTCCCTTTTAATATGCGCCGTAGCAGTCCTATTCCCATGGTTACAGCTCCTGCATCCCCGGCTGCATCCAGGTTGCTGAAAAACAGAGACAGCCTATATTCCTGGTGCAGGAGTTTAAAACATAATGAAAGCCACCCTGTTGTGACTTGCATTTTAAATCCCTCTTTTTCCTCGCTCGTTGTACAGCATTCTGGAGCCGCCGCTGCTCGCCGCGCGCCGAAGCTCGTGCTCGGAAAGGCTCCATCCTTGCAATCTGTTGATAACTACACTTTCAGGCTGCGTCTTGTCGTCTTTCGGGATGGGAACTTACACCCCTGCCCTGGGAAGTCATCAAACCTCGCAGATGCCGGTAAATGCCGAGCGGTGGTCGCAGCAGTTGAGTACTCTGAAATAGGTAAGTGGCTGTTTAGCGATTGTTTCATCAGCCTGAACGCTGCATTTCACGGCGTGCTGTAGAATGCAGAGCAGCTCCGGCGCACTGTCTGTCAGCCTAGCGCCCTGTCAGCCAGTTCAACGGAAATCTGAGCGCCTGAATTATTGTCGCATTTAGAGGAGCGCCAGTAGAAAGTGCTTTTATTTCCGTAACGCTGCCAGCTTCCTGATTCTGTGTGAGTATCTGTGTGTCTGTTGCGGCAATAGTTAGACCAGAGCGTGCAGATGAGAGCGTTTCTGGCCATTGCTTGCTGGTAAAATATTGCAGCTGTCTGGGGGAGAACGTTGCACTGTATTTGGAGCCTTAACGTCCTGGTACATGAGAGCGAGTGATTACCCATTATAGCGCAATGTGCTTCACGGCGTGCCTCTTGGCGCTATAGGGGATGAGATCAGGAGAGGGCAGTAGCTGGTGGAGAGACATTTGGAGAGATAAGGGAAAGGAGATGGGTGAAGGGAATGCGGAAGGCGGGAAATGATTTAGCTAAGTGGTCACACAGGTGGGGTGATGGGGATCTGTGGCAATGTGAGCTCGTGCTGCAAAAGGTCACAGGGGTTATGAAATGAACAGAGTGCGCTAGGGTAGAAGGTAGATCTTCGGACGGGGGGGGGTACGAGGGGTGATGGGGGAGTTAGGGTATCAGAAAGAATGGGGGGGTCAAATGGAATCAATTCAGCAGTTGTGTTGGCATATGTGTAGCATTAACTAGACTGAGGCGAGGGGTCGTCCACTAGATACCTACCTACCTTGTCAGTGTGCTGGTCTCAGAAGGGTGCTTGAGCCCTCAGGCCGAATATCTATGGGACAGTATTTCATAATGTTAATATTCCCACTTGTATCTCCTTTTGCTCTCCGTTATATACCGTTTAGTGTCCAAGACTGTGTTAGTGCTAAGTCTCTAAACGCGCCCACGCTGTCTTATGCTCACTGCTGACTGATCATCTCCCAGCAGCACAAACGAGTTCTGATCAATGTGCTGCTGAGTTATATTATAAGGGCTCTGCACCTCCCAGCAAAACATCAACAGGCTGAAATGGCCTTTCTGATGGATGAGCGCGATGTAAAACTTTGTTTCCGATCAATCAAGCCCCAGAATGCCCGCATAATGCTGCTGCGAATGTAACGCACTGAGCGTCGGAGATGTTCACTCCATTCCTTCCACTCGCTTCTTCTCTCTGCAGATGGGTACAGCCGTGGAAAGCTCCCCGACCCTGTGACCAGAGGCGCGAGGCGCGGCGCCGAGGGCGCACACCCCAATGCAGCCTTTTGGAATGATGACGTTTTAGACGGACATGGAGGCTGGCGTGGAAAAGGGAGCCACATAATTCGCTCAGCGCTATCTTTAACCACCAGTCAATGCTCACGTCACAGTAACTTCGCAGTGCTAATGGTGAGTACCTGAATAATGCTAATTTGACACTGGTCGTGCGTGAGTCACTTACATGTGTGTAGACCTGCCTATGCACATTTATACGGCTCTGTTAATAAATATAGACATGCTCATATATTGTTTGCAAGTGCCTAGCTTCTATATGTAAAGTTCTCAGCAGCTGCGAATGTATCTTTCGCCCTGTCTCTACGGCGTGGCATTAACTTTAGACAAATGTACAAATTCTGAACGTGTAAACTTCATTGTCTTCCTGCCCTGACGGTCGGAGGCAGGCCTGCTTATACGTGTAATTAGACTCGCTCCCGCACGTCTAAGATCGATCGAGGACTGTGTCACAATAAAGCGATATAAATAGCAGGGCCGGGCTAAAAAGGTAGGCTCGTGTGCGTTTTATATCATTACATCTTTGGAAACGATGCCCTCTCCTTTCTCTGCCACGCTCTCTGTCGATCATGCTAATTAGTTTCAGACATACCGCAATGTTGAATCATTTAATAAATGACGGAAGAATCGCAGCTCTGCCTCCCTTGAAGCGAGGGCTTTAGTCATCCTGGTGCCATGGGACGTGCAGATAGATAGTTTAGTGACGTTGGATTCTTTTTTTTTATGAATGTGATGTTGAATAATTCCCGGTGCAACACTGACACGCCAGGCGTTGGTGATTCATTCATATCCACACCAGCAGTCTGCATTAATTTACCAATCACCCTTGGGAGGAAGTTACTTCAATCACATTTTCTGTAAAAAAAAAAGTCTTTACCCAGCCATGTGTGATTTTGACGAAGGAAGAAAGGACAAAAGCAGAGGTTTGTAGCAGCGGTAACATATGCAGAGAAATGTTTGATTTTTGCAATTCCAGGGGTGGCTGCCAGCTCCCAATAAAATGGCTGGTTAACCCATGGCATACATTTGCCAAAGGGGGGCGCCTAATCTGCCTGCGCACTATTGGACGTCCCGTGTTTACATCGGGAGATGACTTATGATAGTGCAAAGAAAGCATTCTCCATTGCTGAAAAAGACAGCAAACACAGACGAGAAGGATGGAGGGGGCGCGTGAGTGGAATACCAATGGGCTCGTGTCAGATGGAGGCCAGAGGACATCCAATCATTGCACGAGGCTGTAACAGTGACTCGTTGCATGTGGATATGATTGGCCACTTTGTAAAAACTGATTGCCCAGAGACATGCTTGGTGCATTTTCATCGACCAGAAAAGGGGACAAGTCGGGGGTGTGCTCACTGTGCACACTGCTTGCTCCACTGAGAGCCTGTCATCCACATAGACATGCTGGGGTGAATTGGCGAGTGAGACACCATGGTTTGGCTGCACAGGCATGAGCTGACATTTTAGTCAATGGCCAGCTAATGTTACAGGCACCACGCCCAATGTAACTGTCCTCTCAAGGGTAATTCCAGTTTGGCGCCATTTTCAAATCATTCCAGCTTGACATGTCCTGTCAGACAGAGACTGCAGACAAGACTTGAGTGTGTGCACCTTTTTCCAGAGCAGTGGTCTTCTTACGTAGTATTCCTTTGTTAGATTCATTTTGGACCTGTTAAAATACACTTAAGTGAGTTTGAGGAAGGTGATAGGAACATAATGTTTACAATATGCGCACCCGGCCCCATCTTTTGCAATGAAATAACACGTGTTTGATTCTATTGCTAGCTACATTTACAGTCAGGGCGCAGTCTATACGGGAGAGGCACAGGTGCACTGCAGCAAAGTCTAGGAGCCAACAGGACACGTCACTGTGCCCCTGCTCTGCCGATAGCCCCGAGTATATAGGGATGTATTTACCCATATTCCAAAGTGTGGTTAACTAGAAACTGAAATTCCAGTCGCCAACGCCTCTTGTTTCGCCCTCTGCAGTGGCCAGTTAGTGTTTGAGCAGTAGGTGTAAACAGAGATTGTTTATGAAAGGCGGCCTTTCCCTGTGGTCTGTGCCTGCAGGCTGCAACTTGTGCAAACTTCATGCTCTCTGATGATCAGGAATAGCCAAACTCTGCAGCATGTGGCAGGCTTTTGCAATCTGACATATTTTACACGTTTTGGACAGTAATTTATTGATTGTCTATTCGTATAGCACACACAGGGCGTTAATGGAGATGAAAACGCGAGGGGTTCTTTAAAAGGGGTGTGGCCTATGTAAATAAGGGTGTGGTTTAAACATATAAACTACATTTCTGTGCTTTGCATCCAACCAGTATTTTGGTCCCTCTCAAAGTTTTCTGTAACTGCATGCAGACATGTAGTACAACAAATGACATACTCCTAAAACTGGCCAGGACTATTGGCTTTGTCAATGGTCGTTAGCTGTTAGCTGCACCTCATTTCTTTCCTCTTCTGCACCTTCTTTTCGCTTTCTTCTGAATGCACTTCTTCACACCTTCTCACTTCACCACCACCAAACACACAACCAACCCACTCACATGTAAGCACTGCAGTTTCTTCTACTCGGGCCTTGCTAACATTTGCCTTCCTCCACACAAAGTTTCACAGATTCAAAATTGCAGCTGGAATATGCCACCATTGCTCTGTGTGCTCTGCAAAGAGGCCAAGGATTGGATGATCATAAATTCTAAACACCTTTTTGGCCCACTGGCAAGCACAATGAGACACTCGCACTGCCTTCAGCTCAACTCCAGAGCTTTCAACCATAGCCGGTTTTAAACATCGATAGATAACTCGGCAGTGACGTAACACAGGCCCCCACAGCCCCCAGTGCTGGGGGCCTGTGCTAAAGGTGGGCCTCTCAGCACAGTACTCTCGCCTGAGAGCTCCTGATTAAATCCCGTGTCGGGCCCCTCCGTGTACCATGCAGAGCGGGTGCCTTCAAGTTTTTTACGCCTCTGTGACTCAGTTCAAAGAATGCACTACACAAAGAAAAATACAGAAACACAACATCCAGAAAATAGCTAACACTCTGAGAGGGGGAAATATTAAGTAAAATGTAATCAGAAACGAAATCGCTGACATGGATTACCTTAAGGCTTTTTACATTGTTTAATCAGAAGATGGATCCGTGTTTTTGCAATAAAGTCAAGGACATGAATAGAGGGCCCTACAACGACCCCCTTCAATATCTATTTTGAATTCCTGCCAGGTCTGAGACTCGGAGGGACCCACCAACTTAAGGCCCTGAGCACACGAAGCAAAGGAGGGTTTCCCTGGTACTGCACGCGTCAAAACGCATCATGCAGGGGGGAAAAATACAAAGCCCAAAGTATTCCTCAGGGTCAACAGAGCAGGATGTACCACCCCAGAGGGGACACTTAAAGGAAGATATTTTTGAGAGGTATTATCGAGAAGCAGCACAGGGTCCTAGACAGAGAATACACATGAACGTTATGCCACAGACATCCTGGAGCAAGACAAGCACATGCACAATTGCACATGCAAGGGGTGCTACTTCGAAACTACCAATCAACTGGTAACCAGTGCAGGTAAACTAGATATCATGCTACCGAGCCCTATTTAAGCATGACCCTAAATTAGAAAGCCAGCCAGTAAGGCATGTCAAGGTCGCACGAGCTGCAACCTGTTCAGTAGGTCTTTAGGCAATTCTGTACACAAGGCCCTGCAGCACTGAAGCTGAGCTGAAACAAAAGCCTGTCAACAGGACTGTGATGTTCCAGAGAAGGATTGGGGGAACATTTCTTAGGAGAATGAAAATAAGAAATTCGTGGCCACTGCCCTGTTGATTTGTTTAATCAGAAACAGTGCACTGTCCATGAAGAATCCATGGTTTCTAACCTGATTCAGGCATGCTGGGTTGTGCCATAGAAAGAGGTAGATAATTTAGAAGCAGGAAGAGGAAAATAATAGAACAGTTTGAAACACTGACATGTGTTCTGAGTAGCAGCCTGATATTAGCCATTTTAGCATGGCATAGACCTTTCACATTGATATGTGGCTTCCACAACGTCTTGTCACTTGAAATATGTAAGTACTGTGCCTGGTGAGAGAGTTTGTCCTCCATAGCTTGCCAGTGATGCGGAGGGAAGTGAAAGTGAAACTGGAAACTATCTTATACAATGCAGATCTGCACATATTTGGCATTGCAATGTCAAGTATGCTACGCGATGTTTTGATTGGAAACCATTTATGCTTTGTAGAGTTCATTTTGAGAAGTTAATAACCTGACACCTGTTCGCCTTGAAAGTGTCCAGTCTTTGTGGCCCATATTACAACCTTAATATGTGGAAGGCATGTTTTTGACACTATTCAGTGGATTTGAATGCAGATCAAGTATCATATGGAACCTCCATGTTTGCTCTTCTCTACTCACTATTTTTCAATAGAAATTCAAATTTCACTTAAGCCTTTCCTATAAGAGCGTTATCAAATATTACGTTTAGACAGTAGATCTGTATTTCACATCGTTTTTAAGTGTCTTGTTCTAAGGTGTTTGATATTTGGTCAATAGGCCTGTGATAGATTCGAAGCTGAAAATATCTACTGAGTTTTGTTTGGCTCTCGATTTTATTCCACATTCAGCTTCTAAATGTTCTCTTCCTCTGAAAAATAATCTAACTAGCGCAATAGCAAACCTGACGTCTTTGAGAAATGTAACTATTGCAAAAACTGTGGAGTTTTCCATAAAAAGACCGTTCTTTCTCAGTTCTTGGTACTTAAAATATACTTGTATATCTTTACATAATTTGCTTAACACCCTGAGGTACTTTTGTTTTTTTACTAAAGATGGACAGATCTGGACACCAAGGTGGTTAATCTGGTGATTTTTGTGCAACCTGAAGGTCAAATTAAGTCTTGAAATCTGAGTGCTTTAATCCTCATTTTAATGCTTTGACAGTTTCCCCTGGATAAATACCGTCTTTATATTTCAAAATGAAACAGTTTATTCTTTCTATAATTTTAGAGCAAGTGCGATTTTTTTGTAAAAGTCTAAATGAGCTAAAGATTGGTGTTAAGGAAGCACAATTAGTATTTGTATAAATTATGAATTGTATAACACAAATGGGTGTGTTTCATTTTGTTAACGTACCTTGCAAATTTCTTACCATTTTCATACGATATTTACTTTAAACAAGCTTTTAGCTCCCTTAGTGCATTTATTCCCAAGTCTTTCAGCGTATTTTTTTTATAACCAAATTTATTGATTCTTCCGGCACAAGCTCGAAAGAAAACCAAACAGAAACAAGACCGTGGTTCATCCAGTTAATACATCAGCAGAGGAACACATTAAACAATCAAGCAATTCCCGCATCTAGTCCATGGTAAACTTATCATCCGACCCAGAAGTTCTTATGTTTACAAGGGAAACCCCATATCACGTTTACAAGGGCAACCCAGAGGTCTGTATATGGGTTTGTCCAGCTGTGCACACCAGCTTTGCCACTCTGCCACCAGGGGAGATTTTGAGGAACTCCACTTACAAACAATTTCTCGCTTAGCAACCAACATTCTATCCCCCCAAGAAAGTGTTCTCTGCCCTCCACCCCACACATTTTCCAATAATCCCAACAGCACCACTCTGGGAGTAAAGACAACCAGTCCAACTCAGCAGAAAGTTCCCTCCTGACTTACTCCCAGACGGGGCACTAATGCCGGACAGGACAAAAAAAAGTGATAGAAATCTGCTTCCAGCAACGAACATCTAGGACAACGTGCCCAGGTCAATCTGCCAGCCCGTTGAAGCCACTGGGGATAATATACGTAATATGCAGATGAGTTGAACCAGTTTGAGGAGCGTGGAAGTCAACAGTTCCCTTGGGCCAGTCTAGCTTTGCGGCAGTCACATCATCAAGTTCTCCCACTCAGGTCCCCATTTCTGCCTTAGTGTAAGGAGAAGCTCAGTGACCTTAATGATGAGGGAACAGTAAATCAAGGAGATAGCCCCTTTCTGCACCTTCCCCATCATCAGTTTTGCATCGGGTGGCTAAGTTCTGGAATCTGTGTGCCAGCAGGGATGTCGGGAGTCTTGGCGTGACTTAGCTCCAAATACTTGTGAAACTGGGTTTGAAAGAGCTGATACTGTTCCTTTAATGCCTGAAAATAATTCACCTGGGGGCCCACCATGACATCATCCAGGTATGTGATGCTGATCCTGCCTCACTGTACAAAACCGTTTGGATATGCTGTGTGATGCAGCCACACACCCTGCCAAAGGGGGGACGGCTTGGTAAGATGACAGTCCCAACCCAGAAATCGGAGTGCCACCCCCCAGTAGGACAACACCACCTGGGTACACTTCGGAAGAGAAAAAGGGATCGGGCCCCATAGAGCATGCCTGCCAATTAATCAAAACCTAGTAAGGCCAGCTCCACCCGAGAGGCCGGGTCATCCCTAACTCCTGTTGTACCAGTCATTAGCCACAACCAGTTGCGAAACCAGTTAATAGCAGTACAGTGACTGTGGCTTAACGGCTAGAGCGGCAGACTTTGAAGCTGGTGAACCTAGTTCGAGACTAGCGGGAGGCTGAAACATCTTGTGATTCTGGGCAAATCACTTAATTTCCCCATGCCTAGAAATGAATGTGTATGTCTGTAATGCAACTGGTGCTCATGTAAAGCACTGATACTTTCGGGTTGAGTTCACGCATTATAAAACTACATTAAAAAAAAGATCCACCATTCCGTCATCAAATGGGGATTGCCGACTCACCTTATTATATAAAGTCTCACGTTAACTCATTGTACAATTATAGTGCACGTTCTCTGTAACTTGAGACTTTATTTTTATATTTTAGACTAAAATATTCTAAACTTGTTCTGTTGTTGCCAAAAACAAAGACATGATTGCCTTGGGATTTGATCTACCTTTCAACTGATGAGGCGCATACAACCTAGCCTTTACAATATGTATGGTCTACACATTGATCAGGCTTCATTGGTTTGACTGGCAATGCTTCAACAGAGTTGGGAAAAAAAGAATGGCTCTAGAGATCACCACTGATATATCTCAATATATGACATTTTTTTACTAGGATAGACTATTTTCAATTTCTTTTCCGGAGCATGAGCTTGCACACCCTTCCACTTCCAGGAGCTATCACTGCTGCTGCTGGTCACCCATGGAGCCCGCTGCCTCTGGGTCCCATATCGGGTCTCTGCTCATCCCGACTGTAATCCTCTGTGAATGCAGCCCAGCGCCATTGTGCTCGTGCCCCTGCGAAGCAACCCCATGTTTCGGTGAAGTGTGTAGGAGCAGCACCGGTACAGCATACTTGTGGTGCTACGACATGCTGTTGGACAGACAGACGGACGCAGCCCAGCTCATGTCAGTTCATTTTAGCACATCATAGGGGCAAAAGTGTGCTGGGAGCTCCAAGCCTCGCGGTCCCAGAGCTTTAGAGTCTCAGAGCCAGATATTGTCAGGGGCACCCTCCACTGGCTCGGGACATTGGTGGAGCAGGGGCAACGACTGTCAAGGTGATGCTGCAAGGCTGTGTACCTCAGTGAGGGTCTCAGTGGGGGTGGCAGGAAAACCTGGAGGCCTGCGACTACCAGAGCCTGTTGGTCTCTCCCCTTCCATGTTGTTGCTAGACCTGCTAACCCCAAATTAACACTAACCAGAATGGCAACTTTCCGCAAGGAGGCGGTCATGCCGCTGATCGCAAGGCTGCTCAGCTTGGGCTGGCCAGGAGAAGCACTTCGAGCCTGCGGTTTCCAAGGAAAAGAGAGACTGAGTGTCAACCTTCTCCAGGCTGCACAGACCATGTTTGCTGTGCCCCCTTAGCAGCTGGTGATGCCCCATTGCACAGGATCCAGGAATCGCAACACTGGTTGATTCTGGGAGCTACAAGCCACAAGCTTTAAGCTAATTGCCTGTGAGCTGAGTGTCGCTGTGTTGAGACCCTTGGGCTTTGAAAGACCCTAGGGGGCTGGTATCTGTGAGGGAGGCCCAGAAAGCAGTGGGGAGTTAGTCCGTTTTGGTTAGCACCTACCCAGCAGTCTGATACCTCACACCCCACGACTCCAGACTCAACTCCAGACCGCCCAAAGTAACTGTAAAGCATGTTCGCATTCATTGCCATGCCGTCTGGTAAATCTCAAGGACCAGAGGTGGCCCAAAACAAAAAAAGTAAGCGGACAGACTTATTAGCCGACTCTGCCTCCTACAACAGCTCTGTAGCTACAGCAATTTCACATGTGGTTGCAATCTGTTCCTCTGGAGGAGCTAACTCAAACACAAACTGCTTTTAATCAAACTTCATGACCAAATAACATTTTCTAAAGAATACAGGAGCTATAATCTTCTGTAGCAAAACCAGAATCAAGGGGCTTCCCATCCCCTTAAGCCCCACTGTGGTCATCCAACCAAAGGCTACGCCACCTTGTTGGCAGGTAGGGAGTCCAGGATGCTGCCCTGAACCAAAGAGTTTGGATATAAACCAAGGCCCCCCCACAAGGAGTGTGACCATGCTGGTCAGGACAGGGAGGAGAAGTCTGCAGATAGAACTTGTCCAATCAATTCTCTTAGCCTCTCACATGGGCAACATCGCCATCAATGGAAAATGGACATAAAGGGTGCAAGACATCTCAGAAAGAAGTAGTTAATCTAACTGCCCATCTGAAGAGGACTCACAAGACCTCTCAAAATATCTTTCATACATTAATTCTAAAGTATGGGAGAATATGCTGGCTAAATACGGCAATGAAGCACTTCCAAATACTATCCGGCAACAAGGGACCCCAAGGGCCCAAAGATCCGCTTTGCACAACAATGCTTGGAATCTTGCAGAGTTCAGTGGAGGCAATGAACTTCCATGCTAATAAAATGGACTTACAGATCAGTGTCTTGAGCACATTAGCAATGTATGTAGCATGAATTGACAATAAGATTGGCAACTTAAACAACCCGATGAAAAGAGCACAGGGGGGTGCTCAGGCCCCAGGTTGAGGGTGCAACTGTTCCTTGGTCCTTGACAAGTTATACACATTACGGAAATGATCAGTAAGCTACTGAATGACCTGATGAACATAGACAATGGGAGGCTACAAAAGAACATAAGGTGAAAAAAATAAAGTGTAGTAGATCTCGTTATACCGCCTGGGCTTAGAGATTTCACAGAGGAGGCAACTACAGACGGCAATAACTAGAGTGCACTGACTAGTGAAACCAGTCCAGGGAAGACATCAGCTTCATTCACAAGCACGCAAGAATCCAGCAGGGAACACCTATCAACCGAAGGAAAGCTTAAATGCAAGCGAGCGAAAAAAGGAAAGGTCTCACCAAAAACCTATTGCAGCTCAAAAATTGGCAGCATTTCCAATTTTTTTAAACAAGGAAGATCCCAGCTCCACCCACTCAGGACCAAGGTCAATAATCCAACAGGGCCTTGGAGGAAGCTTCTACAGAAATAGGCCCGCCCCCGGCAACTACCCATGGGACCCAAGCACAAAATGTGGCCAGAATTGGCCATGTAACTGCCTCATAGGCGACAATGGAGCCAGTCTCAACAGGTAAATCGGACCTTTATGCAACCCTCCCTCAGCCTACAGCCCAGGGTAGACCACCCTCAAGTTCAAACATCTGCAATTATGGGCCCTACCTTGCCCCCTACATCAAGTTTAGCTACAACAATGAGGCGCCTGACATACGGCATGAAACTGAGAAGGCATCATCCAACTTGCATGTTTCACCACCTCTGGTCACAGGAGAATCTCCAGAAGTCCCCTATCAGGAACTCAGAGACAACAATCATTAGAATCAAATGCTAGGGCCCAGGAGGGGCCACAATTTTTGACTGCAGCAGCCTGCACACTCCTCGATCTAAAATACACCTCCAGGGGCCCATTCAACATTCTGAATAGGGGCAACAATCTGAAGCTTGTCCGATCAATGGGCGCACTTGGAGACATCTCAACACTAGACATACTCTCAATAGAGTTCAGCAACCCGGGCCCAGGGCAGTGCATCAAAATGACCAAGGTAATTTGGCGATCCTCTGAATTGGCAGAGAATGTCTTGGAAAATACAGAGACCCTCAAGAACTTGTGGATCATAATCACCACTCCAAGGACCCCGGGATATCCATATGTCCTGGAGAGATCGAGGAAAGAAGGCATCTCTTCAACTCAACTTAGACCAGTTTAATTAGTCCCAAGAAATGCTGTAAGTAAATCACCAAACTCTCCCACTATTCCAATTGGTATGCTTCTGGAGAAACCTGCTCCTGGTCTTGAAGTGACAGCTGAATGGGGCTAGTTATCCGGTGCCCGGAATACAGCCAGACATCTACAATGATAAAACACTCTTGCTGTCGTCCCTACAGACTGGGTGCTAAAGCTATGCTCCTGGAACATGAACAGCCTGGCAAACAAGTTGGAAGACCCTGAAATTCTCCATTATTTATGATAGTTTGACATAGTGCTCCTACAAGAGACATGGACACAGATGGTGCTTCACCTGGAGGGATACACCAACCGCTTCATTCCATCAATCAGAGATCGCAAGTATGGCCGCAGTTAGGGTGGTCTTGCCATTTACATTGCAGCCACCAGTGCAATTTAATGCCATTAACAGGACAGCAATGATCCAGGCCTGCAGATAGTGGAAATGATGCTCAAAACATTGAATGATCACTGCAGAAAAATCACCTTGATAAATGTGTACATTCATCCAAATGGTAGATCAATGACTGAGCTATCTGATAAGTCTGATTGACATAACAACAAGCCTATAAGCTTAGAGGTCCAATAATGACCTTATCATTTCAGAGGATTTCAATATGTGGCTAAAGAGCAAACTATGCGCTACCGAGGTCACGGAGCAACAAAACAGCATCTAGATGATTCCATCTCAGGATACTCCAGGGTGGCACAAAGAGGACAAGAAAGGACGGTCCTTACAAGGTAACATCAAACACTTTTGCCTCAGAGATCTAAAGGGACACATATCCTCAGACAAACCAGCAGGCCACTCATATTTAACATCCTCTGGGGAATTTCTAATTGATTACTCCTTCGTGAGCCTCCCGCTGCTGAACAGCATTTACTTTTTAGGTTTTGGGGAGGAACTGGAAAGTGATCACTGACCACAAGGGAAAATTCTTGACACAGTCATGAATGACCATGCATCTGTGGCTGATCAACGGATCGATGGTCATACAATCAACCATAAACATATTAGATGCTCTATTGGGTGTCTCACTGCATGGACACTTGAAGCTAAACACCTAACCCCAAATATACTCACACTGGGGGAAGACTCCTAGAGCGATGAAATTCCTACTGGGTAAAATTGCTGCATGATATCAAAACAAGCAACTCTGCAAACTTTGGTGGACTGTAAACAAAGTTGGCAAACATCTGCCAAATGTGGCTTCCTCGAATATCTCAGAGTAAACCTGGCATCAATTTCTGTTCGATCACTTTATTCTGGCAACACATCCAGACCAAGCTAGAGCTCAGGTAGATGATTTGGATCCCATAATACCCGCCCCAAAGGAAACTATGGGGAATTACCTAAAATCAACATGGTGCAATGTCTCCTCAAGTAATTTCAGAAACAAATTGCAAAGGGTCAATGGGAGGGGCTCCAGGCCCAAATGAATTCATCATGCCATCTACAAGGAACAACCAACATTCTGGGCAGGACAGCTAACTCCCCTCTTCCCCTCTTTTTGAAGAAATCAGGAGGAAGTGCAAAACCCTGGCTTTTAGCCCAAGGTCACTCTACATAAAACTGAAAGGACCATTGCAAACGCCAATCCTGCAGGTGGCCCAGGCAAAGGTACTTCCAACTCTGACCTTTGGAATCAAGGCTCTTAGAGGGCGGCACCATGCAACACTTGATAACCTACTACTCACAGTGTATAGGTCAACTTTCCAGCTTCCCCCCTACTCCTTGCCTTCCCAGATTAGGCTGGAGTTTGAAATCGTCAAGCAATCACTTGCACAGAAAGGGGCCTTCATGATGTGCTGCCACAAACTCAATCTGTCAAAAGAGGGCTCCCGTGACATTAGCTCTGGTCCAATATTGGAGTGAGACCTTGATCCCTGGCTAGGACTTATCTTCTACAGGCATTGAGTACTCTTGTCTTAACCAGCGCTTGGTTCTTAACTGTTAGCCTCCTAGAGTTCAAGTAGCAGGTTAAAACAAGCACATAGCTGCCATCATTGCTTGAGGAAAAGGATTCCCTGTCTCAATGCAAACATAGCTGGATGACGTTGCACGGCTACACCGGGCTAAAATCCCAGGGCTACTTAAGTGAACCTTACAACGAGTGGACCAAGATACAGTTCCTGAAAGAGGCTGGGGGCACTACCTATTTCTTTAGTCCAAGATAATTACTGGCTATGTGACCAGGGCCAGGAAAGCATTATTCATATTCTCTGCTTATGCACCACAGTGATGGGGGACCGACGTGAGCTGCTATGAAGAATATGGAACGAGCAAGGCATAACGTCTTCTAGTGAGGCAGTGATGGCCTGCTGCAGTCCGTCGGGCATTACGTTGAATTGCACAATGATGCAATTCCTTCAGAGAGTCAGGAACAAGATCGAGGCAGAGGCCCAGCTGTCACAGGGGAGGGAAGTGACAAGTCAAAACACAGTTAAAAAATAGCACTATATATTAATAACACTTACTGCACCTCCCTCACCCCTTGTCCATAGTCAGTATCAGTAGTAATGCACATGCGGTCTGACCAAACACCGCTTCATCTGCACTTTTATGCCATTAATTTCCACTGTAACACTCTGCTCTTGCCCCTATACATTGCACTTATTATTCTCCTATTATTTAGATCAGGTCATTTATGGAAACATAGGCGCTAAGGCACCATTGCTGCAGTATCTGCACACTACTGCTTCAATGACACTGCATCTGCACTTTATATTGAAAAAATGTACTGTAACATTCTCCTGCCACCCCATAGGGTGCCTCATACTCGTTGCCTAATCTACCATCTAAACTTTAATAGTTAATTAGTAAAACCCCCAAGGCACCTTTGCTGCAGCACTCGTACATTACTGCTTCAATGCCGCTGCACTTTCTCTCTTGCACTTTCTGGTTACATGGACCGTAAGATCAGTGTTTTTTTTAACGTAGCCACTAGGAGCCACATTCACACTGGGAAATAGGCCCCGTCTTTAGGGCGTGAGCTATAAACCCCTTCTCACCACCGATCCACCGGGCTCTCTAGCCTAGGGACTAATTTTGGACCATTTTAAGTTATAGGGCAGGAAGGTTGCCCCCTTTGCAATGCCCCATAAAATATCTCAATTATATGAGTTTCTTGCTGTGAGAATGGAATTGTTTTTTATTGCTTATTACATATTTTGCACACTTTATGAATTTTACAAAAGTTTTATTGTGTATGTTATTGCAATAGTTTTATAACGAATCGCACAATAAAGATTATTATTATTATTATTATTATTAATATTACAATAGTTTAACACATACAAATGCTCAGATCCTAACTATATTCTCTAGCATTCATCACTGAGTTAAACATTGGTTCCCTCTGTCTGGAACATCCAGCTAGTGTAAGGAAGGCACTTAATTAATACTTGGGAGAGATGTCTTAGATAGCTCTGCTGTGCTCAACCTCATGTCAGGAAAGAATTTGATACAATTTTGATCAGAGCCTCCACTTCTGCAGTTTTCCGAGGACATTCTCATATGATTCAATCAATTAGCTGTTATTTCATTTTATTGATAATCTCAATAATGATCCATATTTCATAATTCTGTCTCAACACTCCTGAGTTCAGAAATCTTGAAGAGTGAAAGTTGACATGTTTTGCCCTTGTTGATGAGGGGCGTTGCCCTGAAACCAGTCCCAAGATGCTTGTTTCCGGTCCAAGGAAGACCTGGCTTGGTAGTTCGGTCTGGACTGTTCCCATGAAGCACAGGGTTATGACTGATTTGCATACAGCTGGTGCTGAACTAGGGTGGCAAAGTGAGCTAAAGAACGATGATGAATTCAACCCAGATCTGTGTCTTGGGGTGTCAGAAAAGTTTCAGCACTCCATCCATCATATCCTTGTGTTTGCTTTGTTAATCCCTGGACGATCTAAAGGAAAGAAGATAATACATAAGGAGATTGTAAGAAATTAGGTTATTTGTTTTGAGAGGTAAGTGCCCCAATCAAGCAATAAATACAATCCTTATCAGTGCAAACCACACAAATAACTAAATAAACCTGTTTGTAACACTTTTGAAGCTTGGCACAAAAGGTGTCAGTCTTAACTTAGAGGCAATGTGTAATATATTTATGCTGCACTCAAACAATATAAGGTGAAAGAAATTGCTTAGAAAAATAAAGAAATGTCAATAAACAAAATGACACAAATCCAACAACTAGGACCAGAGTTATGAATTTTTAAAGTTATAAGTAAAAATAGCATGAAGAAGCACAAGGCTCAAATTCTGGCTATCTGGTTGCACTGGATCGGGTCAAAGTTAAATGTTTAGGACAACTGCGATGAGTACAGATCCGATACAAGTACTAGGTTATCCTGGCTGAAAGCTTAACTTCTACCTTAGTACAGTTCCACACGAGGAGCCTCAGTCAGAGCTTCGCATTGCTGCGTTATGAGCCCAAAGAGATGGTTGCCAGCTGGAGCTTCACTTTGGTAGGACAAATGTGGCAGTTGCATGAAGAGCATTGTGCGGTTGAAGCCCAGAGTCTGTAGCTGGGCGGGTTGCGTCAGCAGTGGGATGTAGGTCCTACATTGGACTCAGCAAAGTCTCCTCACGAGGAGACAGCTTATGGTTCTGTCCCACATGAAAATCCCAGAACCTCTGGATTTTTACCTGGAGTCCAAATATTGCAGGTTTTAGGTTGGAGGAGTACACTGTGACACTAGCCAAGTGTCCATGACTGGGAGTGAGGACTCACTCCAACAGAGGCCACATCAGAGTCCAGACAAATCTAATTGGTGCTGGTCAGTGGGTCAGTTACAGGGGAGGACTTTGAAAGCTTGTGTGTCACTGTAGTTCAAACAGAAGGTCAGCCAACTGACCCTAGAAGTCACTTCTGGGGTTCTGGGATCAAGGCAAGCAGGTCCAGTCTTTCTTCTTCAGACCGCAGGAGAGTCCATCTTCTGAATATTCTCAGATCTAGGAGTTTTCTGATGAGAGTTTCTGAGGATGCCCTTTTTATATTCAGTAGCAGTCTGTGTATGGGAGTTAATTCCTGCCCTTCTCGCAAATGAATTCTGGCCAGTTCCTCCCTCTTCTCAAGATTTGGCTCCAACCTGGCTAGGGGTCTGTTCTGTAGTCCCTGGGTTTAGGGACCTTGGGCTACCTTTACAGGAGACCATCCTCCTAATATATAAGGCAATCACCAGACAACTAATCCTACCAGTGGTATACCTACTGCATGGGAACCTCCTAAGTCCAACTTGATTTCTAAAGGAATCACTGTTGTGGTTTGCTATTGTAAAGGTTTGTTTTTCTATTGACATTATCTGCTATATATCCCAAATTCTGTAAATAAAATTCTACTACTTCAATTAGTTTCTTCTTCCTGCTATGCTTACAACAATTGATTATCAAAAAGGCAAGCACCAACCCTTACTCTGCCCAATATGTGAACTGAGCAATTCTACCTTTCCAGGTTTTCTAGTACCTCCTTGTCCCCCGTTACCAAGCAGTCCTGGTGTTATGGGTGGATAAATATAGTCCGGTAACTAATGGAGAATCCTAATTTCACTGCACATTACGCATTTCCTTGTATAGGTAGGTATGTCTATACATTAGATTGCAGGAGCACTAAATCATGCTTCCTTTTACTAAGTGTGAACTTTCACCTTATTTAGGAGCTTCTTCTAGAGAGCAATGGGTATCCTGAAAAAAGATAAGTGAGTCCTTACCTGAAGTGCCCTAGTTGGGTTGGATTATACTTTTATCCACAGCAACCACCTTCTGTATGCCTGGAAATATGTCTCCTTAGCCTCCGCAGACCCAGGGATTTCTGTGAGTGACACAGCAAGCTGCAGTCGGGTTGATTCATTCGGAGCCTGGTCAGACCCATAGCTTGACACAAATTGTATAGTGTCTTTCCTAGAGAAGAGTAGTTATAGGTTAGGTTGAACATGGACATTTGAAACCACTTAAAGGGCCTCATTATGAGTTTAGTCATGCAGGAGCGGGACTGCACTGCTCCCGCATCACCAAACTCGTGGTTGAACAGCCCTCTAGATTAGAAGTGTTCTCCAGTCTGGCGGGTGGCTCTTTGGCATTCCTACAATGGTGCAGGCACAGCAATGGGAACATCAAAATCAGAACCTGCTGCAGTCTGTGCCGTGCAGGTACTAGGGTGCATGCACAAAGGGGGCACTACATGTGCCCCCTTGCATGGCCCCATGTTGCCCCATGTTGCCCCATGGCCCTGAGGCAACAGGGGATCCTGCAGGGCCCCCTTTGTTTTCTCTCTGCCACGATCTTCATGGCATGCTCACCACTGTGAAAGCCATGGCAGAGAGGAAACTTGTAATATTCTTGACGGGACCGCAGCGGTCCGCCAAGCATATTGTGGCCTCAAGACTGCTGCACCACCCCTGGTGGTGCAGCGGTCCCAGGACGGCCTGACTGCCCTGGCCATAATAGGGTGGTTGGAAGACCAACACCGCCACGCCCCCGTGAGTCTGGCGGTCTGTGGACTGACAGACTCGTAATGAGGCCCCAAGACTTCTTAGAGGTGGTGCATATTTATTTCCCACGTTTCCTTGTGTGAATAGATGACCCCAGATCATTTCTACACTATTGCTGCTAAACAGACGTCTAGTCATCACGGCACTGAAATCGCCTGGTATGTTTTCAGATTATACTCTTTAATGAAAATGGCTTCAATGTCAAACTGTAAAAGACAAAAGTGTGTTGTAAGTCAAGGACTGCTTGGATATGACACGTAGCTTCTCTCTAGAATCCAGACTCTGAACAATGCTCTGGTTTCAGATGTTTCTTTTTTGTTAAACAAAAACATGTTTCCTTTACAAACTTTTTTAATTTCACTAGTAAGTGACGTTTACTGTGACTTTTGGCATCAATTATTGGGATTGATTTAAGAGTGACAATATAAGGACTAGTAATGCCTGCGCACTGTTACTGTTTTCTCTGCATTCCAAGGGCCTCTGGGCGGAAATACAGGTCCTTTTACGTTTTAAAGGATTTTCTTGAGCAATTTCAACTCAAAACTATGATAAATTTAAAAGTGTTTTTTAAATGAATTCAGTCCACAGTCTAAGCTGGGTCTTGAAATGCTCTGACAAATCCTAGCTCGAAGTGATAATTGTTTGCTACTATGAGAATAAAGTTTGTTCGACCATCAAACGGGTAAATCACCTAAAAAACTGGAACGGGCATATTATCATCAAGATTTTATATAGAGCAAAGCATCCCTGGTCATATGTGTCCCTGTGTTGTTATTTCCACAACAAAGTTCGATTCCAAAGAATTGAAGGAGCTGCGTGAATGTCTGCAGAGCGTATGAACCAGCTACCGATTTAAAGATATAGCAAATCAAGAGGGAGGCTTCCAGACTCTGCTATAGGGAAGCTGTATGTGGGTAATACTGTGAACCATTTGGGGCCCAATGGAGATGTCAATAGCAGAGATGGCAAGGATAGCTACAATGAGAGGAGTAGGTTTGATTTGAAAATTCTTCTAGAGAGTTTTCCTTGGTTTACTTACAGCACTGGTTGGGATAAAAAAAATACCTGCATTAAACAACGTAGGCAGCATACAATAGTCTGATTTAGCTTTGAGAGAAAACAAGAGTACTAATATAAAAGGAATGTAATTGATGTATACATTTGCATGCCTTTTATGATCACCCTGGACTCTTTTGACTGCCTCTGACTGTCATATGGCCACCCTTGGAAGTTGAGCTCATTCCCATTTTTCTCTCCTTGTGCTTTAAAAGCTTTGTCAGTGGAGGTTCCTGTTGGCCTACCTCTAAGTCATGTTTATATTACTCCAGTGGTTAAGGTTCTCTACTAGCAGCACGTATCTTCCTTTCCTCCTAGCTTGGCCTCTGATCGCTGTATATGAAGGTGCGCCATCCACATCTGCCCCATTAGTGCCCCCTTTGTGTTAGCCACATGGAAAAATAATCTAGGATGCCTAGGGTTAGGCACTTGAAGCAACACTCACCTTAGCATGGAATATAAAATAGCATCAACATATGGTTTGATTCATTCAGTAACTGTATTTGAAGACATCACCCAAGGCCCTTTCGAGATCCATGGTGCCTATTGATTGGCCTTAGCGGCGTAGTATGGGTTGCCAGCATAAGGAGCAAGGCAAGTATTGTGCCCCCTAACCGGTACACCGTTAGCACTTCCTGGTGCAAAATAAAAAAAGAAATACATTGTAGTACGAATTTTATTCTTGTAGAACTTGCACCCCGTAAGAATTTTGCGCCCAGGGCAACTGCCTCTGTGCCCTCTCTCACGCTACGCCACTGATTGGTCTTCAAATTCCTGTTGCATTAGCCTATGCTGACGCAGGAGAACACCATCTGGTTAAGTTGGAAAAGGCTTTATTAACGTTTGCTACCCTTTCAGAAGACCCCCCACTATATCAGGAGATTCCCAACTCCCTTCAGCAATCTGTGTGTACACCATTACAGCGGTTGCACAGAAGGCAAAGACATGTGCAAAACAAGTACCATGTTGGTTGGGCCCAGTTCAGCAAACATTTAGGTTTATCAGAACCAAACCTCAAAACTGAGTTTTGTTTCTGAAATCAAAACATTGAAAGTCCCAGAAAACACTGTGAGGTTTCACCCTGCTCCTTACATAGCATCCACCAGTGGCTGACATAACTAATATCTAAGCGTAAGTGCAACCAATACAGTGAAGTGACATAGAAACATGTACAACATTTTTTCACATTTAATTAGATATTGATGGTGTCACCAATCATTCCGTCCCACAGGATCTACTTTTGCCACTGCCAAAGAGCAGTGGTGGCTTCATCCTTGGTGAAGCAAACTTGTGTTTTCCCATCACACAAAATTGTTAAGCGTTCAATTGGTCGATCATCTGTCACAACTTCCATCGAGGGTCCATTGTTAAATATCAGAAATCAGACCTCACATAAATAGAAATTGAGTGAACCTTAACCAGATGGCTGAGCTTTTAAATAGATTGCATGACGCAAGAGGAAGTTCACTATATAGATCAAAATTGCGGGGGGGCTATTACTGTTACTATTTGAGACGCACATAAATGGAGGGTTGGCAGCCGATGTGCACGTTGTATCTGGAAATCCAAGTCCCAACCTGACAAATTAGGGAAAGCTTGTTGAAAAAGTTGAATAATGAACAATTGGGGATCGACCCCTTCTTTCCCCTGAGGAAGACCCAGTACCCTTAGATTGTTGGGGCGTTGTTGATTCTCCAAGTCCCCCAATTTAGATTGGACTGGTTAAGCTAGGTTAAATGCTCTCTGACTGCCTTTCACTCAGCCGTAGCCACTCCTTTGATATCTACCACCCTTTGTTGGAGTTCGAACATCTAAGAAGTCAAGGTAGCAACTTTCCCAGTCATTGCTGTAAGTGCCTTATGTAATTTCATGTGGTCTGCTGTCACCTCTGTATAGTGCATCAATGCCTTCGATCAATGGATTTGTAGAAATTTGAAGATATCGTCTAATGATGGCTTTGGAATGTTGGTGGAGGGGTCAACCATCAACTCCGCCTCTGTTCTAAGTGACTGAGACCGTGGTTTGGAACTGTTTAGGCATGTTTGGGTTAAAAATACCACAGTTCTCCCCACTAGGGGTTGATCCTGAGATACACTCGGCATTTCATCAGCAACCAAATTGATACCAGCCCCCATGCCCTGCACCTCAGCAATACCAAGATCAATATTTGATGAAATATTCTTCTCCTTTATTTTTTTTCCTGCACCATTTTGTTGCATGTTCCAACCAGAACTGGCTTCAATGAAGCCACACCATTAATGGAGCACTTTTTCTTCCTTCCAGGTGCTTTCATTGCCCATAGCTGTATCCGATTTTCCTTAGGCCGGGCTCCTGTACCCTACTATTGCTTTGGTTTCATTGATATGGTTGCAAGATAAGGGTAAACTGCCACTTGGATGGTCGTATTCTGAGTAGGTACTTTATTGCATATACTGACGTTACACTTGTGTTACTTCTGAGAGTCAATTGCTCATTAATACCCATAGGATTTGTAGCATTTGCAGTCAAGATTACATTAATAGCCTCCTAAGAAAGTGCAATGTCACTTCCAACAAGGCCCCTTTTCCCCAAGGCCTGCACCTCCATATCAGCCTTTAATATCTGCTGCACAGACTGAGCTCTCTGTTTGAGAAGTCTGTTATATGCTACTAAATCTAGTGTTAAATCCATAAACTTACAAGACACAGGCTCTGTACTGCTTTTTGGAGGTTTACATTGAACGGCAGCGGCTTTACTTTCCTCTCTGGTCTTGGTTACATTGTTGTGTTCAAGTTCTATGTTCTTCCTGAGAAGTGAAACCATGTATCCTGCATGGGGAGATGAGGGCGGTGGGTCAAACAATCCACTCTCACCTCTTTTCACCACCTTCATAAGCCCCTCAGCTACTGGTAAGATCGAGTGCTGAAAGGAGAGGAGGTCCATGGTGAAGCCATGTCTGTCTTAGACTTTTGACTGTGTAGCTAAGAGTTTTAAAACCAGGAGTCCAGTTTCCGATGTTGGCCACATGTCCTTGCTCGCCGTGAGCCTGCCAAATTAGCACAGGCCATGGTTGGTGTCTGGCATCCTCTCTGGCCAACTTGAGACATGTCAGACTTAGTAAGCACTATTCCGACCAGAGGGGCCACATGCAGCGTGTATCTTCCAAAGTAACAGCTCTGTAGTAGGGGCCCGTCGATACAGAAGCCTTATTGGCCAAACACATTCCTGATCATTAGAGTTGCAGAGCTGTGCGAGTAGTAAAAGAGTGGAGGAGGAGCAGGTATCTGCTGCCATCTTTTTTTCCCTATCCCGATATGGTGTTTCCATTGCAAAGCCCTCCACTTTTATACAGAAGTTGTTCTCTTCCCATCACTACTAAAAGCAATGGAAGTCCCTGATTTAGGTTGGTAGTGAGATTGGTGATTATCTAGACAAAGTCAGCCTGTATGCAGAGTACTCATCCAGGCTTGGCAATCCATGGGGCTTGCTTGGGGAACTGATATTACCATGCCTCCCCTGTTGCAGTTCATAGAAATGTGAATATTCGAGTCTTTCTTTAAATTCTGTATCTCTATACATTCCTCTTTCTATTGAAGGAATTGGCCCCCGAGATGCTGTTCTTTGAGTTATCAGACATCCACCCATCAGCACCTAGTCACAGGGTTTGGGGTAGGCCATTGAATCACGTGGAAAAGAGAATCAAAACTGTCACTGTTAACAATACGCTTTGCCCACTGGTAATTTGAAAGAAAATTATATTGACATGTGGTATAACATTAGTCTACAACCTGAATTCCCTTTAAAAATTAAATATTTAAGAATACAGCTAGATTTCCCTACTTGACAAAAACAACTGAGATAGGCAGGGTTTGTCAATTGTATATTGTAGAGAAAGTCATTAAATATGGTACATCTCAGAAAGGCTTTTGATCACTATGAGCACTTCAAACAGTATTTATGACAGGCTTTACACCTCCTCATTATATATAACAGTCCCTTGTTTTCTGCATCCCTTTGAAGACCTAGGAAATTGTTCATACCTCCTTTGGATTCTTCGTTCACATTCCCAACCCCTGTTCTGCTCTGTTTGAACTACATATTGTCTGGCTATCTACATCTTTGTCTAAGGCCTCTTCTCAATGCCCTGTTATTGTTGACAAGGGTGTTTTTGCCTGATCAGCTTTCCCCCGCTTGTGCCCCATTGACGGCACACCAGCCTTTGTTCACGTATATTAATATTGTGGATTGGCAAAGTGGCAACTGAACGAAGTCGCATTTACCTCGGTCAAGTGAACGTAAGTTACTTAGAATAATACTGGTATTTAATTCTTGATGGTATCCATGCTATGAAGGCCAGGTAGCAATGGAAGTGAGGCTTTTTTACAGAGTGCTCCAGGGCATTAAATCTGTCCTATCACCCCACATCCTTGAACCACTGATTCATGCTTTTATCTTTAAGTGATTGCATTAGTGATGTGTCTTCTCTGTAGAACAATCACTGTGTTGGTGTCAGATGGCTCAGAAGTTGGATCCTGCTACTTAAATGGAGATGGGGTGTCTCCGTTAAAGGACCATCCACTACAGAGAAAACAACCAGTACTCTTTACCTAGTCCTGCATCACTAGAAATCACCAGCAATAGGCATTTTAGAAGGTTGGTTTGTTGGATGTCGGCTGCGACTTTGAGATGCATAGTGACACAATTCACCGAAAGGCCCCTTTAATATATATGACTCCTTCTATCAAGGGTCCACACTCACCCGCGTCATCGTCAGAGATGCTTTAAGGTAGCAATAAAGGTCTGTAGTTCTTTGCAGGTCCTTGTGCATTGCCCAGCCACCCCCAGTTCATTTACAAAAGGTAAGAAGGGTTCAGCCTCCTGGTCACAGCTGAGCAGTTAAACTAGTTCATCTCATTTTGGTAGGCCAAACTTTCCTACATCCCATTGCTTTCTGATGGCTCTGGGGTTTGAGGCTCAACACTGTGTGTGCTAGACAGGTGGTAGGACTGGTTTATTTTCAGCTTATCCCCTTTCAATGTTATTGTGTTGTTGTACCATGTTTATACTGCAGTGCCTTTCAGTGGAAGGAAGGCGATTGTTTCTTTAAAAAGTACACTTCTAACATTGTGATGTCATTTTGAACGTTTCTGGATACCATCCTGTTCTTCACGACCTGAAAAATACAGGCTTCGAACACTTTTGGGTCCAGCAAATGTATTGAAATAAAATGTGATTTCACATCCCCATTGTTTAATGTATTCATCCATGTTAAATAATACTCGTTGAGTGCAGTCTTTTATGTTTATATTTTGCGTTCATATGTATTCAACCATGGGGTTTTCTCAAGCACTGAAATAAAAAAAAAAGCATGGCTAAAGAAGACAAAGTGTAGGGGCTAGGGTCTGCGTGATTTAAAGGCATGGAAACTGTTTGCTGACTCGAGATTTATTTACGCATCGCATTGATTGACACATCGACTAAAGTGTGAGTCACAACTATATTGTTGAGAAGCTGATGGATTGATTGCTGAATTTTATGTGATAATTGTCCTTGGAGGAAGTCATCATGTTTTATAACATCAAATAAATCTGCGCTTAGGTCTGTGATTTATTTGCAACCATGTCCAAATCTGAATGTGAAGCTTGAATGCACCCATAGGAATTCGTCCCTCGTTGGCGCATACGTCTTGCTTTCATGACTGGACAAACACTGTAACCATAGTTTCAGTTAACAGGCGATTAGGTGGTCAATTTCTGGATTGTTTAATTTGTGATCCAGAAAGCCGACAGTATAGAGTTGTGTTCTGACTGACTCCTTCTTTCTTCTGCTTATCAGTCAAGTTGATAGATGTGGATTACAAAATGTGTATATTCTATTTTTGCAGGAAGTCTGCGGTTTGCATAGCTGTTTTGGATTCTTTAGGCAGTTTCATTGTAAATTTCAGCTCCAGCTTTGATTGAAAATAAACAATGCGTCAACAGGTCACCACGGTTAGCACCGTTGACCCATACATTTGGCTGTGATGCAGAAGACCACTTGTAATGACGCGGAACTGTACAGGAGCTGGTTGCAAAGAACTGTAAGGACTGGCGGGGCGGGGGTGAAGGGGGGGAATGTAAAAAAATTAAAACTTACCTTATTGCACCACCACGTCTCTCCGTCTCTCCTCAGTCTCAGACTTGGCTTGAAGTGGAATCAGTAAGCACACAGGAAGCACTCAGATTCCCCCGACCAATCACAAAGCTGCTTGGTCTAAACGTCGCAGTTAGGCACTCAGACGGGGACTGGGGGCCTTTAGTTACAATCCTTAAAAGCAGTGGGCGAGGCTCCTCCGCCTTAGCGGAGGAGCCGCCGCTGAATGCATGAATTGGTATTGACTTTCAAGTGCAGTCCATTGCAAGTACTTCAATAAGACCAGTGCAAGCAGTTCCATGGCAATGACACCATCCGAAGCCATAAGATTGCAAGTGCAGTCACAAACCAGTGATACTGTTCTGCATACATTGGAAAAGGGAAACACCTACCTTTCCCATACTAATGCATGGAATCACCATATTGGCACAGTTGCAAAAAATCTCTTTTAAATATTGCGGACTGGAGACTTACAATTAGTGTAGCATATTATGTTCCATTGTAGGAGGCCTTCAAATATTTTATTTCATGTACTTTCAAATGTGTAAATGAAGGTATTGGACTTGGCCCTTTTTGCAGGGTCATCCCTAAACTTTTTGCCTTTCTCCTAGCCTTATTTCTGGCATGGTGTTGGTGGTTTTAGGCCTCTGGGCACGTTAGCACTGCTGTCCAGTGTAAAGTGCATGCGCTCTCTGTGTTAAATATGGTAAGATTGGTCTACACCTGGTTGACCTATTTAATTTACCTGTCAGTCCCTTGTAAAGTGATTTCTCCTATACCCAGGGCTGGTAAATTAAATGCTACTAGTGGGCTTGCAGCGCTGATTGCGTCACCCACCAAAGTAGCCTTGCAAACCTATCTCAGGCCTCTGCCATTGCAGGGCCTGTGTGCGCAGTGTTACTGCTGTTGTGATGTGGCACCTAAAGTGTGTGCCATGTCCGTGACTCCCCTTTTACTACATGTCAGTCACCCCTAAGGTAGGCCCTAGTTAGCCTTTTGGGCAGGGTGCATTGTAGGTAAAAGTTAGGATATGTACCTTAAGTGTGTGACATGTCCTGGTAGTGACAAACAGCAAATTTGGTTTCTCACTACTGTGGGGCTGCCCTCCCGTAGGAATGCATTGGGGATTCCCTGATAAGTGTTTCAGTGGTAATTCCTGATATGAGAGGCGCAGCATGGTCAAGTTTGGTATGTTTGGAATAGTGATAATAAATGCTACGCAATGGTGTGCCCAGATTTATTATAACTTTTTTAGAAATGCCACTTTTGGAAGTTAGCATTTCTGTGTGCTATGTGTCTGCCTGCCTGATGTGAATAACCTTGTGTGGAGTTTCTTTTGTGGTGTGCCTGGTGTGTTGCTGCTGTATGTGTGTTGCACAAACGCTTTACACATTGTCTCTGAGATAAGCCTGACTGCTTGTGCCAAGCAACCAAGGGGGTGAGCAGGGGTTATCTTCAGTGTGTAACTCCCTTGCCCTGACTGACTGGAGTGGTGGTTTCTGCCTGGCTGTGGCACATGCCTTAGCCAACCAGAAATCCCATTTCTAACATTGGTGGCAGTGGTGGGATTCAGCCCCAAGGTTGGGAGGCCAGGTTCAGGATCTGGAGGGAAGGACATCTGTAACCAGTGTCCTGACTGGTTTTGGCTTCCAGGGGTACTGCTCCAAGGTGGGAGGGTGCAGAACTCTGGAAGGGGGTGCAGAGAGAGGGAGCCCTCGCCTCTGACCCTGGTGCAACCTGATGGTTTAGACCCAGGTTGGGAGACTTGGAAACTTCGTGATCGAGGGGGAATACCTGCCAAAGAAGAACAGTCAGGAAGACTGAGGAAAAGTGCTGCCATTGCTGAGTGTCTGGGTGCTGACCTGCAGTTGCTGTTCTGCTGAGGAAGAGGACTAAGGGACTTTGCTGTGTGCTGTGTTCCCTCTGCTAGAAGAGGAACTGTGCTGTGTGCTTTGTTTTTCTGAAGACAAGAGTCTCCAAGGGTCTGAGTGAGCTGGCCGCCTGTTAGGGAGTTTCAGCTGGTGAGAGTTGTGTTCTGAGGGTGCCTCTCCAAGGAGGAGGATACGGAACTCCAGAAGAAGAGGTAGGGGGAGGAGAGCCTCACCCGTGACTTCTGGTCAGCCTGAGGGTGCGGACCCTAGGTTGGAGAATCAGTGGCAGTTTGGAACTGCACTGATGAGGGGAAGAGTGGAGAATGGTTACTATGTGCAAGGCGTTACTGCCCCCCACTCTGTGGATTGGCAAGGACCATTGACATCTATGGGGACTAGGGCCTTGTCCTGGCCGAGGACAGCAAGGGAGTTTAAGTGGGGTAGCCTAGTTGGTCCTGAGAGCTTTGACAGAGGGAACCACGTGGGTTCAGAGTGGCGTAGAACTGGAGGGTGTCCCTGCAGTTGCAGGTCCGCGTCCGTGTTCTGTCGCTCAAGGCAGGAAAGCCCATCAAGGTGGTGACTGGTCTACCCTACGTTTTGGCTGGAAGGGGGTTGTGGTCTACACCTGTTTGGCCTATTTAATTTACCTGTCAGTCCCTTGTAAGGTGGTATCTCTTATACCCAGGGCTGGTAAATTAAATGCTTCTGGTGGGCTTGCAGCGCTGATTGTGCCTCCCACCAAAGTAGCCTTTCAAACCTATCTCAGGCCTCTGCCATTGCAGGGCCTGTGTGCGCAGTATTACTGCCGCTGTAACGTGGCACCTAAAGTGTGTGCCATCTCCGTGACCCTCTTTTACTGCATGTCAGTCACCCCTAAGGTTGGCCCTAGCTAGCCCTATGGGCAGGGTGCATTGTATATAAAAGATAGAACATGTACCTTAAGTGTGTGACATGTCCTGGTAATGACAAACAGTAATTTTGGTTTCTCACTACTGTGGGGCTGCCCTTCCATAGGAATGCATTGGGAGTTCCCTGATAAGTGTTTCAGTGGGAATTTCTGATATGAGAGGCGCGGCATGGTCAAGTTTGGTATGTTTGGAATAGTGATAATAAATGCTACACAATGGTGTGTGCAGATTTATTATAACTATTTTAGAAATGCTACTTTTAGAAGTTAGCATTTCTGTGTGCTATTTGTCTGCTTGCCTAGTGTGAATTGCATGTCTGGCTTTTGAGTGACAGGGTCTGGTGAGGTGTGTGTGGCTCCAGGAGGGGCAGGGTGAGTCTGCGATAGGCTGAATGGGAAATCTGCATTTGGAGTGGTGGGAGGAGAAGTCCCTGGTCCCTTAATAGGATTGTGCCTGCCCTAGTGAATGCTGGCTCTGCCCCCCTGTGGTGTGTCTGATGGGCGAGCACCCATCTCCCAAAGAAGGGTGTGAGCACTGTAAACAGAGTGCTCCAGAACCCCATGTAGAAGTGCGGTTCCTGGACCTTTGGGGGGCTTGCTGTTGCTGGGACTCAGGAGGATCCGCAATGGGGGCTTGTCTCCCTGCTGGAGGGCCCTGTGTGCTGGCCTCCCTGGTCCCAGCTATTCCCCATGATGCCTGAAGGAGTTTCTGCGCCCCCTAAGTGCTTTTCTTTACATTTTCCAGGTCCTTAAGGGCCTCTAGTGCCTGGGTAGCGTTATATTGTAATCTGCCAATGAAGAGGAGCGCCTGGCCTCCGCAGTGCTGGGCTGCAGAGGCACCCGAGGGAATCCCGGCGTGGGGATTCCCCTGCATGACGCAGGGATCGAGCGGGAGCCCACCCTGCTGTTTCATGCCTTTATTGTGGTGGGTGCCCACCCCGCATTTTGGTGCGCTGGTAAAGCAGGAGCCCACCCTACGCTTTGTTAAAGGACAGTGGGAGCCCACCCTGCTTGATGGATTTGATGACGAGCGGGTGCCCACCCCGCACTGCGGCCGAGAAGGAAGCCATCAGCCCAACCGGGAAGCTAGGTGGCTTTGCCTGACTGTGGAGGGGCCGGCGACGTGTGCAGAGCCTCGCGGACTCCATTTCCGACTTCCCCCGTTGCTGAAGAAAGGGGGAAGGCAAGCCTCATACAGGAAGGCAGGAGCCCTCCCCGCCTCCATGACCTGAAGTCAGGAGAGTCCTGGAGAGCGAGGCCCCCGTGTGCTAGTGGGAGCCCCGCTCCAGAGGATGTGCGGTGACCTCCACGCGGAAATCCGGCGTGCTGCCTGGTGACCAAGCAGCTTCAGAGGAGTCCCGAGAGGAGGAGCGACCGGAGCCCCGAGAGGTCCCAATGCAGCTTTTCCTTCGCGTGTGAAGGAGACCGGGGGAGCGAAGAGAGGAGACAGAGTCCCCAGCAGAGAGCCCGGTGAGTGGAGCTGATTGAGGGCGGTGCAAGATCGAGGCACAGTGCCCGTGCCTCTGCAGTTTGGATATTTCTTACAGCTGCCCCGCCTGCTAGAAGGCAGCTGCACCGATGGGGGAAAAGTTGATTTAGAAGAGCCCCCTTTTACTTGCCACACAGCTGCGCTGCCGTTTCGGGCAGCTGCACCGAGGGGCCCAATTGTTGGTAGAAGTCCAGGTGGGGGGACTCAAGAGGCACAGTGGTGCCAGGGCTCATTTTCACTGCTGCCCCGCCGGACAGTGGGCAGCTGCAATGTTGGGGCAAGTTTTTATTTGTTAGAGTCCCAGAGTGGGGCTCCTGAGGCACAGTGAGTCCCAGTGCTTGTTTGCTTCATCAGCTGCGCCGCCGTAACAGGCAGCTGCAACGGCTGGGGGCCAGTTCTGTTGCCAGAAAGGGGTGAGTTGCACCCTACGCCCCCAGCGCATTTGTGCACCCAGGGCTTTGTGGCACATCGATTTTTGCTGCATTGGCAGCCAGAGGACCAGTGGACGGTCCTGCAGAAGCCCTGACATTTCTGGACATAGGGCATTTGAGCCCCAGTGAATGGCCAGTTGGCCTGGGGTCATAGATAGGATGATGGTGAAAAGGCGCAAGGCCCTAAGGTGATGTATGTACCTTGTAGTGGTGTTACTGTGGTGCACTACTGAGTTCCTGCCTAATATGTTTATGCGTAATGGGATTTATGAGCCCTGAGTTATGCCTAATGTGATTTATGCTTGTGATGCCTATGACATAATGTGTTTATGTTTAGGATATTTATGTATAATGTGTTTATGCTGGTGAGGCCTAGTGCATAATGTGTTTATGCTAAGGAGGTTTCGGCCTAATGTGGATATGCCTAATGTCTATGATATTTTAGGATGGTGTCTAATGTGACTATGATAATGCTTATGTCATTATTGTACCAGTAGTTACTGGTCGTGGTTTATGTTTACTTACCTGTTCTGATGATTCTGATTGAGATAATGGAATTCTTTGCTCATTTTACTTGTCACTGGTTTCTTCTGCTAAGAATTTAACGCTTCCCATCCACCAATAATGGATAAACAATTTTTAAAGATGTGAACATCATAGTAAATACGCCAATTAATTCTTTGCGACTATGCTTTGTGTTTTTATGACTCAACTGACTACTATTGATTCATTTTACACTTTAAGGATAGGATTGGAGGATGAGAAGGCTCTGCCTGTGTTCACCCTCTGACCTGAAGTTTACACACCAATATTTGAAACAGATAGATTAACTAATCAAAGATTTTTGAGTGGATTATAGTTGTAATCCAAAAATTACACTCTAACTCTCTAGTAAGGGGCTATCGCATGTATGACCTGAATATGGCCACTTGGTAACCATCATCGCCTCAAAGCCACAAGGCCTTTTCATTGCTTCTTGTAATAAAGTGTAGCTTTGAAGGAACATGTTCTGACTGCAGGGGACAGAATGTGTCTTGATCCAGAAGATGGTACAAAGCTAACACTATTTAAATATACCTGTTTTCCCTCATAGTCGGGGAATTTATTAAAAAAAGACAGGGACGGGGCGTGCTGCGACCTACGACTACGCGGGAGCACTGATTTTGAACAATACTATGTGTGGTGTAGGAGTGAGCGGAAGGGTCAGGAGTGGTTCAGTGAAAGTGATGAATGATTGAAAAATACCTGGCTATGTGGAAAAATAAACTTGAATATTCCTATAAGTTGGTATTATTAAAAGTGTTGAAAGAAGCAGAGGTACTATGTTTTATTGGGCAGTACTTCCTTTGTTGACATGTGTCGAAGCCCTCCCCTGGCTTCTCATCAGGACCTAGGTAGGTCTCAGCACGCCCCGTCCCGCAGCGGGGCGGGAAGACCCCAATGAGGAAGCATGACACCAAGGGCCCTTTTGGTGGGTGAGGGGTATTTTAACAAAGCTGTGTGCTTTCCATGAACATAGGAGACACACAATTTCTGGAAGGACATCCTTTCTCATCTGTATGAGGGTGGATCCCTTTGTTTAAACATACATTGACTAGAGGAGGAGGTATCCACCTCTTATGCTCTTGGAGCACCACCACTTCACTCCCTCTTTTGGTTTTATGAGTATGAATGTAGACATCTTCATCACAACTTCTTTCAGTGACTCACCAATGCTCAATCCTCGAACACCTCCTGCAGTCTTGCCCCACTGAACTTTACCTTGTCAGAATTTTTTTCTTGAAAATCCAAGCAAGTCTGAAGGTAAGCGCTAACCAAGCCTAGTCCACTGATTTTATCCGACCTGGGCTCCATGGTGGTCCGCCATATTTTTTGTCTTTGACCTGGTCTTGCGTGACCAGATACCCGTGGTTGGGACTTTGATCTTTTAGGCACAAGATTTCACTCAAAACATCAGAACTCCTGTTCTCTGGATTGGAATCTTGTCATTATGACGTCAAATAATTTATTAAAATGTTCTCTATTTTTCTAAATTGATGTGGGATTTTTCTTCTGTTGTGTTTTCACTATATTATTATTTGTGTGCTGCACACATACTTTACACTTTACCTCTAAGTTAAGCCTGGCTGCTTTTTGTGCAAAGCTACCCAGGGTTAAATTCAAGTTAATTAAGTGACTTTTTGTGGTTCACCCTGCCTGCAATTGTGGCTGTTGCTTGACCACGGCACACACCCTGGTCAACCAATAATCCAATTTCTCACAGGATGCTTATTTTTTATCATTTCTGTATTGTGGTCTTCCTCTTCAATGAATTAGGATTAGTGACCCTTTGTATTTGTGATGTTGACATGTTTCTGCTGTTGTGGGTACTCATAACATTTAAACTAATGGCATTCATCAAGACTATTCGTAACCAAAACCCTCCCTGTTACTACTCACAGAATCCCAGTGTATGTAGTAGGTGGCAGTTTGGTAAGAAAGCCCCTGATAGTACTGGTAAAGGTTCTTAAAGGAGTTAGTGCTCCTCAACAGCTGATCTCTTAATTAAAGTTTCAATGGAGGAGTGTCTCTTTGTGAGAGCAGCTTTCATTGATATCAGACATTATAAGCTTTTGTGACATTACCAAGCTCAGAATCTGTACAGCATCTTACTGTGAGTTTCTAGTGAGGACTCCTTTTAATGAATATGAGTCACTACAGGAAGTGCACTCTGTTGCTAAAAGGATGTTTAGCACATAAAAACCTCTCTAGCACACGGAATGTAACCAACATCCCACCTTGTTATTATCTGATCTAGCAGCAGGTCCCAAATGGTTGATCATTGCAATTCGCATGTGGGAACAGACTGTAATGTAAGGAACAATGACACAATGACACAAGCTTAGTGAGATGCAAAGGCTCCCATTCAAGTGTTTGGCAGGGACCTCAATAAAGCTACATGCAGCTCAACAGTGATCTCACCCTCTGTTAAGCATCCAGCTCTTCGGATAAAAAACACATGGATGCACATGTTTTGTAAGCAAGTACTGTTTGTTGCTTGTTGGCAGGTAACGTGGTCTGTTATTCTGTGTTGAGCATCATTCTAAAATCATGCATGCTTTTAACATCGGATATGTAGTGCCGCTGTCTCAAGTGGTGTACATTTTGTTTTTTTTATATTTTAGGAGCTTAATTTTCCCACTGTTGAGGACCAAACAGTTTTTGCTAAAGGGCGTTGTAAAGGCTCTGCAATAGTTAATTTTAATGAACTACTATCCAGAACACTTTTTCTATGGTTGCTTGCAAGGAGCATAAGAGTTTTGTATTTTTTATTTATCTGGACCGAACACAGATACAAAGCGAAAGGATAGTCTGTAGAAAGATTGTGGTACATTTTAAGTTTTAAACTTTTATGGGAAGCCATTCATGTCAAAATTACAGATTCCCATATAGGACACCTTTTGAAATCCATAGCCTGCTGGAAAATGAATATGACACACACCAGAATGAATGTAATATGTGTCAAAATAATTATGATACCTGGCAGAGTGAATCTAACTTGAATCAAAACAAATATGAAACCTGGCAGATTGAAAATGCTACTTAGTGATTGATATGAATAAAACGCTGTCCAATCTGAATAAGAGCAGTACTGAAATACATATCAATCATGCTAAAATAAATATGGCCCTCACCATAAATGATATAGCTATCACTGAAATGTATACAATATGCATCAGACAGAATGGGACATTTCTTGAAATTACTGACATATGCCAAGAGGTATACGGCATGCATTGAAATTAATATGACAGATTGAAATGAATGTAAGTTACTGAAATGAATATATTGTATCCTGAAAAGAATATAATGCACATTGAAAATAATATAACATAAACTGAAATAAGCATTACACATGTTGCAATGAATATGAATTGTGGTGAAATGAATGTTACCCAGATTGCAATGAATATGAGATATGCAGAAATAAATAGACGATGATTTAAAATGAATCTGGCTTATGTTGAAATGATGATAAGCCCCATTGAATTGAAGTTGACATGCCTTAAAAAGAGTATGACCAAAGCTGAAATTCTCATGGCATTTGTCACAATGAATATGGCTTGCATTGAAATGAATATGGCACATATTGAAGTGAATATGATATGTGCTAAAATGGAAAAGTTGCATCCTAAAATTAATATGACAAGCGTTAATATGCATATGGTATCCATTGAAATAAATATAACATTGATTGAAAGGAATATAACACATGCTAAAATGAATACGAAATGTGTTGAAATGAATATGAGCTTCATTGAAATTAATTTGACATGTTTTAAAATTAATACAAATAACGTTAAAATGAACATGGTATTTATCAAAATGAAGACGGGTTACATTGAAAGTAATATGATGCACATTAACATGATTATGATACCTGTTGAAATGGATATGTTTCATGTTAGAATGAATATAAGATGAGTTAATGTGAATGAGACATCCATTGAAAGGAGTATGATACATGCTAAGATGACTATGACATGCAATGAAATTAATATGAGCCCCATTGAAATATATTCAACATGTCTTAAAAAGAGTATGACCAATGCTGAAATTAAAATGAAACTTGTCAAAATGAATATATAATGCTTTGAAATTAATCTGATGCACATCAAAACATATATTGCATGTACTGACATGAATATGACCTATGTTGAAATGGATATGACCCATGCTGAAATTATTATGGCAGGTGTTAAGGTGAATATGACATCCATTGAAATAAATATGACATTCATTAAAAGGAACAAGACACATGCTAAGATGAATATGAACCACTTTGAAATGAATATGACGCCTAGTGAAATTAATATGGCCCACATCAAAATTAACATGACATTTATTAAAATTAATATGACACCTTTTGAAATAAATTTTAAACTATGTGAGATAAATGTAGCATGCTTTGAAATGAATAAACCCCTTATCGAAATGAACACATGCCATGTTTAAATGAGTATGACCCCTGTTTAAATGAATATGGCTTGCATTGAACTTATGTTGAGCAGCTGTAAAATTAATATTACATATTAAAATTAATACTACATATTCTGAAAGGATATGATAAGGACTAAAAATGAAGTAACTAAAATGAATATTACACACAGGAGCCAGCCTTTACCACGCATCAATTACATGCGTCCATTTGCCACACAATTAAATATTTCTACATTTGTCACACAGCAATTTATCAGGCAGGTAAGTATTTTTGTAAATAAGATAATTTTTTATGTGCGCACAGAGATAAAGGGAGGTAAGGATGATTTTAGGGTTCAAAGGTGGTTAGAAGTAAAGAGAGGTGGGGATAAGTTTTGGTTGTAGGAAGTGGGTAGAGGTAAAGGGAGGTAAAGAATGAAAAAAAGGGGGTTCTCTATTAAAAAATAAACACACACACACATATATATATTTATACATCTGCATAGATATATAAATATAGGTCCAGTGTGCCTACGTGCAGACAAAAAGGATTTCCCAGGTATTTTTGCACGGTAGTGCGAAAGGGAGTACTAGAGGAGTTATGTCTCCTCTTGCCAACTTGGACTCTCTGGCATTGTGTTCAAAGATATGGTGATACCATGGGCAGTACATCATGAGAACATGGTAGGTAAACGCTACACAATTTATATATGACATTTAATTTTTTTAACATTACATTGCACGCAGACTTTTAAACTGCGATTTGGGATGCTATCCAGCAAGATCTACATTACTTCACAGTCCAAGCACTGGGCAATGATTTTAATCAGACTGTGGCATCAAGATGCTATTCAGCATTATTGTACATCTACCACAGTTTGCAACAACACCCCGGTGCATTTTGCGAAATGTAGGATTGCACCGGGTCACGTGATCATTGTGAATTAAATGGTGCGAGTTTATTCAATGAGACTTTCCTCACCTGTGAGCAAGGCCATGACCAACAACCGAAACGCGTAAAGGATTGATGCTCTGCCACCCTTGAGACACAATAAAGCCAGTGATTTACCGAGTTGGGCTTCACTTCTCTTTATTGTTGGTGTGCCAAATCATGGAATGCTCCATGCCTCTTTCTGTGAAGCAGCCCTGCAGGATGAGGGCTCCCTTTGGTTGGAGAATTTCCTTGGACATACATTTACATATATATATATGTGTGTGTGTGTGTGTGTGTGTATGTGTGTGTATATATATATATATTCATATACATCCATGTGTGCACACAAATATGTATATATCTTTATCGTTTCAGGATTAGAGTGCTGCATAAATTATGCATAAAAGGAAGCAGGGAACTCTGGGTAGTTCCCAAGTTTACGTGGAGTGCAGCTCTTTCTATGGAACACTCTACAACACCACCGACCACCGAATCTGCTCACCTCAAATATCCATCTTTCTAGCAGAGTTTATTTTTTTTAAAAACATATTTTATTTGTCAAAAGCACGTAGAGAGCGGAGCTCTGTGACCCAGAGACTTCTGTAGCATCAATATACATTATTATGACTTTGACACTTTTCTCGTATACATAAGAGAATCTTAAAAGGAATTGCAGTTAAATCAAAACAAAAAGGAAAAACATACAACACCCCCCCACCCCCCTTCCCTATTGCATTGTCGACCATGCAAGAATAATATGTACAGTCAAAGCGACAATCCTACGCTCACTACGGTTCACTACCAAGAAGCGTCTATCCCACCAAGTGTATACACAGGACACCTCAGGGAAAAGGGAGAAACTAGAGCCGGTCTGGGCACTGGGCTGGAACAGGCTCCAATTCCAGGCCCCGATAGTCCGCCCAGCGTTTCCATATTTTGTAGTGTTTACGAGGGCACCCCCTCGTAACAAAGATGGGAGCCTCTAAGCCCATACAAAAGTCTAGGCCTTTCCTCCAAACAGAAACAGAGGGCGCCACTGTAGCCTTCCAGGCCCTAGCAATGTCACGTTTGGCCAAGGTAAAACCCAAGAGCATAAGATGACGTTTGTAAACATTGCCCCCGATATCGTCCATGATGTGCAGGAGAACCAGCTTAGGTGAACGGGGGAGATCCCAACACAGAACCTCCGACAGGCAGGTCATTACTCCCCGCCAGAACTGCGCCAGCACAGAACAGTCCCATATGGTATGAAGCAGGGTGCCCTCTTCATGAATGCAGCGAAGACACACCGGGGAAGCCACCAAACCAGTCCTGTACAGCCTGACTCTAGTAAAATACACCCTGTGGAGATATTTAAACTGGATGAGCCAAAGGCTCATTGCAATGGCCGCCCCATGTGGGGAGGCTAGGGCTTCTCTCCAATAGCAACGTTTTTAAGCATAGGATTTGTACAGTTCCATCCACACCAAGCTAGAAAGTGACAAGGGCCTCTTTACGATGCCAGTTGGACGAGTGTCCGACCAGCATCATGTCGGAAACGGGCCCGCCTGAGAAAGAGTCGCGGTCCCGCTTCCCTAATTAGCGGGTGACTGCCTTCACGGAAATTGCATGTTTCCTATTGCAGCTTGTCCTGCGGGCTGCAGCACAAGCCGCAATAGGAGAATTACACTTTTTAAACATCCACACCATGCGGTGCCTGCCACATGATGCATTTATGTTCAGGCGTCATTGCGAAGGCTGCGGAAGGACAGGGGGCCTGCTAGGGGCCCCCAGAATCTATTTCCGACAGCCTTTCTATGGCAGTCGGACCACCATAGGAAGACTGTCAGAAATGTGCATCGGAATCCCCACCTCCTCCATTTTGGAGATTACGATCTGCCATCAGCCCCAACGGGCTCCTTGAGCCTGTCGGAGGTGGAGCGGATTCCCGCCGCAGGCATCAGTCGGACTGCCTGTATCCTAATATGGCGGTCGGACTGATGCCTCAGATGTCGAGTGGAACGCTACCTACGAGCTGTTGGATGGCCTTCTGCCCGACATCGTAAGGGGGCCCTAAGTGTTTTCCCATTTATAAAGTAAAGTCTTTAAACATAGTATTAGCTACTGCCATCCTTGCTGAGCTAAAAAATAACAAAAGCCTTTTACCATTCAAGGCAATGTATCACAGCTTTGAATTAGGAAAATATAATCCAAGGCAACCTGAAATCAATAAAAGCAACCCCTGGCACATGTTTCGATCTTATTATAACACTCCAGAGATGTATAGCTTTGTCAAGACACAAGGGAGCACACAGTATATGTCACACACACAAACACATATATATATATATATGCATACATAAATAAATATATATACATGCACACATATTTATATATCTATATATATATTTTTTTTTCTTTTTTTTTTTTTTTTTAAAGCAAATGACACTCGCACTCAGGAACCTTGCCGAGTGTCATTTGCTTTAAAATTGATTTTTGGCCGCTGGCTTGGCCCAACACTCGCACCCGCTGCTGAGCGATCCGAATCCAAGCCGCATTGAAGAGCATCTATATATATATATATATATATTCCCTGAAAAAACCATAGGTTTGATGCACGTTATAGTTGGGAATTGGCATTTAAAAAACCTTAGAAATTCACTGAAAAATCCATAGGTTTCAGGGGTGTTATAGTTAGCTGGACATTTCCCTCGTACAAAACCATTGAAATTCCCCCGTTATAGTTAGTTCAGCTAACTATAACTCGCGCCCCCGCAATGCACTGCTGATGACGTCACATATTACATCACTCATGACATGGTCAGTGACATCACTCATGACATCACTGATGACATCTCAAATGACATCACTGATGACATCATCCAGTGAATGTGTGTTTTTCTGAAAATTAAATATGTTTTATATATGTATATCTCAAGGTCGATGGAAGAATAAATGGGTATATAAGTGTCTAAATGGATGATTTGTTTTTGAAAAATTGATTGTGTAACTGACTGATTAAGTGTATCATAGTGAATACATGGCTTAGTGAGTAATGTTTAAATATGTAAATATCTGTATCAGTCTCTCACTTTGTGTATAAGTGGCTGCATGGGTTGGTGAGTAGCTACATGGGTGTCTATATAGGTTATTAGTTGTTTTTTTGAGTATCAGTCTGAGTGTCTGCATGGTTCGGTGGGGGGTATTACGTAGTGCATAGGTGCATGAATGAGTGACTCACTCTTTGTATGTGTTGAAGACAGCATGTGTGCAGGACTGTATGGGTGGATGAGTGTGTGTATGGGTGTGTTAGTGAGTGAATGACTGTCTCAATAGTGTCTTTATGAGTAACTACATATGTTTTAAACTAGTATATGTGACTATTGGTGTATATAAGTGAGTATATGTGAGAGTGAGAGATTGAAAGAGTTCCTGTATGAATAAGTATGTGTTTCTATAACTGATTGTTTAAAAGACTAAGTATGTGTAAGTTTCCGTAGAATTAAGTGTGGTGGTGTGTGTATAACTGTATATGCAAATAAATGTATGTTTGATTCTTTATTAGCATGAGTGACTATGTGTGTGAGTAACTCTATGGATGAGTGGCATTGTGTAACAGGGTGTATAGGTGTATGAGTACATATGATGAGTGAATACATGTATGAGTGACTGTATAGGACTGTTGGTGAATGATTGGATGTGTATGTGGATCTTAGAATTACTGAAGAGGTTGTTGTAACTGGTATTGGTATGTCCATTGTTTTGAAAAGTTTAGTCTCTATTTTTGAATGTGTGTATCAAAGGTTATATTAGGGTGAAAGGAGGTCTGCCACTCTATCACGAGGATGATGTCATCAGTGATGTCATTTGAGATGTCATCAGTGATGTCATGAGTGATGTCACTGACCATGTCATGAGTGATGTAATATGTGACGTCATCAGCAGTGCATTGCGGGCGCGCGAGTTATAGTTAGCTGAACTAACTATAACGGGGGAATTTCAATGGTTTTGTACAAGTGAAAAGTCCAGCTAACTATAAAACCCCTGAAACCTATGTTTTTTTCAGTGCATTTCGGAGGTTTTTTAAATGCTAATTCCTAACTATAACGTGCCTGAAACCTATGGTTTTTTCAGTGAATTTCTGAGGTTTTTTAAATGCTAATTCCTAACTATAACGTGCCTGAAACCTATGTTTTTTTCTGTGAATTTCAAAGGTTTTTTAAATGCTAATTTCTAACTATGCCTACAGAGATAGGACATGTGAAGAAAGAAGAAAAAATGCACAGAAAGAAAAAAAAGAGGTGCAGAAAGAAGCAACAGAAGTCCTCAAAGACGAAGAAAAGTACAGGAAGAAGGATAACGTGCAGAAAGAACAAAAAGAAGAGCAGAAAGAAGCCTTGTTGCAAAATCATCCTGTACCCTCAACTTTTTCAGACGGAAACTGGTGGTAACTGAGTCTGACTAACCAGTCCTAGAGCCAGTGCTATGTTAAAAGACACTTAGAATACAGTGAAAACACCTACATACACAAGGGAACATTATGCGTTGGGGTCCCACTGTGATTAGCATGACCTCCTCTGTAAGCCCCTAGTATATAATAGGGCAGGGGGATTAAAACTACCTCTTAAAACAGGCCACAGGGCGTTTTTGCACACATTAACTCAGGCCCCGTCCCTTCCCTTCACCACTGTGTAAACACGCCCTGTGTCCATTTTTAGTTGGGAGATTAAGTTCATTTGAATCCTGAGGGTCCCTAGGGTCCAACTAGCCCACTAGGTACCTCCAGTAAGTGCCACAGAGCTGCGTTGCAGAGAGGTGTAAAAAGTGGCACGGCTGGGACCACCTCTCTGCAATGCAGCTCAGTGGCGCTTACTGGAAGCACTTGGTGGGCTAGTTAGCCCCCAGGGGCCCTCAGTATTGAAGGAAAATTATAACCCCAATTTAAAACGTGCCATAGTGCGTGTTTGCACACGTCACCTCAGGCCCCGTCCCCTCCCTCCCTTCACCACTGTGTAAACGCGCCCTGTGGCTGTTCTAAGTTGAGAGATTAAGTCCCCTTGAATCCTAAGGTTCCCTAGGGTCAAACTAGACCACTAGGTACCTCCAGTAAGCGCCACAGAGCTGCGTTGCAGAGAGGTGTAAAAAGGGGCTTGGCCTCAGAACACCTGTCTGCAGCGCAGCTCCCTGGTGCATACTGGAGATGCCTGTTGGGCTAGTTGGCCCTCAGGGACCCTCAGTATTGAAGAGGAATTAATTCCCCAACTTACAACTCGCCAGGGGGCGCGTTTGCAGATTGCTGCAAGGAGGGGGCGTGGCCTCCGGCACGATGCCAGTCTTTTATTTATTTTAATTTTTTAAAAAGGGGGGCTGTGTGGTTCCCCTTCTTATTCTAATTTATTGGCCCTGATGACCCCATCCCCCAGGGCCTGTCTCCTAATTATATTTTTTTGACCCCAATCCCCAGGGCCGGCCACTGTTTTTTATTATTTTAAAAAAATATATATTTATAGACACACCTAGGACATGCTGGACAAACCGTACGTACCTATCACCATGACGATTTGCGTGATATTCATTAAAAGGCGACTATGCATACAATGAATCCACGTGGAATGTATTTACACCACTAGTGAAGCTCTGACATGTCTGATGCCCTACCGTGCCTTATCCCGGTAGACACCCTTGTCGTTTATTTATACAAACATGGGTAGCTATTGACGGGCACATTTAATACACATGCGCACCAAGCCATTCAAAGGGTATTCGACAAAAATTCGACCGAAACTATGCAAGAAACCCCCCTCACGGTTAATAAAACACACATCCACTGCCGGATGTGTAATACTTTTTATTTTACTCTCTGGAAAGGGGACGAACATCACTTGAGAGTCACAGTGCGCTCCTGGCAGAGCCCAATGCTGTGTTACACCCACCATTGCCTGCTGAGTGCCACACACCTCTGTGTTGTATTCCACTAGCTAGTGCATATGCTATGCCACTCTCTAGCCCATGTGCACTGTAACACCACCCCGTGAATATGTCATGCCACACTTGTCTTCGCACGGGTTATATTGCCCCATCTAACGTGCCTTCCTCGATGCCTATGTTATAACGCACAGTGCTATGCCATACATATTACAATCTGGGATCCATATCTTTGTCACAGTGCATATGCAACGTTACACTCCCCAGCACATATTTTATATTACAACTTTAGAGACTAGTTAGGTTACACAACACTGCCCTGTGCATATTACACTCCAAGGCGCATATCGCATAGCACGCGCTAGTGCCTGTGCTATCTCGCGCTCTCCAATGAATCTGTCATTGCGCACAATGTATTGCATATTATATTTCACGCCCGGTTCATCTTATATCACACTTTTTGGTGCATAGTTTATACCATACACCATATCTAGTTTTCATTTTCAATCGTGCTCTCAGAACTATGTTCTATATAACACTGTGTTCACCTACCCTTTTCACGGGCATTACATTTTGCGATAGGGGGTGGAGGGTCAGGGGGTGTTTCTGCCAAGTGAGCCCGGAGTCACAGTCACAAACGTCCTCTTCTTCCTGAATAAAAGTGAGATTATGCTGCATACTTGTTCATATTTTAAGTAGTTCGCACAGACACACGTTTTAAAAACAATAAAGTTCCTAATACCCGCCTTCTCTGAACAGTTAGCTTGCTGGCCCATCCCCCTCCTCCCTATCCTCTGTTGTGTGAATCCATGGACTAGCCTCCTCCCTCCTGCCATGCATGGTCTGATGTGCTGCCACTGCCCTCAATTTAGTATGATGTACCATTCCACTCCTCCTGCCCTCCATTGCCCAATTCTATGCCCCATCATTGACCTCCTGCTTAAACTCTGTGCATAGCTTGCTGCCCCTATTCTCCTTCCCCCTGCCCTCCGATGTCTTTGTGTATGCCCCTGCTCCATCCTTTTTGCCCACCATGTTCCATGGACCTGCCACTCCTATCTACTCTGAGTGTTCTGTTGAGCTACCACTCCCCTCCCACCTGCCTAGCATTGTCAGATGACTGTAACCTGTCCCTGCCACCTCCACCCTGCCTGTCCACATGCCATGCCCCTATCCTCTTCCTCCTGTCCTACATGGTCCATTGTACTGCCACACCCTTCTGCCCTCCCTGGTCTGTTGTGCTGCAACTGCTCCTCCTGCCTGCCCCGTGCGGTCTGTTGTGAGGCCCCTTCCCCTGAACTTTCTTGTCTCTGCACAGGTCCTGACCCTCCCTTCTATCCTCCATCGTCCTTTGTGCATGCCCCTGCACCCTCCTTCTTGCCCATCATAGCCATTGTGCTACCACTAACCCTCCCACTTGCCATGCATGGTCTTCTGTGCTGCCATGGCCCCTCCCACCTTCCCTGTGTGGTCAGTTAGCTGCCACTGAACCCCTCCCACCTTCCCTCCATGGTCTGTGTGTATGCCATCACAGTCTCACTGTTGCTCTTCATGGTGTGTCTTGCTTCTAGTGCCCATCCTGCCTGACCTCCATGGCTATCTTGCTGCTCCTGCCCTGCCCCCTTGCACCCAGCCCTCTGTTTACATGTGCAGACCCCTACTCCCTCCCTCCTGGCTTGTCTGTTCCATTGTAATGCCCCTGATCCGTCCCTCCTGCCCTTTACTGGTCTGTTATGCTGCAGCTTTCTATCCTGTCTGTCCATTATGGTCAGCTAGCTACCATTGCCTCTTTCCCCTCTGTTCTCTGTTGTCCATGTGCATGGTCCTGTCCCCTCCCTCTTGCTTTCTATGGATTGTTGTGCTGCACTCCCGTCCCGCATGCCCTGTGTGGTGTATTGTGCTGCTGCAAACCCTGATGCCTGCCCTGCAGGGTCAGTTTGGTGCACCTCTCCATGTCCCTCCTGTCCTCTGTTATCCAAGTCCATGCCCTAACCCATTTCCTTCCATGATCCAATGTACCATACTTGCGAACATTTTGAACTTGGTAAGAGGGAGATTTTGATAAAAAACTGGGGTATTGATTTTCCCCTTTGAGTTACATTGAAAAAGAGGAGATTGTAGACAGGAGACAGATAAAATAAAGCCCATTTGAGCTTAAAAACATTGGACGTTTCCTGGCTGAATCGGGTCTGTTGGCATGTATGGTTGTACTACCATTGCCTCTTCCTTCTGCCCTAATGGTCTATTACATTGCCACAGCCTCTCTTGCAAGTCCTGTATTGTTGGTTTGTTGCCCCTGCCCCCCTTTCCACTGCCCTCCATAGTCTGTTGTGCTGCCACGGCCCTTCCTGCCTGCTCAGTGTGGTTAAATTGTTGCCTTTGCACCCTCCTACCTGCCTTCAATTTTCAGAGTCCGTGCCCCTGGCCTCTGCCTCTCAACAGTATCCTAATGAACAACTAGATTGCTAACATTCTATATTTATTACAAAAGTGTGGAACGCCTGACGTCATCTTGATGTAATCAAAACTGTAATACCTAGAGCATTTCCTTTAGAAATTACATATATGAGAGGGTCTTATTGGCATCAAAATTATGGTTAGTGCTCTAAAAGACTAAAATAAGGACATATTTTCTGAGTTTTCAAATAGCGAGAAAGCACTTTTAAATTATTTGTTACCTTTATGTTTTTTTATCCAGTTGACCACTTGATTAAATGTTGCACTTAGGGGAGAGGATGTGGTGTTACTTCCAGAACTGCAGACTTTGCAACTGGGGAACCAGGTTGGAGTTTCTGCTTCAGCTCGACATTCTGTGATTCTGGTCAAATCACTTAGTCTCCCCATGTCTACAACCAAAATGAATTTGTTCTTGTGTGATATAACCAATGCTCATGTAAAGCACTCCAATACCTGACAAGTCTGCACTATATAACACTGCAAAAACACAAAATAATAAGTGTTTGCACACTTCTGTCATTGGGCTATATTTGGGCTAGATCTGGGTGATTTTGGGCTACATTTGGGCTCTTTTGTCTCCGGTGGCCATCTTGGGAAATTTATTTGTTATGAAGTTTCCTAATTTCCTCATGTACTGCAGTCTCCTCAGTAGGAAATGCTTTCAGTTTTTTACTTTGATTCCATCATGAAGGTATTCAGATATGTCACACATTTGCCATAAATTCTGAATATTAGCACTCTAGTTGCTCATTAGATCACTGTAGTAAAACTACTGTTCACCATGGAAGTCTGCTCCTGGTATTAAAAGTGCATGTTTCAGTCTGCATGTCAGAATTTTTTAATGAAATAGAAGAGGATTTGAGAAGTCACTCAAAATGTGCCCTCATTTTCTTTCTTCAGCATTAATCATAATTTCTATGGCAAAATGAACCCCCTCATTGTGTTTCTTTTTAAATTAAATGTTTTAAGTGTTACCAGTTTATTCCAATCAAGATGGCTTCAGGTGTGCCATACTTTTGTCATAATGAAGACAGTAAGCGCTCTAGTTGTTTTTAAGAACACTCTGGGACATTCTGTCATTGGGCTATACTTGGGCTACATCTGGGTGATATTTGGGCTACATTTGGGCTCTTTTGTCTCTGGTGGCCATCTTGGCAGACTTATTTGTTATGACGTTTCCTAATTTCCTCATTTACTGCAGTCTCCTCAGTAGGAAATACTTTCAGTTTTTTACTTTGATTCCAAAGGCATTCAGATGTGTCACACATTTGCCATAAATTCCGAATGTTAGCATACTTTTTGCTCATTAGATCACTGTAGTAAAGCTACTGCTCACCAGGGAAATCTGCTGCTGGTATTGAAAGTGCATGTTTCAGTCTGCATGTCAGAATTTTTTAATGAAATAGAAGAGGATTTGAGAAGTCACTCAAAATGTGCCCTAATATTTCTTTCTGCAGCACTAATCATACTTTTTATGAAAAAATGAACCCCCTCATTTTGTTCCTTTTTAAATTAAATGTTTTAAGAGTTACCACTTTAATCCAAGCAAGATGGCTTCAGGTGTGCCATACGTTTATCATAAGTAGGACTGTTAGCGCTCTAGTTGTTCTTTGGAAAACTCTGGGAAGCTGCAGTAGAACACAAAGGAATCAACTGACAGTCTCTGCCCTTGTTGGATGTACATGTTTTACTGAGAATGTCAGACTTCATTCTCACATGACTGAGAAAGATAATGTGAATTTACAGAAAATAAGCTCTCAGTTTAGCTTATAGATCACCTTCCAAACCTCTGTGGGAAAAGCATGAGAAAATATTTTTCTCTCAATCATGATATCCCAGCAGAAGGCTTTTTCACATGGTGAAATCACCTTAGATCATACCACAATTCCTAAAATGAGTATGGTACCATCAACAAATGATTTATAATGTAACTAAAGTCTTAAAACCTTCTATTAACTGCAATCCTTTTTAATGAGGTGCTATCATGTATATTGGTCCCAAGATGGCTGCCAACACTGCTTCGATGAAGTGCTGACAGCCAATCAGATCTCAGGATGAGATGTGTGGTTAGGCTCCGCCCACATATATATATGATTTTACTTTTGATTTTCTCAGGAACTACTGAACAGATTGACACCAGACCTGCAAAAGGCACATCCCTGACCTGAGGACTACCTCTCTGCCAAATTTCAAGTAATTCTGTTCAGCCGTTCGGGCTGTACCTTGGACTAAAGGTCCCTATGGAAAATTGCATGGGGAAAATGCGTTTTGGGACCCCCCTTTTTTCTCAGCCCCCGTTTGACGAATCCCCCCGAGACTTTCAGGGTAGGAGCGGAGCGGAGCGGAGCGGAGCGGAGCGCCCCACCTATTTTAAAAATTTCGCAAGGATTCGTCAACCGGCACCAAAGTTATTCCAAATAGAATGTTGCGGATTTCTTATGGAAACACGGTCCTAACTATAACTATCTACTGGCGACCGCCAGTAGATAATACACACACACACACACACACACACACATATATATATATATATATATATATATATATATATATATATATAAAAAAAGAAGCAGAGAACTCTGGGTAGTTCTCAGGTTTAGGTGGAAGGCAGCTCCTGTATTAAGCACCCTCAACACCAGCAACACTCTAAATTAGATCACCTCAAATGTCTGCTTTTCTATCAAAGTGTTAAAGCGTAGGATTAGCACAGTGCCATCCACGCCGAGATAGAAAGGGACAAACTCATTTGCCATTTCTACAGCAAAGTTTTCAAGCATAGGACTAGCACAGTGATATTCAAGCCGAGTAATAAAATGACAATAGACTTTTAACATTTCAGGCACAGTATTACAGCTTTGAATGGTAAAATACCAACCAAGCCAACCTGAAATGAATAAAAGCAACCCCTGACATGTGTTTCGCTCTCATTAGAGCTCTACCGAGAGGTATAGCTTTGTCCAGACACAAGGGAGCACCCAGTATAGGTCAAAACAATACCCTTTCAGGCTTAGAGTGACACATAAATTATGCAAAAAAGAAACAGAGAATTCTGGCTAGTTCTCAAGCTTAGGTTGAAAGCAGCTCCTGTATAGAGCACCCTCAACACCAGTGACACTCTAAATTTGGTCATCTCAGATGTCTGCTTTTCTATCAAAGACTTTGATAGAAAAGCAGACATTTGTCACTATAAATACAACATCCAGAGTAAGAGGGGCAGTCCTCGTGGGAGGCTACAGCAGGAGAAAAAGAGGTACTAAGGAGAGACTTAGAAACAAATTAACCAATGAACAAAAAACAATTCAAAAAGACACTCAAAGGAGCCAATTAAGTACATAGCCAGAAAATGGGCAGGATGTCAAGCCCATATTCTGAAACCAGCATGTCTCGAAGAGACAGCGCAAGTGTTAAGCGAGACCTAGAAATGTTAAAAGGAATACAACACTCAATAATTCATCACTGAGCCTATATTCACAGTGTGGGGATGAAATGTTAGGGAAGAGTGATGAAAGATAAATCAGGGCTGATAGAGATCAGAAATGAAAGGGTGATGGATGGGGATAAGGACTGAGACTAAGGCATGAAGAGTAAGTGGTGCGAGATGAGAAGTACTGCATGAGGTATGAGGAGCAAGAGATAAGCAGTGAAAAATGGTAAACGAGGGATGAGTGATTAGGAGTGAAGGCTGAGAAATGAAGACTGAAGAGTAAGAGGACAAAACCAAGGATGAAGGCTGAGGGATGAGGAATGAGAAGTAAGGGATGAGAGTTAAAGAGTGAGTAATTGTTAGTGAGAGATTAAGACAGAGGTGTGAAAGGTTATTGAGGGACAAGGAATATTTAGTGATGATAAAGGATGAAGAGTAAGAGAGGAGAAGTGTAGGACAAGCAGTGAGAGAAGAGAGGTAAAGAATGAGGTAAAAATGAGGTGTGAGGGTTGAAAGATGAGTGATGATGACTGAGTGTTGAGGCCTGAGCAGTGAAAAATGTGAAGAGTGTGGGACAAGGAATCTGGCAGGAGGAGTAAGGTGTAAGCGATAAGGTATGAGGAAGGAAAGAAGACGTGTAAAGGTCTCGGGATGAAGAAAGAGAAGTGAAAAATTAGAAATGGGGGCTTCGGGATAGGAAGCAAGGAATGAAAAGCAATGAGGTCAGAATGAAAATTGAGGAATGGGAGATGAAGATTGAGGGATGAAAAGTCTGAAGTAAGGCAATAAAGAGATGAAAATGAAACTGAGGAGTGAGAGATGATGAATGAGAGATAAAGAGTGAGGTATGAGGTGTGAAAGTAGAAGAGTGTCGGATGGGATGAGGAACTAGCACTGATAAATAAGAATTGAATGGTGACGTGGAGAATGGGGGTTAAGGAGGGAGGTTTGATGAATGAGGGGTGATCACTGAGTCATGAGGACAAAGGAAATTGGAGATAGGGATGAGTGATAAGGAATACGTAATAAGAACAGAGGCATGTGGTGTGAGGTATTAGATTGCCCTAAAATAGACAGGGTGGTGAACATTTTAGGATACCATAATTTGTCAATTGCACTTATCAAGCAAAGCGAAAAGAAGAGGTGAAATCCAAGAGGTATAGAATGAGCGATTAGGTGTAAAAGGTGAGGAAGAATGAAGGGAGGATGAGGGAAGAAGGATGAGGGTCCAGGGCTTCTGGACCATTTGATTGTTGTTAAGGACACACTGAACCTCCAAAAGGACCTTCTTGTAAGAAGATTCAGAAGTTTGAGATCATTTGGAGCATTTTTGTCAAAAATCTCCTTAACTTGACCGACCTGTCGTCAACAGCCAAAACCGGCGACATCAAACCGCGACTTGCCCTTGTCAAGCTGGCCAAATAACCACTGCCACTACCTGGGGATCTGAAATTTATAATTATGCAATCACTACAATGATCCTTGGGTCCCGACATCAACCACCCCACTCTCCATGTGAGCTAAATCTCATTTGCCATGTAATAGGGGAACTTCCTCTGTTGGGCCAGCCAATTTAAATCATGTATTAGTTAATTCGTCCTAGCCCTACTTACGATTCATTGATTCACATTCAACTCAGGAACTCTTACCAAAACAAGTACATAGGCGCAAGATGCTGTGGTGAGATCGGTCACTGGTTGCCTCTGTATGGATACTGGGGTATTTAGAATAGGTGACTGTATCCCCGCAGCTCTAGTGTTAAAGGACAACGAGGCCTTATTAACTGCTAATGCTGTGTATGTGTGCAAAGTACCTGCAACCTCAGTCCCTTTACCATGGCTAATTACAGCATCTCTAGGTAAAGTGGCGGTGTAGCTGGTGCTAGAGTCCTTAACCAGTTTGAGTTGGCAGTTGGAGGTCATAACCTGGGCACCATCCTCTACTACTGGTATTGAACATACAACTTGCTTTTGCAGGGATAAAACGCAACCGAGACCCCTTTGGATGGCCTCCAACCGCACTAGCAATGAGAAAAGTTCTTTATGTGGATAGTCTTTAATTTTTTCCAAATTGAACTCTGACATCCGCAGCCCCAGGAGGTGTAAGCATGATCCCCTCTAGGATAGAATTATTAGGGTCAATAAAGTTCGAGTCAGCATATGGGCTAGCAGGGGCTAGAGGGGACTGAGACGTGTGCTGCTGTTTAGGCGGTTTGGTGGCTCAAGAAGGTCGAGATGTAACATTCAGGCACGCCCCTGTTGGATTATGGGACAAATTTGCCTCCTCATCACTGGCTTGGTTGTTACCCAACCTCAAATGGTCCACTGCACTATTTGTACCAGTTGGGCTGCATGATAAGGAGCCGTCCAAGCTTGAAACATTTAGGACTTCCTGAGACAATATTCTCTCAGTCAAGGCTATTTCTGTGGAAATTATCCCCATAGTCCTCTGCAACATTTTATCGATGCAAGTAGTCTTAGAGGGAGAAGGTTCTTTCGCCTCAACCTCCTGGGGTTTGCGTTTTCCCATTGTAATTTGGCGTTATCAAAACCTCAAGATCATGAGAGGCAGTATCCACAGAATAGCAACCAGGGTAGAGCTATACCCAAACACGTTAACACCCCCATGCTATTCAGCTCTCCAATACAATAATAGATAGACCCCAGGATCACGAGGATAGAGGGTGGGCCCAGCCTCCTCCGGGCTCTATCAGGGGTAAGGACATGTCAGGCCGTGGCCCGCGCTGCAGGAGTTTGGGGATTGCTTTAAGCGCTAAACACACTCCTCCCCTGGCTGCAGGTGCACGCCTCCTGGAGCGATGGCAGCTAGGACATGGAGTCCCCAAACAGTGGTGTAAGTCCAAAGAGTAAAATGGGGGATGGATGGTGACATGGTGGGAATGTTTATACACACTGATTCCAGGACAAAAGCTCTAAATCTAATAGTATCTGAAGCGCCATCTCGACCCTATTGTAGCTTTGATGAATGCCACTATGGTTTGGAGATGCCGTCCTGATGTGTTAAAAAATGTTCTGAGAAAAGAGGGATACTGTTGTACTGTTAATCTATTAAAATATATGCTGCCCCATGTGTTAAGGCACTGTATTTACTACAGGGAAGTTTATTGTTTTGTATAGAGTTCATATAACACAAAAGTGAATTTAAAATAAATAAAAAAAAAATTACAGAATGGTTTAAATATGAGAACTCTTGAAATTGATATAAATAACTGTGAGGCGAATAACACTTTTCTTGAAATTAATATATGCATCACTGGAATTGGATATGAATCACATTGTGTTGCATAGAATACTGAATGAAATGGATAAGGATGTGAAAGAATCGGATATGGTGAATTGTGTGTATAACACATACTGAAAAGCACGTGACACCGACAGCCAATCACTGTTGGATCTTCTGACGCCGCATTTTGGCGCAGGGAAGTTAATGGTTCAGTGCGCTGGTGGGCGTGGATCCTGTCGGAGGTCAGGGAGCTGTGGCCCTTGCGTTCACCCCATACCACGAGCTCCGCTCGCATTTATGAACGGCAGGGAAATCCTGGAGTGTCCATGCTCATTATTGCTACTCAGTGCGGAGCCTTGATGACCATCAGCGGCTGGAGGAGTGAGGCGGGCATGGCCAGGCTTGCTCCGTGCTTGATGCATCTTTGGGCCCTTTGACACGGCGCATGTCCTATAAACTGTTATGGGAACTAAATTTCCTACGGCTGCGAAGCACTGCAGCCGCGCTCTCAAGTGTCCATCAGCGCCACCCACCTGAGCTCTAGCCGTGTGTCGCTGCTGTATCGTAGCGAGGAGCCACTGCTGCCCCTCGGAGATGCATATTTTTGGTTGAGAGAGGCTGTGGTGGTGATAGCGTCTGCGGCCACGAGGCCGTGGCCGGATGCGCTAGCGGTGAGAACACCGTTCTACTCGGCGTGCCAGCGGACTCCGCTCTCCCTTATGAGCCCCTGTTGGTCAGCCGGCCCATGTACGGAGGTAGTACGAGCAGGGCCGGCTTTAGGGCGGTGCGACCGGTGCCACCTTCCTGGGGGCGCCGTGTTTGAAAGTTTATTGTGCCTTTGAAGCAGCTGCTGCAGCGTTTCTTTCCCCCGGCAATTACCAGGCCTCACATAAATGTCAAGATAACTTGTGTGATTAATTATCTTCCTGGAGAGAGATCAGCATTTTGTATAGTTTAGGTTTTGACTTGGGTGAAGTTAGTGCAGAGGGTTAATATGCCTGCTGCAAAGAACGTGTACCAAGTAGATTGCAGAGTGCGTGTGATGTAAACTGATCAGCTGGTTACTGCTTTCACAAGAGACATCCTTTTATTACTTGCAATTTATAACTTAAAGTCCTAATATAGAATAGTGAGCTATTAACTTTAATCCTAGAACTGCATACACACTGCAAAGTATACATTATTAGAACATTGATTAATGTTGCAAAAAGGGTTAATTTGGCTAGAAATCGATTCTTATTATTAAAGAAAACTCCCAACTATGCTGTTTATTTTTCGACTCGGAGTTTGTGCTTCTCCACACCAAGCACTCAAACTATACTGCCTACCAGTATGGATGACATGTGACTCCTACACTTTTAGTCCTTTGGCTTATGTAACATTTCCTAGACACTGATTTACACACGTATGATTGATTGTCTCTGTGTAATGTGTGTGTGATGCAAAGTGCTCGGACACCCTACACTGGTATGAGTGGCGCTATATAACTAATTCAATGCATCTGAGAGAGTGTGGTCATGGAGACTTGGGGGCATATCAACAACAGCCGGCGATAATTATCGCTGAGCGCACTTAGCGCTCGGATAATTATCGCTGGCTAGCGCCGATTTTTATCGCTGAGATAGCGTGCTATTAGCAACGCTTATCTCAATAGCGATAAAAATCCTGGTGCTAAGTGGCTAACGTGAATCTCACGTTAGCTTGTTGATAGGGACAGACAAACTTAGCCATGATATCCTCCTTCCATAGGATATCATGGCTAAGTCAGAAAAATACCAGACGTAAAAAAGCAGCGTTAACCACGATTAGCGCTGCTTTTTTTGTCTCTAACAGGGTTAGCGATATTCTTGATAATAGGAGAAATGTCGCTTAGCGACATTTCTCCTATTATTTTACTCTGGAACGCCCCCTTTGCATCTCATTAGAGATGCAAGGGGAACCGTAGAGTAAAAGGGTGCTAACATGCGAATTTGCATGTTAGCACCCTGTTGTTGATCGGGTGCTAGTTTTATCTCTGCTTTTTTGGCTTTTAAAGCCAAAAAAGCAGAGATAAAGCCCTTGTTGATATGCCCCTTGGTCACTGTTAAAGGGTGCTAGTGAGAGAATCCGTGGTGGAGGTGGTCATTGGGGGGGGTCGACAACAAACATTGTCGCAGAGGGCGCCACCAGCACTAAAGCCGGCCCTGAGTACGAGCTACCTTCCGGATCTCTACTGGCGCCCTGGAAAGTGCTACTGTACGAGGCTCCATTGCTACATGATGTCCATCCTGCTCCTAGCCGTGCAAGCTGTTACCACACTCCTTATAAGGCCCTCAAAGTAGTGTGCCATTAAATAATGAAAGTGATGGAGATAGATGCTTCGGCATCAGATCAGCGCTCTATAACAAGGTGATGCAATTTTCATCTGGGCCTGCATCCTGGCTAAACATGGGCTGCGCGCTGAATCAGCATCTTGCCAACCCTCCCGATTCATGTGGGAGACCACCGATTTCAAGGCTAGTCTCGCACCTCCTGATTCCTGCTGAGAAAACCCTGATTCCTCTGTGGGCTTCTCCGGACAGGCACAGTTTGTGTGACTCAAAGTATCCCTTACCAGTGCCAGTGATCTTCTCTCCCTGCAGGCCAGTGTACATTTTTGTCATGCTCTCTGCTGGCCATGGCACTTTCTTCGTGCTCTGGGAAAAGCAAATAGGTCACACCTATTGTGTACAAGTGAGTGGATTGTGGAAAAGGGAGCTAAGCAGTGTAGTCAGTCAGGGAGCGGAGAGCGTTGAAGACACACAGTTAAGGGTGAAAGTTCCAGAAACAAGCCATTGGCTCTCTGGTGCTCAATAACAAAGAGGGCAAGCAGTTATTTCAAAGATGCTCACTAGCCCAGCTAATCAGCCCTAGTGATGAGCTGGACAAGTGTAGATCACAACCCCCATTAATGAGCTAAAAAAGCAGATAGTGGTGAGAGGCTAGCAGAGTCCTGTAGTGTGCACCTATTCAAATAAATCAGCAATTTGGAAGCGGCTTTTGAGACCCTCTGAAGAATTACAGAAGTATTGACATGATGCCCGAGAACAATATTTGCAGTCTTGTAGTTGTATCTTGAGAGCCACTTTTGTAATCGTCTGTAGAGTGAAAAATGTTCAATGTGATCCTTATCAGCTATTGTCCTTATTTTAGTTTGTAAAATATGTACCACGGCTCTGTGTTGAGAAAGTGGTCTTTTTAACCCCTTGCCTGCTCATGACGGAACCACTCCGTCATGAGCCACGGCCACCGTGTATGGTGTTCAGTGGGGGGGCGGGGGGGGGGGGGGGGGGGGAGGATGTGGCACTATGGCCAAAGCTGCTGAATTTAGAATTGAGAAACCAGTGTTAGATTTGGTGGTCTCTAGTTGGCATAGGTAGGTACCTGTGACAAATAGGGACCCTTGCATCTAGTCAGGGTAAGGGGGTACACTCCTAAAATAACCCCTGCTCCCCCCCATGGTAGCTTGGCACGAGCAGACAGGCTTATCTCAGAGGCAGTGTGTAAAGCATTTGTGAACACATACAGTAATCAAGTGACAACACTACAGATGGACACCACACCAGGTTTATATCAAAAGTATTCTTTGTATAGACTTATCACAAGACCACAAATGACAAAAATCCACAATACTGTACTTAAAATGGTAGAATTAGCTTAGTTCTCTTAAGATGGTAAATGCGACACTCCGAGTTCAATATACCTTAAGATGCGTAACGCAAGACAACAAAAGTGTTGCAAGGATGGTGATGCGTTGAAGATCTGGTGCAAAGAAACAAAGATGGCGTCTTCTTGGTGCGACACGATGCGAGTCGCGACACGCTTCCCGGTGATGCGGCGACATCTGATGCGACGTTGATCCTCTTCTCTGGTGATGCGAGTTGCTTCGCCAACGATGCAAGCTGTGTCAGACCCTGCGACACGCTTCCCAGTGAGGCGGCGGTGTCTGATGCAACGTCGATCCTCTTCTCCGGCGATGCGAGGCACTTTCTCGTTGTGAAGTGGCAGTGCAGTGACGCACTTCTTGCTCATGAGTCACGCTTGCAGTTCCTTGCGACACGCAGTCCCTCAGAAAGCCTCGCAAAACAGCAGGCACTTCCAAATAACTCTTGGGGAGCTGGTGGGTGAAGTCTGTTGTCCCTGAGACTTCAGCATGAGGCAAGCTCTTTTCTCAAGCCTTAGGAGATCCTTCACAAGTTGAATAAAGTACACAAAGTTCCTTTCTCCTCTCTTTGGCAGTCAGGCAACCACTGCAGGCCAATCCCTCAAGCTTAGGGATAGTCTCTCTGGTCTCTGTCTCTCTGGTTCCGCTCCTCAGCAAAGGTTTCTTCTTGTGTGCCAAAGTGATCTAAAGTTCTTGGGTCCCAATATTTATACCCAGTTTCTCTTTGTTCTCTGAAGGCAGAGAGGCCTTTGCCTAGTCCAAACCAGTTCTGGTCAGTCCTGGAGCCCTCTGTTTACATGACTCCTTTCCTTTCACAGTGCAGGGCAGAGACATCAGACGCACCACATGAGGTGGAGCCAGCATTGTGGAGGGAAGGCACAGCCCTATTCAGGTCCCAGGTGCAACTCCTCCCACCCATCTACATGGAGATCTCTATTCAGCCCTGTGCTGACTCACCCTGTCTCCTGGAATTTCCCCAGCCCCTGTCACTCAAACTCCAGACAAGTAATACACAACCTAGCAGAAGCATGTTTGGATGGTTAGACAAGAAAATATCTACTTTCAAAAAGTGGTATTTTCAAACCCAGAATGTTAAAAACAACTTCACTAAAAGATGTATTTTATCATTCTGAGTTCAGGCATACTAAACTCGAATTTCTACCATGATGCCTGAGTCAGTTAGGATTATAAGATGTAATAATCAAACTGCCCATTCTGGCCTATGGAGAACAGTTAGCCTTGCAATAGTGAAAAACTAAAATGCTGTCATTCACTATTAGGACATGCCACACACATCAGAGCTTGTCCTACCTTATACTTACAATGCACCCTGCTCTTGGGCCTACCATAGGGGTGTCTGATATGAAGAAAAGGGAAGGTTTAGGGACTGGCAAGTGGGTGCACTTGCCCAGTCAGCATGGCAGTACCAAACTCCACCCAGGATCTGCAATGGCAAGCCTTAGACACACTTTTACAGGCTGCTTCTGTGGGTGGGTCAACCAGTGCTGCAATTCGGATTACCAGCCCTGGTCACTCCTGGTGCACTGTACTAGGGTCTGACAGGTAATCCAAACCAGGCAATCATGGAATCACTAATCCATACATGAATTTACAATAGGGAGTACTTGTACTGTGGCAATGGATAGCAGTGGCACAGTGCCCAAAGCATCTAACACCAGCAAAAACACGAAGCAACAGCAAAAAATGAAAGGGAGACCCACGCCAAGGTGCCAGGTCTAACACTTAGCACCAGCAGGTGGAACCTAACAGTGGCACGTGTGGGTTAAACTCGAAGACCTGTCCACCACAATCCATACTGAAGTTCACCTCCAGACTTGCGGATGAGCCAAAGCAGCACACCCTAGCACAACAGTAACTGTCACTGAGGTCACAGGATCCCTGAGGCCAGTCTGCCTCACCCATTGGGACCTCAATTGGCCTTGTTTTATTAGTAGAAGTGCAACTCCCCAGGTATTGGTAATGTATGATTTGCACCCACTCCAAAGTATGTGGCTTATTTACAAGCCCCTATCGCCACCACAGCGTCACTTTCAGTGTGGATGTGATGGCGATAGTGGCCTCAGCTTATTTACAAGGCAGCAGTAAGCCACTTAACATGGCTTAACGCTGCCTTGTAAATAAGGCACCCCTCACGCTGTATTTAGCATGAAAGGGGAGGGCAATGGGTGTTGCAGTGGGCGTTCCACCCACCCATTGATTTTGATGCTGTCCCCTATTTACAAAGGATGCGTAAATAGAAGGCAGTGCCAAAATTAAGACCAGGGAAAATCTGGTCTTAAACAGGCGAAATGAGAAGAAATGCTTTATTTCTCCTCATTTTTGCTGTTTCCATGTGTGCTAACACACCTCGAATGAGCAAAGAGGTTGGAGATCCTTCAAATCCCATGCACTTATTAAGAAAAACGCACTATAAGTATCATTGCAGTCCATTATCCAAAGCGGAATCTGGGCCAGGATAACATCTAAAGGAAATATACCAACAATGATACATCATTCCTTTGCTATGTGAACAAACCTCCCTTCTCTCGACAGATCCTAGGATTGGAGGAGGTGCAAGGGAACAAGCAGTGGAAGTAGGGAGGTGTGGGAAACAGGGAAAGTGCAACAAAGGAAAAAGCAGTGGTGGGGTCGGGGGAGGTGGTGATCAGTGGACGGGGCATGAGGGCGGGTGGGAGGGGACAGAGCTTGTAAAAGCATGAGCTCTCTGTAGAGTGCTGAAAAAGAAATAAAAAAAGTAGGTCCAAAAGTGATCGTAAAAGCGGGAGCAGTGGTTGTTTTAAAGTACTTGGTCCATACTCTGGTCGGAGGGCTAAACACTAAAAGAGGCATTACCATACATGCCAGCGGCAAATGGTGACAAAGAATATGAGACAGACAATGGAGTGAGCAAATGGGAAGCATGTGGGCTGGCTAAGGCCCACATATTCAACACAGCAGTCTCCTTGATGCAGTACATGCACTGTCTATCCAAGACCTAAAAAAAACCTGGTGTGAGAGCCTCAGTCGCACCAGCAATCCCTGCCTGCCCAGAGCAGAAATTAATATACTTCACCTGTTGCAGTTCTTGCACCGGGTGACTGCTGCTCACATCAGAGAAAGGACCTGTCTGTGGTGGCTCCCGAAACTGACGAGAGGCACCTAAGAAATACCCTCCAAAGAATAAAAGAGATGAGGGTTTACTACTCTATAGTAGTCCTCGAATACTTGGTGAGTATTTGCCAACCTCGCAGTACTTTTGACAAGTAGGGAGAGTAAAAATACGGGCATGTTACATACATGCAAACATTTTAGAACAGCAAAAAGGGAGATTTTGAAAACAAAAATCGAGCTAAAGGTTCTTGCCCACTGACTTCTAATGAAGCAGGGGCTATTTCAGGATGGAGACACCTAAAAGAAAGCCATTTTTGGCTTCAGAATCAGGAGTCTCCAAGTCTGTTGGAATGTATGTGTTGGTGCGGATTATGAGCTTGAACAAACATGGGCCAGCAACCCTGGACGTGTGGGCTTCCATTTGTCCCTGTCTATAACCATTTAGTTCTTGGGCACAGAGGAAATGTCAACTGTAGTCGAGCGATAATGTAACATAATGCCCCCTCTGCCTGGTGTCTAAATTTTGAAAAAGCAGCCAAGTCGTCCCATGTCATGTGCGACTACTTCACCCAGCCCTGACTGTTTATTACACTACTCAACATTGTGAGCCTTGTAGTTTTATTTTTACAATTAAAGTATGGCCATAGATAATACAGCATGTTCAGCGCGGATGCCCAAACAGCCAGAGCTTAGGGATTCTGCCGACAGGGACTGCTCTTGTGTGAGTTGGACAACATGTTTGCCACGTTCTCTCTGCCTGCCACAGCGCTTTCTCTGTGCTCCTGACAGGTACAGGAAAAAAATTGTATTTACACTTCTGATATCTGATCCTGCGGAAGCACATTTGCAAGTCCCACACATGACAATAGACCTGATTCAGGCCTCATTAGAAGTCAATGGGAAAAAAACATTCTCCCGTTTATTTTTTTAAAAACCTCCGGCTTTCCTCTTCTAAAATATTGGCATGTATGGGAGTGCTTTGATAGTATACACTCCTCGTCGCTTGTTCCCATTATCTGCTGGACTCTCAGCGCTGGATTCTGTCTGCGGCCACCATGACTCCTGCCTCTGTCTAGGGTTTACATGCTTTTCACTGCTGACCGAAGGGCTGACGCCTATCTGCTGCCTACACTTTCCCTGCCAAGCTGTTTACTAGCTGTCTCTAACCTTGCTATAATTTCCGTGCCTCCCGAGCATCAGGAGTTTATTCTTAGGAGGCACACTGGGTGCATGAGTACCTCTCAGACTGCTGACTGGCACCACTGGGGTGTCACAGGCCTTCCATCTTCTTACCATCGCCAGTGGAGGCATTGTTTCTACTAAGTTTCTCCTGAAGAAGGAGATCACTGGAGGACCCTTGATGAGTGTACACTACTTTCCACAGTTCTCTCTATTAATGATATGCACCCAGCGGGGGGTGGTCCCTTTAGGGCTCCAGGGCTAAGCCCCCACCTTGTTATACCAAGAGAGAATAATAATCTTTTATTCACTTTGGTATAAAAAGAAAAGGTTAAGGCAGCTCTGTTAGAGACAATGTCTGGTGCAGGCACATAAAGGCACCTGCACCAGCCATCAGAGAGTATCTGCGGCTGTTGAAACCCTCAGCTCTGGCCTCAGGCCCCTGACATTCCTTAGTGCCTCCCAATCTGTGACGTGATAAAGTGTCACAGATAAAGTTAGACACCGGTGTTGCAGCCTGAAGCCCTGCAGTGCCTGAGGCCACATATCAATCTGCAAGTCACCCCACCCTTTCCGAGCTTGTCCCAGAGTTGGGAAAGGGTGGGGTGAATGAGCAGAGTCTGAAAACTCGAATCTGCGACTGCACAGGTTTGAGGTTTCAGTTTTAATTGTCCAAAGCTGAAAGGTTCAGCAGCAAAAGGGACCTGCATAGACAGCAAGGTAAGTAAAAAATGCTTTTAAATAGTGTGTATGTATATGTGAGTGTGTGTCCATGAGAGTGTGTGTATTTGTGTGCATGTATGTGTGAGTAAAAGAGTGTCAATGAAGGAGTGAGTCAAAGTGAGGACTGTGAGTGATAAGAGTGAGAATGAATGAGTGAGGGAAACAGACAGAGAGTGTAACTGAATGTTACTGTTTGTGAGACTGAGGGAGTCTTAGTGAGTCAGAATGAGTGGGACAGTGAGTCAGTGTGAGAGAGTGATACTGAATGAGTCAGAGTGAGCAAGAATGATTGTGTCTGAGGACCTTTGGAGTTTGTTGAGGTCTCAGTGGCAGGAAGAGACAGTCTTTACGGATTGTCAAGTCTGGCAGTGGCGGGCAAGGTTTCGTGCCCAAATGTCCACAGCAGGTTTTCTGTTCTTGGGGTCAATAGCTCTTCTTTGTCCTTTCTCTTAGGTCCATCAGATCTGAAGTTTAGCGGCTTAGGTATGCCGCCTTATATACTAAATGTAGGGGCATTAAATGTAGTACCAGGTAATGTCCATTTCGCCATCTCCCTTAGGTTGACTATACCCTCTGTATGACCCCTCCCACTGGGGAATGGGTATACCCATAACATGATGATTTCCCTCCAAATCAAGATTGAGGGGAATGAAAAATGTGTTTCACCTCGCCTGCTACACCTTAGCCGAGGTGCTAGCTGAAGGTGGGCATGCCTCCTGTGCTTTCTAGTATTCCCACCTGTCCTCCTGCCAAGAGTGAGGTTATGACAGGAGTTTTGGCATCCTCCACTAGTTGGAGCTGCCTGCTTTACATTTCAAAGATGGAATGGCCTTTGAAGCTTTGCACCCTGGAAGGCTGTTCCTGCCCTGGAGGAGGTGTGAATCACCTCCGCTGGGAGGAGACTTTGTTCCCGGCCTCTGAGAGCACAGGCTCTCACCCCATGAGGTCAGGTACACATCTAGTGGTGGCAGCTGGCTGGGAATGGTCAGTAACCACACTAGCAGTCTGTAGGTTTTCAGGGGGCATCTGATGTTTGGTACCAAACATCTGTGGGTACAGTGAAGCTACCATGGAGCTAGCAAACTAATAATGACAAGTGTCCTGCCCATGTACTCGATATGGCTTTTCTGTGCACTTACAGTATCCAAGAATGGACTTAAATATTGTAGGGGCATATCTGTTCCCGCAGCAAAATCCACACCTGAAGTATAGTGTACCCTGCCTTAGGGCTGGTAAGGCCTGCTGTAGGGGTGACTTACCTATATCACAGGCAGTGACTGTAGTTGACTCTTCTAGTTTTGCTTGCATCAAGGCATGCAGCCTGCAGTCGCAGTTTGCATATCCTTGGTGAGGGGACCCTAGTATCGCACAATTGGTGCTGCAGCCCCAGTGGTCCCTCTTCAGTTCCTATGCCTTTGGTAACAGACGTAGCCTCTACTAGGGACCTATAAAGTGGTCTGAAGCTGTGCCAGTTGTAGGGAGCACTTGCACTGATCAGCAGTGGCAAAGTGCCCAATGCATCTAGACCAGCAAAAACGAAATCCAGCACACAGCAAAAATACAGTGGGCAGAGGCAAAAAGACAGGGGAAACCACGCCAGGGATGCCAGGTCTAATACTTTCTCCATTTATTAACTATGAAGACTGCTTTTCTAATGCCTATTAGAAATCGACCAGAAGGGTCAGCGAATTGCAGGCACTCTCTGTTCACCCTCCGTACAACATCTTCTATCCGGACAATCTGGTACTTTGGACACATGCCTCCTTCCTGTAGGTTGTGATTCCTTTCCATGTAGGCCAGAATATCACACTGCCTAACTTCTTTTCTCCACCTCACACTTCAAAGGAGGAGAGACTTCACGGTCTGGACCCAAAGAGAGAGTAGTAGCTCTACCTTGATCGCACAAAGGAGTTCCAGGTAGACGATCAACTCTTTGTGGGGTACCTAGGGGCTAAGAAAGGGAAGGCTGTGCTGAAACTGACCTCCTCAAGAGGGATAATGCTTTGCATAAATATCTGCTATGCATTGACCAATGTGTTTATTCAAGACAAGGGAACCCAAGAGGTGTACAAGGACCTTGGGTCGCAATTTACTATAAAAACACTGGTCCTTGTTGAAGGTCAATTTTTGGTGAAAATAAATATAGAAGGAAATCAGTTCTATATAATTACTAACCAGCCGGATAGTAAGATTTAATCAACAAAAATATCTGGTGGTCACACTGCATATGAATAAAGTGGGACACAGTCCTGTATCCAAAGCATACATGTGGAGACAATTAACAGAAAGGACAAACAATCAGGCAAAACAAAGTGCTTGTTTGTAAATGTAACGGGTTTAAACAAGCGTAATAATCAATAACAGCTGCTACACGTTACATCTACATAAGTGTGTGTGCACGGTGTTTTTAAAAGTCGACGACGTTTTGATTCCTTTTACATGGTTATTGGGATCAACATCAGGACAACATTAGATAAATGCCTGAAGGACATACATCTTAGTATAAACCGTAATAGGTACTAAGTGCTAGGAGTCCGTGGCCACTAGGTGGTTCAATGCTAAGCGACGGGAGCGGCTCGGGGTGCTTGAGTCGGTTTAAATCAGCGCTAAGGAAATGCCGTTGCTTGGGGTCTTGAAGTTAGGCATAATATGCCATGGTAGTCAATTATTTGAAATAGCGGGCGTTGCTGAAAGCAAGGGTTCTGTTTACCGTGTACCACGGTAGCTTCGGCTGTATGGATGCCCGCAGTGCTCTAAGCAAGGGGTCCGTGTGTAGGATCTGGCAGTAGGGGCTGCACGTCAACGTGGCACATATGACTTTCAGTGTAGGCAGCCGGTCGGTGCTCGAAAGCAGGGGGTCCTAGACGGCAGGATGACCGTCAGTGTGAAGCACGGTGGCTTAAATGGATGAAGCAACCCCCTGAGGGCTTACGTACTCATTCCACCAGAGCCAAGGCTGCGACCACTGCGTTTGCCCAAGGAGTCCCTGTCCTGGACATCTGTCAGGCAGCAACATGGGCATCTCTGCACATGTTAACCAAGCACTACTGCCTGGACAGTCAGGTCCAGCATGCTTCTTGCTGCTCACAAAAGCCAAGTGCAGCAGATTCAGTCTGCCTGGCATCCTTTTGCAAGCTCAGCATTTTCTGAGCAATGACTAATGATGAGGGTCCAGACTTGCACAGTTCATCAGCCTGAGGGGGGACATCCTATGACACTCCTAGTTCCTCTATGACCGATGGCTCCCAGGCCATGACAAACCTACTTTTGCCATAGTTCCTCTTTGTGTTACTCTAAACAGGCCAAAAATGCAATGTGTCAGAGCAAATCCACTATGACAAAGGTCTTTGGCCACACTAAACCTGGGCTCTGAGGCTGTGGGTGTGAGTGGGGAGTGTACCATGGTAATCCTAGTGCCGTCCCACATCTAGCACTAAAATGCAGTTTGAAGCACTCTCTGTACCTAGAACAAACCCAGAGACTGACTCCTGGTAGGTCACAACAAAGCACGGTCTATCAGTAAAAGGCATTAGATACAAAAGAATAGTCTTGGTATCCTTTTCTCTCTCTGTCAATTGTTAGATGTGGCTCAACAGAACTGTTAAGCATGATTGGACATTACAGTGCCAACAGCATGACCACAGCCTCCCCTGTGAATATTCTGTAGCATTCCGAGAGGTCATCTCTGCCCATTCAAGTCAGCCTATTTGCTTCTGGGATGCAGTTCACACATTTTGCATACCTATTACCAGGTTTGAGAACAGCTTGGGAGTTGGCAAAAGTGAATGCTATTTAGCCTTGTGAGAGAGATCAGGCAGAATAATGTTAACTTTCTTTTAATATTTCTATTTATTATAAATTCAAAATCACTCTGACTCTCTATAGAGGACAGCAAAACCTCAAACATACATGGACGTCATTGGTAGGCTTTCAGGTCTATGAGATTGACGGCTTTGTGATCCAAACAGCACAGCAGGGAAGGGTGTGGCTGGAATCCGTGCTGCCTGTTTTCTTCACGTGTTTTTCAATGTGTTCCTGTCCACAATCCCTCCTCTTCCTGAGCAGCCCCGTTCAGTGTCCAAGTGAGCTCTGCAACTTGCATTGAACTCCACTGTGATTGGCTGTCAGAGTCATGTGCTTTTCAGTATGTGTTATACATACAATTCACCATATCCAATTCATTCATATCCTTATCCAGTTCATTCAATATTCTATACAACACAATGTGATTCATATCCAATTTCAGTGGTGTCCCTATTCATATCGAGAACAGTGTTATTTGCCTCACTGTTAGTTATATCAACTTCAAAATGTGTCTTATTGAAACCATCCTACTGGCTAGTCGTTCAAATGTATGTGTTTCGTAGAAGCTTGCTTTTGTTTGGTTTATGACCTTTATTTCTCCCACATTTTACCTCTGTTTGCGCACTCTTCTCGCAATGTTCCTTTATTTTTGGATTTGTTTAAAATGTATGCAATACCCTTATTCCAGAAGCAACATTTTACTTAGTTTAATTAGGTGAATTTATATTTTTTATATTTTTTGCTTTCTGGTTGTGCCTCTTTTATTTATGTGCAGGCTTGACACGTTTTTTACGGATGTTCCTTTAGGATGTGTAGTGATGTCACTGGGTTACTGTATGTGTTTACAAATGCTTTACACACTGCCTCTGAGATAAGCCTGTCTTCTCGTGCCTATCTACTAAGGGGGTGAGCAGGGGTTAATTTAGGAGTGTACCCCCTTACCCTGACTAGACACAAGGGTCTCTATTTGGTCAAAGGTGCCTACCTCTGCCAAATAGACACCCCCAAATCTAACACTGCCCATATGGTTCATTCAGCTGTCATCAGGGCCTCTCTAACTTCCTGACTATGGGTAAGTATGCAGGGTATACCAATAACATTTTTTTACGGAATCCCTGCAACTGTCCAGAAAAAGGTAATCTACAAACTCTCACTTGGTTGCCTGAGCATTAGGGTTAGGAAGGGAGGAAAAGAAAGAGCTGCAGTCTTCCAAGTTCCCAGGAGCAGGTTGTCATAAGAAGCATGCGGCATGGCCTAGAGTGGCGCTCCCCCATCCCGCAAACCTCGGATCAGGCTGGGGAGCTTCTGTCTCAATATCAGTAGTCCTGGGACAAACAAGGATGGAGGACATCAGGTGCAATTCTAAAGTGGCTGCCTCAATCAGAAGTTTGGCGGTATTTAGTGTACAGAAAGTATTTTAAACTTGTTAGCTCGTAGGGCAAATATTGGTTAGCTCAGTCTACGTTGCTTGAACCCTCCTCTGGGACAGGAGGCTCATGCGGTGGCACAAACAGTCTTAGTTTTTGATGCATTTCTGCACAAAAGGTGCAGTGCTTTGAAAAGTAAGGAAAAGGTAGGGCCTGTTGCAATGCATGATCTTAAGTAGCACTGGATACAGCATTGCACAGTGTATTCCAGCTTGGCACAGTTTTCAGTTAATGTCAAACACCCACACCGGGCCTCTTGGACTGTTAGCGTGAAATACAGAACGATGGAAAGAGTGATGTTCTCGTGTGTCAGAACGTCACTGTCTGCTTTTCTCAGGCCAGGTGAACATTCTAGAGATAATTGAGCCCCATGTGAGAGGCTAGGACCCAGAGATCTGTAAGCCCTTTCCACAGCGAACAATGCGAAAAGCTGTCAGCTCCACAAAGGTATTTAAGAAGCCATATTGCCTGTGTTTGTTGCCTCAGGCATAAGTATGACTCATAGGTTGTTGCATTATGATCTGGCTGCAAGTGCTCGCTCTTCACTTTTATGACATTTAGTACTTAAATGATGTTTACTATTTTTTTCATTGTAGTCAGCTGTGTTGCGCTAGTTTCAGCTATAGTAATCAATTTTTCTTGCTTGCTGAGAGCAGTGGTTAGCGTGTCCACTCTGGAGTAAAGCATTTCAATCTTGTTATCTATAGATGTCAAGCTTTACTGGATATGTACTAGGTGCAAATTATTTTTGTCGTCATCCGTTTCCATGATGGCTCCCTGAGAGGATAATGCTTGTTCCGATGAGTGAGCTATGTCTGTCCTCTTGGTTTCAAAGTCCAATTTAGCTTACATGGTGTCATCCTTCCCCATCATGCATACAAGGGTATAGGCAATTGGGCACTGCATGAAGCTCCCAGATGCACAGTAGAGGTAGGATATGTGATCATTGGTGGATGCTGTGGTTGCTGGCGGAGCTCAGCTGTGAATAGAGGGCACACGCCCTACAGTACATATGCTGCAGATCTCAACATTCTCAATGCAGTCCACGTCCCTCCAGATCACCCCAACCTCGCTAGGACGAGGGACTGGACACCCGACAGAATTTTACACAATGAAGGCATTAAAGTCTATGTCCACTTTTGCTCCTGGCACTGGAAATACAGCAGGCTACCCTCAAGGTTAGTCCCAGTAACGATGCACAGCAGCCAATCAATTTGCTTTAGGGTTTCAAGGGGGCCAAATACAATGCAAGAGCCCATCCCAGGCCAAGCAATTGCAGTGGGGGCCAAGCTGTGCTGTGTAGCACCTGTACATACCACAGGGGTACTTTAAAAGGATATATGGGCCTCAGTGGTGGGCATCAGTAACATGCCGAGATGAGGGCGGCCCTGTCCTGACCCAAGACACCCCAAGGCCAAGCAGGCCCCTCTCGAACTCACAGGGCGCTCACCTGTCCCCATGGACATATATATTTTCCTCAGTGCCACTGCGGAGAGTAGGATCTGCTTTCTTTGGTTACTCCCACTTTTTGCTGGTGTTTCACTGTTTTTCGAATTTAGTATGGCTGTGTCCCTGCTATCCAGGACCCCAGCCTAGCTGCTTCCTCTCTAAATTGATTTCATGTACAATAGGTACACTCCAGTTTGGTTACTGGGGTACCCTTGTGAGTCGCTAGTATATGGTACACTAGGTACTAAGGGCATAGGTACCCCAGAGGCCTAACAGGGGCTGCTGCATGTATTATGCCACCCCTGAGAAGCCTTCCAAAATGACACCACAGGACTGCTACTGCAGCCTGGGTAAGGTGGTGGATGCACCTCTTACTAAGATATAGGTTACCTATATCTACCTTTAATCACTGCAAATATAAACCTATCAGTCACTCCTATGGCAGGCCTTATCAATCCTGAAGGCAGAGTGCTTGGTTTTGTGTGAGAGGGTGCCAATGCATGAGCTTGGCCCCATTGCAGCTTTCAGAGCCTATTCTCTGAGACTGTTCAGTGATGCAGCGAGACCATATACTCCTAAGTGCATTATAACCTCGCGGTAAATGCTAACTTTGGAATGGCTGCATGGAAACATGTAGTGTTTGGTGTCAAACACTTTGGAATCCTACCCCCCCCCCCGCCAGTCCTGGCAGCGGGGGTAGAATTCCACCCTTCTAGGGGGAGAGACATGTACACACTGGTCTCACTGGTAATAGTTTAAAAGAGCCCTGGCATCACAAAATGGATGCTGCAGCCACAGACACGAGTCTGGCCTCCTGCTGCTGACCGAACCTCCGGCAGGGGAGGCCTGGACAATAGGTTTCCTGTCACAGGGAGGTGTAACCACCTCCCGGACAGGCTTTAGTGTATTGGGGCTGGGTGGGTGCACTCTGAGAGTGCTTTGAAGTCAGCACTGGGGGCACATTTGGTGTCCCTGTGCATAGCCCAGTTCAAACCGGTTGCAGGGGCTACCAGCCCCTGCTCTGGCTCAAAACTGGACAAAGGAAATGGGTGTAGCCACCCCTCTTTCCAGACCCTCCCATAGGTGGGTCCCCAGAGTATGTCCAACCCCTTTCTTTAGTTTAGTCCATTGTTAATTGAGGCCGTCCTGAAGGGTCGGGGGCCCCGGTACTCGGAGGTTTGTGTTTGGATATATATATATATATATATATATATATATATATGGAAAATTCTCCAATTAAAGGGAGCCCCCATCCTGCAGGGCGGCTTCACAGAAAGGGGCATGGAGCATTCCATGATTTGGCACACCAAAGAAAAAGAGAAGTGAACCCCAACTCGGTAAATCACTGGCTTTATTGTGTCTCAAGGGTGGCAGAGCATCAGTCCTTACGAGTTTCGGTTGTTGGTCATGGCCTTGCTCACAGGTGAGGAAAGTCTCATTGAATAAACTCGCATCATTTAAATCACAATGATCACGTGACCCGGTGCAATCCTACATTTCCAAAAATGCACCGGGGTGTTGATGCAAACTGTGGTAGATGTACAATAATGCTGAATAGCATCTTGATGCCACAGTCTGATTAAAATCATTGCCCAGTGCTTGGACTGTGATGTAATGTAGATCTTGCTGGATAGCGTCCCAAATCGCAGTTTAAAAGTCTGCATGCAATGTAATGTTAAAAAAATGAAATGTCACATATAAATTGTGTAGCGTTTACCTTCCATGTTTAAAGTCCTCATGATGTACTGCCCATGGTATCACCATATCTTTGAACACAATGCCAGAGAGTCCAAGTTGGCAAGAGGAGACATAACTTCTCTTGTACTCCCTTTCGCACTGCCGTGCAAAAATACCTGGGAAATCCTTTTTGTCTGCATGTCGTCACATGGGACATATATTTATATATCTATGCATATATATAAATGTATATATGTGTGTGTGTGTGTTTATTTTTTAACCTCTACCCACTTCCTACAACCAAAAATTATCCTTACCTCCCTTTACTTGTAACCACCTTTAAACCCTAAAGTCATCCTTACCTCCCTTTATCTCTGTGCGCACATAAAAAATTATCTTATTTACAAAAATACTTACCTGCCTGATAAATTGCTGTGTGACAAATGTAGAAATACTTAATTGTGTGGCAAATGGATGCATGTAATTGATGCGTGGTAAAGGCTGGCTCCTGTGTGTAATATTCATTTTAGTTACTTCATTTTTAGTCCTTATCATATCCTTTCAGAATATGTAATATTAATTTTAATATGTAATATTAATTTATTTTACAGCTGCTCAACATAAGTTCAATGCAAGCCATGTTCATTTAAGCAGGGGTCATACTCATTTTAACATGGCTTGTGTTCATTTCGTTATGTGGTTTATTCATTTCAAAGTATGCTACATTTATCTCACATAGTTTCATATTTATTTCAAAAGGTGTCATATTAATTTTAATAAATGTCATGTTAATTTTGATGTGGGCCATATTAATTTCACCAGGCGTCATATTCATTTCAAAGTGGTTCATATTCATCTTAGCATGTGTCCTATTCCTTTCAATGAATGTCATATTTATTTCAATTGATGTCATATTCACCTTAACACCTGCCATAATATTTTCAACATGGGTCATTTCCATTTCAACATAGGTCATATTTATTTCAGTACATGTAATATTTGTTTTGATGTGTGTCAGATTAATTTCAAAGCATTATATATTCATTTTGACAGGTTTCATTTTAATTTCAGCATTGGTCATACTTTTTTTAAGACAAGTTGAATATATTTCAATGGGGCTCATATTAATTTCATTGCATGTCATAGTCATCTTAGCATGTATCATACTCCTTTCAATGGATGTCTCATTCATATTAACACATCTTATATTCATTCTAACAAGAAACATATCCATTTCAACAGGTATTATAATCATGTTAATGTGCATCATATTACTTTCAATGTAACCCGTCTTCATTTTGATAAATACCATGTTCATTTTAACGTTATTTGTATTAATTTTGAAACATGTCAAATTAATTTCAATGAAGCTCATATTCATTTCAACACATTGAATATTCATTTTAGCATGTGTTATATTCCTTTCAATCAATGTTATATTTATTTCAATGGATACCATATGCATATTAACGCTTGTCATATTAATTTTAGGATGCAACTTTTCCAGTTTAGCACATATCATATTCACTTCAATATGTGTCATATTCATATCAATGCAAGCCATATTCATTGTGACAAATGCCATGAGAATTTCAGCTTGGTCATACTCTTTTTAAGGCATGTCTACTTCAATTCAATGGGGCTTATAATCATTTCAACACAAGCCAGATTCATTTTAAATCATCTTCTATTTATTTCTGTATATCTCATATTCATTGGAATCTGGGTAACATTCATTTCACCACAATTCATATTCATTGCAACATGTGTAATGCTTATTTCAGTTTATGTTATATTATTTTCAATGTGCATTATATTCTTTTCAGGATACAATATATTCATTTCAGTAACTTACATTCATTTCAATGTCATATTCATTTCAATGCATGCCGTATACCTCTTGGCATATGTCAGTCATTTCAAGAAATGTCCCATTCTGTCTGATGCATATTGTATACATTTCAGTGATAGCTATATTATTTACAGCGAGTGCCATATTTATTTTAGCATGATTGATATGTATTTCAGTACTGCTCTTATTCAGTTTGTACTGCGTTTTATTCATATCATTCACTAAGCAGCATATTCAATCTGCCAGGTTTCATATTTGTTTTGATTCAAGTCAGATTCACTCTGCCAGGTATCATAATTATTTTGACACTTATTACATTCATTCTGGTGTGTGTCATATTCATTTTGCAGCAGGCTATGGATTTCAGAAGGTGTCCTATATGGGGATCTGTAATTTTGACATGAACGGCTTCCCATAAACTTTTACCTTGAGCAGTTGCAATAATGATATAGAAGAAGATTTCATAAAAATTAGACGTATTAAATAATTGCTTCTTAAACACTTGTTGCTGGTTAGCGCGGGAAACTGAGCAGTCTGACTGCCAGATTTCTCGTTGTGTGAGGAAGACTGTGTTGACATGAATAGAATGCCGAGTGCTTGTGGGAGTGGTCGCTATTGTTAGCATCGACATAACAACTCATGATGTAAACAACCCCTGCTGTGCAGAATCTGAACAGATTACTCTTACATACAAAAGTCAGAGCTTAGCGCAGATGAAAGGAGATTGGAAATATACGTATTAAAAAGATCTAAATCCTTAAAAGTTGCTATCAAAAGCATTACTTGACGGTTTAGTTTTTATTAAATTACAAACTCCAGAACCATGAGGAAGTGTAAAACGGGCCTGGATTGGATTTACTGGAGGAGTGGTATGACAGTTTGTTCTCTCCCTTAAAAGACACAGGGCCATTGAAACATTTTAGATTCTCTAACAGAGAACTTGCTTACCCAAATAGCAATTGCAAAATTATTTTTATTGTGAATTAAGTAACTAGAAAAAAGAACATTTGGATGGATCTGTTAACAAGAATATTCCTGCTGCTGGATTTGTCAGCCTCTAAATCTGCAATACCATGGTTTATTTCATCTTTTTTTTTAAATAAATACACATCATTCCTAGAAATTCACACCTTAGAGTAAAACATGGAGCAACTAATGTCAGACACATTTTTTGTGAATAAAGTTCTTCACCTTTAAATAAAAGATGGTCATTCATCATGGCATCACCTTCTGGCTACAAATACCTCTGGAGACCACACCATGACCTTAGGGACTCGACCACCACACTGGGCTACTCAGTGGTCTCTCTTCTTATTACTGCAGATGGGAGAAAAACAATATCAGAATGCTGCATGCTAGCAAACCGGAAATCAAAATGAAAACCAATATCCGAATAGGAATTCCTGGGTTGGCTTTGAGAGCCTGCTATGTAGAACTTTGAGCCTCTTCTCAAAGCCACAACACAATCTTGTATTAAAGATCACCATTAGAAATGGTGATTCTGGTTGGCTAGGGTATGCACCTAAGCCAGGCAGAACCCACAACTAGTCAGGGCAAGTAAGTTACAGACCAAAGATAACCTGTGCTCACCCTTTAGTAGCTTGGAGCAGGCAGGCTTATCATCAGAGGCAATGTGTGAAGCACCTGAGCAATACACACAGAAACGCAATGAATACACCACAAAAGAGACTCCACGCAGGATTATATAAAAATATATAGTATATCACACATAACTCAGACCAGAACGACATGAATCATAAATTCTGTGTATATTATACAAATATTGAGTTAGTACTCGTTATTCTGACAATGCAAGACACAACATGACATACATCATAACAGTGGCATGAAAACCAGCAGTCAGATTGAAGAAAGAACATGAATCACCAAACATCACCACAAACACATAGGGTGCAGTGTCCCTGCACTCCTATTAAACTTTATGTGGTAATTATGCTCCAAACGTAGGACTTAGCAGTACCTGCGTACCTATTGTGGGGAAAATGGTAATCATGGGATTCTTCTAAATGTAGCTAGTTTCGAGTGGCGATTCCCGATGTGCTCGGGGGCCTCAATTGAGGTTTCACCCTGTGATGCTGAATCCAAGGACAAGTGCCCCCAGGTACGTCCTTTCAAGAAAAAGGAGGAGAAGCACAAAGTTTCATAAATGGCAAGGGGGGACCTTTGTTGGTCCCTCGCATTCTGAGTACCCAAATGCAGCTGCCCAACATGGAGCAGTCAGGAGAGAATTGCAGCTTCGCTCTGTCAGAACCTTGAAGGTCTGATGCCCTGCTTCTCCTGCACTCATCCCCAGGGTATTATAGTTGTTCAGTCCATGGAGCCTCGGCAAACAGAGCGCCGGACAACAGTGCTTTACTGAGGTTCCCTACAGTACCTTTACTAGGGGGCAACCACTGAGGGCAAATGCCTTTCCAGAGTCAGAGTGGTTCTTGCGTTCCTGGGAACCCGCTCTTTCAACCAAGCCATCTAGCACTGGGCCAGTCTTCAGAGGAAACGTCCTCCTCTGGGGTCATGCAGGTGGCGCAGCAGTGGTCTCTAATCCTTGGGGAAGGCAGGACACAAAGTTGTCCTGGCAACCCCCCTGCATTGGCCAGCTGGGCATGGTTGTTACTTGGGGCTCTGCCGCATTTGACCAGGGAAGCGCAGGTCCCCTTTACTAACAGAGAACGGAACCACATGGGCCGCTCTGGAGAAATCACACATGGCTCCGAGTAGCACCAGAGGCTCTCAGCACGCTCTTCTGGTAATGGGGCTGAACACTCAGCACTCACTTTGAAGCAATCACCAGCGCTCAGTTGAGGAAACAGTTCAGGTTGAGAACTTCCACCAACAAGTGCCTGCACCATTCCAGCCAGATCTTTGGGGGTGAAATGAAGTGCTTTAACCGATCTACATTAAAAGAGGAGTGCTCACCACAAAAATAATTTATGATGACAAAAGCAGGGAGGTAGCAAGTCACCTAGTCCCTGGAGGACAACTGGGAGGCCCAAAAGCAGAGTGGCAGGCTGCAGCCCAGCACATAAGGCAAGTTGCAATGTGGCAGTCCCTCTTGTAGTCCAGCAATCAGTAGGCAGCAGATTGGCAAAGCAAATCATGCTGAGCTCCTCTCCCAAGACTTTCCAAATATGAACTGGGAGTGACTTAAACTAAACTTATTGGCAGAAAATCAAAAAGCGCAATTTATACAGCTGACCCTGCCTTTCAAGTTTACACACACGTGATATTCTCACGCTCGTACCTTCAGCGAATTAATCTGGGTGAACTCGTCTACCCTCAGCTGTTTTCTGAAGCCCTCAATTGCTCTTCCTTGCACTACGAATAATTGCATCAATTCAGCTTGCTCACCAGTTATATGTCCTGATGATGATCTCGAACAGTTGAGATAGAAACGCCGTTGACCCTTACAACAAAACTCTTCCTATTTTATAAAGTTGCTTGAGGAGTTTTACACTATTGTTGTCAATGCGATGCCGTTATTTTAAACTTCACCATCACTCTGCACGTCAAGCCTCTTTCACTTATTGTGTGAGCAGCTGAATTCTATTGTTGTGGAAATAAATGTTTCACATGAACTGACTTATGTCCCTATGTACATTATTAATTTTTTTGCTCCTTTAAAATAATTAATCTTCAACTCTCTAACCATATGTGCTCTCCTTAGGATCACTTTATTATTGGACCTTTTGGCCACACCTGAACCATTGTTTTTTTTACCGCACTTTCTAAAAGTGGCATTTCTAAAATAGCAATGTAAAATCCAACTACGCAAGTTAGCATGATTTATCACTTCCATTCTAAACATAAAAAACATGGCAACTCTGCTCCTTTCAGATCAGGAGTTACCACTTACGAGTGTATACAGCAATTCCCAGTGCTAGCCTATGAGCGCAGTAGCCCTCACAGCAATGAGAAACAAAATAAGCTGCTTGTCACTGCTAGGACATGCCACATCTAAAGGCACATGTCCTACCTTTTAGTTACACAGCACCCAGCCAATAGGGCTACCTAGGGCCTACCTTAGGGGGGATGACATGTGTAACAAAAGGGGAGTTTAGGCTTGGCAAGTAGTTTTAAATGCCAGGTCAATGTGGCAGTGAAATGTTCACACAGGGCATGAAGTGGCAGGCCTGAGACAGGTTTGAAAGGGTACTTCTATGGGTGGCACAAAAAGTGCTGCAGGCCCACTAGTAGCATTTAATATACAGGCCCTGGGTATATGGGACACCACTTAACAAGGGACTTACAAGTAAATTAAATATGCCAAACCGGTGTAAACCAATCATACCATATTTTAGATGAGAGAGTACATGTACATTAGCACTGATTAACAGTGGTAAAGTTCCCAGCAGCCTAAAACCAACAAAATGAAGATCAGAAAATAGGCAGAGGAGGGTAAAAGGTTGGGAATAACCCTGCAAAAAGGGCCTGGTCCAACAATCACCCAGCGAAGAGCCTGAATGAGTAGAAGCAGACTAATGTGTCGTAACTTTGGATAAAGATTATCTCAATTTCAGGACCCACAGTGATGTCATAGCCGAAGAAGAGATTAAACACTGTCCAAAACATAGGATAACAGAATGCCGTAGCTCTGTAACTTGTCAGAATCTCAGGAGGCAACAATGTCTTGAGTGGTACAGTAGAAAGTATGCTACTTTGATAGGAGAAAGAGCCATACAAGGTGCCTGGGGATACTCCCAACAAAGAAACGCAATTCACACATATTAATTATAGACATAACATACGGAGTTTGAGAAATTACATGAAAAACAAAATGTCCTTCATTGATTCTTAGCAATTGTAAGAAATAAGCCCAACAAAAATACAAAAAACAGGCTTCTGTCTCTTACTGCTCTCTGGCGATATCAAAGTAATCTTCCATAGCTCCCGTTGACAAAACAGTTCACCTGCAATCCACTGATTCTATGATGGCCAAAAGGTCATGTAAAACCCTACTCCTTTTGGAATCTTTGAGAAAATTCAGCCAACACACTATTTAAGCCACATGTACAGGAGAAAAATATGAAAAGAGTTACTATATTATGAAATGACAAATATCTATCAGAGGTCATAAGATAAGATAACTAAAACCTCTTATGGGGAAGTAGTCTCATCGGGAAACAACTTTTACAATGCAGTCATTACAACGCACTACATATACAACGCAGCCATTACATAGCAACATCCTTTACATCGCATGCCATTACAACGCATGTCACTACAACGCATGCCATTACAACGCATACCATTACAACGCATAGTTTTTACCCCTACACTATCCAACACTTAGCCTACTGTTGCACTCACTGGAGTGGGAATAGGAATAGTAATTTTGACCCCTACACTATCAAACACTTACCCTACTGTTGCACTCTCTAGAGTGGGAATAGTAATTTTTACCCCTACACTATCCAACACTTACCCTACTCTTACCCCAAAAATTGTACGATGTAATGGTATGCGTTGTAATGGCATGCATTGCAAAAACATGCGTTGTAATGGATGTTGCGATGTAAAGGTATGCGTTGTAAAGGTTTGCGTTGTAACGTCATACATTCAGTCTCATCATATTCAAAATTTGTTTAAAAAATATAAGAATGTACTTGAAACTGGGAATATGTATTTTCATGACCTAATGTTTAAAAAGAAAGTAGCCAGAGATTGTACAAAAGGGAATAAAGGTGCAGCTAATGGTAAGCTTCAGAAGACAATTTCAACCTATCTTTTGTAATCAGCCTGACATCTCATACTATATACCCACGACCTAGGGGGTTACCTAGGGCCTATACCGCATATTTGTAATCAGTTTGAACGCATCTCGGGCCTTACCATAAACGAAAATAAGTCTCACCCGTTCTTTTTCTGCCCAGGAGAGCACCCAGAGACCATTAGGTTTGGGCTGCTTTCTCTTCCAGTAGCGCCAACTACCTTCAAATACCTGGGCATCCAAATATATAGGACCCCACAAGATTTGTTGGAGGGCAACCTGATGCAGGCAGCTAAGGCACTAGGCACCCAAGTATCTTTCTGGGTGTCACTACCCCTCTCAGTGGCGGGCAGTATAGCCATCTCCAAGATGGTCATGCTCTGATGCCTACTGTATTGTTTTTACAAATATCCCAGTACTGATCCCTGCCTCCTTTTTTAAAACTCTAGACACACTCTTGTCGGATATAATTTGGGGAAGGGGCAGCAGAAGGGTGGGGCTGACCAAATTGAGAGAGGGGGCATGGGTGCACCGGACTTTCACACATACTACTTTGCAAGCCAACTACAATGGCTCTCGTACTTGCTGGCAGGTCACAACCTGCATGAATTAGGCTATACAGCACAATCCCTGCCCCGGGGTGCTCTCCACAGCATACTGCTACCCCAGGGTAGGATTACCCCTGGGACCCCCCTGATGTTGCGAATAGCTGTCGCCTACTTGAAAAAAACAGTACAAACCAGCGGCTTCCCTGCGCCCCTAACACTCCGCTGCTTGGAATCCCCACACCCACTGGTTTGGTCACTAGGCGGAGTATACATAGTTGGACACAAGAGGGTGTCTCCACAGTGGGGGTGCTATTCGCGGAGGGTGTGTTGATGGATCAAGAGAACTTTGCCCAGGAACAAGGAGTACAGCGCTCTCTTTTTATCCTACATGCAGCTATTGTCAAATACGTGAAGAAGCATTGGGCGCCGGAAGGCGAGGGGCTTTCAAAACATGAGCTTATACATGCTGTATACCTGATGGGTGACGGTCGCCACCTTACGACACTTAGAGAGAAGTGGGCTAGAGATCTGGGCAAGGACCTAACGGACAAGGATTGGGTCTCTCTCCTGGAATACCCTAAGAGGGTGTCCCGTAATGCCAAATTTAAGTTTATACAATACATGATCCTCCACAGGGCCTACCTCACTCTGCACCGCTTAAATCCCATGTATCCCACGACACAGATGCCATGCAGATGACGCTGACATACTACACATGTTGTGGACGTGTCCATGTCGAGTGGTGTTCTGAGCCAATATTGCACATGCATTAGGAACCATAACAGGGATCTCTAACTGGGACACAGTGGAACGGTGCATACTGGGGCTGTATCGTCGCTCTAAGACACAGAAAGTACAACTCAGATTCGCTGACCTAGCTCTAATCATTGCGAAGCGCTCGATCACCATGAGGTGGAAATCGGCCTTTTCCCCCAACAGTACACAAATGGCATGAAGAAGTAATCCGGTGGGGTAGGGCAGAGAGTACAGTTATCAGGAGGGAGGAATACAGGGGACGGCAGAAAATGCTGATCTCCATGGACTGGGATCTGATGTTGGAAGCATTTAAAGCAGTGACCCCTCAATAACATGACACACATTAGGGCATATTTTGCCCCTCCAGCATAAAGTTGTGGTTGGCGCCCCTGCGCCTGTTTGGCGCAGGGCTCTTCGAAGGGAGCTGCACCCATTTCTAGGGGCTCAACTAGGGGGCTAATGCAGAAGAGCTGCTTTCCGGACTCAATTGAGCCTAGAATTGGGGTGAGCCAGAGGGGAGGGAGGTGGGAGGGTGGATTGGGGTCTTTTAATGTTTGTATTGACCTTGTCAGCTATTTGCCTGCAATAGATACACAGTATTGAGATGGTGCTAGAATAACAAGACCTCACATTGGTTTGCACCTCAGTTCCGGATTGTAACCTGTATATACAGAGATGTTTATGTTACTCCGCTCCCTGCTTAGTTGATTCGGTACCGATTGTATCAAAAATCACGTGTGGCACTGCACATTGTTAAATCAATAAAGTATGTTTTAAAAATGTTTTAATCACCCTGCCAATATTCTAATTGGTCACACATCTTTGGAACAATCATTATATGGAATTCTTTCAAGATGGATATAGAAGTCTTTTTAGTCTAGAAAAAGCAGAGAATGAGAATGATTGTAAACATTTTGAGTAAATTGATATCAGTGAAATAATCACATTTGATGAAAATTAGCAATTCATGCATCACTTTTGAGATGATGGTGCTATGAAAGAAAAAAGTAAAATCACAAATAAGGCCAACAGGTATCGTGACCATCTGCTGTGTTACCAAATCGAAGAGCTGCAATATCACAAGATTCCTGGATATCCAATGAGGAAACCTTGTCACAGTTTTTTTAAATTCTCAGGTTGAAAGATATCCCCCTGAGGTTCATCTACAGGAAGTATATAGGACTACTACAACAAGAAAGCGGTTCACTTCTTTGCATATGTAGCAAGATGTTCCTTGTTTAGAATTAAATGAGCAAGGAGATTGTGGTATATATGTAAATTAATGTAAGAAACCACAGCAGAACTGTAGTAGAAGCACTGCTTGAGGTTTAACACAGTTTAGCTGAACACTTATATTATCTATCAAAACAGCATTTAACAGCTAAAGTACTAAGCTGTACAGAAGTAAAAAGGAAGTGTGGCATCAAAAGTTGTCAATTTCCTATTTACATTCGAGTGAGCAGGAACCAAACGTGAAGGCGATGTCTATGTGGACAATTAAAGCCATTGGGAAGCTGTGTAAAGAGAAAAATATGACAAATCCCAACGTTGGACTGTCAGTGGGATGCGTCAACAGGAAAGGGTAGATTACAAGACTGGTCAGAGTCTTCAAATTTACATACTATGATGTGTGCTGCTGAGAAGCAACAATCTCTCATGTAGGGGCAGATTGCCAAAACTGGTTGAGGGGATGTCCAAGCCCTTGGATGGGCTTCACACAGGCCTGTGGTGAAGCAAACATGAGGGTGATAAAAAGATACAGATAGGAAAAGTGGAGTCTCCGATGCCCATTTGTGATGTAAGGTTGGTGGATCACATCAGCAGCATTTCCCTTTCAGTTTTCTGGGATCTGTATCTGTGGAGCTCATGCGTGTATAGTTTCAATGTCAAAAAAGGTAAACCTAGCCAATTTTGCGAAAGCCCGGATCATTTGAGCAAAGTACAAGATTGAGGGATGCTGTAGGACAGCAAAGGCTCATAGCATGGGACATACAGGAGTGGTTAGAGAGGGTGCACAGTTCACAATACTTCAATTTTTCTCAGGCCCCACTTTAAAGTACAAAAGTAAGGGGCATATTATCAAGAAACGGCGTTATAATTATCGCCTCTTTAGCAACAGAAAACTGCCGCTAAAGCGGCGATAATGGGCTTGATAATTTGCCCTTGAGAATTCCCATAGAAGCCCATGTTCTGGTGTCAACATGGGCTTCTATTGGAATTATCTGCGGCATATTATCAAGCCCACTATCTCCACTTTAGCAGCAGTTTTCTGCCGCTAAAGCGGCGATCATTTTAACGCCGTGCTTGATAATATGTCCCTATGTCTTTTTGGACAAAGTGTCTCCACTGCCTATTTTCATGTATACATGTGAAATTCCTCTTGATGGATAATAAAAAAATATAATCACCAGATGAGCACATGCTATAGCAAAGCTTTGCATGTTTTTCAAGTAACATACTTGAGTAGGTAGTACAAAAACCATCGTTTCTAGGCCTAATTGAGCATTCTCTTTTCGGGCTTTCTCTATGATCCCCATATCTAGCTCTCAGCTAACTTCTTTCATACACTAGGTATGGGATGAAGGCACCAATCAGTTATCGTGAATTAGCAGGGGCCGCGCAAAAAGCTGAGGGACAAGGTGGAGCAAAAGTACAAAGTATTCAGGTCAGCCCTTTGTGTCATGAAGACAACACATTTGAAATGGCACTGCGTGGAAGTTTATAGAGAAATATTTAATGTATGTAACTTCATTTTTGTAAGTGACCAATAGCGGCAGACCTGCTCCCCCCATTTACAAAAAAGTGACAACACATCAGATAAATGTTAGGAAATCTATTTAGAGACTTTTAGTTTTCCCGAGCTTGCTTCTGGTTTTTTCTCTTAGCCATACCATTTTGGCAGGGCCCAAAGGCAAGTTTGCAAGGGGAGGCATCATCAACCTCTGGTTACTGAAAGGAGTCTTGTCTCACAAGGGTCTGCCTGTAAGCTTTTTCATCATTGTATTCCCATCCAGTGTCGAATTGCTTATTATGACTCCCACTGATAATTTTGAACCAACATAAAAAGAAAATAATATTTCTGTTTGTTTTCTTTGAAGTGTCAGCAAAGGAAGGAAGGACATGTGAGTACATGGGCACAAAGACACTATGTGATAATATAAACCCCTGCAGTGTAGATGACAGTCACACAAGGCAAGGCAGCATGAAGGGATGCTTTAATTGAAGTGTTAGAATTGGCAAATAGTTTCATGATGTTTAGTGGTATGCTTTTTAAGTACAACAACATGGGATGACGTTAGCCGCTGCAATAAGGAGGGGATGCAAAATGGCAAACATAGTAGTGTTTCAGCAACATTATTGAGACCAATATTGTTCTTCAGTTTGGCACCTGATAACAATTGAGGCCATGAAAATGGCCACTAAATGGACATCATTCCCACCAGTGTCTGACTGAATGAATGAATAATGAATGAAGGAATGAATAACTTTATTGTTTCGTTGATTAAAACCTAAAATTAAAACAAGTAAAAAACCAATCAACTCATTGTTTAAAAAAAACTCAATAAATGACCAACGTTCCATATGTTTTAACTCCTAAGTGCCAGGGTCCCCGTCAGTGTCATTTTCATAAGTTGCGTGGACAGGTCTAGTGCGTTTCAAGCTACAGTACAAGGATAAAAGCAGACGGGGTGCAAGCCTTTTACTGTGAGAGTCGTGCCCTTGGTTTTAGAGGCTCACCAAATAAAGTGCTAATTGCATTTGCAGATTACAAGATGAATGGGTAACAGTAAACAAAGTGGGACAGTCCATTATCGAAAAAGGCGCACAAAATAAAGTGCTAATTGAGTTTACAGATTGCAAGATAGATAAGCATGGTGCAATCAGTGCATTAGTGGTAAAGGTTGTGTCCTGTCACTGTGGATTTTACTTTTAGAGTTTTTTTCTGCCAGTGACATGAATTTCAAGAATTTTCCACAGAGCACTAAGTCCTTTCCTTGTAAGCAGGCTAAACTGTAAGTGGAAAAATGTGAATTCCGCTCTTAAGGAAGTGGCATTTCAAGAGTCTCTTTCGCTTTGCCTTCAATGCAGGGCATGTACAGACAATGTGGCAAATGTCTTCCTTTGCCTATTGGCACAGCCGGCATGCAGGCACCGTGGGCTGTCTCAGCCAAGCGGGGGAGTTGTATAAGGTGTTAAAGCTGCCCAGCCGGCAGCTCAGCAGCTTGAACTTTGCCCTTAGCCCAAACAGTTCTCCTAAGTATGGTTGCGGTTTTAGGAGGCCATATGAGCCTATTATTATCTATGCATCGGATCTTCTGTCAGGAAGGATTTGTCAGTAAGGGAAGAAAGCTTATTTGTTGCTAAGTTGATGGCTCTAGTGGAAACAGGTTGAGTGAGAGAAAAGGCCCCCAGTGGCTTACCCTGCAATGTTGTTAGGGCTAAGTTCATATATTCATGTGCCTCTACGGTGTCAGGATTGTATATAGCACTCCACACAACACTGCTTCATATGCGCCCTAACTCATTTTTTAGGTCTCGCCTGAGACAGCGCTTTAGCGCTGCTCTGGCGAGACTTATAGTAAGCGAGTTTTGGAAGTGCAAACGAGTGCTTTCAGGCCTCCAAATACAGTGCATGTGCGCCGGGCGCGCGCACCATTTGGCAGCCTGAAAGCACTCGTTTGCTTTCACTTTCGCGGCCGCTTTGATGTGATCGCGATGTAAATAAAGCTTTTCACCAGCCGGGCCTGCATGACAATGCCTTCCGGTTTCCAATCTCCTGACGCTCGCACAGAACATAATATCAAACTTCCTCATGCTTAACTACGGTAAAAGGAGGCAATTTGTTAAAATATCAAAGCCCCCAGCCAGCAACAAAGCCTCCTTTAACTGGGTATTAAGCATGAGCAGACTTTACAGCGAGGCGTAGACGAAGCAGACACTCGACATCTTCAAACAGCAACCTGCACGCCCGGTTCCCTGACAGTAAAACTGAGTGTTTTCTTACCTCAGAGAACAAAGCGCCAAGTTAGCGTGGAAAGCAGCTTCGATGTAATATTGTTTAAATGTTTTTACTTTGAAGTTCACTGTGGTCTATGCAAACTAAACTTGCATACATCGATCACATTTTCCTAAAACGCCCCTTGTTCTAAGACGTTTTAGTTAGGATTCAAAATGCCAGGCCGACGTATTGGCTTCGGCAATGCTTGCTTGAAATGGAGTTCCACCCCAGTGTCTGTGACGTCACCATGCCCCTGTGTGCTTAAGCCAGTCACCTCAAAGACGGGGGCGCTTTCTGTATTTGATCACATGCTACCACCAGTCAGGCCCCTTTCTCATTGTCTTCACGCTGAGTGAATAACCCACGTGTGATTAACAAAAGTAGTACCACAGGGGGCCTCACTTCACCCACATTGCCTCCGCCCCAACACCAAAAGAAAGGAGGTGCAGGCATTTTGAACAAAGCTTTTCACCAGCCGGGCCTGCATGACAATGCCTTCCGGTTTCCAATCTCCTGACGCTCGCACAGAACATAATATCAAACTTCCTCATGCTTAACTACGGCAAAAGGAGGCAATTTGTTAAAATATCAAAGCCCCCGAGCCAGCAACAAAGCCTCCTTTAACTGGGTATTAAGCGTGAGCAGACTTTTCAGCGAGGCGTAGACAAAGCAGACACTCGACATCTTCAAACAGCAACCTGCACTCCCGGTTCCCTGACAGTAAAACTGAGTGTTTTCTTACCTCAGAGAACAAAGCGCCAAGTTAGCGTGGAAAGCAGCTTCGATGTAATATTGTTTAAATGTTTTTACTTTGAAGTTCACTGTGGTCTATGCAAACTAGACTTGCATACATCGATCACATTTTCCTAAAACGCCCCTTGTTCTAAGATGTTTTAGTTAGGATTCAAAATGCCAGGCCGACGTATTGGCTTCGGCAATGCTTGCTTGAAACGGAGTTCCACCCCAGTGTCTGTGACGTCACCATGCCCCTGTGTGCTTAAGCCAGTCACTTCAAAGACGGGGGCGCTTTCTGTATTTGATCACATGCTACCACCACTCAGGCCCCTTTCTCATTGTCTTCACGCTGAGTGAATAACCCACGTGTGATTAACAAAAGTAGTACCACAGGGGGCCTCACTTCACCCTCATTGCCTCCGCCCCAACACCAAAAGAAAGGAGGCGCAGGCATTTTGAACAATAATTGAGAAAGAACATTCGCGCCTAAACTCAAGACATTAGATTACACAGTTGGTGCATTTACGACTATCCACAATAAGCAGACCCACAGGCAGACACAATGACAGACACTCAGAGAGCCAGACACACACTCATACACAGATACAGACTCGCATCTAGACACGCAGACACACAAGCAGACACATTTACAGACACTCAGAGAGGCAGACACACGCACCACGCATACACCCAAACACAATTACACACTCGCACCTAGACACACAGACACACGTACAGACACATACAAACACACATACAGACACGCACGGAGGTACACACACAGACGCACTCACACAGTTACCAGGGCCCGTATTACATAATGGGTGCACTGTTCCCCTCTGTCCCAGGGCACAGCTTTCAACAGGTGTCCTGGACTCACGCAAGGTCAGTGCAGCCTATTACAAGTAATGTGCTGCCCCCAAGGCAGCAGCAAAGCTTGTCTTGAAGAATGTGCTTCCTTGAGATAAGCACAAGTTTTATGGGGTCCCTTTGCTCGAATTCTTTGTCTTTGCTTTTGAAGTGTAGTGGGGGGCGGGGGGTTTATGACCCCTCTATCCCTTTGCTTAGCAAACTTTTTGCAGGCATGAGCTGCATCTGGTGTCGCGTTAGAAGTTCTAGAGCACAGATATTTACTCTTTGCGATAAAAAAACAAGCATTTGCAATGCAATAGGTCTCGCATTTATACGAGTTTGAGCTATTGGCATTGTACATGACAATGCTTTTTATTTAAGTTTGGGTTTTTTAAAACATAAATAAAAGGCACTGTCATTTACAATGCCAATAGCTCAAACTCGAATAAATGCGAGACCTATTGCATTGCAAATGCTTGTTTAATTTGTAGCAGGTTTTTAAGCAGGCACCAAAGCTGATTTGGTTCTGCCTTAGTAATCCAAGTTTGAGTCTTATTTGGGCTGGAGAAGCTTGCCGTGGGAGGCTGAACATCTGCCGATATGTGTCAACAGCTGCATTTCTAATTTCTTTGTCTGCTATCCCCAGAGAGCTTCACTCCCCTCGCTACTGTAAGTACATACTTTGCAGCCATGACTGTCAGTAAAGGTTGAAAAGACAAGCACTTTAAAGTGTTCCTTCAGTACCAGAAAGCTGACATTAAGGAATTACTTTTACTTTGAAGCGGGCGATGGTGAATGGCGAATGAGCCTCTTCAGTCAAAGATTACCCCCAGGTACTTGTACTCTGTCACTGATTTGAAGGATGAGCCTTCTAGGTGGCACGTTGGTGGTGGACATCTTCTTGTACTGACTAACAAGGTGTTTGTTATATTGAGATTAACTTGGAGCCCAGGCTTTGCCACATATGTTGCTATGGCGTTAATGAGCCTTTGCGGGATATCCTTTGCGTAACTGATCAGAACTACACCATCGGCGTACAGCATGTGTGAGGCATTAGACCCAGACAGTGTGGGGACATGAAAGTGGACTTTGGTAAGGATTGTTGTCAGCTCTGCCTGGTAAAAGCTTACCAGAAACGGTGCAAGGACACATTCTTGCTTCTGATCATTGCTCGTGTGAATTTTCCTTGAAACAGTTGACCCGGTGCCCATCCTTACCCATGTCCATGTGTTGGTATATAGTAATTGAATGGCGCTGAGGAGTGTCGAAGACTTTTATGCCAAGGGATGCCAAAGGATGTTGCACTGTACCGCGTTAAAGGCAGATCTGTCTTTGTCAATGACTAGGATGAGAGTTAAGATGTTTGTGATTGTTCCTTGGTTTTTGACAAAACCTGTTTGGTTCACCTGGACCAATTAGTTAAGCCAACAATATTGTGGCAAAATATTTTGCCTCTCCATCTAACAGGACTATGAGCCAGTAGTTTGGCATAGTGGCGTAACAAAACTTGAGGGGGGCGGGGCTTGCAGTGTACATGCAGGGTGCCCTCCATGCTCTGGACCTGTACAAAGCTCTCAAGTCAGGGGCCTGCCAGTGCCAAAGGGGCTCTTTAGACCCCATGCTCCACGGCGGCTCTGGGTGCTTTTGTTATACCACTGGTTTGGCAATAATTACTTCTTTCCTGTATTATAGATCAGGGCGATAATCAATCTCTGCCAGCTATCGGGAATAGTCTGTTGAGAATTGATGAGGTTGTACAGGTGACAAAGGTGTTCAGCCCAGTATTGTGGATTTTCTTTGGAAATGGCCTGTGGTAGGCCATTGGGGCCAGGGGCCTATTGCACGCCCCTGATAAAATTACTTTTATTGCGTCTTCTGACAAATAGGTTGTGTGGTTTTTTGACCATCAAGCATGTCAGCTGTCTTTCATGGTTAGCCACTGCAGTTTTGCTGCCACTGAACATTTTCTGAAGATGAGCATATCGTGCTTCTTCCAGGATGCTGGGGGAGGCCTAGCTCCTGTTGCAAGATTCACCATCCTCCAAAATCCTCTGGCATCCTTTCTTCTAGTAGCTGTAAGACGCTTGTGCTAATACTGGTCTGTCTCCAGCCTAGCTGACTCCCATGTGGCTTTTTGTATGGGGGTCTCAACCTGGATAAAGCATACCTCCATGTTGAAGAGCTTGGTGTGTTTCAAAGGAACCTAAGAGAGTGGCTTAGTTTCTTTTTTGCTATTATGTGTTGGGCTGAAGGCTTCCTATTGCAATCCCCTAAAAGAGGGTTTGGTTTCCTGGAGGGATGCCCTTGTTGTGCCAGAAGTAGGGCCGAAAGATGGGCCCATTGCTCCATCAAGTCAAAGGATAAGTTGAGAGTGGCCTCCTATTTATTCCTTGCTTTGATTTCTAGCCGCGCAATAGATCTTGTTGACCAATTTAGCCTCCTGTAATTAATGGTGGAGACTGTGCTCAATTCCCATTGAGTTTGATCATGATACCTACAGTATAGGTTTAGGAGGATCTTTTGAGGTTGATGGTCACTTTCCAGTCGAGTTCCTATCCCAGAGGCACACAATATGAAATAGAGGAAGGGACCCCAGTATGTAATATAAGATTACGTTTGCCATTGCAGAGTGGAAGGTAGGCTGAGCAGGGACATCTGGTTTAGTTCACCTGTTTAAATCACTCAGCCCAATCTCCTCTAGGTCCTCGGCAAAGGGAAGACCCCTGATGTCCCTCCTTTGCAACCATGGGTGGAAGGAGGGAATTTTACAGATTCGATTATGAGTTTCCACTATTTGGTCATGCACAGCTACCTGCAACAGGTTGACTGGGTGTGCTTTCAGTAATACTAAGTGCATTTCAACAGTCAATCCCACATTTTTCTCTTGCAAAAAGCTTCAAGTACAGCACTGAGGAACGATCATAAGAGAATACAGCTCAACACTACAGTTCAAGTGAACACACAGTTCCATCCTGTCTCTGGCAAAACTCCCTCTGCAAGTGATCCATGAGTGTATTTCCCATGAATTACTTCAGTGGGTACAGCAGAACATGGATTCAGCCTAGCACCCTGACTATGGTGGCACAATCTACTGCCAGTGCCAAGGTCTATTGCCATTCCCAAGTTAGAGGAGGGGGCTAGGGGATGGCAGCCAAGGATGAAACCACTGAATGTGTAAACATCCCAAATCAATCAATCAATAAAGCGCGACTACTCACTGTGAGGGTCTCAAGGCCCTCATTACATATCAGGAGGACATGGATACCATGCAGCATCTCCCGCTTTAGAAGTGGGATACATCTTTTCTGAGTGAAAAGGGTAATTTTGAAGCCCGTGGAAAAGTGTAGACAGCTAGAGAGGACCAATAGATATTCCCATGGGCCTGGCAATTTAGAACAAAATTTGGCTCATTACACTGAAGTTATCATCCAGATGTTGGACCAGAAATTCCTGTTGTAAATGGAACATTGAAGGCCCATGTGATATTTTGTAAACTGTGACTTCGTCAAAAACAAAGAAGGTGCTCTAATTGGAAGATTTAGTTTCACGGAAGTAGTTTAGTAAGAACCTACAAGTATCTCATAGAATAGTGCAAGTTATTGGACCATATGCTTCTCATAGCAGTGGATTGGCAACCTCATTATACGATGCACTTTACCAACAGCTAAAAGTCCTCCTGATAGGCAAAATATTTCTATGGAAGGCTTAAGGTAATTAGCAAGCCCTGCCCAACTGCGAGTATCCACACCTCTTTCACTTACAATCTGTATGATAGGTTGTGTCCTGTCAAGCTGAGTCAATGAGATAAGAGTTGAAGAACAGAGCAGTTTGCTGGGTAAGGATGACCATAGCCCTTGATGAGTGTTGATATTGAAAACATCCACATTGATCACGCGTTGCAGTTCTGATAGCTGGTAAATATGTCACAGTCAAAGATTTGGCCTGATTTTTTCATTTTCAAATATAAAATCTGACTTCGACCATGACTACCCAAGGGGCATGCTCAAGCAAGAAGTGTTAGAGACACAAAGTAAGAGCTGTTGAGTCATTACACAAAACACTGTGGGCGAGGAGCTATGTTTACCAGCTCAAAGGTTTTAGTCCAGGCAGGAGTTAGGCCTCTGTGTCCCTGTGCCTTCGTTGTTTAATTATTTCCTTGATGTAAATAGATTCCTAAATAGATAGAATTAAAGTGCCTACAAGTTGATTGGAAAGAAATGTGGTTTTTCTTTGGTACATTGATGCGATCACTAACTGAGCTTCCTAGGCACTATCTTTGAAAGTTCATTGAGAGCTAATCCATTTATAAGCATTTGCCAATTATTAAATCCAAAATGAACTGTATTTTGCTTGGAAGAAGGACGCTGTTTTTGAAACAGTAGCAAGCTTCAATGTGTTACTCAGTTTATTTAAAGTAGGTTTAGTTAGAAATACCAGCAAGGAACATAAGTAGAAATAGTCAAACAGAATTCAAGGGCGGTGTTGAGATTCAGGATGAAATATAATGCGCCTAGACAGTTAGCGCTATTTGCAGATGTTGCTTTCATTGCTAGTTAAAAAGATTCCTGTGAGCAGCGGTGGTCTGTGGATGTGATGGCCGTGCTAAAGACATAAGTGTGTTTTTTAGGATTTGGCTCTCTCTGAAGGGTCACCCCTAATCTTTTTGCCTTAACCCCTCTTGTTTTCTGAAATTATTTTTTGTTGGTATTAATACTTTGTTCTTTACCAAAGGTAATCAGTGCTAAAGTGCCTGTTCTCTCTTGTTTAAACATGGTAAATTCGGCTTATACTCTCTTGGCACATGTAATTTACTTATAAGTCGCTAGTAAAGTGTGACTACATGTACTCAGGGCCAGTAAACTAAATACTACTGGTGAGCCTGCAGCACTTTTTCTGCCACCCTCTCAAGTATGCCTTTAAAAATGTGTCTCAGGCCTGCGTTAAAGCTTGTGTGCAATTTTATACTTCCACTTTGATCTGGAAACAAAAACCTTTTGCAAGGCCTAAAACTCCCTTTTAATACGTATAATCACCCCATGGTGGCCCCAAACAGCTCATAGGCCAAGATGCATTGAATTTAAAAAGTAGTGCATGTTTTTTCAAGATTTATATATCCTGGTAGTGAAACACTCCTAAATGCATTTTCTCTACTGTAAGGCATTCATCTCCCATAGAATAACTATGGGTTACCTTACTACATGTAATAAGTAATTGTAATTGCATTTACATAGAACTTACTACACCTGACGAGGCGCTGAAGCACTTTCTGCCGTGCAGCACTCTGCTCCAGTAACCCAAGGTTATTGGTTAGTTCAGTATTATTGTTGTCTATTGAGATTGATGCTAACATTTGATCGATAGCAAGTAGAAATGTCATGTTTGAACTCTAATATAGCCTTATATACCGGCTATTAAAGGCCCGCTCTAGCGTTAAAGTCTCGAGCCGAAGGAGAGGGACTTTAACAAGGGAGCGGGACTTTAATAGCCGGTATAGCTCCGCTACAAAGGGCTGTAAGGCTATTAGAACACTCTGCCACTAGAGGGCAGAATGTTCCAACAAATAAAACAAAGGCCTCTCGGAGTTCGAGGGGTTTAAATTCCCTCGAGCTCCGAGAGGCCTTTAAAAACAACATTGGACTGTCGCTTTGCGGGCCTTTACCAGCCCGTAAAAGCATGGAGCACTCCATTGTCCTCAATGGAGCTCCCAACATTCCAATGTTCTAATAAATTATAATTTTAAAACCTCCTGATGGTAAAGTTTGATTTTAGAATTTTGAAAATGCCACTCTTAGAAAGTTGCCGTTTTCTTGCCCTAAACTTGCTGAGGCCCTCCAGAAGTTTCCAGCTACCTGGGTCTGTTAATTTCTCCCCCATCAGAAATGTGCATTGGGCCCAGACAGTGAACAATAGAACCTGGGTGTAGCTGGGAGAAGGCCATCCTGCCAGGATGGGAGGAGCAAAGCTATTCTCTGCCCAACTTACATTTCAAAGGGGCTGCTCAGCACACAAACAAGGAACTTGACACCAGTCCTTTGTCACCCTAGACCTCTTTGGGACTGGGGAGGTGTGAAAGGAAAATTCCAGAAATAGATGTGGGTGGAAGTCTAGACGTTTCTCCCACTTCAAAGGCTGGAACCAGGTATAATAGTGGACCCTCAGACCAACTCTTCAGTTCACTCTTGGACTTGCAGAATACCCCCAGAACAACTGCCTTGTACTTCAGAGGAATACCTTGCTGCTTGAAGCCTATTTTATACCTCAGAGGACTGCCCTTGCTACTATTAGAAAACTGCCCTGCTGCTTGAAGTCTGCTTTGTACCCTCAGAGGACTGCCCTGCAGCTTTGGACCTGCCTTGCTGCTTGATCCCAGGAATACGAGAGTGTGTTGTGTTATGTTTTCAATTCATGACTGTTTGAGAGCTGCATAAATACTTTAGACATTGCCTCTAAGTTAAACCTGACTACCTTTGCGCCAAGCTACCACAGGTTAAGCACAGGTTAATTTAGTAAGTTTTGTAGTTCACCCTGACAGAGATTTTGGTTGTTGCTTAAGAAGGATCTTCACCCCCTCACTGTATAACCCCAATTTCTAACATGCCATATTCTTTATGCCATTTTGCAAAGATAACATTACATAAACAGACGAGGTTAATCACTGTGTTTAAACAATATGGACTATTTGATTGCAGAGGGACACTGGCAATATGTTAACACTCTTCCCTGTTCCATACCCAACATGCCTCATATGTTTCAGCTAAGGATAGTAGGAGAGATTGTATGAAGTTGATACTTATATTTGTTTATTTTGTGAAGATATATTTATGATAGTATTTTAAAATGTTTGTCATATTACTGTATGTTAATAACAAAGTATTGTAAATTCTCAATTGACATTACATTTACCTGACTACAGCTAATTTGAGTTATTTTACTGGAATGATGTAGTCTTAGGGTCTCATCTAAAGGTGAACAGCTAATTTATCGCAAACTATAATATGTCCGGTCCATCCATCTCTCAGATCTACTGCGTAAGAAGTCAGAGGAATAGGTTTTAGGCTTGTGCAGGCCTGACAAACACAGGAATGGGGCCAACCACTATTTATTTTTATTTTATATTCTCTGGATCCATAAAAAAATGGTGATAGCTCTGTACAGAGACAAAAAGAGTCATAGCATGTCCCTAATGAGACATCTCCTTGTGCATGGGGGACATTATTCTGTCACTTCCAATGACTGACCCTGCTTTGGTGCCTGTGTTTGTACAGGACATAAATTCTGACAGGTTCACAAAGCTGCCAAGGCAGAGTGAACTGTCTCCTGCCATGAAGGAGGGAGCATTATCAGGGAGAAAAAGGTAGCGAGTCGGACAGCAACCTTAATGTTTGTTGGTTCAGTGATATTTGGCCGGCAGAGGGGATGGTTTCATCACCTCACCATGTATATAGTCACATAGCCTGCAACACATATAATGAGCTTCTAAATCACCACAGCAAAAACAAAAAATCCAAATGCAGGCGTATTATATTTGGACTGAATAAAGAGATGAAATTGTGGTATGTAGAACCCCAATGATGATTGAGTAATGGTTTGGACGACACAGTGAACACTAGAGTTAGTGTTTCATGTACCTTCATACCGGCAAACCAATCCTCTGAGTTGTGTAAGTGCATTTCCCAGTGCCACTGAATAGTGGTTATTTAAGGACATGGAACTGTTGTAGGCCTGGTCATCCTGTTTCTGCCCATAAATTGAGAATGATTTAGTATGAGTTTTTTTGTATAAGAATACAAACCGTACCAAATAAACTAGTAACACTGTGATAATATATGTGCTTTTTGTGTGAATTGTACAAATGGGCTAAGAAAAGAAAACAAATTCAAGACTGCACTTTTTTATTTATATATATAGTATATCTTGTGCAAAGGGAAGCTGTTTACCTCTGGATTGATTTAGTTGGACATAGTTCTACGTATTTGGTAATCAAAATTAACTAGATGAGAACCTCTTTCCTCATAAAATAATACTCATCCTTCATCTGAGGGCATGTTGTAAATATTCTATTTTGTTGAGCTAAATGAAAAGGCGCGAGTTAATAGGTACAAATGACCCCCAACTGAAGGAAGGATTTACTTCAACTGGTAACTGCAACATCTGAGATGTGTGACTAGAAATGTAACATTCCAATCCCATTCCATTTTATACATACCACCTATTTCACTGATAGGTGGTTCAGTGATACGTGTGGGAAGTAACATGAACTTGCATTGTTTTTATTAAAACCTTGGTCGAGATCCTAAGAATGTCTTCATGTCTTGAGGTTTGTCGTATATGCATGTAGAAATGGACTTGGCTCTCTATGTTAAAATGCGGATCATATCCAGCTGACTTATACTTATATGTTTTACCTTGTAATCCTGAAGGCAGTGGACAGTTCCGTTTTTATTCAGCAAAAAAAAGTGAAAAAGATGGATACTAATAATAAACTAGTGAAGCAACTGATGTGAAAACAAACCCCTGTAGGGTAAAAACACCTCTCTGAAAATTTCTTAGGAATGTCTTTGAATGGAGGTCTGTCAAAGACATATTAAGATTGCTCAAAATCTGCTTTAAGAAGAGGTTTAAGGTCTTGGGTCTAGAGATGATACCTCTCAGATAACATTTTGATGGTTTTGCCTTACTGAGTCTTCACATGAGTGGGATTTTCCCATGATTAAGATTTGTACAAAACAATGTTGTGAGGAATCTCATGACTTTGATGGACTCTACTCTCATGGAAATGATCTGTAAGAAAATGAATAAAAGCAGTAAATGTGATTTTAGTGGGACCCAGACTTTGCCCTTGAAAATTCTTTGTACTTATGTGTTACAACAGCCCTGAAACGATTTCAAATCCTTTTATGCAAAATATGCACACAGCCATGAGTGCTCTGTGAGGAGTTCATGGTAGCTTCCCTTTGTGCTCACTAAGATGCTAAAAATGAAGATAGTGAACTAGGAGTATGAACCAACCGTGACTAGAGACCTGAAAAAAAATCGTAGATTCGTGAATAACATTTTATCTACTACAAAAGTCCTGATTCTTGATGTGTGGAAAGTACACATGATGAGAGTAAATGAATGAAAGACAAGTATCCTCTGCCTTTAACAGAATGTATCGAGGGAATATATTGTCCCTGCCTCTGCATCTGGTTTCTGGCTAAAGGTCTCTGCTAACTGCAACTTCATTTGGGATGCAGACGTCAGCTTTCAGATTACTCCAGAACTTGAACATGCTCATTTAGTAAAATCCAGCATCTTTTCATTCAAGTCTCTCAAGTATAAACATTTGGATTGTGCATCTGTCAGGCTCACCCACTAACCTTGGCAGTAACAAAATGGTGCTAAATATATGGTTTGACTGAACAGGACAGAAAGCTGGACTTCATTACACAATTGTGAATTAAAACATATTCTCTTGCCTAAACTATAATATTCTGAGATTGAGCAGATATGTATTCTCTTCCGAGATTGAGTAAAGGAGGCTGTTACAAATCCTAGATAGTCCTGTTCTTAAAAGGGGCATTTGACTGACATTTTTAAGTTGATGTAAGAGGCTAAACCTCTTAAGCAATTGGACATTATACTGCATATGGTATTGAAAAAATGATGAATCCTATGATATAATGTGCTTTACTGATAAATTATTAGGGGGTGACCTTGTACTATGGGAAACCCATCGCTGACATTAGCAGCTTGATGAAGCAGCAGGGGTAGTGGAGATTCCAAAGGAGAGAGCATTTACAGTTACTCCTCTGCCTTAATACAGACCTATGGGTACCTTTCACGATCCATACAATGTAGACTGGAGAAGAAGAAATTTTTTTGATATATAAACAAGACAGCCTATCCCTCTCAGTGACCATGCCTCTTATGATGTTGCTTTCTATACTGAAGTGCTAATAATTTACCCAAGAGACAAGGCTCCTCAGTTTGATGTTTAATCACATTCCCTTTTTATCTTCTTCTGCTCTTGAGGTAACATCCAGAGTGGCAACTCATCCTGAGTGAAACATCCTTTTCATAGCATCCCTGGTAAATCCTTTCAAGTATCTGGTTCATGTCTGCTGAAATAACAAATCACCCCCGTTGTCTGTTGAAAAAGAGGTAGCCTAAAATGTGTCCCACAGACTCAGACCACTTCCATTGCCCAAGAGTTGAAGGTACACCTTTTAATTTTTTTTTTTAAATGATCTATCCTACGGAAAACATTGGAAGACAAAGGTTATATTCTTGAAAGCTATTTTCATTGCCCATGTCATTTAGGTTGACCTTTCACCTGGGATATTCTAGTTCTTTAAAGCTCTCAAGTGGTTCACTGGAGCAACAGGTCAATGGATGCCTGAAATACTTGGAATTCTCCTTGACCATGGCTGCCACTGTAGGTTTTAATTAATCTATGCTTTGAGATCAAATCTGCTTCTTCTCTTATGATAAAAGTTCTCTGCTTAATAATTGGTGAATATGCATTTGGGTTATTCCTAGAAAATTAAAAACACATATGTTTGCTTAGCCTCCTGTGAAATGAGCCATCAAAGACATGACCAAATGCTTTGGGTCCATCATACTGGCTTCACCAAGTCTGTCAGCTGTTGATGTTGATTATTTAGAGATTTCTATGGTGAGTAAAAAAACAGTAGACATTTTTTCCGTATATAAATTATGAAACAGTTGCTATTCCCAGTGCGTGTCCTGTGCTCTGGTGTGCCTGTGGTTGGATGGAGTATCATGTACTTCACAGATGCTTATTGATGAGTTTGCTGGAGCGAGAATCAGTTTTAAATTAAGAGTTTCCGGTTTACCATTATTTGGGCGAGTTCCCGCAATGTTCAAGATGCAATGGATCTTTGCCGTTGTTTTAAGAAGAGAAGGTCAATGCGTCAATATAATTATCTTCGAAATCATTAATATTATTTTGAGTCAATAATAAGAGTTAAGTGAAAGTTTTAAGGGTTTTATTAATCAACATTTTTTAGTTGATCCTCTTTATTAGATCTCAATTAATGCATCCAGTTTAGTAATTTATCTTGTTAAAAACAATCAATGTATATAAAAATTAATAAATGCATTACACATGTCCCATAAAGGAAAGATTCCTGTTAGACCTGGCACCTTGGCGTGGGTCTCACTTCTATTTTTTGCTGTTGCCTAATATGTTTTTGCTGGTGTTAGATGCTTTGGGCACTGTGCCACTGCTGTCCAGTGCCACATTGCAAGTTATTGTAAATTGATGTATGAATTGGTGATTCCATGATTGGCGGATTTGGTTTACTTGTCAGACCCTAGTACAGTGCACCAGGAGTGCCCAGGGCTTTTAAATCCAAATGCTGACGGTGGGCTTGCAGCACTGGTTGTGCCACCCACAGAAGCAGCCTGTTAAATTGTGTCTAAGGCTTGCCAATGCAGAGCCTGTGTGCAGTCCGGTACTGCCATGGTGACTGGGCAAGTGCACCCACTTGCCAGTCCCTAAACCTTCCCTTTTCTTCATATCAGACACCCCTATAGTAGGCCCAAGGGCAGGGTGCATTGTAAGTATGAGGTAGGACATGCCCTGGTATGTGTGGCATGTCCAAATAGTGAATTAAAGTTATTTACGTTTTTCACTATTGCAAGGCTACCTGTTCCCCATAGGCCAGAATGGGCAGTTTGATTATTACAGCTTAAAATCCTAACTGACTCAGGGAACATGGTAGAAATTCGAATTTAGTATGCCTGAACACAGAATGATAAAATACATCTTTTAGTGAAAGTTTTAACATCCTGTGTTTGAAAATACCACTTTTAGAAAGTAGGTATTTTCTTGTCTAACCATCCAAACCTGCCTCTGCTAGGCTGTGTATTCCTTGTCTGGAGTTTGAGTGACAGGGACTGGGGAAATTCCTGGAGACAGGGTGAGTCAGCACAGGGCTGAATAGAGAGATCTGCATCTAGATTGGTGGAGGAGTTGCACCTGGGACCTGAATAGGGTTGTGATTCCCTCCACAATGCTGTATCCACCTCCTGTGGTGCGTCTGATGTCTCTGCCCTGCACTCTGAAAGGAAAGAAGGAGTCTTGTCAGCAAAGTGCTCTAGGACTGACCAGAACTGGTTTGGACTAGGCAAAGGCCACTCTGCCTTCGGAGAACAAAGAGAAACTGTGTATAAATATTGGGACCCAAACCCAAGAACTTTAGATCACTTTGGAAAACAAGAAGAAACCTTTGCTGAGGAGCAGAACCAGAAGAGACTAAGGAGAGACTATCCCTAAGCTTGAGGGACTGGCCTACAGTGGTTGCTTGACTGCCAAAGGAAAGAGAAAGGACCTTGTGTGCACTTTGTGCAACTTGTGAAGGATCTCCAAGGGCTTGGAAAAGAGCTTGCCTCCTGCTGAAGTCTCAGGGCCAACAGACTTCACCCCCAGCTCCCCAAGAGTTCTTCGAAAGTGCCTGCAGTTTTGTGAGGCTTTCTGAGGGACTGCGTGCCGCAAGGAGCTGGAAGCGCGACTCACGAACAAGAAGCTTGTCGCCTGAACTGCCGCTGCTGCTTCACAACACGAAGCGCCTCGCATCGCCGGAGAAGAGGATCGATGTCGCGTCAGACGCCACCGCATCACCGGGAAGTGTGTCACAAAAGAATTGTTGAATCATCGCAGGTCCACCGAAACGCTTCGCATCGCCGGAGAAGAGGATCGACGTCGCATCAGGCGCCGCCGCATCTCCGGAAAGTGTGTCGCAGGGCCTGTCACAGATCATCGCCAGAGAAGATGATCGGCGTCGCATTAGTTGCTGCCGCATCACCAGGAAGAGTGTCGCGGGGCCTGTCACGGCTCGCTTCGTTGTAGAAGCAACTCGCATCGCAAGAGGAGAGGATCGACGTCGCAACAGACACCGCCGCATCACTGGGAAGCGTGTCGCAGGGCCTGTCGTGGCTGGCATCGTGAGGAAACATCTCGCATCGCCGGAGAAGAGGATCGACATCGCAGCAGACGCCGCCGCATCACCGGGAATCGTGTCACATCAAGAAGGAAGCGCCATCTTTGTTTCTTTGCAGCAGATCTTCGATGCATCACCGTCTTTGCAACACTTTTGTTGTCTTGTGTTACGCATCTTAAGGTACATTGAACTCTGTGTCTCGCATTTAACATCTTAAGAGAACTAAGCTAAGTCTACCATTTTAAAGTACAATATTGTGGATTTTTGTCGTTTGTGGTCTTGTGATAAGTCTGTATAAAGAATACTTATTTTTGATATAAAACTTGTGTGGTGTCCATCTGTAGTGTTGCCACATGATTACTGTATGTGTTCACAAATGCTTTACACACTGCCTCTGAGATAAGCCTGTCTGCTCGTGCCAAGCTACCAAGGGGGTGAGCAGGGGTTATTTTAGGACTGTACCCCCTTACCCTGACTAGACGCAACGGTCCCTATTTGTCATAGGTACCTACCTTTGCCAACAAGAGACCCCCTAATCTAACATTGGTGGTCAGCGGTGAGGATTCTGGGCTTGCATTTGTGACTCATGTACAGTGATTGGTGAACGCTACTAGTGAGTGCAGACCAAAACGCAACCACATACTTTTGGTAGATTGTTTTTTCTGGGACTTTCTATTTTTTGCAAAGAGCTGCCAAGATTAACAACCATGGAGAAAGCAGCATCCATAGCATCAGATGATAATGATTGGGAAGAGGAGAAATTGGAATGCTACACCGTTACCCAGCTCAAGCACGTCTGCAGGAGGTTCAAAGATTCTATGACCGGTATCTCCAAAAAAGAGGATTTCCAAAAGGCACTGAGGGCCTGGAGGGAAGCTAGGAATACCCCTGAGAATGAGGAAGGGGAGGAGAATGCAGATGGGCAGCTAGAAGGGCCCTTGGGTCCAGGAAGGATGAGAGCAGTCTCCCCAGTGGGTAGCAGTGTTTCTGCCAAAAACCTATCTCCAGAGGAGTTGGAGGACAGGAAAGAGTGTAGGATGCATGAAATGGAGCTGACCAAGCTCAAGTTAAACGGGCAGTTGAAATTTGAATGTCAAAACTAGGAAATTAGCCCTAGAATAGAAGAAAATGCAATTTGAACATGAAAAGGTTTTGAGGGAGTTGGAATTGAAGGCCAAGAGCTTAGAGATTACTCCCTCTGGTGGCAGCACACCTTCATTGCCTGTTGAATCCAGGGTGTATATTCCTAAGGATGTGGTTAGAGAGTTTTATAAGAATGATGACATTGGGCAGTGGTTCAAGGCCTATGAGGTAGCCATGTCTTCCCACCGGGTCCCTGAGAAGGATTGGGGAGCGGGGTTGTGGGGGCTGTTCCTTAGTGAGGGGCAGGATACACAGTTAGATTTGCCTTCTAATGTCCATAATTCTTATAGCCACATAAAAGATGCATTAATGTCCAGGTATGGTTTAACTCCTGAATTGTATAGACAGAGGTTCAGAGGTTGCAAGAAGATAGAGAACAGTACCTGGGTGGAATATGTCACTTTTTTCTGCAGAGCATTGGATGGTTGGGTGAAGGGTAGCAAAGTTAATGATTTTCAGGGGCTCCTTGATTTGATTGCATGGGAGCACTTGTCAAGTAATTGTTTTCCAGAGCTACGCCAGCACCTGATTGATAGTAGGCTGACTAATCCTAGAAAGCTTACTGAGGAGGCGGACCGCAGGGTCAGTACCAGGGTTCACAATGGTCACGTGGGAGATTCAGCCAAGAGTGGGCAGGGTCCCCAGCAGAAGCGTGGGGAGACAAGGGTAAACAGAGGGAGTTCCATAGAAGGCCCCAAAGTAATCCCCAAGGGAACCAAGGGAAAGGTTCCCAGCCTCCCCCCAGAAACCATCAGGGGTCCCGACGGGTCCTCCTGTTCAAGGGGGACCCCTGAGATGCTCCAAATGTGGGGACCTGGGTCATAGAGCCAATGATCCCAGGTGCCGCCAGTTTGTAAAGACAGCACCCCCTGGTGCAGCTCCCCGGCAGATGACTAGTGTAGCCCTGGGTGAGGAGATGGGTGCCCAAGGTGGGTGGGGTCCCGCAGAGATGTCCCTTGTCTCTTTAGGAGCCTGTGAGGTGGTCCCCAGGACCCAGCTGCCTGATAAAACTAAGAAATACAGGCAGTGGGTGAATAACAAATGGCCATAGAGTGGAGGCTCTTAGAAAATACAGGAGCCAGTGTGACAGCTGTCAAGTGTCACCTGGTATCTCAAGAGCAGGTTGTCCCCAATGCATTCTATCCAGTTGTTGCCACTGACAACACAGAGAGCCACTGCAAGGTGGCTCAGGTTCCCTTTGAGTGGGGGGGTCTCTGGTACTCTTCAGGGAGCTATGAGGCCCACCATGCCTGTTGAATGTTTGTTAGGGAACGATCTGGAGAGCTCACCTTGGGCGAAGGTGGAGCGAAGTGCTCATTTGGAAATGTTGGGTCTGCCTGACTGGGTGTGTGTCACCACACGGTCCATGGCAGCCAGTAGGGGTTCTCAAGAGGACCTGGAGCCTGAGAGGGGGGCCCAGGTGCCTGCCTTAGAAAGAGGAGGCAGGGGGCGCGGGAAACCGGCGCCCGAAGTTCCCACAGTCAAGGAGGAAGCAGACCCTGAGGGGGATGCCCTGGAGCCCACAGGGGAACAGGTTGCTGAACTGGGGGACCTACCTGAGCGGACCCATTGGCAGCAAGAAGGAGGACCCTCCAAGGAGGAGTTCTGTGAGGAGCAGAACAAGTGCCCTTCTCTCGTGGGTGTGCAGCAGCAGGCGGCATACCAGGCAGCAGGTGATCAGTCTGGGTCACATTGGGTCTACTGGGAGAATGGTCTCCTGTATTCTGAGCCTAAGGTTGCTGAGCCGGGGTCCGCCCGTGTGCTGGTGGCACCCCAGTGCTTCAGAGCCTTCCTACTGTGGCTGGCTCATGATGTGCCATTGGCAGGACATTTGGGGCAGGACAAGACCTTTGAGAGGCTTGACACCCACTTTTATTGGCCCCAAATGCGCAGGAGTTCAGACACTCACTGCAGGACATGTCAGACTTGCCAGGCAAGTGGAAAGAGTGGGAGGAAGCAAAAGGCTCCTCTCCAGCCATTCCCTGTGGTCAGCACCCCCTTTGAATGGGTGGGTAGTGGCATTGTGGGGCCACTGGACCCCAAGACAGCCATGGGCAACAGGTTCATCCTGGTCTTGTTGGACCATGCCACCCGGTACCCGGAAGCCATACCTCTGAGGACAGTGACGGCCCCCGTGGTGGGACGAGCACTGGTGGGAATCTTCTCCAGAGTGGGATTCCCTCGCAAGGTAGTGTCTGACCGAGATACCAACTTCATGTCCAAGTATATGAAGTCACTGTGGCAGGAGTGTGGGGTAACCTACAAGTTTCCCACTCACCCCCAAGGAAATGTGTTGGTTGAAAGGTTCAACCGAACCCTAAAAGGCATGAATTTGGGTCTTGAGGAACCTATGAGGCATAAGTGGGACGTCCTCTTACCATGCCTGCTCTTTGCTTATAGTGAGGTGCCACAGAAATCTCTAGGGTTCAGTCCCTTTGAGCTTCTCTATGGACACCCAGTGAGAGGACCTCTAAGTTTGGTCACAGAAGGCTGGGAGCAATCTCCCAGGAAACCTCCCCAGGATGAATATAGCTACATGTTGCCCTTTAGGAACCAAACTAGGCGTTTCAGGCAACTCACTGAGGCGAATCTGGAAGCCAGCCAGGAGGAGATGAAGCGGTGGTACGACCAGAATGCCACTTTGGTAGAGCTTCAGCCTGGTCAGAAAGTGTGGCTCATGGCCCCAGTGGAGCCCTGCGTGCTCCAGGATAAGTGGACCGGTCCATTTGAGGTTGTGGAGCACAAAAGTCTGGTTACCTATTTGGTGGACTTGCGGTCTCCCAGGAACCCCTTGAGGGTCCTGCATGTCAACCGCCTGAAGCCTCACTTGGAGAGTTCCCAAGTGGGCATGCTCTAACCGACAGATGGTGGAATGGAGGAGGAGACCGAGCCTTTTCTGGACATCCTGTTGGCGACAGAGCAAGATGGGTCAGTGGATGGTGTCAACCTCTCTTCCACCCTGACCCCTGAGCAACAAAATGACTGCCACCAGTTGCTGGGACGGTTTTCTGATCTGTTCTCCCTGATTCCTGGTGTCACTGATTGGTGCATCCAAGATGTGGACACTGGGGATAGTACACCTGTGAGGCACAAAACCTACAGGGTGACTGACAGGGTGAGAGCTTGCATCAAGGAGGAGGTGTCCAAGATGCTTGCGTTAGGGGTGATTGAGTCCTCTAACAGTCCTTGGGCCAGCCCAGTGGTCTTGGTCCCAAAGACTGCCGCACCGGGTGCCACGCCAGAACTCCGGTTCTGTGTGGACTACCAAGGGCTTAATTCAGTCACCAGGACTGACATGCACCCCATCCCCAGAGCTGATGAGCTCATACATCGGCTAGGGGCTGCACGGTACCTCAGCACATTTGACTTAATGTCTGGGTACTGGCAGATCGCCTTGACTGATGGGGAAAGAGAGAGGTCAGCATTCTCCACACCAGATGGGCACTACCAGTTCCGGGTTATGCCTTTTGGGATGAAGAATGCCCCTGCCACCTTTCAGAGGTTGGTCAAGCAGTTGTTGACTGTACTGGACGAGTTCAGTGCTGCTTACCTGGAGGACATTGACATTGTAGTGTTCAGCGCCAGTTGGGAAGAACATCTGCGCCACCTCTGGGAAGTGTTGATAGCGCTGCGGAGGGCAGGCCTCACGATCAAGGCGAGTAAGTGCCAGATCGGGCAGGGTTCTATGGCGTACTTGGGACACCAGGTGGGGAGTGGACAGGTGGTGCCCCTGCAGCCGAAGATTGAAACCATCCTGGCTTGGGAGCCCCCCAAAACCCAGACAGAGGTGAGAGCCTTTTTAGAATTCACGGGTTACTACAGGAGGTTTGTCAAGGGGTATGGCAACGTTGTTGCACCCTTGACCGTGCTGACTTCCAGGAAGCAGCCCAAGAAAGTGATTTGGACTGACACCTGTCAGAAAGCTTTTGAGGCCTTGAAAACTGATAGGTGCACAGCGCCCGTGCTCCTGGCACCCAACTTCTCCAGAGAGTTCATCGTACAAACAGAGTTCTGAAAGTGTGTCTGGGCAAGAGTTTGATCTTATATTTCAGGGGAAAAATGTCCAAATCAGTATAGGTTAATCCAATGGTGTTAGTCATTTATTTGTACTCTATTAATAAGAGTGAGCATAAAGAAAGAGATGGCACAGCCAACACGTGTTTCGCCCCCTACATGGCCATCCAGCCTGGGGCTTCCTCAGGGCGGGTAATTCCGTATTAATTCTCAACGATGTATAAGGTTGCAATACCAAAGGATTCTCTAATCTCAGCTAATGCCTAGTACGGTGGATTTCTTCGGCTTCACGTACAAACAGACACTTCAGAGCATGGTGTGGGAGCTGTTTTGGCACAGATGAATGAGGAGGGCTGAGATCAACCCGTAGCCTTCATCAGTAGGAAGTTACTTCCACGGGAATAGAGGTGGAGTGCTATTGAGCGTGAGGCATTTGCTGTGGTCTGGGCACTGAAGAAGCTGAGGCCATACCTATTTGGGACTATTTCCCTACAGGGGATGGATTTCACGGTGGAACATCGCCCCGGTACAGAGCACACCAATGCTGATGGTCTGTCCAGACTTTTCCGCCTCAGTGATGAGAACTCCCAGGAGGTAGGGTAGTTCTCCCCACATTTCAGCTGGAGGGGACACGTGTTAGACCTGGCATCTTGGCGTGGGTCTCCCTTCCATTTTTTGCTGTTGCCTCATGTGTTTTTGCTGGTATTAGATGCTTTGGGCACTGTTCCACTGCTGTCCAGTGCCACAGTGCAAGTGCTCCCTATTGTAAATTGATGTATGAATTAGTGATTCCATGATTGGCTGATTTGGTTTACTTGTCAGACCCTAGTACAGTTCACCAGGAGTGCCCAGGGCTTGTAAATCCAAATGCTGCTGGTGGGCTTGCAGCACTGGTTGTGCCACCCACAAAAGCAGCCTGTTAAAGTGTGTCTAAGGCTTGCCATTGCAGAGCCTGTGTGCAGTCTGGTAATGCCATGCTGACTGGGCAAGTGCACCCACTTGCCAGTCCCTAAACCTTCCCTTTTCTTCATATCAGACACCCCTATGGTAGGCCCCAAGGACAGGGTGCATTGTAAGTATAAGGTAGGACATGCCCTGGTGTGTGTGGCATATCCTAATAGTGAATTACAGCCATTTTCGTTTTTCACTATTGCAAGGCTTCCTGTTTCCCATAGGCCAGAATGGGCAGTTTGCTAATCCATTTTATAATCCTAAATGACACAGGGAACATGGTAGAAATTCGAATTTAGTATGCCTGAACCCAGAATGATAAAATGCATCTTTTAGTGAAGTTGGTTTTAACATCCTGTGTTTGAAAATACCACTTTTAGAAAGTAGGTATTCTCTTGTCTAACCATCCAAACCTGCCTCTGCTAGGCTGTGTATTCCTTGTCTGGAGTTTGAGTGACAGGGGCTGGGGAAATTCCAGGAGACAGGGTGAGTCAGCACAGGGCTGAATAGAGAGATCTGCATCTAGATGGGTGGGAGGAGTTGCACCTGGGACCTGAATAGGGCTGTGCCTTCCCTCCACAATGCTGGCTCCACCTCCTGTGGTGCGTCTGATGTCTCTGCCCTGCACTCTGAAAGGAAAGAAGGAGTCTTGTCAACAAAGTGCTCCAGGACTGACCAGAACTGGTTTGGACTAGGCAAAGGCCTCTCTGCCTTCAGAGAACAAAGAGAAACTGGGTATAAATATTGGGACCCAATCCCAAGAACTTTAGATCACTTTGGGAAACAAGAAGAAACCTTTGCTGAGGAGAGGAACCAGAAGAGACTGAGGAGAGACTATCCCTAAGCTTGAGGGATTGGCCTGCAGTGGTTGCTTGAATGCCAAAGAAAGGAGAAAGGACTTTGTGCGCACTTTATTCAACTTGTGAAGGATCTCCAAGGGCTTGGAAAAGAGCTTGCCTCCTGCTGAAGTCTCAGGCCAACAGACTTCACCCCCAGCTCCCCAAGAGTTCTTTGGAAGTGCCTGAAGTTTTGCGAGGCTTTCTGAGGGACTGCGTGCCGCAAGGAGCTGTAAGCGCAACTCACAAACAAGAAGCGTGTCGCCGAACTGCCGCTTCACAACACGGAGCGCCTCGCATCGCCGGAGAAGAAGATCGACGTCGCATCAGACACCGCCGCATTACCGAGAAGCGTGTCGCAGAAGAATCGTTGAGTCATCCCAGGTCCACCGAAGCGCCTCGCATCGCCGGAGAAGAGGATCGACGTCGCATCAGACACTGCCGCATTTCCGAGAAGTGTGTCGCAGGGCCTGTCGCAGCTCATCGCCAGAGAAGAGGATCAACGTCGCATCAGACGCCGCCGCATCACTGGGAAGAGTGTCGCAGGGCCTGTCGCGGCTCACATCGTTTTGGAAGCAACTCGCATCGCCAGGGGAGAGGATCGACGTCGTAACAGATGCTGCCGCATCACTGGGAAGGGTGTCGCAGGGCCTGTAGCGGCTCGCATTGTGAGGAATCATCTCGCATCGCCAGAGAAGAGGATCGACGTCGCAGCAGACTCCGCCGCATCACCGGGAATCGTTTCACATCAAGAAGGAAGCGCCATCTTTGTTTCTTTACACCAGATCTTCAACGCATCACCGTCTTTGCAACACTTTCGTTGCCTTGCATTACGCATCTTAAGGTACATTGAACTATGAGTGTTGCATTTAACATCTTAACAGAACTAGGCTAAGTTTACCATTTTAAAGTACAGTATTATGGATTTTTGTCATTTGTGGTCTTGTGATAAGTCTATATAAAGAATACTTATTTTTTATATAAAACTTGTGTGGTGTCCATCTGTAGTGTTGCCACTTGATTACTGTATGTGTTCACAAATGCTTTACACACTGCCTCTGATATAAGCCTGTCTGCTCGTGCCAAGCTACCAAGGGTGTGAGCAGGGGTTATTTTAGGAGTGTACCCCCTTACCCTGACTAGACGCAAGTGTCCCTATTTGTCACAGGTATCTACCTATGCCAACTAGAGACCCCCAAATCTAACAATTCCCTATTCTAAGAATATGGGATAAAGAAGTCAGACAGAACTCATAAAGCGTTCTAATTCGAGAAAGAGTGAGAGTAAGCATAATGCTTTAGCAAAAAGGCAGCTCAATAAATCAAACATATAAAGCAGAACGCCCCATAAAGAGAGGTTCAAGAAACTCAGCAGAGTCTTTGAGCAATGTGGCGTAAGGTCTGGGTAAAATGGGAGCCGGCTAGTTGGGCTCTGGTCTGGTAACCTACTCTAGGAACACGCAAGTATATAAACAACGCATATCATGAGAGTCAGTAACATTTGCAGCCTAAGGCCCTTATTACGAGTTTGGCGGTGTGGGTGCAGGACTGCCCTGCTCCTGCACCACCAAATCTGTGTTGGATTGGCCCACTAGATCAGGAGTTTTCTCCTGGTCTAACAGGCAGTTCTTTCACATTCCAAAGACGTGCCTATGAAATAGGCACCGCGGCATAGACTGCTGCAATCCAATCCGTGCAGGTACTGGGTTGCATGCAAACAGGGGACACATGTTGTACCCCCGGTGTGCATCCACATGGCATGAGGCATCAGTGGGCATGGAGGGCCACCTTTATTTCTTCTCCACCACGGTTTTCATGGCAGGCTCACTGCCATGAAAACTTTAGCAGAGAGGAAACTTCTAATATGCTTGACGGGACCACAGCGGTCTAGCCAAGCATATTGCTGCCTCTGGACCGCTGCACAAGCACCAGGGAACAGAGGATGTCACCTCTGCTCTCCACTAACCTGTCATGTGCAGAAGCCAATTCTAAGTTCTAGTGATGAACACTGCTATCAATTTTTTATATGGAGCTGCAAAGAAGATTGATGATTAGGCTGGTCTGACTTCTGTAAACTTGAATGTCTGAGGGTGACCACTTCAAATTTAAGATGAAATTGAGGGACAATTAAACAAGAGCAGAGTTACTGTCTGGTACCTCCATTAGGGAATGCTCCTTAACTTACTACCAAGTGTTACAGACCTTCATGGTTGTTGAATTTCAGTTTCAAATTAATGCTCCTACAGTAAGATTTGTATTAGTATGCTTGTTGCAGTTGATCTGGATGGATATTCTAATTGGATCTCAATTCTGTAAGCATATTTTTAAAATAATGTCACAAAAATGCTTTTAATGTAAATGCATGAATCCAAAGTAGTTAAATCAAGTATATATATTCTGTGACAACCCTCTGTAAAACAGTCTTCATAAATCATAGACTCAGACTCACATTACATAATGCAAACAAATTACATACATAAGATAGATTACAATCTAGTGCCAAAACGAAGATAAACTGACACATACAACATTTTGAATTGAGGCTTACAAAACATATGGCATAACATCACCCACTGTCTTATTTTACAATTTACTACAAAATAGATCAACTGAGATCATTCACATCCCAAAAAACCTAATAGTGTTACCAGATACTTCATTCTAATAGTTTCTTCCTTAACTCACATTTAGTACACATAGGAAATACACTGGCCATATTTATAGAATCACTAACATTTTCTTTTCACTAAAAAGAAAAGACCTGAGCCCGTAGACTCCTTTTTCATCGATTGACAAAAGTGGTAGCATCTGCAGTGAATTAATCCCATATTTCTTGAGAATGTGTTTCAGTCATTTTCATCTCAGGTCAGAGAAAATGCACAAAATATTCAAATACATCCCCTAAGCATGTGCACTACTCCGAAATCTGATGTCAGTGACGCACCTGCTAAGGTAAGAGAAGTCAGTTAGAACCACGGATTCATGCCTAGAGTCCATTATCATACCTGTCAGAGGAGAGTCAGCACAAATGAGAAGTAATTATGTTCAGATTCAATTATAATTGTTCTTACTTTAGCACATTTGACACTCTTACACCTTGTATTCAAATTGCTACATCAAAAAAGACTCCAAAGTATCCTTGTTACTGTCTCATTTTATGTCTATTTAGGTTTTTCAAAATTTTGTTAAAATAGTATTAGATCAACTTTTCATATCATTTACAGACTTTCTAAAAAGGTTCCTCTTTGTGCGAGTTGGCAGTAAGTACAACACAGATAATATGCCAATGATACTGAAAAGCTGCACCATGTAGCATCTGCTCGGTAACACGGATCTCAGGATTGTGAATACATTCTTGCTCTAGTTGCCAACTTAAGAATTCACATCTACAAAACCTTGTTCACAGGCAATACTGACCCTTGATCTCAGCACGTGTAGGTAGGCCTGTGCAAAATCAAAATTACTTCAATTCGTAACATTTATATATTTATTTTACAATTTCAAATAGTGCAGGCAAAATCCGAATGGATGCAGTTCACTTAGAAACAGTTTCAACTTGTTTATAAAATTAAATGTTTCAATTTGTTCCATATGAATAAGAACAGCTTCTGTTTCTGTCTCTTACGAGGCAATAGTTTCGCTTGATTATTTTGCACAAGACCGATTAAAATTAGAATAAAAACGTCTCGCTGTATGAATATACCCTACATTCACTTCTTGATTACACATAAAAGTGCACTTAAAAAGGTGATAAACTAATAATCGGGCTATACATCATAGCCTGCTCTACGACTCTATGAAGAGAGCATAATAAGTATTAACCTATAACATAATTCGCTAAACCGAACAGCAACAGGTGGAAACCACTGAGAAAGAGTTTTGGGTGAAGGGGCTGATTGGAAGAGGATCACACACTTAAAGCCTATGGCTAGTACTATACATCAACATATATAAAATGAGAACATGGGGCACAATCTCAGATCCATAGTCAAATACAAATGCCTTGGTAGAGGCTGCACAATAGGACAAGCGAAAAGCACAATATTAGAATATTGCATTATTGGACTTTGTTATTTCAGCAAAAAGATGGTTGTGATGAATCGATATGTCTTGTTATACTCTGTGTAAACAATCTACAAAGTAGGTACGGTATTACCTTACAGGCATGAGACAAGGGCAGGACACTATGTTATAGTACATCCCAAATGAAAAAATGTCTTTTATGCATCAAAACACGATCTGCGGGCAATGTTTTACTAAACACTGCGGGTACAGCCCACCACAGCTCTAAGCAGACACCTATCTGTAATGAGCCAAGGATAAATAAACCTCTTCGGTCATCAATGGTGCTATTGCCTTTTAAATACAATAACACGAAAAGTAATCTTTTCCCCTACCGCCATCTTCATGTGAAATCAACATTGCCTAATGACAGCCTGAAAACAGCAATGAAAGGACAATATAGATAAAGTTTGCTGGCTCCCTGAAACTAAAGATTTCTTTCTGATCAGCAGCCATAAGCCTGAAAGGCTCCAATGTAGGGCCTTGCTTAGGTTTGGGCTGAGCAGGTGGAACGATATAGAGTGGTAAATCTCTTCCCCTGTGCAATTTGCATCTCCCTGCTCCATTCAGAGGTGGGGCAACAACTGTGTGACCGTTGGCAGAGACTTAGCCTGCTCTACAGATGGCAACTCCTGACCTGGGTGTCTGTCTGCCACGGGACTGTGGCGTCGTTGTGACGTTTGCCACATCCTATTGATTTCCCTTGTGTGTCAATGTTGACATGGGCAGGGAAAATTCCCAATGGCCAAACTTGCAATTAGAAAACTCCATACGTGTTGAGCCTTTTTATGTTTAGATAAAACAAACTTCTCCTTTAGGAGTTTCGTCTTCTCTTAGCAAAAAGCATGTCTAATGGGTACTTTAAACATGGCGTCAGCTTGGCAAACCTTCAGTACTGTGAAAGGAGTCTGTGCTGTTAACCAGGTTATGTGTTATCTGTTTCTGTCTTCTTTTCACCTGAATGGTAGGACTTGGCTAGTATCATTAAATGCTGTTGGTCCTAGATGTCACTGGTTTGTCTCGGACTGTGATTTTATAGTTTTTAATTCATGCCCATTTCAGCCACATTTTTCCCTCATGCGTATTTTGAGTAAATAATACCTAATATTAAATATTTAATTCCATATAATAACTACTTTGATAACTAAAACACAATGCTGGACTGAACTGACACTGTCTGGGGATGGTAAATGGCAGATATCTGCATACATATGAGATATCTGCATACATATAAGAAATTGAGGTAAGTGCGGAAATGGGGTGTTATTGGGACTAGTAGTTTAGTCTTCCTCATTTCCTCCTCACCCACAAACCACACCAATATATAGGCAGTGCTGTTTCTCTAAGACTTCAGATTTGTGGAGGTGCACAGAGAATGTTGTATAAATATTTGTACATACACGGGCACAACAAGTGTGTTCACTCAAAGTCATGTGTTTTGTGTAAAACCCATGCAGTATATATCACACCGAAGTGGTGTTTTTGTATGTACGTGTTTGTCTGTGTGCGTGTGTGTACCCAAGAATCTGAAATTAGTCTTCTTCATGTGTGAGCTTCCCAAAACTACCCCATCATTTGCTGTGGGGGTTGTAGATGCTGTCTCTAAAGCAATGCTGCTTTGAGCTGGAGCCAACATTCCTTTTTCATACATGGGAAGGCGAGTGCCAGTGTGAATTAATTGATTCAGTGGATATTTACTAAGCCTGCGGCCACGAGCAGATGGCTACACAGTGATAAATAAAACATTAGCTGACATTACTGAACCATTCTAGAGCTTAATTAGAGACACATCAAGTAGTAATGCACAACAATTCAAGAGAAGAGAAAGGTTTTAGAAGTTTAAAAAAAAAAAAAAGCAAACTAGTCCCTCATATGCATGGTGCAGTGGGACAAACTATTCCAGGGCTTCATAACCATCACAGAAAGTACCCTTCCTTCACATTGAACATGGTTGAAGTAGAGAACCTGATTAGAGAGTTACAGTCTGAGCTTAGAGGCCTTGCTGGTCTAGGTAGGGAACAGTGTACTTGAATATATGAGGCCCACATTTTTGCAAGTCTCTTTGGATCATAGTAAGTACTTTATATAAAACAAACTTGTTTAATGTTGAGAAAATGTAAAGATCTGCTTACAGCTCAAACATGGTCGGTTCTCCTCAGTCAAAAGACAATATGGACAGCAAAGATCTTGTAAAGCTCTCATGTCATAGTAAAGGGGTGAGGTATTTTATGTGGTCAGACCTGCAAAATTCACTTAAAAAACATAAAGTGCATCTTAGTTTAAACAAACAAATTACTACAAGGATAAACAATTTTTATTTCTGTCAAAGTCCACCCTTTCGGAAAAGACAGCCCATGTTTGACAATACCCTCTCTACATCTAGTTTGGAGGTTCTACTCTTGTACACTGAATACCATATCCAAATAGTTTCCTAAAAGAGGAAGAGCTTTAAGAATAACAAAAGATCTAACTGTGGACTTTTCAACCTCAATGGTCTCCGTAAGTATATTACTCCTCTCTAGAAACCTTTTTTTGACCTAGAGCTTATCAGTTTTAAAAATGTTACGAGGGACAAGAAATAATTCAGAGTGGCATAACTTGTTAAACCGAACTAGGGGAAATTAAGATTAGTGTCTAGGCTCCAACAATCTCAAATGATCTCCTGATTCAGGTTTGCCACAAGGTTAGTCCAAACGGACATTTATAAAATGATAGGAACCAGTTGGAATTTATCTTTCAGGTGACATTTACAATTTCCTCATACTTGGAATAAACCCAACATTTGCCAGCAAAATCTGTTTTGAGTGGCGGCTGGTAGGGAACAGGGTTGGGGGCAGGGAGTGGGAAATATAAAAAACAAAAAAACACTTACCTTTTCCAAATGCAAATGCCAATGTGTGTTCCCTATGTAGAAACGTTGAAAACGGACCACACAGAATTAATAACCTTAAGCCACATAGTAAAAGGTTATTTTTTATTTCTATATTTCAAATGGCATGTCTTGTAGGTAGGAAAAAGTTACCTAAACCATGAATTTCAAAAGCAAATGTGTTAGATCTAGTAGAAATTAGGCCCATAGTTAAAGTGAAGGTTTTAGGTAAATTAGTGGATAAATTCAATCATCCATACATATCCTATCGCAATGAATTTGATTCTTGAGCCCTGTGGCAGTCCTAGACGTAGGGGCAACATTGTCCTAGTATAATAATTCAGGAATAGATTTACTGCCCATTCCGGGGGTGTCCTTATTCTCCTGGACTGGTCTCTCCAAGTACCTACAAATGATGTATTTATATATTGAAGAGAAGGGGTTGTGATGAAACTCTCAGAAAATGTGCACACTGAACCAAATCTAACATATGAAGTCAATGAAAGTTAGATTCATATCAAAAGGTATCTAAAATATGCAACTCTTCCATATGTTAACAGGATTGAAATCTGAGCTAAGATCCAGCACGACTAAATGTAAGGATCCCCAATAGCAGATAAAATCAGAAATGTGAGAAAGTAGTGGGTGGTATCTTAAAGATGATGCATAGCTCTCAGTATAGACCCATCCTGCCAATGATTCAGATTTATCAATTTAAGGCCTTAGAGACAGCTGCCTATGGTGCTGAGCTGTGGGGGCACCTTGGCGCACCCTCGTTGGTAATGGTGGAAAATCGCGTTATGCGTCAGTTGGTGGGTGTTCCTGTAAGCACTCCTCTCCTTCCACTTAGGCTGCACTTTGGGGTTAGAGACCGCTCCGATAGATTTGCTTTGCATCTCATAATTTACTGGAGGAGGATCTGGGCTACCTCAGAGCTATTAGCCTATCGACAAGGGTTAGAGGACATGTTATTGTTTGTTGGCTCCTGTAAAATCCCATGGCTAAAGCATGTGAAGGGTATATTGTCAGAGATTGGTCTTGGTGACCTATGGATTTCCCCAGAACAGGCGGGCCACTTTCATATCACTCATCAGACTACATATTGGCAACAAAGAGATAATCGTCTATACTCACAGCCGAGCCATGGATCTTTAACAAATACCTTTCTTACAGTTAAAGACTCATTTAGGCAGAAGGGCTTTCTGGATGAAATAGAACCCCTTTTAGCTAGGCAACTGTACTTGCAATTCTGGTATGGAAACTTGCCTCTACAGACATTTACTGCTAAGTCAGAGCGCAGGTCACGGGTTAATGAGACACAGTGTCCATCATGTGGGTACCAAAAAGAAACTATTGAGCATATTATGTTGTTCTGTCCAAACGATGTGAGTTATAGGACATGCTGGATAATCCCGCTCAATCGAAATTTGGGAGTCAGGGAACACAAAGTAGCACTCAAGGTTTTGAGACACAATACAAAAAGATTGATAGTTTTTGCTCTCTCTCATTATCTGATGTGTGCTTGGAAAGCAAGGCAAAAGATGAGCACTTCACAGTGAAACCTGAACAGTGGCAATCTGTAAAATGGTGAATATAATAACAGATAGAGAATAGGATGTGCAATACTTATCTGCAGAATACAGGAACCATTTTAGAGTATTTAGATATTTGAACCATTACTGGTCAATTAACCCATTTTATGTGTGCAACCTATGAATAGTTTGTCGTGCAGATTTATGATTAGCTGACCACACAACGGAAGAAATACTTTTGACAGGGAGATATTGGTCATTTCTTGATGTTTTGCACAAAGCTAACCTGTTGCTGAAGCCGGCCCCATAGTAAGGAGTTGTGGTCCATCCCAATGTCTATAAAATTGCACTTTAATATCATATATTCAAAAATGGATTTACTGTATGTTTGTATCTTCTGTGCTTTTATGGCTTACAGTCAAAATAAAGTTTTATTGATTGATTGACAAATATTTGCTGAAAAGCAAGTGCAAATTAAGCCACTGTTCCAAGGTTGACTCTAAAGATTGAGTAGTGATCTAATTTGTTTATGTCCAAGACTGAATTCAAGACATGTAAATTCTTCCCACCATTTTAACAATGGAGGAGGGTCAGACATCAGCACCAGGAATCTTCTCAATCTCCTGTCTTGTGGACAGAATCAATAATTTATTGTGCTAAAAAGGTGGAATAGCAGAACTGCAGGCATGTTGAAATAATATAATTTACTATTCCAACTCCAGTCTGTGCAACAGTAGGGAAGGTGTTGGATTTTAAATCCAACACCTTGTGCTCCCTACCACAAGTCATTGTAATAGCTTGCATTGTGAAGGTATGCGATGTAACAACGCAGTCGTTGTAATGACCGCATTGTAATGGCATTCGATGTATCGCATGCGATGTAAAGGATGTCTCCCCGAGAAGCCAAAACATAAAATGGTAATAACATTCAGTTATTACAATTTTATGTTTGCTTTACGGGCAGGTGGGCAGGGCTGCTCTGCTCTCCAAGCAGGGCAGGGGAGGAGTGGTTTGCCCACTCCTGAGTGCACAGACTGTTTGGTTGGTCCAAACCAGTCATGCGCACTTTGCCCTTTTCCGTGCAGGCTCCATGGAGAACATGTACACCCTTCTAGCCCCTTGCGGAGTGCCATGTCACAGTACCCCAGACCAATCACAATGCTGCATGCCGCTTTTTATTGGCTTACAGGAGGAAGCCTGTCTGTCTGCTTCCTGTTCCTGTAGAGGCAGGAGAGCAGGAGCAGTGAAGACGCAAGAAAGGTAGGCTAGACATTTTTTTTATTACATTAAAATGCCCCCACCAGGGGCCCCCCCAACCACAAGCCCCCCTACCCATGAGCCCCCCACCCACGAGCCATGCCGGCCACTACTGGGTCTAGTATTATACGCATCAATCAAAACTATGACCCTAAAGTTGAGGTCCACACTTTGAATAAATGACATTGTGCTATTATTTTAGTACAACTAAATGTACCTCACAATGTAAATAGACCCTTAAGTTTTTATTCTTAATGTTTTTATTACAGCTTGACTTGATTATTGTAATGCAATCCATCAGTTACAAGATTTGCAAAAGCTACAACTAGTACAAAATTCAGCAGCTAGACTGACGCTAAGTCTCAAAACTACCTTGAGATTTCTTCACTGGCTGCCAATTAAAGCATTGTGCATAAATCTCTTTTTGATGTGCATCTTTCTTCGCTTTCCTGGCTTTTTAACATTTGAAAGCCAGTTGCCATCTCCACATGGAATCATTGGTTACTAAACAGGTAGATACATTTCACCAAATCTCTATCGGAGGCAAAGTATTTTCTGTTGCATCGCTGGAATAAAGGAGCTCTCTTCCACTGATTCTGCGAACACAGTCCTCTCGACTTAAATTTAGGAAGGCTCTGAAAACATGGCTCCTCCCATCACTTTAGTTCATTCATTTTGGTAATATGGTGACTGCTCTTCACTCCATTTTCTGAGCACTGGTGCGTATTAGCGCCAAGATACCTTTAAATGTGAACAATGAACTCTATAAATGTTTTAGCCAAACAAGTATATAAAGAAATCTGATATAGTTTTTTTGTAGCTACATAGTTCTGTGTTTATGAATGTAATAAAAGCCAGAGAAAAGAGTCCAAGCTCCAACATGTAAGCATGTGCTGTACATTTGAAAAAAAGGCAATTTCAAAGGGTAGTAGGCTCCAATGGTGAAGGAAAAATTATCACTATTATGATGTTGGCTCCTTGACTGGGTAGCTTTGCATAGGTATGTCGCAAGAGCCTAAAATACATCGAAGAGTACAGTGGATGCCTTTCAAATGAAATTGGAATGGTTTATTTAATTCTTGAAGAAGAGGGTAGAAAGAGGCACAGCAGCAACCCATGTTGTTGTAAAGAGGTGACTCCCTAACGCCCTAGAAAAAGTTTGAAGGGGAATATTGACACATTCAGTGGTGATAGATTGCAATGTAATAAATCCAGGTAAACCCTAAATACAAGAGATTCACCCTCTTTAGCCAAAAGGGACAGGGTAGGTAAAACAATTATGCAAAACAAATCCCTGTTTCTGCTAGAACCTATAAATCTCCAATAATAATCCAATAATTTTTCACTGAAAATCTTATAATATTACCCTACACTAGTCAATATTACCAGTCAACACCTGTCTTGCTTTCCTATTCAAAATTATTTATTCATATGCATATTTAAAATTTCTTGCAAAATAAAAATATATGGACATACAATGGAACATTCATAAAAAGCCTATATAAACAATGTAGTAAATAAATCCACTCAGTATTAGATCCAATTTAGAGACACTCATGCGCAAATCCTCCATTCTTAATATCATCACAACTTCCCCTTTTATTGTGAAGCAAGGGAGATGTATTGAGGCAACCAAAAGGTATGGTGTAACGGGAAGTGGACCATAGTGTAACAAAGAGCTAAGGATCCAAATCTCCTGGCCCTCGAGAATAAGTGCAATGACGAATAGAGAGAAAGGGAAATCCAGATCAATCCTTGACTCTTGCGAAATGCAGTAGCAAAGATTTAATTGTTAAATGCATGGTGTTTGCACATACATCAATTCGTCCTGCTAAAGGTGAGGGATTGACTCCAAGTACCACCGAAACAGGGCGTTGACAAAAAATGTTAAAGAATTAGGACTTGTGATAGAATTTTTAAAGAATTAGAATTTATTATGTTTTTAATAATTGATGTGTGATGTAAAAATTGTGATGAAATTAAGAACGAAGGATTTGCTGATGAGTCTCTGCCCGATTCAGTGTGGGTTGGTTTTTTGCAGCTGTGTTTTTTTAGGTGCGGGAGAACATTCCAGTAAGTATTTCTGTGCAGAAAAAGTCATATGAGGCTTTGGTTGTAGCAGCAACCAAGTCTCACCACCCGTATGTTACTGACAAGGAGAGCATAGAATGATCCACTCTGCCAGAGAAAAAACATTCCTCTTCCCTTCCCTACCACTTACCCTCCACTGATTCTCCACCCCACCCACAGGTCCCTGGATACATGTACCACCTGCCAATGAATTTGGGAATTCTGGGCCATATGTATCATTCCAAATTGCGATCGCAAACGCAGAATTTTGCAGAATTTTGGCGTTTGCGATCGCAATTGGACTTAGTGGCATGTATCAATGAAAAACTGCCTCGCAAAATAGGGAATCACAAAATGTGCGATTTCCTATTTTGCGATTACATTTAAGGAATCACAAATTGCGATTCCTTAAATGCAATGTAAGAAGCACTGAAAAAGTGCAACTTGGCCTTAAGGAATCACAAATTACCACCAACTTCAAGTTGCACCCATGCTTATTTCAGGGGTGCAACAGGGTGTCTTTTTGACACCCTGGCACCCTTGAAATTGCATTCTCAATTTGCAATTCTCTCATTGCGAATCGCAAATTGTGAATGTCTTCCCATTCATTCCTATGTGTTGCTAGGCCCCTAGGAATGAATGGAAAGTGTTTCCTTAATTGCGAATCGCACTTTGCGATTCGCAATTAAGTAATATGTAGGATTCGCAAATTATTTTGCAAATCCTACATACATCTCGTTTTGAGATTCTCAAATAGCGATTCTCTAAAATTCGCTATTTGAGAATCGCAAAACCAAACTTTCATACATATGGCCCTTAGTGTGGCTTTGTTATCGGGATAATGAGTCCCGCATAGTAGTTTCTCATTCCATGGATTTCAATTTTGAAATTCCATGGTACTGGTAGAATCACATGTTTTTTACTGTTACCCCAGCGCCGTACAGAGTATGATTAGACCCAAGAGTGAATATTCCCTATCGTCTTGGCATGGAATTGATAGGAATTTGCACATAATATGCATTTACTTGTGTGCTTTTTTATCAAACAATTTTCTAATCTCATACTGATTAAAGTATGAGAGTGTCAGTTGAGCCTTAAAGGCTCAACTGACACTACTGGCTGGAATACATGTATTTTTGCACTGACCTACCCTTTTTTGAAGATGCAACCAACTCATTCAACAGCTTTACACACAAAGGTAACCGCAAACCTGTTACCATGTCTGTACATCTCAGAGCAGGAAAAACATTTTCAAGAAAAATTAAGTCATGGATTTTAGACCTTTTTTGAATTTCTGATCAATATAGCACAATTTGCATATAGGCCACAGCTGTGCATTGGATTTAGACCTCATATTTCTGCTACCTGAGTAAGGAAAACAAGATTTGCACAATAACCCATCCTTTCTGTTTGTGGAGCAGAAAGCCTGGTCTAGGGATAGTGTTACTAGATGTAGTGTTGACGTGAAACACTTACCTTAAACAATTAGGAAGTGATTCCACAGCTGAAAGAGCAATCCCTTCATGTAACCACCTGCCTCCTGCTTTGGTCTGGTTGTCAGCAGACAAAAGTATGGAAATTTACAACCTGTACAAACGTTTCTGATGCGTCATTCCACTTAGTAATGTGGGTGAGCTGCTTTCCTTATATCTTGCTTCTTTTTCATGAAACCACCTTACTCAATGGAGTCAGGTTTGTTGCTGTCTAGTACTAAAAATATCCTTATGTTTTGAGATTAGATTCCTTGATAGTCAGAGTATCCTTTAAGAAGGGTGAGGACCACATTTTATAACTCCCTTATTGTCATTGTTCTCTGTGGCGATAGGCGCATTTAGCTATGTCCTTTGATTGGAATGATTTGCCTTCACGCCTTCACAGACAGTTTTTTGTCTATGGCCCTGTGCTGGACTGTGCACATAGTCGTGGATCCTCTGAACTTCTTCGAAAGCAGTTTAACTGCTATAGATTTGTCCAGCCCCTGCTTGACCCCGTATGATTCAGTGTAAAGAGGTAATTACAGAAGAGCATTTTTGGCCCTTCATAGTTGAGAGATATTGTCCCATAGTAGTATTCAAACCTTATCGGTGTGGCCTTCCTAGATTTTTTTATTTTAATGGGCATATTTTACTCGGATTGGGACTCGTAGGTGAATCTGGTTGCACCCATTAACTTTTTAGGTTTACGTTAGGGCCAAAGTAAGTTGCCACAGAACATTTTCCATTGGCGTGGAATTCAAATTCACACGTGGGCTGGCATGTATTTTTAAGCGATCCACTTGGATTACTTCAATGCATGACTCTGGACACACCTTTGTGGCCTGTCTGGCAGCAGGTTTAAACATGGTAGTAGCATGTTAAAGAAAGAGATGTTCTGAGATGTTTAAAAAGCAATTTCTATGCATTTGCTAAGTTACGTCTAAGAGTGCCATGTAAACTGCTAGGTTTGGGAGCTACAGACATAAATGTGGGCATGCTTTATAGAAAGTAACCATATATCCCTAGGGTGAACATTTACGAGATATTGTTTGTCACTGTATAGGTAAAGGTACAACCATTTTTCTCTTCCCACCAACGGTATTAATTAGGATCCAAATTATGTGTGAAAAGTGTGGTACAATTGAAAGTATCCTCAACTGCTAAAGACAACAAGTCTTTTCTGGGGCAGTCACTGAACACTTAACTGAGATGGGCCACTTTTGTAGGGACAGAAACAGAAAACATCACAAAGGACCAGCGAAGGGGCCTACCTTTTTAAACTGCAGTATTACAAGGAGGCCCAAGTGACCGAAGCTTTTCATCCAGAGAGCCTTCTCAGACATTCATCATCATTCGGTGCAGGAGGAAAAGTAGTTGCTTGATGAAGAAATGGTGGTTAATCATTCCATAGAGTTGGATCCACAGGTGAACTGTGAGTTTTTGACTGAAATTTAAGTAATGCCATCTTAAACCAAGATTTGCAGTGAACTAAAACAGGAAGAGAAGAAAAATGGGATTAAGGTCTGGTAGGAATCCAGCATTGATTTGGTTCAGGCAAGTCACTAATCGCTGGCTAATGCAATGGATAAACATAGAACTGCAGCACCAGCTCTTTATAATCCTTTGCCCCTCGGGAGAGATCGGAAGAGAAAAAGAAGTGGAAGTCTGCTGGCTGTCAGCTATCTGCCTTTAAAGAGGATGTGACCAAATGTATTTGTTATCATGGGCGACACAAACGGCTGAGAAAGGCTCCATCCTTTGTCAGAAAAATCACTGTCCATTTGGGAGTTGACAACACAGGATCCTGGTGAAGCCCAAGCTGAAGAGAGGTCTGGACTTAGAAGCCTTCCCTGGATGGCTGAGAAATGTGGGAGAGACCTGGAATGTCTTTTCATGCAGCTTCAAGACATTTGGGCTCTTGGTAGTAGCAGGAATCAGGAGCAGAGAGGACCACGTCACCTTTGAAACTGTGACTGAAGTCCCATAGAAGAGCACCACCAAGATTGAAAACTTTGGAGTGTAACAGTATGGATGCTGGACAAGGACTACCTATCTCAAACAACTACATTGACCCAAAGAGAATAATCAGACATATCCTTTAAAATATCATGTCCCTTATACCCTTCATTAATTTCTATCCAATTCACTGATGACGTGCTTCACATCACTGAGAACAGTAACCACTTCCTTCATGTTCTGCTTGAGCACATAGGTCCTGATTGCGATGTGGCTTGGAAGGTTTCTGAGCCGCATCGTAATGTGCCAGTCGGATTCCTTTCCGACCACCTCATTACAATGGAGATGGTCGGAAAGGAATCCAACTGGTCATTACGGTTGGCTTCCAAAAGGCTCAGGGAGTCCGTCCGCCAGTCGGAATGCAGCAAGTAATCTCAAGGGCAGGCCTTTCTGCCCTTGCGATTACAATGACGCTTTCTGACATGGTTTCCATGCTGGCCTGACTGGCCTGTCCCACAGGGAAACCATGTTGGAAAGCATCTTTGGGGGCCCCCTTGGGTGCACAGCCTCTGGAGGCTGAGGGGGCATTGATCCCCACACCTTGTGGCAGGCCCCATGAGGTGCCTGCCACGGGGTGCAGTGATGAACCGCACTTCCCATTTTACTATGGGAGGATGAATGATGGCTGGTTTACGCCAGAATGCATGATGCCATAATAAATTGTAGTAATGCGACCGAACAAAGTTTGGTCTCATCCTAATGTGGCTGTCGGGACCGCCAACCGGGTGTCGGGGACCGATACGGTGTTGGGCGGAAGTGATTCTGCCCCCGAAATCGTAATGAGACCCTAAGTGTCTTATGACAGTCAACAAGCAAGAGTTATAAAACCTATAGATTTCCTTTTTCAAAACATAAGAATATCTGGTATAGAGAATTGCTAAAGGCATCTGTTCAGATCTGAACTTGGAACCAGAGCCGGAGGAGACTCAATCCCACTGTCACTGGATGCCACATCCACCAAAGTCTTTTATCTAATGTTTTTTGTTTCCTTACTAGTCCTGCTGCCAGAGAACAATGGCCCTCAGAGCTTGGACTCTGAGCAGGAGGAGACTCAAGGTCACTCTTGCAGGGTGTCACACCCCATGCGTTACCTAGAGCAACTAAAGTTTGGGGTGACGCAAATAGTGAGCAAGGGTAATCATTATGACAGAGCATGAAGTGCACTAAGTGCAGTGAAGATGTTGGTAGACCAATTGCCCATGACACCAGGCAGTAGGTTGGTGGTGACAAAACAGAGACAATTAACAGACTACAAAGTTGTACATTTTGGTGGGTTTCAAAATTACTTCATAAAGCACTCTATTAGGATGAGAATCCAGAAACTACGATCTTGGGCAATTTCAGCAAAAAGAGTTCCCTTAGAAGGAATGGTAAGTTTATCAACATATACGTATTTTAATACTATAATACTATATGCAAAATAAATCTATTTAATCTGTAATCTGTATACAGAGATAAGTCACAAAAAGTAAAATGAAATGGATAATAAATTTAAAAAAATTGAAATATAACTAGCCACCCTAAAAACGTTTGTAATGTGAAATATTCTTTCTACTCCCAGTAAAATAATTACTAATAATGAACTCATCTACAGTTTCCTAAAATGTTGTGCATATAAGCAAATCAGATATAATTCATACCCATTACATATCACAGGTCAATGGAAAAATTAAATACTGCTGTAGACAAAGTGATATAATGGTGAAAGTGAATGTCTCCTGATGTCTCCTCATATTCTACTCTGATTAAACTTGCAACTTTGATAGGGACTTAGATGGATTTATCTGCATCTCCTTTTTTAAGGATAATTTTCCAAATCACACACATGAAATAGACTCTCCAGTTTATGAAATGTGTCTCATTCTAACCATGGTATTAACATCAATCTTATTGTTGCTTGATAAATCTGTATCTGAATATGATCATATTATTAATATACTGACACAGTTACTGCAAGTTCTGGTATAATAAAAAATAAAGCGAGCAACACTGATAAAATTATTTAAAAAAGAAGAGATAGCTCAACCAACTTCTCTATATCTTGAATAAAAAACAATATCACAGACTGTTATCAAAAGGTTGGGTGCAAGTATAATCATGTTTATTAAGAAAGGAAGAAAAAAGAACAAAGCTTATCAAAGGGGCAATGCGTGATGTTCTGAATAGAAACAGAGCTGCACACCAAATGCTTAGCTAACAATTGAACTGCTGCCTCCAAAGCACAACAAAATGCATGTTATTGTGTGGACGGTGGCACAATAAATTCCTTAAAGATTTACTCATCGAAAAGACTATAATGTCTTATGAACCTGTAGCATTAGATACGGATCTCAATAATAAAGAAGACCACAACTATTTTATTTTGGCCTGGAAAAGACCTCTTTAAAGTGGGAAAAGTTGAATTAGTAAAACAAATGCTCTGAAAGGAGAAAGACATACACTGTAGCACTAAAAGATGAGCCAGGAAGCTAACATTTGCTAAAATTCTCCTACAGTTAGAGAACAATAAAAAATAGAGGATGTAAATTGAAGGCGTAACAGCTCTCCAAATGTAGTAGACAAATTGAACTCAACCCCTGACTGATCAATTAGTCTGATAAACTTCACTGATTATGTAAACAGTGATGTTACAATACTGTTCAACCTGGACAAATGTTTCCTAGTAGATAGTGACAATGTAATAGACTCTCCAACAGTTAAATCAGTAAGAGGACAATAAAGCTTATTGTCAGGGTCTAGTAAATTACATGTATATTAGTAGAGTGGCAGAGCTGTAAAATACAGCAATATTTAATCAATTTGGTTGACCACAAAGTGCGCCACTTTTATTTTAAATGTATGCTGAGGATTCTGATAATTGAATGTGTAACATGGAAATCTCAGTTTCTGGCTTAAATGACTGTATTAGTGATATTTGTAACATAGTTTTCCAGAATGTACAACAGGTTTTTTTTTTAACACATACATGATGCCACTGTAAAGCAAATTATTAAGGCTATTGATTATATGAAATTGAAAAGCTGGATTAGAATAGATTTTCTTCCAATCTGCCTCTTCTGAATTTTACACTATTTTTAAATGCTTGAGTTTTTTTCCCAGAGTGTACTAGGCTCACAGATACATCATATATCATGCAGTGATCAAGATCAAATATCATTAACTATTTAAGAGAAACTTATAAATTAATAATGAAAGGATGGTGGATTGGTAAATGGGTTGCAGGGTACATCTTGAATAAGTAATCTTGTTTCACAAAATTGCGGAAGTCAAATTGGATATAACTTCTGCATGCTTTTGTACAATTGTAAATTAAAAATAAAAAGATTGATAAAATGCTCGAATTGATTCCAACCACTGCTCAGTCCATCATTTTCTGTTCCTCCTTCCAGGACAGTTGTGACCCTGCTAGGTCTAAATTGGTCTGTTATTTATTTTTCTATCTGGGAGTGACCTGGTCTGCAGTTCAGGCTGGACTGGAAAGGGATCAAGACTGATTTTCATAAGGCAACTTTCTGCATAGAATGGCACAGAGGGTGAAAAACAAACTGTCTAAAGTGCAGCTCCAAGCAATCACCAGTGACTGGGGTTAATTCAAGCATCCTTCCCATTGTTAGCAAAGATTTAGGTTAAACATTTTGTAGACCAATCCATAAGGCCAACTTGTAACTAAAGGGCAATGATTCGATCTGCTTAGATTAGATTAGATTAGATAGAGAATATATAAAACATATTTTCACCAATACAGGTATCTTGTTGCTAATGAAACTAATAATCACGTTAGACGACAATGTGCACAAACTGATATAAAATAATGTTTGAAAGCTTTCCTTAAAGATAGGTAGGAAATTAATCTTTTAGATGGAGGGTAAAGTAATTTCAGATGTTGAAGGCAAGATAATGGAAGGAGCAGCCTCCCACATATGGGAATTTTACCTGTAATACAGAAAAGAGCAGTTCATTGCTGTAATAAAGAGATTAAGGTGGGGCATAGCAGGAGAAAATCAAGAGACAATGGAGGCTCATCCCCCTAATGAAAACCCCTCTGTGCATAACACGGGGGATTTGAAAATAACACATTGTTTGCCTGAAAGCTAGTGCAGCTTGAGAATGGACATTGACAAAACATTACATTTATGGAATTTACAGGACACACACGCTGCTAAATTTTGAGTTCTTTGGAATTTCAAGAGGGATAAATCTGGCAGATCAAGGTAATGAATATTAGAATGATTTAGCCTGGATAAAATAAACATTGAGACAGCCTGAGCCGGATTATGGGCTGGCAGAAAAGAAAATCGACATTTTGGAGGTTTTAATATATTGGAGTAAGATAAAGAAGTTGAATTGATGAATCTGAAAGTGAAAAGCCCATTAAAACAGAACTCTCAATGATTTTACTTTGGATGCTAATGATGAGGGTTTGCCTAGAAAATATGGCCACAGTGAGGAGTCTCACTGCTCTGTGTGATTCACACTAAGGGGCCGATTGGGATGGCATTTGGAAATGCTCGGAACGGGATTCGGAGAACATGATTCGGAATCTCTCTTTCCGACAAAATCAGATACATTTCCAAACGACCGATTATGATGCAAGGAAACTCTTCGGGCTGTCCGAATCATTTAAAATTGGCATTCGAACAGGCGGAGTTATTCGGAGCCGAATCATACAGCTCTATGGGCACTGTTTCTGAACAGGCGATTATATGTCCAATTCTCACAGTCGTTCCGAATTGGTTTGTCTGACATGAAACTGCTGCCGGAATCTGATATGGGGGGCCCGTAGCAGGCCCCCCTTCACCCGTAGGCCTCTGGTTGGGGCCCATGGGCGTATCCATGGGACCCCTCTTTACAGCCATGCACATAGTGGCAGGCACTATGGGGTGCCCGTCACAGGGTGCAAGCTTTTCCCCAGCCACCCATTTTTTCAATGGGAGCCTGTGTAATCGTTTGGAACACATGCTCCAATTGAAGTCAATGCGAGTCCAACCAAACATTGTTTGGTAGCATCACAATCCACCATTCGGACTCGCAGAACCCGATTGCGTTGGAAACTATTCCGAAACCGATTCGGTCGGATGAGTTTCCGAACGATATCGTAATCAGTCCCTAAGTTTCATCTCTTATTTATTTGCATTAAGCTTCACATAGTTATTTGATATCCTGTTTGAACAATTAGGAGACAGATTGATCTTGAAACAGTTGAAAAAGGAGCAGAAGAGTTCAGCCTGATGATAATTTGTGTGTCTTTCATGTAGGAAATAGACGTACAAGAGTAGAATGGATCACAAACTCAAACAATTGCTATAGACATTAAAAAAGCATTGGGAAAGTAGTAAATCCTGAAGAACTCCCTAAGAGATGCTGAAAAGTGGAGAGTGGAAAGAGTGAAGGGCTACTGTTTGAGTCCAATTAGAGAGAAAAGAAGAATAACTTTCTGCTACTGACCTATTGATACAATCTAGTCTAGTCAGGTCACCGCTAGAGAGGTGAAGCAGAATGAGGACAGCAGAGACACCCTGATCACAAACTAGCTTTGTTCATCAAGAACTACAGCTCATGCTGCTTCAGTGCTGACCCATAGGATGGAACCCGAGCTTCAAGGGATCAAAGATCTTATTGTCTTCCAAATGCTTAGAAAGTTGTTTTGAGACAATACATTCAGTCAAGTTTACCAACTATGGCAACAGAGAAATGGGTTTATAATTATCTGGAATGGATTTAAACAAAGTTCTAATTTTTTATCAAAGGAGTGTTAAACATGCCTTACATTCAGGGGAAATATTTCCCGTATTGATAGAACAGTTTATCATGGTTGACATTGCCGAAGCAATAATGTGTCTCACAGATTGAACAAAGCACTGGGAGAAAATTAGGTGATCCGGATTGAGTAGATTGAGAACAGAGGCAAACGTGTCCCAAATGTACAACTGCTCGCAAAATTCATCGATGTTAATACTGTCTATGAAAATTTGTAAGAATGCCTACTGAGTCAGTAAATGCAACAGCACAGTGTGAAGCCTGAGGTAATAGATGGTAGCCGAGCATCAGTACTAATCTGTGTTTATATTTCAATGGAGTTGGCAGAAACCTCTAAGTGTTGGCCTAATAAAGTGACCTTTACATTAATTCATGAATTAATTGGCCAAGTGTGATAAATGTGTAGAGCTCATTTTACAATTATGTAAAAAAAAGATGAGTTTGAAGCATTGTGAGTGCTACAGATATCATTTGTTAGGTGATAAAAAGCAAACATGGTATGGGATTTGACTTCCAAATGTAGAAACTGCAATCCTTCAAGCCTGCAGCCAATTTGAGGAAGGCTTTGTAATTAGGGCCAGAGTGGTGTCAGTTTTACTTGGGTAAAAACTGTCCTAAAGTAAAGACAAATTTGTCAGGTAGCAAAATGCAGGCAGATGTGAGAATTGCCTTGAATTTGCAGCTTCACTGCTCATACTGCCAGGGATTTAGAGGAGACATTTGAATGTGTTAGCGCCCCATGAGCTTTCTTTGCCTTCAGGTCTACAGGGGGGAAGTGGAGATTCCATTGTGTCAGTTCCCACAGGCTCTAAACCAAAGAATATTATGAATACAAATCTGACCAGATTAACTGAAGTTTTGCCCTCAGTGGGACTTGGAGAAGTTTGAGAAAAGAAGCTTTGAGGCAATTGACAGACTGTACTTTTTACACATATTCTTCTCACATAGAGATCTTGTATTCATGTAAATCAGAGGGAGTTGTGCATTAAAGGCATGTGGCTTAAGGGGTGTTAGGCGCAGTCAGCTGCAGCAGCATCTGAGACACTTTTACAGCCTGCGGTTTTAAGCCTATCTATCCTTCCTGAGTAGGACAGTGAGAAAAACACAATCAGTAGAAAGAGAGAGCACAAATATTTCAAATGAAGTGAAGATCATCTGATGAATTAAACATCAATTGGCAAAACAAGTGAAAATACTACACTGCAATGTGACACATTATCTGTAAATGGTTGCAGAGGAAGACAGAATTTGAACAATCTAAAGCTGAATACATTTAGTCCACAAACTTCTGATTTCCTAGGTATTAAAGTGCATCATATGGCTGTGTTGGGGGAAGGAGACAAAATGAAAACATCCTTCACCAGGAATAAAGCTAAAAGGGCATCGGGAATATTAAGGAAGGAGATGGGAATGTAAAATGACAAAATTAAGTATTTTAAAAAAATATTTATCAAGGCACAAGAAGAGATAAAGGAAATACTCTTTGAATACTTTTTATCGTTAGCCACCTCCAGATTAAATGCGTTCTGCGTGTAGGGTAGTGGGCATAATGTGTTAGGAATATGTGAGCAGGGTTTTCTGCTTAAAAAAATAACATAAAAACATTGTGTGAGCTTCCGCAGGTGATGCCATAATTAGGTTACCTTATAATTTAAGTTGCTTGTTTTTATCCCCATAAAGTTCCTTGAACTAACCTTCTAAGTATAGATATACCACGCCTCATGCCTTATGCACACAAACAGGCTCGAAAATGGTGATGTTTAAACCTGAAAACACCCCGAAATAGAAGAATTGAGATCTGATGACCACATCAGGTCCGTTTTCCCAGGAAAACTCCTTCCTTCAAATTGCTCAAGAGAGACTGATTCTATTTACGTATTGCTGAAAACCCAGTGAAACAAGGATTTATTTGGAAGGAAGGCCCATCACAGAAGAAAAATACATATGCATACAGGCACCTTTTTCAATCTCTAATAGTCTATGGAGAAGCGGATCTTCATAAGATGCCGACCAAGAGATCTGGAGAATAAAGAAGTACAGAGTTCCTCACTAACGGCACAGAGCAGTCAGACTTAACGTAGTGGCAATGTGTAAAGTATATGTGCAACACTTCAAACAGTAATAAAGTGACAGCACACCACAAAAGGTATGCCACTCCATGTTAGAAGAATTGAAGGCATTTTAATAAATAAAACAAGACCAAAATTACAAAAATCCAGTCAGTTGAACCCTAAATATGCAGTTTTAAAGTCAACTGTGAATATATGGTCACAGTAGACCGGGACAAAGTCACAACTTCAGGCTGCCCACGATGGAGTGCAGGCCGGCTATAGGGACACAGTTAGCCCAGCTGAACAAGAGTGCCCTAAATCCTGGTTGTGAAGAGTTGTGGAATCCCGCGTCAAGGATGCATCGTGCATCTAAAGTGTTGCGTCAGTTCCGAGAAGTTGCGAGGCTGCGGTGCGAGGTCCTGTGTCATCATCCAGGATCCCATGGGTGGGCTTTGCAATGCATAGTCCTGCATTGCGGCTGCAACATGCAGCAGAGGTGATACATCACTTCTGAGGAGCTGTGCGGCTGCAATGCAAGGTCCTGCATCATCGTTGAGGATCCCATCACCGAGAGGCTTGAGATGTGAGGGCCTGCGTAAGGAATGTCTAATGCAGCAGCAGTTCCGCTAGAGCTGCAAAGCTGTGTTGCTAAGTCCTTGTGTCAGGAGAGTGCACATGGCAGAGGCAATGTGTTGGTTCTGCTCCGGGTTGCCCTGCTCAGCAGAGGTGATGTGTTTGTTCTGCTGGTTCCACAGATGGGCTGGCTGAGCACCTTCAGTCCCACTTCCAAGGAGCCAGGAGTCAGGTGGCACCACTTGGCAAGGTAGGGCTCACAGTTGCAGAGTCGTGGTGTTGGCTACAAGAGACTAGCCCTTGGAGTCACACTGGTGGTCCTGGGTACAGGCAGCAGATCCAGTCCTAATATGACTCATTACAACGTGTACTATTACCACGCATGCCATTACAACATGGGTATTACTACGCATTGTCAATTACAACGACATGCCATTACATCGCATACTTTTACCATGAGTATGCCTTTACCACGCATGCCATTACAATGCAAAGGCATGTGTGGTAAAGGTATACTAATGGTAAAAGTGTGAAAGGTAAGTGACACTACCCTGCCCTATCCTAAACTCTAATGTAGTACCCCTGTACGACCCTCCCCCGACCCCCAGTCTTTTCCCTACATTAACACTACCCTGCACAACCCCCCGACACTACCCTAAACCCTAAAAAAGTAACCCCCACCCCAGGCCCAATCAAACACTACCCTGCATGACCCCCGACACTACCCTAAACCCTAAACACTATGCTGCACTACACACACACCACAACACTATCCTATACACTAAAACACTACCCCCAGCACGACCCTCCCCTGACCTCCAGTCCGGTCCCTACACTCAAGCACTACTCTGCACGACCCCCTGACACTACCCTAAACCCTAAAACACTACCCTGCACTACACAAACCCCAAGACACTACCCTAAACCCTAAAACACTACCCCCAGCATAACCGCCCGACCCCCTGTCCGGTCCCTACTCTAAAACACAACCCTGCACAACCACCGACACTACCCTAAACCCTAAAAAAGTAACCCCCAGCCCAGGCCCAATCCCCCTTATCTCTCTCTTCTCGTGGTTCCTCTCTCCTCCTCTCACGTCGGCTCTGAGGGGCGGTGCACAGTGTACGTCATTGTGAGGAAACGGAAGAGCCTCTGTTTCCTCACAATGAGGTGGATCGCCATTAGATTGCATGCGTTATAAAAGTGCATGTGATGTAAAAAAATGCGTAGTAATGGCTATGCGTTGTTACATCGCATGCGCTGTAACGCTTGAGATGTAATGGCATGCGGGTACAACAGCCACGTTGCAATGGCTGTTTCCCAACAAGTCCTTCTCACCCAAGCAAGAGGTCAGCGGGCAGTAGGTCTGCAGAGCAGGCAGCAGTCTTTAAGGGCAGCATTCTCGCAGAGTTTTTCAAAGGTCCAGAAGATTTGAGCCTGGCAAAATGTTTATTTTGCTAGGTCGGAATGGCAGTCTTAAACTGGACACGCAGGCTACAATGGCAGGCCTGAGACATGTTTGAAGGGCTACTTAATTGGGTGGCACAAGTGCTGCAGTCCCACTTGTAGCATTTAATTTACAAGCCATGGATATATGTAGTACCATTTGGCTAGGGACTTATAATTAAATTAATTATGCCAATTGGGGACAAGCCAATGTTACAGTGTTTTAAGCAGTGAGCACATGCACTTCAGCACTGGTTAGCAGTGTTGCAGTGCACAGAGTTGTAAGGGCAGCAAATACCAAATCAGTAAAAATGGTGGAGGAAGGCAAAATGTTTGGGGAAAGGCAACCCTAAGGCTAACATGTCTAACAATTGTCTTCTCTGTATTGTATGCACTGCACAATGGGCCAGATGTACGACCAGTTTTTGCATACGCAAACGGGTTTGTGACCCATTTGCGCATGCAAAAACCTACACGGCCAATGTACTAACACTATTTTGCAGCTCGCAAAAAATTGCGACACGCAAAATAGTGCTTTGCGACTCGCTATCAGGAAGGGCCGTTCCTTTCTTAATAGCCCAGCAGGCCACCATCCCTGGGAGGGCCAGCCATTCCCAATACAGACACAAATTGCGAGGTGCTCATTAATATTCATGAGCCTCGCATTTTGCGACCCCATTAGGAATCGCTAACAGTGTCTCTGACACTGTTGTACATTGGCTTTTGCGACTCGCAAATTGTGACTCGCAATTTTTGCAATTTGTGAGTCGCAAAAGCCAATGGTCATACATCAGGCCCAATATCTTCCTCTAGAGTTTCTTGTCTGTGTCTACATCCAGAGATGCAGCTGCTGTGTAACACAGTTGGCCAAACATCATAAACAAAATACACTTGCTGCAAGTCAAGCCTTCTGAATGCTGTCATCTAGCTGCTTCTTATGAGCTGGGTCTGCTAGGTGTAGTATCATCTGCACGACCACCATCTCTGAACAGCCATGTAATTGACTGATGTGTCAAACCTATAGCAAACTTCTTGTTGTGGTTGCCATATGGCCGGACAAGAGAGAATTAATGACCTGTCAGTTCTTTTTCAGTTTTATAACAGCACACCACAGACACAATGTAAACATAGACTGCCTGCATCTGGACTTTTAAATTATATCAACCTTTGGATGTTTCACAACAGGATCAGTGAATCCCAGATACTCTGTAATGTGTTGTAGGGACAACTGCTACAAACAAAGTGATACAAAAGGGGGTGATGATGGACGGAGCATCAGAACCAATCAAACACTCACACCCAGTCAACAGATCTGGGTTTGATCCATCACCGTTTTTTAGCCCACTCTGCCACCCCAGTTCACACATGGCCATATGCAAATCAGTCTGACCCTGTGCCTCATGGGAACAGTCCAGCCCGAACTGCCAAGCCATGCCTTCCCTGGACCGGAAACAAGCTTCCTAGGGCTGGTTTCTGGCATTTCAGCCGTCTTCAGCCAGGCTTGCTTGAATCCAGTGGCAAAGTGAGCAAGGGACTCAACATCTGAGCATACCCTGCCAACTTATGGCGAACAAAGCGGTACAAAAGGGGGTGATGATGGACGGAGCATCAGAACCAATCAAACACTCACACCCAGTCAACAGATCTGGGTTTGATCCATCACCGTTCTTTAGCCCACTCTGCCACCCCAGTTCAGACATGGCCATATGCAAATCAGTCTGACCCTGTGCCTCATGGGAACAGTCCAGCCCGAACTGCCAAGCCATGCCTTCCCTGGACCGGAAACAAGCTTCCTAGGACCGGTTTCTGGCATTTCAGCCGTCTTCAGCCAGGCTTGCTTGAATCCAGTGGCAAAGTGAGCAAGGGACTCAACGTCTGAGCATACCCTGCCAACCACCATGTCTATGATAACATGCCAATTTTCTACATTGAGAAATATATAGTCAATGCGACTACTTCTGAGTCCATAATTAAAAGTATGGGTGCCCTTGCCCTTACTATCAGAATACATCCTCCCGTTCGCTGCTCTGAGTCTCCTTTCCAAACACAGCCCTTTCAATTGTAGTGCAGCCTCAGTCTATTTTTTGATTGGGCTTAAATTTAATAGCAGAATATTCCACTCTACATCCTCTTCCAGGTTAAGATTACTGTCTTCGTGGTCGAGGGGCTCGAATGTGCAGTTAAAATCACCCGCTATTATCATATTACTGCCGACTCCCTGGCTTCCTAAAAACATATCTAAGTCTGCAACTACAGATGATGCTCTGCCCCCTGGCATCCCTCTGGCATAGACATTAATTACCAGAACGTCTAGTGCGTCAGCCATCCGTAACCGCAATACCATTATGACGGGGCTGTCAATAAATACTTCCTGAACCAGGCATCCAGCTGCCTGCCTAACCCAACATGTAAGTCCGCCAGACGGCCTGCCTTTCTGACCCCCCGTGCCAGTTTTGAAAAGTTAAGGTATCCTGGAAAAAAGATGGGGGTCAATGACCAGGTTTCCTGGAGAGACCAGATATCATAATTTTCTATAAAAACCGCCCAGTCAGTTGAGACAATTTTAGAACACAGCCCTGCAATGTTACAAGAAGAAAAGGAAATCGAGGGCTGTACAGACTGCTCAATGGTCGGGTTAGGTAGGTCATTTGCACCCATGCTGCTATTACCCGTGGATACTAGCCTGTGAAGAGGACTGTGGGGTTGACGGACTGCGCAATGGTGGGAGCGGGTTTTAGACAAGGGAGAGTTACTTAAGTCCCTCAACCCCACCTCCAGGGTCTTAGCCATCCCAATACCACAAACAGTCCCTGGGTCAACAGGACTGCAGTCAACAGAAGCAGAGGCAGAAACATCCTGTGCGCAAGTGGGCCCAGCAAGGACTGAGTTGGAGGAGCTCATGGCTGCCCTGGTTGGGCCCTTCAATCCTTGAACTCCTGCTAAAATCGGGCCACCTGATGCATTATGTCAGTCTATATCTTCCATGGATGTTAAAGCGTCCTATTGATTGCTAATAGGAATATGGAATGTGGGTTGGACATATGTGTTTAGTTCGCCCCTTCTCCCACTGCATCCAGTGGCACCTGCTGTTTTATAGAAAAATCCCAACGGAGCAATATTGATGTCTACCTCCGAGACAGAACAATTTCCCGCCCTCTCCAATATGTGCTGGATCATCATTGGTGATCTGAAACTAAGAACCACGCAATCACCTGGGAGGGACTTGTAGGATTTTCCCACCCATGGAACTCTGCGGACCATCTTAAACTCACAGAAGAGAGGTTCCTTTATACCTGTCCTAACACTCAGCAAGTGTAGTGCCTTATTTCTTAGCGTTGACCAGTGCTCCCGCGCATCTGGGGGCAGCACTGGGATGTTAGTCAAAACAACTGTATAAGATGTTGCTTCCGGAGGTAGATACAGGAAGGTCTGGGTACTCAGAGCACTGGGAATATGGGGCTGATGTGTCGTCTGGACAGTAGCTCTCCCTACCTGCTGCGTGGCTAGAAGAGGGGGCTTTGTAGATTGGGATGTCTTGTCGGGTTGTGATACCATTGTAGCTACACCTTGCGAGGATGAGGGGCGACTTACACTGTTAACTAAACCCCTAGATGCTCCCGCTGACCTCTCGTTCAGTAGTGTTGTGGCTCCACCCTCTATTATCGCATGGCGGTAATTTGGGGAGAGGTGTGAGATGCCTGGCTCTATCTTGTCGAGTCTTTCTTCGATCAGCGTCAGCTTTTTTAGTATGGGATCTAATAGTGACGATAGTTTAGAATCCATCCTGTTGGAGAGATCTACCTCATTGCTCAGGGTTAAAGTAACACATGCGTCCGCTATACAGGGGGAGGTGATTGGAGTCCCACTAGTCATCCAACTATTAGAGCTCACAGCGGGCTCACCTTTGCGTTTGCCGGATCTTAAGGGCATACAAGTAATTTTTGGTAGACCTCGGGCTTTCCTCTTTTTGGACGGTGGTTCGGCGGTATTGACGTGACTAGACTTCGGACCGCTGGTAGTGACCAAGGTGGTAATAGGGGTACTTTCAATGTTACCTTGGCTACGGGAGATGCTTATTGGTTGATCACAGAGGGAAGGGGGGGCAGACCACTAAGCTGATCTGCGGCTTCAGTGCTGTTTAGCTCACTATGTGGGAGGGGTGGAGATAAACCAGGGATACTTGCGGGAACTGCTGATTCGAGCGACAACCTCAACTCGGTAAGCTGTATTTGGTGAATAAGCACTGATTCTGCCCTGCAAAGGAAAGCATCCAATGTCCCCACAACCCCCGCACCTGCACCCGCTGCAGGCTTGCGTTTGTTCATTTTGACCAGGCGCCACTGCAAAGTTCCCCCTAAAATCTACTCCCAAGTGACACTGTCAAACAAACTTGTGCATCAGAGGGCAGGCCCAGCCCGGCCTCCTCCGGTCGCGGATGGGCACAGACGGGCCCGCCCTTGGTCCAGGCTTCGTCCGGGCTGCGTCCCCTGCACATCCCGCGCCACGGTGGGCGAGGCACTGCTATAAGCGCAGTCACGGGCGCCCCCCTCTCACAGCAGCACCTGTGTCAGCAGCAAAGGGTTCTGGGACCTGTAGTTCCCTTCCGCATTGTAGGTCCCCTCGCGGGAGTGGCTGGCGTCGAGAGAGGTAGCCCTGGGACTCCTGTCCCGCCAGGGCATGAAGAGCATGTGGTAAAAAGAACCAAGCGGCCAAAAGTATGAGACAGCACCCGTGCCGCGGGGGGAGAGGCAGTGCTATAAGCGCTGTCACGGGTGTCTCCCCCTCACGGCAGCACCTGTGTCAACAGCAAAGGGTTCTGGGACCTGTAGTCCCCTTCCGCGTTGTAGGTCCCCTCATGGGTGTGGCTGGTGTCGAGAGAGGTAGCCCTGGGACCACCAAGGAATGAAGAGCGTGCGGCAAAAAGAACCAAGCGGCCAAAAGTATGAGACAGCACCCCAGTCAGTATTACAGTTGGTGCCTCCGAGAGTCATTGGCACCAAAAGAAACATCAGGAACCATTGTGTGCATATTGCATTCTATGATGTTTTGCCCTAAAGTGCACTGTTGGCATCATTTCCAGAATCCATTGTTACTTATAACAACCAGGCTGAGCTAAGCAGTGAACCTCTTTTTACATGATCTCTTCTTTGTATGAGTAATTGAGAAAAATTCTCAATGCTGCTGCCCTATTAAAACAGATGTTCACCTTCCACATGGATCTCTCCTTCTGAAAGCACCAATATCCTGCTGTGCCATCAGTACGTGTGCAAAATCGCAACTTATATTATATCACAAAAATATTAAAGCATGCGTCTTCAAATAGAGAGAGATTGGAGGAGCAAAAGGGCAGGGGGACCTAAACAGCTCATTAGATCTATTTCCACAGCAAACACTTGCTTAAAATTTCTAGACTCACTAAATCCCTAGGTCGCATTGCAATAGGGAGTCATTAAAATCAACAGGATCATGCCAAGAGCCACAGAGGAGGGGCGAGGATCTAAAACCCTAAGCAATGCTCTCAGAGAAAACAAGCGCTTTAAATGAGATGAAAAAGTGGGGGCTTCTAACGGGGGCATGGCAAAAAGAAGCATAACTAGGAATCCATTGCACAGGGCATGGCCCAGAATCCAGTGCTTGACACATAACATCACCAGCGACGGTCGGCACAGGTAAGCTTGGTTAGGCGGGGAGGGCAGGGTGTGAGGGGGGAAGTTGACAGACTACGGAATAGGTATAATTAAATAAATAAACAATATCTATTCCGTCGTCAGTTGACTCCCCCCCTGCTGCGCTGCACCGCATCTCGCTTATCTGTGCCGGCCGCCGCTGCTGACCAGTACATCTATGTGTTTTTTTCTGTTACTGCATTCGAAAATGTACAAAAACAACATATACACCTAAAACAAGCCAGACCTTTTGCCTTTTACAAAGGTTGTTAGTACTGATTTGTATTCAGTATCATATAAATGAGTGTCAACAATGAAATTGTTGTGAAAACTTTTAAATGAAAATGTTTTCATTGATAAATATACGAGATTCTGAAAAAATCTGAAAATATTAAAATGTAAATTAAACATTACATAGGTCTGTGAAAGAGGGTGTCCTTTTGTGGTTCTCAGAAACTCCTGTTCTCTTTGTCACACCACTTTCATTGGCAATATTTTATCTCTATTAGTGACTTACACCCTTCCTAACCTCGCATATCTCTGCCAGACTCTACATTTGTAAGTCTCACAATTCATCTTCATCACTATCTTTACAATCTCTCCTTCTGCTGAATATTCTTTTATCCTACCCACTTCACCATCTCCTCTCTTTCAAAAACATACAAACTCTCTATAACTGTCTGTCTCTCTGACCAAACACTAAACTTTCTTTTTCAATATTTCGACAGCTGTGCACCTTCAAACAGTTTTCCTACAGAATTATAATTTAAATTGACACATATGTGGCCATTGCTATGTGCATTATGAAGAGAGGACATGTATTGGATGGACTTGTTGTAGTGTAGTGTATTCATATTTATAAAGTGTTTTCTATACCTACCAGTGCATCAAATTTAAATACAGAAATTCAGTTACTCACTATCTAAGAAATTCTTCTTGCTTCTTTGAAGTGCGGGGACTCCATTGAGAAGTGCTGGTAGTCTACTCTTCTAATTAATGAAGTGCATGTACACTGTGCCTGGAAGTACCTGGAAGTACTGTCCCATTTAATGTACTGGTCTGAACACCCTTTTGGGCCAAAGACAGCATTTGAGAGAAACTCGCACTGTCTTCAGCCTCAACGCCATGGTACTGAATTGAAGTACACTAAGGGTTCTTACATTTATTGTCAAGAAAGAAATCAGTGTTTTTGCTTGCAAAGTTAAAGACATGAATGACTAGAGGACCCAGTCATTGTCAATGTCAGTTTTTTTCTTCTCTTTATCTTTGCAATTGCTAAACACTAGCAGAACGTGGCTGTGGCTTTATGGCCAGAGCTGCCAACTTTGAAACTGGGGAACTAGGTTTGAGTCTTGGTAAACGGCTCAGCATCCTATGGTTCTGGGTAAATCCCGTTATCTCCTCGTGCTTTATAATAAAAAATGAATCTGTCCTTGTGTAATGTAACTGGTGCTCATATAAAAGTTGGCCAGCCAAGCACATATGCGTACTTTGGGAGTACACAAGCACTCCTCCTCCTGCCTCCCATGCCCGCCCCTCCATGCACAAGATGGCTCAGAGCCAGCAAACGAAAAAGAGAATGAAGCTAGAGCATTATTTATTGGTCGTTTGCTGGCTCTACGCCAGGCAGTGGGATGACGCTCCTCCACCATTGCTGGGGAGCTGCCACTGGTTGAGATTACCTGCAATCCAGCAATTTAAGATTTACTGCTACTTCCACAAATTACAGGATTTTTCTGTTGCCACCCAACTCTAACACATCCACTATGATCCTGATTTAAAGAAGGAAGGTAACATATATTCTTATGAAAAGCAGTGGAAACATTATTACTTTTATAAATATACCTTCCCCAAGAGGAAGATATTCATAGTAATTCTTCTGACAGAGAATACTCTGGTGCAGCGGGTCTTAACCTTCTGACTTTTGTGGACCCTTACTTAAGCATTATTGTAACCCAGAAACCACTACTGAATTATTATTTGGAATCCGGGGACCCCCACTGAGTCATTCTTGGAGACCCCCTGCCAAGCACCTGCTTGAACCTCAAAACAATACACAAAAAATACATAGAAAACCATTCATCAAACAAATGCGCAAAAGATTAAATATTTTGTTTAATTTACTAAATACATCCCCAAAAAACATTTTAATTTTAACTGGAGGGTTGTAGCTTTTCTAAAGTCAGTTGAGGCCCCTCTTCGCTCATCACCCATACTATATTCTGTTTGATGTGTTGGCACTGCTCCCACAAATCAATCTAAGGATACTAACTTACATTTTAGCCCCCAATTTCAAATTCCTTCACATTTACAGAACGTTTTAAAATGTTCAATTTTACATGTTCCTTCTTTATTACAATTTATTTTGTTAATAGGCACAGACCCCTGAGAAGGTTTTGCGGACACCCAGGGGTCCCCGGACCACAGGTTAAAAGGGCCACTGCTCTGGTGGGATTACATTAACATTAAGGATTAACAAACACCCTTTACTTAATCAGGACCTCAATATGAATGTTTAGCCATTAATGTTTTGGAAGTTACCACTGGACATTTTCTGAAATTCACTTTGCTTTATGTAGGACAGACCTAGAAATAGCTTCTGTCATCTGTTTTTTAAAGAAAATATATAGGAAACAGTCAGAAGAGAACCTGGGGCTGTGACTAGATGAATTAATCAGATCTGACAACGGCACTACATTTTGCCAACTAAAATATGTCACATCTTTTCTACGCAGCCTTGACTTGTCTCTGCTATACCGCAATAACTTAAGATTGTGGTGTTCTTTCCATCCTGTTAAAAGACAGTCTCGTTTTTGTCAAAGCAAAACATTGTGGCCCTGTCACAATATGTCAATAACAAATTATTCAAGTTCATCAAAAGATTTTCGGAATATGCTAATTAGCTAAAATGAATGACAGTTCATCACTTCAGAATGCATGCTATAGATGACTGTCACCTCAGGTTTCATCAATTTACCATAACATTTAATAGGAAATGTGGGAAAAGGATTGAAAGCCTGCCAGTTACAATATAAATAACATTTTTGTGATTAATTCCCGGCCAAGTACTCAAAAACGACATGTATCTGTATTTTTCAGGGTTTCACCAGAGCTGGCGTAGATTCTCAAAGTCATTTCACCCACAATATCACAGGAATGCGTTTTCTTTTCGATCGTGCTCTCACTGAGAGAGTGCTTATTCGTGCTTTTGAAAGTCCTTTTAGATCAAAATCAGTCTTTTATGCCATTTTGCACATTTTACATTAGATCACAATTTTTTCCCCTATAATGCAACCTGTGTCAGCACATGCATAAATAATGCATTGGACAATTTTGTAAACCTCTGAGTAAATATCTAGTTTGAGAGGATAGTGCCTCGACAGTGTCACCACAGTTTTAATTTTTAAATACTCACTGGAAAATATTCCTGAGTATGGGCCTTCAAAGCCCCTTCCTATTGTGGCAGCATATGGAGAGGGACTGTTCCATCAATGCTTGGCCTAGCCTGCTTGGTACCATATGATGTGTTCCTCACCCTTTTCATATGCAAGTGTCTGTGCAGCAAGTGTGCTGCAAAGATGCTGCTTAGTAAATCGAAGGGCAGTGGCGGCTCCTCCGCTAAGACGGAGGAGCTTCACCCACTGCTTTTTGCAGTGTAAAAAAAGGAAAAATTAAATGATAATAACCCGAGGTTATTATCAATTTAGTTTTCCCCATTGCGTCATCTTTGTGAGGCGGGGCTGCTCTCAGAGCAGGGGGAGGAGTGGTTTTCACTCCCTATGCCAGCATGAGTGCTTGGCCGGCCTTCTTGGGCTGCCCCAAACAGTCATGCGCACATACCATGTTCTCCATGCAGGCTGCATTGCAGCCTGCGTGGAGAACATTCCCACCCCTCAAGCCCCTTGCTGAGTGCTGTCACGGCACTCAGACCAATCACATCATTGCATTCCTGTCTCCCTCCCCAAGAAGCCAGGAAGACGTAGAAGATGAGGCAGCCGGCCGTGAGGTATGTGATTTTTTTGGGACCTTTTCTGTCCCCGAGGCTCTGATCAGGAGGCTAGCCAACTAGCACTTGGAGTCACTCTGGTGATCCTTGCTTCAAGATTAAGGTCAAGTCTTTTCACTAAGGCAACAGGGCAACAGAGTAGCAGTCCTTCTTCAAAAGCAGCACAGCAGTCTTCTACAGAGGTGTACTGAGGACATGGGTCTGATGGTCCTTTATTTATACCTGGTGCCCACTTTGAAGTAGAAGAAGGTTCTGGAGGTTTTTATCCGCAGAGGTACTTGGACATTCCTGCCTCTGTGCCCTGAGCCCAGCTTGTCTGGAGTCACAAAAGACTGGTGTCAAAACCTTTGGCGTTGTCGGGCAGAGGCTTTGTGATGTGCAGGTGTGGTGGGTGACAGCTCCTCCCCGCTATCAAGTGAGAGATGGCCCATCCTGTCAACACCTATTCCTCCTTTGTCTCAATGTCCGGGAGCAATATACAAAGACTAAATGCCAGCTACACCTAGTCAGCTGACTCAGGATATAGGCTCCAGGTACCAAATGGTTAGAACAAGAAAAGCCAACTTGGCAATGGGGGCATTTTCTGAATTGCAATTTAGAGTTCAAACGCAAGTTTATTGAGGAAATTATAAGTCACAATATAACAGACAATATAAAAATAGATAGTCACATGAACCAAATGTAAACTGAGGAGCAAGATAGTTGGATGTATAAATCAATTCATCATACTTAAAAGAAAAAATTGACATAGATATGCAGATCAATCAGCGTAAACAAAAGAAGATTAGAAATCATATAAAAAATCGTAATACAAAATGCTAAATGATCATATTTATGAAATTACAATTTACGGAAAGTCAAGGAGGTTTAGAAACTTCTTGCTGTACAGGAGTCAGGGTGGAGGAGCGCCTAGCACTAGTATCAATGAACAATGTGATAGGTAACCATAAATTCAAGCGTTTTCCTGCCATATGAGTAGGATCCACAAGAGTTGTATCTAATCTGTGGTTGTAACATACAGCATAACACCAAGCTGAAAGGCAACTGCCAACAATAAGTATACTATCTTTGTGTCAGAATTGCAATCCGTCCATATCGAAGACAAGCTTCCCAAAAACACATGAGAAATAGAGAAAGGACATTTGGAATCAAGAAGTAGGTTGATTTTGGCACACCGCGAATAAAGGTTTGGGATGGGATAGGAATCTCACAATGGCCACCCCACTATGGGATGCAGACAGCTGGGCACCCCAGGCAACACAAATGGGTTTGATAAGTGGGACCTAATTGGGATCTCGACAATCGGGGACCTCTGGGGGGGGGAGAGGTGGTTTCATTCTCCACATTACGCCAGAGACACAAACTCGCTGACAAGGAACACTTTTGATATCTACAAATCAAACATGCTCTCAGGTCGACCCTGGCCAGGGGAACCTCCCTTCCTGACTCCTCGCCACTAGAGGACAGGCTACTCGATGGCAATCTGCTGGATAAAGCGATTTTCTTGACTTACAAGAAGTTGATTAACAACACCTCAGACCCCATGACACTCTTGAGGCAGCGCTGGGAGGGGGATGGGCTTGAGCTAGACAACGTGGACTGGCAGGAGGCAATGCGTCCTCGCGGGAGGTGGCAATCTCTTCTAGGCTGCATCTGGTTCAGTTGAAGATCCTCCATAGAGTATATATCACTGAACCTGCTAGGGAAAGTGGAGGAGGGTAATTGTAGGTGGGGATGTGACCTGTTGGGATCATTTATGCATATAATATAGGAATGTGTGCTTGTACAGTCCTACTGGTTGAAGATACACGAGTGTATGAGTAGAGTGCTCGGGGTCACTTTCCAGCCAGAAACTAGGAGATGTCTATTGAATGTATGGGAGCCTACAGACCTCACCAGGAAAGATAAGATTTGGGGTGCACTGGGGTTAATGGTGGCAAAAAGAAACATCAAACAATTGTGGGGAGCGGGAGAGCCACCCACAATCGGGCCATGGAAGACAGACATGGACTGGTGCATGTTCAGGGAGAAGACGGTGTATGTCTCGCGGGGATGTCCCCGTAAGTGGCCCTCCATATGGAATAAATATAATGCATATCAAGGCAATATCTGTATCCTGCCAGCTGTACCCATGTCAGATGACCAGCCCACATCATAACCGCCATGAACAATTGTGTAATAACTGTGTAACTTGTGTCCAGAACAGCAATTGAATTGAAATGTATAGTTCCTTTTGAGCACTTCGAAATGTCGACTTGTTTTATGTTAAAATAAAAAGATTTTTTTTTTTTAATTAAGTTGATTTGAGACCACACCTTTTCCCAAAAATTATAGACAAGTGGGCATGTACAAAGTAGATGGTGTAGATCTGCATTTGGGGAGGAACATGTCTAGCAAGCATCTGAGAGGTCAACATGTCTTTTATTTAAAGTGAGCGGGACTAGCAAAAGTCTATTATATATAAAAAAGTGTCTGTGTAGTATTTGCTGCTCTAGAAGATTTCCTGATTTTAGTCCATATTCCGTTCCATGTGTCTGTAGACCAATTGACTTCCAGATCTTGTTCCCAAGAGAGTTCCACCTTAGTTTTTTCTCGTATATTGCACGAGGTCTGTAAATAATTATAAATAACAGAGGCCTTGGGTTGATATGTAGAAGAGAATGTAATTTGTCAACTGAGGGAGGTGTAGGATCATTGAGAGGGGTTGAAAGTATGTATTAGGCATGAGTGGTCAGAATAACTTGTTTCAGAAGGAGATATTTAGATTGGAAAGACATGGGTAGATCAAAAAGTCCACTAGCTTGCGAGAAAGACATAATCTGATCCTGTGCATATAATTGATGTATCCAAATTAAACCTCTTTGCCTCCAGGATTTCCATTAAAAAGGCTTGCCACGTATCAGTATAATAGTATTATGCCATATTGTGGATCTGGAGAAAGAAGTCCAATTTATAGGGTTCAATGAAGAATTGGGTTTCAAAATTTTAGACGTGTGTTTAATTGCTGGAGTCGGTAGGGATTGTGGTTTGCGGGAGAAAGAGAGATATTCTTGAAATGAGAAAGGAGAGAGAAAAGAAAGTTCAAGTTTAGCCCAAAGAGGACAATCTCCTGAAGGATTAGAGAGCCATGTTGATGCTTGACCAAGCAAAAAAAGATTTTTTATATATAGGAAAATCAGGGAAGTTAACGCCACCTTCTGACTTAGGACGAATCAATTTTGATGGAGACATGCGTGACTTTTTGTTGTTCCATAAAAAAGAGGACAAGACATTTTAAGGGGATGGATACTGGGATATTGGATATTGGAGATTGTGTAAAGAACTATAGGGGATAGCATCATCTTTATGGTGTCTAGACGACCCCACCAAGATAAGTATAGAGGGTGCCACTTAGTGGTTAAAGAGGATATTCTCAGTGTACAGTTTTCCATGCATCGTGAAATTGTACCTGAGATAGAAGGAGTAAAATGTAAGCCTAAATATTTAATATGCTGCGGGCTCCATGCGAAATTTGAGATTGCAAAATCGTCTTTAAAAGTATATTTTGTTAGAGGTAACATTTCGCATTTATCTTTATTTTATTTAATTCCAGAGACAGCTGCAAAGGAGTCCATTTCATGTAGGAATGTGGGGAGAGAAGATTGGGGTTGCAAAATAAATAATAATACATCATCAGCCTATGCCGCCAATTTAATTTGAGTATCTTCAAAATCAAATCCATGGATGTCCTTATTTTGATGGATTCATGACAAAAAGGGTTCTAAGGCTAGATTAAAAAGAAACGGGGATAACGGCCAGCCTTGACAAACACCTCTACCCAAACTAAAATAAGAAGATGTATCAACATTTGCACATACTGCCGCTCTTGGATTCGAATATATAATTGATATTAAGGAGATGATTTTAGGTCCAAATCTGAACCATTTAAGAGTTTGAAAAAGGTACGGCCATTCCACTCTATCGAACGCTTTTTCTGCATCCAAAGCTACTGCTGGTAAGGAGTGTGGGACATGGGAGGATTTAGAAAGAATGTCAAAACATAAACAAGTGTTGTCTGTAATAAGGCGACCTTTAACAAATGCAGATTGTTCCATTGCCAATAAATCAGGTAAATGGGATTCCAAACGTATGGCCAGAGCCTTTGAAAAAATGCTGTAATCGACATTAACTAAAGGTATGGGTCGAAAGTTTTAACAATACCTTGACTCTTTCCCTTCCTTGGGAATAAGACAAATAAGGCCATCTGAAAAAGAGCCTGAGGATTCACCTAAATTTAAAAATGAATGTAGTAGATTATGCAATTTGGGGAGTAGTAAATATGTAAAATGTGTAAAAAACTAAACAATAAAGCCATCTGGGCCTGGGGCTTTATCTTTTTTAAGTGTCTGTAATGTTCTAAAAAAGTTCCTTTTGTGATAGGTCAGTTTCTAAGATAGTAAAATCTGGTTGGCTGGTAGATGGCCGTTGGATACCAGGTAAAAACTGGGATATCTGATGTTCTGTGGGAGGAATTTCTGATGTGTATAGTGTCTTATAAAATTGAATAAAATCGTTTAAAATGTCATCATCCTTACATTTCAGTGTTTGTTGCTCATCCATAATGGACTCTATACTAAGTTTGTAATGCTTAACTTTCAGATAATTAGCTAGTACTTTTCCAGCTTTGTTCTGGCCTCCGTAAAATTCCGCATTGGACTTTAATAAGTTGACGCATTGTTTGTCAATTCCTTATTGAACTGAAATTTGACATTTATAAATTCTGTTAGACAATCTTTTGACTTGGAGGAATAGTAGGAATGCTCTAATTTCTTTATCCTGGCTAAGAGGGTTTTGGTGAGTTCTTGCGATTTTTTACGCTTTTTGGAGACATAACCAATAATTAAATCTCCTGCATCCCACACCACATGAAAAGGTAAAGTATCAGTCTGATTAAACAAAAAATATTCATTAAAAAAAGAGACAAAAGAGGAGGTGAATGCTGGATCTAAAAGGAGAGAGTTATTAAAATGTCATTTACGGGGAGTGTGAGGTTTTTGTAGAATATCTAGCCGAATGGTAATAGGAGCATGATCAGATATTAGAATGGAACCAATATCTGCTGACATTAATGATTGGGATACATTATGTGATATGAAAAAAACATATTTTTGTGATTGGGTATGATGAACCGGAGAGTAATAAGTGTATTTCTTAGTGGTAGGATTGCAAAGTCTCCAAGCATCTATAAGCTTATATTGTTTATTAATTTGTACGAAAAGCTTATGAGCTTTATGGGGGACAAAGGAAACCATTGAATAACGATCTAAAAAAGGGTAAAAAACTTGGTTGCAATCACCTGTGAGGATGAAATTATCATCAATAAAGTTTGCGAGTTGTTGAGCTAAGGATATCCAAAAAGAGGAGTCCCCAGCGGTAGGGACATAAAGATTTAGTAAAGAGACCGGAGCATTACCAATCAGTAGTTTAGTAAACAGCCATCTACCATCTTCTGAATTGCAAATTAAACTCTAATTTTACCATTAAAGAGGGTTTTAAATTACAATTCTCTAGACACCAAATGTGACTCTCCAATTTACTCCCAATTGAAAGTTAGGACTTATTAAATGTAACAAGGTAACCAAATGTTATCCTATGGGAGAGGTAGGTTTTGCAGTAGTGAAAAACAAATTTAAGATTCTTTCACTACCAAGAAATGTGCTTGAACAATTGTTTAACATATATTACACCCTGCCCTAAGAGCTGTCTGGGGCCTACCCGAGGGGGCACTTATATGTATCAAAAAGGAAGGTTTAGGCCTGGAAAAATGTTTATTTTGCCAGTTTGAAATGGCAGTTTAAAACTACACACGGAGGCTGCAATAGCAAGCTTGATACATGTTTAAAATGCCACTTATTAGTGCAATTAGTGCTGTAGGCCCACCAGTAGCATTTAATTTATGGCCTGGGTTCATGTAATTCAATTTTACTAGGGACGTATAAGTAAATTACATGTGCCAATAGGGTGTAAGCTAATTTCACCATGTTTAAGGGAGAGAGCACAGACACGTTAGCACTGATTAGTGGTGATAAAGTGTGCAGAGTCCTAAAAGACAACAAAAATGGGTTCCGAAAACAGAAGGGGGAAGGCAAAAAGTTTGGGGAATGACCCTGCAGAGAGGGCCATATCCAACAAATAGCATGAAGCAAGGTATGTTCATTTGCTTTTGCACAATTTAACAAGTTTCCTACCAGACCTTTTTTGAGGTTTGTTAAGTAAAATTAGGTTACGTCCAACAGTGTCTACCAACAGAGGCCTTTGCAGTTTTTTGTCCCCCAAACTGTAATGGTTGTTTGTATAATGTAGTGTTTTCTGTACCACACACCAGTTACGTAACGGTCCGCCCGCCATCGTAATGGGGCCCTAAGTGTAAAATTCAACAACACAGGACCAACAACAGGTAGGAGCCGCTAGTTCTTTGTTGCAGTCCTTTTAGGTAGGTATTTTTCCCCAAATTACGCAAACGGGCGTTATTGCATAATTTCAGTAATTTTATGTCACAAGAGTAGCACACTCAGATTACTCCGGCATCGTTAAAACAGGCCTCATCTAAACATAATTAAAAGGTTAACATCAGTAGAGTGCTCCTGTGCTGCCCCCCCACAGAATTCTGTCTACAAAATGAGCACACTGTGAATGTTTCATACACCACGATCCAAGTTGGTGTAGCTGTAAACGGGAGTTCAAATATTTCCCCAAAATATATTGTTGCTGGATATGGGTTTTTCCCTTCTAAAACTTTTACAAAAAGTCCAATCAATGGTTCATTCAAAAAGCAAACTTAAGGTATGATTTCTTGTTATAAGTGATAATAGTTTGATCCTTGCTGAGTCTTTCCAGTGTTTTCCCTCCTTCAAAGACATTTACTGTCAACCAGGGCAAATAAACATCAAAAAAGTTTAGAGGCAGTTTGTTTTGGTGTTGCAAAAACATTTTCATTTTTATTGCAGTGTATGTATTTCATCTATAGCAAGGATTAAAAGGTATTAGTGACATGCTACCTAGGTGAAATATTCTTCACAATTGTGTCAGTCGTCGCTACATTAACATTGCTATCAATATCAACAGGTTTACCATGCCTTTCATACACCAGCACCAGCACTTCATACTGGCACCAGCATACCATTAGAGAATAGAGCTTGCGCGTTTCAGAAATGTTGTTTTCTATCTTTTGGCATTGCCATTACTTCCATCAAGATCATTATGCCATCATCGTTAGATAATACGAGCACTTCTCAGCAGGACTCTTGTCATTGCTGACTGTACCACCCCTTCTCTACAGATGTTTTCACTGGGACTTATTTAAAGCATAAGTCACGCAGTAGCGGCTCACATAGGCCGGGCTGCAGGGTGGTGGGGTGGGGGGCATGGTGGGGTGGTGGGGGGTAGCAAACACGGACATACGACGGAACGGAGGAATGTCATAATTACTTTCCTCCGTTCCGTCCTATGTCCATGTTTGCTACACTGCCACTCCCTCGCCCCGCCCACCGCCCGCAGCATGCCCTATGCGAGCCGCTACTGAAGTTACGGTATAGGACGGTCTTAAAAGCAGTGGAGATATTGGGACTAGGCTAGTGCTTAATTTGAGCCAGTGGTTTCCCGTGCTCGGCACCAGCATTTAATTGATTTCCGGTGCTCGGCACTGGCACTTAATTGTCAACAACACACATATGAAAGTCTGACACATAGTGGCGCTGCTCATCTAATTTAGAGATGAGCAGAACAATGGTTGTTTATGAATAAAATACACATTAAAAATTACTAATACCTGCCTCCCCAGCCAATCCCTTAGTTTTGGGACCTGGACTAATCTGAACGGTCGCACTCACAGGCGAAAGAGTTGTTTTGGTAGCGTCATTGACAGCGATGACGGGCAATGGGTGGTGCAAGCTGCAGTGGCCTCCTGGCCAGGGCCCTGGCACTTATTATTTTACAAATTAAGCACTGGACTAGGCAAATTTATGATGCTTTCACTTAGGCCTGTTTTTAAGACAATCGTAAAGTCCAGATTTATAAAAGGTTTCAGTGGTCCTAAAGCCTGTGTTTTAAAAACTTGTGATTTTGAAATGCAAATGCATTTACGGCCAGCAACGTACACAGTGAGAAGGGTAGGAAAAAGGAGTATGCCGTGAGTGCTGTGGCCCCACCCTTTTCCTAGACATTTGCAATAAGATGCACCAATGGATGTGACCAAGATTGTAGTCACAACAAACCATTGATTGGATGCAGACACCCAAAAGAAGCTTGAATCCTTTCGCCTATTGGGAGCCGCCCGTGAGGCGCAGTTTTCACTTAGTGAATATGGGTTCTGGGCATTGAGGAGAGCACACAGCGGTCCTGGGGAAGGGTGCATGTCTCACCAATGCTATTTCCATGTCGGCTGTATTTATCAAATTAGCGCCCCCTGCAAATTGTAGTTTTATTTCTAATTGACATTTGTTTCCCTGTTTTTTTTGTTCTGTTTGCTAATGCTGAATACCCTGCGAAACACTCATTGTTGCAGTCCCTAATGCTACTGGAAAAATGTAATATTTCACATTTCTGCATTCCAATGGTTCTCTGTCGGGCACTGGAGGCGAACAGAAACAGGGATACAAATAATTGTATTTGCTTAAATATCACTTTAAGTATTTAACCAGTAGTAATTCTTTCCAGAAAATATGCTATAAATTTGGTGACAGATCTATGGACAGCCGGATAATGGCTGTAAAAAAAAACCCTTAGGTTTATAAAAAAAAAATCACAGATTATGGTAAAATGCAAATTGTTCACAAAATATTTCAGCAACTAAACAAATACACGTATTTGACAAATGTGGCCTTTTATTATTCAGAACGCTGCAGATTTTGTTTTAAAGATATGTTAGCAAATGTTAAGGTAAGTTGTTGAAACACAGGCGTTACTATAGCCACAGTGGCACACTGTGCAGTTCTTGTGTATGGAGAAGATACATAAGGGCAATAGGTCCACAGGGAAGGGAACACTTCTAACTTCTCAGTAAAATAATCGCTCAACCCATGGAATATTTAGAGTTTATCAATTTTAACCAAAAAGCACAATTGCACATCCAGTGGATTTTTACTGCTGGAAATTGGTTCGAACTGAATCCTGACAATGTAGTAATAGAAAAATTTGAATTGTTGTCCAAGGCATGGAAGTCTTTTTTTAAACAATTTCCCTGAACCAAGGGCTCACATTAGTGCCATGATCTCAAAATGAAAAGCTGTCCTTTCCTTGAAAAGGAATGTGATGCTATATCTGTGGCCTTATGCTGTACACTTTTCCTCGCGTGGAACATTGTACCAAAGTATGATGGAGCAATGGAAGAGCAGGATAAAACAAGGGGTTTTCTATTGTTTTTGCTCTTTTATATAATCTAAAACGCCCCACGCGTTCAAGCAGAAAGCACGTTGACTTTTAACCGAATAGATAACACGTTTTTTGTATGTCATGTTTTCACATGAAAGCTGCCTAATGAATGTGTGTGTTTATTTTATACACGAGCAAGTCTTGCTGAATGCTTCATAAAGAGACTTGTGTATGGGAAATGCCAGCCATTCTCCCCCAAGCCCCGTGGGCCACGTTCCGCCAAATCTGACCTTTAACTCAAATGCACTTTGCATTTAAAAATTTAAATCCGGAGACCTTATCATAATCAGCTGCACTGGCTCTTGTTTTTATATGCTTTGTAGAAAGCGTTTATTTAACCCGACATTTCTCTAGAATAGTTTCTAATTTTAAGACTGCACTGCTCAGTTAGTAAGGGGCAAACACTACCCACTGTTTCCAAGCGGTGCCTTCTGAATGCCATGCTCCAATTTACAGAAATATTGGGTTGAATGAATGTACTTTAGATAGTTCAAGCACATAAAAAAGGTGCTGAGCACTGCATTTAGCCAGCACCGCAGATCATTATAAAACCATGTTAGAAATTGGGTTTCTGATTGGCAGCGTATACACGCTGTCCAAGCAGGAACCACAATCCTATTCAAGATAAATCAGATACACAGCAAAGATTAATCTGTGCTCACCCTCTGGTAGCTTGGCACAGAGCAGGCAGGCTTAACTTGAGAGGCAATTTGTGAAGTATTTGTGCAACACATCAAACAGTAACACAGTGAAAACACCACAAAATGACTCCACACCCGTTTAGAAAAATAGACTATTATTTTACAAATAAAACTAGACCAAGACAAAAATCCAATAAGCAGAAGTCAAGATAAAAAGCGGTCAGTCTAACGCCCACTCTTAGGAAGGTCAATCTCTTTCAGGGGAACTTCCATGCAAAACCCAGGCAAATGCTTTTGTGTTGTAGAAGATACTACCTCTATTCTGATGCGATTTTGTATATTATATCCAGTAGCGGCCCGTGCAGGTAAGTGCAGTGGAGTGGGGATGGGGGGGAGGGGTGAAAGTGCAAAACTATAGGATAGGAAATGTAAATTAAATAAATAAATAAAACCACTTACCTTGCACTCGGCGGTAAGTCACTTAATTTATTTGTTTATTTTACATTCCCTATCCCATCGTTTGTCACTTTCACCCACTTGCTCCCGCCCACTGCGCTTACCTGCACGGGCCACCACTGATTTTATCTCAGAGTTTATTTTTGGAATTGTCATTCAAATTCTGAACAGAATATTTGTGTCAAACCAAATGGGAACAGTCTAGCCCGAACTGCCAGGCCAGGTCCTACCTGGACTGGAAACAAGCATCCTAGGACCGGTTTCGGGCTTTCAGCCTCTCAACAGCCAGGCTAGCTTGACTCCAGTGGCATGGAGAAAACGGGACCCACGTCTGGGCATACTCGTCACCCCAGTATAGAGATCTGGGCCTAAAACTATTGTTTCGTCCATCAATTGTGTGTCTTAACCAAAAGAATGATGGATTTAACTCAGATCTCTTGACTGGGGGTGAATGTTTTGATTTGTTCTGCATTCCGTCCATCAATTGTGTGTCTTTTGCTTTCTCCCCCTTAGTGCGCCAGGTATTCCCAGACATGGGTCCTGGCCTCACTGTGCCACTGGAATCAAGCTATCCTGGCTGAAGAGGGGTGAAACCTCAAAACCGGTCCTAGAATGCTTGTTTCCAGTCCAGGGAGGACCTGGCTTGGCAGTTCGGGCTGGACTGTTCCCATGAGGCACAGGGTCAAGACTGATTTGCAAATGGCCAGATCTAAACTGGGGTTCCATGGTGAGTAAAAAAAATGATGGATTTAACCCAGATCTCTTGACTAGGGGTGAAGGTTTTGATCTGTTCTGCATTCCGTCCATCAATTGTGTGTCTTATATATATATATATATATATATATATATCCAACAAATTGCCCACAAGCTTTAGGAGCGCACACAAGAGCGAGTGAACCATCCGGTTACTGTTACTGGAAACTTGCCTCTTTATTTCAGGTATTGACTCGACCTGACGCGTTTCGAGGTGTTAACCTCTTTCTCAAAGGTCATCAATGGCAAGTACGTCTCACAGGAAGTGCCGCATACTACTATTATACATCCGCTGAGTGCGTTTGGAGGCGGCAGAGATGGAACTTTTCCAAACTCATGAGGCAGCAGAGTGAGTGTGGACAATTGAACTTGCACCTTATTTTGGGGACCCACTCAGGGATAATAAGGCTTTTAAATTATGGACTCACAGACCTACTCAAGGATAACTACAAGTCCCAGCATGCTTTATGATGAAAACGCACTCAGCGGATGTATAACCGGATGGTTCACTCGCTCTTGTGTGCGCTCCTAAAGCTTGTGGGCAATTTGTTGGATAATATATATATATATATATATATATATATATATATATATATATATATATATATATATATATATATATATATATATATATATATATATATATATATATATATATATGAAACAAAATGCAGTGCTGACAATCCTTATCCCCTTGCAAAACAAGCAACACCTTTGGAGACAGCCTTTGCCTAGGTGGTTGTGAGCATGGATGACATTCTCAGACACTGCTATATATTATATGGACTATGTCCTTCACATCAAATTAAAATCCTCGAGTTCTCTCACTAAAAATGCTCCCTCCATGTTAAAGTGATAAATATCTCTTTCACCCTTATACTTCAGTGTGAAATGAATATGCTACATAGTACAAAAGATTGAGCAGACTAACTGCAACTGGAGATGTACCATTATAACATCCAGTTAGCTTTCTATCAAGATTGTGACCACAAGGGCTGATGTAATATAACTAAATGAATGGCTCACTGGCAATGCATTGGTTTCAATTGTTTCAAAATATAGGTCTGGCACTGGTAGTGAAGATGAAAACAGTTGTGAAGTTCACTGCTTATACGTGACTCAGATGTAAGGACCTTTAGCTCACTATTTTATTATTGTAGTTTGAATGGGGATTAGTAAAACACACATATCACAATCATCTTTAGACACTCATAAGAAGAGTGCAGATGATATGCGAAAACATTCAAAAAGGTGCATTAATAACAAATGACTTCCCTATCATTGTTTTTGGAAGGTTAGCAATGATTTGTAGATACATTTTAAGATGGTCTCATACAGTATCACATTTTTTATGGTGGCTCTACTGCTTTCCACATGAGAGGATTAAAAAGAAGTGGGTAATCTGATTGTTGCTGAACAAAATTTACATGTTTTGATGGGGTGTGTTGTAGTCAGGTTGGAAATATTCATAGGGCTTTGAAATAGGTGGCATTATGGGTCAGAGCACGACTTAAATTTACAAGAAGGTACTGAAGGTACTTGAAAAAGGGGCCTACCTTCTTAAGATGACCTATGTTTGTAATAAATCTTTGCACAAAAATGTTTAGAACAAGAGGTTATTTGAGAAACGTAGCATTGGTGCTCCTGAAAATAGTGTCATCATAGTCAAATGTGAGGGTGACAAAGCCAGGATCAAGTTATGCATTATATAATAAATATTCAATGTTACTTAAGACTTCAATGATTATGATGTTGCCAAAGGCAGGGTGAACATGAATGTAGATCTCAAATGGGAACTACTGTGACCCTGAGGCCTTTGGCTTCCTTAGTCGTGAATACACTGTGGCCAGTGAAGAGTAGGTCTGGGTAGACTGAATAAAGCTTAACAAGATTGTAATAAGAGCCCTGTGAGAAGCCATGTTCAGGGTCTTAGTTTTACACAAACTTGTTTTGTTTCATTTAGGATGAAATGATCCTGATGGAGGCAGACACTTGAGAGAAAAAAGGAAGCAATTTCTTTAGAGGCATTGGGAAAACGTAGAATAATTTGTATGACTTCAAAAATCCCAGTGTTTGAAGAAAAAGTCTCTGATAGAGCACATGTAAATGTTAATTATCACCAGGGAGTGGATGTTGCTTGAGGACACTATGAATGAACATTGGTACACATGTATTCAATCTGTTCTAGAGGTAAGAGAGAAACTGATGCAGGAATGATTTATCACGGTAGCTAAAAAAAAACATATGCTAAAGGAACAATGTGACATGAATGCTGAAAATTCGCACAGTAGAGAGTAGGAACATATTGATGATCAACATTTCAAAGAACCTGCATGTTCATGGTATGATACCTGGATGTATTACAAATCGTTGTGAATACTAATGTATAAGAACACAACCTAATTACAACATTTTAAAACTAAAAGAACCCATATGCTAAAGGAGAAAGTTGGGTGATCCGAGGTTTTAAATGCTGCAGTTAGGTCTAGTAAAATCATGAATATGCAGCCATTTGACTTCATGGAAAAGGAGAGGCCTTCTAAAATAGCTACATTTGCATTATATCTTCTTTGAGAAGAAGCTAGATTTCTGATAAGTGTGACATGGAATAGTATACTGCATTAAATGCCTTTGCAATCTCGAATTTTTCAGATTTCCTATAAATATGAACTTAAGCAATATTTTACAAAGCCCTTCCAGGAGAAGGATTAGGGTGAAGATCACACCATATATAAGAAGGAAAGCCAACAGTTAGGTGGTCTCAGCCATTTAGATTGGGACATTCATTAGCAAATCTCTTACTCCCTCCACAAGTTTAGTGTTGTTCTACAAAACATCAAAAACAAAAACCTTGCTGTATGTCCTTTCATATCTCTATCAATTCGCCAGTTAAAACAATAAATCACAGTCCGCTCACTCATCAACCACCACAATGACTCTATGACAGATATCTTAAATAAACTGCCCCTTCAATGAACAAAAATTTAAAAAGACTGAGCTGTCAGTTCAAAGGTAGACCTGGGCGTGTAATTTCTCTCCGCTCGCGGAGTTTGCAGAGATTTTCCCACTCAATCAATCAATAAATCAATCAATCACATAATTTGTAAAGCGCACTACATACCCGGTAGGGTTTCAAGGCACTGGGAGTGGGGAGGGGGGAGGTGCTGTTACTGGTCGAAGAGCCAGGTCTTGAGTTGTCTCCTAAAAGACAGCAGGTCTTCGGTTTGTCGCAGGTCGAGGGGGAGGGCGTTCCAGGTCTCTGCGGCGCGATGGGAGAAGGACCTGCCTCCGGAAGTGGTTCTCCGGATGTGTGGGACCGTGGCCAGGGCATGGTCAGCGGAGGGAGGTTCCTGTTGGGTACGTAGAAGGAGAGTCGACTGTTGAGATAGGCTGGGCCGGTTTTGTGGAGTGCTTTGTGTGCGTGGGTCAAGAGTTTGAAGGAGATTCTTTTGTCGACGGGGAGCCAGTGCAGGTTCCTCAGGTGGGGGGTGATGTGGTCGCAGTGCGGGACGTTGAGGATCAGGCGTGCGGAGGCATTCTGGATTCTCTGTAGTCTGCTGATGAGCTTGGACGGGGCTCCGGCGTAGAGGGCATTTCCGTAGTCGAGTCTGCTTCTGACTAGGGCCTGGGTGACTGTAGATCTTGCGGAGCATGCGGAGGGTGTTGAAGCAGGTGGAGGAGACTGCGTTGGCTTGTTTTGTCATGGAGAGTTTCGAGTCGAGGATGACTCCCAGGTTGCGTGCGTGGTCGGTGGGGGCCGGGGGGGACCCCAGTGAAGTGGGCCACCAAGAGTCGTCCCATGCGGAGGGGTTGGATCCGAGGATGAGGATTTCCGTCTTGTCTGTGTTCAGTTTGATGCGGCTGTCCTCCATCCAGTCGGCAACGGCCTTCATTCCTTGGTGGAGGTTGGATTTGGTGGTGAGGGGGTCCTTTGTGAGTGAGAGGATCAGCTGAGTGTCGTCGCCGTATGAGATTATGTTGAGGCCGTGCTGTCGGGCGATGCGTGCTAGAGGTGTAATGTATTCGTTGAACAGTGTCGGGCTGAGGGAGGATCCTTGAGGGACGCCACAGATGATCTTGGAGGCCTCGGAAGGGAACGGGGGGAGGACTCTCTGCGTTCTGCTGGAGAGGAAGCAGGTGGTCCAGTCCATGGCCTTGTTATGGATCCCTGCGTCGTGGAGGCGCGTGCGGAGTGTGAGGTGGCAGACTGTGTCAAAGGCAGTGGAGAGGTCCAGGGGGATGAGGGCAACCATCTCGCCATTGTCCAGCAGGGTCCTGATGTCGTCTGTGGCGGCGATGAGGGCAGTCTTGGTGCTGTGGTTGCTGTGGAATCCTGACTGGGAGGGGTCCAGGATGTTGTTGTCTTCGAGGTGACGGGTGAGCTGGATGTTGACTATCTTCTCGATGACCTTTGCTGGGAACGGAAGCAGGGAGGTGGGTCGGAAGTTCTTGAGGTCGCTTGGATCTGCCTTGGGTTTCTTCAGTAGGGCGTTGATCTCTGCATGCTTCCAGATCTCAGGGAACGTGGCGGTCTCGAAGGACAGGTTGATGATTTTGTGCAGGTGGGGGGCGGTGGACTTGCTGGCTTTGTTGAAGATGTGGTGCGGGAGAGGGTCGGATGGGGAACCGGAGTGGATTATTCCCATGGTCTTGATTGTGTCCCCGATGCTTACGTTGGCCCAGGTTGTCAGGGTGTCGTGGGCGGTGGGGTGCGGTGGGTTTGGTGCGGTGTGGTCGGCAGGGGTCGTCCGGGGTCTGAAGCTGTCATGGATGTCGGTGATTTTCCGGTGAAAGGAGGTGGCGAGGGAGTCGCACAGGGCTTGGGATGGTGGGATGTCGTTGGCGTTGGAGCTGGGGTTGGAGAGTTCCTTTACGATGGTGAAGAGCTCCTTGCTGTTGTGTGCATTGTTGTCGAGGCGGTCTGTGAAGGAGGTTCTTTTGGCGGTCCTGATGAGGTGGTGGTAGTTGCGGATGGCGTCTTTGTGGGCAGCGTGGCTGTCTGGCGTCTTGTTGTTGTGCCATATGTTTTCCAGTTTCCGGCAGGTGCGTTTGGAGTTGAGTAGTTCCGGGGTGAACCAGCTGACTCTTCTGCTGGTGTCTGTGTTGGTGGGGTTTTTCAGTGGAGCGATGGTGTTGGCATAGTCGTTCATCCAGCGTTCGAGGATGAGTGCCCCTTCATCCGGGTTGGTTGGGGTCGTCGGGGGTTTGAGTGCGAGGTTTGTTTGTAGTTGTTCTTCAGTGATTTTGCCCCAGCAGCGGCGGGGGGTCTGTAGGGAGCGGTGGTGTGTGGGCGGTTTACGGAAGGAGAAGTGGATGCAGTGGTGGTCTGTCCAGGTGAGTTCGGAGACGTGGCCGAAGGTGACGTGGGGGCTTGAGGAGAAAATGGCATCCAGCGTGTGGCCGGCGTTGTGGGTCGGCATCGTGACGAGCTGTTTCAGTCCGAGGTTGGCGAGGTTGGCGATCAGGGTGGAGGAGTTTCTGTCGTTGTTGTTTTCCAGGTGAAAGTTCAGGTCTCCGAAGAGGATGTAGTTGGTGGAGGTCAGCGCGTGCATGCTGATGAGGTCGGCGATGGAGTCACAGAATTGAGGCCGGGGTCCTGGAGGTCTGTAGATGAGGGTGCCTCTTAGGGTGGTCTTTGAGTGTGTTTGGATCTGGAAGTGCATGTGTTCGGCAGTGCTGATGGTGTCGTAGGTGTTTGTTGAGATCTTGATGGTGTTTTTGTGGACGATGGCGATTCCTCCTCCGGCCCTGTTGGTGCGGTCTCTGCGGGTGATCTTGTACCCATCTGGGATGGCTATGGCGATGTCTGCCGAGGAGGTTTTGTTCATCCAGGTCTCGGTTAGGAAGGCGACATCTGGTGATGTGGTGTCGAGTAGGTCCCAGAGTTCGACTGCGTGTTTGTGTGCGGAGCAGGTGTTGATCAGGATGCATCTAAGCTGCTTGCCTTCCGTTGTGGTGAGTGTCTTGAGCCTTCGTGGCAGGAGAAGCTGCAGTTCCGGCAGGTGAAGGGGCCGTGTGTGCACTTCGGGCGGCCTTGCAGCAGGTATGGTTTCTTCCTGGGTTGAGAGCGATGAGGGTGTTGGTGTCGTAGCGGAGACAGTGGTCCTCGTGGCGGGTGCGGGGGCTAGGGGTTCTGGCGCTGGGCGCAGTCCGGGCGCTGACGGGCGCAGACGGGCTTGCCTTAGGTGCGCATTTGTCGCGCCAGCGGCGTGGCCGCGCAGTGGCCGCCATATATGGGGAGGTGGGGAGGGAGGAGCAGCTAGGAGGCGGGAGGCGAGGGACGGGTGTGGCGAATGGGCGCAGAGGGGGCGGGGCTGCAGGGGAGGCAGCGGCGGCTACGGAGGACGGGGGATCAGCGCGGGGCACAGAGGAGTGAAAGTGTACAAGCAGAGGGGCACAGAGCAGGCGGTGATCGGGATACAGAAATCAAACACGGGGCACAAGCAGAGCGGTGATCAGGGTACAGAATGCAACACAGGGGCACAAAGCAGAGCGGTGAGCGGGGGGCAGGGGGCACAGAGCTGGCGGTGATCAGGATACAGAAATCAAACATGGGGCACTAGCAGAGCGGCGATCAGGGAACAGAATGCAAAACAGGGGCATAAAGCAGAGCGGCAAGTGGGGGGCAGGGGGCACAGACCGAGTGGGAACAAAACAACGGTGGCAGAGTAAACAGTGAGAAATAACAGTGAGAACGAAGCAGTGAAACAACGAACTCTGCACTGTGTAGTGCGTGGTCTACACGAAAAACTCTCCTCCATGTAGTAGAGTTTTTTCCTCACTTGCGCTCGCCACCATTAAGCGGGAACAAGGAAAATCTTACTGCAGACCACCTCCCGGCAAGATTTCTCAACGCCGGGCGATTGCGAATGTGCGCAACCGCTCGCATTGAGAAAACGTCTGTTCACATTGAGGAAGCTGCCGCTTGAGTAGGACATCCACTCAAGCGACAGAAAGAAGGAACACCATCCTGCACTGTGCATGGTGCTGTTTGCCCTGATTTTCCAGCATGGGACAAACACCCGGTGCTAAAAATCAGCACGATCGGCATGACCTAACCCACTCCACTGCTCGCGGAACTCCACAAACTCCGCACAGACGTACTCAAATGGACCCCATTGTGATAAAGGATAACAGAAATCTCTGAAAGCACCTGAGCAAAATTGGAGGCAACCCCTTTAGATTCTGAATTGATGCACCAATGTACTTTAGGAAAATGTACAAAACCTCATACTCAAAGTATTGGATAACTATATGTTTTCCAAAACTAACTTCTCTAAAATGTCCTCATAAATGTATTCACCCCAGCTAGACCTATCATCCTTGGAGTGGTATTCCTCCAAACGTTTTACCTTTACTCCTCATGTTTTACTGCATTCATTTTGTTGACATTAGGACTCTGTGCACTTTACCACAGCTAACCAGTGCTAAAGTGATTCTGGTATCTCTTTCAACCATGGTAACATTGTCTTACACCTAATTTGCACATTTAATTTGCCTGTAAGTCCCTAGTAAATGGTACCACATGTATACAGGGCCTGCAAATCACATGCTACTAGAGTGCCTGGCACAGAAGACTGCACTGCAGTTTTAAAAACTGACATTTCAATCTGTCAAAATTAACCTTTTGTCAGACCTAAACATTTCTTTTTATTACATATAAATCACCCCTAAGGTAGGCCCTAAAGCATTGTACTTTAAAAGTAGTACATGTGGGTTTAAGGTTTACATCTCCTAGCAGTGAAAAACACACTAGCTCTCTGACTGACTAACACTGGGTTACCTTATTACATTTAATAAGTGCTAATTTTGTATTGGGACCAGATAGCGATATGCTGTTTAGACTCAAATTAATGATCATTTAAAGCCCTCTTTAATGGTAAAGTCGAATGTTAAAACACAATTCTGAAAATGCCACTTTTAGAAATTTGGGCTTTTCTTGCCCTAACCCTTTCTGCTTTCTGCCAGTATCCTGGGTCACATTACTGTTATTGGCTCTGCTGTTAGGGTTTGTCTAATCCTTCCAGACAGTGACATAAAAGTTGGACCTTCAGAGTCACTTTTCAGTACACTCACCCCTGAACTTATAGACATTGGCAAATGAGGGCTGCTTTGTCCCCTATAGGACTGCCCTGCTGCTTGAGGCCAGCCTTTCTCTCCAGATGCCTGCTTTGCTTCTACTAGAGGACTGCCCTGCTGATTGAGGACTGCTTTGACCTGTACTGTAATTAGACAGCAAGGAACTCAGCTGCTTCACAATGTACTTTGCAAACCCTGTTCAAGGGGTATAAATACGACATATCATGGCTTCTGCAATGACCCTTTCACAAAAGGTAATCCAATGTTATGTCCTTGGGACTTGTGGCTTCAAGGTGTCTTAAATCTGTATTTGTATTCGGACATATTCATGTTTTAGCTAAAATACTGATGTGACTAATTTACGCATAAAGTTTTCTTTTTCTGGGAATATAAATCTCTTAATAACCTCTCCGGGCAATATCGATGTCTCAACACTATTTCAAACTAAATTCTGTCAAACAAGTTTTATTTTCATCTCTATCCCTTTTCAAATATTACCATCAACTTTTGGCTTGACTACATCATCATCCTTCATTTTGATACAGATATGATTGCATGAATGCAATTGCTTGACTTCTAGCTAGATAAATGCGCATTCTCTAAACACACATCAATGAAATGGTCAAAGTTCACATTTTCAGCTCAGACCTCTGTGTAGGATAAAACCGAACATTATTAACCAAGAAGTCAAAACTTATGTGCAGTCTTCAGACTGAGCTCAACTAGATTAGGGTTAAGTCCCCACTAATGGAAATTCCTAGTGTACGACTTGCTATTTGAAAGTTGCCCTACATTCTGTTCACTTTTTACCTTTGATTTCAAAATGTGAACTCCACGCCTGTGCAGTTCCAAATACTGCCTATCTTGTATTCATATGGTACCAGCATTGCCTTTTGCTTAGATATATTTTCCAAGCTGCTATATTTTAATCTCTTCTCCTCGCCCCTGCCCTACTTGCTCCCAGATGTTTATCCATCCGACAAATAGGGCTCACTAATCTTCGACTCAAACCTTCACTCTTGTCCTGCTCTATGTTTAAACTTGCTCTTGAACTACAATTTAAACATCAAGTTGTGACAACATTTCACAGCCTTTAGCTATTATATACTATGTGAGACATCTATCTTGTTTCCCATTTTTAACCTGACTTTGTGGCTTATTACATATTCAATTACTTTATCAACTTGAATCAAACGGTTGTGATGTATTCAACTGTTTATAGTATTCCTCAATTTATCCATAAATAGCCAATCCTTACCTGAGTCCTTTGGTTCTCATTTTCATTCATGCGGAATTGTCATTATTATACTTGTCTAGTTTGTCTAATTTAATATATGTAAAGAGAAAAATGGCTCAAAAGGTCCAGCCACAGAAACTGGCATTACATGACTGTCAGCGTAATTAGGAATTAAGGGATTTGTTGAACAATGTCTGGGGTTTTCAGAAAATTCAGTAATGGTGTCTTCTGTTTCATGTAATTTCTTATGGTGACCTTCCCCAAAACATTCAGATCCTGAGAAAAGTTTTAATCTAGATCATTGCTGTTTTTATTGAGAGTTCATGATGCCTGCCACCTATCTGGATTGAAAGAGGCCTGTGTGGCCTTAATGTGACTCTTAATGTAATTGACCTACAGTGCTTTTCTGTTACTCAGACAGTGGTCTGCCTACATTTATCATGGAGGTCGCCCCCTTCCTTGATTGAGGAGCTGAAAAGGCCCCATAGGTAGCATGGCATCTATATTGTGAGTGACCAAACCCCCCAGTGCTAAACCCCGGAGGAAGGATCCTCTTCCTGGAGCCAGTCAGCTCACTTTTGAAAACTCCAAGACACTACCCATCTATTGTCTTCTATTTGGCATTACTTTGTTCTGTATTGTTTAGTTGTTTGTGAGCACTTGGGTTTTGTACATTAAGTGCTACCAACTTATAACAGAGTAACACTTTTGACAGACAGATTGGGAACTCTCAATTTTGATTGAAGTCAGCTAGTGATCATGATCATTGTTTTGTTGCCAAATTTTGCTTTTCCTTTGAAATCTTTACATAATCATCTGGTGACATTATTTTTTGTGCATAGTTTGTCCACATGGTCCTGGTGAGTCAAGGAAGCTTAGTGAGGATAACTTGTTGCAGACCCAGTACCTGGGGGGATCTTATTGGGGGCACTCTCAATTTCTGAGAGATCAGTCGTCGGTGCAGCTACAGGACACAGACAAGAGGTATGACAATTGACACAATCTTCAAATCAGTCTAATAAATCCTGTTAGGATTTCCAGAATTCCAGTCACAGGCATGTTTCTCTGAGAACAGCACTGGATACTGCTGTATTAGGCCTATCAAAAATGCCACATAACTGAGGAAAGTGCTGATACATATAATGTTAATAAGCGCAAGACTCAGAAGGTGCAGTGTCATTTTGTAAGCAAAAATATCATGCTTGGATAATAGTATTGCCTCTCCTAAACCTCTTAATTGTAGTTAAGTCTGATGTAAAACAATAATACCATTTTGGAAAAACCTTTTGTTTACAAAAGTTGAGATTATGTAATGTGCATTGTTCACTTGTTCACAACTTAAACAAACGTAACCCTTAAAGTACAAAAACCATGTGATCAACATATAGGGGCATTATGAGTACCCAGTTGCTTGGGAAAGTAATGCACCATCAAGTCATATTGATAGTACATTGTGGAATAGTTTCCTGGTGCAGTATTACCTTTGCTCCTTTCTAGGTTCCACATGATTCTCTCATTCAAGTCTACAAAACTCTAATGGTGCAATGTTTCCCTACAAATTGCTGCCACTCTTTAAGTGGTGAAATTTGTAAAACGGTATGGTATTTTCACACTACTTTTTATCACGGTTTGGTTGAATACTCTTGTTAAGGCCTGAATCTTGATTACAGAGTGCACATATTCATATAACAGTCACAAAATTATTCACAAAAGGTAGGTCAGCACATGATGAGTGAAAAATTGAGGGACCAACTTACCTGAAATTACTTTTGTAAGATTGAGTATTTAAGTGGTCAATATTGAGTAACACGCACTCTTTTGAAAAATCTTATCAAAGGTAAGTTTACTTCAAAATTCTATTTTCCTTCTCAGGGAAGACTCTGGACTTTATTTAGAGTTTTGTTGATGTGAAATAATAAATATGATGGCTATCCCATCCACTTTATTATAAGACTTATAGAATATGCTAAACTTTTACTAAGGTGGACAGAAACATGATGGAGTCCAACAAACTCTAAGTCGGTCCATAAGTGCTTTCTGTTAAACAATACAGGTTCTAATATTAATGAAAACCTAAACATGAAGCTTGATTCTTGATAGTATTTGTTCACTTAATTGACAGATAAATCCTGATTCTGAGAAGGTTGAAAAGGATGCTGTCGTTACAGCACCTGTGAATGCCACAACCCCATGGTAATATATTTATCAGGTGTGGGAAATGACTCCTATTCCAAGTGTTTTATTTGGAAATCAGGCTTAAATGCAGGATCACTACTTAAGGCACCAAAATCCTCATGTTTGCCTTTTCTCCAGGACTTTTCCAACAATACATTTTGGCAAACTCTATCTGGCGAAATCTATCAGGAAAATACGGCAAGTGGGATAGCCTCAAGCCCATAATCGGGGTCTTAGATGAGAAAATACCATTGCTTATACATGGAGATTCACCTCAGTCATTCAGACATAGAAGTCCATGTATTCACTTGTAAATAGACTTACATGCGCTTTTAACTGTGCCAGAATTGAGTTTGCTATTCCAGCACAAGGACACCTGAACTCATTGGTGAACACACATAAAGCAGCCGGTTCAGGAGTAATCAGAAACATCTGAAGGCACATTCTCAACCTGACTATGTTAAGAGGCTCACTTTGGACAGGGAAGCAATAAGTCCAAATGCAGGTTTGGAGTCAAGAGGTACCACCCCAAAAAATTACAAATAACGCATGCAAAATACATTCCTCCTGTTATGAAAATATTTTTCAGGTAGTGAAAAAACACCTTTGACTGTGTGATTGTACTTGAGCATAACCAGTCTGCATGCAAACATTTGGACGTGCTGCTGTTCAGTATAATTATTTACCCATGTGACTACTCATGGGAACTGGCAGAACCCACTGGGCAACCAGCTGGATTCGCTGAATACAGGACAAAAAACTGAGCTCCAAGGTTAGCCATGAGCTTAATAACTGATTTATAGTATAAAATGAAATACATTTTATTTCTGACATTAAAGCCCTTCACTGGGATTTTGAATTTAAATCTAGGTATAAATACCTCTTATAATTCACAGGTAGAACTGTTTCTGAACTAAGTGTCAGCCATCGCCCACAATTGACTGGATGAATAACATCCGCCATTTGATTTCAAGAGAGCATTCAAGCACAAAATTGGTGTGAAAATTATGTAGATGCAATGTAGCACATTGTTAAGTAAGATTGAATTAATATCTTGACAGGTCTCTAGATTTAGAATTCTAATAAAAAGTACGTGTTCTAGGCAAAATCACATGCCCTAGGAAAAATAATATTGGTGCACAATGAAAAAACATAACAGTAGGCTAAAGATTGGCAGTTCTGCTGGACATTCGTAGTCAGTGGCATAGCTGGGGGGGTGTTGGTGGCCCGCGGGGCAGCACTCTTTTTGAGGGCAGCTGAGGTGAGCAAGTCGTTTCTGTAACTACCACCATCCATTCTCTCCCCGAGAGCAAGTCATCAGTCGGCCGTCAAACCTCCATGGAACAAGTTGTCCATCAGCCGACACCCCTCCCTGCTCTTACCTGCACCGGCAAGGTGGAAAAGTTAGGGCCTTCCCCGGGTGGCAGTAGGTCTAGCTACGTCACTGTTTGTATTTCAATGTAGTACCTATAAAGTTCTGTCTGGCTATTTGACGCCAGAAGTCAGGCCAAAGCACAATTTAAATTTAATCTGCAAAAGCAAGGTCGGATTTTGAAGGCAATTTTGTGTCTATGTGCTCTAAACTTCGATCTGCTCCCAATAGCTCCTTGAAGACTCTCCCCTAAAGCGAGATGAACAATAAATGCTCAAATTCGATAAGTTCTAGGAAAACATACGTTAAAATATCTCTATATAATTTGCAAATGGAGGAACTGTGGGATAAGCAACTCCCACAAACCCAATTTAAAAAAGATTATCATGAATCGTGCTAGATTATTTTCTTTTGATGAAGACTATGTCACATTTTTAAGAAGAAAACATGCTCAGAAAACTTTACAGCGGTATGACCTGAGACAAGCCTAGTAATGTTTGAATATTCTTAAATCCCCACTAGGAAGCCTAATCTCACAAATCTTAGATTTCGTCTATTCTATTTCGGAATTTCGAATAGTCCTGTATGGGCAAACATCAATCTGTATTGTCGTGTGATCTTGAAAAGGATATAACACCAGTGCATATATAGGCTCAGATTTACAAACACTTTGCTTCAGGTTTGTGTTACTTTTTTGGGATATATAATCCAACCCAAATCGCAATTTGTGTGGGATTATAACACAAAGTAATGCAAAACTGTGCAGTGCGTTGCTTTGTGTTACTTTGTGTCAAGGAAGCATTCCATGGGTTGTGCATAGGCATTCCGATGCAACCACGCATGGGCTTTGATCAAAATCCCTTTCCACAAGGAATTTTAGATAGGGGTTTGCACTAAAATCACGTGCCTCCTCTAGACAGATGTAACAAGAAAAAAAGGTATCAATTTCTCCTCTCTTTTTCCATTTTGCATGTGGGCTGCATTGTACAGCAAACATTCAAAATTGGAAATGCCTTAGCCCCTTTGCCGCGGGGGTAATTCCCCCGCGGCGCGGGGGGCGGCGGCACTGTGCTCGTGATGAGCCCAGCTCGTCATGAGGCACAGTGGAGCTGTGCTCAAGAAGAGCTGGGCATGTCACGACTCCGCCCACTGATAGATTCTCCCGCACAGGCGGGGAATCAATTGCGCGTGGGAGTGCCGCGACAGTTATGATGAGCCCAGCTCGTCATGAGCACAGCTCCACTGTGCCTCATTACGAACTGGGCTCGTCATAAGCATGCAAGCAGTTAAAGCATCATTGTTTACTGGAAGGAGCCCCCTTTAGCACAAAGCCCATGCTTCCCACAATGCAGGCCCCCTTGCATAATGGCGCAAGAGTATCTGCGTTGGTACATGGCAGCAAAATGTGCACCAGCGCAGGGAGAGAGCAGACCAGTGTCACATCTTAGTAGCAATGGCACTGTTCTGTTCTCGATGTCTTTCACGCAACTCAGTGCAATGCAGCAATAGTACTTTCTATGCTGCTTTACATGACTTCTACATACATCTGGACCATTAGTGTATATAGAGCAAGCAAATAGTGCAAGGGAAATTTTAATCATCTTTACATCAGGAAAAGTAATGAAGCTATAATTAGCTGCCTTGTTAGAGAAAATCCTCAAAAAACAGATTGCATTTTATAATAAAATGATTTGTGTTGAACATAAAACTTTTATAACTGATAGTATCGCTTTAACAGCTGATGTTATGGAGTTATTTCTGTCTGATAGTCCGTGTAAATAACTTTTTATTTTAAATCTGTCTAGGAGGGTGATGGCTAATGCATTTTTTGTATATTGCTTGTGCAATTTATTTGCAGTGACTTCAAATAATCATGCAATTCAATTCGGTTCCTTTGAAATCCTGTGTTTATCTTTAGATGCCCCATATTGTAAAATACATGGACAATTCCTCCATTTTGGGAACCGAGCTGTGGCACTGCTTTGTGTGCAATTATCAATGCAACTTGTATGTACAATAATTGTATGATGTCACATAAATGCACAATCTGACCTTGGATGTTTTTTATTTTTAAGAGGAACTGCCCATAATGTAGGGTTTTACCTCTGAATACAAGGTACTGTTGTGCATCGTCTTTGATAAAAAAAAAAGAAAAAAACACCAGCTTGAGAGAACCCATTTACATGAAATAGATATGATCCTCATTTAGAGTTAGGCAGACCAGGAGCACCGTAATAACTCAACGGTGCTTCCACCTTTCCAGCCTGGTGGTTCCTTTGCTCTATTTAGATTCGAGTATGGGCTGTCTTTTCACAGATGGAACCTAACCTGGCTCTACCAGTTTAAACCTCTGAACTTGTGGGTTACCTGCCTAGGTCACAGTGATGGTCGTACCGCTTTGTTGTGGGCGGGGTGAGCATCACTCATTTTCCCTATCCATGCCTGCCATGTGAGGCATTAAAGAAAAAAGCAGGGAAAATACACACTGGAACCCACACACAAGGAGAAACTTCCCTGTGTGTTGTGCCATTTAGTTATTTTATTTATTTATCTTCATATTGAGAAAACCTCTGCTTTGTGAGTTTATTTTTCAATTTAAAATGTTTGCTCCTCGGGTGCTTTAAGCATGGTTCTCACTCAGAAAATCTAAGTGATGTTGCAAGAAATTGCTTAATTAGTTGAGAAGTGTGGAAGCCCCACTCAAATAATAGAGACAATTCTTGTCAGAGTGAACCGCTAAAGTCACCAAGTCAGGCGGAACTTAGAAGCAAAATGTAAAGTATTTATGCAGTGCACAAACAGTAATAAAGTGATAACCCAACACAAGAAAAATTCAAAACAAATTTAGTACATTCTAATAAGTAAAATGACACCAAAACTTTCAAAAATCAACCAGTAGAACCAGTAACATAATGATTGCACTTGACCAGTACAAAGTCACAAGTTCAGGCTGACCGAGGTGGCGTGCAGGCTGGGAACGGGACTTAGTTCGGCCCGCTAAGAAATGTACCTTATGTCCTTGATGAGAGGTCTGAGCAACATTGCTTTGCTATGCTTTGGGTCGCTAGGCGTCAGTTCCGATGAGGCTTTCAGCTGTGCAGTGAGGCTTTGCAGGGCTTCGCATCGCTCAACATCAGTTTTGATGAAGCTTTCATCTGCACAGTGAGGCTTCGCGGGGCCACACGTTGCTCAGCATTGAATCAGAGGAACTTTCAGCTGCTCAGCAAGACTTTCAGGGTCTTCACATCATTCTAAATGCAATCCGGTGAAGACTTCAGTTTGGAGATGCACGGCTTCGCGGCGCCCTGCAATGTTTCCCGTCGGATATGATAGAACCTTCATTTAGGCAGGGTGGAGTGCTCTCTGATGCCAGCCAAAGGTCCAGGACCTAGAGGGCACCTCTTGGGCATCAGGACTCACTCCAGCAGAGGCCAGAGGTAGAGCTTAGTCATGTTAAGGCAGGTCCAATTGGTGCTGGGCAACTGGGAAGTTTTAGGGCAGGCTTCTTGAAGCTATTTGTTTCCCTGTAGCTCAAACAGGAGGTCAACCAACTGACCCATGCAGTCATTGTGGCAAGCCTGGGTTCAATACAAGCAGGCCCAACCCTTTCTTTAGTCTGTAGAGCAGTCCATTTTTCTCATACAGAAGTTCAGTCCTTCTTTAGAATCTTCCACAGGTCCATGAGTGTTCTGATGAATGATTATGAAGGTACTCTTTTTCTTCCTGGTGCTAGCCTCTGTGTAGATTAATTCCCTGACCTATACCAAAACTGGTTCTCGTCTGTTCTTGTACTTCCCTTGGGCCTGGCTCCGAACAGTCTAGAGGAACAAACGCAAGGGCTGTCCTGGTGTCAGTTTCCTTTGTGTGTGCTGTGGGCAAGGTCCTTTGAAATGAAATTGGGGCAGGGTGCATCTCCTCCCCAGCCATTTTGCCATGAAGACCCTCTGCCAGCTACAACCAGGCCCTAATATTCGCTGTCTGAGCCCCATGCACATTATTGATGGGTGAAACATTTGCAGACCAAGGCAGCTGGAAACTCCAAGATAATGCCAACTTTCCAAAAGTGTAATTTTCAAAATTATAATCTACCTTTGATTATATTTTGCAAAGGATTTCCAATGAAAATTATTTGAGTGTAAACACAATTTCTCTATCTTCTCCAAATCTGAAGTTATCACTTACTAATTGAAATAAGGTAACCTAGTCTTAGCCTATGGAAGAGACAGGCCTTACAACTGTGAAAAACGACCTTAGGAGTTTTCCCCTGTCAGGACATGTAAGATATAAACACACATGTCCTATTTTTTTACCATGCACATTGCCTTATGATCCTTTAGGGCCTCCCGTAGAGGTGAGTTATAAGGAAGAAAAACAAAGGTGTAGGCCTAAAAAAAGGTTTATCTTGCCAGGTTGAAACAGCAGTATAAAACTGCACTACATGCTGCAGTCGCAGACCTGAGACATGTTTAAGGGGCTTCTTTAGTGGGTGGCACAATGAGTGCTAATTCCCACTAGTAAAATTTAATCTACAATTCCTGGGTACATGTATTTAGTAGGGATTTACAAGTAAATTAAATGTACCAATCAGGTGTAGGCCATTTTTAACATGTTTAAGGGTGAGAGCACAAACATGTTACCACTGGTTAGCAGGGAAAAGGGCACAGAGTCCTAAAAGCATATTTATAGGGATTCAGAAAAGGAAAGCACAAATCTGGGGTGACCCTGCAGAAAGGGCCAGGTCCAGCAGCTGTGAATGGAGCCACTGGTTCAGTCGTGGTGACTGCCTTCACAAGAAATAGGTCCCTGCCAGACAAGCGGCAATATCTCAATAGGGTGTAAAGTCCTCCGACATCCTGATGCACCGTGAGGTATCACCTGGGGTCTAAATAATCCCCTATATCTATGCAGCTAGCATTCTTCATTTACTTGCTGAAATGGGCACTGTTAAGTACCAAGCAACTTTGGTGCAAGATATTTGGAGACCCAGTTAAAATTATATTTTGCAATTTGGGTCCCCAGTTTCCCTTAGCAACAAGGTACTTTTTAGGGTATTTGTTATAATCTGGTGCACTCATCTGGGCACTATATTGTGGTAATGTAAAGCACCTACCTGCAGTGGCTTCAATCTCTTGCACTAAATCTGATGCCAATTACAATGTTTTTTGTTTGAAGCTGTCCGGTTCAGCTATTACGTAACTAGTCCTGTTATATGTGAAAACATGCATAAGATTTACAATAAGTATACTTGAATATCAAATTTTAATTTCACATTTTTATAGATGACCACTTTTTTCATTTAATTTTTTATGTATTTTTTTATGTATTTATATTCTTACCTACCTAATTATATTTTTTTTGTTGCATCGACTTTACATTGTAATGTCAGGTATGTAAAGAAGGTGTTACTATTATCTTTGCTGAACTTTCATCATCATTTTACAGATCTTGACGTTTTTTTATTGTAAAGCACACTGCATTGCTCAAATAGCTGTTTTATATGTTGCCTATAAGCTGAATAGAGGCTTCAGGTGAATGGCCATGCTTAGCTGAGTGAAAAGGGCTTTATGACTGACTTATACATTTGAGAAATGACACTAGAAAATAAGCCGATGCAAATGATCTGGACTGCATAATCTACAGGAGGACATCAATCGGGCAAACCATCATAGTGAGATGACAAACAGCTTTTCCTCAATTGAAACATTAATATTAATAGCCCTTTAACTTCCCCAAACTCTCTTCTATTTTATTTAAAATCCAAATGATTCCTGTAATTTAGGGAATGACCACATCGCCTTCACAGAGAAAATAACACTACCTTTGCTTTCGAAAAAAAGCAATGCAAGAATTTTAAGATAGATTTCTCCTCGGTTTTTATAATACAACATAAAATGACTAAATCACACCTTCTCCAAAACTGAATCAGAAAATGCAGGTCTGTCCTTACCCTCATCCCTCAATCACCGGCATCTGCAGAATACTCTGTTCAAAATTGCAATAAGTAGCTTTTCCCTTGCACAAATGAAACCACTACTCAATCCCACTATAAAACCTTGTTCCTAGATCCAATAAAACCAATACATTCAAGTAAGTTTCAATATCTTCTTTATAGGAGAGTCCATAGCAGCTACGGTCTACTTTTCTATTCTATGCTTTTGCAAAATGTCATTAAAAAAACAAGAAACTCAGTCGGCCCGATTTACGAAGACCTTTGCTCCTGTGGTGGAGGCACCACAGTTTTGGTGAGACCTTCGCATTGCAGTTTCTCATTATGGAGGTCCCGCCACGGGTGCGGAGTCCATTTGTAAATGGGGCACGGTGTCTATAAGGTTAAGCTTTTTATATAGTAGAAAAAGTGCCTTGGTTTCTGTGCTAAAAAATAAAAGAAACGAGAAAGAAGCACATCAATTTTTTCTGAAATTGAACACAGCAATCAACAGCAGAGGCCAGATCACATAACGTTATTGCAGGGTTTGATTACCTAACATTTTTTGCTGTCACTATTTGTGAGAAATTGGATTGTTGGTTAAGTGAGTTGTTATCCCTGCTCAAGTACCAACCACAATCCCTGTCAGGGTGAACCTCAAAAGTTACTAAATTAACCTGTGCTTAACCCTGGGTAGCAAGGCACTGAAGAGTCAGGCTTAATTTAGACGCAATATGTTTAGTATTTATGCAGCACACAAACAGTAATAAATTGTCAACACAAAATAAGAATACACCCACAAAAATAAAAAAAAATAGAGTCATTTTTAATATATTATTTGACAACAAAATGACAATAATCCATATAGTAGAAACATAGTTTTTAATTTTTAAAAGGTAAAAACTAGCATGTTAAAGATGAACGTGCCAACCACAGATATCTAGTCATGAGACATTGGGTCAAAGTCAGAAAATAAGTCTGACCGTGATGGAGCATGAGTTGGATACAAAGAGTAGGCCTCTTCTATGCCAAACTCTACGAAGTGCTGAAAAAACTCTACCATGCTCAATGGAGTTTTGTGAGCTGCAGAGTGCAGTGAGTCATGCTGCTCGTGCTGATTTTGCTGTGTTTGTACCGCACTGTAAAATCAGCCCGACTGGCACACGTGCAACGCAAGAGGGTGCTGCTTCTTTCTGCCACTAGAGTAGATGTCCTACTTGAGAGGCAGCTTCCTCAGTTCGACCGGCAGGTTTCTCAATGCGAGCAGTAGCATCCTGCCACTAATGTGCATGTTGAGAAATCTCACCTGAAGATGGTCTAGCATATGATTATTCTCGCTTGCCAACTTAATATTGGCGAGTCGTGCAAGAGGGAAAACTCTACTCCACTGCATGCCACATCTTTGAGTTTTTCAGAACTCCGAGCGGAGTGTTCAAAAAGCTGCAAACTCCACTGGCGGAGCGGAATTCGTCACCCATCCCTAACAAAGAGTTGATTGGACCCAGTCAGGACTTTCCTTCAGACTTGGAAGAAATTTCAACAAAATGTCTCCATCGAGATGGGGCTAGAAGCTGTAGCCAACGTGAGCTTCACGAGGCCGAATATCCCTTCTGCGCTGAACAGGATCTTCTGCTGTTGAGAAGAATGTAGCAGGAGCTGCAGTGAAATCAAGCCAACTGGTGAAGCACCTTGTGCAGATAGATGAGCAGGTTGGTCCTCGTCTCCTCTTGGCTCTCAGAGCAGTTTTTAGCCAAAACGTTTCTAACTCCCAAGTTTTGGACTTTGGCTATCTGGGCACTTTTAGCACCACTTCCAAGGGCCCAGGACTAAAGAGGCACTACTTGGAGGTTCAAAACTCACACAGGCTGGGTCCAGGAGCGTGTTGAAGATGGGTTGGAGCCATTTGTGTCCTTGATGCTGTGATCAGGAGGCCAGCCTACTAGCCCTTGGATCCACTCTGCTAGCCCTGGGTCCAAGTGATGAAGCAGGGCTCAAGCAGCAGGTCAGGCCTCTGATGGTTGAAGGCAGGCTTCAGGAAGCAAAGCTGTAGGGACCCAAATGGTGAGCCATTTGTGTCTCTACAGCTTAGATCAGGAGGCCAGCAGACTAGATCTTTAAGTCACTCTGGGATCCTGGGTTCAAGATGAAGTTGCAGGTGCACTTCTCTTTCCCTAGGCAAGAGGGCAGCAGGTCAGAACAGCAGGGCAGTAGCTCCTTCAGAGTAGTGGTCCAGCAGAATGGCAGCCCTTGTAGCAGAACAGCAGTCCTTCTTCCTGACAGATTATCTGCAGGTCCAAAAGTATACTGAAGAGTTGCTGTCTGAGGCCCATCATATACCCAATAGTACCTTTGAAGTGGGGGAGAAGCTTCTAAAGGTTTCCTTTTGAAGTCCACAGACATCCTACCTTCCCTGTCCTGGCTACAGACTAACTACAGGGAGTATGCAGCCCTTTGTGTGGAGGCAGGGCACAGCCTATTCAAGTATATGTAGGGCTGGGCCCAGCTCATCCCTCCCATCCTGCCAGTGATGGTCAATCCGGGCAAATCTAAGCTTCTATTGTGTGGCTGTTTAGGAGGAATGCACAAAGCCCAAATGTCAACTGTACCTAGGCATGTGGCCATAGACAGGCTACAGGCAGTAAATGGCTAAGGCAGAAAAATGCCAACTTTCTCAATATTATCAGGTCAGGGTGCCCACAAGGGATTTTACTTAACAGGCAATTTCAAATCTATAAATACTTTAGATGCTTTACTGTAGCATCATAAATGAATTGTCATGAGCATGTATTAAATCTAATCTAAAAAATGAACGAATGTCAACAAAGCTGGGTGTATTGCTAATTTCTGTGTTTATAATCACATAATTTTTCAGGCTACAAATGTCTCTTCAAGTACGTTGATGACAGATGTCCAACAATTACATATAACACTTCATCCTAGTCGGCAATGTACCAAACCCATTTCATCAGCATAGCGCTGGGAGTTTCCCATTTGGAAATTACACTTATAAAATGTAAATAATGTAGCTCCAATGTTATCCTATTGGGGAGGTAGGCCTTGTAGTAGTGAATAACAAATGTAAGACTTTTTCATAGCCAGGTGAAGTAAAAACTAAATATACACGTCCTACTTTTTAAATACATTGCCCCCCAACCTCTGGGCCATCCAGGTCCTACCTTCTGGGTGACGTATTAAAACAGAAAGTTTGAGCCTGACAAAAGGTTTAGTTTGTTAGGTCTACATGGCAGTTCAAAACTTTACGCACACAGGCTACAATAGCAGTCCTGAGACATGTTTAAAGTGCTACTTAAGTGGGTGGCACAATAAGTGCTGCAGGCCCACTAGTAGATCTAAATTTACAGGCCTTGGGCACATGTAGTACCATTTTACTAGAGACTTATAAGCAAGCTAAATATTCCAGTTAGGTATCAGCTAATCTAACATGTTTAGAGAACAGAGCACAAGCACCTTAGCACGGATTAGCAGAGAAAGCTGCACAGAATGGAAAATGAACCTGCTTGCGGTTGGACCCCTGCCTGGAGTGGATTCCAGACTTTTGTTTTTAAAGGACTCTGTTGAACTCTTGTCCGTGGGGCAGTTGCACTGGATTCCCTACTCTCTCTAGGGTAAGTAATGACAGGAGATCTTGCTGGGCAACCTGGAGACATGGATTTACCTGGAATTTTTATGGACTGATACTGTGCAGGGTACCAGTGGTGGTTGGCTCCCAGCTGTTGCTGGGCATCAAGGTGCCTTGCAACTGGTCAGGATATTATACTTCTTGCAGAGTTCACGAAGCAGTGTAACCTGCCTTCACAGCCATAGATTGATGCCCGAGCAAAATGCAAAAAGCCCTCAATAAAACAGGCCAATTAGGCCCAGGAAGCCTGCATTTGGTTCCCCTTCTCTCACATAGCCTGCCAGGAGGTGCCCCAGTCCCACCAGGGTAAACAGACCTTTATTCATTCATTGGTTCGTTATCTATTTACAAAGTGAGGGCTGATGACTTGGGGTATTACCTGCATTGGGGACATGTATGGCACAACTTCTTTCCCCCTCCTTTCCCCCAGGGAAGGGTAGTGCCCCAGGGGTCTTATTCTTGTATCAAGGGCCCTGAGGCATGGTGGGTACCCCTGGGGGAAGGGCAATTTGTCTCCCCTGATCCCTGTGCCCATGTGTAACAGTGGTCAGTCCTCAGGATCGGTTTGTTGCAAAAAGTGGTCCACCTCTTGATCTAACCAAGCCTACAAGCCATAATGGCAAACGTCATCGGAAGGATCAAGTGGGGGAAGGAAAGGAAGGGAGCAGCGGGGATGGAGATCTTTAACGAGAAAGAGAACACCACACTGAGAACACCTTCTTTACATATACCAAATCATGATAAAGCCTATTAAAAATGACAGACCCTGAAGGGGTGGATACACCTCTTATGCCTGTAAAGAAAAGGAATAACCCTTGTGGAGTTTGTTGCTTGGATAGAAGGGGGTGCCTTCTGTGTGCACGGACTTGTAGTGTTATAACTGCAGGAATGAGACAAAGAACAGATAGCCATATATCCATAAGCTCACTCCTTTCCTGTAGATATCAAACATCAACAACCTTGCACAATAAACATGTATCATGAACTTACCCTTATCTAGACTCCACCGTACGTCACAGGAATTGAGTGTAGACCTCTACCACTCATACCAACCCCTGTTAAAGATAGAGCCAGAAACAAAACTTATAACAAGACTGTAGACATTTTTCAAGTACATAACAAAGCAATCCTGAATCATTCAGTCATAGAAGTAGCAATACAATATGTGGAACTTAAATCCTCAAATAAACCTTTGTGGATCCATACGACAGTATCCGAAAGTACTTCTTGAGTAATGCTTCTTACACGGACGTATCTTAGCAATGCAGCAAACCAAGCACATGGAACAAACAGGGTAGCACCTTAGAGGGTGAGCTCAGAAGGACAAGGAAAATACTCTGATTAAGAGCGTGTGAGAACCGCTCTTCATGAGACCCCCACCGGCCGACAATGCAGGCCGAGCAATTCCAAAACACTCCTACTCCCTCGCTGCAAGCCGATAATGCCAGCCAAGGAAGTTACCACAGAACGAGCCAGCCTCCGCACGAGCAAGTCGCTCACCAATGGAGGTTGGCTAAGGCAGGAATAACGAGTGGTGCAGGGCACCCTTACTGGTCTGGAAATGCAAGAACAGGAACCGCTGCGGGAACACAACCATGGACGAAGAATTTCCAACGACGGTTCGGGAAACCATTTCCTCTTTATGCCATCCTCTCGCGAAGTCGGATGTGATGCGCGTGGAATCATGGGTATTGTAGTTCTTCCTCAACGAAGCGGAATACCGGTGAAGTGTTCCGCATCATGAAACGTGCGCTCGCAAGATTATGCTCATGACAGTACATCCCTTCCCTAACAAGAGCGCACCAATGGACCAGGTTTCAGTGGATTAGCATGGTGGAAGGAAGCCACTAATCTGGGTGCATGCACTCCCGACGCAGGCTCCCACGAATTCTCTTCAGGGCCATACCCTTTCCAAGCCACCAGATACCACAATTTCCGGCCCCGCATCCTAGAGTCCATTACCCCCTGCACCTCATATTCCAAGTCATCATCCACCAACAAAGGCGGAGGTGGCTTCTTGACCAAGGCCGAAGAAGGTTTCAACAAGGACACATGAAATACCGGATGGATGCGTAAATGAGACGGGAGCTTCAATTTCATAGTCACCGGACTTATGTGCTTCGTGATCCTGTAAGGCCCAATGAATCTGGGATTGAACACATTATGCTTCATGAAGCGTATGTTCCTGGTGGATAACCAGACTGTATCCCCCTTACTGTACAAAGGACCCTGCCTCCGGTGTTTGTCTGCGGCAGCTTTGTACCGTATCTTTACGGTCTTTAGATACTCTTGTGCCTTGGTTAAGGTCTCCCGTATATGGACAACCCTCTTATTCACTTCCAGGAGAGTGTGATCTGCTGTTGGATGTATGAAAGGGAGAAACCTTGGATGTCGACCATAGTTGCAATAGAACGGTGATGTCTTAGTGGAACTGTGAGTAGCATTGTTATAGGCAATCTCAGCTAGCCAAAGATAATCCACCCAGTTTTCCCGACTATTATCTACATAGCATCGTAGATACTGTTTGAGTGTTTGATTGAGATGCTCAGTTTGTCCGTCAGTTTGGGGGTGAAAACTAGTTGACAGAGCAGTGCTAATGAGCAGGGACGAACACCATTTCCTCCAAAACGGAGCTGTAAATTGCGAGTCCCTGTCAGAAACGATAACAATTGCCAATCCGTGCAATCGAACCACGTTCACCATCAGTATCCCAGCCAATTGACCAGCAGAAGGCACCTGCTTGCAAGCAATGAAGTGCCCCATCTTAGTCAAATAGTCGATAACTACCAGAATGGCTGGGCACCCCAGATCCCTAGGTAAGCTTACGATAAAATCTAATGAGATGCTTTCCCATGGCTTGGTAGGGGTTGGAAGGGGCTGAAGCAAACCCTGTGGACGACTATGATCGGATTTCATCATTGCACATTGGGCACAAGAGGACACCCACTCCTTAACGTTTATCCTCAACGAAGGCCACCAGAATTGAAGGGTAATGTGCTCCACAGTCTTCTCCACCCCGAGATGGCCGGCACTAGGGGACACATGATACCACACGAACACCTGTTTCCTCAGCCGTACAGTGGGGACCAAGAGATGGTTATTGAGCATAGGGAAACCCCCATGTAGCCGCCACCCTGGGTGGCTCTTAAGCCAGGTTCTCCAAGTAAAGGACGCCACCCCCTTCAGTATGTCTTTAAGAAAGGCATCAGGCTGTATTGCACACACCACTTTCACCTGGTCAATAATGCTATTCACAGGAATGCCTTCCGGGCTCTTGGCAGAGGACTGGCGCGTAAGAGCGTCAGCCTTCCTGTTCTCTGAGCCGGGACGATAAGTGATGATAAAATGGAAACCAGAGAAAAATAACACCCAACGGAGCTGACGGGGAGTGAGATGTCTGGCTGCTGTCATGAACTGCATATTTCTGTGGTCAGTATACACCGTTACCACGTGTTTGGCTCCCATAAGGATATGCCTCCACTCCATGAAAGCCACTTTGATGGCCAGGAGCTCTTTTTCAGCAATGTGGTAGTTATTTTCAGCCTCATTGAGCTTCCTAGACATATATGCCACTGGATGGAGTTGTCCGGTGGCAGAATGTCTCTGTGACAAAACGGCTCCCAAGGCCACATCTGAAGCGTCAGCCTCCACAATGTAGGGTTTCTCTGGATTCGGGTGAGAGAGAATTGGAGCAGTAACAAAAGCTGTTTTAGCTCCAGCAATTCTCTGTCTGCAGTATAAGAGCCTGCTCTTCTATCAAATACCCTCAGGAATCCTACTCTAAATGCTTCCCAGTCGTGTAAAAGAGGGTCATCGCGATTAACCAATGACACCACCCATTGTGTCGCGTCCCCTGCTAAGTAGGATATAAGAAAGGCAACCTTTGCCTGATTTGTAGGGAACGACTTTTGTTTACATGAAAAGTGAAGCATCACCTGTGTTAGAAATACCTGTACCTTGTCAGAACCACCATGATATCTCTCTGGCGAGGCTAATGGTATGGATACAGGCATCTCTACCACCACTGATGTTGGAGGGCCTGCTGCAGCGCCTACATTAAACGGACTCCTCTGTATACCATCCAACCTTGCTCTTAAATTGGCTGCTACCTGTCTAGAGGCAGCCAATTCCCCTGAAGGATAGCTAGTACAGCTATTACGTCTTCTAGAGTGGCTATACCCAACACAACCCGACCAGGAGGACCAAATTTCGTGGGTCGGAAATTCTGTAACAGTGGTCAGTCCTCAGGATCGGTTGGTTGCAAGGAGTGGTCCACCTCTTGATCTAACCAAGCCTACAAGCCATAATGGCAAAGGTCATCCGAAGGATCAAGTGGGGGAAGGAAAGGAAGGGAACAGCGGGGAGGGAGATCTGTAACGAGAAAGAGAATACCACACTGAGAACACCTTCTTTACATATACCCAATCATGAAAAACCCTATTAGAAATGACAGACCCTGAAGGGGTGGATACACCTCTTATACCTGTAAAGAAAAGGAAGAACCCTTGTGGAGTTTGTTGCTTGGATAGAAGGGGGTACCTTCTGTGTGGACGGACTTGTAGTGTTATAACTGCAGGAATGAGACAAAGAACAGATAGCCATATATTCATAAGCTCACTCTTTTCCTGTAGATATCAAACATCAACAACCTTGCACAATAAACATGTATCATGAACCTACCCTTATCTAGACTCCACCGTACATCACAGGGATAGAGCGTAGACCTCTACCACTCATACCAACCCCTGTTAAAGATAGAGCCAGAAACAACACTTATAATAAGACTGTAGACATCTTCCAAGAACATAACAAAGCAATCCTTAATCATTCAGTCAGAAGTAGCAATACAATATGTGGAACTTAAATCCTCAAATAAACCTTTGTGGATCCATACGACAGTATCCGAAAGTACTTCTTGTGTAATGCTTCTTACACAGACGTATCTTAGCAATGCAGCAAACGAAGCACATGGAACACACGGGGTAGCGCCTTAGAGGATGAGCTCAGAAGGACAAGGAAAATACTCTGATTAAGAGCGTGTGAGAACCGCTCTTCATGAGACCCCCGCCGGCCGACAATACAGGCCGAGCAAATCCAAAACACTCCTACTCCCTCGCCGCAAGCCGATAATGCCAGCCGAGGAAGTTACCACATAACGAGCCAGCCTCTGCACGAGCAGGCCGCTCACCAACGGAGGTTGGCTAAGGCAGGAATAACAAGTGATGCAGGGCACCCTCACTGGTCTGGAAATGCAAGAACAGGAACCGCTGCGGGAACACAACCATGGACGAAGAATTTCCGACGACGGTTCGGGAAACCATTTCCTCTTTGTGCAGTCCTCTCGCGACGTCGGACATGATGCGTGAGGAATCATGGGTATTGTAGTTCTTCCTCAACAAAGCGGAATACCGGTGAAGTGTTCCGCATCATGAAACGTGCGCTCGCAAGATTATGCTCATGACACCATGCCTTGGAAAGCACAGAGCTGCAGTTTCTCCAACCCACACAGGTCATTGCCAAGCATGGGAAGAGGCAGAAGCCAGCTACCCTACTGACACACAAAAGCGAATGCTGGGTGGTGGGGAGCTGGACTGACCATGTGATCTTGTGATTCTGTGCTGCCATATGCACTGGTGTATCAGATATAGGAATGAGCACCACGGCACCAGCAGGCACTGGATTTGAATTAGGGGAGAAAAAGGAAAGGAAAAGGGAAAATTCACTGGCCCGAGGCTGCCAAATCAAATGGCTTGATGCAGATCTCCCCATAAGACACTTGGCCATAACAAAATTTACATAGAATGACAAAGTGGTGTCCCAGGAAGAGCAGTACACTTCCAGTGCACAGAAAGCATGGGCTTTATAGAGGGCTACCAGTAGTGTGGCATGCCTCCACAAGAGCCCTACTTTTGATTTTCATCATGGCACCCTAAGTCACCAGGAGAAGTCAAGAGTGGACTGGGGAAACTTTTGCATTTTGTGAGCATTCCTGAAGGTGGGACTTTTGTGTAAAGGCTCTCGGTTAGATGGATGTTTATTAGGTTTTGAGGTTATTTTGCATTTAAAGGTAAAAGACTGGCTGTCACACTCCATTATGTTCAACACTGAAAAATGTAATGACATGCACATTGTTGATGGTGAATTTTTGCATATATAGTTTTATGTTATAGAGAACTGGTGTTAGCCTGAAATGTTCCAATATTGTTTGAATTGGTGTTGACTCTACATTCTGTCTTTAATTATTGGGGCGACACCCTGCCAAACCTAGTTTGGAGGAACCAGGACAGCTGTAGTATAAGACTCCGAACAGCCCTTTCCTGTGAACTTCCAATCCGGATTCCTTGCAGTTATCATTTTTGCTTACACAATTGTCTAAAAGGACTTCAATCTTGTTACCGGTAAACGTTCTCTTTCTTGTTTGCCCCTCTCTTCTGCCTCATGAGACTCTGAATTTAGATTGGCATGATTCCTTTCTGCAGCTTGCTGAACCTTTTGTCCTAGCCTCTTATTTCTGGGGCTGCTCTGTGCAAATGCTGATGCACTTCCTGGATTGGGGTGTAATTTGCAACAGTTCATGTAATGTTCAGAATTTGCAACTGTCTGACACCCAAACTGTCATTCATTTTTTTGTGAATGCAGATTCTCCCTATTCTCTATCCTTTCTCCTGTTTTATTAATCTATTACAGTTATCCATTTGCAAATCGTCTGTCCATGGGATTCACAAATTGGAAACAGGAAATTGGCCCAACTCTGAATAATAGGTTTACTGCTCATGTAGTAATTCTGACATCCAATGACTTTTTAGTGGGTTTTGTATTACCAGTCCATCCTCTATCTAAATGAGCCCCTAAATTCCACATTTAGCTTCAACAGCTGTAGATATCATTTACAGTGCCCATGCCTAAATTATCTTTGGACACTTGCCTGGATAAATGCCTTTACTTTGTTTAGGCCTAAGCAGGAACAGCACAGTTCTCAAAGATGTGTCCTTCAATAAGTGCAATGTAGTGACAGAGTGAATAATCATTTATGTATGTGTATTTTCATTATTAAAAAATAAACACACATCTTCTCAGTTACTCATAATAATACAACATCAAGTTGATTCCACATAGAGTAATTCATATATGAATAGGATTTGAATGTGAAGGGTGGGGGCTTCAAGGGTTATAACAATGCAAAAAGGTGAGAGTTATAGGAGTAGCTAGTCAGTGACATGCAGTACACATTTTGTGAATCACAACAAAGTAGTAGATGTTATGGAAATTAGGGTAAAGTGTACCATTTAATGTGAGACTGGCCTTGATTATAAGTGCCTCATTAAAGCCTGACCCCTGTGCCACCTCCTATTTACAAGGGTATCAGAATTATGAGTTAGATGATCAAATATGACAGTCATATTTTAACATGATAAGCGTCCGGCGGTCAAACCTGCTGACATTTATTTAATGATAAAGGCTCAGTAACTACTGCGACATTCAGATTTTGGTTCAGTAAGATCTAAAATCTGCCTATGATGCCTATTTATCACAGAAAAACTCATAATTGGTGTTATTTATCAAATCCAATAAATAACAATACAAAGGGCATTGGTATTTATCAGCACATTAGATAATGGAGCAGTAATATAGGACTTGTATTCGAGACTCAGTATTTAGGGACTGGTAGAATGCATGAACAGTACTGAAGAAAACAGGAATGAAAGAAGAAATAGAATTACAGTTCCTTAAATCCCTAAGCATCAATAGGATTTCATAAACAGGCAGTTTCTGTTGTTCTTTGGCAGTGGGGTTTCCTTTTGTGGATCAAATGTGTTGTAGTGGAGCAATCTTGTATCTGCTGAATCCCCGGATTCCAAACTTCCTGGTTCTGAACTCAATTTATGTTTCTTGCCAAGGAAATGTTATTGATTCCTCAGTGTGATTTCTGTAAAGGACAACTCCTAGTGCATGTTAGTTTCGATTTGTAGCATACTAATTTATAGACTATATTAAATGTACACTTTTGCATTTGTAGAAAGCATATGGTAGTCATCAAAGGTGGGTTCATCCTTTCCAACAAATTAAGTTTAAAAGATTTGATGTTTAATAGATGTTGTGACATGAAAGGGAATGTATCCAACTATGGTCATGTTTAACGACTCGCATTCCTATCGAGCTTATATAGAAGGACAAAATAACTTGTTAAGCTTATTATTTTCATGTGAAAAAAATCCAAAAGCAATTTCAGGTAAACTAATCTTTGAGGTTTCTTTACACACATGCATACACATGTAAGCACACAAGCATACTAGATTTAAGTCAGAGCTGAATTACATATGTTTATGCAAATGTTTTTTTCTCGATAATACGAACATCATGTATGTAGTGGAAATATCATATTCTTTTGTACCCATACATTCACAAAAGGAAATGCAGAATTGCGGCAGGCCATGCCAGTATTTCGCTAAACAATATCTAGCTTTTTAAATATTGAGGCAACCCTTGCTGAAAAGAGATATATGGGCTGGCACATGAAGGCAATGATTTTAGTAATCACGAACAGATGGGTCAAGTATTGGTTGGCTACAGGCAATTCAATAAATTGAAAGAGGTTTATGTAGGCCATCAAAGTGTTATAATATTATGATTTTTTTGTTAGATATAGACTTGACCTTCACAACCAGATTCAAGTAAAACATATCATCTTAGCCCATACCGATCTTCTGTATAATATTCTTTAATTTTAGTCTGCAAGTAGTGAACTATATATAATGTGCCCAAATATTTAAGAATGGATGCAAAAGTACCTCTACAGTGGATACCTACTTTGTAGGACCTTTTTTCCTTCCTTTTTTTAAATATAAGATTTCATCATTTCTGCAACGTCAAGTGGGAAGCAAGAAAAAGGTAAATAGGATCATTATTGCAGGGAAAGAAGAACAAACCAAACCTATGTTTAACAGTGAGGAATACTTCTATGTTGGTTGCCAGTACTCAAATTAACACATCTACTCCTGCCGCTTTAATTTTAATGTGTGCTTTCCTCAGAATCAAAACTTGTGAATACTATGTAACAAAATTCGTAAGCGACATTCAACTTCATTGATACCAGTTTGTGCATATTAAACTTAGGAAATAAATAGTGAAACCATAATTGCTTTGTCTATAAATTCACAATGTAAATCGCAAGATAGTGAGCCTCAGTGATGGGCTGTTGGTCTTCACTTGAATGCAGAATTGTTTTTACTGTCATTGATTCTAAATGTTTTAATATTATTTTGACTATTCGGGCTTAAGCAAGCTATTTCAGTAATTGGGTGGATTTGAAATACTGCTTTAATAGAGTCGGGCTATTATTTAAACCTTTTTCTGAAAAAAGTATTTTGCTTCTGCAATGATTCAAATTCCAACTGAATAATAAATGCTTTGTAAAACCCTTGAACTTTACAAGGACATTTGGTGTCAGTATATTACTGAAAATTTGAAGAAGGGGCTTTGTAGCACTCATATTTTTCCTAAAAAACGTCCATTGCATTTTGTTCGAAAGAATAAGGGGGATGAACTGAGAAATGTCATTGACCACCATCATTCAAATAGTGTCCTATTATTAACCTGTATATTCTAACTTTTGATCATATATTGTTAGACATGATTTTTGGTATTATGAATATTTAGTAATAAATTATAACTATAATTGACTCCTAATATTTCACATTTTGTATTATGCATGTATGTTGGTTAAGTTGTTTAAAAAGGAATTCGATTTTTTGCATCAAATGAGATACCTTCTTAGGCCTAGGCGAAATTTCGGTTACGCCGGAGTAATCTTGTGTCATTTTGAAAGTTTGAGTTATGCTTGTTATGTAAAATGTAATTATGCCATTCGTCACATGGAATGATTTTAGCACTGAAACAATACCAACAACCAAAACACAAGCAGCTGTTGGTTGCAGCACTTTTGTCTTTTGTGCTATTTATCTTATCTTGAAATGCATCATGGCACTCCAAGTGAACATGGGGAAGCATTTGATACTAAAATTTAGAACTAAATGCATTTTTGTATTTTGCATAATTTTACATATTTTCCTGCATTTCATGTAATTAAGCAAAAGCAAATTACACCAATTTCGCACAGACATGCTTACTAAGAAAAGGTATTTACATTTGAAGTGGATATGGAAACAGAATAAGTGCTAACTCGTATGCAGTGGCTGGTGGATAAATGTAAAAATGATATCACAGTGTTACAGTATATCACACATTTCTACAGGCTTCTCATTCTTGTGTTTTCTACCATATTGTCATAAGTAACAGATATATATGTAGTCATTTATTTGGGAATTTCATTCTGCATTGCATGCTACTTTGCAGATATTACTAAGTGCACAACTGTACAAGTAGATGTAAACCACAACGTGTAAGGATAGTTGTTTAGGTTCATACACAGGTGAGTAGACTCTCTCATCTTCTTTTCATGAGCTGATGGCCAGGGTGGACTTTCATTTAAAAGGCGTGACATTCCAGTTGTGTTTTCTGAAGTTTATTGAAGTTCAAGCAGTAAACTTAAGGCACAACAATTGTATGGTTATTGGAATTCAAAGAATCATTTAGCATTCAACAGCAGTTGATAACCTCTGCACCTATATGGCACTACTATGATTTGACTACTCCATTTTTTGTTTGAAGTCAGTGTTTCCAATATATGTCAATACTATAAAAAACGGTGAGTTATTTTGGGAACCAAATCTGCTTTCTTAAATTCTTCCTTATTTACTGCTTTTGTACTAAGAATGATTATTTCTAGATAAAGTGTACAATTGAGGTTTTATGATGTGGTAAACCCTTTGGTTTCATGTTGGAAATAGAAAACGAACTCTGATAAACAAAAGAAAAATCTGGATGAGATACAACAAGAAAATTACAAGTTTTCCTAGGTGAATAAAAATCATTTTATCTACACAATAGTTTGTTGCATGGCTGCTGGTTCCATGCGGATGCCTACTTCTATGTACCTATTATATGGTGTTGCCTCTATACATTAATCAACAGCAGGCACATTGGCCTCATATTGTTTCAGTAATTTTCTTTTTTCATTGGTTCCTCCAAAACATTGATTTGATAGCAGAATAGATACATTCCAAATGGCTCTTACAACAGCTCAAGCAGGGCCTCCTTGGGATCATGGGAGCCACTGAGTTTAGAAGAGCACCACAATTCAACATTCTCAGCTTGTTAAGTGTCATTCCTACCTTCTCTCAGCCAGAACCCAGACCAGGCTCCCCTGCCCCCCAACTTCCCTAAATCTCCTGACTTTGAACATTGGGAGACAAACGGCGACTAGAGTCAATTTACATAACAGTTATTGCTCTCCAGCTCAGAAGGTGTAATTTTCTCAGTTTTCACTTTGGCAGTCAAAAGTATTTACAATTGAATCAATCACAGTTTAAAAAAAACATGAGATATGAACGTTGTAGCCACCCTTCAATAATACGTAAAAATAAAATGCAAAATTGATATTTGGGAGAAATTTGATTTGACAGCCCAGCCTATGTGCTTTTCTGGGAGGGCAAATACATCCCAGGAGACACATATGATGATAGGAAACAATATCCAATGAAGAAGCATTACCTTTTGTTAGCACTTAACTGGTGTTGGATCACACAAAACTGCTTCTGTTTACTTATAGTGTCAGTTATTACCTTCCCAGTAACTCTGCACAGTCGTGGCTCGCATAGGGCGTGCTGCGGGGTGGTGAGGCGGGGGAGGGGCAGGGTGGGGGTGTAGTAAACCCTCACATTCGACTGAATGGAGGAAAGTAATTATTACGTTCATCCGTTCTGTCGTATGTCCGAGTTTATTACCCCCCACCTGCCCCTCTCCCGCCCCACCCCGCCCTGCCCCACTGCCCGCAGCATGCCCTATGCGAGCCGCCACTGACTCTGCTGGATGCCAGGTAAGTGTTATCATAATATGAGCTGCACTAAGGCACAGGATGGAAATAACATTAACTGACCGAATGTGGCTTAGGCACAGTGGCATTGCTAGATCTTGTGCTACCGTGGTGGTCCCTGCAGTTGCCGCCCGCGGTGGCTGCAGGTAAGTGGGGGGGCCGCCTTCTCCAAAACTCATGCTGTCTGGGGTGGATTGCAACCCCTATTCCTGCCCCCCTTGCTATGCCACTGCTTAGGCATAGTATTTAATCTCCAGATCACATCAAAAGCCAAAATCCGTAGGGGCAAGCACAGAAAAAACCTGTGTGGCGACCTAAGGAAGGCAGTATTGCTTACACTTACCATACAAGTATCACCAATAATTCAATTGGTTTTTTACATTATTACGGTGTTAAATTGTAGTTCATAGCTCTTTACTCGACTGTTTGGAAAGGTTGCACTTAAATCGTTCATTGTTGTTTCAGGGCGATTGTTACAATGCATATGTAATTAATCTGTAGATTCGGTTTTAAAATAAATCATATCCAATGGGGGTAAACGGCATATTATCTCGACATTTTCAATCATATGTTTATTATTTTCAGCTCTTTAAGGAAGCATTACTTTTTAATATGTTTTTATTGTATATATTTAGGAGTTGCATATTTATTTTCAATTCCAAAAACGAAACAATGTGAAAATAGTGATGTGCCAGCCATGTCGATTTGTGTTAGTGAGGCACAAGTTGAAGTTGGGTAATCGAATTACTGCGGAAGCCATGAAAAGCAGATTTCTTGCCAGTTGAAGAAAGGATTATGTTGTCAACATCTGGAATTTATGTGGTTGGTTATTCAATTAAGTGCCAGAAGGCATTGTTTTTGTAGCTTTCTTCAGCAGCAACAAACGAGCTGCCTAGAAATTGCTTCTTTTTTAAATACATCTTAAGGAAATGTGTGTCTGTGTGGGTGATTGTTTGACTCATCAGTGTCAAACTGTACAAACTTTGAAATCAGAGGAAAGACATTATTTATTGAAATTTACTTTATCACCATTGAAATGAACATATGGTAAATTGATTCATTCCATAATTTTTATAGCAAACGAACACATGTGCAGTATTTGTCCACTCAGCTTTCCGAATAGAGCTGGCTGCCAAACATTTTATTGGGCATAAGGACAACACGTTTAACAGTTTGTACTAAAAAACAAGGACATGTGTCTCAACAAATGTGTTTTTGTTTGCCAAGCAACAGGCAGACAACTCTGAAGAATAGAATCACTTGCAATAAAGATGTACCCTATTAAAAGATATATCTTTTATGTGATTGCTAACTATTACTTATTGGGCGTATAGTGAACGGCCTTGTGACTCTATGCACCTCACGTTCTGCGGCATATGGGTTGATATTTTGAAAGACAAGGTGTGGTCACAGGCCATTTGGAAAACACTTTGTCCAACCAGACAATCTAAAACTATAGCTGTGTGTACATATTAAAGTGCATGAAGAAGTACAGTAGAAACTTAAAGGGTACAGCAAAATGTGCTATGAATGCGTTTTATCTACAGATCTTCATTCGCAAAAATGCAGATGCACGTTTGCAAAGAGCAGCGTGCTTCTAGCTAACATGTGACTGCATTGCTTCAGGTCCAGAATTTTTAGTTGTTGGTTTTTTCCCTCGGAGTTTTATATAGCGCGAACTTGGCCCGAAGGGATCGGGTATCAGAGCGCTTTGCTTGAGCAGCAGTTGTGTTACATAAGGACACATTCATTTTTATTAGGCACGGGGAAATTAAGTGATTTGCCCAGAATCACAGGATGTTGAGCATCGTTGCCGTGACTTGAACCTGGTTCCCCGGATTTGAGGTCCACCGCCCTAGCCGTTAGGCCACATCTTCTCCCCAGAATAACACAAAGCAAACTGTGTACAGAGGGGTGGGCCTGGCCAGTAGCACAGGTCTTCAGCTATCTTCTCTCGAGCAACCCTCTGAGAATGGTACAATGTACTGTATTCACTGGCTCCCTTGATTCAGGTGTGGAGTGTGGAAGGGTTCTACTGATGTATGAAGCTGAGTTAACCAGTACTTCACCTTCCATGTGGATAGTGCATGTTTCCTGCATCCTTGACATGGCCTTCCCCAAACATTTTGCCTTCTGTCAACCTGTTTTGCTGAATTAATTTTTGTTGGCTTTAGGACTCTGTGCACTTTACCACTGCTAACCACTGCTAAAGTGATTGTGCTCTCTACTTTTAACATGGTAAAATTGGCCTATACCTAATTGACATATAATTAATTTACTTGCAAGGCCCTAGTATGTGTACCCAGCGCCTGTAAGTTAAATGCTATTAGTAGGCCTGGAGCACTCGTACCACCCACTAAAATAGTCCTTTGAAAACATGTCACAGGCCTGCTACTTCACCTTGTAGTGAGTTTTTCAACTGCTAATTTTCTTATCCCAATCATCTGTGCCTTCTGCCAGTGTCTTGGGTCACACAACCCTGAATGGCTGCTGCTGTTGGGAGTATGTATTGCTTCCAGACAGTAACACAAAGAAGGCTTAGGTATGGGCAGGGTGGCACCCTAGCAGCATGGCGGGGCAGGGGCTGTAAGCCCCATTTACACTTCAAGAGCGTTGTCTCCTGCCCCACCAGGCCTTTCCTGTCTTTTGTCACCCCTAGACAGTGTGGAGCCTTGACTGGGGAAGGCAAAGAACTTTCCAGAACCAGATGTGGGGGTGGGACAGGTAGTCCCCCTACACAAAGGTTGCCACCAGTTTCAAATATTGGACCTCCAGAGCCACTCTTGAGAACACTCTGGGACCAGTGGGAGTTACAGAAAAAGGACTGTCCTGCTGCCATGGGTCTCATCTGCTACTTGAAGGACTGCCTTGCTGTCTGAGAAGGAAGACTGGACCTGTTTGCCTTCATCGCAAGCTACCAGATTGATCCCAAGGTTCACTTGGCTGACCTCCTTTGTGAGCTGCAGAGACACAACAAGTTACGGAGGTCACCCTGCACATACACAGCTGACCTGCTGTAACTGGACCTTGCTGGACCTGCCTGAGCCCTGCTGCTCGACTCTGCTAAAGTGAGGCCTGATTCCCAGTAGATGCCCCCAGGTCCTAGACCTTTGGCTGACATCACAGTGTACTCCTCTTGAAGAAAAGGTTAAACTCCTGAAGTTTAGGCTCCTCACATTTGCAAATAGGCCCATTAGCACTGAAAAGCTGCTGCCTGCGACCACCATCAATGGAAAGCTCCAGTGAGACCTGCTCTTTATGTCAACACCGACCATCTGCGATGACCTGCAACACGTTACCTGTACTTTGAGCTACAGCAGTGACAGTCCGTGATGCCTGTTAACGCAAAGCTACAGCAATGACCATCCATGTCACTTGACCGGCTCTTCATGCCACAACGACAACTTTAGTGGGCAAATTGCTCCTCATGCTACAGTGACGACCATACATGACACTCAGCCTCCTCCTGGCAGCCTCTCCACTGTGAACTGAGCTCTTTGCCCCGGATTTAGAAGGTACCTTCTCAGAGGGAATAACCTAGTTCTTGTATCCAAACTGCTCTCCATCATAACTATACTCCTGTCCAGGGCGGCCAGATGACCATGAGTGGCACTTTGTGCTTTTAGGCTATTTTCAGTTAAAACTTTACCATTGAACAACTCCAGTTCTACTAATTGGACTTTTGTTGTTCTGGTATCTTTATATTTATTCAAATGTATTCTGTATTTCTGAATAGGTTTGGGATTTTTCTTATGTTGTGTTTTTACTAATTACTGTTTTGTGCTGGATAACATTTTTACACATCACCTCTAAGTTAAGCCTGACTGCATTTGTGCTAAGCTACCAGAAGTTTAAGCACACGTTGATTTAGAGACTTTTGTGGTTCACCTTGACAAGGATTGTGGATTATACCTTAGGGGGACTTCCACCCCTTAAACCAATAAATCAATACAATGGTGAACCTGCATATTAGTGCAGAAAAACGCAAAAGAGTACAATCTCAACCATATTTTAGACGCTGTAATATTATTCAGTACACCTTTTCCCTTGCTTTCAGAAAGCATTAGATTATGTGGGTCTGCAATGAACCATTTTCTGTGGGGGTCCTTCCTGCAGGGAAAGGAAGGTTCAGTAGATGCAAATCTATGTGCAAACCTTTGTCTAGATCTCTGTAGGCAGACCACTCGCCATAGTCACACATACAAAAGTAGGCAGGAGCAGGGGGGGCTCCTCCGTTTGAGTGGAGGAGTGTCGCACCACTGAAATGTCACCAGAGACAAAAAGTAAAATGGTAATTAAGGTAATACATCACCATTTGATTTTTCATCACTCCATCCCAAATGGAGAGTCAGGATGAGGGCACGCTGCTGCTGACTGGCAGCAGCAGAGAGAGCAGGGCACATTCAGATTAAAGTGCGCATTTCTTTTTGGCTAGCCATCTAGCGCCAGCCAGCCACACATGCGCACTTAAAACTTCTCTAACCCAGCTGTCTAAAGATAGCTGGGTTAGAGAAAGCAAAAGCCTCCATTGAGTGCTGATAAAGTCCGCTCCCACCAATCCTGGCTCCACTCACATGCTAGTGAAAGCAACGCCAGGATTGGCTTGGGAGTTTGTAGCCTGCTTGCCTGCCTGCCTCGAGGAGAGAAGACCATCGAGGAGGAAGTCCCACTCTCAGGTAAGTACTTTTAATTTAATTATTATTATTTTTTTTAATGTCCCACTGTTAGACCTGGCTTTTCCGGTGGGTTTATCCCCAAACCTTTTGCTTTTGGCCTCCCTTTCTGGCCCCTGTTGTTGTTGGTTTTATGGCTCTATGCACTTTACCATTGCTGATCAGTGCTAAAGTGCATATGCTCTCCCTGTACAATTGTGTTGATGGATTGGTGATTACATGATTGGCATATTTGATTTACTGGTAAGTCCCTAGTACACTGCACTGTGTGTGCCCAGGGCCTGTAAATCAAGTGCTGCTAGTGTCCCTACAGCACTGATTTTGCCACCCACATGAGCAGCCTGTAAATGTAACTCAGACCTGCCACTGCAGTGTCTGTACACACTTTGGTACTGCCATGTCGACCTGGCAAATGCACCCACTTGTCAGGCCCTAACCTTCCCTTTTCTTACATGTAAGACACCCCTAAGGTAGGCCCAAGTTAGCTCCATTGGCAGGGTGCAGTGTATGTGAAAGGTAGGACATGTACTGATGTGTGTGAGATGTCCTGATAGTGAAATACAGTCTATTTCGTTTTTCACTATTGAAAGGCTATCTGTCCCATAGGATAGAATGGGAGTTTATTTATAAAATCTTATAAATATAACTTCCAATTGGGATAAGATGGAAAGACGGAGTTTAGTATGCCTGAGCTCAGAATATAAAAATGCATCTTTTAGTGTAGATGATTTTTATATTGTGTGTTTGAAAATACCACTTTTAGAAAGTGGGTATTTTCTTGTCTATTCAATAATCAAGGAGAGAGAGAGGACTGGATAGCCAGTCCATATCCCAAGGTCTATTATGTATAATCAAGAGAGGACTAGCCTAATTTTTAAGTGGTACAGGACTCAGGACTGTATGGAGAAGGAACCGTTTGGTTTCTTTATGAAGCCCTCACCCACCAACCTAGTTGGTGGCATGCTTCATCATCGGACCCACCCAGTGACACCGAATGTGTCCCGGGTGTGCTTCAACGCCTGTATTACAGCGGAGCAGGTATGTTACTGAGTGTGCAGTGAAGGTGATGTGAAAGTGAAAGGTTAAAAGCTATTCAGTGGTCCCAGTACCCAGAGGGTTGTCTTTAATATCTGGGCCTCTGATAGCAGTAAAAGCAAGGCAATGGATGTAGGTGGAGTAACAGTTAGGGACTCCTGCATCCGGGTGGTCTACATGTTTCAGCGAGGCCTTTCTGTAATACTGGCTTTCCTCAGGACCGTAACAATGTGAAGATGAGATCTACCCTTACACCGAGTGTGTGATCTAAAATGTGATGCAAGCACTAAGGTGCCATAAGTGTGGGAGGGGGATACTCAACAAGGGGTTATCTTTTTTGTCCCAACCACGAGGCTAGATAAATTCAAGCTACACGTAGAGCTAGCTGATTTCTTCAGGAAACTCAAATTGAAGGCATTCTACGAAAAACCTAAAATAAACGAGGAAAACTCCAATGAAAACGTCAATTCATCGGGTCTGAAACCCAATCTTCTTTCACACCCCTTCCCACCAGCGTTCCGGCAAAAATCGTGACATTCAAACAAGCCGTCTATCATGACATAGAGGAACTTAGCCCAACCAACACATACAACAACCTTTCCAAAGGTAGAACGAGACACCATCAGAAATCTACAAGATAACCCGTTCCTCATCATCAAACCGGTCAACAAGGGCGGTGGGATTGGTCTACAAGACAAAACAGACTACGACAAGGAATGCCGCAGACTGTTAAGTGACAACCGCAATTACAAACGCCTCAAAAGTGACCCCACCATGACTCTACAGACCACCATTAAAACACTGGTGTCTGAAGCACATGAAGCTGGTCACATATCCAAGCAAGAAGCTGACTACCTCTGTACTAAGAATGCAAAAGTACCTTACTTTTACACTGTCCCAAAAGTCCACAAAGGGACGACACCCCCACCGGGACGCCCCATTGTTTCTGGGATCAACTCCTTACTAGAACCACTAACTAGCTATTGTGCCCACTTCCTTAACCTCTTGGTCCAACAAACCCCAACCTACATAAAAGACACTAAACACCTGCTCATCGTTATTAAAGACCTTAAGTTCGACCCCACGACTCAACTGATGGTGGGATTGGACATAGAAAGTCTTTACACGAGCTTGCCACAGGACGCCACATTACAAGTTCTCCATGACATACTCATGCACACACCCTGGGAATACCACACTCCCAGGGCCTTCATCCTCAAATGCGCTTCACTTGCACTCAAAGAAAATTACTTTGAATATGAGGGTGAGTTCTACTTGGGGCTCTATGTCCATCATTTTGAACAGAGCCACATAACATCCCTTACCAACCCACATCTAGTTAACATCAAGATGTGGCGAGCTACATTGACGACATCTTCATGATCTGGGAAGGCACCCCAGAAACATTGACACTCTTCTTGACATGGCTTAACACGTGATCCATACCTCCATTTCACTTGCTCATCCAGCACTATCACCCTGGCATTCCTTGACCTCAATATATCAGCAGAGGCAGGAACCCTCACCACCAACACCTACTACAAACCCACTGCCAGGAACTCATTGCTACACTTTAACAGTTTTCATCCCAGACCCCAGAGGGAAAACCTCCCGTTTGGACAATTCTTGCGTATACGCATGAACTGCAGCCAACTGACTGATTACAAACAACAGTCTGCAGCATTTGCCTCCAAATTACAGGAGCGCGGCTACCCTCACAAAATCATTGAGAGGAGCAAGAAAAGGGCACGCAACCAGAACAGAGAGGCCCTCCTTGAAACTGTCATCAAAGAACCTAAAAATCCCCCAATGACATGCGTCACCACATACAATGTGGCCTCCGACAAGGTTTCCAGCATGATCCGAAAACAGTGGCGCATCATAAACTCAGGTTCCAGACAATAGGAAGTACCCCTCTTTGCCTACAAACGGGCAAGCTATTTCAAGGACCAATTGGTGTCCACATGACCAAAGGCAACGCAAAAACCAATCACCAACACCATCCAGAATGCCTGGGGACTCCCTAAATTAACAGGTCATTACCCCTGCAACGACTGTAGCATGTGCCATTTAACTCACCATTCCAAAACACTCAACTTGGAACCCGGAAAGACCTGGAAACAACTACAACACACAAATTGCAACTCTACCAATGTCGTCTATCTTATCACATGTCCGTGTGGCCTTCGCTACATAGGCATTACAATGCGCAAGGTCAGAACCAGGATAGTTGAGCATCGCAGCACAATAAAATGCAGGAAGAATATCAGTCCCCTCACGGACCACTACCTCCAACTGGGCCACACCCCTAACAACATGACGTGAACAGTAAACGAACAATACGATTACAATCCACGGGACAATGAAAAAACGTTATTAACAAAAGAACAACGGTGGATCTACCGTCTGTCCATCCAACATCTGGGCCTGAATGATTCCATACCATGGTTCACCCTAAAAACCTGACATTTACTAATCACATATTTCTGTGCCTTATACATGGTCCTCACACTTGGTCTGCTTAACCAACCCCCTGACTAATTTGAGAACCTTAGCTGTTACAGACCTAGATCTAGGCCTACATGACACACTGTGGTTATCTCAGCAGAACCACGAATGATAGTACATTTATACACGGCCTGCTTAACCAACCCTTAAGCTAGCTTAAGCCTTAGCCATTAAATGCCCCACCTTTTTAGGAGTCTCTCCGCTCTTAAGGCCACTCTGACCTTTTTTCCTTTGCTCATGGGGTCTGACACTTTCATTCCAGCTGAGCCCCAGAGCTTTTGAGACCAATGCGCATTTTACCCTCGCTGTCAACCCCAGCACCCCAGCACCCCACACACTAACTCCAATGCACACTAGATCTCTATTACAACGGACGCTCCGTGCCCGCATGCGTGCCTCCTTGGCTCACGGGTCTGTATCTCACACTCAAGCTGATCCATAGAGCCAATCAGACCATATGCGTACTCCGCATTCTACCCTCTCTGTCTAACTCAGCACCTCCCACACCTACTCCAATGCACGCTAGATCACCATGACAACCGACGCTCCACGCCCGTATGCGTGCTGTCTTTTCTCTATGTTGTCTCTCCAGGACGCAACTCGCTCACTCTGGCAACACGAGGAACACCTGACTGCGCCCAACTGGATACTTAAGTATGGGCATTACAGAGGATCATTTCCTACGGAGTTCTGCTGCAGCAAGACAGGTTTCTAGAGGTCCTGATCAACCAAGTCGTGAGTAGACCTTTGGGACCTTTCGACCACCGGGTAAGAACTTCTTTCTCCCACAGCTTTTAATGGCCCTCGTGCCACTTGCCTTTTCATTACAGGGTCAGCACCGCTGACGGATACATCTAAAGGGACATTAGCTACAAATCGTAAACATAAGGGTACCGAACAAGAGTGTCCACTTTTTACATGTGTGTGTGCTTACCTGACATATCCCACCACACGTTCCATCACATAAAGCGGTAATTTCCCCTTTTGCCACATCCTTTTATCCATTTAGCACGCATCTACCAGCAAATGTGTATTCATGCGTTCATGTTTTTAATCATACTGAGACTCTTTACTGCATGTCTGTTTGTTATCAATGTTCTTTGTCCAGTAATGCTTGGAGAGAGCATCCCCCTCCCACACTTATGGCACATTAGCGCGTGCAACACATTTAGATCACACACTCACTGTAAGTGTAGATCTCACCTTCACATAGTTACGGTCCTTAGGAAAGCCAGTATTACAGAAAGGCCTGGCTGAAACATGTAGACCACCCATTGGATGCAGGAGTCCCTAACTGTTACTCCACCTACATTCATTGCCTTGCTTTTACTGCTATCAGAGGCCCAGATATTAAAGACAACCCTCTGGGTACTGGGACCACTGAATAGCTTTTAACCTTTCACTTTCACATCACCTTCACTGCACACTCAGTAACATACCTGCTCTGCTGTAATACAGGCGTTGAAGCACACCCGGGACACATTCGGTATTTTCTTGTCTATCCAACCTGTGGGCCTCTGATGGTTTGTGGATTAACTGTCTGGCTTTGGAGTGACAGGGGCTGGGGATATGCATTCTCTCAGACAACCACTGGGGGGGTTCGATGTGTTGTCTGCCTTTCCTGAATGAGTCAGGGCTGGGCTGAATAGACCTGGGCTGCATTCAGAGTGGTGGGAGGAGTTTTCACTAGTACCTGCATAGGTCCGGTCTGCATTTAGAGTTGTGGGATAAGATTTCCCTTGCACCTGAATAGGCCCTGTCTGCCTTGGACAATGCTGTCTCCACCTCCTGCCGGGAAGCTGGATCAGTGAGGACAGAACTGGTATTGGCTGAGCACACAGCCTCTCTGCATTAAGAGAACAAAGGAATTTGCTGTTTAAATAGTGGGGCCCAGACCCCAGTATTTTAGATTACTGCTGAGCCAAGGAACCTGCCAAGAAAAAGAAACCGAAAGCTGGAGGAGGAGTACTGCCCCTGTACTGTGTGCTGCTGGGGTTGGCCTGCAGCAGTTGCTTCTGTCTTGGGCAGGGAAAGGACTGAACTTTGCTTCCATCTTCCTGCTGTTAGAGTTTTCTCCATGGGCTTCAAGTAGACCTTTCCTCCTATTGGAAGTCTCAGGGATAGAAAAGACTTCAAAGATCATTTCTGGAATTCAAGAGGAACCTTTGCCAAGGAGAAGATTTGGAGAAACTTAGAAGTACTGCCCCTTTGCTGTCTGCTGTCTGGGGTTGACCTGCAGTGGCTGTTTCTGCCAAGAAAAGGACAAGGACTTTGCTGTGTGCTGTGTCCCCTGCTTGAGGAAGATCTCCAAGGGCTTGAAGTAGAGCTTGCCTCCTATTTTGAAGTCTCAGTGATACAAAGACTTCACCCCCCAGCTCCCCTGAACTCCCTTGCTGAGAGTTCTGACCTGCCAAGAGGTGCCTGAGGATGCCCTGGGCCTCTGGAGGTTGTTTGTGCTGTTGGGAGCTGAAAAAGCAATGCAACGAGGAGAAGCAGGATGCATCCACACCTGTTTCCGATGCATCGCCGAAGAAACTGACCCATCACCTGCCCGCAGCTCGAGAAATCACTGCACTCCGTATCGATTGTATCGATCTCCGAAGTCCGAGATCACCGCACCGATTTTGACACAAGCCCTGCTGTGCGGCTGCAAGAACCCACGCATCATTCTGGATCATCACACATTGCATCGACGCGCCAGGTCTGCCACACTGTTGTGGGTGCAGTAAGAAACCGATGTATCACCTCACAATGCAGTAAGAAATCAACACATTACCTCCTCTCCGGTAAGGAACCGGCGCATCATCTTCCGTGCATGTAAGGAACTGACACATCACCTTCCCTATGACCCTTTTGTGCTTGTGTTTTTGACGCTTCCAAGGTACTTTGTGTGAAAAGTGTTGCATCTGCAATTTGCTTTGAACAGAACTGTTTATACCTTTTGAAAGTCATATTTTTATTATTGTATTGTGGATTTTTGTCATTTTGGTCTTATTTGGTTTAGATAAAGATTACTTATTTTTCTAAACTGGTGTGGTGTCCATTTGTAGGGTTTTCACTGTGTCACTGTGTTACTGTATGTATGCACAAATGCTTTACACACTACCTCTGAGATAAGCCTGTCTGCTCGTGCCAAGCTACCAAGAGGGTGAACAGAGGTTACTTTAGAAGTGTATCCCTCTTACCCTGACTAGGAAGAAGGGTCCCTACTTGGACAATGGTGCAAACCATTGCCAACTAGAGACCCCTATTTCTAACCCCACCCACCACACCACCCTCTGGACATACCAGCCGCCACTGGGCAAGAGCACATATTAAAAATGCACTTGAATTGTATTTTGAATCTGTACAAATGTGTTATGTGATTTTTTACATATGCAATAAACAAAGGTGTGCAAGAACGAAATAAAGAAATAGTGAAAGAACAATTCTACAAAGATATCTGCAGAATTGCTTAGAGATAGCGTATGTATGTTTGTGAATATTGATGGAATTGACTATAATCTAGCACAAAATCTGGGTATTAAAAATGGTGTGTGCGTGGAAAAAAGGATGCAAATTTCATCATGGTCTTTTGAAACTTGCACATTTTAACATATGTATGGTCTGATGACTTACTTATTTGCTCCCTTTGCAATTGATTGATTGTCACAGACTCCTTCAAGGAGTGGTGCATTCAGTCATTGTTAAGTAGCCAGCAACAAAGTACTTGAAACCATCATACAAATGTACAATGGTGAAACGATAATGGATGTAGCAAAATACGTCAGCGAGCAGAAAAAAAATCTATTAGCAAATGCTATCTGAAATCTCAAGATGAAAGGCAGTTTATAGAGAAGAATAATGTTGGATTTTCTTAGTGTTGGTCATTTGGTAGAGAGAGACACAAGAGGGAATCAAGAAAGGAATGCTGCGCCAGGATTCAAACTCCCACGCTAACCACGTGACAGCAGGTGATTTGGGAGTTAGGGACCTTACTACATGACTAATCCTGTGACTCCTGAACCCATTTATAACATATATATGTGTAAATTACTTCTGGTGCTGTATGCTCTTCGAAAATCTTTTAGCTGGTACAGATTATTCAGAAAACATTCTCGAAATTAACTAAATGAAGTAAGACATGGTCAAGTCAAGAAGGCCCGTCTCAAGAAATGAACAATTTTACAGAGGTGTGGCTCACTGGTTAGAGGCGGCAGACCCGTAAGCAGAGAATCGGCTAGGGACCAGGGTTCAATTCCCGACGCGGCAGGGTCGTGGACCAGGGTCAAAACGGATTCGATAATTCTCGCCTCGGTACCTACTCTAACCAGGAACACACTCGGCAACTCTGGGCATTAAGCTTGCCTCATCTCTACAACGGCCCCCCACAGACGCCGGGGATGCCTGGTTTCACCTTGGAGATACCCAGAAAGGGACCATCTCACAGGGATAGCCAGGACAGGTTCCCCAGCGGTCTACAGCGCCGGGACGCCCCGTTGCTGGGGCAGCTGTGCGCTTTACAAGTCTACAACATTTACATTTACAATTAATATGTGCAAGCTAAATATATTTTATTGTATATTGCGGCGTGGGGAGGGTTATAGAATACCTTTAGGATTTGCACGTTTGGCAAAAACATAAGAGATCATAAAGGGATTGATGTACAAATATTCCTAATGAGAAATCGTCAATTGCATCAAATAGTAATTTGCGACTTCTTATTGGGAATCAACAAAAATGGATTCGTATAAGTGGGTGCAGTTGGCATACAGACTTCTACCGAATGCATTGGTATTTTTTGGACCAGTCCATGTATTAATAGGTTGGTTAACAAAATACTGTTTTTTGGGGGTCGCAATTCTATTTACCTCACTATTATGCATGAGGAAGGCTGCAGCCTTGTTAGAGTCACAGGCATAGAGTCACCGGCATTGTGGCTTGTTAGGGTCAGCAAACCACCTTTTCTGTGAATGCTTTTAAATCAAGCAATCTTTTGTTTATAAATGCAGCCCGTTTTCCTAAAAGGAAACCCGGACGCTATTAAAAAAGAAATGTAATATTTTTGCAATCAATTTCTAGGAGCATGCAGTGATCCATGGTACCACTTTACCATGGATCACTACCTGCGTCTATACAATGATTTTGACTATATTCACGAAAGGGGAAGAGGTTCCTGACAGACCCCTTTCCAATTGCGAATGGTTTAGCCAATTTGAATTTGGTGGTAAAATAATAATGTTTTGCAACCTGATTTCAGTCATGAAACGTCCATATTATGCATTCCTCTTCCAAATGCCGATTACTGAATCTCCGTTTAGATTTTGTATAGTTAAAAAGGCCATTTTGCCTTTGTAAATTAAAATCACTTTGCACATGTGTCCCAAATTTCGCTCTGCTACCTATTCTGATGTCACTTCTTGGCTTTCTTGTTCAAGTACCCTTGAAAGTGTAATTTGCACTACAGGTGCTGAGATTCTTCCAAATACTTTGTTTGGTGACATACCGGATGAAAACTGTATCTATTCAGAATACACCACTTGTCATATGAGCTCCTTATCAGCGCGATCATATGGAACGTGTTTCCTGTGTGCTCCCCATTCTGTAAACTGCACTCGCCATCCCATATATATCCTTCATTCATGTAGATTAGGGTGTCTAGAAATGATATAAAATGTCTGCATCAAAATATTGCACCTGAGGCCAACATTGATCAAGATTTAACGCAACACAGGGCAGCATTTAAATATGTCGCGCTGTGCTGCATAAAGGGGAAAACACAGAACAGCACTAAATCTATGCTTGAGTCACCCCATGCGTTGGCCCACAAACTGGCTGCCTTGCGCGATGCTCAACTCAGTCCATGGCACAGAGGAGTGTGTCTACTGTCTTACATAGGATTTGCAGTCCCTATTTGCAAGTCCCTATGCGCTGACAACCGACGATGGGTCAGACGCACTGGGTGTGTGTTTTGCCCTGCAACATACACACAATGTGTTGTTTTCTGGGGAAAATCAAAGCATTCGCAATCGCTGGCAACTGCTTGTTAGTCAAAACCTATGGGTGTTTGCACTGATATGTCCCCAGTAATCACCATTCACACCAATTAGCTCAAATTGATTTTGACACTGAAAAGGTAATCTTTGTAGCGCAGAGAACTATTTACACTGGATAGCTGGTCACAGCTGTCACTTTGCAGCATTTTGTGTCGCGTTGCATTGCCCTAGCACCAGGGCGAAAGTCTTAGCAGATCTGGGCCTGAGTTACATACATTTTGTACAATACTCAGTAGGTTTCTGGTTCACCTCGCCCTGATCAGCAAATGATCTGCGTTTGAACTGCATTTGCATTGGATCACAAATTTAAAACTCCCGGGGGGCATATGTATCAAAATCTCCATTTGTGAATCTCAAATAGCGATTTTTTGAGAATCGCTATTTGAGAATTGCAAAACGGGATGTATTTAAAAAATCGCACATATTTTGCGAATTCTTAATATTCTTTAATTAGCAAATTGTGAAATCGCAATTAAGGAATACCTTCTCATTCATTCCTATGGGCCAGGAGGCCCATAGCAATGAATGGGAAGTCATTCTCAAATTGCGAATCGCAATTTGCTAATCGCAAATTGAGAATAATTTCAAAGGTGCAAGGGTGTCATGATGACAGCCTGATGCACCCCTGAAATTAGCATGTGTGCGCATATGGCGCACATACATGCCCTAAGGGCATGTATGTGCGCCACATGGCACTTTGAAAAATGCCAAAAAGTGAATTTTTCAAAGAAATCGCAAATTACCACCAACTTGAAGTTGGTGGTAATTTGCGATTTCTTAAGGAGAAATCGCACAACTTGGGTGCGTGTTACATAGCATTTAAGGAATCACAATTTGCGATTCCTTAAATGCTTACGCAAAATTAAGGAATCGCAAAATTAGCGATTCCTTAATAATGCGATGCGAAAATGGCTCATACATCTCATTTTGCGATTTTGTATTTGCAAACGCTGTTTTTTTGCGAATCGCAGCGTTTGCGAATCCAAAATCGTTTGATACATATGCCCCCTAGACTCTCTTAGGTAGATGTGAAAGTTAAAGATGTGGAGTTCTATCTTCATTTATTTCTTGAATATCAAAAGTAGTGTATACATTTCTCAGGCGTAATATTTTTTGAATAAATGGCATTAACTATACTCCCTGGAAGAAGATGTGCTCATCAATTCACAGTCAATCATGGAGCAAGGTAATCCTTAAATACTTAATCTTCATTGATATCTATACATAAAGTAGTTCAAAAAACTAAAACTTGAAGACAGAATTTCTAAAATGACAGCCAAAGGTGCAACCTTTAATGGAGATAAATGCTAAAAGTGGGTTAGGCATCCTCCTCCAGAGAACTGCAAAGCAGACATCAGGCTTAGTCTGTCTCTTTGTTACCATTGAAATAGTAAGTAGGGAATAAAGTACATCAAAGAGCATTTATTAAAATCGAGTCCAAAAGCAGCAGACCAGGCCTAGCCTGCTATCCATCATCTTTCGCATGTAAAACCCCCACTTGTCCTCCGATTGAACGTACAGTATCACCAGAAGCATTAATGACATACCATACTGTTACAGGATATCTGTGTAAGTTATTATTTAGGACATGTCTCCAGCATTTAAAAGAGGAGATAGAAAATGACCTATCTAAGGAAGTTGTCCTACTGGTTATCACAAGTTTCTCCAGACGCCCTTGAATCAAAGTGTCCCAAGCTAGTCATTGGGCTCAGAATGCAAAGCTATGATTCCTTGTTAGGCAAATAAAAGGCTTGAGATAATCAGGGTGCTGTTAAATTCCTCAGTCTACTAACTAAAGAAATCCCTGAATTACCAGTCTAGGAAAGTTCCTGCCTGAGGCCTTGATTATGAGTGACCCAAAGGTGTAAGTGCTATATATTGCCCTTCATTACATTAGAAACCATGGGGATCAGAATTTGTTGTATGTGATAAATGTAATCTACTCCTAGTGTTTGGGGAATAACTTGCAGATTTTGATTCTTAATGGAGCAAAATTGGTCTGTCACAGTAAATACTGAACCTCTGTACCCTGATAATTTTCATCAGGTTTAATGAGGAAATGTTTGTTAAAGGTTGCAGACTTTATAACACCAAGTAATCATCAGGTGCAGAATCTCCACACAACTCAGAATTCTAACCCATGCACAAACAGAGGTTTGCATAGGGGTCAAACAAAACCAGCCCTCTCATAATAAGGGCCTGTATATGTTATCAATCGTGGACATATCCCACAAAATTGATTCTATTAACATTGAAATGATTGCTGAATGGTAAGAATGTAGTAATTGGAACCAAGAATGTGACAAGGGTCCTCACTTGCCAAATCGATCTCATAATTACAGAAAAAAAGGTAACAAATTATGATTTCATCCCCAGTGAACCCTGTTGCAAAATGTTCATTGACATCGTCCCTGAATCTAGTGTCCTTAGCCAAACTGAAAACAAAAATCAGCTTTGGCAAAAGTCTTCAAAACGGCCTTGAGGAATGGTTGAGTAGAGCAGCGAATCCCTCTCTGAAAGCTGTCCTGTGGCCTTTACCCAAAACCGGAGATGCTAGGGTGACAGAATGTCCAGTACTGTTCTGCCAGTGTCCGAATATAAAACAGGGGTAATAGTGTCTTTATAATGTTTACAAACAAATCAACAAACATGGATCCCATAAACCTTACAAATCCTGCTCTGTCCACCATCGGATTGCTGGTGTGTATCCGTAATCTGAAATTCCAGGCTGCCAGCACAGAGCCCCACCCCAAAAATTATTCTACCTGAAAGAGTAAGGGTCAAAAAAAGAAATCAGTGGTCTGAGTTGGTGTGCACTACGTTAACCCATCAGTGACATTTTAGCTTGTTGATATATTGAACTAATGAAATGATGTCACAACTGCAGTAGATTCTAAAAAATTAAATGGCCCTTGGTAATCTATCTGAAGCAAATCCACCTGCCTGCACATGCAAACAATTGTTGCCAATGGTCCATTCGCCAAGGCCAAATAGTTTTGTGAAATGCTCTTAATGAGCTCACCACAAGGAGTAAATGGCATCTGACAGTATCACTATGTATTTGCATCTCCAAAAAAGGCCTTTGCATTCCAAGCCTGGATATGTTTGAAACATAGCATCAGCACTTCTTGTGAATTGTGAGGTAGTTAAATGTCTGAGAACCAGACTAACAAAATGCATGGTGGAACCTGAATCAATTGTGGTGCAAAGTGGGTAAGATCAACATTCAAGCACAGAAACCAACCAAAATTATACTTTTAGGCAGTAAAAGTTTCTCATAATTGGGATTAAGCAGCTGCCACGCAACCATAGGCACCACTGCCTCTGCACCTATTGTAATATTGATAGCTATGTCCTTAACCTGAGTGTCAATTGTATGTGTAAACTTTCTGTTCTTATTTAACAAAATCCATATTTCTAAATTTCTTAAAAGCAAATTCCATGTATTACTGTGAAATATCTGTCAGCATTTCAGATTTCACAAAATTCCTGATATATTAATTAATATGGAAATGAGAAAGGTTAAGCAACTTTTGTGAAGGGTGCCTTTTGAAGCAGAAAGGGCTGGAGCCTGGAATAATGGCCGAGCCAACTGCTAAAAAAGGGAAAAGGCAGAAGGTATGAGAAACCAGTCCCTGAATGCACAGTCTTTGAGATGGATGGGGCACCTGTGGTGGCCTCCCCGAAGTCCACTGAGGACATTGCTTCCATTCGTGAAATGCCTACACCTGCTCATTGTCATGTAGAAGAATGACCCACCAAGCAGGAGTTCTTTGGGGCACACAGGGAGAGACCAACTCTTGAGGAAATGAGGAAACAGGCTGAAGCACAAGCAACAGGTGATGCCTCTGGGAGCTATCACATTTACTGGGAAGACAACCTCCTTTACAGTGGGCCTTAGGTTCCTGTGCTTGAGAGTGAGACAACCAGGCTCCTGGCAGTCCCACAATGCTACCTTGCCTTCCTACTGAAGGTGGCTCACGAAATTCCCCTGGCAGGACACTTGGCTCAAGACAGGACCTTTGCAAGATTTGTCCCCCAATTCTAATGGCTTAAGATCAGGACTTCCTCAAATGCTTTCTGTACGAACGGTATGACATGCTAGGCCAGTGAGAAGGCAGGACAGAGGCTAAAAACTTCCTTACCTGTCATTAGCACCCCCTTTGAAATAATGGGCATCAACATTGTTGGGCCTGTGGATACCCAGACTGCTTGAGGCAACAAGTTTATCCTGGTTCTGGTGGATCTTGCCACCTGGTGCCCCAAGGCCATCCTGATGCTCTGAGGACCACCATTGCACCTGCGGTGGCAAATGCCCTGATAGGGTTTTTTACCCAAGTGGGTTTCCCCAAGGAAGTTGTGTCTGACAAGGGCGCAAACATAATGTCGGCATATACACAGTCAATGTGGAAGAAGTGTGTGGTAATTTACAAGTTTCCACACTTTACCACTCCTAAAACAGTGAGCTTGTTGAAAGATTCAGCAGGACACTTATAGGCATGATCAGAAGTTTGCCTGAGAAAGTGGGATATCCTCTAGCCCTGCCTGTTGTTTTCCTACAAGGTGGTATCACAGAAGGGAGTGGGCTTCTGTATGGGGACTCTGTTAGAGGACCCCTCAGTTTGGTAAAGAAGTGGTGAGAGCAAGTTCCTAGGAAAGTCCCCAAAATCTAGTGAGCTACATGCTGTCTGTCCAAAGCCAAATGGCTAAGTTGTAGAAGCAAGCTTCTTACAACTTAGAAGCTAATCAGGCTGTGATGAACAAACTTCTACCACTGTGGCGTTACAGACTGGGCAGAAAGTGTGGGTCATAGAACCTGTGGAGCCCAGTGCCCTTCAGGACCTGTCTGGATCCTGTAGCTGGCCTACCCTCTATCGAAGTCGGTCTGAATTTTTAATATGCACCAGTCCCTCATGACCTCAAGTAACCTTTTGCCACTAGTGATTTTCAAGCACTGTTTGCACATTTATTCTTTAAAAATTCATATCTCGACTTCTACGTATTGGAATTTTGTTGTCATGGTCTTGTTTTACTCAGATAAACATTCTCTAGTTCTTAAAACATGTGTGGAGTCTTTTTGTGGTATTTTTATTGAGTTACTGTAATTTAAGTGCTGCAGAAACACTTCACACATTGCTTTTTAGGTCTCGCTGGCGTTGCAGCGCGAAGCACTGCCGCCAACGAGACTATTGTTGCCGTGTTTACTCCCAAGGGAGACAGACCTGGGCACGAGCCGATTCCGGTCTGGGCACGAGACGATTCTGGTCTGTGAACGCGCTTCACAGTGGAACAGCTTGTGCGCGTTAATTCCAGTTGAGTGCTCGTCTCCGGAAGACGTCCTGCGCCGATTCTGGTCTGGGCACGAGCCGATTCTGGTCTGTGAACGCGCTTCACAGTGGAACAGCTTGCGCGCGTTAATTCCAGTTGAGTGCTCGTCTCCGGAAGACGTGCTGCGCATTAATTATAGTTGAGTGCTCCAGCAGCCTGGGGCACCTGTCGACATGCTGTGCTAATGATTACTGTGGGGTCTCATGCTGTGATAATTCTCACTTTCTGTGTTGTGATCGGGAGCAGGCGTATTACTGGTGCCACCGCCACGCCTTCATTAGTCATAAAAGCTGCATGGCAAGCGATAATTAGGGCGGCATGTTTTAGGACATTTTTAGCAATTACTTTGTGCTATTAGTGATATCTTTCGTGCATCCAATGCTCTATTTAAACGTGCAGCACTGAACATTTTCAAAGAAGGCGAATCAGCGACATTCATTGGAGACACAACCTATTTGAAGACGCTTGTTTTACTGGGGTAAGTTCTGTGAACTGTTTAGTTTGTTTACTTTATTATAGTATAACTGGCAGGGTTGGCTAAATTATGCGAGAAAAGGAAAAATATGCAGGAGATAATGGTATGAGGCAAGTGTGGCAAATGTATAATTATGCGTACACCATATAAAAGCAAGTTGCAAAATGTCCGGTGTTGGGCGGATGGGTTCACTGTGGTGTTGCGTCGCCTGTAGGTGTGGTTATGAGTGCATGTGACTAGCTGGCGACATGTCCTTGTACTGTTACTTGCCTTTGCACTTGTTTTTTTTTGCATATATATATAGCACGAACTCGACCCGAAGTTTATTGGAGCGCTTTACACGAGCACCGTATTTACATTACACATTCAGGCACGGGGAGATTAAGTGATTTGCCCAGAATCACAGGATGTTGATGCGACCTCGGGGCTCAAACTCTGGTTTCCAGCACCAAAGTCGGCAGTTTAGCCGATGGACCACATCCTCGCCCTTGCCCTGCTGATTTTCAGGGACGGCTGCTCTGTCTTCACAAGGGTCGGGCAAACTATGACTCCACTGCCCGACCTGGAACAGATCTGTTAGGTGTTTGTATTTATTTTTTAGTTTTTTTTATTTAGCGCAAACTCAATCCGTAGGTATTGGAGCACTTTACATGTATACCACATCCATTATAGAAGGACACATTCATGTTTGGTAGGTATGTGGATATTAAGTTATTCATAACCGGCGGAGCCAAGGCTGGTCTCTCTACCTCTGTGACTCCGGTTGCTGCTCGCGCCTCGTGTATAGCTGGTTTTCCTAGTTATCTGGCGAATACAAAAGCGGGCTTTGCTGTGTTTCTGTTTAAAGGCTACACATAAGGGGCTCAACTGATCGAATTGTAACTAGCTGTCCAACACAATACCGGCAGAAGGGCTCAGTGAGACGTACACTTGTAAGGGGCAGAGGTTACACTCCCGGCAAGTCTGCCTCAGCCTTCATTCTTCCGAGGTGGATCAATTGAATACCATTGATTGGGTAGTATGTTATATCTGTTACCCTACGATGAACTGGGATTAGCCCTCCTATGCATCCTAAAATTGCTAGCGGGGGTTTGTTTCTTTCCTGTCCTGTATCGTCTAAACACTTTTATTCTATTTTACTATTTTTAATGATTGTTAAAACATTTCTTTTAACCGCTTTTCTCCTTTTTGCACTTACTGCCATTTAGTCAGGCCAAACTAATTTATCCTGTTAAAATGATATTTGTATAATCGTTAATGTATTTGATATGTAAATGCTTTTATGGTATGTAATTGCCCTACCGAATAAAGTTTTTCAATCAAACCAGTGAGACGTACACTTGTAAGGGGCAGAGGTTACACTCCCAGCAAGTCTGCCTCAGCCTTCATTCTTCCGAGGTGGATCAATTGAATACCATTGATTGGGTAGTATGTTATATCTGTTAACCGAGCGTAGAAATGGAGCAAATTTAATACGGAGGGCTATTTGAAAAGTATAATTTTTTTCCAATGTGCCAGATGAATTTGTCTTTATGTTCTTGGGACTTATAAGAATCTTGTAGTGTGTACATCAGGCGGGTCATGTGTCTTTGGAAAACTAGCACCTTTTTGTGATATTGTAGTTGCATGATAGTTTCACATTATAATAGTGGGGGCTCGGATGTCAAACCTCCTTTCCAGGTGTTGGTCCTTGCCAGCAGTCATCACCTACTGCCATAGATCTGCTTTTTAAAATGTATATCACCTGTCCACCTCCTTCCCCTTCCGGTACCCCCCTCACTAGTGCCCTCTCTCCCTTTCGTTTTTACCCTTCCAGCCTCTCTTCCCCCGTTCTCTCTCGGTCCGCCATTTCTCTCCATGCCCCCATTTCTCTCTCCCTGTGCCCCCTTTCTCTCTCTCCCTGTACCCCCCTTACTCTCCATCCCATTTTCCTGTGACCCATAGCTTTGGCTGCAGGTGAGTTGGCACAACTCCTGTGAGAGAAGTGTCTCTAGATTAGGTGGCACGTGCCCCTGCTGGGACCATGGTCAGGCGTTTGTCTGTTACACAGAAAACCACGTCTCTGTTAAACTGCAGTTTGAGAGTATTTTTGGTTATTGTGTTTATTTACTGTACCAAATGAATCATGGTGGAACCGGGAATCTTATGCCAGAGCATCCCAGGAATCCAAAAAGTAAAACTGAAAAAACACATTTTGGAGAAAAATCATGTGATGTTGCAGAAATCGCTTCATCTCTTAGTGGTGTTTAATGTAGGTTCATTTACAAACCCCAGCCATCATAAAAAGGTCTATGGAATGCCTTAGACCTGGCAGAGTCTCTTGATGTCCATGAGCAACAGTAAAGAGCATGTTCACTGCTGAAGAGAGTGACCACATCACCATTCATCCCTTTGTGCCTGCAAACAGAGCTGAATACTTCACCTTTCACCACTTTGCATCTGCAAACAGAGCTGACCACTTCACCAGCTGAACAACATTTGCACAAGCGTTGCTGACACCCCGTACTACCGATTTTTTTATTGCATATGATGCCCCAATCACTTCAAGTACATTTGTTGTGATCGGTAGTCCCTGTCCCCTGCTATACATTCCATCGTAAATTTTTAGATCCTGTTTTTTGTATTTTTATTCATCCATTCACACTCCTTTACGTTAAAATAGCCATAGCTTTACTGTACAGTTGCTAGAATAGCTTATAATATGGTATAGTGTGTAATTTTTAAATAATCACTCCACTGCAAACAAAAACATTGATACAAAACACTGCCATTTACAATGCCAGTAGCTCCAACTGCAACAAATGCGAGACCTATTGCATTGCAAATGCTTGTTTAAGTTTGATCTGCGCTGAGGCTACCAGAGGGTGAGCACAGGTTAATTTAGCGTGTGTTTCTGACTTACCTTGTCTATAGTGGTGGTCCCTTCTTGGACAGGGTGCAAACCTCTGCCAACAAGAGACCCCATTTCTGACAGGATTGTAGTTCCGAATATCAGCATAAAGAATATTGACATATATGGAAGGATTGATTTACTATTTCTAACTCCAAATCTGCATACCATGAAGAATATATGTACTGTGTTGGCACATATATGTATTGTTAGGATTAGAAAATCTAGACTTACTTACCTGTCCATATTATTTTTTGATAGTGTGTCATCGATTTTAGTAACCTTCATGTTTTGATATTTAGTTTGCACATGCAGGATAGGGAAAGGAACTGTTCACCTCTACATTTAGAGGGGATTGAGGAAAAGGTTTTTTTTCCACAAGAAGCAATGTTTTCCCTCTGGTGAATACGAAAATAGAGCGCCCAATTAGACACAGCTTCACACCCCATGTGCAGTATAGTACACTATGCTCAATTTATACAGGATTAATAGGAGTTCCAAAATCGTGGGAGTTATTGGGAGGTGTTGACATTCCCTGAAGTACTCAGCTTTCCTTGCCTATTTATGTGCCCGTTCAGAGGTCCAAGGGCATGCAGGAGGGTTTGAGGTCTTTTACTTCTGATGTCCCGGGGCCTATCCTACAGGTCCTGAGCAACTGGGCCAAGTATCCCTCTACCATTTGGCTCTCAGCGGTAGCACAAGTTGAGCAGTCCAAGGCCTCTTGGGGGGAGGTAGACAAAGGGGATTGACACAGGCTCACAACTCAAAATATGTTCAGCAGTAGCAATGAATGATTCTCCAGTTCTCAATGCTCCTCTGATGCTGATACATTTCCTGGCATCCTCCCCACAGGTGTGATGCTTGTGCTGCTGGTCCTAAGGTGGGTCATGGGCCCACTCGGGTCACTACAGCAACATCCTCTTTGCAATGATGGTCTTGACCATACCATGTCCTGGTGGTCCCCTGGGGAATACAGGGTCACCATCCTCACTCTGTACACAAACTACTGCCCAATCCGAACACCAGCAATGTTCATGGCTGCCCCACTAGACATACGGGGTCAGTGACGTCACTTGGCACATGGGTTACAGGTTGCACCCCGGTAATCATTGCAGTAGTCCCACCTAGCATCTGAGGTTGCCAACTTCACTCCTGCACATGAGCGACAGCCTGATCGGTGCACCAGCCATCTCCTCACACCTCAGTACAGGGATCCACTCACGAGTATCCACCACTGGACATCACTCCCTCCAGCCTTCCACTTCCTCAAAGGGCACACTGATCTTGGCAAGCAGGCAGGCACTGGTGCCCCATGTTCCAGAGGCAGGTGGTCTTGTATTACACAGATGATGTTCCCTCACCCAGCTGGCAAGTCTTGACCCCCAGTCCTGGCCACTGGCACTTGCAGAGCTTCTACTCATCGCTCAGCCTGACTAGCTGCTTGGGAGTTGATAATTTTGGGGCCTCAAGCTCCCCTTCTTTTTGTCCATTTCCAGACACCAAATGTGATTTACTGTCTGAGTCTTTGAAGATTCTGCTGAGGGTCAGCTTTCTTTTGAATTCCCTCTCCTCTTTCCTTCCTCCAGAAAGCAGTCTGTCACAACAAAAGCAACTCCAAATCAACACAGTACATGGAGATGACTAGATGTCTGTCAGCCAAAGTGATATGTGTATCAAAACGATACGTATCTTGACGATGTATATCATCAACATATGTAGACGTGAAGTTAGGAATAGTAAATCTATACTCCTATATGCACTTACCTTGTGATATTTTGGTCCACCTGCAGGAAAAATTAAAAACTAACGGCACCAATCACACTATTCATAAGAGTGACAGGACTTTTACAAGAGAAAAGTTGAAACTTCTCAGATCCCGAGCTGTGACTGAAGACACATGCATCATTTCAATTCAGTGGTTCAGAATAAACAATAAATACATTCCTACATGGGAGCAATTTTTAAAAGGCACTGTTTGCTCGAGTGTATTTACCAGTTATATGGCATGCAGGCAACGTAATGAGTATATTCAACCACAAATATAATCAATCGAAGCACACATACAAAACAGCACAGCAATGCAGTAGTGGCAAAAGAGGCATGGTAAGTATGGAGATGTGTGTTTCCAAAGCACGGTTCATATTGAGTCAAGTAGGGGAAAGAACCCACATTTGGTGCAGCCAGCTTGTACTCATGAGATCATCCCCTTGAAATGTAGCCTAATAGAAGTGATTGTTAAAATATATCATTTCACCATTCCACTTAAAAACACATTTAACAAGCTGAAGTACCCAAACATTAAAGTGAAATTGAAATTTTGTGAAAGCTCCCCTATATAGGTGACATAATTTGGCTTAAGTCAGAGGTCACTTACGTGAGAGAGTAAAGTGTTGTGGTCTGAAACAGCAGTAAAAAGCCATTGCCAGATGACTGGAGTGCATAGAGAAAAAGTGGAAGTTCACAAAAATTCCAGAGCTGAGAGAATGTGTGGCAGACAATATAAGAAATAAGAAAGCTATAGACTCACACTGTCACAGACTATTCAAATTAAAATTGCCCAGGATGTCACATCAAAGTCTCTAAAATGGGCCCACTATGATAGTAAGTATGATCCATTTGTATACAATAGGTCTTACATTGAAAGCCACAGAAACTAAAGACAGACCAATGTGTGCAAGGCCGGAGTGGCCATAGCGGGCACCGGGTGTTTCTCCAATGGGCCGCCAGGGTGGTAGGCTGTTTTAGACACTAGGGGCCGTTTTTGTTACCAGGGCTCAGTTTTGCAGCATAGCTGCAATATCGGCCCCTAGCAACAAAAGCGGCTACAAAGCTTTCTGCTAGCACCCCTCATCTACCCTCCCCGGGGCCTCCGTAACTCTTTGCCAAGGCCGGTTTCTGTATGTGTGGAGATTTCAACAGAGATGTCATTCTTGACGTCTAGACATATAAGACATTGCTAGTGTAGGCAAAATGAGAACTTGTTAATTTCAGTGAATAGGGCAGTGGTTTGCCAAACTTTTGAAAACCATGAGCCACTGTTTAGAATGACAAACTTTTGCCACCCACCAAACTTTATTTGATATAAGGTGGGCACTTTTTTAATGTTGCTAAATTATTGTCTGGTAGGGCACTGTCATTTATAGACAGCACATTTTCCATTGAAATGGCCACTAAATTTGAACAGATATACAATTTTACTAATAAAACTATATTGCACTCAAATGATAATGTGTGGAAATTGGGTTTCAGTGAATATATATCATTTGTGCACCAAGTAAAATGTCTTGATTTGTTTTGATCCTATTAAAATCCATGTTTTCATCACACTTCAGAATTACATAAAAATGGACTTCAATTTTTGCTTTCATAACTTCTACATGTGTACAGTTCATTTGCAGGTATTTAGATTTTGTAGTGTGCTACTAAACATGACATGCACACAGCCTTTCCTTTCAAACACATGTACCCCATTTAGATTGTCACATAATTCACTTTACTTTACTTTCTCTGACTGCAAAATGAGGGGAGTTTGTAAGCACCAATTCTCATGTTGAAAATTTTAAAAAAGTAATTGGTCAGAAACCATAGCCTGACAACTGGTCTTTCAAGCACAGCAAATGTGAAAAGATAAATACAGAATTTAAAGGCATCTTTATGTTTTGCTTGAACATTTGCGACCCACCAAAAATCGGCTTACAGCCCACCAGTGGGTCGAGGCCCACAGTTTGAGAAGCACTGGTGGAGTGTAATTTAATTTCTGGCCAAATCGAACACATTCCTTTAAGAGTAGGTTTTGAAACCGACAGAAGGTTAAAAATGTACTTGCTTTAGGGAGGAATGAGAGAGCGAGAGTGTCCAGACATCACCGGATGCTGAGACAGGAAGCCTTTTGATACTATACTGAGTTGATCCTGGTCTCTGAGAAATTTATATTTTTAGCTCATAGACATAAGGCAAAGACCTCATATGTGATGAGTTGTACAACGTACAAAATGTTCATTCATAATCATATACAGCTTTGAAAATTAGGGTATACATTAAACTTTTGAGGATTCGTTTTCACACTGTTAGGTGTAATAGAAGGACTGCTATCCCATTCCCACAAGGGATTTTCTGGCAGATCTGGAGGTTACTGATGCATTCGTTTTTTATTTTTCACCTGCTAGGGCTGAACCTACCATGAAAGAAGTCACCATATGCCATAACAGTTACTGCCCCCTTCTCTCACCATGCACATGAACCCATGACATGAATCCCCCATTTCTGCATACCATTGTCACCACCTTGCCACGTCCCTCAACTCCCCAGACCAATCTGGATCTTCGAATTTCAACTGATGCATTGGGATTTCTTCCCAGTGCATCAGGTTCCGTTTCAGCATCTTCTGGGCAAGACAGCCATGTTTATCCCACTGAATCCTTCTCAGTCAATTCTGGAAGTGGCTCTCCCCTCTCACTCTCACCTACCAGACTACTCTTAGGCTTTAGTGGGTGCTGTGTCCATTAGCCTATCCAGTGGTCCAAACATTAGGTAGGCCACTGAGGAGGAATCGTTGATAGCAAAATAATTTGAATTGCCTCACCAGTGGATCTTAGAAAATAAAGTGAAAGAAACAAATCATACTTGCCCACAATAAGAGCAGTAGTCAGCCAAGTTGTGAGGATGACCACCAGAGGGTTCCTTATAGATAATGTTCTCTCATGCTGAAAAAACAATGCCTATGAACTGAGAGGAGCTCCGGGGATGAATAACTAAGTGTCCAAGATTGTTGTGGCCCACTCGTGATACTTCCACCCAAAAATACTAATAGAACGCATATAATATTCTATATGGACATGGCATGAAACTGGCTTAGAAATGCTGTGTACCCCTAGGCAATACTAGGTTGAACCCATATTGAATCACAAGTAGACTAATTTACCTACTCTTAGACCAGAAATCCTTGGCTTGGTATCCCCCTAACATTTTGCCATCACTCTATCTGTTTTGCTGTATTAGTTTTGTTGGGTTTAGTACTCATATACATGTATTCAATTGAAGTAAAAACCATTGTAGTGGGAGAACATGCAAGAAAGAAGTTTAAAAAACTTCAAAGCTTAGGCATTTTTTCATGTGACAAAACTTAAAGCTCAGTGGTCACGTCACAAGCAGCAAGTACCTATGCTCACATATACAAATGAACAATGACAGTAATTTGAGTACTGTGGCCATTGACGTTTTGATCCCTTAACTAGATGTGGGGATCATCATTAGGACATTAAAAGTGATGCCTGGGACAGAATGCCTGCACAAAAAGCACGTCTCACTGCAGCCGTGGGCTGGTAATTTATAGTGCACTCTGTTTTACTTGGCCCACTATTTACCACTTCTGGTGATGCTATGGCACCACTATTTTGCCAGCCTACATCCATCCATTTGATGCTGCCCCATTAGTTTTGGCTACTATGCCCTGCTGTGTCTTCTATGCTTCATGGATATTTCAAAATTAGTCGTTCTCAGTGATTGACCTGGCCCATCCTTCCTCTATTGCAATTTCCCATGTCAAGCGGCCCGGCTGACTATTTACCCATACAAGGCTATATAGTGCTGCTCTTTTTGCAGGCATGCCTTTAAGAAAATCAGGGAGTCTTCAGCTCTCACAATATATGCATTAAGCAATGTCTATTGCTTAGTAGGTGAGTGGGAGAATGTCACATAGGGGATACATGATGATCAGCATCCAACATAAGTTAACTACTGTAGACATTATTGTGGTAGAAGCAACCTAAGAGGGCAAAAATCCGTACATGTATGCCATAAACTGAATTAGTCTCTCTATAAGAAAATCAAAAAGATTGGAAGAGTCTAAGATGCGACTAACATGAACACTGTTTTAACTTAAAAGTAGGTATTTGCATCAGTAGTTTAAGGTATATTGCTCATAATATGATAATGGTATATGTGCACATGGATTGTACACCAGCAGATGAACCTGAATTTTGTGTCAGAGATAAAATGTTCACATTTTCTACTGTATATGTGCAACTTCGGAAACTTATCCCATCAATTATCAGCACTCATTTTCAACCCAGTGAAGAATACCAATATATTGAAAGTGTTTAAGCATCCCTTGACTATTACAGTTCACCCATCAAAGGCCTTTCACAATCCAATTTCAGTCAATTTAGCCTTAGTCATGGGGTCCTGGTATGAGGTTGACTTCTCTCGGGAAGCTGAGTCCCTCATGCACATAAACCTGCCTTCTTTCCACATTTCATCGCAGCAAGACTTCTCATATGATTCCCAGATTCCACCACTCTTACAAATCTCCATCTATTATATTTCTAGACCAGTGTCTTCTGTATCAGTAACTAATGTGCAGATCTCCTTAATATCCAAAGGATGATGATGAATCAACCAAATGCTAGGTGCAGGGTCCATTAGTTAATCTGGTGCTTAATGATGGAAGCTGGAGCCAAGTAGAAGTCTGTCACATTGAAAAATGTTCATGCTCCTCTAACCCAAATTTACGGACTGTGCCAGGGCCCCAGTTGCTCCCATTCTTAATGCTAGCCTAGGTGTACTATATACTGACGCCTGGCAGCCTGCATCTTTTCTCACTGTTAATAGAGATGGCAGCAACAAAGGAAACAGAATGGAGAAGATTCCCTCAAGAAGAAACTGGGCCTGGGTGAAACTTGCTACATTATGTAATTGAGATTGCATTCGGATAAAATCTTATTTCAGGAGCAGGGGAACAATGTGAACTAACAGAACACGAGCACCTGTTGTTCGTGTCACATACACTGTTGCTCAGATTGACATTTTGTGAATTGTCTCACTATTTTTTTTGAATTTGTGTCATTTCTGGACACATTTCACTCAGGTCTAAAAGAAACCATACACTAGAGAAAAGGAATGGTATGGTGATCCCCCAACCCCAAAACTGAAAAGCATAGATGCGGGCTATTATATCCAAGATGGGATTATTAAAATGAGATCAAAATATTGAACAGCAAGCTTACAGAAGGAAAAACACCAGATAGTTGACAACGTATCAAGGTAGGGAAAAGTAGCTTATCAAGCAATCCAAATAAATTTCACTTACTACGGTCCTCGATGATGGCACAGGGTTGCAGATCCTGCATGTTGTGTCATAACCATGTTACTACAGGTCCTGTGCTATTTTTATGGGTATGCCATATTGTTAGCCTTGTGCACAATCTCTGATTAAATGTCGTTCTTCTTACTCTAAAACATCCTATGCATGTTTCCACCAAAAAGCTCTGGTTCACCTTTTTAATCCTGTGCATTTGTAAGAATTATACGTGTGTGCGTGTATATGTGTATTGGTGACACAAAGCTGGAGACTTAAGTAGACAGACAATGGTGAAATTAACATATTTAACTTGAATTGTGAACAGGGGACAATACTTCTGTGACTAGCTCTCAGTGGCTTGGAGTTACATCTCATTCCTTATTGGCGGTCAAAAGGGTGTTATTTGAAATGATGCATTCACAATTATATTCCTGTGAAGGCCTTTTAATTTACAATGAGGCAAGAGATTTCTTGTTTTGCCCTGCCAAGTACAGTGTATCAGGTGTTAGATTAGCACATTTCAGTGTGGTGGTGGGCATCACCGCACTAAAATACCAGGTCACGCATTTACAGTGCCCTGACCACCCCGTGTATATTAGACGTGCCTTTGAAAATGTTCCCGGCAACATGTCACTGGATAGTTACGACCTCATTAGCCGTGAAAACACAGCACAAATATGTAGTCTTCACGAATTACTGCTGCCAGCCAGCATTACTGTTATGGTGCACGTCTGCATTTCACTGATGACACAGCATGAACATCAGAAGTTTTGTCTAATGGTTGTGTGTGCTAGGCTTTCCTGTTTAGTATTTTGTACTCTATGAATACCACCTCACCACACTGCACTTAATGAGACATCATCACAGTGCTTCACATCATAAAGACAAATAACTTCCCATGCGGGACGACAACCTAGTAAGAACTAGGTTGGGGTTGGTTCAGCGCCCCCATCAACAGGAGGCTAAAGCCGAAACTAAAATGGCTATCAACAAATATGTGCAGAGCAGCACGAGTATCCTACTACTCAGAAACAATTACCGACTCTCAGAACTGTCATAAGACACTTTTTCATATGGTCAAAGAATTGTCTGAACCTGGTAAAGTGTACCCTGCACCTCTTCTTTCCCACTCTCAATGCACAGAACTAGCTCATTTGTTTGTGGACAAGGTAGCCACTATTCAATCCCAATTGATGGTAAACACCAGGGCAAGAATACGTTTTGAGGACTCAGCTGGACCTTTATAGAATTCTGTCCATCCTGCAATCAATTAAATCAGGCTCTCACTTAGGCCCACTTCCTCCAGCCAAGTTGAGGCTTCTTGATCCTGACTTGATGCAGGTGGTGGTGGATGTTGCTCAATTCCTCACTTTACGCAGTGTGTGTTCCAACTGGGCTAATTTTAGAATCATTTCTCTGCTGCCTGTCATTTCCAAAATTTTGGAAAAGCACATAAACTCATGGCTTACCACCTTTGTAGAAGCCCACCAACTTCTTTACTCTTCCCACTCGGGTTTTAGATCTGGACACAGCACAGAGTCTGTCCTCTTGGGAGTCACAGAAGATCTAAAATGACTCCTGCATGAGGGCAGAACAGCCATGTGATCCTATTGGATCTTAGTGCGGCCTTCAATACAGTGTCTCACTCCATCCTAATATATAGATTGATGAATCTAGGCTTTGAGGGAACAGCCCTAGCTTGACTGACCTCTTTCTTGAAAGATAGTTCATTTCAAGTTTTTTCATCAGATGCAAGGTCAGGGATTTGTGCCCTGAGCTCTGGTGTTCCCAAGGTTCTGCGCTGAGCCCTATGCTGTTCAACCTTTATATGCGCCCTTTTGCACATGTGGCAGAGAGCTGCGGCTTGACATTGTTTTCGTATGCAGAAGACACACAAATAATTTTTCCTCTGTCGTCCTCACAGGGGCACAATCCTGATGCTCTTAACGTCTGTCTGAGATGAGTTGCTTACTGGATGGAAAGAAACTTGCTTACACTCACCAGTGACAAAACCGAGGTTATCGTTTTAGGTAGGAATCCACAGCTCTGGGGTCCAAAATATTGGCCCCAGTCTTTAGGGGTTCTTCCAACTTTATCCCCCCAAGTAAAAAGCTTGGGATTTTGGCTGGATGAAACTGTGTCTATGCATCCATCCCTAAGTGGCCAAAGTGGCATCCAATTGTTTCCCTGTGATGAAGTGGGTGGGGAAGATTGTTAGTGTCATTCCTCACTCAACACAACGAACACTAATTCAGGCCCTGATACTCTCACACATAGATTACGGTAACGTTTTCTACCTGGGAGTTATCAAGGCCTGTATTTGCTGTCTGCAGGTTGTGCAGAATTCAGCTGCAAGACTCCTTTCTTGGCTTCCGAAGTATGCCCCGGCTTCTCCTCTTCTTCATAAATTTCACCGGCTTCCAATTGAAAAGAACGTGCGATTTAAAACTCTATGCTTTATTTTTAAAGCTAGAACTGGACTTGGCCTCGCTATGTAAAGGACCCGGTTTCTCCCTATCAACCCCGCTGGAGACTGAGATCTGAGAATCATGCTTTATGCTGTGTGAAAAGAATTTTCCTGGCACGCACAGTTGGTTCCTCCTTCACACACCTGGGTCCTAAACTTTGGAATGGCCTACCGCAATTCTCATGACACTTTACCTCTATGTTGATATTTCACAAGTACCTTAAAACTTGTTTTTTTCAATTTTCTCACTTAGGGCCAAGCGACACTTCTATCTATGCTTAGCACCGGGAACACCTCTATAAGTGGAAATAATAATAATAATAATAATAATTGTCTTCCCACGACCCGGGGAAACCCATAGCCCCAGCAGGGTGGAGTGGCTTTGCTACCAGGGCTCCTGCACCAATACATGGTGACCACTGGACGCGGAAGATCTATGGAGGGTGCGTTTTGTGCGGGTTCAGGAATGAAGGGAAGGTTAGCACTCCTGCCAGTTACAAAGATGCCGCAGAGGGGGAAGGGGAGGAAGTTGGGAAGGCGTGCTTTCTGCTGAGCCCATCTATAGCACCCGGGAAAGCGAACACCCAGTCCTAACCATACAACGTTTGTTAGGGAGTAGGGGGCATCCCAACCCCCACTACAGGGCCAAGAGAACTTGGTACAGGTACAAAGTGTCCCCACTACTAGTTGCAGAAATAAGTACTCACCCTGGATTGAGGTTCTCCAAGGGAGGTGAGCAATACACATCCAATTAAATATACATCACCTAAACCCGCAAAATTTACCACTCACACATATGGTGGTTTGAAGAGATTTGGGAGATAGTTCAACTTAGTGAGGTGGTGTGCAAAACAGCCAGTATTGTGATTCGGGTTTTATTTATTTTTTTCATGGGGGGGATGAAGTAATTTATAAAATTCTAAGACCTATTTGATATGATAATTAACATTGCAATGTCCTGCCATCTGATCCCACTGAACCTTGAGTTCTTGGAACGCGGTCCTGCAGGGTAGTCAACAGCAACTGTAATTTTGAATATGCATCCACTGCATGGGGTTTGGGGCGGACTTACTTGTAGTGCTGATGTTCATCCTCTTTAAGTTGGGGGCTCTCTCTGCCCTACACCCCCTGCCCAGACACTGCTGCTGGAGATCTAGTATTGTGGAAGGCAGGGCTAAACACGTATTTTGTGTCCCAGTCTGAAGAGAGTAAACTGGGCTGCAGTTCCTTGTGGCAGGGCAGAGTGGATTGCACTAGAGTTGGCCGGGTGATAGCCTCAGTAGGTGCTTACTCAACCCAGGCCTGGTGGGCTGCAGCTGCATGATATATTTACTGGATGCAAGGTGAATCCCCATTTCTTTTTCTTAAGAGAATGGAATGTACCATCCTGACCGGTGATGGTAGTGGCTGCAAAGTGTCTTGGTTTATACAGGGCAGAGCTTGGAGGTCCAGGGAGCCATCCACCCCGCACCGCTGGGAGCCCGAAGACGGGGGGCACCCCCTCCGGGGATACGACAGCCCCACAGGTCCCTATTTACTCCGGATTAACATACAGCAAGGGACTTCAGGGAGGAAAGGAGGTAGGAGAATCGTTAGGGTCCAGACAACGTGGTTGTGTCTTCAGTGTTGGGGGCAGGGTCGAAGGGGTTGGTGCTCAGCCTCCCTGGCACGTTCGGCCTTCCGTCTGCATGCAAGCCGGCAGGGGGGAAATATGGGATAGTTCAGAGGTCATAAAAGGACCCTGCATCTTTTGTGTCCTGCTGCAGATAGAGGTGAGCAGAGACCCTGCCGGTAAACTCCACATTGCCGACGGTAGGCAGAGTTTTTGCCAAACTCTGTGCTCCCAGCACAGAACGTAGTTGGCAAAACTCTGTGAACTCCACCGGCGGAGCGGAGTTTGCTGCCCACCCCTACTAGTGCGCTGCTAATGAGCGTGCTCCGTGCTGTCTAAAGGTCTGCTGCCTGAAACACACTTTCGCCTTTACTCATAATCTGACCTGCCAATGCACTGTCTGTATAGTTATTGGCACTGACCACATGGCATGTCATCGCCATGCGTGGTAAACAAAAATAGCTGCGACAATGCAGTGTGTTGATTGGCCATCCACATTGAGGTGGTGGGCGGCAGCTTCCTTTTTCATTGACATCACCTGTGCCGTATAGTTCCGAGGGTTAGCTGTGCAGGCCAGTGGGTGGGCTGATTTGTTTTGTTTTGGTTGCGTGCAGGCCTCTTGGGTCTTGTGCACCAGAATTTACTGGTGATTTCCCCAATGTCCTGACGCTGAGTGAGGCAACAGGGAAGAGGTTTGCTGTTTTTCCGGTGTGATTATATTATGAACATGCCTTATGCAGTTGCCCACACATTCATGAAGTCAGAATCCACCCATTGTATTGGATGATCACCTAGGGGCCAAAACCCACGCCGCATGAGCATGAAGCAGTTAATATCATGGGCCAGCAATTAAAGCGAGACAACATGTTTTCCTGAAACCTGCATTTTGGTCACCCCTGTTGCTTAATGCAGTGAATATATGAATGGGAATGTTCATTAGAAAAGTGAACTACTCTCCCTCGGAGATCAAACCACTATACCTCCATGTGTTTCTACTTTTAAAAAGAGGATGTGTTAGGGCCTGAACTGCTGACTTTAGAAGTGGGGTTACAGGTTTGAGTCTCCAGCTCAAGATCCTGTGATTCTGGAAAAATCACTTAATCTCCCTGTGCCCAAAAGAAAAACAAATAATTGTAACCTTATGTAATTTAACTGCAGCTGATGTAAAGCACTACAATACCTTTAGGTTGAGCTCGCACAATATACAATTGCAGAGAAAACTAAAGGTTTCACTTAGACTTTGGTGCGGAGTTTGTATTTTCTTTTTTATCTGACTCATGAAATAAAAAAGCAGTACAATAGAAAACGCGTTCCCAGACTTAAACAGATCAGGCTCTATTCATGGCATGGATGCTTAAAGTATCTACACATCAGCATAATGTCCCTTGTTTGATATAAAGCACAAAATGAAAAATCATATTAGCTTTAGAGTGGCCTCATTCTCCAGTCCATCGGTCCTGCTATCTTGAGGACACCAACAAAGCCTGGTTTATTTTTTATTTGCCTCTGGTGTATGTAATTTTAATAAAATGTACTCCGCGCTGGTAAGAGCACTGAAAACAACCACTAATAATGGAATAGGATTGGCGACATGTTTAGCAAAGAGCATGAATACTTGTTGTGGTTAGTTTTTGGGACTGGTTGGTGTGAACGTGTCCAGGCTACACAATGCAGGTCGACAATTGCTCATTCTTTCATTCTGTGACATTACAGGAATATAACTGCTTTGTTCCGCTTCGGATAAAGTGTCTCTCAAAGTGTCACACATTAAGGCTTAAAATGTCACACATACACATTCTAAAATCATGAAAATGTCACACATAAACCAACTGAAAACTTGGCAGCTATATCTGTTACTGAGGACTGCAGTCAGGCAGTCTGCCTCTGGGTTGTGCCCTTCCATTTCTGGTGCTTTGCAACAGTTTTAAGATCTTCTTGGGGGTTCTAGTTGCTCAAATAGAAGCAATTTCTGATATTTATATGTTTCCCTCATCTTCATTGCTTGACTTGGCTCGCGAGATAGTGTCCCTCATAGTCGTTGAAATGTCACTCATTGTTAATCTGAAATTATGAAAATCTCATACATAGCAATCTGAACCCTTGGCAGCTATCCGTTGCCTTCCAGAAAGGTAGAATGTATTAGCCAGATGGCATTTGGAGATGGATGTTACTGCCTTGTGAGTGAAATAACTCAATCATTGTTAAATTTCGGCACGTCAGCCCTATTAAAATTCAAGAGGGAAAGACATACAGTATTTAACATATCATGTGGATTTTGGTGTGTTAAACACAAAAATCTGCTTGTGATTCCCCAACTACTGGTCATAGGTGGTATGTGTCACATTTAATAAATAATGTATCTGTGGTTTTGTTATTTACCAGGTGCGATAAATAGCACCTAAACTTATAATCTGGGCCACAGTGTTTTAATTGTAATCGCCTGGGGTTGGTAATTGTGTTCCCTGCATCTCTCTAATAAAATGATGACTATCAGATGCAAGCAGTTACTAGGTCGCCAACCTGTCTGAAATGTATTAAACGGCTTTATAGGCCATATTCAGCTAATCTCAAAGCTGTTATATATATGATGGCTGCACTTCAAGCAAAGCAGATCACCCGTGCTGCCCATGGCTAGAAGAGTAGTATGTGTCATTTCGCTTTCAGCTTACCTCCTTTCTGCTTCACCCACGTTTCTGATCCAAACTGTAGTGTTTCGACTTTATAATAATTACACAAAGCATGTGTTGTACTAATCAATGAAGAATGTAGTGCTGGTTGGTGGAGGAAGGATACCTAAAGATTTGTGGCTGATTTTGTGCAGTGTAGAGCATGCTTCTCTTGAAACTGCCTATGCCACTTTTTTCAAAGTCTCCCTGTTTTGGTGGCACAAAAGGAATACAGGTACTGGTGGTTGAGCCTTTCCAGTCTGCCTGTTGCTCTGTTATTAACCGTGCCCCACTTGGTTTCCAGTTTATCATCCTGGCAGTTTGTGGTTCAGACCCAGGGTTTGAGTGAAGGTTTAGGGACTCTGTGTAACATTTGTCAAGAGGATGGTTCATGGTTTTTCATTTCATTTCACCTCTGGGAGGTTTGCAAAGCGGAGTCAGTAGCACAGTAAGGAAAAGGTTAGCTTGAGGGATGTAGCTGGAGTACACTCAGCGATTCCTCTTTGAACAGGTTATGCATCACTCTTAGCCATTACTAGAAGCATATTTTGTTTATTTTTGTAGGTTTTCCATAATAGTTTTATACCATATTTTGTAAACCGTTGTATTATGTATAACTTTACAATCTTGCATCACACTTCAGATTTCAATAATGTACATGTTGAAGTAAAATGCTTTCCCACTTTATCTTTTGTAAGATCCGTCTCATTGCTTCAGAAAGAAGGTACTCTCTCCTCCATCTACCCATCTTCTCTGGAATGTGCTTTCCAGACCATCTCTAGATGTGCTGTACTGAATTGGGCCTTTGCCTGTGACAGGAGGTGCAAAGCACCATCTTCCCTCTTTAATCTTCTCCCTTCCAGTAAGAATGTTACTGTTAGCAGAGTCCATGGGCTGCACCCTGGAGCTGCCTTAACTCTAATCATCTGCCCCATGTCCCTCTATGTTCTCCCACTTACAGTTAGAACAGGACTACACACACAGGCAAAATGCCTTATGCCATGCCCCACATCGAAAGTCAAGCTAACGCTTTATGTGAATGTAGAAATGGAAAAGTACCATCAATGCACAGGTGCAGTTTGTTTCTCTTCAATGAGCCTGATGGATAAAGGACCTACCTTTTAGCCTTGTAGTTTAGGGCACAGCTGCTTGAGCACTTTAACTGGTCTAGTGCTATGTTGATTGCTATTAAATATCCTCTACTTTGTTATCTGCTTCTAGTATGTGCACCTGTTGTGACCTTAACATCATTGGTTGTTGACAACCAATTTGTTCTGAAAGGGGGGTATTGGTAAGGAGATTCTCAGGAATTGGAGATTTTTATTTTTTTTAAAACAAAATCTTATTAACATTTGAGAGTCATACAGCAGATGTTAGTGGTGATCATTACATATTTCAGTCAACTAAAGAAACTTATTTCAAGTTGCTTCCCCACAGTTAAAATTAAAGCATTAAGGACCCTTTAGATTTCCTCGATGTTTTCATCTACAATGCCCCACCACCAGTCTAATCTTGCCTCTCGCATGGAGGGTGGGGCACAAATATTGCCCCTATAAACATTCCAGTTCGCCCATATTCGGTCCCATTTTCGGGGGCACCCCCTGCTTCCATACACCACTTTTTCAGCCAGCATAGAGCAGTCCATATCTCGTTGCCACCTTTCCAATGTTGGTGATTCCTCCGCTCCCCACCTTTGGGCTATGTTTCGTTTCGCTATTGCGAATCCCAGTGTAACCCAAGTCTGCTTTATACAGGTCATGTATGTTGCCTCCCACACATTAAGGAGGCACAACTTGGGAGGCAGAGGAAGATCCCTCCCACATTCCTCTCGCATCTGGGACACCACCGCTTCCCAGTACCATTGGATTACTGTGCATTCCATAGCATATGGTAGTATGTACCCTCTTGCATGCATAGTTGGTTACAATGTGGATTGTCCCTACCTTCCATTTTAACCAAGGTGTCAAGGGAGAAATATGTGCAGTGAAGCATTTTAAGCTGTGCCATTCTAAGTCACGACATGATAGCTATTTTCCATGGGGGAAGAGAGTGCTTCTTGCCAGTCCTCATCTTCTAGGCCTCCCAGGTCAGTTTGCAAGAGTGAGCGGAGTTGAGTGAGAGGATCTGGTAGGTTATTGATTATTTTTTGGTACATCAAGGAGATGGCTCTTCGCTCCATATGGTCAGCCAGTAGCCTGTCCTCCAAAGGGGAGGCCTCCGGCAGGTCTTGGTCAGGATTGACAATTGCCTTCAGCGCATGCCTTATCTGTAAGTATCTGAATGTCTCAGATTGTGGCATCGCATATTCTTTTTTCAAATTGGAGAATGGGAGGATTTTCCATCTTGCCCACAGATCACCAACCCTGGATATTCTATTTGTGTCTCATTTGTCAAAGCCCGAACAGGAGCAAAGACTTTCCAATCTCTCCGCCTCCCAGAGGGGGGTGGCCCGAGTCACTTTGTTGAGCCATCCCAGTTTCTTTGCTACTCAGCCCCACATGGAGATTGTTTGTACTGTTGGGCCTGTGAGGTGTTGATGCTTTGGGTTCGTGTATAGGGTGGTTTTATACCCCCCTGGGTCCATGAGCCATCTATCCATCCGGCATGAAGGTTCATCATGTGGACGGTAGACCCATTGGTTAATCACCGCTAACTGCGAGGCCCAATAGTATGCTTGTATATAGGGTAGCGTGATTCCTCCCTTATACTAACTCAGGGTGAGTTTGTGGACCTCAATTCACAGGGGATGTCCATCCCAGAGTAGGGTCATACGTTCGCCTTCTACCGTTTTGAAGTAGGTATCGGGGATGTTATATGGTGTATTCTGTAGGATGTAAAGGAGCCGAGGCAATGCCATCATTTTAAAAAGGGCTGCATGACCAAGTAGGGACAGGGGTAGAGACCTCCAATGACATACATCATTCTGTAGACTCGTGAGTCGGTCCATGAGATTGTGTGTATGAGAGACGTCGGGGTCAGCTGTGACGTATATCCCCAAATAGTGAAAGTCTTTCGTTACGATTGTAGGAATTGGAGACTCTTGACCATAACCTCTCTCCCCAGAAAATTAAAGGACTACCATTTCCCTTGAGCAGTATTTAGTGGCAGCCATCTTCTTTGAGAAGGTTGATGTATAAATATGTACACTAAATGGTAAACAATCGGTTGTCCATATCAGAGTAAGAATTGCAGCGTGTAAGCTGTACTTTCTCAGTGTCTGCTGTCACAGCAAAAAGGAGGTCACTATTTTTTTCCAGTATTTTAATACAGGGAGATCAGGAGGAAGAATATTCAGCAAGCCATTAGAGTTTCCACTGTTATATATCATATAATTTCAACAACTCATCTCTTCTCTAACGTGGCCTTTCAGTTACCAATTCAGGGCATTCTGGTGATCTAGTCCTCATTCACTTTACCAGAAGAAATGGCAATTAAAGCAACTGTGATGAACAATTTGTTAAAGGAAAGCCCGGGCCTGGATGTGCAGTATCCATTCCACACACCACTAACAGGCATTCTGAGCAGTTTTCTGCCGCTAAAGCGGCAATAATTTTAACGCCGTTTCTTGATAATATGCCCCCTAGTGACTGAATGATATGTGTCTACCTCAGCAAATCCTGAAGCGCAGCGATAGCCAAAGAAGAGAGACTTAGAATAAACTAGGCAAAGAGATGCAGGTTATCAATCTTGATTTCCAGTTTATTTCATCCCAGTGACTGACGTATATGTGCCTGTCTCATCTTTAACTGTTTGATTTGTGTGGATTTCTAAAAGCCTGGGAGCTAGGAATGACGTCCAGAGCTTAGTCATCCATTTTGATGTGAGAAAGCAGCATTGCATAAGGTCAGACGGATGTGCCTTGGGGACCTTTGTAATCTTCAATGTTGTGGAAATTAAGCAGCATTGGAGGTTTGCCATGCTGTGCTTTGGAATAAGTTGCCTCTCTCTACTTAATAAGTGAAAACAGGTACTGCTAATGATCAGGCTTGGAAAGAAGTGGTAGGATTGTTTCCAGATGCATGAAAGCGGGCTATGTGACACTTAAATAAAGGTCTATCAAACACACAACTAACATCTATCTGTGAAGTCCCAATCTATGCATCCTTTGCATTTGATGCAGTGGAGTCAGAAGATGCAATTTTCACCAGCAGATTGTGCACCCTTTATACCTCCTATTCAATAAACTTTTCTAAAGCCAGTACAATAGCACTGTACAATGAATAATGGCTACAGAAGACTGTGTTGACTGCATGCAGTTACAATTTTGATTTCATAGAGGGCAGGCTCAGCCTCTCGTTCTTCAACTACCACTGAGATTGTGGAATAGTGACTGTTAGATTTTGGGTTGTGGGTTGACTGGGCTATAAGCCTAGTCAAGCAGCAACCACAATCCTTGTCAGGGTAAGAAGCAGGCGAACCCTAAATTAACCTGTGCTCACCCTCTGGTAGCTTGGCACACAGGAGTCAGGCTTAACTTTAGAGGCAATGTGTAAAGTATTTGTGTAACACTTAAAACAGTAAAATTGTGAAAACAACACAAAAATATTCCATGCTCGGTTAGAAAAAAAAGAGCCTAATTTAATAAATCAAATAGACCTAAGCAACAAATATGCAATAAGCAGAGCTTGAGATTTGATTTTTTAAAGAATAAACTATAAAATAAGGCTTAAAAGCAATACACGCTTACTTGTGATATCTGTTTGCGATGAACCGGGACCAAGTCAAACGTTCAGACTGACCACGATGGGTGTGGTTCAGATACATGGACTAAGTTAGATCACTGAACAAAAGTACCTTGATCCTGGCTGCGTTGAAATCAAAGAAGATGCGTGGTGCAACCTGAAGTGACGCCTCAGCGCTGATTAACGCTATGGTGGCAATGCTGATCCTGCTCCACGCAACAGTAGCGATGCGTCAGCTCCACTGAAAACAGGGGCTGTGATGCAGAGTTCTTGGCTTCGTCATTGAGGCTGTCGTTGGTGGAGATGCGAAGACTTCGAGCCTGGGTGACCATTGAGCAGTGCTGGTTCTGAGGCGATGCACCAGTTCTGGTCACGCAACAGGGCCAATGCACCACTTCTGATCCATGCAATGGCGCCGATAAGCTGGTTTTGGAGAGGATGCATAGATTTTGTTGAAGCAGCACTTAAGGCCTCACTTCCTAGGGTCCAGGACTGGGGTGGCTCCACTTAGCAGAGCAGACTCACAGATGGCAAAGTCCGGGTGCAGCAGCAGAAGAGTTGGACGTCTTTTGTGTCCCTGAGACTTCAGATCAGGAGGCAAACCAGGAAGTCGCTCTGGGTTCAAGTGATGCAGGTGCCATCCTCCTCGCGCAAGCAGGGGAACAGCAGGCAGCAGGGTAGCAAAGCAAGGCAGGAGTCCAGCAAAGCAGCAGTCCACCAGAGTGGCAGTCCTTCAGCAGCACAGCAGTTCCTCTTCCTGTCAGAGTCTTCACAAGTCCAAAAATGTACTGAAGTGGTGGTGTCAGAGGTCCCGTACATATACGTAGTTGGGCCTTTGAAGTAGGGGAGACTTCAAAGACAGGTATTTGAAGTGCAGAGAAGTCTTACCTCCCGTCTCCAGACTCACTGCAGGGGGTAATGCAGCCCTTTGTGTGGGAAAAGACATAGCCTATTCAGGTGTAAGTGAGGCTGTGTCCAGCTTCTCTCTCCCATCCTCCCAGGATCGCCTATCATGTTACACCTAAACTACCATTGTGTGTTGCTGTCTAGGGAGAAAACATAAAGCCCAGCTGTCACCCACCCCAGACAAGTGATCAGAGACAGGCACCAAATGGCTAAAGTAAGAAAATGCTCAATTTCTAAAAGCAGAATTTTCCAAATTGTAATTTAAAATCTGACTTCACAATAAATTAGGATTTTAAATTAGGATTCCAGAGACACCTGACTTGGGGGTCTTATTTCTTCCCATTTGGAAATTACACTAATACAATGTAATAAGGTAATCCCAATGTTGCCCTATGGGAGAGATAGGTCTTGCAGTAGTGAACAATGACTTTAGGAATTTTCACTACCAGAACATGTAAAATGTAAAAGTATATTGTCCTACCTTTAAAAGTGCATTGCACCCTGGCCGCTTGGTTGTCCAGGGACTACCTTAGAGGTGATTTAAATGTATAAAATGGAAGATTTGAGTCCATCAGAAGGTTTATTTTGCCAGGTTGACATGGCAGTGTAAACTACACATACACAGGCTCTGCAATGGCAGGCTTGAGACATGCTAAAAGGGCTACTTAAGTGAGTGGCATAATCAGTGCTGCAGACCAACTAGTAGTATTTAATTTACAGGCTCTATGCACATGTAGTGCACTTTACTAGGACGTATAAGTAAATTAAATATGCCAATTCGGTATGAGACAATGTTACTTTTAGAAATGGGGTTTCTGGTTGTCAGCGTATGCATTCTGTACAAGCAGGAACCACCTCTCTAGTCAGGGTAAGCTAGACACACACTAAAAGATAATCTGTGCTCACCCTCTGGTAGTTTGGCACAGAGCAGTCAAGCTTATCTAAAGAGGCAATGTGTAAAGTATTTGTGCAATGCACACAGTAACACAATGAAAACACAACAGGAGTACAACACACAGGGTTAAAAAAACAGATTAAATCCAACTGTAGTGTTTAAAAGCAAATTGTACTTAGGGGTTACTTGAGGTCATGCTGAACCGGGGTAAATCCAAAGTTCAGGCTAACCTCGATGGCTGAAAGAGTACCATGGATGGAGGAAGCATTCATGTTAAATACTCGATGTGTCAGTTACTATCTGCGCAGGCTAATGAAGACTTTGTTGACAAACCCATTTGCAATGCAATTGCTGCTTAACCGTTGAGCCATGCTGTCCATCATCATCAAGCCACGCAGTCCATCAAAGTGATGTTGCTGATCAGCCCCTGCATTGGCGTCAAAGGGCAATGTCTCAGATCTGATCAGCGCACAGGTTGGCAACGATGTTGCACTAAAGATTCAGAACACGCGGGTGATGACAGCTATCCTGGCTGATGAGGGGTGAAACCCTGAAACCGGTCCTAGGATGCTTGTTTCCAGTCCAGGGAGGACCTGGCCTGGTAGTTCGGGCTGGACTGTTCCCATTGGGCGCAAGGTCAAGAATGATTTGCATATGGCTGGGTCCGTTCTGGAATGGCATGGTGAGCAAAAAAACGATGGATGTAGGCCCTGATCACTGTACTGGGGTGAATGTATGACATGGTTCTGCATTCTGTCCATCAATTTTTCTTTTTGACCCTGCGCCCAATGGGAACAGTCTAGCCCAAACTGCCAGGCCAGGTTCTCCCTGGACTATAAACAAGAACCCTAGGACCGGTTTCGGGGTTTCACCCCTCATCAGCCAGGACAGCTTGACTCCAGTCGCATGGAGAGCATGGGACCCATGTAAACTTAGACTCGCGAAGAATAGTGGAGGTGTAGGCTTGACAAATTTCAGGAACTATATACTAACAGGTGAAGGAAAGGGTCCAAGGGAAATTTATAGACCTGCGCGGATAAGTCCCCTATCCATATATAACAACAACAAAAAAAACAACAAAAATCCGCGGGTCTCAAAAAGACATGTTTAGACAGACATTTCAGCAGTACGTACAACAGGCAAAAGTATACAAAAAAGGGAGTCTCAATTAAGAGGACGGATTCCCATCACCCACCGAAGTGGCATGCTTCATCATTTGGGGATCTCCTCTCGGCTACACACTAGTGCAACCAAGGAGCTGCAACTCCTTACTAGTGTTAAAGGAGGAGCTCGCGGATGTTTTTTAATGTAATCCAAAACTAGATCACCTAAGATCAATGAAGCACGAAGCAGTGTGGTGAGTTTGTAGTGCAGTGTAGGAATAAGTGAGTTAAAAATTGACTACCAGTGGAAAAATAAATGTATTCGATATCCCGTGGTGTCAACGGTTAAAAAGTGCAAGCGCGATCCGATTTAATGTACGAGCGCTAGTGATGAGGTCTACATGTTTCAGCCAATCCAGATCTTCCTATGATCATGGCTTTCTTCAGGACCTAGGTGTAACTTCTGCACTATGATTGTGAAATAAATTAAACACAAAATATAAGGAATGATACAACCATATACCTGTGTATGGCAAATGTTGGCACTACAGGCACAGGTGTCGTACTCCCGTATCAATTATGGAGGGAACCCACCGCTCCTGGCAACAGCTCAGGGCGTGAGGCAACGCTCTAATCCGTCATTACCCCGGGCTGGATCCTGAGAGTCACAAGCGGATAATTCAGGAACTACCATATAACATACCTGTGCAAACAAGGGGCAGCATGGTTTATGGAGAATCTTGACTACAGATCCCAATGGTTAGATGTAGAATTACATCTCATTAAAGGAATCCCCCTTCCAGCAATTATGACCATGCAGACCTCTAAATTGGAGCACTCCAAATACATAATTTTAAATACTAAAAAAGCCTTGTCACGTTTGGATACACTATCCAAAATAAAAATGGGCGCTTCAATCGCATAGGGGATCTGGTATAACCCAGCGATAAAAATAAACAAAGAAACAATATTCAGGTAAGAGTGGTCCCGTAAAGGTATCAATTTCATTAAGGACCTCTATATTAACAGCTCTCCTATACCCTTTTCCACACTTAAAAATGAGAAAGGTTTAACAGAATTAGACTTCTACGACTTCCTGAAACTGAAAGTACAGATTTCCAAACTTAATCTTACATTTCTTTCTCCCTCACTATAAATTGCTACTACCCCCTCCGAGTAAGCTTCACTTGAGCATAACAAAATGGGAAGCAGAACCGAACAGCAAAACACTTACACTTGATTGGCCACGAATACATATGATGCCTTTCAAACACAAAATCTCCCCCAATCTCTCTCAAACAAAATTCATGATCATAAAAGGAACTATTGGACTCCTGCAAAACTGTTTAAACTTAAACTAACCCAGTCCCCACAATGCTGGAACTGCAGCTCTCAATCAGAGGATTTACCACATATGCTCCTACTGTGTCCTATGTTAGAAAACTTCTGGAATAAATTCTTCAATTACATTACTAAGACACTCAACATTTCACTGGTTAAAGAACTATCATACATACTGTCTGGTTTTCTTGATCCAGACCTGTCGGGGGAGGATGACCGCTTTATGTTTGACTTAATGCTAATTCTGGCGTGTAAAATAGTGCTGTGTAACTGGAAGAGTTTTGATCAAATCTCATTCTAGAAATGGCAAGAATGGCTAACTTTTTTAAGGGGTGAGGATAATATCGCCCTAAATACTTCCCCTTGGAAACCTAGGCACAGGAAGATATGACTCTGCATCTGAGGTCTTTAAACCCCCATGATTTACCAACCTCAGAAATAGATATAGTCTCGATTAAACTTGGTCCCCTCACCACATACACTCGAACGACCAGGATTGTGTGATGGCTCCTTACCAGAATAAGGTAAATTTGATAAACCTCCCATCACTAGTCCATAAGTATGCTTACTCATAAGCAGGCCCTTTGACCCCAAGCGTAATCTTACTTTCCTCCTAGTCTTACTCTTCTCCTATTCTTACTCTCTCCTACTTTCTCCTTTACTATCCTTATCTTTTCAGTTAGTAGTAATAGTATTAGTATTATTGTTTCTTTTCTCTCTTGACTTTCCCCATGCTGAAATGAGGATAAGGATATTTAACAGAACTATCTACGCTAGGATACACACATGTCTTTCTTCTTTAACAAGGTCTGGCTGTTAAATGGTAGCGGCAGTTTCAGTCGATAACCTTTCAAGTATTGCCCGGCGGTAATCGCCTCTCATACCATTCGATAATTTACCAATGAAAGAGGCAAGCGCCGGAGACTGGAAGGCAGGAAACAAAGTTTTTATTCCGTCGGAGCAGAACACATCAGATCAGACAGCAAGGTATCGTCACGAGGTGCTCTAACTGCATCTCTGAGGCCTGGCCTCTTATATACAGGTTTATGACTTTATTGCAGGTTTATCACACATGGCACATTCTTGAGATCACTTTGATGTATGAAAGAACATTCTCAGAATCCCCACTTCGAGCTCGTTCCCACACATATCTACAGTGGAAGTCCCCACCCCACCCACAGTAGGAGATGGCTATCACACAGCTGGACATTCCGCCAATTCCCGGGGGTGTGTGCAACCGGTCGGGTCTCAGGGGGTGAGGGCCTTGATCTGCTGTAATCCCTCTGATGTGGGGTGTTTTCCTTACAGCAGGGGCAATAAACTGCATCCGTAGGGCTAGGTGATGGCCTGGGATCGGTTCGGATAATCGGGCGCGGAGGATGGGGGTTATCAGGAAGGATGTATGACCATGTATGGGATGAAAGGAGGTGTTGGTCAGGCACGGGGTGTGATTCCATGGCAGGGTCGCGCAGAAGGAGAGGGTTTATGGCCCGTGTATGAGAGAGCGGGGGTGGCCGGCGCGCGGGGGATGCTTGCAGCGCCAGGGGAACGCGCTGGCGATCGACAATGAGCGGGGGAGAGAGTGGGGTGCCTAAAATGGCGGCCGTGCGTTCGCTGTGCGTGGCGCTGGGGAGAGGCAAGATGGCGCAGATAATGTTCAGTTACAAGCTAAATTTCCACAGTCCTCCCTTTTAACATATCTCGCCAGCTTGCCTGGCCGACATTCACCTTTGTTAACCCTTTAGCTATAACACCGTGAATGTTTTTCATGCATTCCTTAAAGGTACAGAGTTTTTAGGACAGGCAGGAGAAATCTGACACATTTGTACATAGTTACATACAGTTGATAAAGTAGGCGAGGAGGTAGTACATACAAAATTACATCAGCTGTGCCGCATGTCAGGCCCAGGGATAGGAGGAGGAGAGCTTGTTTGAGCACAAACATGATACTGTAAAGCAAAAAAAATGTTTCTGGCAAAATAAGGGATATTTCGTACATTACTTAAGGCCCAGAATTCGTGTGGATCAAAAATAGTCAGTATAGTCGTGTGCATGGCTGGTGTTGTATGAATGTCATTATACAAAGTTAGATTTTCTTAACTTCTCAGTGTACAGTCGGAAGTGACTGACGCAACATCATGAAAACTCGATAGGAGGATAGTTAATATAAAAAGGTGGTTGGGAGAGGAATTCAACTTAACATGAGTTACAGTCGTGGGAGGGAGTTCTTCTTTCCAGTGTCCTATTATAGAGAGCCATCACTGGTAAGCTCTTATTGTTCTTCTTCTTGTGATGGCACTGTTGAGCACCGGCGGTGGAGCTAAGGTCCAGCTCAAATCCAATTTCTCACGTGGCAGGGTGTGACCATTCGCTGTTCTCCGATCACAGTCCTGTTCCCTAACACAGTTCATCATAGGTACTTTGAGACAGGGTACCCGCTTTTTGTTCTTCTGTAGTTAAGTCAAATTCAAAATCCATATAAAAGAGGGAGAGAGAGAGAGAGAGAAGGGTGTGACGTGCTTCGGGATGCCGAGGGAAGAGGGGGTGGAGTGGGATCGGATCAAAATGCGGACCAAGGAGAGCAGAATCTTCCAGCACTGGGCCCATCAATCGGGCCCAACGGGTTGGGACTTCAGGCACGCTGGTCGGTGAGCAGGGGGCCTCGATATAGCCCTTCGTTCTATCGTTTATCATCCTGATAATGGTGCCTCGTCTCACGCCCTTTTTGCTTCGTTGCTTCCCCCTTGGTCGATGCCATAGATGTTCCATGGTCCGCAGCCAGGCTGTGCGTCACGTCCGACCCCTCTCTTCCGATGGCCGCAGGTTATCTTTGAATGAGTACAAGAAACAAAATCTTGAGTTGGCAGGGAAGACATTTACACACTTCATCCATTCTCCCAACCACCGAGTAGTTGGGGAAATGCTTTTATCGGTTGTTGTATGATTGGTGTTTATTAACTCTTATGTCAGTGTGTGTTACTAATTTATTAATCATTGCTGTGGTGCAGGTTTCTGTGGGTGTTCCTGTCCATCGTCTGGCCTGCTAGGTGTCGATTCCTGTGCCCTATAATCGTTGCAGGAAGCCTGACATCTGTCAACCTTCTGGTCTAAAAAATTCGAACCGGCTTCTCCGGTAGAGACTCGTTCATCTCACCACAAGTTCTGTTAATACACATTTTCCTCCGAGGACTGCTAAGTTTATGGAAAAAGTGCGAGGTGCTACTGTCATGGGTTCATAGGTATCTATTTCGGGGAGGGACATAAGCTAAACATTTTTCTTGCTGGAGACAATAGGTAACCCCCATCAGCTTAGGCAATGTACCTTTAGAGAACAAAGACATCAGTTGTTTTGCTCGAAATACTCTGGGACGGCTAGTACAGAGCTGGGGTGATTCTGGGAGGACGGGTGCTTGGACATTCTAGTTCGGGACAATTGGGCGGGGGCAGTTCTGGGCGGTGGAGATGGTGACGTTAAAACTCTAAGAACGCAAACCACTGACATATAGTCCCCGTGATGAGGGCCAGATTGGGAGACATCAGTCGTCTTACCTGTCCTTTCTTTCTTAGTCAATTAAATTCAACATTTTGCAGAAAGGAGAGGTAGTAACGTGGTAAAGTACGGTCGTTTTTGTTTCTGTCAATTTGTTCGAACACCGCCGTGTTTCAGGCCAATTATACACAGACTGAGGAGGTATGTGTCGTGTAATTTATTCAAAAAGGAAGAGGGCAAGGAAGCCTTCAGTGAGGGAAGGAGAGAGAGAGAGAGAGAGAGAGAGAGAGAGAGAGAGAGAGAGAGAGAGAGAGAGAGAGAGAGAGAGAGAGAGAGAGAGAGAGAGAGAGAGAGAGAGACGTGCGCATCAAGTAGGCTATTTGGCATATGTACGACACAAAACGAGAGAGAGAGAGACATGTGTACGATAATAGGCTACTTGGTGCGCACACAACATGGAGTAGCATGGGTCGGTTCTATGTAAGAGAACACAAGCGGGGGAAAGACATAAATTCGGTGATCACGCACACACAAATACCGGATAGGGTGTGACAGTACATGCTTCAAGCGCAGAAACTTAAGACCGAGACTCAGGGCTACGTTGAGTATGGGGACCTCTCCTTTCCTGTCCTCTTTCCTATGTATGCTGCGTATTTTCAGTATTTTTGTAGTTTATCTTGGGGAGGGGTGTTGGACCTTTTACTCCCCTCCCTTTGATCGATGGACGAGCACTTCAATCATACGATGACGCTCTCTTCATGCGACCCAAGCATGAAATGCATACACATTCATACCGCATAATCGTAGCACACACGCACAATCATACCATACAGCTTTTCATGTTCCCAATGGTGGTCTGTACTTTGCGCATTATCCCACAACGTTTGTCTATGTTTTTCCCTATATTGAACATGGTGCGGTCCATGTCCACTCCATTCTTCAGTCGGAACTTCGTCGTGACCTATAGAGGGGAAAAAGAGGGGAGGGGATGTGCAGTATTCAAAGTACATTAGCGCGCGTAGACACGAAAAAGTTCTACTTACCGCGTACCAGGCTAGCCGCAGGAGTGGGTAGTACCACAGACCTATTATTCTTTTCTTCCGAGAAAAAGATGCTCTATTTCATTCATCTCCTAAATTCGGGTTCCCTAGTCGTACATGCATTTCTCAATCGGTCGTGTATTATGGTGCAAGATACCATACCTTGCATTCGGCATATACCTTAAGCTATAGTTGACCATTTTCTGACAACTCTTGAAAAAAAGACAGGTGTGACGGGTACAAATTCCGTTAATCAAAAAGATTTAGGCAAATGGGGTGTGCATTATCTGTTTTCTATTGATTGGGAGTAACAATCATTTATTCAAAAGAAAAACCTTTACCAACCTAGATGATTTGTCATGACACTGATTCCGTAATTCCTTTAAGAAGCCCTTTATTTAAAACAATGTCAGTATACAAATACGGGCCTACAACCGCTATAGGCCGGCCACGGCGTGAGAGGCGTCGAGTATCATGAGCAACACTGCTTTAGCATACAATCGGTACCCTCCCCGTCCATCATGTGTAGAAACATCGCATACATATCTCTTTTTCTTTTTTTTTTTTAACATAAATGTCAAGTAATCGGGACGCCATAAGGAGCTGCAGGCCCCTCCTACATTGGCGCCATTTTGGGGCGAGGTCGGGTGGGTCCAGTGCACAGTCTAAGTCTTTCCACTAACTAGCTGCTGGACCAGAATCCCTTTCGGTAGTTCGAGAACTTTTCGTTAGCGTCAGATTGCGTCAGCATGACGTCACCACGATCTCGCAGCGATGCCGTGATCCATCCTCAGGGCGGGACAGCAGGCAGGTCTCGCTGTCGCCGCCTTGAATCAGTCTCTTTCATAGCATCTGGCGGAGGCAAGGTGGTTGTCGCCCGGGGCAAAGAACAATGGCGGCGGCTTGCCCTCACCGGAAGTCCGCGGGAGTCGAGTGCCAATGACTCCCGCAGACTCTGCAAAGCTGAGGGGGCGTTTTGTCAAGGGTGGGGCCCACGCCCAAGCAGACAAGCTTTCGAGTCCAGAACCGTCTCACGGTGGGCTAGGCCTGGATCCAAAGAACTGACCGCCGGAGTCCAAAGGCAGCAGCAGCAGCAGCTCTTCGTTACGGCCACCGGGGTGGGTCCCCCGATCATTCTGCTGCGGGGACCCACCTCTCGAGTCAAACGTTAATGGCAATATTGGTGCAGAAAGGAACCCGCGCCTGGGTGGCTGTCCGGCAGGTCAAGACGTAAATGGCTGCCTTGCTGCAGCTGGTCGGTGAGTGCAGGGGCGCCCACTCGTCTGGGCGGCGAGTGAAGTGGCTGGGTGCAACTCAGCTGGCCGGCGAGTAAAATGGCAGGGAGCAACTCAGCTGGCCGGCGAGTAAAAATGGCTGGGGTGCCCTCATCTGCTGGTGAGCCTCCACCTGGGGAGGCGGGGGAGGCCCGTCCACGTCGCTTCCCCCCGCCAGGGCACCCTTCGTTATTGAAGGAAGAAGAAGAGAATGGGAAGATCCGCACGACGTGGCAGGCCCACCTCGGCGTTGCCAGGGTCTTGGCGCCGCGTGTGGCTTCCGGACTATTCGCACAGTTGTCCGCCACTGATGTCAATGGATTTTTGCATGGCTTTTATAGCCCAAGGCCGACTAAAAGGACCGCCCAAAACAGGCCAATGTTGCAACTTCGAGGAAGGAGAGGCGAGGACGGTGTCACGTGGACGTAAATGCTTTGGGATGCAGGTCGCAGCAGACTGTCATGTAAATAGTTGTTTAAAACGTGTTTTAACCTGTTCACCTTGTCGGAATGTTGTTATACCTATAAGTTATTAAAATGTTTAATCATACTACTTTGTTGGAGTGTTGTACATGTTTGCAATCTAGTTACAGTGTAATCGGAAAATGGCATAGTCCAATTGTGCGTGATCCTAGTCAAGTTCGGTGACGTCGATGGTGGGTATCAACAGACTTCCGGTTGTGTGGGATTTCGGTCGTGTTTACTGGGCGGGGTGGGTGGTAGGGCAGACATGTTTAGGCAGCGAGAGCGATGGAGCCGGGCTAACTCGTGGCCGTCTTGACCGTGAGCTTGGCTCCTTCCCGTAGTTCCATATATCCCACAAAGGGCTATTTCCTAGCGTTAATTTAGTTTTGTAGGGTCAAAAAGGATCCCACCAGTGGCCACTGACTCTCGGGGTCCCCCTTTGTATATTTTATGCCATAGCTTGCTACAAACTACGGCGATTAGTTCGTATTAGTGAACATGTCCTTATTAGGGGTGCCTTCCAGAGGAGCCGGATGGTTCACCTCTAATAAGCGGTCCGGGCAGAACCAACTACCAATCAGTGGGGAGAAGATAGGCATGACGGGTTTCAACGGGGACAAAAGTCAGCACTACCTATCCTTTCACTGCTTGCAAAGACTAGACAGAATATCTCTATTCCTCGTTATTTGTAAGCAGAGAATACCTCCAAAGAACCAATATCGAACAACTAGTGTTCGGACAATCAATCAATCAATGGGGAGATAAAGATAGGCACGACGGGTTACAACGGGGACAAAAGTCTGCGTTACCTACCATTCACTATTTGCAAAGACTAGACAGAATATTTCTATTCTACGTTATTTGCAAACAGAGAATATCTCAAAGAGCACTATTCTTCAAAACAATCAATGTTCGGACAATCAATCAGTGGGGAGATAAAGATAGGCACGACGGGTTACAACGGGGACAAAAGTGTGCGTTACCTACCCTTCACTATCTGCAAAGGGAGAGAGAGTGTGTTTCTACTCCTCCCCGTTTGTAGACAGCGAATATCTCAAAGAGAACAATTAATAAGCAATACTAGTATTTTTCTATCAATCAATCAATTGTTTCGCAATTTGTCGTGTTTCACGATCTTACCCGGACCGTGTGGACAGTTTCTCGTCTTCCGCCTCCAGCGCCCGATCGTCCTCTACTCTCCGTATTTGCCGCGGCACTCCTGATGGTTCCCAGTCAGGACCGTAGATCACTCGAGAGAGGTCTGCTCGGAACCAGTGAAGTTCGGATGATCGGCTGCCAGACGAGGGTCTATCGGGCAGGAGCTCTCCCGATCGTTGCAGTCGTTCACTCTGTCGTCGGGACCTCTCCCACTGGATCTACGTGTCGCTGATGGGCCCCACGCTTGGGACGCCAATTGTTAAATGGTAGCGGCAGTTTCAGTCGATAACCTTTCAAGTATTGCCCGGCGGTAATCGCCTCTCATACCATTCGATCATTTACCAATGAAAGAGGCAGGCGCCGGAGACTGGAAGGCAGGAAACAAAGTTTTTATTCCGTCGGAGCAGAACACATCAGATCAGACAGCAAGGTATCGTCACGAGGTGCTCTAACTGCATCTCTGAGGCCTGGCCTCTTATACACAGGTTTATGACTTTATTGCAGGTTTATCACACATGGCACATTCTTGAGATCACTTTGATGTATGAAAGAACATTCTCAGAATCCCCACTTCGAGCTCGTTCCCACACATATCTACAGTGGAAGTCCCCACCCCACCCACAGTAGGAGATGGCTATCACACAGCTGGACATTCCGCCAATTCCCGGGGGTGTGTGCAACCGGTCGGGTCTCAGGGGGTGAGGGCCTTGATCTGCTGTAATCCCTCTGATGTGGGGTGTTTTCCTTACAGCAGGGGCAATAAACTGCATCCGTAGGGCTAGGTGATGGCCTGGGATCGGTTCGGATAATCGGGCGCGGAGGATGGGGGTTATCAGGAAGGATGTATGACCATGTATGGGATGAATGGAGGTGTTGGTCAGGCAGGGGGTGTGATTCCATGGCAGGGTCGCACAGAAGGAGAGGGTTTATGGCCCGTGTATGAGAGAGCGGGGGTGGCCGGCGCGCGGGGTATGCTTGCAGCGCCAGGGGAACGCGCTGGCGATCGACAATGAGCGGGGGAGAGAGTGGGGTGCCTAAAATGGCGGCCGTGCGTTCGCTGTGCGTGGCACTGGGGAGAGGCAAGATGGCGCAGATAATGTTCAGTTACAAGCTAAATTTCCACATGGCTGGATACAATTGGACTACAAATCATCGCTCACTACGTTAACATATGTGACCTATTGTACACTAGTATGCAACTGTTAAGCCAATAAGAGTTCCCATGCCAGGCTATGTACTCTGTAACTGATTGCCCCAAGGTGACATTAACTCTACGCTTAGCTCACTATGCAATATTTGTACCTCCGCCAGGTCGGTTAGCCAATTTATTTAACCGATAGCACTGTAATACTTGTAAAACTACTCATATATCTTTATCCAAGGTGCATTGATGGAATCCTGTACTTCTACCCCTCTGTTCTGTATCTTTTATTTATTTTGGCCCACATGCATCAAAGCAAAAGCCAGTCGCAAACGGGCAGATTCTCAGAATCTGCCCCTTTGCGACTGGGATTTTTGCATTTGGGATGCATCATCCCAAATGCAAAAATCGCAATTTAAGGAATCTCTAAATTGCGATTCCTTAAATTGCTATTGCATTTAAGGAATCCCAAATAGAGATTCCTTAAATGCAATGCATGAAAGTTTAAAAATTAGCGATTTCGCTAATAGGGGGAGCAAATTACCATGAAGTTGAACTTCATGGTAATTTGCAAAAACTTTGAAAAATGCACTAAAGTGCATTTTTCAAAGTTCCATTTTACACACACACATGCCCTTGGGGCATGTGTGTGTGCAAGATGTATTCATATGCAGATTTCAGGGGTGCAACAGGGTGTCTTTTTGACGCCCTGGCACCCTTGAAATAGCATGAGCAATTTGCGATTCTCTAATTGAGATTAGCAAACTGAGAAAGTCTTCCCATTCATTCCTATGGGCCTCTAGGCCCATAGGAATCAATGGGGAGGTATTCCTTAATTGCGACTCGCAATTTGCGAGTAGCAATTAAGGAATGTTTAGAAATCGCTATTTTGTAAGCGATTTCTACATACATAGCCTTTTGCTATTCCTTATTAGCGAATCCTTATTTTTCGCTATTAAGGAATCGCAAATGGCATTGTTGATGCATGTGCCAGTTTGTGTCTAAAAAAACCCATAAAGCTTTTGAAATAAAAAAAGACATTTCAACTAATGAAGGCACAATATCCTAATTTTTAAAAAAAACTCCTGCTGGAGACTCAATGCAGTTTGAAACCCTCTGTGGGTCCAAACCTTTTAAGTCTTTCACTGATCCTGCTTTGGCTGTCCAACAGCTGCTGCCAGTTGCACGGCCACAGCAGGTAACTGGCAAACATGAAGAGCAGAAGCTATGAAAGGAGGCTTAAATCAGCCCTGATTCACTCTCGGATCTCCCAACCTTCTTTTCTTCAGACACAGGAGCTGATGAGACTTCCCCCTTCCCTTCTTCTATATCTCCTGTGACATAATGAACCACAGGAGGAGAAAGGCAGGAAGATTTGCTGTGTGCCTCATCCACTTCCTGTCTCCTTCCCCCAATCCACATGGTGCGGTAGAGGCTGTAAATAACAGCATTGAAATGTTGATGGTATCAGGTCATTATAATTGTTCATAGCCTGATACTGCAACATTTCTTAAATGGATAAGTCATGTCTTCAGTTTTCTAATATGTACCTGGGCAGGGTTCACTGAGTTCTTCTATGTGGAACTCCGTGAAGTGCTGAAAAAACTCTGCTGCGCTCCCAATAGTTCTGCTAGTGGCGAAGTGTGGTAAGTCGCATTGTGCTGATGTTTAGCACCAGAAGTTTGTCCCATGCTGTAAAATCAGTGCGAATGGCAGGATGTGCAGTGCAAGAGGGTGCTGCTTCTTCCGGACACTCAAATAGATTTTCTACTCGAGCAGTAGCTTACTCAACTCAAGCGGCAGGTTTCTCAATGCAAGAGGCAGCGACCTGCCACATCCACCCACGTTGAGAAACCTCGCCAGGAGGTGGTCTAGCCTATGATTTTCCTCGCTCGCCAACTTAATCTTGGCGAGCCGTGAGAGAGGAAAAACCCGGCTTCACAGAATTTTTGGGAACTCCGCCTGAGCGTTGAGTGCGCAAAACTCCGTGAACTCTGCCGGCAGAGAGGAATACATCGCCCACCCACTAATATTTATTTGATTATGTTATTTTCTAAAATGCCAGTATATCACCTTGTATTTTCCTCAGACTGCTTTTACATACAATCTAAAGTGCCTCAAACATTAGTGCAATAGAAATGATTATTGGTGGAAAGTTGCCTTGTGTGCAGCACTGAAACAGCACTGTGTCATGTAGTCTGCAACTCCTGATAGAGAATTCGAAGTGCAATTAACAGGGTTGGAGCAGTGCAAATACCCTAAGTCAGGTCAACTGAAGTCATTAAAATAGCTTGACATGACTTTGTGTGAAATTCTGATACTAAATGAAAACAGGTACAAACAAATGTATAATACATATTATTTCTATGCATTATTCCTGTAATTGTCACAAAATTACTCATATTATAAGAGTGTGCCATGAATACAAAATTCACACAAGACACTGATTGCATGCTTAGTGTAATGCAAACAAGATATATGTAGTGTGCACATTACTGATTACAGCACTGAATCCCTATACGTAGACAATATAGTGCTGTGTAATGATTTGCCTTGCTGTTTGCGAAATACAACGCTGTTGATTTCTGTGCAGTGTTGGCTGCATGAATGTTGCTAACCCTCTGCCTCGGTTCGGTGCTCGTAAGTACTTTGAAATGGGCCTGAGGCAGTGGTGCGATGGAAAATGATAGGGCCGCCCTGCAGAATGGGGTGAAGGGCCCTGTAGTAATGGTGTATCTCTTTAAGAGATTTTCCATGATTAGAATCTTTATAGGTAACCAGAATGTCATGATATAAATAGTAGGTCGTTAGTCATTTGTACCTGCCTGTCTCTTGAGAGCTGCATCTATCTTGTATACTTAGCTGTTGGAATAAATCTTCCATATATTCTAACTACTCAACCTTCTTATTATTCACTCCATGCTGATCCTGCGATATTGCTACACAATTTTGGCGACGATTTTAGGATAAAAGTATTTTTTTTCACTCATCGTGAGAATTGTGTCTTTCCTGCACGATTCTGTCGCTACAAGGAATTGAAGCCTCTGCTATCGGGAACAAACAACAGCGATGATTGGCATGTTTGCCAATTGAAGATATCATCTGAGAGCGCTATACTCTGCTGTTTTCACCGTTACAGAGCTTCTAGAAATCGTACTGTTTCTCAATGAATGACTTTCCCGATGTGGTGCTAAGTGGTGATTTGGAAATTTTACGCGCTACTTCGACGTTGAGGTAAGCTTAATTTCAATTATAAATTCCACTTAAGCGATAATCCACCCCACGTGCGCAATTGGCTCACCGTTATATGCTGCAGCAAGCGCACTTCATTCTCCACGCATTCATATGTCGCCATCTCAGTGATCGTCTATGACGTATCGGATCAGGAGCGATCCCTTGTCATCGTGAGACGTCACCACATTGCGTTCAACACGTATTGCAGCCATCTTGTTTGTCTATTGTTGCCATGACAGCGCGTCAATGATCTAAACGCCGCGCTGGGATTTGCGCATTCAACTTCACCAATTCTGCAGCATTTTCAGCGCGCGTTACAGGAAATAACGGCGCGCTGCATCCTCGACCTGTCTACACTCACGAGAGCAATACTTTTGGGTTGTGGAAGGTATTTACCTCATTGATTTTTTTTATTTACTCTTCTTTCAATAATTTCACAGGAAGAAAGTATGCAAGGTGAAGTGGGACAGTTATAACAAATGTAAAAGTACTGGCAACGGCGATTTTGTTAAAAATAAAAACCTTTATACATTTCCAGCACATGTGAAAGTTTTGGCAGCTCTGGATATTTGTTAAAAAATATATATATATATATATACAGGCTGAGTATATCAAGATAGCGACGTAACACACATGTGCACTCCTCATATTCGTGAAGTAAAGTACTCCAAGATTTTTTTTTGAGGATATGTGTGTTTCATGAGGTCAAAGTACTGAACATTCTACTGGTGCAAAACATTTCTTTGAGGAAGAAGAGAAGGTTTTTATTCTAAATCAATCTTCGTTTATCACATTTTGGTGTAGTCTGGTTCATAGGAGTTTTGACTGTTTCGGCATTAAGTTGTCATGCCAACCAATTCTTCTGTCAGTAATCCAAGGGATAACACTACTGGTGATGGAAATTTTTCAAGTCCACACATTAATTCCCCGAAGGAGTTTTTACCCACTCCTGGTGAACCGGTAATAGCATGGTTGGACTGGAAAGAATACTTCTTCAACTATATCGCGAACTTAGAAGACATCAGTGGAACATTTTCTCCAGAAAGGAAAAAAAGAATGTTATTGTACTCTTTAGGTCCTGAGGGTTTACGTGTATTTAGTGAATTGCATAAACATGATAGGACAGAGGGAGATTTAGATGTATTTAAGTCAGCGATTTTAGATCTTGATGATCATTTTTCTCCTTCAGTATGTATTGCTGTCACCAGGAATTTTTTTTTCCACAGGAAACAAGATAAACATGAAACAATTGAAGAATATGTTTCCGCGTTAAAAAAGTTAGCGAGTAAGTGTAGATTTGCACAGCTACATGACGAGTTCATTCGTGACCAGGTAGTCATGTACACTAAAAATAAAACCCTGCAAGATAAATTATGGGTAGAAGGGGAAAGTTGTCTTAAAGACATCGTTGCTATGGTCAAGAAGGCTGAGCTTTCAGAACGCTGTGCCAAAGCTACGCTAACTCAATATAGAACGATCACAGGGGAGGTGGTAGGGAAAATCACTGGGAAGAAAGTAGTGTACAAAAATCACAAAGGTACAAAGTATGAAAAAAGCACACCAGATTACACAGGAAAAAAAGCAGACAGCGTAGAAACAAAGAGATTTAGCAATTTGATTTGTTATAGATGTGGGAGTTACTCACACTCTGCAGCATATGAGAAATGCCCAGCTAAGTCGGCCAAATGTTTGGAATGTGGTCTGATCGGACATTTCTCTAGAGTATGTAGACGCAAACCCAAGAAGAACTCCAAAGGGAAGGTTAAATGCATACAAGAAGGGGATGACGGTAGCTCGTCAACTGCTGGCGAAACTGAAATACAGGTGAACTGTGTCCAAAAAAAGAAGGTGGTACTAAACATCACAGGTAGCTCGTCCTCTAAACCTTGGTGCCATGTCTCCCTGGGAGGCATTGTAGTGCAATTAGCAGCCGATTCGGGCTCTCCATTTACTATCGTGTCACAAGACGTATGGAAAAGCCAAATTGTTAACAAGATTGGCGAGTGGTTAGAGCCTAATGATGTGTCAGCGGAAAGCTTTACAGGAGATAAGATCGATGTTAGGTTTTAGAAGTCTCATTTTCCGATTTAAAGAAAGGCAAGCTGTGGGAAAGTTATATATTGCCAAAGAGGGTCCGTCTGTATTGGGTTGGAAAGATCAAAAGTTATTTGACATTATTTTAAATCCCAATAGTAAAGAACAGGTTTTGGTTTCATGTGATGGGGAGGACACTAAGAAGTGGGTGTTACAAGATTTTCCTGAAGTGTTCACTATTAGCATGGGTAAATTAAAAGGATTTACTCATCAAATTGATTTAAAGGAGGGGGCTATCCCCAAGATACACAAAGCAAGAAACATTCCACTTATTGTCAGAGATGAGGTTAAAGGCGAACTTGAAAACATGTTGGATAACAATGTTATTGAACCCGTAGAGGCTGCTGAATGGGTTTCTCCATTAGTCGTAGCACGAAAATCTAATGGCAAGGCCCGTTTATGCGTGGACTTAAGGTACCTCAATGATAACATCTTTGTAGACCAATTTCCTCTGCCTAGGATTGAGGAGATGCTATCTTTGACACGGAATGCAAAGTGGTTTTCCACTTTGGACCTCTCTGCTGCATATCACCAAGTGGTATTGGAGAAAAGTAGCAGACAATTCACTACCTTTTGTACACCTTACGGGTGTTATAGATTTAAACGAATGCCATTTGGGTTGGCATCAGCCGCTGCGGTATTTCAGAGGTTGATGTCAAACCTTTTCAGTCACATTCAGGAAGTTACTTTCTTTCAAGATGATATCTTGATTATGGGAAAAAATAAGATACACCATGATACTGTGCTAAGAGAAGTTTTGACCATTCTCAAAGATAATGGGTTAGTGGTTGAAGGCAGCAAGTGCAAATTTGCTGAGAAATCAGTCACTTATTTGGGTCACGAGATTGGGTGTGGTGGTATTAAACCTAAAAGCAGTCTAGTAGAAGCCATTCGTAATGCTCCCCTGCCAAAATCTAAGGATAAACTTAGATCTTTTCTTGGTTTGGCAGAATTTTATTCAAAATGTGTTAATAATTTTGCCCAGAAAACATATGAAATGCGTACACTCATGAAAAACAAAGCTATATTCTTGTGGACTGATGCATTGCAAAATTCGTTTAATAGCATTAAAGAAGCCATTGCTCATGCGCCCACCTTACAAGGTTTTGATCCACAGGCATATACCATTGTTACAACAGATGCTAGTGGAACTGGCCTTGGAGGTGTATTATCGCAAATGTCAGAACAAGGTAAAGAGGTGGTAATAGCTTTCGCTTCTCGCTCTTTGTCTCCAACGGAAGAGAAATACTCGGTAATAGAGCAAGAGGCATTAGCTTGCGTGTGGGCTATGGAACATTTTAGAAAGTTTATTTGGGGCAAGAAATTTCTGTTACGTTCTGATCATAAACCTCTAATGAAATTACTAACAACAGAAGGTCTTTCTAGAGCTTCAGCAAGAATTGCAAGAATGTCGATGCGCCTCCAATACTTCTTTTATGAGGTCCAATATGTCCCTGGTGCAAAAAATGTCATAGCTGATTTCCTCAGCAGACTTTCTCTACCAATGAAGGAGGTGGAGTGTGATCCATGGGGTGAGTTTTCCGTAGCAGGTGTGTTTGATGACACATCTGGTTTACGTAAAAATGACTGGCAAGAAGAGTGTGACAAGGACGAAATCTTATCTATGGTTAAAAACAAAGTCATCCATGGTTGGTCTAATGATTGCACATCTAACACCAATCTAAGAGCGTTCTGGGAAATTCGTGATGAACTGAGCTTGGATGGAGATTTTGTATGCAGAGGAGAAAAAATTGTACCCCCTTTAGGTATGAGAGAAAAAATTATTGTTATTGGTCACGAAGGTCATCCTGGAGTTTCTCGCACAAAAAGAAACATTAAAGCACTTTACTAGTGGCCCAGGGTTGATTTAGAGATAGAAAGGTTTGTGCGAGCTTGTATCAATTGTGAGTGTTCGGATAAGGCACAGAAGACACTCAACCCTCCCATGTCTTCACTTCCTTGCCCTAGTTTACCCTGGCAAGAGGTTGCTCTAGATATTATGGGACCGTTAGTGTGGCAAGATGGAGTCACCAAGAATATCTTTGTGTTGGTGGATTTGTTTTCCAGATGGTTGGAAGTTGAGGTTGTCACTAAAGTAAATACAGAAAACAGTTATTAGTTTCTTAGAAAAGTGTTTTTTAAGAGAGGGTTTTCCGGCCTCTATATTGACAGACAATGGGGTTCAGTTCAAATCTGATTTGATGAGGGATTTCATGAACAGCACGGGTATTGAGCAGAAATTCACAGCTTTGTATCACCCTAGAGGAAATTCAGTGGTAGAAAGAGTGAACAGGGTCTTAAAGGGTATCCTACAATTGGCAAAAAAAGGGAACAAGAATTGGGATAATGAACTTAATAAATTAATTTGGTCGTATAGAATTACTATCCATGATACTGTAGGGGAGAGTCCATTTGGTTTAATGCGAGGTAGATTCCCTCATTGCAAGATTAATCCAGGATGGATTGGTAAAACAAAAAAATATGAATGGGATTCTGAACAAGTGAGGCAATCCATTATCAATTCACAGTATAAAAATAAATTATATTTTGATGCCAAACACGGCACTAGAGATGTTTGCGTGAAGGTGGGGCAAAGCGTCAGAGTAAAACAAGTTAAAAAATCTGGCAAAATGCAGTCAAAATGTTCTGAACCTAGAACTATCACTAAGGTCATAAGGAATACGGTGCAACTCGATGATGGCAGCATTCATCATATGAGTTGCAATGCATTTTCTACAGATAATGGAATTAATAAAAAGTATGTTTTGGAAAGGAGAAGAGATTATTGGTGGTTAGATATTTTTCCGTCTCTTGAGGAAAGTAACGAGATGTTGGGCAGTACAGCAGCGGGAGGTGATGCACCTAGTTTACCATCAATGCAAACACCTCGGTCCTCATTGGTGCATTCACCTCAAGCGTTGCAGATGTTGCATGATGGAGCAGGTGCTGAAGTTCCTCGTGTACAAGATAGCATCTGTGGTCAAACATCAAGTAATTTTGAGAATACTGAAGGTCGGCATCAGGAAGGTATTAGAGAATTGGACACGCAAGACAGTAGGGTGTCCTATGACTCTTCCATTGAGAACAAATCTAGCAAATGTGGAAGACCAATAATCACTCCCAAGAAGTTTGAAGATTTTGTTCGTTTTCAATTACTTATCCTTATGTATATTCACATGTAATTTTATTTCTTTGTTGTTGTCATCCTTATGCGTAATAGTATTGTCAGGAATGTTAAATTGTGTTAAGAAGGGAGATGTGTAGTAACGGTGCATCTCTTTAAGAGATGTTTCATGATTAGAATCTTTATAGGTATCCAGAATGTCATGATATGAATAGTAGGTCGTTAGTCATTTGTACCTGCCTGTCTCTTGAGAGCTGCATCTATCTTATATACTTAGCTGTTGGAATAAATCTTCCATATATTCTAACTACTCAACCTTCTTATTATTCACTCCATGCTGATCCTGCGATATTGCTACAGGCCCCTTAGGCTCCCATACTTCACAGAGATGCATAGACCAGGGGCTCCTCATATTTTGACCTGTGTGGCCCCTCCCACTGAATCATTACTGGAATCCTGGGAACAGTGTCGAGTCTGAGGAAGCTGGGGCCGCCACCCTAAGCAATTTGTATTATTTGCACCTCAAAACAACACACAAAAAAATGCAAAAGCAAGTATACACCAAACAGACGCTCAAATATTGTGCTTCTTTATTTGTATGTACTTTATTAATTACAATTTATCCATTTTAATTTTATTATAATAGGAAAAATAGTCCCAGACACAATCGGGATTCGCGGACCTAGGGGAGGGGGGGCTCCTCACACAACAGGTTTTAGAATCACTGGCATTACCGTAGGCTGAATGGGGCCCCTGGAGAATGGGGGCCCCTTTCACCACAGGGGCTGTATGGGATTGTGGTACGCCTCTGGCCTGATGGGTTTCAAAAGGGGTTACAGGAGTTTATGGCGAGTTCAATACTTTACAAACACACCCTACAGATTGTCTGCAGTGGTGTAAGAGCGTCCTTAGGATAAACAAAACGCGAAATGTGAAAACTACTTCGATTTACCGCTTTTGAAAGCCCGACATTCACAAAATGAACTTGAGAGCCAAGAACTTGAACTGTAGCAGGAATAAAGAGATGAGGGACACAGGTGTTTGGCGTCTGGCCCGTAAGACTAATTGCTCGTTCAAACAATTATGCCTTCTCTGTTCATTTTCTGGCCAATATGTTGAAAAGCTGTTTAAAAGTCCTGGCGGTATGAATCTTTAACGGAGATGTGGTACAATACGGATGTTTATTGAAACAAAAGCTGTGTCATCACTTTTCTGCGCGATGCATATAAAGCTGCACAAACAGGAGAAAACACTTGTGCATGATCGCGGCAATTACGCAGAGATTACAGCAGGTGCGGTGCAAAGCTGATATTCTTTTTTTCTCTTCCTCCAAAGGATTTCAACACATTGATCTCCATCCCCCCGTACCCAGGGGACTTCCTGCACCCCGTGGTTTACGCATGCACTGCGGTGATGCTGTTGTGCCTGTTCGCTTCCATCATCACCTATATTGTACATCACAGGTAAGACCGTGCCTGCCGGCTTGCTTCTCCACGTTGCATCCCTTTGTTGACACAATACGGTGCTTAGGCAGTCAGTCATTGGTAAGTCTCTGATGTATATGGCCACAGTCTGCAGAATGGCGCTGCGAGTGCGAAATGCCTAAAATTGATAGTCGCCGTGAGCAGCCTGGGGCAGCCATTCCTTGCATTATCTTTGAACGTGACTCATTTATCGCTTGACATAAATGCAAACCTCTAGGGGACATTCAATTCGTCCACTCGGCTTTTGGGCCTAAAGACTGTACTGCATAAAACGTGTTGGGAGGCCTCTGCTTGCACAGATATAAGAAGGCAATGGCACGGTGAACGTAAGTACCAGGCCGTGTGTCGGGTGTAATGTACCGTGTTCCTTCCTACCACAGCACCATGTTCAAAGAATGGCTATTGGTCTGCCATGCCACAGGAATACCCTGCCTCACCCCGCCACCCAGCCGGGGATCAGTTCTAGACCAATGACAAGCGTGAATCCGCAGTCTTCCGAAATAAATGACCTTTCTGAGGCAAGAGTTTGATAATATCCTTATCCATATCCCTGCAATCTGCTTGCATTTCAGTCGCATTTTTGGGAGCTGTCCCCTTGCCACCTTGTGATAGAGTTCAATTGAAGGTACAGCCATTGTTACTGTGTATTTACTACTTGTGCCATAAGGTTTATTAGTCGTTTGACTAGTTTGGAAGTTTGTGCAACACAGCCATTCTTGAAAGATTGTATTGTATTGTAATTCCATTTATATAGCGCTTACTACAACTGGAGAGGCGTTGAAGCACTTTTTTGGCGAGTAGCACGCTTCTCTGGAACCCATAAAGGATTAGTGGTGAATTAGTATAGTGAAATATGAAAGTAATGTGAGCGGTGGATAGGTTAGTCAGTCATTTGGATTTAGAAGGATAGCGGAGGGATAGAAGAGGGAAAAAGGTTTGCATTTATATAGCGATTGCTTCACCGATGGGGTGTTGAAGCAATTTTTGGGTGAGTAGCACGCTACTCTGGAACCCATAAAGGATTAGTGTTGAATTCAATTAGTATAGTGAAATATGAAAGTATTTTGATTAGTGGATAAGTTAGTCAGTTATTTGGATTGAGAAGGGTGGCGGAGGGATAGGAGAGGGAAAAAGGTTTGCATTTATATAGTGCTTGCTACCACTGATGAGGTGTTGAAGTGCTTTTTTGGCGAGTAGTATGCTACTCTGGAACCCTTAAAGGATTAGTGGTGAATTAGTATAGTGAAATATGACATTTGAGAAGTAGACATGTAAGTCTGTTATTTTCATTGAAAAGGATAGTGGAGGGATAGAAGAGTGAAGAATTTAGACTTTTTTTGGGGGGTGAGGTCATAGCAGTAGGAGGAGGCTTGGGATCAGTAAAAAGGGATGTAGAGCGGAAGAGTCAGAGGGAAGAGATTAGAAAGGCTTCTTTTGGGGGATCAGTATAGTAAAAGAGGTGTCAGATGATGCAAGAAGGGGTAGAGTAGGGGAGAGTCTAGAAAGAGTTATTTTGGGCATCATAGTAGTGGTATGGGATTTGGGATAAGTGAGAGAGTGGATGCAGAGGATATATTGATAGAGGTATAGGGTGAGAAATATGGTAGTGCATTGGAAAGAGTGATAGAAAGAGGTTTGAGATGAGTCAGAGAGTTGAGGTAGAAGATATATTGAGAGAGGTATAGGGTGAGAATAGGGTAGTGCATTGGGTATGCTATATTAGAAAAAAGTCATACATATATAGATCCATAAGTACATGGAAAGTATATAGATGCATTAAGAAAGTAAGTATATGTAGATTAAAGATATTGATAAACGTATAGGGTGAGCAATAGGGTATTGTATTTGAAAGAGTAGTAGATAGAAGTTTTGAGATGAGTCAGAGAGTTGAGGTAGAGGATATATTGAGAGAGGTATAGGGTGAGAAATAGGGTAATGCATTGTATGCTTTTTTCGGGAAAAAGTAATAAATATATAGATCCAAGTACATGGAAAGTATCTATATATGCATAAACAAGTAAGTATATGTAGATTAAAGATGCATTAGATAAACTCAGTTTTTCAAGTGTTGTTGTACTTAAAAATGTATTTATTTATTTAAAAATATAATTATTGTACAAGTTTTTACAAAGTATTACACATATATAGGTACATATCTATAATACAAATACATGCTTATATACAGAGGGCTATGTTGTATATTTATGTTTACGTATGGTGCTTATGTGGGGAAGAGCAAATTCTTGAGTAGTTTTCTGAAGATAAGGTGGTTGTCCGTGGATCTTATGTTGGGGGTAACGAGTTCCATAGTTAGCTGCTTGAACAGAGAAGGATGTGCCACTCACGTTTTTTATCTTGTATCTTGGGATTTTGAAGTGAGGTGCCACTCTAGAGTGGAGGTTCCTTTGTTGAATGTGCTTGGTGATTTTATTCCTGATGAAGAGCTGTCCCATTCCATGTATCGCTTTATGGGTGATACAAAGCAGCTTGAACATGGATCTTCTGGCAACCAGTGACCAATGCAGGGCTTTCAAGGCAGGGTAGATGTGGTCTCGCAGTTTGATATGCAAGAGTAGTCTGGTAGTCGAGTTCTGAATCTGTTGTAGTCTTTTCATGGTTGTTAATGGTGATCCGTGGTAGAGGCTATTGGCATAATCAAGTTTGGACAGAACAAGGGAGATGGTAGATTGGACCTTGTGTGGAAATCCCAAATTGTGGAATATTATTTGGACTGAGAGCAGGGCTGGACTCGCAGAGTTTTTATAGTAACAAAGCTTGATCTTGCTAGTTTGTCCACTTGGGCATTGGACAAAGATGTGCAAGCCCTAATTAGGGGGTCTAAATGGGGTGGGCTGAATGAGTACTTTGGGATGCAAGACGTCCTAAAATCCTTCACAGCTGTAATCTCTAGGCATTTTGGCAGATGTAGGCAAAGTACATTTATGCCTCCCACTCTCCCCCTTCACTTTGCTCTCTCAGTCAGGGCCAGACTGGGAGCCCAAAGCAGCCCTGGCAAGTTTGTCGGACCAACCCTGCAATGTGCATAGTAAGTGAGCCTGACCACTACAAGGGCAGTGGGGGGGGGGGGGGGGGAGGGGTGTGCAAGTATGAAACACTGGCTGGCCTTGGCGGCTGGAAACAAAAGTGAGTGGATTATGCTGGCTTGCTGTTTTTGCTACTGGGTGCTGATATTGCAGCTCCTCTGCAAAACCGGTCCACAGTAACAAAACCGGTCCCCACCCTTCCAGCCCCCGGGGAAATGCCTCATGCCAGGTACGGCCAATACGGCCCTGCTCTCTGTCCATATATAAACTGCACAGCCCACACCTCACAAACAACATTTGTGGAAGGTGGGATATGATGGACAAGAGCTTCTTTTTTTAAACTTCCAGAAGGCGAACCCTGCCGCATTTAGAGCAAACGCCCACTTCTGTGCATTTTACCAAATTCTAAGGGGAGCTGTTTTTTCAGCACCCACACTTCTCTCACATGAGGAATAAAAAATAATTAGAAAATGCTGAGAACTCATTGCTTAAACACTGGGCTTCTGAATCCACTGCTCTGCTGTCTATTGAATCTCTGTGCCATATCCCCGCGTGCATTCCCTGTTTCCTACACGTTTTAATCAAAAAGAGGGTGCAACTAGGCACATACAATGATCGCACCTTTTCAGACACTTTCCAGGAATGCGGCATCAGTGTTCGAAAATGAAGTGTTGGAGCTGGAAAAGTTTGATCCCTGTGAAATCATCGCAGGTCTTAGAGCTACTAAATAAATGCTTTCACACTGTATTAAGTAGGCAAAGGGGTTTTTCGTAAGCAGCCTTTAACACATTTTATATGATATGTAGCTCTCAATATTGACATTCAATACTTTATAGGTCTGGTACAACTATGTTTGATGTCGGTCAGAGCTTTTGAACTCAATACATCATAAATCATAAGTAACAAGACACATGGCCTGCTTGGAAGATGCATTTTAATTTTGGTGTTGTGGGAAGGACAGGAGCTACGAATAGTGCTTTTCAAGTGCACTTACAATATTTTTCCCTGCGAATATTTCGGCAGCTAAAAACTACAGAAATGTATGGAGAGGAAATCGCCTAAAATGTTGAAAGGAATTGTGAATTTCTCACACTTTTTGCATACTGATCTCTCGCCCGCGTTAGGTAGGGGATTTGGTGAGCATCTTTTAGCAGAACTTCACAGTTTCCCAAGCTATATTTGCTATGAGAAGCTCAGACTACTTTAGCTGGTGGTTGATGTTATTTAACGTTGGCATCTGATTTTATGAATTTCAGTTTTGTTTAGGACAAAGACGGTTTTTAATAAAGCTGTACTTAAGCACTGTCTTTCTTTAGATGGTGTCTGGAATATTACTTGGCATACGGATTTCTTTTTTCTTAACCTACGACATCAATATTTGTTTACCAAACCCTCTGTAATTACCAAAAAAGTTATATACTTAGGTTAAACGTGTATTCCTAGATTAAAAGCGATTAATGACGGTGATTTTCGAGTTTGAGCAACCCAATGTAAGATCGTATACACTTCTAAAAACTGTTCTCTCGAGTGGGCCTTACCATGTGTGAGTTGAGGCTTCTGTTAACTCGTTTTAGATTCAGCACAGGGCACTCCTTTCTTTCATATGTTCCAAAGGGCTGGGGTCTTCTCGAGCATGCCCTTTATTACATTGTATTCAGACCGCACACACTGCATTTCTGCAGTCATTTAAAACAATGTATATTCGCAAACTATTTTTGATATTGTTGTGAAGAATCCTTTGCAAAATGTAACCCTCTCTAATTTATCATACACATGCTTCTAGAAGCTTATACTTGACTTACGATCACTAGTTTTCCTAATAGCGGTGGGAATATCACGAATCCTAGACAACTATAACTTGCGATTTGTTCATTCAAATGTTGGCTGTTTTAAGACGTATATCATTTTACATGTATTCGTTATTGTTTGGTTTGATTTTCATAACTAAAAACTGAATAAAGATAATGTGATTGAGTGAATAAATCCTTGATTGATTATGGAACTGGTTCAGTAGCACCAGTTCCCCAGGTTATTCCCCATTCACAAGCTCTGCACTTCCAATGCCTTGATATTAGCATTGCATTGCTACATCTGTGTGAGGGAATACCCAGGAGGCACTTCTACTAAAATAGGGGCATATCAGCAAGGCGAGGCGATACAATTATCACCGCTTTTGCGGCCGTTTTCGGCTGAAAAGCGGCGATAGTCTTATTGCCTAATTAGCAAGCTCACGCTAACGCGTGAAAACTTGCGTTAGCGTAGGAATTCCTAACGCTCAGCTTTGCATCTCTAATGAGATGCAAAGTGGGCGTTCCTGACCTGACATGACAGGAGAAATGTCGCTAAGCGACATTTCTCCTATCATCAAGCCCCACGCTATGAAACATAGTGGCAAGAAAAGTAGCGATAACCCCTGTCATCGCTACTTTCCTTACGCCTGCTTCAGGACTGACTTAGCCATGATATCCTATGGAAGGTGGATATCATGGCTAAGTTTGTGAGTCCCTATCATCAAGCTAACGCCACATTGCGTGAGATTATCGCTGGGTTTCCAGCGATAATCTCACGTTAGGCAGTTAGCGTGAGGATTTTTATCGCTTTTGAGATAAGCGTTGCTAATAGCACACTATCTCAGCGATAAAAATCCACGCTAGCCGGCGATAATTATCCTAGCGCTAAGTGTGCTTAGCGATAATTATCGCCGGTTGTTGCTGATATGCCCCTTAGTGAGTAGGCACACAGAGAGTTTTTGGGGCAGCCCTCATCAGCCATTGAGTTGCTGGAATATCATTCACATTTTGTACCATCCCACAGTACAGCACACATAGAACAGTGGAAGATATCAGTCTCCTTCAGCCATTTCTTTGTTGGCATTGTCATCCACATTTTAAATCAGTCCAAAGTATAGCATAGCATTGCGGTGTTTGGGGTGTACGGCATTTTGAGTTACCGAAGCTTGGCCAATTAATGTTAAGAATGCCTAAGAAAGGGGAGTACTGGCCAAAGACAAATTAGTGTGTCTGCAATCACTGCAACAGTTCGCCACACATTGGCCTTCCGGGGAGCAGTTGTATGCAGCACAGGCTGTAGGGAAAAAACGCTTGGCTCCCGCCATACATTGGGAAATTTGTAATGCATTTTCGGTTCTCAGTAGTGGATCAGCGTTGAAGGCACTCACTGACATGGGTCACCAGACTGACTGTATTTTTTGGTGACAATATTCCTCTTTCAGTATCCTGAAAACGTATGACTCTGTACTGCTGTGGAACTTAAGGAGTGACATTTGCATGTGCACCCCCTCCCAGTTGCAGTGGGTCGACGCCAGTAGCCGTATTGAACAATGCTCAGTCTGCCTTTCGTCAAGAGCCCCCCATGTCCAGGCACCTGCTCGACTCCACTCTCATGTCCAAAAGCCCAGCAAGCCACTGTCATTCATGACCAGCAGTCCTGCACAGTGGAAGCCAGGATGTGAATTACAGCCTCTCGCTGCACATTTTTAAATCAGAGCACTTTGTGTGATCGGCATGCTACTGCAGTCATTTGTCAGTGTTGTTCATTTGTGAAGCTCCACCACACAGTAATTACTAGGTTTTATTATTAACTGACCCGATGTTACTCATTTAATTACAATTGGCATGCAGGTGAGGTGAGTGGACGCAGAGGATTTAAATAATTACTGCAAACTGCAGGCAGATTTCAAAAGCTGTCAATGATTCATGTTTAAAAGGTCCTTGTTTGTAACACCCATCCACCTCCCACAAATGTACTACAGTCCAAAATATTACTAGTAACCTTTATAGAACTCAATCCTCAAACAGTTTGACCTTGGGTGTGAAATGAGGTTTGATTTGAGGGGTGGCAGGATATTTGTAGCAGGTCTGAGAAAATAGTCTTTCCAGCCTACTATGATACTCTTCATGAGGGTAATAGTCATATTTTGAAACTATGCAGTACAGACATCGTCCTTTCTTCTGTGAGGATGAGGTAGAAGGAAGCATAGAGAGTCACACGCTGAGTTGACTTGCAGCCTTCTTGCATGGGGGTATCAGGGACCTGTGGGAGTCAAGCCAATCGTTGAAGGTCCAATGAGGTACCGCGGATCAGGACAGTGAGGGATATCCTCTAGAGACGTTACAACGTGGGGTCATGCCGGACATATGAACTTGCCGCAAATTGAAGGGTCAATAAAAGAGGAACGTATTGAATATTTTTATAGCAGCCTCTACTTATTATGGCCGTAAAAAGAGAGAAAAAGGAAGAAGTTTAAAGATATCGATGTGGAAAAAGATTGAGTGATGACACGGATTGTGGTATTTAATTATAAGAGCGATACTGAAGTGAAGTTTGTTCTGCAAAAATGAATTCCTATTAAACCATGGGACAATACAGTAGAATAATAGAGTGAGAAAACGCTATTGGACAAATGAGAACAACTACATAACGACAAACGCGTTAGAGGTACCTCCAGATACCTATACAGTATAAGAAAATCTGTTTTTCCCCTCATCATGCCCGTTCCAAAGTCTCAAAGTAACAGGTGCTGAAGAAGATGGCATACAAAGTGAAATAAGCCATTGTAACGCGCTTTGACCAGCTTGAGTGATACGCCCTAGCTCTCAGCACAGCATCTGAGGGTAGAGTCCCTCACTCCAGTGGTTTCATCTGTGCATGTAGTCTGGTCCTGGGGCGGGTAGTATGTATGTAGAGTGTGAAAGTGACATGGATGCGGAGTGAGAAGAGGTTTGAAAGAGTATGGGGGTTTGTGATTTTGGATATTTTAACTAACTGTCAATATCCACATTTTGGTTCTAATTGATATACACTTTGTATCATGTTTTGTACGGTTTTTGTCTCTCCAAAAAAAAGTATATTTGTAAAATTGGTCACATTTCTAATGGTTTTGTATACAATAATATATAAAAAAATAGATGAATGATTTAAATAATGATGAAAAAGAAATAAAATATGAAAGAAAGAAATAATGGCAATGTGTACAAAAGAGTATTCCTTGGGCCCCAGATATGAGCTTATTAAAGCCAGATGGAAAGAAATATAGGTCTAGAGGGACACGATTTATTTGAAATTTTTGCTTCTTTCCCCCTTTTCCCTGACCTCTAAGTTGTTTTATTTTAGGGGGTTGCCTTACTTCTCCTGGATATCCTGTTTTCTGCACAGAATGATGCTCTAACAGACATCCAAGTCTCTCTGAAGCAGCAGCAAAATGTTAATGGGAGTCAGTATATAAAACAACCATGATGTATAGCTCCAATTTTACAAGGAAGGAACAGTTGGAATTCATGGTTGACTATTGACATTTGAATTTCCGCCGCTAGCATTTCAGCAGACGCAACACCTGCATGAAAAATCTCAAAAAACAAGTTATGCTAAAGAGTTATGGAAGCTGTCTGCACACAAATGTAGAAGCAATAACTGATATGATGCAATGGTGAGACTGCAAGAACTCCAACCTGGGCCTTGTCTTTTACACTAGGGAAACTGGAAAATTAAATAGGGATATATAAAATCTAAGCTCTCACATCATGCTAAAGATACCTGGACATCTCAGTGAACACAGTAAGAGAAAAACTAGACATGTCAAAGTCGCTCATCTGCTTGTAGAACGAGAGATCAAGGGTCTGGTACAAGATAAACTAAAAGTCATACACCATGTCACAGTCCAATTATTCTATCTCCTAACAAGGTCAGTGCACCTGCAACTGTACCTACAATGAGCAATCCAAATTGTGTCTAAAAGTGTATGGTGTTTGGTTCGAGACATCAAGCCTTTATGAGAAGCTGCTTTAGCTTGTCCTTTACAACTGTGAAAGATTGATAATTTATTTTTTCTTGCTCCAGTAATGGACAGACCTGTGGACTAGTGGATGCTTTTTGAAGGTTTAGTCGCCATTGTTGAAAATAAGAACATGCCAAAGGTTCCCCTCTTGTATTCCATTGCATGGACACTTTAAATCTTCCTTTTCTCATTGCCTATTTAACTCTCGTGCTTCTAAAATGCTGAATTTTTCCAGAATCTGACACCTATGTTCCCAAAGTATGAAACACACGTGGGGGGATGCTGGGCCCACATAGCTATTTTGCCATGAAATCTGAATTAGATTTTCCCAATGGCTCATTCAGTTTTCCATTTGGCTTCTTAAGTGTGCTTCATTCATCATGCATGTGGTGGTAAGTCAAAGCTTGACTTTGCCTCTCAGCAGATGCTGTGGCATTGCTTCAGATATCTTTGTGAACTCTTTCTGCAATTGGCTTGAAAAGCATTGCCATCTTTAAAACATCAGAAGAGGCTAGTGGGAGATCAAGACTCATGGCCCACCTTCCCCCACCTACGGCGAGACTGAAAGTGGCCTGAGATCCACCCAGTATAAGCACGGCTGAGTGGAATTCAACTGAGTTCTGGATGAATCTGTGTGGAAATGTATAATATAGGATAGCAAATCTAAATTTTAAGTACAATTAAAATAAGATAAAATAGTAAATATGAAGCATAATATTGAAGAAATGCACCAACCAGAAAATCACAATAAAGAACACACAATGAAGTAAATATACTGTGCTATTAAGTGAGAATAGAACATTTTATAGCATTTGTGACAAGAATTTTTGATTCTATTAAATACACAGAGGTGAGGATTATACTTCTCAATCTTTAGTACTCGTAAAAAAACAGCAGCCAATAAAAAAACAGTAAACACTACATACTACATTTCCCATGAGGCTTTGAACCATGCCTCTAACAAACCAACCCATTAACAGTGGTCATCATATAAAAATAGAGAGTCACCATCTTTCTGCCTCTTTCTTTGTAAAAAAAGCAGTCATTAGAAAAATATATTCCCAACAAAAACAAGCACACAGTTCCAAACTCTCAACGAAGAGCTACCAGAATCCACAAAATAAATCCAGACAGAAATGTGACGTCCACTGCTCCAATGGAAAAGGGTACCAACCGCTTGAAACTACCAAGCCATGAGCCTTAATTGTGTTTCAAATTCGAGCCTGAAAATAGAACATAGTTTGAGTCCCATCATACCATAATTCTGAACAAAAGGGGGGGCAATAATTACGATGCATAAACGACACAATACGATGACAGCTGTGAGACTTTTAATCTTACCTGCCCCAACGGATGGGCTAATCATCGCCTCCGTGTCCTTCATAGAATCTAGAATTCTTGTTGCAAATGCTAGAAACTTTTCTATTCTATGACAGGACCCGAGGCTCCAAATATGCTGGTTCAAAGCCCACCAACAACAGCAGAAGAAACATACCCAATGGGTTTATAATGAAAGATCTTAAAGATGGAGTCAGATGACCCATCTGCAGCATGAAGGATATCCTCCAGTCTAGAACCCATAGAAAAGGCTTTGGAAGCCATGGCCCTCTAGCAAAATGAGCACTATAAACTGAAATATCAATCCCAGCTTCCGACATGACCCAATGAACCCAACAAGCCAAGATCACTGCTGACACTGGGCGGAAAGGTTTTTGGATAGCCAGCAAGTGACCAAGAGGATCAGTTCTATGAGCCAATGTAAGTTCCTAGTAAACTTTTAAACATTTCACAACACATAATTTAGCGTTGTGTGGAAAAGTAGGATAATCAATAGAATTTGACATGGTTTTAGTTTGTTTAGAAATAATAAAAGAAACACCATCAGGAGAAAACAACCTACAGTACAGCAGGCACAGGCAGGAAATTCTATACCAGCGTCATGGGGAGGAGCGGACATTGTGATAATTTTAAAGAAAGGGAAACCACCCACCGAACCAGGCTCGTACAGGCCGATCACTTTAATGAATGCGGACACAAAGATATACTCAAAGATATTAGCCACGAGATTTGCTAGTATAATACACACCCTTGTTAGTGATAATCAACATGGTTTCATACCTAGTAGGGGCACAACTCATCATACGCGGAAGGTCATTACACTATTTGATGTTGGAGAAGTCACAGGAGAACCGATCGCGGTAATGCTCCTAGATGCAGAGAAAGCTTTCGATCGGGTCTCCTGGGACTATCTGTGGCACACCTTAAAGAGAGCAGGGATTAGGGAAGGCTATGTCAGGGCACTGCAGGCTTTGTACATTGCTCCGGTAGCCTCGATCAGAGTAAATGCTGGTTCTACTGCCCCAGTGAAGATAAGACGGGGAACACGACAGGGGTGTCCCTGTTCACCGCTATTGTTTGCAATGTACATGGACCCGTTAATACGTAGGCTGGAGATCAATGAAAGAATAGAACCACTAACTACACGTTTGGGACACTGTAAGATATTAGCATACGCTGATGACGTTGCGGTTATAACACCAAATCCGGCAGAGGCAATAAAAGAGATTGAGATTGAAGCTATTAAATTTGGACGGATATCGGGGTATGCGCTAAATAGCTCTAAAACACAAATAATCAAGAACCAATATGTGCACTGCCTGGATCACAGAGTGGTGGAGTCAGCTGTTTACTTGGGCGTAACTATTACTTCTGCTCTAGAGACTCTCGTGGAAAAAAATATAGCTCCAATAATTTTGAAGGCGAGGAAAGACCTAGATAGGCTGCACAACTTACATCTCTCTATTATGGGCCGTACAAATATTATTAAAATGATGGTTCTCCCGAAATTTTTATATATATTCAGGGCAAATTCCCCTAATGTTTGAGGATAAGTGGTTTAAAACTTTCGAGAATATGATAAATAGATTTATCTGGGCTAAGGGTAAGACGAGGAGGGCATTGAGATTTATGGCACTCCCGCGACATAGGGGGGGATGGGCGTTACCCGACTTAAAACTTTACTATTGGGCAGCTGCCCTGCAGTATATGGCAGGGCTAATTGGGGGGGCAGAATGCGAGGGACAAGGCCCTTTTAGCACAATTGCTATATATGGGTTAGCACTAGGAGCAGCAGCAGAAAATGTATTTTTGAAGCAGATGGATTCAAGTTATTTTAAAAGGACCAGATTTAAGACAGTTACAGCAGCACTTGGTATCTGGAAAGCATTCACAAAGAAATTTGGCATTGGGAGGTACAATCGGTACACAAGAATGGGGCAGAACCCTTTCTTGCCTCAAGACATCTTTTCTGATTCTGTTTTTAAAGAATGGGGGAGGAAGGGAATAAACAAGATTGGTGATATTTTGGATGGACAGGGGATAATGCAGTTTTTGGATATACAATGTAAATATGGATTGGATCCAAGACATTTTTTTAAATACTTACAGGTTAGAAGCTACATGGTAACAAAAAAGGGAGGACAGATAGGATTTAAGAAGAACTCAATCATGGAACTTATTCAGGGAGGATCCGACTGCACAATTAAAAGATTCTATTCGGAACTGATAGAATTTAAGCAGGATGATTTAGAAAAAGGAGCAGAAAATTGGGCACAAAAGCTGGATGTAGGGAAAGAATCTTTTTTTCTTTCATTAGAAATGGGGCAGAATATATTATGCTCTGCGGCACTCCAGGCACAACATTACAAAATTCTGTACAGATTATATTATACCCCTGCTAGAATAGCGCAATGGGGGGGGACAACAGGTATTAACTGTCCAAAATGTGGAAGCTTTGAGGCTGACATCGTCCACATCTTTGCCACGTGCCCACACATGCAAAAAATACAGAAAGATATTGAGCTCTTTTTCTCTAGATCACTGGGATTTGAGAGTAAGTTAACACCAGTGACTATTCTGTTAGGAGTCAATAATTGTGACAGGCAACCTGAATATGATTGTTTTATCTTTATTGCCATGGCAGTCTTGAGACTATGTATCGCTTCGGAATGGCTTGCACCCCTGCCCCCGACCTTTCACCATTGGTTAGCCAGATTAATAGAGACGTACAATTTGGAGATGGCAATCTATGCAAGAAAGGGAAAAAAGGGAAGAAGACTAGGTAGACAAATTTGGGAGCCCATAACCAAGTGGAAAGAATGACATGCGAGCATTTATACTTTGTTAGAGTATAATTACTTGATATTATGTTCTGTATATAATTTATGATTCTGCATGAATTGATTAAGATTTAAGAAAACAGTAGTGAACAATGTGTATAAACTACTGTTGTTTATGTAAAGTGTCTTGTCTTGCACTAAATATATGGGCAAAAAATTCTTAAATAAAATTTAAAAAAAAAAAAAAAAGGAGAAAACAACCTACCTGCAAGGTTTAAGGCACTTACATCTGACACTCATCAGCACGAAATCAAGCACATAGGTAGTCAATTTAGCAGAAATTTGTTTCAATGTCAAATCCTTATTATCAGACCAAGTCTCTAATAAAGATAAAACATTTATAACATCCCAAAGTTGCGTGTATTTAGTTCTCGGGGGACGAGCCACCCTAATACCTTTCAGTAACTTACATACCACAGGATGGACACCCATGGGCTTGCTATCTATAGGGTCATGTCCAGCTGATAAAGCTGACCTAAAATCTTTCACTGATGTATAACCTAAGCCCGATTCAGCGCACTCGGAAAGGAAATTCAGAAGATCTTTCAATTCGGATCCCACAGGATCCACCTCTGATTGAAGGCACCAGCCCACCCAACATTTCCATGCAGAAGAATATTGTTTATAAGTGGAAGAAGCCCAAGCTTGAAGTATAAATGCAGCAGCTGCTGCCGGAATTACTTCAACCTGGTTATGTCTCCTGAAACTTCCCAAATCACAAGAATCAATTTATCTTGAAGAATTAGAGGATGAGGCAAGCCTACTGGATCCAGGAGTTACTTAGGGAAAAAAAAGGAGGATGGAAAAAGCTACAGACAATTCCAAAAGAGTTGGAAACCATGATTGTGTCTTCCACAAGAAGGGTAACTAGCACCAGAGTCGTGATTGACGTCAGACCTGGGACACCACTCTCAGTAGCATAGTGAATGGAGGGAAGGCATAATTTGTCTGATCTCCCCAAAATTGTTGGAAGGCATCTGTCCCTAATGCCATCAGGTCTTGTGCCCAACTGTAGAGCCGTGGAAGTTGGGCGTTGAGCCTGGACGCAAACAAGTCCACATGGCACGGACCCCAAGTTCACATTGTCTCCTGAAAGATGCAAGGATGGAGCTTCCAATCACTGTAGTCCCTCAGGAATCTGGAGTTCCAGTCGCTACCAGATTGTTCTCGTCCAAAAGATATTTCACCAGAACTGTGATCTTCTGAGAAAGGCAAAAATGCCCAAAGTCGCGGGCTATGTTAGCCAACAGGCATGATCTCGTGCCCCTCAAGCGGTTGATATAGCGAACTGCCGACACATTGTCCAGCCTCAAGAGGATGCAGCAATTGCTTTTGATGGGAGATATATACTTGATGGCAAAATAACTTGCTAGATATTCCAGACAATTGACATGCAGACGTAATTCTTCTGCTGACCAACGACCGCCTGTAGAAAATTCTCTGCATCTTGTGCCCCAGCCCAAACGATTTGTGTTCAACTGAATGATCACGTCTCGTTGCACTCCAAAAATGGCCTTGCCATTCCACGCTTCCATGTGAAGAAGCCACCATTGGAGTTCTTCCTAGGCGTCGGACGTCAGTGGTATCAGGTGATCGTAAATGAATCCTTGTTGCAAATAATGCATTTTCAGGTGCTGAAGAGCCCTATAGTGTAGGGGGCCTGGGAAGATTGCTTGAAATAAAGACGCTAGCAACCCTACAATCCTGGCCAGGGATATCAAAGACACCATCTGTTTCATCAGAGTTGACTTCAGTTCCCTCTTGATGGATTTCACCTTCAACGGTAGAATAAGTAATTACGCCATGAGGGAATATATTTGAAAACCCAGGCAGCCCACTTGGTGGGAGGAAACCATCATGGATTTCTTGGAGTTTATCACAAAACCCAAATTCTGGAGAAGGAACACTGTCCAGGACAAGTGTAGCAGCAGAAGGGAGTGGTCTTGGGCCAGGAGAAGCATGTCGTCCAGGTAGATGGTCATGCAAATGTCCATCTCTTTCAACCGTACCACCACGCATTTCAAACGTTTGGTAAATACCTAGGGGGCTGAGGAAAGATCAAAAAGGAGGAACTGGCATTGGTAACTGTGACAGTACAAGACCAGGGACCATGTAGTGGTTGCTCGATTGTAAGGGTTATTAACAACAAAACAGGGTGTCCCTGGGAGGATAACAACCCAGGAAAGTTTCCTTTGTTTGATTTCGATATTCTTCTTTTCTCCGATTCCTTTCCTCTCCCTCTCGTCTTCTGTAGTTGTTCGTCCCTACAGTCCTCTTCTGCACTGAAGCACCCTCAGGATAACAAAGAAAGGACAGGCTGTTAATGGCCAGGCCTAAGACCACAAGAGTTGGTTCCGTCACCAAAACACCCCGGGCTGTACCTACAAAAGGGGGTGGGATATGAGTTCCTTGGCTCCAGCGACCCCATAGAACAGCGCTAAAGGAGATCAGAATGAGGACTATGAAAGGCTTAATAAAAGCAGAAGATTTCCTCCCTTTGGTTCGTTGAGAACCTATACTTCCCCACCCCGGGTTTACATTCACCCTGGTGGATATTAGCATAGCAGAGGTGAGTTAACAAATAAACAAGAAAAGGAGAGAAAGTGTGTTCCTATCTCCTTATCCTGAAGCAAAAAGAAGGGGTACTAGTCCCAAGGTCCCGCCTAAGTCCCCTACAGCCCCATGAGGTATGTTCAAGTTAAAAACCAACCACTCACACTACGACCAGTCACTCAGGTTACTTGCCTGAAGCCGTGGCCTGATATCTGGGCCATGGCTGCCTCGTCCGTTTGGCCTTTCCCTCTGGTGTACAACACCGCTATCTTGTTTCGACTCTCCTCGCATTCGGTCTCAGTTTTGGCCTCTGCGTCTGTGTCCTCACTCAGGACTCTCTGCTCCAGAATCCGCTCTCCCTCCACCTCCGAGACGTCCACTGAGTCCCGTTCATTCTCTAGTCCCTCCTCATGTACTCTGGACCCGGAAGTGTCTGCCGGCCACACCCCGTTTAGGTCATCAACCCACTCCTCATGGTACACCCGGGGTCCTCCTCCCTTGATCTAACGAGCTGACGTGCTCTGGTTGATGCACCTGCGCCCAGCGAGTGGTACTGAGACCTGAGAAGACTCTGGGCAGCATCTCCAGCAACCCCAAAAAAGTGTTGCTCTCTACTGAAGAAGGACAATTATCCTAAAACACATATCTAGAGATACACAGCACTGGCTGAACCAACAAGGGTGAAAAACTAAAGCCTGACACCGGAGAAAGTGTTATCATGCACTGCATTTGTTATGATGCATTGGGGCAAACTGAGTGCTGGGGTGTGAGGCAGTGTGCACCTACCCCCTTCCTATAAGTTACACCAACATGTAGCCTAGCTGTGTTTTGCTGCAGTGGACACTCAAAGAAGAGAGCAGAGGTGCTAAAAATGGACTGTTGTACGACAGTTTCTTAAGAGTTCCCTGGACATTCAATATCTGAAATTCAAACCCTCATCAGCACCCACATAAGAGCACCATCAAGCATAACTGTTTCAGGAAAAGAAGGATGTGCACAGCCTGGCAAGGTAGAGCGGGTTCGGAGACATGCTGGCTTTCAGGTCTTTCTATATTTATGTCCAAACAATAGTTCAACTTTTGGGAAAACATAATTTCCCAATTTGATCACCATCTAGTTGATTTATTTCACACTTGTAAAGCTCAATTGATTGAACAGAAAATCTACTTTGAAGCTGTGATTCCTGCTTTAGAAGGAGTAGCTGTGTCATGTTTAATATTATTGGAATGGTAAAGTTGGATTTAACATTACTATTTTAGAAAGATGGCATTTCTCTGCTCTTAGCTCTGTGGCCATCTGCATTCTGATCAGTGGCGTAACGAAACTTGAGGGGGCCCCCCTGCAAAGCACATGGAGGGGGCCCCCCCTCCCCCGGCGGCACGGCCCACCATCTACCACTTTGCCCTACCACCCAGAAATCTAGCATATTTTGATTTGAAACCTCCAACATTTAAATTAAATGCCTCTATATTGTCCTTCTCTAAGTTCTAATGAGAAAGTGGGAAACACTCTTAACATACAAGCTATGCCATTTGTAACAATACTGTCAAAAGCAGATTATTTAACTGAGGCAGCAATCAGAACAATGCCAAGGAGCGGTCCTATTGTCTCAGGAACTGCCTATGGCTGAAGAACAAGCAACAACTATGAAGGGTCTGAAATAGAATTGACAATACCTTGAAACTTTGAAAGACCAACCCAAACCTGCAATTCCATAAAAACTCGACTGACAATATAAATGAGAAGTACACAAGCTATAACTCAGTATTCTGCAAAAGTCAAGAGAAATAGACTGGTGAATTATCTTCAGCCACACACTAGCGACTGTCAAGGGTTGTGCATGATAATAACGTGAACTGAGGAAGCAATTTCAATCATAATGTCTTTATTAGTAAGCATTGCAAAACAGGCAGGCAAACAAGGATGAGGAAGAAAACTGTTTGGATGCTTCAGAACATTGATGCAGATGTTTGTCTGTTTTAATTTATCATTTCTGTAGTGTAAACAATGCTATATACAAGATTTAAGGTACACGTATTACAGACAAGTGCAAGCAACACCATAATTAACACTGCGTGTAGAATAAAAACAAACCATATCAGCAAGTACCTAATGACAATCTATACAAACTGTAGTTGGTAAAGCAAAAGAAAAAGTGCAAATACTTTCAAAGTGCAAAATAAAGCAATCACCAGTCCAGCAATATACAAAAATCAAGCATGTTTTGTAAAACAATCCAACTTTCTTCTTGCATCAAGGTGAAAATACTTTCAAAGTGCATGGTAAAAAAAGACCAGCAGCTTCCCTCAAAAGGACTGACCTGAACCACCAGACTGGGCCTTACTTCATAACAGACAGAGGCCTCAGACCTCAGTGTGCCAACACTGGCGGTATTTACAATCTACTAAGAGTATAGACACGCCTGCTAAATTACAGATTCACCATTGCCTCCAAATGGCTCTATCATCATGTGTGACACCGCCAGCCAGGCCTGGATTTTAAGCCAACAGCGCCTTGCATTCTGGGAGTTGTGCTGTGACCATCTAAGTAAGGGGTTAAACATTCCAGCATGCAAAGTGTTGTTGGATAAAAGCTACGAATGGACACCACATGGTGCCAAAGCCACTTGGCAGCTATGTTTTATACAAGCACAAGGGGATGTTTAATTTCCTCAACACAAGCTGCAGAAGTCTGGTGTCAATTAGCAAACACGTTATGCGGAGAACCCCGAAACGTGCTGTGTTTAGCCCCCGTGTATGGACCTGAGGTGTCGTTCTCTAAGAGACCCAGTGGTAAAAGCCCACAGTTGTCTCTAATGCATGTTAGTGCCAGGCAGTGGTTGAAGTGGGGGAAAAAAAGTAGGGGAACAGTGGGAGGAGAATCAGAGGGCGGGAATAACCAATGTATTGGGTCAGTGGGCGGAGTGAGAGGTGTGGCAGAAAGAGCAAAATATCCCAGTTTTTAATATTCGTTTCCCATTTCACTAACCGGTTACAGCTTATTACATTATTTAATTTAACCAATAGATACACATGTTTATTCAAGGTTAAATATGTGTTATTAACATTAAAATACATTCACAAAGTGGGATACATTTCCAATCACAGAATGTCCCAAATATCCTTAAAAGTGGAATCGCAAGCCATTTGACTCCCAGCCATGGAGTTTCTGTCATCAGCACTTCTCCCTTTTTCCACAAGAGCAGTTGAAATGAAATGAAATGAAATGAAATAGCATTTATAAAGCGCATGGTTACCCAAAGGCATCCCAGCGCTAGGGCAGAACCCGCACTAAGCTGTGGCAATCAATTAGGGAAAAGCCAGGTTTTGAGCCTCCTGCGGAAGACAGTGTGGTCTGGCTCTTTACGTAGCTGAAGCGGCAAGGAGTTCCAGAGTTTAGCGCGTTGTAAGAGAAGAACCGGCCGCCACTTCTGGACCTCTTGATTCTGGGAACAGAAGCCAGGTGGAGGTAATTTGAACGTAACCGCCTGTTGGCTTGGTAGGGCTGGACAAAGGAAGAATTGATAGCCGGTCCCACACCCCCTAGCATCTTATGGGTGGTGCAGAGGGGTTTAAAGTGGACTCTTTCCTGAATAGAAAGCCAATGTAAAGACCTAAGTGCAGCTTTGGCTGACTGGCGGCTTGGAGTACCCTCAAGAATCCTTGCGGCACATTTTTGTATGATTTGAAGTTTCTTAAAGACCACACAGGAAGCACCGAGATAAAGAGCGTTGCCATAGTCCAGGCGGGATAAGACAAGTGCCTGGACCACAAGCTTTCTTGCTTGAGGCGGTAGCAAAGGCAACACTTTATGCAGCAGTCTTAGAATACCGAAGTAGGAGGCAACAACTTTCCTTGCTTGGGTTTTAAAGCTAAGCTCAGAATCAAGCCAGAAACCTAAACTCTTTATTTCTGATTTGGGGACAGACACAGGGCCCATACATGCTGTCCAGATAGAGGAAACCTCGAGGGGGGAGGGATTACCGAGCAACATAAGCTCGGTCTTATCACCATTCAGTTTTAGATGGGAATGGCACATCCACCTCATCACCTCCTCGAGGCATGGGCCAAGACAAGTAGGGGACCTGCTTTTGTACTTAAATGCCACCACTAATTGAGTTTCGTCGGCATATGTAATTATATGCACCCCAAAGGGTAGAACAATGTCCGCGAGAGAAGCCATGTAAACATTAAAGAGAGTGGGACTCAGGGACGTCCCCTGAGGCACTCCACAATAAAGGGGCCTAGGGCTTGAAATGGGCTCGCCCTCGAAGACCTGGAAGGATCTACCCTCGAGGAAAGAGCACAGCCTATTCAGGGCTGTTCTTGTCACACCCAGATCTTTGAGTCGATGAATTAGGATACGGTGATTAACCATATCAAATGCCGCGCTGAGATCTAACAATATCACGGCTAGAGAACCACCTGCATCAAGAATCCTTCAAGAGTCTTCCGCAACTGCCAGTAAGGCTGTTTCAGTCCCTTGAGAGGGGCGAAACCCAGTTTGGGATGGATGCAGGAGTTTTCCAGCTTCAAGATGCCTAGAGAGAGAGTTCAAACATGAATGGCAAAATATCCTAGTTTGCAAATGTTCTCCACATAACTATGGCTTTGCCATATTTGCCACATAATACATCATCTGCTGCATAATCTGATGATTTTAACTAATAAATTGTTTATAGCTCCAATACATCAAAAGTTACTAAAAAATGTGACTTGTGCTGCTGTGAAGTGGCGGGCCCTTTGCAAAGGTTGACTGGTCAACTTTCTCATTGCTGCAGTTGTATGTTCCACTAGTACTGATAGGGATCAGGGTATCTAAAATATGCCTACTACCATGGATAGAGTAATCTCACAGTTACACGCACATGCATACATCATACGCTAGGGCCCATTTCACTAACATACGCTCAAATACTCTACCAGCAATAAACCTGTGGAAAGAAAACACCTAAACACCCTGCATCGATATCAGGTCGATCAGATCTGGTTTTGTGACTGTCCTAATCAATAACACAATCTACACAACATATACAATAATGATTAGAAATATAAACCCAGCAATTGACAAGAAAGAAAATTCAACACCATGTTTAAAATTATATTGCTTTATCTTAAATTAGTCAAAATAAATCAATCAGAATAAATCATTTCTCATAATTACCTATTCTAACTAAATGTCAGAACGGGTCAGGACAAGTCTCTCGGTAAAGTCTCTCAAGACGAAGTCCCTCAGCATCGATCCTCAGCAACGCAGATTCACGCGGCAAAGGCAAAATGGCAAGTGGCAAAGCCCTCCCTAAGCTAACATTTTTTATAGTAAAAATTACAATGGAAACACACATAAAGTTTGCAATATACACTGAATCACTGAGCAGAGCGAGAAGGAAGAAATGTAACATTGCTACATCTGAAAATCTCCGCTCAGGAAAAGTCACAAGACGAAAACTACGGAACAGGAACCAAAAAACTATTAAAGTATCCGATTTGTTCAACTTCCCTCGGCAGCCGAACCACAGTTCATTGTTCATTTCTAAAACTCCTTTGTTTCCCAAGGCTACCCTGGATGTTCCATTTCTTTTGGAGATCCTCCAAAACTGCTGCTGTCCTCATGGAAAGTTTTCATACAAGGACCATGGTCAGTCAACTTCAGGACCATTTCCAGCAGGGGTCTCCCTCGTCACGTCTTTCATTTTACAAATCACGGGCAGGCTTCAAAATTCAGCCATCTTAACACAGGCCTCCATAGGCCACAATAGACCATCTTAATTAAAGAGACAAAATAAACGTTACTACAGCATAGTGATTAAACAGTGTTAACCCCACTAATACCCTTATGTGTATGTATTTATCTAGCTTTTGTAACATAAAAAAGCATTAATTCAGACAGCGTTTTGTGCTCAAAATAAACAGCACACAGCAACGTTTAAACATGAAAACCTGCACGTTATCTTTTAGAAAACAGAAACAGCACACGCATGCTAACCCTCGTGTAACTTTCTCTTATGTTAAGACAAACGGATTGATTAATAAAAACACACTTGCACAAGACAAATAATTAATTGTTATTTATTAATAATTAATAAAACGCATAGACATACTAGAGCTTCAAAAGCCCCTGAATTTTCTAAATGAAAACTCTGCTCCAGCAATCCCCCCTTTGGTGATTTTATCACCAAATAAACCCAAAAAAAAATTAGTGAAAATTTAGTCCCATTTTAGGAGAAATCAGAAATGTCTTTTCCCCTTACACAACATTACACACCAGTCACTCTTTCATCATCTCTCTTTGTCTCTAAATAAACACTCTCCCTCAATTCTTCTAATTCAATCTCTTGAGGTTCTCTTTTCGACCTCTTGTTTTTCTTTTCCTTATTCAATTTCTTCCTCCCTCCCCTGTTTTTGCAACACACACACACCAATCTTATTATTAATAAAGCCACAATTATACAAGACAAGGGAAACAATATTCTACCTATAATAGTACTACCTATCTTTGCAATAAAATTCTTAACAGCTATCATCTTATTAGCTATTTTAGTCCACAAATTCCCAGCTTCAAGTGGTACTAATTCTTCATGCAAATCAGTAATATTTCTGATATAGACCTTCAGGTCTTTACTTTCGTCAGGAATGTAAGTGCAACAATGTTGAACTTTCAATATTCCACAGACTCCACCCTCCTTGGCCAATAGAATATCAAGGGCAAGTCGATTTTGCATAGACATGGCACGTACGGCACTTAATTCCGTATTCACCAAAAGAAACCCTCCTGCGGTATTTGTCGATAAGCGATCAACCACTGTGGACAGTTTCCTAATTCCATAAGCATTTAAAGAAATTCCCACTGCTGGAATCAAAACCCCAAAAATAACACCCACAATTTCAGACCAAGTTTCTCTCTTAAAACGTGTTAATAAGTTAATATCTTCTACATCTTTTATTTTATCTGTATGAAAAATCTTAGGAAAAACCAGGCCCACATAACATGTGCCATACCAATGATCAGGCAACTTGTAATAAGCCTTGTTCCCACAAACATAGTACACTCCTGGAAAAATTGTATCTTCTCCACCTCTGAAACCCCAACCTGTCGCAACGAAGTATGTATCATGGCACTCACTAGTCCCCACAAAATATGTATCATATTGGGATTTCCTTCTTGTAATGCAAAGTTTACCCTTCTGCGGTGCATCCAGAGCTAAAGTTGGACTAGCCCCATTTCTCAACTCTTTTCCCATCTCAATGTCTCAAATTGTTTCACTCACTTCATATTTTCCCGCTTTCTCATGCATGTTCACTCTCCTTTCCTCTACCATATCCAGGAAAGCTTTCTCCTCTTCTTTCAAACTGCAAGTTAAATTATTCTTAAAAATGTAATCTAATGTTAATCCTTTTCCTTCAATAAAAATCTCACCAAAAGTGTTAGCTTCTTTAGCTGGATTCAGCTCTTTGTTCATTGGCAAGTGCCCAAAAATACTATCTCTGTTAGACATCTTATAATCTATTTTCCCTAACAAATAAAAAACACTACTCAAAATACTACAAGAAATACCATATGTAGCTGGTAAATGGTGATAAGTAACACCCTCTGAAACGGATGCAGGTAATTGCATACAGACGTAGCAGTCCCTCACTTCCATTGTCTTCACATATTCATATAACAGTTTCGAAAAAACATTACTAGAAAAATTATTAATTGACCTATCTTTGTGTATGTAACTACTACTTCTAATTGGAACTACTTTTTGTGAATTCTTCTCTACATTTGTCACATTCTCTGTATGCATCTCAAACTCTACTTTAAAAGTAACTAATAAAACTAAAACACCCCATAGAAGCATTAATAATCCAGTACAACAGCAGCACATTCTACACCACCTCTTAAAGAAGGCACATCTATTTCTATTATCCTCTATGTTAGCCATTTTAGTTTAGCCTCTACTACTACACTACTGTTTGAACTTCTTCAATTCTTCAGCAATTCTTCAGCTTTCAGTTTATCCAAATGATCTCTTCGTTCACTTGATCCAAGTGAATCCTTCTTTCACTCAGTTTGGATACTTGTCATTCTTTACTTCAATTTCTTCAACATCAAATTGTATCAGATCTCCAACATCAAAATCCTCAGTACTCGACTCTTCTCCAATGTCAGTCAAGAGTACTTTCAAAATTTCACCAGTATCTTCCTCAACCACGTCTCTCAAGACCACTTCCGGATTATCTCGAGTCACTGTTTCTTCTTTTCCTCCTTCAGACAGTGCCACATAAGACCATTCCGGTGATCTGTACTTTTGGTTGGGTCTTCTTACTCTTTTTATTTCCACTGGTTCGTTTGACTCCTTTGATTCTTCTCCTTCTCCTTCAGCTTTTGAACTTTGACTCGAAACTTCATTCACTTGTTCAGCTTTCGATGAATTTGCTCTTATTACTCTGTATCGCAGCCTCTTAACTCTGTTGTTAGGCCAACGGTCTCCTCTTAACACCTTCTTCGGCTTTATTCCTTTATTACTTCTTTCTCCAATCCAAGTTCTCTTTCTCAGAACTCGACCCTCTGTTTGTTCATCCTCATCATCTGTTTCAAGTGCCTCTTGTTTCCGTTTTCCAGCAGCTTTCTTCTTCTCCACAGATTTTTTCACCACTGTTTGAGACTTCCCTACTCCTGTCCCTCCTCGGGTCTCCGACACGCAATCTTCTTGCTGTCTACTTGTCCCTTCACCTAGCTCCTCAAGAATGTTCCCTACACCTCCTCGGGGTTCTTCCGCAATCTGTCCCTCTCTATCTTTTTCTGACCCTGTTTCTTCAAATATAATCTCAAGTGGTTCTTCAATCTCCTCCTCTTCTGATTCAGGAGTAATCTCTGTGTGATTTCTCTTTTCTTTTCTTTTTCCTTCACTGCTGTTTGAAACCTCAGGCTCTCTTACAGAATTTGATCTTCTCTCTGATACTCGCAGTGATTCTCTTGAAGCTCTCTCTGCTTCTTTTCTCACTGATTCCGTATCTTCAGTATCTTCACCATCACTGGAATCTGACTCTTCAAAATACTCTTTACCAGTCCCTTCTTTTGGGTTTGGAACTCTCAGAGTATGACTTGCATGTACCCAGTGCTTCACTCCAGCACACTTTACTGCAGTCGTCGTAGTCAGAATAACTTGTCTCGGCCTTCCCCACCTTGGAATCAAGCAATTTCTTCTTCTGTGCACCTTAATCCTCACCCAGTCTCCTGGACTCAGATCATGGGCTTGCTTCTTCTCAAGTGTGGTAGCTTCTTCTCCAACCTGGTGAAACACAGAATGAACTGCGTCAGCCAGGCCTTTACAGTAATCCAAAATCATGTCATCAGTTATTGTCACCAATTTATTGACAGGCACGAATGCATGGCGCATAGCACGTCCCATGATTATCTCGTGCGGACTCAAACCAGTAGTTCTATCTGGAGTAGATCTCATAGTCATCAGAACTAGAGGCAAAACATCTGGCCATTTCATGCCAGTGGCCAAGCACATCTTTCCAATCCTATTCTTGATTGTGCCATTGATCTGCTCAACCACACCAGAAGCCTCTGGTCGGTATGCACAATGTAGCTTCTGCTGTATTTTCAATGCTTCACAAATCAAACCCATGAGCTCATTTTGAAAGTGTCTACCTCTATCAGACTCAACTGTTACTGGAAACCCGTACCTAGGAATCAACTCCCTTAACAGTAACTTTGCCACTGTTAATCCATCATTTCTTCTAGTCGGGTAAGCTTCCACCCACCTTGAAAACAAACAGACTACCACTAGAACATACCTCAGTCTGTTCACTTGGGGCATCTCAATGAAATCAATCTGCATTCTTGTAAAAGGACCTCCTTCTCTGCCTATTGTTCCCAGACTCACCACTGTCTTTTTCCCAGTGTCAAATTGCTGACAAACTAAACACCTCTGACAGATGCTTTCTGCAATTGTCCTGAACTTTGCATTGTACCAGGTCTGTTTGAATGACCTAACCATCGCGTCCCTCCCCAAATGTCCCTGGCCATGATACATCCTTGCCATTGACGACAAGATGGAGTTCGGCATCACTGGTCTACCATCTCTGTAGACCCAAACATGGTCTGTTTCTCTTGGAGCACATCCTGCCTTAATCCAATCTTGTTTCTCTTCTTCTCCTGCCTCATCTTGTAACTGCTTCACTTCATCCCAGGTCTCTAGGACATTAGTAAACATCACAGAAAGAAAAGACATTTCCCCTTCTCTGTCCCTATTAATGGACTGATTTGTCTTGGCGCAGTATTGCGCAACATCATTGGCGTACCTGTTTCCAATCGTTATGAAATCCTCCCCCTGACCATGGGCAGCACACTTTACAACTGCTAACTCCTTAGGCAGCTGTATCGCCTCAAGCAATTTTCCAATCATTTCAGCATTCTTTATTGGAGTTCCACTCGATGTCAAGAAACCTCTTTGTAGCCAAAGTTGGCCAAAATCATGCACCACTCCAAATTCGTACTGACTATCAGTCATCACAGTCGTCCTCAAATCTCTCCCAATTTCGCAAGCTTTTGTCAATGCTATCAATTCAGCAACTTGCGCAGATTTCACTCCTTTCAATGGTGATGCTTCCATGACCTCTGAAACTGTGCACACCGCATATGCTGCACATAGCACACCATCATCATTCCTCAAGCATGATCCATCCACAAACAACACATGATCACTCTCATTCAAGGGAAGATCCCTTATGTCTGGTCTTGGTTTTGTACAGTACTCAAGCACATCCAAACAATCATGATCATCTTCCATTTTCACACCCACATTTTCAATGTCTGGCAAAAGCGTCGCTGGATTCACATTCACACATCTCTCAAGAGTCACATTTGATGCTCCCAGAATCACTTTTTCATATTTGGTCAATCGACTATGTGACATGTACTGAGTTCTGCTTCTTGTCAAAAGAATTGCCACATTGTGAGGTACGAATACCCTTACAGGATATCCCATTATGATTCCTTCACTCTGTTCCAGGCTTCTGCATGTTGCAGCCACAGATTTCAGACAACCTGGTAAACCCACAGCTACAGGGTCAAGTGTTGATGAGAAGTACGCAATAGGCCTTCTCAATTGTCCATGTTTCTGGATTAACACTGAAAGTGCACATCCATTTCTCTCACTGCAGTACAGCTCGAATTCTTTTTCATAGTCAGGCATACCCAAAGCTGGAGCCTCACACATTTTACTTTTAAGCTCTTCAAATGCTGCCAATTGTTCTGCATCCAGATCCAATGGATCTGTCATTTCACTTTTTGTCAGTTTAATCAATGGCTTTGCTATCAGCGAAAAATTAATTATCCACTGACGACAATATCCCACCATACCCAGGAACATTCTCACTTCTCTCTGGGTTTTTGGAGCTTTCATTTCTCTGATTATTCTGATCCTGTCAGTAGTCACTTTTCTCAGACCTTTTTCAATATTATGTCCAAGATAATGCACCTCTTTCTTGCAAAATTGTAATTTGGCTGGAGATACCTTTAACCCTCCATCTGCCAGATGATTCAGTAAAGCTATGGTATCCACTTCACAAGCTTCACGTGTCTTTGATGCCACTAATAGATCATCAATATATTGTACTAGCACTGAACTCTCAGGCATGATCAGACTTTCCAACGATCTTTTCAATAACTGATTGAATATCGAAGGACTCTCCGTATACCCCTGTGGGATACGACACCATGCTAAAATACGCTGGCCAAACCTAAATGCAAAAATCGGCTGGCTGTCATGATGCAATGGAATTGAAAAGAACGCATGACACAAATCAATCACTGTATACCACTCAGCATCATGTGGAATTTGATACAGAATCACTGATGGATTTGGCACAATAGGACAACATGCCACCACAATTTGATTAACTTTTCTCAGATCTTGCACGATCCTAAATTTGCCATTGGGCTTTTTCAGTCCCATTATCGGTGAATTACACGGACTACTCAGTAGTTCTCTCAGAACTCCTTGCTGAATCATTTTCTCAATTATAGGAGTTATCCCTTCAATTATTTCTGGTGTCATTTTGTACTGAGGAATGTTAGGATATGTAATTCCCTCTTTCACTGCAATTTTCACTGGATCTACATTATTCATCAATCCCACATCCTCTCCTGTAAAATCCCAAACTGCTCTTTTCACTGTGTCTCTCAGCTCTTGAGGCAAATCCTCCGGATTAAACACAGCAAATGCACCAATTAACTCACTTTCTCTATTTTCTAGAGTCATTCGGTAGAAAACATCATCAACTGGTGTCTCAAAAGCTATTCCATCTGGTGTACCAAAAATTGTGCAGTTCATCTTACACAATAGGTCTCTACCTAACAGGTTCACTGGACTCGTGTCACAGACAATAAATCTGTGCATGTCTGAAAATTTCCCTATCTGTACTCTTACAGGTTCAGTAAGACGTCTTCTGATTTGTGTATTGGCTACACCAACTACTTGGATTGCTTCATCCGAGAGAGGAAGATTTCTAACATCTGTTGACCTGACAGTTGATCTTGTCGCACCTGTGTCTACCAAAAAAGTAACACTCTCCTCATTTATTTTCCCATCCACAAATGGTCCTGCCTGCTCTATTTCTAGAGTTGCACCAAGTATGCACTCTTCCTCCTCTCTTCGGCACCGTCAATAATCACCCTCAGACTCACTCCCTTCACTTTTTAACAAGTACTGCTGTACTTTGTTAGAACGTTTTGGTTTGTTTACCTGTTCATCATTGTAGAATCCCGAATCCTGATTATACTTTTGTACCCCTCTATTTTGCGGCAAGGGCGGTTTTGGCTCTTGACTCTGCTGTCTCACAACTTTCTGTTGTTGTTGCTGTTGGTTATTTCTTTCATTCTGCACCTGTTGATTTAAGGATTTACCCTCATTATTCACTAATGGTGGATTAGGACATTCAGATCTCCAATGTCCCAGTTGGCCACAGTTGTGACAAGGGAACTTTTTCTTCGCTTCCTCAAGACTTCCTTTTCCTTTTCCTGCATATCTTGGTCTATTTCCTGCATTATTTCCTGGATTATTTGCCTGTTCCACCAACTGTGCTTCCTGTCTCTCTGCAACTTTCACTTGTGCCCACATTGCTTTCTCTTTCAGCTTTCTTTGTTTTGCTTCAATTTCATCACTGAAGTATTTTGCATGTCTCAGGATCTCATCTACTTTTTTACTCTGCCAATCCACTGTGTGCTCACGAATTCTCTCACCAATTTCAGGTCTAAGGCCATATACAAATCTGTATACAAAGTGACTCAAATCTTTGTCACCCAGGTGTTCATCTCCACTGAATTGTTTAAATGCCAGTATCAGCCTCTCGTAAAAAGCATGAACTGATTCTTTTGCTTCCTGTTGTGTTCGATCTATCTTAACCCAGTCTGTCTCTTTTGGAGGAACTTTACTCTTCAGGTATACCATCACCTGATCATATTTTCTCATTACTTCTGGATCTGGTGCCCCTGTTCTTGAGTCTCTTGGATACTCCTCAGTAGGCCAACTCACAACTATTTTACACTCAGTCCACAAGTCTGCTGGAACAATTATATCAAACAGACTATTCAGGTCAACCCACAGCACTTTTGACAATTTCACAAACCTATCTACCTGCCTATACCACTCGACGGGCTTTTCTCTCAATCGAGGGAAATCATTCGTAAATGATAAAATATCCTGTCTGGTCCATGGAACGTGTACATATCCTCCTCCAGGTATTTCTCTCATAGGATAATTATCCACTGGTTTCTCCTTTTCTCTTACTGGAAATGCTGAATAAGTTGTTCTATCTTCAGATTCCTCTCTTTTCTTATACCACCTATCCTTCCACTTTTCCACATCCCCCATCTTCGCAATAATGCCACCATTTCTTTAATCTGTCCTGTTCTACCAGAAGCATTCAAATTTTCAATGTCCTTCTCTGTAAAATCCATCCTGTAGGTTTTCTGTAAAGCCTTTACTTTATCAATGTCAACTCCCAGCTCATTTGCTATTGTTCTCAGCCTGTCATGTGTATGTCTTGCTCTCCAGGTAATACTTTTACACATAAACATCAGCTCACCATCATGATGACTCTTCAGGATTTCTGTTGGAACTGTTCCTGTCACAAGCTCTTCTAATTCTATACGTAACCTAGCCACATCAATAACTTGTGAATCCTTATCCTTTTTCTGAAGAACCTTCATCCAATCATTCAAATCATCAACTGTTATTTCAGCAGTTTTTCTCACTGGAACCACTCTTTTCTGCGGTTTTAAAATTGGCATCCCTGAACAACTAGGTTCACTAGCATCATCCAATAGTTCACTACATGTGTCATGTCTGGTTTGTCTCAGGTCACTTTTCCCTGTTCTTTTATCTGAATCTCCTGAAGGACCAACTGAATTTGTCAAATTATTTCCAACATATGGAACCACCAGTCCATTTTCACCTGTCTTCTGTTTGTCAAACACGGGCATAACCGGACCTATAGTTACAGGCACCGTAACAGCTTCCAGATTCTTCGTTAACTCCCTAATTTTCTCAGTCAGTTCTGTTGTCGTTTTTGCTAATTTTCTGGCATTTTCCTCACTACTTCGATTCTCTCTCTCCCTGAAAGAACTACTACTTCTTGATTCAGGTGTCACTTTTTCTTTCTCAATAATACAGACTGTATCTCTTATCGGAGAAACAACTGGTGTACTCTCATCTGGTTCTGGTCTATATGGAGGTGGTCTCTTGTAAATCATGTCATTTAAGACCTCATCATCATACTCATTAACTCCAACTGCTCCTTCTTCAATTGTTCTCATAGGATATAATCCCTCTGACATATTAACATCTCGCCATCTTTTCATCCGATCATGATGTGTTTCACGATCATGTCTCCTCCCAAACATATTCCTGTAGTACCCTCCAGATCTTTGCTTTTCTCGCTCATGAACTTCTTCTTCCCATTCCACTAAAGCCTCGAACTGTGTAGGTCTTGGCTTCGGGTCCAGACATACCATCTTTTCCCGTAAATTTCTCAACACGGCCAAATTAAATGAACCATGTTCTGGAAATGCTAGAACACCATCTTCTTTAGTATACCTAACCCAATTCTCCAACCATATACAGGTATGTAATCCATATTTCGCAGCCATGAAGGATGCAGGTGTTTTCGCTGGAGGTAGCAACTCACCCTCTCTCGTTTTAACCTCTTTATCCTTGCTAAACCACTTTTTAACTTTCCCAAAAAATGTTTTTTTCTTTTTCTCTTCTTGGTAATACATTTTAGCGCTTACCAAAACTCTCTACTCTCTCCGTATTATAAATATACAATACAAGCTTTTCAACCAATAGCAGTGCGACTCACACTAACGCACCAATCCTAGCGCGAACCCTATTCTGATCCACTATCCAATCAGAGCGCGGACTTTCTGACGTCAACAGTCGCTGCAGTCGCTTGTCTCCTGTCTTCTGTCACTCGTCTACCCCTCCTTTACAAAATCTCTCAGTAGACTTCGTGTCAAGATTTCTACAAAATCTATTAGTTACAACATAAAAACATCTCCATTGTCTGCTTCGCTAACCACAGAATAGTAAAAGAGAGTCTATTTTTCAAGAGTCAACAAACTTTCATACATCTCATAACTGTTTCCTCTAGGACTTATCCAAAGAGTCTTACAATCAATAAATGTATATACATTCACGCACATTCATACGAAGGAAATATAGTACACGCACACAGAATCCTGCTTCCCGAGAACAGCGCACAATCTGTCCCACTACAGAATTATAACATACATTAACTAAGCAACTTCGCCCAGTTCCTCAAACAAGCTCAGAGAATACCTATTACTCCTCCCGCAATAAGCTTTAACGAAAATCCTTTACGGATCCCTGGGACTTAAGACCAGAGTTTCAAAGATAACCTTCACTACGATACACACTCCTTATATACCAGAAATATATTCTAATAGTAACATACAACAATGTCACTGATTCCGAACCCAGACAAAACATCTTTGCAGAGACTGTTAGCATGTGTAAAAATTTCAAAATAATAAAGTATCAGAAAATTTACAGCACCACTAATACCAGTGTAGGGTACCAGAGCACTTTACATCACACATATTACACAGAGACAATCATTCATATGTGTGCAAATCACTGTGTAGGAAATATTACATAATACAAAGGACTACAAGGTGTAGGAGTCACATGGCAACCATACTAGTAGGCAGCATAGTTTAATAGTGATTGGTCTGCAGAAACACAAACTCAGAATTAAAAACATAATACCATGGTTAGGGGTTCTCTTTAATAATCAGAATTGATTTCTACCCAAATGAACCCTTTTTGCAACATTAGGATAATCGAAGACTGGGGACAAAAACATAACGCTCTAATTTATACCTTGGAGTTTGCATGCAGCTCTTACATGGCAGTTAATAGCTCACTGTTTTGTGTTAGGATTTTAACTTATTTACTGCAAGTAACAATAGGGTCTCTCTGACAAAAGCAGGAACCCACTGACCTATTCACTTTATGTACACTTTGTGATCTGCATGGCACATGTTCTTAGCAGAATGCACATTACACCTCTGCCACTCCTTTTCATGAGTCAAACCTTCCACTAGACAAAATACCATCTCTCTCTACTAAGAACATTAATCACTGAAGTTATCAAGACATTTTTATTGTTGCCCAAAAATGTTGGAGGCCAGGAAAGAGGCAGCAAGTGCTTTTAAAACCATAATATACGTACAAACAAGATGTCCCCACCTGAAGTTAGCGCCTGGTGCGGTCACACTGCTCTAGAACCACCCTGCTCAAGGGTCCTTTGACCTCAGTGACAGAGTCACTGCCACTCTATGGTGTGCTGCTTCATAGGTCTGTCCCCAAGACAGGAGGTGAACTTCATGGATAGTGGTGGACAGGCCTTCAAGGTTAATCCACACTTGCCACCGCTAGGGTCCGTCTGCTGGTGCTAAGACACCAGGGCTTTTAAGATCTTGCGGCGCCTTCGAAGGTGTAGCACAGGAATGTGCACCCTCAGGAGAGTGGTCTGGGAGCCTGGTCATTAAGGAGGAATCTGGTTCACCAGTTCCACTTCAGCAGCTCTGACCATAGCGCCACATCCTCACCCCCACTGAACACCATACTGCCCCACTGAGAGAAACTTGCACTGCACTGACCCGCTATAAACACCTGGATGTGACTCAATTCTAATTACGCACTAGACAAGAGCAAGATGCTGCCTAAAAAAAATTAACAGCATCCTAGAAAAAGCAAACACTCATAGGGAATGCAAGATTAAGTAAAGCATGTGAAATGTAAGCAGGAACAACATGGTTACCTTTTTCATTTTACACTCATTATTCTGAAATTAGTGAGTGCTATTGCATGAAAAGGTAAGGCCATGACTACAGGGTCCGGAAGGGACCCATTTCAGTGCCCATTGCTTATATTCTTTCAAAACACAGGCAGTATGGTTTAAAAAGACCACATTCATAAACACACAGTTGCTGTACACATTTTGTTTTCCAATTCACCCATCAAGCAGGTATTTCAGTACCTCCAGGCAAGGTGCACTTTCCCACACAGGGAAAACAATGTTGTTCAAAGAGAGAGGAGTAAACAAAAGTATCACTTCACTGGCAAACACTGTAAAGTGGCGCTAATGTGTTTAGGTGTAAATAAATCAATCTGGACACCTTGCAACCACTCTGTCTTGCTTTAATTAGTTATTTATTTTTCACATTTGGAATGTTTTATTTCTCTCCACCCGAGGCTGCACTTGTGTCAGAAAAAGAAAACGTTTCCAGCAAAAATGTTATTCTTTTTTGGATCCATTTCACAGGGGAGCAAATAAACGAAAGGAGGAAAGAGAGGGTAATACCCGTTTCTTGAAGTCTTGGTTTTAACTAACTGAGGAGCAAGACAGAATGAGAGGGAAGACTCGGAGGCTTAGAGGCCTTCACCGCGGCTTGTGCGCACAGTTTAATTTATGGGGACTTGGGGAGGCTTGCTTGCAGGCGCAGCCGTCTCCCTCCGCTGAGAGTGAGGGGGCCCCTGGAGCGTGGGGGCCCCCTCGCACCGCGGGGGCTGCGGGGGCCTGTGTTACGCCCCTGATTCTGATGGGTCATTCTGGTCAAGATGGGAGGGAGGAGCTGACACTTACACCTGACCAGGCAGTGTCCTATCCACACACACAGGGTTACATGCCCCCCTATAGTGAGTCCGGAGCCAGAGCTAGGAAGGAAGAGAGGACCTTTGTGTACTTCAAAGCCCCTCTTTGAAGCCACCTCCACTTCAAAGGCACAACTGGGTATAAGTACCAGGTCACTGACCCCCACCAAATCAGACAAAGGTGGACCTGTGAAGAAACTCTGCCAGTAAGAAGGTCTGCTGTGCAGCCACAAGGACTGCCACTTTGTTGGAATGCTGGTCTGGAAAAACTGATTTTGTGCTGTGCTGCCCTTCTGCCTGCAACCCTCTGCCCCTTCGTATAAAGAACTGGACTCTTGCTTGAAACCAGAGTGATCTCCAAAGGCATGCTGGCTTGCCTTCTATTTCGAGACTCAGGGATATCAAAGTCTCACCTCCTGTTCAAGTGTCTGGCCTTTGGAAGTGGATCCAGGTGCTTGCTCCAGTGGAACTGACACATCCTCTGCTGCATGAAGCAGAATCGCTGCATCGCTACTGTTGCAGGAACCAGCGCATCACCTCCAGAACTGATGCATCGGAACCACTGCATCGCGTCCGCTGCAGTGAGAGACGATCAACGAATGCCCTCGACTCCATTGAGAAACTTGGCACATAAACTTCGGAACCCACGCATCTCAGCTTCGGCACTTCATCATTGGAACCAGTGCATCGCCATCATTGCATGGAGAAAATTGACGCTTCACATCGACTGCGGGATCAACAACAATGCATTGCTTGGCTACACGCCCCCACCTCACTCTTGCGATGAGGATCAAGGTGCTTTGTTCAACGTGCTCCTGCAACCGGCCGATGCTCAATCGTGGTCAGTCTGAACTCTTGACTTTGTCCAGCGTAACCAGATGACCCTCATAGGCGCTTATTGCTTCTAAGCGCTATTGCCCCTTTTCATCTTTAAATGTTTATACCTCGACTTCTACTTATTGGATTTTTGTCACTTTGGCGTTGTTTTATTTATAAAATCATAATCTATTGTTCTGAACTGGTGTGAAGTCTTTTTGTGGTATTTTCACTGTGTTACTCTTTGAAGTGTTGAACAAATACTTTCCACATTGCCTCCTAAGTTAAGCCTGCCTGCTCTGTGCCAAGCTACCAGAGGGTGAGCATAGGCAATTTATGGTGTGTATCTGACTTACCCTGACAAGGACTGCGATTCCTTCTTGGACAGGGTGCATACCACTGCCGACCAGAAACCCAATTTCTAACACCCCCAAAACCATATACTCATTGCTAGTTGCTTGTGCTGAAACATCCCTTCAATGGTTGTAACTGTTCATGCATCAGCATCACACTCTTTGTCCGGGAGCATCCTCTGCTGCTCCGTGCAGTGCATCATATAGCCCACTAACTTACAAATTGAATGATAGCTGTGCCGTATGCCTCCCTGGACTGGGAATACTTACTTCTGCTGACATTGCTTTCAAAATATCACTCTTGCAATATGTAATGTTGCTAGTGCATGAATTGCTGCCAACGTGGTAGGATCTACTGCACATTCTAAAACATCTGTATCAAAGGCCATTTGGAGGTCAATATTTGCCAAAACCGGGAGTAATTTTTGTACACCTTCTACCTGTTACTCTCCATTTGCCATCTAAGCAAGACCTCTGACCTCCTGGTCAGAGACCTAGCTCTCCGCCCCAGCAGCTCTGCCGTTGTGCCGCTGCCCCCTACACCTCTCTCTAAGGTAGGTGTTAGACGCCATCTTCCACCCACAAGCTCCTGCCTGCACCTCATCCCTGGTGGTCCAATGGGAAAGCCTAGCTCTTCTGCTGGTCACCTGTTGTCTGTCTGCATGTGTGTGCCCATGTTTCTGTTTTCTCTGTCTTTTTCTGTCTTTTTGTTTTCTTCTTAGTGTGCCTTAATTTTCTGCCTTTAATTTGATCCTGCTGTCTGTCTTCTATTTTTTGTGCCCTTGAGTGTGTCCTCCTTGCCCATCTTTGCTGCCCTTTTCCTGCCGCTCCTGCCTCCTAACTGGACTTCCCTCCCCTTCCCTATTTAATGGTGGGCGTGCGCAGCCGGTGCGCCGCTGGCACACCGAAGGTAAACCAAAGGCAAGCCCGATTGCGCCCATCCATGACCTGACTGCGACCATTAGCAGGGACCCTGGATCTCTGACCACCCACCGCTACTACTCAGCTGCCCTCCTCGCACTCAACCCCGGAAGGAACAACAACTGCCAGCTGTCTACGCCGAACATCACCCATGGCCAGCCAGTTCTCCTGCTGACACTGCAGACAAACCTTTACCACCCTCTGCACCCACACGGCTGCCGCTCCCACACCTGATGCCAGCACCCTGAAGCCCTGAGGTGCATCCTCCTCAATGTGCGCGTCGCTGCACACACATGCTGTAGAGATCTGGGACCTCCTTGACACCCTCTCACCAGATGTCGCCTTCCTCATGTAAACGTGGACCAACCCCACCTCCGCCCCCGACATCGCCACCGCCATCCCCGACAGATACAAGATCCAGAGGAAGGACCACTTCAACCACCCAGGAGGATGAATCACCATCGCACATAAGAGCTCCCTCAGTCTCACCACCTCCAGCACGAATGACTCCCTGTCCACCACCGAACACCTAAATTTCCAGATCCAGACCCCCAGACCTCAAACTGCGCTCACCAATACCATTGCTGACCTCGTTGTGCCCCACGCTATCACCTCCATGGACTACATACTCATTGGAGACCTCAACTTCCATCTCGACAACCTCAGTAACCCCAACTCCTCCACCGTCCTGGACAACCTTGCCAACCTCGGACTTAAACAACTGGTCACCTCCCCTACCCACTAGACAGAACACACCCTCGACCGGATCTTCACAGGAAGTAAAAACATCCACTTCAGCCACACCACGCAACCCCCCTGGATGGACCACCACTGCATACACTTCTACGTCGACAAACCCACCAACCCCAAACCTACGCCCCTCCCTCCACAAAGGAACTGGAGCAAGGTCACAGAGGTCCACCTCAGTTCCACCCTCTTCAGTGATGCCCCCCACCTCGCCCGACGGCAACTCCAACCCCAAAGAACTTCACAGATGGATCACCATCTGCTCAGACAAGCCCGCCCCCCTCCGCAACTCTAACAGACAGCACCCCAAGAAGGCCACCTGGTTCACTGCTGACCTTCAAGAATCCAGACGCACCTGCAGACGTCTCAAGAAGAATTGGAGAAGCAGCAAAACTTCGGAGGACTGCACAACTTACAAGAACTCCATGACAGAATACCACCAACTCATCAGATCCACCAAAAGGATCTTCATCCAAAACAAAATCCACGCCTATGCCAGCAACTCCAAAGAACTCTTCAGCATCATTCAGCCCCATTTAAAAATGAGAGGTCCAAAGTTTGAGTATATATTTAAAAAGCTGCTTTTATTCAGCCTTGTAATATATTACTATTTTGGCAAAAGCCAGTAGACTGCTAACCTTAAAGTGTGCCAACTGAGGGGGGTGATGGGTGTTGATCCACCAGGTCTGACATCTCTCCAAACTTTCGCCAAATCATCTTCTTGAAATTGTGCTTAGAGAACTGAAAAGTGGGTTCTCCAGCCACACTCTACTAACTTCATATCAGTGTTTCATATCCCGGCCTTTCTATCATTGATTGACAGATTCTTCATTTTCTAAGGTTTTTCAAAGACACTAAGGGGCATATGTATCAAGCGAATTTTTAGTCGCAAACGCTGCGATTCGCAAAATACAGTGTTTGCGATTAAAAATTCGCAAAACGGGATGTATAAGGCAAATTCCCAACGCAAATTTAAGGAATCGCTAATTTAGCGATTTCTTAAGTTTGCGTAAGCATTTAAGAAATCGCAAATTGCGATTTCTTAAATAAAATGTAACACTCACCAAAGGATTGCGATTAATCCTTAAGAAATCGCAAATTACCACCAACTACTAGTTGGTGTTAATTTGCGATTTCTTTTAAAAATGCACGTTTTGTAATTTTACAAAGTGCCACGTGACGCACATACATGCTCTTAGGGCATGTATGTGCGCCATATGACCACATATGCTAATTTCAGGGGTGTATCAGGGTGTCATCTTGACACCCTTGCACCTTTGAAATTATTCTCAAATTGCGATTAGCAAATTGCGATTCGCAATTTGAGAATTACTTCCCATACATTCCTATGGGTCTCCTGGCCCATAGGAATGAATGGGCAGGTATTCCTTAATTGCGATTTCGCAATTTGCTAATCGCAATTAAGTAATTTTAAGAAATCGCAAAAAGTTTGCAATTTTTTAAATACATCCCGTTTTGCAATTCTCAAATAGCGATTCCTTAAAAATCGCTATTTGAGAATCGCAAATGGTGATGTTGATACATATGCCCCTAAGTTTTTTTAGATTTTCCCATGCCTTTGCCTCTTTTTGTTCTCTAGGTGTAAGGTCCTGATTGGAACTTCACCTGCCACAAATCTTCCTAGTTCCTTCCTCTTTTTCTGCTGGCCACCATTATCCACACCTTCTTCTTTATGGTTTATCCATGAGAATACAAGCAATTCTGGGGTGGGAGTTACACTTCATTTGCTTTTTCAAGCAATGACCATTAGTTCTTCAAGAGGAGGGGAATTTCAAATGCTGAATTTCCAGGGATAGTATAATAGCCAGTTCTCCTTTCCCTAGCTTAATGATTCATGTTGTTTTCCTTTTGCTGTCTAGCCCCCCTCTTCAAGGATTTTGATTCCCACCAGACCTCAGGTTCATCCTTCTGAGAATTTGAGCAGTGTGTATAGTGAACACTGATGGATTATTTTCAGACTCTACCCAAGAAGCCATTAATACTTTGAGCAGCAACCTCAGGAGTTGTATTAAGGTATAGAAATAAAAAACTTGGCCGCTTATGTATTTGTAACAAAATTTGGTTTGCCGGTGTACCTTCAATCAGTTTTACACTAATTATTACTGTCCACTACTGGATCTGCTTTACCCAGACTCTATAGACACAAGGTTTGAAACATCAACTGTTAAAAATAAATGACAGAATAACTTACTATTCCTACATCTCTGTCACCTCCCCATTTTTGTTCATAGCACTAGCACTTGAGCACTACATTTAAATTTAAGGATTGTTTCCTTTGTATATTTTTCACATTATAGTCCTTTGTAGATGTGTTGTTGATTTCTTATATTAATGTGTTTCAGCTGATTGATTGGATCCCTAATATTTATAACTACTGTTTGATTAATTTTACATTGCATTCTCAATAATCTTGTTTTGGACTTGGCTCTCTCTGCGGTGACACCCCCAAACATTTGCCTTTTGTCACGTTTTAGGACTCTGTACACTTTGCCACTGCTAACCAGTCATAAAGTGTGTGTGCTCACTCCTTAAAACTTACACCTTATTGGCACATTTATTTTACTCATGAACCCATAGTAAAGTGGTTAATCTTCTACCCACGGCCTGTAAATTAGATGCTACTGTTGATCCTGCAGCATTTACTGAGCCACCCACTTATAGAGCCCTTTAAAACATGGTTCAGATCCGCCATTGAAGCCTTTAGTGCAGTTGCGACTGCCAACTTGACCTGACAAACAAAATCTTTTGCAGACCTAAATTTCCCTTTTTAAAACTTATAAGACACCCTAAATAAACAGCGCATAGGGCAGGGTGCATTGTATTTAAAAACGTGGGCATGTATTTTAAGTTTTACATGTCCTGGTACTTAAAAACCTGTAAATTCGTTTTAAACTACTGTGAGGCCTACCTCTCCCATAGGATAACGCTGGGATAAATACCTATAATAAGTTCCAATGTTTAATAGAGAGCAGGTAGAATACCCTTAAATTGTCATTTAAAATCCTCTTTAATGATAAAGTTGGATTTTAGATAACAAATTTGAAAATGCCACTTTTAGAACATTGCCATTTTCCAGCCATAAACGTTCTGATGCCTTCAAGGACTTTACAGATGCCTAGGCCTGTTAATTGCTCTCTAACCAGAAATGCCTATTGGACCCATACAGTGAACAAAAGGACCCCGGTAGAGCTGGGAGAGGGCTATTCTGCCAGCATTGGAGGGGTGGAGCTATTCTCCACCCAACATACATTTCAAAGGAGCTTCCTCAGAACACTCACAAAGAACTTGACACCAGACTTTTGTCACCCCGAGACATCTTGAGATCTGGGCAGGGAGGAAAGAAATCTGTGGGATGAAAACCCCAGAGGTTTCTTCCACTTCAAAGCTGGCATGAGGTAAAACAGTGCACCCTCATAGGCACTTTTCAGTACACTACTGGACCTGCGAAAGTCTACAGAAGGAATGTTTTGTACTCCAGAGGACTGCCCTACTGCTTGAGGCCAGCTTGTTTCTAAGAGGACTTCTCTGCTGCTACCAGAGGACTGTGTTTCTGCTTGAGGCCTGCTTTGTTCTTCAGAGGGCTGCCCAGATGTGTAAGTCCTGCCTTGTTGCTTGAAGGAGGGGGGACCATCTCCTTGAACCAAGGACTAGCAGAGTAACTCCAAGGGTTAGATGGCTGACCTCCTTTTGTGAGCTACAGTGACACAACAAACTCCAGAGGCCTCAATGCAACTGCCCACCTGACCTACTTCAACTGATCCTGCATTGATCTGCAATTGGACCTGCCTGAGCCTCTGTAGGCCTCTGCTGGAGTGAGTTCCTGATCCCCAAAAGGTGCCTCCCAGGTCACAGATCCTTGGTTGGCATCAATTGAGCTCCCCTTTTGAAATCCTTAGGTTTTAAACTGTGCACAACTGACATTGTTCTCTGTCAATTGCGACCAGATACCCTCAGTTGGCGCTTTCTGCTTCTGTTGGGTTTTCACTTTATTACTGTTTGTATGCTGCATATATATTTAACACAGTGCCTCTAAGTTAAGCCTAAATGCTATTGTGCCAGACTACAAGAGGGTTAAGCACATGTTACTTCAGTGACTTGTATGGTCCAAATCAAAAACACATGAGCTCCACACTGTGTGGAGGAGGGAACAAGAGGCGCGGGGTTTTAGGAGCTATCAGCCTCCAACAATGAATTTTGACCACAAACGAGCTGCTCCTAAAGTGGTGACCACTATAAGGTTTGGATTATATTGTGAGTGAGGGCATCTCACAAAAAGTAACGGACTGGTCTCACACACCACCTGGTGTCATGCTCAGTTTCTCACATGTTGAAATATTAAATACTTTCCAGAGTTTCATTCCTGACCCAAGTGCAGGTTAGCTGCCCAGTAGCGTACTTGCATGAAAAGTAGTGTATGCAGCTGCTCTTGCATATGCAATACTTGCAGGTCACTATCTGCTCTGCTTGTAATAGTCTCAGCCTTGACCAGTGGAGTCAGAGACTTTGCTGTACAAATTGGAAGCTGTCAACCATGACAGCTTCTTCACTTCCTTGTTGCTGAGCCGTTACTTTATGGGTGCTTATGAATGGGTTGCATAACCAATGGAGATTTCAACCTATAAAGGCAAGTTAAAGGCTAATAAATTATGTGTGTCTGGCTGCATGAGGGTACGTCTGTTTGCATGCATGTCTTTGTCAATGCATCTAGTTGTGTCTTCTTGAGTAAATGATTGTGTGTGAGTCCATGTATGCTTGTATTAGCCAGGGGATTATTCCTTGGACCATGTCATAATAATGGTTGTAGACTAATCCACACCTCTCCCTCCCCCAAGTTATCCATGGAATAATAGTGACTTTGGGAAGTATGTGCCCATCCATGACATCACATAACATAATATGTGTTTGTGGAGAACATGTTCACCTATGCCTTTCTTGGTTATGAATAACGTTTGCTTATTGTTATCCAACTGAATGCTGCATTTCATTTTCATTACTCCTATTATTGAGACTATCCAAAAGATAATGATTCCGGTGGTCTAATGGAAACCATCCTCGGCAAGTTATTCTTGGCATAGGTGACAACACCATTTATATAATGGCACTTCTGGTCTAATGGTATCCATTCATGACAAAACTGTGCCCATATTTGGCATTAAGGTCACAATTGAGAAGCAATGTCCAGTCTTGATATAGTTTGTGTATTCCTATTCTTGATATGATGGTGGATATCCCTGGCACAACGGTGCTTTTCTTTCATGTATTGTGGGCCGTTCTTATATAATTGTGACCAGCCCTGGCAGCACCTTGAATATAATAGTGTGGGATTTCATACCATTCTTTTAACTATCACTGTCATTATTGTGGCTTTAGCATAATGGTGCTCATATTTCACATAGTTTTCCTTTAATTTTGCTACATATTTGTATTGAATTTTACACTGTTTCTCCCACTCTTACTTTTACGGTAACCAGATAAAGACCTTGGATAGCTATAGCAACTAACATAGCAAAAAGAATCGTTTCATACTAAAATAACTTCTCACAATAAAATCTGAATTATTTTGCATAGCTTCTACAATAAAATTTCCACAATAAGTGCAGACTTAGTTTAAATAGCTTTCAAACAACACCAAGTTCACATTAAGTCTTGAAGTCCTTGCGTGATTGCAGTACATTTGTTTTTGAAAATTCAAAAGAAAATGTACTTAATTTACATTCCTTAATTGTTGAATCTTCCTGGAAGCACCATCCTCTTCTTGTTAGAGACAACATGTTCTGAGCATTCTTGACATAATTGTGACCTTCCATTGCATAAAGGAGGTGTAAGTCCATGTTACATGTCGTGATATGCTTGAGATGCAGGAAACACCAGAGAAGTGTGAGCAAAGGTCTAAGTTGCTGTACGTCTTCCTAGATTTGGAGTGGAGCTCCTTTTTGTATTTTAGGGCTCTAGCAATAGGGTAGGCAACATTGCCAATCACTGCTAGTCCATTCTCAAAGACTGCATTTTGTAGCTAACAAAGTTAACATACAGTACACTCTTCAGTAGAGTATCTTTTGTCCTACTCCTAAAATGTACTTTGGGACTAATGATTACATGCCACCGAGCTCGTACAATCTTCAGAGATATGCGTTGATGGGAAATTTTCTTTGGTAAGTGCCTGGAGACAAATGTAGCAGAGAGAACGAAGATTTGGGAGATGGAACTGTAATTGTGTTTTTTCCGAGTGCAGCTTTCATCCTACATAATGAACCAGCGTTTGCAAGAGAGATTGGTGGCCCCACATTGCCCATGCATCCATGGGCCTAGTAACTATTATTAAGAGAATCACCAGAGAGAATATTTGGAGACTTAAATTTGGGCAAATGCATACGTTGAACTCCTCAGAGGAACAGACTACTGAACAAAAATCATTGCCCTTTGTGAATGCAACCTGCAGTTTGGTTGCACTATACTTGCAGTTGGGTAAGTCAAAGCACTTGTCAGCAAGCAGTGCCTGATAGTGACCAACCACCACTAAGTGTTCGATACAATACAAGACATGGCAAGAGTAAGCAATCCCAAAACTCATCCATTGCTTGAGGACTATGCAATTGAAGCAAGTAAAAACATTTAAAGTCATGGTGGAGGCACTTGGAAAGCCCTCTAGAGACATGTCTTTCTTTACCAATGTAGTTGGTCTGTCCAAGCACTCCTCAGTACTCTTCAGCACAATATACAGCACACTCTGAGGACCTTGGAGAGAGTGAAAAAGAAAACAAAATGTTCATGGTGTTGGGCACTGGTGCCACATCAGTAGTACAAGTCAAAAGCATTCTCAAGTAAGAGGAAAAAATGGCAGGTTTCCAAAGCATATGTTGGAGACATAAGAGAGGCAGCAGAACTTTATATCAATGTTGCTAAAATGGTAGAAAGGTGTGGATTATGCGTTCCATGTGTACTCTTTGCTTGAGACTTGTTGAACTTTATTTATTTATTTACAAGCTCTCATCACACCAAATGTTTGAAGGGTAGTATGTAATAATAAACATTTCGTAGGCGTCACGCTGGCAAGATAATGAAAGTAAGCATGAGGAAGAATCAGAGAGGAGCTCTGCAGAACAAGTTAATTTGAAGCACAGAAAAGGTGAGCCTCGAGGTTGCTTCTGAAATTTAAGAAGTCTGCTTAAATACTCATGGCGTCATTAACAAAGAATTGGCATAGGGCAGCGCCGCAAGTATTTTACAACACTGCCCTTCGCCAATTCAAAAGAGCAGGAATGCACTGTATTTACAAGATATGGTTTATTCCTGTCCTTTCAGCGGGCACACAATTTGCAGCCGAGAGCCAACACAGGTACTGTTGCACCATGGTGCAAGGGCGTCTGTGTTGTTGGCAGGATTGTTGTTGTGCAGGAAGGGGCAACTTCCTGAAAAAAATCAAGCTCAAGAGGCCTTTACCTCATTCTATGTGTGTGAAGAATGCAGCACACGTGGTAAGCAGAAAAAAAGGAGAAATGTAAACATTTCTCCTCATTATGCCTGCTCTGGGAAGGTGTAAGTTTTTTGTGCTGCCCCAGGTTTACGGGATGTTGTAAATCTGGTGCAGTGTCAAATCCCATGGGTGGTGAGTGGGAACACTCACAATATTACCTATGGAAAGCCTCCTTGAAGTAGAGTAAAGCAATATCTATGAGGCCATGCAAAGCCGCATAGGGTGACTTTGCATGGCCTCATAGATATGATTGAGAAGCCTATGCCACCGGATCGTCATATAAAGTGACACTCTCGTGGCACAGGCCTCTTGTAAATGAGGACTTCAATTTGTTACAGAGGGAGGTCAACAGGGATGAGCTCTGAATAAGGTGCAATCTGCTTCCAATTCCTTTACGTTTATGTGCATGAGATGCCTGTAGTTTAGCAAGAGAGCTCCTGGATTGGTGGAACAATTGAAACATTTAGTCAGTTAACCTGGTGCACATACATGATAGACTTGTGTAGAATACCAAAGTAGAGCACAGGGTGTCTTAGGATAAGTGGGTACAGGTGAGATTTAAGAAAGTGGCGGGGCGTAAAAGACAGTTCCAGAGTTCAAAAAGCAAGCATGCATGAATATTGTTTGTATTTATGTTGCAAACTCAGCCCAGTGAAATTGGAGTGGAACACTTTGCAAGAACACCGGTTAAATTACATGAGGTCCAATTTCTTCTTTTTAGGCACGAGGAGATTAAGTGATTTCCCAGAATCACAGGACATTAAACCTATGCGGAAACACGACCACGGTTCCTGAGTTGCAAATTTGGCGCAACTGCACATTATCACACTTAAAATTAAGAACTTTTCTCTCATCTGCCTTTTAAGAAAAAATATGTTTACTGTGATGACCCTGGAGCTTGGTTTCCAGACTCTGTGTTTATGCCCAAGCACTGTTCATGAGCCGAACAAACCTGCGCTGATATCTATTCTTTGTGAGAGGATCCGCTCCACAGATTCTGCTTTCCACCTGCTCAGCTAATACCAATGCTGCTCTTTAAAGTAAAGAGTGTGAGGTTCTGTCAACAGCATATGGGGACAGTCTCAGGACTGGCCTTGGCATGACACCTCAGTGCTCCATCGGAGAATGGGGGATGCCATCACTATCCGCCTAGCTCCCCAATACAGAGCCTGTTAAGAGACTTCAAAGTGTACTAGGCTATTTGGCAGGACCCGCCTGACATGCGCACATTCTTACTGTAACCCTGTCTCTCTCTTGAGCAGTGAGAGCAGGAGGGCTACACTTCCTACTCTACGTGACTGCAGAGTCACAACGCTAACTTGGCCTAAGTAAATATGGGATAATTAATATTGATACTTTATAGTAGTTCATTTATGTGCATAGTTAGTTAAAACCATTGCAATACAATAATAAGTTCATTTAAAATCAAATATACATATAAAAATCTCCATGCTTCATATATCTTATATTTATAATTCTTTCTCAAATCTACACTGTAATCAAACAATTGTGGAGACAAGATTCCCTGGCCACATTGATTTTTTTTTAGCACATATCATTCATAGGTTAAGGTGCTTAATTCCAAAGTCTATACTTCTCTTCCCTGACTGTACCAGAGTTCTATAAAGTGCCAAAAAGTGCTTTCCGACTGAGTAAAGTGCATTAGTGCCAAGCAAAGAGTATCCTCTTTAAGACTTCATGTTTGGGGTTGCAGCTGTTTAGAAACAACTGCAGTCATTTTCAGTTATTGCACTGACAATTCCTTTTGGGATGACCTCAGGAACTTTACTAGACTACAGCTCAGTTGTAGTTCATTAGGTGCAGAAATACTTAGTTCCATTCCTTTTGCCCGTGTTCAGCTAGAAGAGCGTTGATAAAGTGCTTTAGTGCCAGAAGTAGAAAGTATGTAAAAGGGACCTCTTCAAGCCACATCTTAATCCTGCATTTTGTCCTTGTGACTTGATTGTTCAGTAGCTATAATGCTGGCATTTTCTTTTTGCATAACCTCAGGAACTTTACTAAACAGCAGTTCAATTGTGGATCGTTAGATGCTAAACACGCCAGCACTGCTTGTCTCCTGGTGCGTACCCCTCGCTGATTAAAATGGCGTTTTAGCAGTTTCCGTTCTTGTGAAAGTTCTTTACGAGAACATAGTAGATGCAGCAGGTCTTCTGGAACTAAGTCGCATGAGCGGAATGTAGTGCCCGCTTTCTTCTTTTGCCAGGGTGGCAGTTGCTGAATACAGGGTATCAGACCAAGTCTATACTTCAAAAAACTGATTTTTATAGTTTTAGCATTGCGCAGGTTAAACAAATTTTGAACTACTGGCTCCATAATAGTAATCAGAGGAATCCATCCATGAGCCCTTTCCGAGAGAGATGCCTTGTCATCTACCCATTAGGTGATCTTTGACCCTCTTCCAAACTAGTTTTTTAAACTTGTTGGTCGTTGTCTGTGTTTCCCAAAGCTGATTCAGCCCCACATTGTGCAAGCTGCTTTTAAGATAATTCGCAGACGGTGAAGCTCCTTCCATAGCTGTTCATTTAGGGTTCCATAAGGGGATTTACGCACTTTGTCCCAGGTGATGACGTATGCCCCTTGTCTTGCAAGGGATTGTTTCTGTATACCAAACTCAGCCTCATTTGAGCATGCGAGGTATATTTTGGCAGCCTGACGATGACCCTGTACGAAGCTGTCACTGTAGTCCCAAGTATTTTAGCATCTCTTCCTTTTTGCGCCTCACTGCCGTAGGTAATTGTTGGCAGTAGTGTAACGTTCTTAAATAAACACGACACGCAGGTATATAACGAAGTTGGAGGTTTAATTCTTAACACCCCATCCATCAGCCACATATGAGTAACTGACCGATGAGGTACAAGCTGGATTCCAGGTTCTATGTCGTATAGAACCTGGATATCATGGAATAGAAGAAGAGAGACATCACACATCTTCCTTCCAATAATGAGTTGAACAAATGATGCACTGACAAATACAGACAAGATATATCACAGAATATCAGGAAACAACATGTATACTAATTAACATAGTCTTTCATATAAACAGGTACTGAAGTCTTCCGACCACTACATCTCAGATTAGTTTTCAAGACGCCACCTGTATCACCAGGCAACTTGTTGCATAACTTATCGAAATCAGAATTAGACTTTACAATTATAACTCGATTTAAATTCCAGATTTTTCCATTTTCAAGTTTGACAGCATTTCTTAAACATTTCATTACTCTCATGGGAGCGGTAAACTTTGACCAAGACAATGCTCCTACAGGAGCCTTCACCCGCACAAGATCACCCACCCTTACCAATAATTGTTTAACCTTTTTCCTCTCATCAAAAGGAAATTTATTTTTAAGCTGGAGATTTTCCTCTCTTTTCCTCCAAACACCAATTCTATTATCTTTCTCACCTTTACCCCAAGTCATCCAACCAGGACACAGTCTCGTGTTGGGTGCCCTGCCTTTAAATAATTCAAAAGGCGATTTACCTGTAGAGGTGTGAGGAGTGAAACGATGTGCCAAAATACATTTTTGTAACTCATCCTTCCAATTCAAACAATTGATTCTAGATAGTTGAATATTTTCTTTTATAACTATATTAAATCTTTCTACTGACCCATTTCCTTCAGGATGACATAGCGAACATTTCTTATGAATAATGCCACAAGATGCAAGAAAATCATTAATTTGTCCTGAGCAGAACTGAGGGCCATTGTCCGATAAAAGAGTTTTTGGGAAACCTTCTCTCTTAAAAACATCTTGTAAGAATGAAATGACACAACTTGAGGTGACATCTGATACACACACAATTTCAACCCATCTGGAATAAAGATCAATCAATACAGTTAAATATGGAGTACGATTTTCTCCATTGAGAGGACCAACAATATCAATCGCAATATCCTCCCAAGGACTATTGGGAAGTTTTTGACAAATCATGGGCGCAGTGTGAGGGGTAAGAACCTTATCACTGATTTTACATTGTAGACATTCTCTAACCTCACGTTCAATTTCCAAATCCATGGCAGACCACCAGAAACCAGCTCTCAATCTTTCTTTAGTTTTCACTATTCCTAAGTGACCTTGATGTGCCTCCTCCATCAATCTTTTCCTTAAAGATGAAGGAGGAACCAATTTATTTCCTCTCAACAAAATCTCTTTATCTACTGATAACTCATCAGGCACTGTTCGACAAACTTTCGATAGCGAATTATCATTTAAATCTTTAGTTTGGATCATGCTCATAACTTTTAACAATTCACAATCTTATTTTAATTCCTCTTTCCACTCATTCTCTTTAATAACACCTGATGTAATTTCACACACACTGTCTTCCTCTTCCAAAAAATCATCATCAACCTGTTCTTCGCCTACATTACAAACCAAATGAGACAGATAATCAGCTGAAACATTATCCACACCAGGAAGATGTTCTACACTAAAATTAAAATCCTGCAAACCCACAACCCAACGTCTTATGCGAGAGGAAATGGAATCAAGCCCTTTCTTTGTAAAAATTTCTTTTAACGGTTTATGATCTGAACATACCTTGAAATACGTTCCCCACACAAAATTTCTAAACTTATTAAGTGCCCAGAAAATAGCCAACGCTTCTTTTTCAATTACCAAGTAATTTAATTCTGGCCCACGTAAACTCCTCGATGCACATGCAATCAAATACTCTTTTCCATCTCTTGTTTGTTTTAAAATGGCGCCCAGCCCTTTTGAGCTTGCATCAGTCACCACAGTGGTTTCTCCACCTGGAATGAATTCTTGCAGACTTGGTGCATTCTTTAAATTTTCTTTCAATTCTAAAAATTCTTTTTGACACTCATCCGACCAAATACATTCTTTGTTTTTTCCAAACAACTGTCTCATATTACTTGATTTACTTGCTAAATTGTTAACAAATTTCCCATAATATTCAATCATTCCCAAGAATGAGACAACTTCTTCCTTTGTTACAGGAGTTGCTAATTTTATAATGGTTTCTACCAACTCTTTCTTTGGAGTTGTACCAGACATTGTGATGCAATGTCCCAAATAATTGACCTGTTGTACTGAAAATTTACATTTTCCAAATTTTAATGTGAGACCTGCTTTCTCAAGTTTTCCAAGTACCAATCTCACATACCTGCCATGTTCCTGTTGAGTTGAACCAAATATCAAAAGATCATCTTGATAGCACTTTACATTTTTTACACCTTTCAAAATTGAAGACATGACCTTTTGAAATACTGACGCAGCAGACACAAGACCAAACAGCATTCTTTTATATTTGAATGCACCCATGGGAGTGATGAATGCTGTCAAATCCTGTGAATCCTGCGCCAGCTCTATTTGATGATAGGCCTGAGTAAGATCTAGCATAGTAAAAAACTTTGTGCCACCCAAAGTAGACATTATTTCATCTATATTAGGCAATGGGAACTTGTCGACAACTACTTCCTTATTTAGGGACCTCAAGTCCACACAAAGTCTTATGTCGCCAATAGGTTTGCTCACAACGACAACTGGAGCTAGCCACTCAGAAGCTTCTACAGGAGAGATTATTCTCTGTTTAAGCAATTTATCTACCTCCTGTTCCACCTTCTCCTGTAGAGCCATGGGAATTCTTCTGACTTTTGCCACATATGGTACAGCTCCATATTTTAGTTTGATGCAATGTTTATAACCTTTCAAACAACCTAGCTCATCTTTGAACAAACATGGAAATTCATGCACAAAGTGATTAGTTTCACCTTCAATCTTCTGTATCTGAACTTGTGGTTCTGCATTAGAGTTCAATGTAACTTCCAACAAACATTGATGTGGCCAGCCAAGTAGACTATCCCCTACTTTTGAAACATAAATTTTTCCAACAATAAATTTCTTACCCATTTCTATGCAAGCATCAAAATACCCCAACATACTGATGGGTTGACCACCATACCCTCCTGGATTTACATCCATCTTTTTAAAACTAATTTTGTGTTGAAACCATTTACAGAAAACATCTTTTGAAATTATAGTCAGATGTGAGCATGAGTCAAATTTCATCTCAAGATCAATACCATCAACTTTAATACTTCCAATAGGATGTTTGTTACCCTCACTATCACCAATTTGACAAATTATTTCTTTAATGACCTTATTTTCCAATTTCCTCTGTTTTGATCTGCAAAGTTTTATAAAATGACCTTTCTTGCCACACCCATGACATACAAAATTCAAAGCTGGACAGGATTTTGAATTAGCTTTGTGACCAGACTTTCCACAACGAAAACATTCAAACGAATCTTTTGCAATTTCTTCTTTAGCTACCTCCTTAGTGTCATTTTTTAAATTTTTTACAAGATTAACACTTTCTTGTACCTCTTCTACTGCAGGTGTACTTTTATTTTTTTCACCTTTTAATTCATTTACACATTTTAACATGTGTTCAACCCTTTTTGCTATTATTACTACTTCTTCTAAGGGTAGTTCGTCCTTAAGCCATAACTCTTCCCTTATTTTTTCTTCCCTACACTTTAACACAAATTGGTCTCTGATTCTTTCCTCATTGGCTGCCCCCAAACTTGCAAGTTGAATATAACTTCCTTAACCGAGTTAAAAAATCCTCTACTGTTTCTTCCTTCCTTTCTTCTCTTAAGCCAAAGTGATATCTTTCCATAATGGTGCTGACCCTGGGCAAATAATGTTTATCCAACTGAAGTATACATATTTCATATTCATTTAATCCTCTTTGTTCCTCTGTAGATAAATCCGGTAAATTTTCTAACACGTCTTGACCTTCACCACCTAAGCAGTGTAAAAGTAGTGAATGCCTTCTTTCTGTACTTAAATTCATACCACAAACACGTGCATAGTGTGCAAAGATTTTTTTCCATTTGCTCCATTTAACAGGAGGATCCCCTGGTTAGCTTAAAAAAAATGGTGGCGCAGTCAAGTTCTGCATCTCTTTCTTTCTAATTTTAATTGAGAGTGAATAAAATATAACAAAAAAAAAAATGTAATTCCCCACAAATGTTTTTTATTTTTTTTTAAATTCAAATATATTTTTAAATATATTTCATACTTGTTTCCTATCTTTACTGAAAAGAAAAACTAACTTAAATGTTTTACACTTTCTAATACTTTAAAGTACCATACAAGCTTATTTATATTTTAAATGTATTAAAAGTACGAATACTCAATTTAACCTGTGCTTAAATGAATATTAAACTTCTTATGCGGTGTCTACACAAAGTTCAGTGCTTGTAATGTTCCTCAATAATGAAAAACACACATAACGTTATTCCTTCAAGAAGTGTAAAGCATTCCGTGCATGCAAGCTTTACTAAAGTCTTCCAAACACGCGTTTGAAGATTCTCCAATCCAGCTCCAGAACATCACTTAGCTGAAAGTATGAAGAACTGATGACTCATTCCAATTACCAAATCCCAAGGCAAGATTCTAATACGTCATCAGACAATGCAGACACTTGAAGAGGAAAGAGCTCCTGTTTCCCACAACCTTCTGCGCAATCTTCGCTGAGTAGGGTCGCTTTGAAACAACTTGACACGCACCTTCAGAAGAGTTATGCCATCCAGCCACACAAACAACAGCCCCCTCTGTCGATCACCTTTCCACTTACATAAACGGGTGAGTCAGCCGCAGGAGAAGTATAAATAACCTTCTCTTCTTATCTATACAGCCACTGGAGGAGGTGGATTTGTTAACTTGGTTAGCAGGTCACTTTCTTTTTTTTTATAGCATAAGGCTCGTTTCTTTACAATGACCATACACATTCAAACGCTGCTCTTCTTACACTGACTTAATTATAGTGATTTATCCAAATTTCCTTTCAGACTGAAACTCTTCCCATTACTCGATCATGTCTCATACACCGAGAAAAATAAATTTTACAGTACTTTACGGGTCTGAACCACCCGAACGTTTCAAACCAATTAAAATTGTGACTATTCTCTGTTTATATCACAAATTGATTCCAGCTCGATGTTGATGTGTTGATTCAAAAGTCTCTTATCCCGTAATCGTCGCCATTGTAACCGTCCTAAATAAACACGACACGCAGGTATATAACGAAGTTGGAGGTTTAATTCTTAACACCCCATCCATCAGCCACATACGAGTAACTGACCAATGAGGTACAAGCTGGATTCCAGGTTCTATGTTCTATAGAACCTGGATATCAAGGAATAGAAGAAGAGAGACATCACAAGTAGCTTAGCCCGAACCACCTGTACCAAAGGCAGAATTGGGGGTCCTTTTAATTTGATGTTTAATGCTTTTAAGGCAGTCACCAGGTCCAGGCCTTTGTGCCTGATGTTGTTTTTCTGTGCTCATAATCGGCCACCTTTGTCTAACTTCACGCCAAGATATTTGTATTCCAGCGCATCCTCTATTCGAGTCTCTCCTCATAACCAAGCTCCTAATTTTTTCCTATATTTTTGCTGACCGTCATGGTTCTTGTTTTATTCACATTTGTAGTTAAACCATTTGCTTTAGACAAGTCCTGTGTAGCATTTAAAAGGTGTTGTAAACCTACTTGCGTTTGACTGACCAGGACTATGTCGTCCGCATATAGGAGACATGGCAGTAATATATCTCCTAACTTTGGGGCATGTGAGATACTGTATAGAGTTTGTTCAGGTCTCAGGTGGCGGGGCAACACTCAAATACTCCTGAAGAGGAACCACCATTGCTTCAAATACAATATCATGCAATGATACTCCACCCAAATAGACACATTTCTAATCCTAAACCACTATTGTATGAAAATAGACTCCAGTATATTCTCAATCTACACCAATTCATATAGTCTCAAGGGTTACAGTACTTGTGGCACTGTGGTTCTGTGCCCAGTAGTTCTTTTAGTTAATAACCTTTCTATCATTTGTAATCAGTACGGTATAATGTTATGGTCACCTTTTGTTTGCCAGTATCTGATTGCTCAACCCACTATAAGTTAATTTGCTGCTCTCCTGAAACATCAGAGCAAACATTTAACAACTATTTATATACCACATAATATATACAATTAACAATAAAATCATTATTACCCAGTGTCCTAATATATGTTGTACTCCATAAAAGTGTAGGTCGTTATGATGAAATTACTTGAGAGAGCCCTAAGATTCAGAAGCATTCTAAATAATTGGTTAAGCATTTATTTACAACTAACACCCCTATGCATCAAGCCAAAATCCAGTCGGTAAAATACCGAATCGGTAATAGCTCCCGGTATTGTGTTAAAAATACCCAATCCCAATGCATCAACCCAAAACCCGAGCAAATAACGAATCGCTAAATAAATAACCTCGAACATACCGAATCGCTAATACCCAAAATGCTAATTTACCGAATCGCTAAATACCGAATTCGCAATTACCGAAATCACTATTAGCTCCCGGAAATTGCCAATAGCAAATAACGATTCGCACCCCAATGCAACAAAACTCGCTAATAACGAAAATCCCAAAAATCGCTATTTTGCCAGAGCTAAATAAGGGGAATCAAAACCTGGAGGTAAAGTCACAAAAAAAAAAAAAAAAAAAAAAGAAAAAACCCTACATGTGCAAATGATTGAGGCAATCACTAAACCCTTATATTTGGCCCAGGAGACCCTGTTGGCTCCCCCAAAATGGCTGCCCTCTACGTGCTTGCAAGGAGGATGCGGATCAATGCAGCAGGACAGCGCAGGAGAAGGGTCCAGGAGCGAGTGTTCAGACTGCGCATAACCCTGCTCGGCCAGAATGAGGACGAGGTGTACCAGAAATATCGCCTCAATCGCGCTATGATCATGCGCCTGATTGCAGACCTGGAACCATTACTGCAGCACCAGACCCACCGGACAAATGCAATCCCTGCGCACGTTCAGGTACTATGCAGCCTGCACCTACTGGCCTCAGGGAGTTTCCAGGGGGTAATTGCGGTTGCCGGAGGTGTTTCGCAAAGCGCACTGTCACGCTTCTTCCAAAAATTCCTAGATGCCATGCTGACAATGCTCCACAGACACATCAGCTTCCCCACAACCCCACAGCAGTTGGACCGCACCAAACAGGCATTCTACCAGGTGGCACAATTTCCACATGTGATTGGATGCATCGACTGCACGCATATCCCCATATGCCCTCCGTCAGCAAATGAGTACCTTTTCAGGAACCGCAAGTCATACCACTCGATCAACGTGCAGGTTGTGTGCGATGCCAACAACATCATAACGGACCTAGTGGCACAATTCCCAGGGAGCACACACGACTCATACATCTTCCGCAACAGTGGAATGCACAGGCGACTACTCAATGGCGAATTTGGAGAGGGACTCCTGTTAGGTAAGTAGAACTACGCTTCCCCACACCAACACCACACATGTATGTACATCACCAATGCTAAGTCTATGCTTCTATCTTCTAGGTGACAGTGCTTACGCCCTGCGGGAATACATACTAACCCCATACCTAAATCCAGCAACCCCGCAGGAACATCGCTACAACGCTGCACACATCAGCACGAGGAATGTGATAGAGCGGACTTTTGGGATTCTCAAGAGCCGCTTCCGTATCCTCCACAAGACTGGCGGCGCAATGCTATACCAACCAGACACATGCTGTCGAATAATTGCTGTATGTGCAATGCTGCACAACATTGCCACCAGAAGGGGGATACCCATGGAGGTGGACAGGGATGACGACCCCCAGGCTGACCAACCACCCGCCCAACGACGACCGGCACACATCCCAAACACAGCAGAGGGCCATAGGAGGCGGACAGACATAACGCAAAATCATTTTTGACCCTGGGTAAAATGAGACATTACAAGTTGGTGTTGGGTGCAACTGTTTAATGCACAGTAGCACTGAGGATTGTGCAACAGAACTAGCATTGTGAATCATGCTCCGATTGCATAAATGTAAATAAAAGGTTCCTTAAAGTCAGGCCTGTGCAAACAGAATAATTGGATGGCCATGGTTGCTCCACCATGGACCTGCAGCATGTCCAAATTTCTAGTGGCGCTTGCCACGTACACCAAGCCTCCGCTCAGGTGCATCCAAACCCTCACCACGGCCTGTCCCCGTGGAGGCACGCGAACTTCGGCGCCTGGTGCTGGCCTCTGCCAGTGACACGCTGCTGACACTGGAGGCAGCCTCACTGGTGTCATCCCCTCCCAATGCTGCAGCACTGCATGTGCTGCTCTGAAGTTGTTCCACAGCAGTGGTGATGTGTCCCAGTGACTTGGCAACATCACCGCAGAAGTGCCCAAGGTCCACCTGCAGGGAGACTGTGCGGCGTGCCAACACAGCGGTGCAGTTGCTGTGCCGTTGTATGGCCTTGGTAGCGGCGGCAGAACGCAACATTAGCTGCCGGTTACTCCTCCTCTGGGACTCATGGCCCTCCCTGATGGCACGGGTGAGCTCACATACCTCCTCCCTGAGCTGAGCATTGCCATCAGCAACCGCAGTGGTCTGGTCCCTGACCGCCGTGCCCATGTCCCTGACCGCGGAGCCCATGTCGGTGACTGCTGCAGTCATGGCGCGCATCTCCCTCGCTAGGCGCACGATGTTGCAGCTGATGCTAGCCACATGTCTTCCCTGCAGGTTCTGTGTGCGCAGCATCCTCTCCTCAATTGCAGAGGTTGTTGGGACATCCTGGTCAGCTGAGGAGACGGAACTGCGACGGGCCCTGTGACGCCGTGCGTGTCTTGAGCCTCCATGTGGTGCAGCAGGTGGTGTGGATGTGCGCTGCGTGGGTTCCAATTGCGGTGGGGGGGTTGCCATCTCCTGCAAGGGCGCAACTTGGTGCCTGTGCCTCTGCGGTATTGTGGCTGTACTGGCTGCAGGCTGGCTTGCTGGTGCCGTTGCTTGTGGCGCAGGTGGTGGTGCCTTGGCTTGTGGCGCAGGTGCCTTGGCTTGTGGCACTGGTGCTGGTGCCGGTGATTGTGGCGCTGGTGGAGGTGGTGCTGGTGGGGTGGCAGGTGTTGGCGGTGCGTGCGCATCCTGCGCAGTCTCCTGGTCTGACTCCACGGGTGTCTCAGATATGATCAGCTGGTCGCTGTCGTCAGAGTCCCCAGGTGATGCATCTGTGTGTGAAACAGTGCATGATTAGTGGGATGATTACACCTACATAGTGTTGTACCCATCAATGTCCCTCTGTGGTCCAACAAATGAACAGTCTACAGCCATGTACAAAATATGTGTTGTGTGAGGATTTACGCCTGTACCTGCACTCTGGGCTGACTAGACTACAACTCCCAAGATGCAGTAGTGTCATGTGTGGAACTGTCTGTGCCAGAGCTGCAGACACAGTGAGATTGGGCTGGGGGCATGGGTATGGATTTACGCTATGCTGGGTGTGGCACAGGCATGCATCTTACCTTGGGCACTTGTGGCTGCGCCGGACGTGTCCATCTGGATCACCCCCACGACGGCTTCCCGCTCTATCGTCCCTTCCACAAGGTCCTCCAGGGCTGTGTTGGATGGTGCAGTGCTTGTTCCGCCTCCAGTCCTTCTTGCCTCCCGGAGCCTCTCAGCAATCCTCTCTTTTGCGCGCTTCCGGAGGTCATACCACCTTTTTTTAAGGTCGTCGATGCTGCGGCTAGTGACGCCAACCGCATTGACCCTCTCACGGATGCGCTGCCAGATGCGCCGCTTCTCGGTCTCAGGCACCTTGAGGGACAGCTTGCCAAAGAGGCGGTCGTGTTTGCTGGACACTCCCTCGATGAGGTACTCCAGCTCCCTGTCTGAAAACTTCTTCTTGCGCTTGCGTGCAGATTCAGCGCTGGATGGCACTTCCTGCGACATGATGGATGTGTGCTGTGAATGGCAGAATCTGTGTGGCCTCACTCTGCACAGCCTGTCCTTCTTTCCAGCTCCTGTCTGCTCCTCTGTCGAGGCTATGTGGGTGGGGCAGCAGTATTTCCTGGTTGGTGATGTCATCAGCCTGTTCCCGGAGCGACGCGGCAATTTGCGATTTCGCTATTACCGATTCGGTAATTGCTAATTCGGTATTACCGAACTCGCTATCAGCCAAATCGGTATTACCGAACTCGCTATTTGCTAGTGGGGCCGTTTGCGTGCCCCGCTATTAAGGAATCGGTAAATTTAGCGATTTTTAAGGAATCGCTAAATTTAACCGAATCTGTTGATGCATGCCAATTACCGATTCCTTAATGGCGATTCCTTATTTTTCGCTATTAAGGAATCGGTATTAGTTTGGTTGATGCATATGCCCCTAAATGAAGTAAAGGAAAAGAAGCAAATAATGTGTCCTGCACCACTAACTTTAGCAACACATTTGCTTTAAAGACATCTACCATCAAACATGTACAAGTATGATAAAAGCCTATTTAATATTCATAAAAGTGTATTTCATTACCATGATGAAGCGTTTCACCTTAGTACGTCAAATTGTATGAGTGCATTAAGAAGTGTTTTTTAAAGGGACTCTATTTTGTTGCTTTGTTGATTTTACCTCAGTGTTCGATTTGGTCGATCGTAGATTACTTTGGGCAAAATTAATACGACTGGGATTCCATCTCCGTTAACAGAAATTCTGCAGGAATTGCATACTGGGAACTGGGCCCATGTAGAACTTGACTTAGATGGGGCCCTTTCTGAGAAAATACCCTAGGGAAATCGTTTAAGGCAGGGCTATGTCCTGGCTCCCACTTTTGTTCTCCCTATTTTTAGCTGATCTACTAGGGGAGTTGGCAGCGACAAAGTCGTTCTCCCCGAAAATGGGAGGAAGACATGTGTCGTACCTTCTCTGCGCAGATGTTTTGGCAATTTTGGATGTGACGCAAGTAGGCCTGCGGAGTAAGCTAAAAAAGTTCAATCTCAATTGCGTGGCTAACAAACTGAAGATAAACATGGGAAAAAAAGATAAATGCATTTGGGAAAAATGTAAAACGTATAAATGTCAGATAGGCAATAGTAGAATAAAGGTTGTACCCTCCTATAAGTATCTGGGTATGACATTTACCAGTCAGCTGAGTTGGATCTTACATAAACAAGCAGTGGAGGCAAGGGCATTAGCTACGACAGGGGGACTTGTCTCCTTCAAAAAGACTTATGGTGTCCCCTCCTTGTCTCCCCTCCTAAACGCTTATAGAGCAATGGTCCACATGCAGTGCCTCTATGGGGCCGAGCTGTTAGCCATCAGTACAGAGGGAAGCTGGGATAGGTGCGAAAATAAATGTCTAAAGAAATTGTTTGGATTAGTATCTTATAGTGTAAATAGTGGGGGTTTGAAGCTTTCAGTGTATCATGATGAATTGGTATTTATATGATATAATTATTTAAAATATGTTATTGTTTTTAAAGATTGTATATTTTAAAGATGGTGTCTAAGCATTAATAAAGAATTAACTAACTAACTAAAATGATAGTTTTCAAAAATGAATTTAGAAATTTTCATACCTCACCCTCTGACAACAATGGCAATAGTGAACTAAGAAGCAAGCCAATTGTGGTGTGGACCCCTCTGGTGGGATGCGTTGTTATTATACATGGACAACTTTATAGTTTATTAAATCAAACACAAGGAAAGGTTTTGTACAGCGCCCATCCAGATCTTATGCATTTCAATGCTCTCTTATATGTGATGATGAAGAAAAAGGAAGCAAAGTGAAATAAAACAATTGCGTAGGATCACACAATTTGGTCAAGTGGGGAAGCTGGGATTGATCCCAGGTTTTCTAGTTTCACATTGTGCAATTCTATGTCATTCCAATTCAATTATCAAGTTGCTCCTTTTTTAAACTCCACTGTCCCAAGGTTGCATTAGCAAGCAGGGAAGGTTTACCCCAAGATGTGGTGGAGGAATGGCAGCTCAGATACAACATAACAAAGTATTGTCAATTGAGGCTTAATTTAGAGGGCTGTATGGAAATAAACCCTAAAAATAACTCCATGATTCACTGACCAAACTATGTACATGTTTCACCTCCCCTAGGCTCACCTTACCCCCTTCCCTGGAAAGACCAATTGCACTCTGCTGGCATCAATGCTGCCCTTGGGCAGACACAAGGCCACAATTTGTAGCCCCAGTGAAGATGTTTGCGACTACCGATGCTGTGGGTGGTAACCTCTTATTCATGGAACAACAAATATAACTCATTGCAGAAAGATCAAGTTCCACGACAAACAAAATCTTCTTGGTGGCTTCAACTCACTCTGGATGACTTTAATGAGATCAAAATTGTCTTTCTTTCAAAAATCACGAACTTTTTTTGTAATAAGAGCTACATATATGCAATAAAAAGTATCTGATGTTACTAATATTATTAATGTTGTAACTGTGATTACAACACACAAGATTACAATATTTGGCCACCATATGCAACATTACTAGCAGTGATCACTTCAGTCCATAAGGCACAGTTGCCAGCAACAATATAAAATATTATTTGTCAATCTGGAATGTATCAGTGTGGGTAATACATTACAGCCATAGCTGTGATACTCTTGGCACCGAGGTACTGATATTAGTAATAAGTCTAGCCAACACTGCATGATTTATCACTCAAAAATCAGCTTTAAATATCCATTAAATATACATATATTTCGGAAATTTTACCATTTCCAGCGGATTTTAAGTTTTGCAAATCCACACATTTTTGTTGTAAATGAGTAAGTAAGTAAGTTTATTTATTTAGACAGCTGTCCATAAAACATTCTTAAACAGAAACGACAATTAAAATCATAAAACAACCCATCCCAATTACCCAACACCGCCTACACACTACATTTCATCAATAAAACTATGTTTAACAGATCGTGAAATCCGAGCAGTTCTAACAGCCACATCTAGATAATGCATTTCTGTCAACAGCTCCACAGCTTTCCTCCTATAGACAGCAGGGGCAGAGACCACTGTTATCCTGGACCAGTACAGGACGGATGAATAAAATGGATTACAACCCACCCTGACCCTCAATATTTCATATCTCAGCCCTGGGTCTGGTAGCTGCGATAAATAAGGAAAAACAGTGTCCTGGCCCAGTGTAGGGATTGAGAAACTGATGGATGGTTTCTTGCACCGATAAGATAGGTTATTCAATTCGGACACCGAAGCAACCGATTCTTTCAATGCCCACTTGCCTGGGAAGGGGGACCAGGATGTAATTGTACCACTATCTGAATGGAGGTTCCTAAGGGTAATTATTCTATTTCGTACAGCCTTTGCCCAAGTTCTTTCGCTACTTTGAATCTCTTCCCAACACAATTTGGAGACTTAACACCTCATCATTCTCCACAAATGTCTTTGAAATATCTTAGGGCCCGAGTATAGGCCACCAGGCGTCAAGAGCCCATATTGCACTCTCTCCTTATGGCCTGAACCATAGTACCCTGCAGGAGGAATAGGAGCCTTCTAAGCACTACCCCTTCTAATCTGTCCCATTCATATGTCGGGTCAAGGTAGAAAACCTCTTTTCCATTGAAACCCAGTGAAGGTATCTTCCCCTCATAAACCCTTAATAGTGGAAGATGAGAAAGTCCCCCAAATCTGCTATTAAAACTTGATAAACAGCTGGCTTGCAATATGGCCTGCTGCTTTATGGCAACCCAATGCATACCCCAGTTCAAATTCCACTTGAAATTTAAGCCCAAATATTTATATTGAACAACTTGCTCCACCTCCTGTAAATCTAAGTGCAAATTACATGTATTTACTCTTTTCCCAAAAACCAAAATCTTGGTCTTTTCCAAATTAAAGTGAAGTTGGATTTTCCTACTATAATTTTGTAGAGCATTTAATCTCCTCTGTAGGCCAATGGGGGTATAATCCAATGACACCAAATCAAGACAGGCAATACGCTGTTACCCGATTTTGTGGGAAAAGGAGTTAGATTGGGAAATAAAAGTGGTGAGATCGGTTAAAAAAAAGACTATAAAGCAGGGGTGCAAATAACGCACCCCTGCCAATCACCATTTTAAATGGGGATTCTTTGAGATAAGCAGTCCGACTTATCTACCTCTACCTGTGCCCAGTTACCGGAGTGCAGAGATTGAAGTACATTAAGAAGGTTTAACGGGAGCTCCTAGGGCGTCAGTTTCCCACATTGGATATCCCTATCCACAGAATCAAAGACTGTCCTGAAGTCTTCAAAACAGAAGCACAGCCTTTGATTTTCCTCCTGGGACTTCTGGATAATGGCCCAAAATGGAAAGCAATGATCTCTGGTGGAATGACCCTCCCAAAAGCTCCCTTGCTATATTGGATTATCTTAGTTACGCTGTCCCAGACTTCAAGCTTCAATAAGATAATCTTTGAAAAGATCTTTAGTGAAATATCGAGAAGGCTAATCAACCTATGATGTTTGGGATGTGTACCACGCCCTTTTGTAGTGCAGCCGGGGCATGTAAGTTAAATGTCGCAAGTGAACTGCAGCACCCATTGTTCCACCCACTACAGTGACAGTGTAAAGATGACTGCAGACCTACCATCCTTAGCCTGGCTACTCCGTTTTATACTGTAAATTCTACCTTTCAAAATACCTTCCTTTTAAATATTGATAAGTCACTCCTAAGTAGGCCTTACTCCCCACAAAGCAGGGTGCATGGTATTTAAAAATAGGACTTGTACATTTTTAAAGATAAATATGTCTTCATGGTGAAAAGGTACCAACACTATTTTCACTGTCGGTATGGCTGGCTGTGCCTTATGAATGCTTTGGGGTACAGCAATACATTTAATAAAGTTATCTATGGCTAGGAAACACCCACACATTTCATTCTTTGACTTTTTAAAATATTTAGTACAATCCCAATTGTAATAAATATTCGAAAAAGGTACATTTAGAAAATTACATTTTCCCTGCCTAAAGCCCCAGGAGGCCCATTTTTCGTGAGCTTCATCTGTCAAGTTGAAGTTGATCAGTTCCCTTTATGGGATGTGAACTTGCTCCCAGAGCAGAGGCAAAAGGTCTTGGGTGTGTGGAGGTGTTGCTTTTCCCTTGACAAGATAGCCAGTGGGCTGGGCCCAGGAGCTTATCTATCTTCAAAGTATCCTGCCCTGTCACAGGCAGCTGTAACTAACATCTTGGCCTGTCCCTTCCCTTTGTCCCTAAGTCAGCCAGGTTCCAATTCAGGTGAGAAAGGAGCTGCATCCAGAACTGGTCTAGAGTGATCACAGAGAAGGGTGTGCTCATTTCATTGGCCAAACCACTGGGGTGGGCACAAGATATTTGCACAAGGGTTTGTCCTCATCGTATTAGGTAGAGAGGGGTAGTGTGGGATTGTTTTCAGTAGAGCACACAGGAAATGCTGCAAAAGTGGGTAGTGTTACCCCTGGGAACTTTTGCCTCATTCGTTAGGAAGTATCAGACCCCCGACAGGTAACCACTAACCTTCAAAGCCGGATACAGCAGGAGCGATGGATGATGCTGCGTAACCCAATCCCCGATATGGCGCGACCTGTGATATGTAGTTTCACTCAACAGACAACACCATGATAGGGTAAAGGGAAAAAAGGGACAAAAGAAACAATAAAGATGTGGCTGCAAAATTACTCGATGGGAAAGAAACTTGGAGTTGTCGGCTTCACTTCTATTCTTGCCACTCCTGCTGTCTAGCCCCCTGTTCCCTGTAGGAAAACACAAGCACAACACATGTGTAACAGCCACCGTATGTAGATTGAGTGAGGCACAATAAGACTATGTGTTTGCACTTACGTTAAAACTTGCTGCACTCATGCTACTTTACAGAATGCAAATCCAAAACATAAAACATAAAAATAAATAAGTTCTTCTGCTATCTGTAACACAGCTTCCCAGGAATCAAATATAGAGAAGTGTAATTACCTGGGCAGGTTCTCTTCAGAACTGAAGTGTGCCTCAACTACTGCTGAGTAATTCCAAGGAATTGCAAAATCCCCCAACCCTTTTATGGCTTATAACTATGCTGCTGTCTGAGAATGAGTCCAAGTGAACTGAAGACAAATTGTGAACTCCAAGCCTCTCAATGGCTCCTAGGTTGTGCTTCAGTGCTTCCCACTGGATCTCTGAAATGCCCCCTGAAACGAGCCGAGATCTGTTTCAAGAGACACGCTCCAGCGTGTGATGAAAGTAAATAGTGAAAGCACGACAACACGCTCCAGCGCATTGTGCTAAGAATAAAGGTAGCCAAGCAAAGGCACAGAGACGCGCTCCAGTGCTTTATGGAAATAAATAGTGTAAGCACGACGATGCACTCCAGCGCGTTGTGCTAAAATGAAAGGTAGTCCAGTAAATGCTCAAGGAAGCGCGCCAGTACGTAAGGAATACAAACAATGAAGGCACACAGACGCGCTCCAGCGCGTTTCACACTGGAAACAGGATGAGCCTAGCAACGGCTCCACAGGGAAATGCAGGACAATTAGAAGACAGAAAACTCCTTCATGAGGCTGTGCGAAGACATGACGTCTTTGACCCAATGGTCCAAACAAAGTACTTGATTGACAAGCACTGGGCATCAGGAAGGCAGAGCTTATATAGGACTCCAAGTGCAGAGGTCATAGTTCCCAGGTGCTGAGCTCAGGTTTGCTTAGTAACTTTAGTGGTTCACAGTGACAAGGGTTGTGATTAATACTTGAGGTGGGTATTCATACCCCCCTCAACTATACCCCAATTTCTTACAGTGGTCTACTGTGTCCTAACTCAACCTCAAACCCCGTCTTATGACCTAAACATTCATTGCTCATCCACAGCTTGCAAGAGAATCAACAAGACTAAGCAAAGCAACTTTCCACTGCAGACCAAATACCCAGTGTTCTGGTTCTTGGTGAACACATGAAATTTTAGATTGAGGTAACTAAGTTTTCCCTACATCTGCAGCATTTTAGGAAATCTATACCCAGCAATAAATACTTTCTCTTTTTAATGTATTTGGTAGAGATCCATCTCAATTTAAAGAGTAAACAAAAAAGGCGGGTGGAAAATTATTTGACCTGGGTGGAATTTCAATTACTCTAAAGTAATCAGAGTAATTTCGATGAGTCTGCAATACTCTTTGATGCACAACCACCGATAGTAACTTGATTATGCCTGCTCGCTTAGTTAAGAGTAATTTGAGGAAAGAAAATCCAACTGTGAGAGCACATTTAGCGAGTAAGCACGGCTGCTAGCACTGCTGTTGATGTTCTGTTGCATTTAGCTCTATTATCTTAGCACAAAATGCATCCATGCATTAATTTTGGACAGAAGGGTGTATTTTGCACTAAGAAACAAGCGCTAAGTGCTGGGAGTAAGTTGGGGTAAATCTCACCCTAAGTGCACATTTAGTGAGCGTGAGAGTCTGCTCATGCTCTCTATTCATGTTATGTATCATTTAACTCTATCTCCTCGTCGTGCTTCAACATCCTGCGCATGCTACGAAAGATCTTCCGGTGGATCCCCACCGAGACCAGGAAGACGGTCACCCAGGCCCTCGTCACCAGCCGTCTGGACTACGGCAACTCCCTCTACGCCGGAACCACCGCCAAACTCCAGAAAAGACTTCAGCGGATCCAGAACGCCTCAGCACGACTTATCCTGGACATCCCCCGTCGCAGCCACATCTCCGGACACCTGAGAGACCTGCACTGGCTCCCGGTCACCAAGAGAATCACCTTCCGCCTCCTCACCCACGCACACAAAGCCCTACACAACCAAGGCCCAGGATACCTCAACAGCCGCCTCAACTTCTACGCTCCCAAACGCCAGCTTCGATCGACCGGCCACGCCCTCGCCACCATCCCCCGCATCCGAAGAGCCACCACAGGGGGACGGTCCTTCTCCTTCCTCGCCACCAGGACGTGGAACTCCCTCCCGACCCACCTCCGCCTGACCCAGGACCACCTCGCCTTCAGGAAGCAACTCAAGACCTGGCTGTTCGAGCAGTAGCGGCCCCCCCTCCCCTAGCGCCTTGAGACCCTCTGGGTGAGTAGTGCGCTATATAAATGATTGATTGATAAGTGCAAAATACATCCTCACATTTATTTTGGGTGCAAGGGGGCATTCTTGCTATAAGAAAATTTTGTTCAATGCGGAATTGCTCTTGCAGCATTCTATGTAATCGTTCAGACTTTTGGGGTAGTTCTAGAGCATGGGTACTCACAAACATTTTCCCAGGGGTCTGTGGTGTGATAGAGGGCCACACTGATGCCAGTAGGGTGGCGGTTGGGCGCTATGGGGTTTGTAAGACTGGTGCAGAGGAAGAGAAGCATGTACATGTCATAGCTGAATTGCACAATCAAAGCTAGAAAGCCTTCCTACTAAGCCAACACTGAAAGTCCCAGTGATGGAAACTGGAGAGAAAACTAGTCCTAAACACTGGGAGAACACTGACCCATTTGTATTAAACTAAATAATGTCTGTGTTGGGGTGCTGTATAATAAATATTATTTAGTACAAGAATTAATGGTACCTAAAGAGATTGAATTCCCACTGTGATGCCACCAGACCTTTCCCCAACCTTTCACTCCATGAACTAACGATTAAGTGTATGAACTATGGCAGCTGATAACCCTTTCCACTGTGTCCAGGTAATCTTTAGGAAACATCTGGAAACAAATTTGTAAACAAACATTCAAGAGCTTTCATGTTAATGTTGGCTTGACTCTTGCATCCACTGCATATGAAGCCACATCCCTGCTTCCGATAAGGGATTGTGTTATTCCTCCCTCTTCCCCAAAAATACACATTTGAGTGAACCTATTTACATCACATACCTCACTGAATCATACTCATATCCTAGTTTTGCCATGTATTATCTACCTCATCCTGTTTGAATTTTTAAAATCTTTTTTATGTGTGAAACCAAGTCCCCTGAAGCAGTCACACGGTGACATGTTTGATACTTAAGCAATACTGACTATTGTCCTTACCAGTGTTGCCCATCACTCTGTACATGTCCTTGGAAATCATCAATTCACGAAAATACCAGGGACGGCAGAAGTGACATTAAGAATGTATTGCCCTGACAATGTTGACCCTTAGTCCCACTTAATCCCTCTCAATAGCCTCTTATTTCCTGCAAAGGTGTTAGTGGGAAGTGAATTGAAACTATAGAAAATGATCCCTTTCCTTTAGCTGCCTTTATGGCCCGAGCAGGAACATGGTTAACAAGGCCCAAGTCAGGTAGTAGCTTCTACCGTTGTGTACTTCTTTATAACTGTGGGATCTGTTTCATTTCACATAAAGCCTTCACATCAATCAATCCATCCATGCAATATAGTTTATAGAAACTGTTTTACAGGCAGAAGGTGTAATATTGTGCGCATTAAATCTTTCAGAAGGAAAATATCAGGAGGCATGCGTTTGTGAATCTGAAGCATACATTTTTATTTCCTCCCTCGTTTTACCGATTAGCAATTACACCCACTGCTGGGACTATCATAGAAAGAGATATATTTGCATTAAGTAGTCAAACATTTTAGATGACTAATTTTTAGAAATCATAATCCCAAAATTTTTTTTCTGATTTGTTTAACGTTTTATTTCCAACATAGTGTCAGGAGAACAATGCCCAAGCTAGAATTTCAGGGGAAACACAAGGAGATCCATCCAGAGAGGGAGTAATAATTATGTAAATGAGTACTCCAATAGTACTGCTTCATGCACTGGTAAATTCATTTTCAAATTTCCTGCAAAACATAAAATGGGAATTTTAAGATCATAGGGTCATACTGTTAGTACACTAGTACACATGAAGGACTGTTCTATCTTTGCACTTTTACTGAGAGGGGGTTGAATATTCCTGAGCCTATTCAAAAAGGCATTTCTCAAGTAATAGTAGTACTTGAATTACTTCTACAGGAGTAGTACTTCACATACTCACAAATGCCTTTTGTGACACAACCCTGTATATGCAAATACATCTAGATTACAATAGCTGCTCTTAGATGCAGATCTCATATGGATCTGGTGAACAGGAGGCATCAATCCTGTGCTCTTCCACGTAGACTGGACACCACTGAAATGAACTGCATCACAGCTTTAATGTTTTCTTTTTTTTTTGTGAAATGGCAAAAAAGAAAACGACATTTCAGAAACGGTAGTCTGACTGTGCGTCACGACCTCAGCTGGTGTCTGTAGACAGGACACTGCCTGCGCACAAGTCTTTTGTTATTAGAATCTTTCATAAGCAGTCTTTGTAACACTGCCCCCCCACCCCACCCGCCTCGTGAGATGTCCTCTGATATTCACTGAAAGATCACAAGCTGAACGCCAATAATGCTTTGCTTGAGCTAAGGCCGTTTTTGCGATACGACCTACTTTTTGCATTTAAAGTCATTTGACATTTATCATTCTCCACTTCAGGCAGTCGCACACACAGGCTGTTTAAAGTTGATACAAATGTAAATTCTTGTGTTTTGATACAGTAATAGCTGATAGATTGAAAGATCAGATTAAGTCAATGCAATTAATTCCACTCCTAATCTTCAATTAATGCTCTCCATTTGCAAAGATTAGTCGATTTGCCAGGATCTTGTTTTGTTGGGTTATACAGCCACGGGAAGCGAAAAGGGCGGAAGTGGGAAGTTTCCTCCTGAGAGTTGGAGAATTTCTTTTGACGGTTCAGATGAGAGCCTTGATGCAATTAATTATTTTATTTTTTACAGCACAATTCGGATCAGTAGAAAAGGATGGCACATGCTGCTGAACTTCTCATTCCATAGTGCGCTGTGTTTTGCGGTGTTTGCTGGTGGAATCAATCGCATACGGTATCCAGTTGTATGTCAAAGTGTAAGTCCGGCATCATTGCTTTTGTTTTTCTATGTGGCACGTTGATGGTTGTGTTTGTTGTGGGAACACTGAAGGGGAAGAAGCATTCTCTGATCAAATATTAGCTCTTCGCTTTGTTTTTGAATTAGTGCATTGATACAATGAGGCGGTGCTTGAAATGGGAAAATAGAAGTGCATGTACTATGTATCAGAGTACCTGCTTGTTTCTGAGAAGTGCCGGTACTCTCCAATTAAAAGTATTACGTCTCTCTTGAGAAGTGCCGGTACTCTCCCTCTCAAATTAAAAAAGTGCTGGTACTCAGTACCGGATGTTACCGGCCCATTTAAAGCACTGTAATGAGGGAAATTTAAATTCTGCCAAATTGCTGTTGAGTTTTTGTGCAAGAAATTAAAGAGGCGAGAAATGTATGTGCTATGAAAAATATGTACTTGTTTTGATTACAGTGTAGTATTGACTATTATAAAAACATTTTTCCTGCATTTGAATTTTCAGGCAGCATGCTTTAATGCATATATTTGGATCTATCTATATCTGTTGTGCAGAACTGTAAATGATTAGATATGCAACACGGGGGAGTGGAAGTTCCATAGGTCTCCCAGACACACCGCTGTAGGATGGTCCCTCACTGCCCTCATTAAAAAGCAGGTCGCCTTGCTGTTTTCACAGTGAAAGGCAAACAGGTGGCTTCAAACAGCGTTCTGCCTTTTAGTGATGCGCTGCCCCAGGGCAGGTGTGAGTCCCCAACTGTGCTCAGGGCAGCAACTTAATTGTAGTAGGGCACAATGTCCCAGTCTGTGCCTGATGCACACGTTTAAAGGTGTGTCGTGGCTAGAACAGGGACCGTACACACAATCTGTAATGCGCCCCAAGCACAACTTCATTGGTGTTTATATGGACACAATTACAAGACAACAATGATGCACTTAAACTGTTTTACATTGTTACAAACTAATGCACATAAAAACTCTCTTACTGCAAGTGTCATTCGGTAGCCACCGCCATAGAACATTTAAGAAGATACAATATGTTTGCCAAGAGCTGATCTGGGAGCTTTTATTTGCAGTATGTTTAAGCAAATGCCAAGGCAAAACTGCCTTACTTAGTGGATGAGATTGTCTCCAGCAAGTATTGAAACTTGACAATTTGCATAATGACAAAATAAGCGGTAATTTGTAGGAACAATTTTTTGTACTCTTGTGATACTTGTACCTGTTGCATGACAGTCAGTGCTTAGTTTGAGCTGGTGGTTTCTGGCACTCAACACTGGCACTTAATTGTCAGCACCGGGACTTGTGACAGTCTGCCACAAGATGGTGCTATCTGGTTAATTTAGTGATGACCACAACAGCAGTTCATTATTAATTCAATATAAATTAAAATGACTATTTCCTGCCACCCAAGCCATCCTTATAGCTGTGGGGGCTGAAACAGTCTGAATTTTCACACCTGTAGGAATATGATGGTTAGCAGTCCTGAGGTACCTGTCATTGGCAGCATGACAGGGGTAATGTGTGATGCAAGCTGCAGTGTCCTCCTGTGGAGAGCCCTGGCACTTTTTCTTTGGTGCAAATTAAGCACTGGTTATATCTTAAAATGTGTTATTGTTCGGCTGACCCCCTTGAATGTCACCTCGAGGTGCTGCAGAGCCTAGAAGCCTGTCAGCAGTGCTGCTGGGAAACTCAGTGTCGAGAGGTCCTAGCGTTGCAGGTTCCAATGCTGGGCTGCAGGTTTGTCTGACAGGCCAGGTTAAACCTGCATCACATTAACTCATGCCACCAGTTTCCTTGTCAGTGTGCATTATAAATAGCTCCTGTAACCCTTGCTTACAACCCCTGGATAGCTCAGCAGAATTTGGGCCACACAAAAACTCCTTCTTCCTCCCATGCTCGCCCCTCAGAGTGATGTGATCTATCAATAGCATGTCGGAAATCTTTTGTAGGACAAAAATGAAGAACGGGCAGTCACTACACTGGACTCTGGCTGTGCAGTAACTATCGATTGCCTGAAATGAAACCGTGCCCGTTTTGAATTTAACATGGTTGGCACTTGTCCTGTTCTCTCCATCACAGGTTTTAGGCTGTTTTTCTGCTCTTTTTGTGGCCCGGCAATGGGAATTTGAGATATTATCTTTTTTAAAGAGGTTGCACCTTGCATAGGCGGTTTGCACCAGCCTAAACCACACCAGACGATTTGTCAGCACTGTTGCTCTTGTTAGATACATTTCCGTGTGAGCTGAACTGCTGTTGTTCATGGTGGAATGACCTATGTGTGAGGGAAACATGTAACAATAATTGTGCCTGGGAACGTGGGGCCGTGCCAGGCCATTGAAAGGAGTGCCTGCGTACTTCACGATGAGGCTTGCGATTTAAGACCGTGCATGAACATCTGTTCATCATTGGTGGCCATTACTAGGCACTTTCAGCGATGTCTGGGTATTTGTCATTATGCCTAGGCATTTGGGATTGTTTGTGTGGCTTTCAGGCTCATCATGGAAATGTTGGTCATCGTCTGGGTATTGGTGATGGGACTGGGCTTCTTGCCCACCTTATGTGCTCATGACAGAGTCCCTGCCTTATTGTGTCAACACTCTAATTAATATATGTATGATTTTGCAACATTTTTTATTCTTTTCTTCATCTTTTACGTATGTTTTAATCTTGCACAATTCTAGGTTGTTTGACCTCAGTAGCAGTATTTCCTTTAATGCTAAAAGGGTCAAAGGTCAAGTTAATTTCCTCTCACGTCATTTGGTGAGAGGTCAAACGTCACATGTTGTCCCTGCCGCTACCACTGGTATTTTGGTGAACCAACACTGATGGTCAAATGTAGGTACCATCAAGAATGAAGTCTTACTGAAAACTATTTGCGTAGCTTTGCCTAGATAGACATGAAAAGGAGCCCCCCACCTTCAAAGGGTCATGGTCCTACATGCCTCGTGTACAGAATGAGGAGACTCTGGCTGAATTTCTTACAACTCACTACGTACCATTGACAACAATACATCTCTCACCGCACATGCTGCATTGAGAGTTGAAATCAAATAAGAGTTGTGAAGTGCATGCGTGCATCCAATACTTCACCTAACCATACCAAGCATTGGCAGAGTCAATAGGTTTGGCCTTCACATAGCTGCAGTACATCAAGTCATTACTAGATGTCCCATTCAAGTCAGAAGCAACAGCCTAAAGTCTTTAACAGGGCTGCAGACCTCTAAGGCTTTACTACATGTCCTTCTTGAGACAAGCAGCAACTATGTAGCACCTATATCATAAAGCTGCAGTACCTCAAGTGGTTACTAGGTGCCACTGTCGAGTCAGATACAACTGCTTAAAGTCTTCACCAAGCTGCAGTACTTAAAGCAGTTGCCAGCTGCCCCTCTCCAGTTAGATGCAAGTGCTTCATATGGACATCACAAAGCTGAGGGGTCGTGGCTGAAACATACACATTTGCATTGTTGCTTGAATGGTCTGTGCTTGTTTTCTATCAGATAAATATGCCATTCAAAAAGCTTGTTAAAAATGAGTCAATATTGCAACTTTGAATAAATGTTCTAAATGCTGTTGTGCAATTGTGATTACATCATAGTATGCATGCCTAGTACAGTCACTGGTAAATTCAAGTGACATCATCCTTATTCATAAGTGTATTTTCAGCGGCACTATACTTATCTGTCCATATTTGCAGTTACCTATATTGAAGCCCATGCCATAGGCTGTGTGCTGTGCTAAGAAGAAGCAAATGCTGTGTGCTGAGGTAGGAAGAAGCAAAATGCTGATGTTAGTTGACCAAAGCAATAGAGAAATATACTTGATGAAAGGTTCATTTACATATATCTGTATTTTACTATGGATTTTTCTTGAGGCTAGCTAGACATTCAAAAACCTGTAATACCTCAAGTTGTTACTAGAGATCCCCTTCAAGTAAGATGCAAAATCCTCACAATGCTGTCACAGAGCTGTACTGCTGTCTTGAGTCAGATTCAACTGAAGTCTCCACAAACCTGCATTACCTCAAGTTGTTACTAGAGGTCTCTCTCAAGTCAGATGGCACAGCCTTGAAATACTTTCATGAAGGTGGGGTACCTCAGGTCGTTTCTAGGAATTCCCTTCGATCCAGATACAAGTGCTTGAAATGACCATCACAAGGCTGAGGGGTTGTGCTTGCACATATTAATTTCCATATACTCTTTTGCTATTTTAATGAATTGTGCTTGTTTTCCATCAGGTAAATAAATACGCCAATGTAGTTTATGAGAATGAGTTAATATTGCAGAATTCAATACAATTCTTGATTTTTGAAGTGAAGACACCCTACTATACATAGGCAATAGCAGTCTCTGGGAAGTACAAGTGCCTTAAAATTGTTAATAGTGGGGAACTACTTTTTAGGTGTACGTATATATATATATGTATATATATATATATATATATATATGTGCGCTCACTCCCAGTTACTTTCAGGAACTTGGAAAAGCACTCAACGGGACACTCCTGCAATTATTTAGTCATTTATTGCATTTGCGAGCATCATTGTGTTAAGATTCGCATCCTGGAGCATATGCGAGCGATAGCTAAGAATGATGTCACCTACTCTGTCGCGAGACATTACTCTGAAAAACATAATAGCAATAGGGAGCTATTACACTATTATGGTTTGGACCAAGTCCCCATAAGTGTCAGGGGAGGGGATAGAATCAAACAACTGCGCAGGCTTGAGTCACGTTACATTATAGATCTGGGACCAAAAAATCCCGTTGGCATGAATGTGGGCGAGGAATTATCGGTTCATCTTGGTGACTAAATAACTATAGAAATATTAATAGGTTAGAAGTATATGGCCTAACTATAGAGATCAGGTATACAAGATTTTGTGAGATGTTACATTTATTTAAGTGGTACTGTTTCTGTGTGATGACTGCTAACGTATCTTTTTTGTATTTGTAGAATGATTGTGATAGAGGCTTTTGTATAGGGGTCATATATTTGCTTGTAGGCACAGTGATAACAATGAGGTTCAGGCCGATACACGGCGTTATGTCAGTAACTTTTTTCCTCATATTTGGCAATTGATTTACAGTTGCTAGCTGCTCCTCTGCAATGGAGGAATATCTCCTCTTTTTGTTTCACGACCGATCTTGCAATGACGGTAGCCGATACACGGCTTAATTATGGTCAAATTTGTGGGACTTCATGTGCCGATACACGGCGTAATAACTGTAGAGTAAATGTACATATTGATGCAAGCAATTGTCTTTTAAAAATGAAGACTAACTTTGGGGACCTATTTATGGTATAATGTTTATCAATTTGTAATTTGTATTTTTACATTGTAACAATTGTCTCTCCCAATGTGGCGGCTGATTTCCAAAGGCGATTGCCTCATTTTGTTGTCCCATTTTGATGTCCATGTGAAAGAATACCATGTGACTCTTGGTTTGCCTCTTTAAATATGCCGTTTTCTGGCGCGAATTTTGTAAAACATTTGACTAAGGCATCGCCGAAACGCGTCATGTTTTCTCATGCTCGCAAATGCAATAAATGACTAAATAATTGCAGGAGTGTCCCGTTGAGTGCTTTTCCAAGTTCCTGAAAGTAACTGGGAGTGAGCGCGCATTTTAAAACGCGAATGCATCTTCGCGTTTCAAAGCACCCGTCTACTGAGTGCGCTGGTTTGAAGGTGCAGACGGAGCAATGATATATATATATATATACATGTATATATATATATTCACTGAAAAAACCATAGGTTTCACACACGTTATAGTTAGGAATTAGCATTTAAAAAACCTTGCAAATTCACTGAAAAAACCATAGGTTTCACACATGTTATAGTTAGCGGAAATTTTACTGATAAAAAACCAGTGAAATTCCCCCGTTATAGTTAGTGCAGGCAACTATAACTCACGCGACCGCAATCCTCTGCTGATGCTAATACTGTATTTAGACACTTATTTGCCCATGTCTTCTTCCATACATTTTTAGCTATACATATATTACAAATATTTTTTTTTCATAAAGACACATATGTCATCAGCAGAAGATTGCGGTCGCGTGAGTTATAGTTGCCTGCACTAACTATAACGGGGGAATTTCACTGGTTTTTTATCAGTAAAATTTCCGCTAACTATAACATGTGTGAAACCTATGGTTTTTTCAGTGAATTTGCAAGGTTTTTTAAATGCTAATTCCTAACTATAACGTGTGTGAAACCTATGGTTTTTTCAGTGAATTTGTACGGTTTTTTAAATGCTAAGTTACTTTACGCCATTCGTGGCGTGCGCGCCCACTTAACGCAGTTCGTTCTGTGCGCGCACGGTGCGCTTCGCGCACCGTGCGCGCACAGTAAGCACGCGGTGCGCTTCGCACACCGCGCGCCCACTTTACGCAGTTAGTGCCGTGCACGCACGGTGGGCACGCGGTGCGCTACGCGCACCGCGTGCCCACGTTACGCTAGATGGGCCATGTACGCACGATGCGCTTCGCGCACCGTGCGCACATGGAGGACATATGATGCACTTCGTTTTGAAAGGTAATATTTTAATTTTTCGTAATTTTTATAAGCCATGCACAAATGGTGCCCTTCGGGCACCATTTGCACACGGGGTGGAGAGAGTGTGGATAATTTTTTCTTTTATTATTTTTGTTTAAAATATTGTGGTTTTTCACACCTCTAATAAGCCCTGCACATTTAGTGTCCTGCGGCCACCAAAAGCACAGGGGGTGGGGAGAGTGTGGATAGTGTTTTTTTTATTACATTTTTTACCGTACGCGTACGGTAAGCGTAATCGGCGAAATTAGCGAAAAAATAAAAATTCGATTTTTGGCCTTGGGGGGTCTTGGGGGACTCCCTCAACATGGCTATGTGTGTGGGAGCTGTCTAAACAGCCCCTTTACATGTTTATTGGTTTTATTTAACAACCTAACTCTCAGTGCGAGAGAGAAAATGGCGGCCGCCGCTTCCTGGTTTCGGCCGATTCGAATGTTTACTAAGATCTAAGAGCCAATCAGAATCGCGCTCGCGCACGCCACCGTACGCGTACGGTAAGCTTACGGTAAGCGTACCGTAAGCTGGCTCAGATATATATATTGATTTAAAGGCTATTTTCTCAAAATCTACTGAACAGATTTACACCAAACCTACAAAAGGCACTTCCTTGACCTGAGGACTACCTCTCTGCCAAATTTCTAGTAATTCTGTTCAGCCGTTCGGGCTGTAGCCCTGTCTAAAGGTCCTATGGAAAAATGCATGGGAAAAACGCGTTTTGGGACCCCCCTTTTATCTCAGCCCCCGCTTGACGAATCCCCCCGAGACTTTCAGGGTAGGAGCGGAGCGTAGCGCCCCACCTATTTTGAGAAATTCGCGAGGATTCGTCGACCGGCGCCAAAGTTATTCCAAATAGAATGTTGCGGTTTTCCTATGGAAAAGGGGTCCTAACTATAACTACCTACTGGCGACCGCCAGTAGGTAATATATGTATGTATATATATATATATATATATATATATATATATATATATATATATATATATATATCCAAGACTATTCCCGCCTCCGCCATAGAAACGGGTCTGACACATGCTCGGGACCTCTCCAGGTAGGCTTTATTCACCACTCAGAAAGGTACAAAGTCACAAAATAAAACACCTGGCAGACGCGTTTCGGCGAATGCCTTCCTCATTGCCAGCATTGTGTTTCACAAAGTTAATTTGAATGGGGCTTTTTCATACTGTATGGTGTCATCCTATTGGTCCTCATACAACCAATCAGAGAGCTTGCTGATGAAGTCTCTATTTTCAGTATGGTAGTCAATTGCGCTGACGATCTTGAAGCCCCTGTTGTCAAGTGACATCTGAAAACTCCCTTTGCAACGAGGTTTGTAGGCAGTTCCGTTCAGCGAACGTAGGTTGAGTAACCGGTTCGCGCATTAAGTAATGCGCTGACGATGTCAGCTGTAAGGCTGCCCACTCTTCATTGCGGGGTCGTTGATGGCGATAATGTTTGCCTGGAGGTGTCCCGTTCAACAACGATTTGCTGCTCTCTCCCCGATACCTCAATCCATGTCTCGGCCAGGGGGGCGCCGCCTTGTGCATTCAGCACTTTCACCAAAGAGTTTGTCGGCGTCGGCGGAGCTCCAGAACGAGAGGCGTGTCAGTAATGCAGCGCCGACCGCTGCCACAATATCCAAGACTATTCCCGCCTCCGCCATAGAAACGGGTCTGACACATGCTCGGGACCTCTCCAGGTAGGCTTTATTCACCACTCAGAAAGGTACAAAGTCACAAAATAAAACACCTGGCAGACGCGTTTCGGCGCCAAAGTTATTCCAAATAGAATGTTGCGGTTTTCCTATGGAAAAGGGGTCCTAACTATAACTACCTACTGGCGACCGCCAGTAGGTAATATATGTATGTATATATATATATATATATATATATATATTACACAAGAAAAATGAAGTCACTCAAAGACAAGGTATCACATTTGTTGAAGTGAGCAGATGCAGTGTTCTAGACTGTGATCAAGCTCCCTGCGTGGAGTGAAACGCGTCATGGAGGACACTGGTCCTATGATTTATTGACATTTAATTCTTTGAGAGAAATAAATACCTGCTTCATCCATTCTTTGCTGATTTTTTTCCGGAGGAAAGAGGCCCGTACCTTCATGTTTCTGCTAAAGTGAAGAGCAGAGAAGGACTGTTTATATATATATATATATATATATATATATATATATTACACAAGAAAAATGAAGTCACTCAAAGACAAGGTATCACATTTGTTGAAGTGAGCAGATGCAGTGTTCTAGACTGTGTGCTGGATTTGGAGAGAGCATACTTTGAGTGATGTGTGCTGCTCAATAGCTAAAGAGGGCTGGCTCCTATATGCATGTAGTTTTCTATGCAACAGCATTGAAGCGTGTCGAAAGACAGTGGCGGGTGGCTCCTTCTAAGGAAACTAGGGAGGCCTACCTAATTGAGAGGCGAACTTATCACGGGCTAATCAGGAAGTCCAAAGCAGCATATTACACTATTAGAATTAGTGACGCTGGTGACTCGATGAAGGAGCTTTTCTTGCTCTACAAAACCCTCTTGAGTGGGAAACCAGCCATTGCTCCAGATGACTGCTCGGTGGAAAGATAGCCAAAATCTACTCGGCATTTTCTAGTCATCCCATTGCTGGGATTGAATTTGCGGAAAGCCCGAGGGAATGGGGGGACATATACTGACCAACTTTGTCACCCCGCCCCCAGAGGACCTACTAAAAATCTGCAGATCCGTCAAGTCGGGTTCCCCGCGGTATCCCACCACGCCGAAATGGCTAGCGGATAGCTTACCGGTACTAGAACCATATATCAGACACTTACTGGATGTGTCTTTTAGCACTAAGACCGTGCCCAAAGACTGGAAACAGGCGGTGGTTCTACCTCTCAGGAAGAAACCTAACATTAGCTTTGAGAAGCTAGAGAACCTCCGGCCGATCTCCCTTCTGGCTAAAGTGGCGGAAAAAACGGTAAACCTGCAACTGATGGATTTCGTGGAAGAGGTTGCCCTACTACACGATACCCAGTTTGGTTTCCGTCCCCGCCACTCAACGGAATCAGCGCTTCTGATGGCTGTGGAGACCCTACGCCAGGGGGTGGATGAGGGTCATAGTATGGCCCTCATCCTATTGGACCTGAGTGCAGCATTCGACACTGTAGCTCATACCACCTTGCTACAGTGTCTGAATAGTGGAGGGATATCTGGAGCTGCACTCGCATGGATCCAGTCCTTCCTGACGGGGAGAAGCTTTCAGGTCCGCCAGGGCGAATGTTATTCCAGGGATATTGGATTGGGCCAGGGCGTACCCCAGGGATCGTCCCTGAGCCCCACCCTATTTAATCTATATGTCTCCCTAGTGGCCCCCATTGCTGAGGGCCATGGTCTGCACATAGTGTCCTACGCCGACGACACGCAGCTGGTTATCTCCCTCTCGCGAGCGCCCGGTCTTGCGGTGGACAGTTTCAGAGTCTGCATGCAAGACCTTGCAGCCTGGATGTCCACCAACTGCCTCAAACTAAATGGCAGCAAGACCGAGGTGCTCGTAGTGGGGGGGAACCCATCTATCTGGTCGTCGGCGTGGTGGCCTCCATGCTTAGGTGAGGTTCCAACACCCTGTCAAGAAGTTCGGAACCTTGGAGTCTGGCTTGATGCTGACCTGTCCTTTGGACCTCAGATAGGACGTGTGGCGGGTGTCTGCTTCAGCGTTCTGAAAAGTCTACGGAAGGTCTTAGATCTCCTTCCTATGTCAGCCCGTAGAACGCTGGTGCACGCCCTCGTGACATCACGCCTGATTATGGCAACTTGCTGTACCTGGGAGCAACCAGCAAGGCAATAAATCGCCTTCAGGTGTTGCAGAATGCGGCAGCCCGCCTCATTCTAAAATTTCCCAAAAGATCGGCCTCCAAAACTGCCCTTCAGACTCTTCACTGGTTGCCAGTGAGGAGTAGGGTCGAGTTTAAGGCCCTCTCTACCTGCCACCGCATCCTTACTGGGAAGGCGCTAACACCGCTCCAGAACCTGATCACCAGGTACGTACCCACGCGCGCCCTTCGCTACTCCCATGGAGGCCTTTTAAAGGTCCCGAGGATAAGGCGGGCTCGCGTGGGAGGTAGATCTTTCCGCTACCTGGTGGCAAAGAGCTGGAATGCCCTACCTTTGGACCTCCATCTGGAGTCATCTGAACCTAGCTTCAGGAGGAAGCTAAAAACATACCTATATACACGGTAACCTGTGCAGACTTTACGTTCTAGTCTGCGGGAGTTCTTCTGTTTTAGCGCGGGGACACGCCATCTGAGCGTAACCAAGCGCTTTATAAAACTCCCTTATTATTATTATTATTATGACTGTTGAAAAACATGAGGCTTGCATGACATCTTAATTAGCCTGTAGGCCATACCTAAAATCTAGTAGAGAGTTTGAATTGTTTTGAGTAATAGCATGTTTTTTTGTTTGAAGGTGACTCCTATCACTATTGTTCAAGGTAATAGGCTTTTCAGAAAAAGGAGATAATGTAAATGTTGTTCATATCCTATGACTATTTTAATAATAACGGTGAAGTTTTTCAAAAGGTTTGTTGTTATACCTTCCAACAGTTTGTATACATTACAAAAAGTATAGTAACCTTAATGCCATATTGTGTGGTTCACTAAAATGTTTAGCAACCTTGTACAGATGATCAGGAAACCTTTCACAGCTATTAGATTTCACTGGGAACATAGTTAATTATGTCTTACAGATTGTACTGTAGAAATCAGATACAGAACCTTCTGCAATGGCACAGTAATTGCTTTGAGAGATTGTATGACGTCAGTACACTAGCAAGCAAAGCTCGAGAGGTCTAATCAATGTCACCTAAACCATGATATGCAATTAGGAATTCTCTCTGCTTTCTCATTGGATAGATGGAATTGGATAGATAAACGAGACGACTGATAAAAAGCGCTTGTGGAAAAATCTTATTCACCCAGTAAACTGTTCTTTAAAACAAAATTGCAATCCATAATAGTTGGACCTGGCCCTTTTTGCAGAGGTATCCCCAAACGTTTTGCCTTCCTCCTGTATGTTTCTGACTTTAATTTTGCCTGTTTTAGGACTCTGGGCACTTTACCACTGCAGACCACTGCTAAAGTGCGAGCGCTCTCTGTCTAAATTGTATTGGTGATTGGCTTATCCATGATTGACATATGTGATTTACTGGTAAGTTCCTAATAAAGTGCACTATGTGTGTCCAAGGACTGTAAATCAAATGATACTAGTGGGCCTGCAGCACTGGTTGTGCCACCCACATGAGAAGCCCCATACACCTGTCTCAGACCTACCACTGCAGTGTCTGTGTGTGCAGTTTTACACTGCCATTTTGACCTGGCAATGGCACCTACTTGCCAGGCCCACACCTTTCCTAGGACATGTACTGGTGTATTTTATATGTCCTAATAGTGAACTACTACTAATTTCATTTTTCACTATAGAAAGTACCATCTGTCCCAGTGGATAACATTGGGATTGCCTTGAAATATCTTTTAAGTGTAATTTCCCATTGGGAGCAGTTAAAGTTTTGGAGTTTGTGATCTCTGAGCTCACAATTTAAAAATACATATTTTGGTGAAGTTTGTTTTTGAATTGCTTGTTTGAGGGGGGGTTCGCACGAGGTTGGATTTAATTTAAAAAAAGTAAAGAAATAAACATACCTTCCAAGGTCCCGCGCCATCTCAGCTCCTGGCCAGGTCTTGTGGAACAGGAGGCAGGAAGCCTCCGTCCCCTTCCCCAAGCCAATCACCAGGCTGCAATGGCAGCGTTGTGAGTGGTGGGGATGGCACCCAGCCAGGCGAGTATGAGTGGCCATTTTATCCATGTAGGCTGCAAGCAGCCTACATGGAGAAAAGGGAGAGTGCACATGACTGGTTTGGTCGGCCCCAGAGGGCCAACCAAACATTCAGGGCCCATAGCATTGGGCTAGCCACTCCTCCCCTGCTCTCCATCAGACCTGCCCACCCTCCCGCTGTCAAGTACAACACACCTGATGAACTAGGGCTTCAACAGAAGCAGATGACTTTTCCTCCAATCCTCCACTCCACTGGGAGAGGAGGTTGAGATCCACCGCCAGCAAAGAGGGGGAAAGGGGAATGGGACAGAAAGAGAGACTCCACTGCTGTGCCTCTTCCTCACTGGAATTCTAGCTACTCTGCTGGGCACCTGAAAACACAAAGGACAACATTAATACATTCCTAACTCGCTGGGAATCTATACAAGTACTCTAGGGGCTTGCCCAAACGTATATCATATACCTTTAATTCCGCAGTGTTTAGCTTCTCTCTTATATTAGTTTTATCAATGGCAAAAGATAAATAAAGTAGATAGTTCTCACTTGACTGTCTCTTCCTTGTCAGTTGGCAGTGATAGGAGTTAGTTGGTAAGCATAATATATATATATATATATTGCTACATACATTAGGTGAGTGTCTGTGAAATGCACTACTGCCTTTGCTTGACTGATACCGCAGTCGTTCAATGAAAGTCTTTTTATCTCAATAAAGATATACAGTTTCTTTTGTTAGGTAGAAAGGCTGCTTGTTAGTACAAGAGTCCAGAACATTAGTACCTTTCTATAATTGTCTCCTCTTAAATTTACGCACGGCTGAACACTCTGCTGCTCCACAAAAGAGTTAGTATTGGCATGCTCCTGTTATATTCACTGGAAGAAAATGAGCACTCAGAACTTCTTTCACTGGATGCACTGCAAGCTGAATTACTGCTATTTACAATAAACTTCTGAAGCCTTGTAGCACATTAAAAAATTTACTCAAATGCTGAAAAGAATTACCCAAATGCAGCGCTTAATAAGGAATGCAGATACTTGGGTTCAGGAACTGCTGAGATGAAGCGCTAACATATGGGTTCAAAAATGAGCGGAAACTTTCTTGAAATCAGAGAGCCTAGCCCGCTACCTAACTCACAAAACAACTGTGCAGACTGAAGAAGCGCTGCTCTTCACAAAATGTATACCGGAACCTGCAGCGAAGCAGCACTGGATTTACGAGCTGTATCAGGCAGAGATACGAATTAGAAAGCCTACTCCTGATGGCAAAAACTAATGCTAAGAACGAGCGAAGGAAATACACTCTGTTCTCCGAAAAATGACCGTTGAAGTGCGCCACACGATTAGCATGCGCGCACGAACACCTGGCTCCCACTCTAGCCTGTAAACACTAGAACACCTCCCAAAAAGCAGAAACTCCCGCTGCAGCTGCCAAATTAGAGGCTCAAAGGAACTTCAAATGTCAACAGCAAAAGAATTGGTGAAGCCGATTCCAGGGGTAAATTGGAAACTTCCTGAGCCTAGCACCAACCTGCCTGCAGGAAAAGGATTTAGATTGGCCAGCCTTGACACCCGCCCCCAACCAAACCCTTCTGCTTTCTCGCAGTGCAAGAAGCAGAAACATAAAATTGTAGTTTTACCATTTTATGTTTCTGCTTCTCGCACTGCGAGAAAGCAGTGTGGCGCCCCTGGAGTGATCCCACCCCTCATCACCCCAACAGGATCTCTCCCCTTTATTGACACATACCAAAGAATCAATGCAACACTTGCTTTGCAGTTGAAAAATAATCACAGCCCGAGCACCGTGTCACTGGCACAATGGCTACATCGCATTTGTTATTCGGCCACCCCCCTGCCTCAGTTCCTCCTATCAGAGCGGGTCTTAGAATTTCCTCTACAGTGCATCCTATGGGAGCACCTCTCCATCGGCGCACTATCGCCTGCACAGATCTCTCGACGCCAACTATTGGCCGTTAACACCCAGCCTCCTCTCTTCGAATCACGTGCGTCTCCTGAGGCTCTCACACGCCCCTGTCCGACATCCTTGCTCCAGGCAGCAGCAGCCGGGGACACCGGGAATCATCCACGCGAAGTCAATTCACGCTAATTGTTCCGCCCTACCCAATTAAGCACCGGGGTGTCACCGTTATATACCCCGCCCGCTCCCTGACATTCTCACATTCGGGAGGACCGGGAGCGGACGCATAGGTTGCAGGACGCGCTGATCACGAGTTACAGTAAGAGTGTGTCTGAAGTGATTGATGGTAGAGTGAGCAAGACAGCATGGGTATGTGAAAAGGTGGAACTACACTGACTCACCTCATGAGTCTGGCTAAACATGACGACATATCCCCTTTTAACATAACGCTTTTTCTGAAGAATTGTTTTGTCATGTTTTCTCTTACAGAGGAAACACAACTGTGGTTTTCTTCTCCGCCTCTTCTCCCATGAGGCAACTTGTCCAAACTATTAGGGTAAGCCTGGTGGCAGCATTGTCTGCCACCACATTTTCGCACTAGTGTCCACAAATAGAGTGCCACTAAGTCACGCACACACTTGTGTCACGCACGACACCCAATGCATGCATTGTTTTGTCCTTTTTTCCTTCCTTCTTTCTTTACAGGTACAAATGACCCAGCGAGTTACATTGTTTCTTAATAAAACTCTATTTCAGGCTTCACTATTGGAAGCAGCCCTTAGACGGTGAAGTGTGACCTATACCACACTCCCGCAGTGGTGACACATTACCAATTGTGGTAAGAACGGAGCCCATTATTCTTCTATCTAGGTCCTGATGAATGCCGCGGACCCTTCGGGGCCACCCAGGCAGAAACATGTCGACCATCCACGAGATCATTCACTAGACGGTTGGGAACAATAAACATCCCAATTACCGTCGCACTTATATTTTAATATCATATAGTTTTCATCTCACATTAAAGAATTGCTACTGACTACTATAATGATTTTTAACTTCACTCACATAGTCACGGGCCCCCACTCCATCACTTAGAAGTGCATCCTTGTCGTCAAGTGTATGCCCGTCCTCCATCAAACGAAGGTTTTGGAGGGCGAGGACTGGTCAATGATGAAGCATGACACCAGGTGGTGTGTGAGACCAGTCCGTATCTTTTTGTGAGATGCCCACACTCACGACGTTCTTGTAACTCGTTTGGGTTATCACACTAGGAGCAGCTCTTTTGTGATGAACATTTAATATTGGAGGCTGCTGCTCCTAGAACCCCATGCCTCTAGTTCCCCCCTCCACACATCCAGTGGAGTTTTCTTGTGATTGGATTATGTACAGCTGATGGCTGTGGGAACAAATCAAGGGGTACTTTCCCTATAATAAGGGATCTGTTCTATTATACAGCGTTCTGTAAATAGAACTATCACACCAGAAAAACCGTGTGTCTGAGCTTGGGCACCAAGGTCCGAGTCTAAGATCTGACTAAAGGTCGCATCTATAACTACCCTAATTTCCAGATGGACACCGAACTCTCATTTGGGGATGAAGTTCTAGCAGAGATTTTGAACACACCATCTCTACTAGCGGAAACTATTGTTACACAAACAGTACAAAACTCAGACGAATGGGAAGCGTTATCCACTAAGAAAAAAGAGCAAATACGAACAGCTCTCCATGGGGCATTCATGACAGAATACCTCCGAAAAAACACCGCCCCGAGAGGATTGATTGTCACTAATGAGCCTAGACTCTTCCTTAACAACAAAGAGTTCAGAATTAACTGGTCCAGCATCGCTTGGAAATGTACGAAAGATTGGCTTATCCTGATTATTAACACCGCGAGACAATTGGCCGATGCTCTCCTAGTTGAAATCCAGCAGAGCGAAAGTAGGCTAAAAACTACGGTACAACTATCAACCTTCAAGAAAAAGTTGGATGAGATTAATAAAGACCACTCAGAATACAAGGAATATCTGACCCAATCCAAATTGACGAAACTGAAGAAAGATGTACTGAAATTCAGTAAGGAAACGGTCTATCCATATATAACGGATGAACATTACGATAAACCAACCCCCCAACAAACAGGGAGAAAACAACGTTTCAGACCTACCCCACAGAATTGGACATTCAGTTCAGGAGATGAAAGAAGCGATTCCAGCGGTGACGAAGGTTCAGGAGCACCTTTCGGAAGACAACCCCACTATCAACCTCTGATGCAAATCCAACAACCGCAACACCTGCCCTTCGGCTACTGGCAACAACCGTATTTCCCACCAGGGTTTGGCTATCCCCCCGGCCCCCCTTCTTTTTTATTCCAGGGCAGGGGCAGAGGTAGAGGCCGACAAAAAAGAAGAAACGCAAGGGTCCAATGGGAAGACCAACAACAACAACCACAAGGGATGACAACCAGGAGCAGAGGGAGAACGGAGATGCCCTCAACCAGCAGGGATTAACGAATATTGTTAACATTAGTACATACACCCTCACAACCGAAGAAAAGTCCGTTCTTGAGAAGGGTCTGGGCTTTGTTCCCACACCAAGAAACGACCCCTTTGGCCTTAATTTGGAATTGGCCCAATTCTTTCGCAAACTTAAACTCCGCGACTTCTTTGGCGAAACAACAGAAACCAGTGAAGACGGCAGGAAATCAACAGGGCTACGTAAAAAATCAACTTTCCAACCTCCTATGCAGAGTATCTCGTGTGAAATACTAGCATTTGAACATGCTGTGCTCAGAGACATTGAGAAAATAGATTTCCAGAACACCAAAGGGTTTGACAATCTAACGGGGAGAGAACGTTTGGCCCTACAAAAACTCAAAAATAACCATAACATCGTTATAAAACCGGCGGACAAAGGGGGCGCCACTGTCATCCTGGATCGCTCAATGTACCATGAAGAGTGCCTACGACTGCTAGCGGATACCAACAGCTATGCTATACATCAAACAGATCCCACTAAACACATTATGAACAGAATAAAGAACATAGTGGAAGAAGGACTCAGTAACGATTGGGTTACGAGACAAGAAGCTGATTTCTTGACCAATACGGAACCTAGGATGCCAAGATTCTACATCCTCCCAAAAATCCACAAGAATCGGATGCCCCCCCCCCGGGGAGACCCATCGTATCAGGGATTGGATCCGTGCTGGAACCCCTATCACAATTTTGTGATTGGTTCCTGCGGCCAATTGTGAAGGAGGCCGCGTCCTATCTAAGGGATACTAAAGATGTCCTCTGCCTCCTAAGAGATCTGGAGATAGATCCCGTCAGTGACTGGCTTATAACTATGGACATCGAAGCCCTGTACACGAGCATACCTCAACAAAGAACACTGGAAGTCGTAGAAAACATCATTCTACGCAGGCAATGGGATTTCATCACCCCCCAACACTTTGTCATGGAATGTGCCGAACTGGCCCTAACAGAAAACTTTTTCCAATATGAACAAACCATCTACCATCAAATAACAGGAACTTCGATGGGGAGCACCTTTGCCCCTAGTATGGCCTGTCTGTACGTCCAACAATTTGAGGATGACTTTGTTAACAATCCGGTGAACCCGTTTCTAAGTCATCTCAAGATTTGGAAACGGTATATAGACGACGTACTGATTGTGTGGAATGGAACAGAAGAAAATGCAACCGCTCTTGTACATTGGGTAAACTCCCAAGACCGACACCTAAAGTTTACTCATTCCATCCACAAGGACCACGCTATCTTCCTGGACCTAGACATCACAATCACTGGTAGAGGGTTTTCAACCAAAGTCCATAATAAACCAACAGACAAAAACAGCTTACTTTTATATGAAAGTTACCACCCAAGAGCCCTCAGACAGAACCTTCCGGTCGGCCAGTTTCTACGGATAAGAAGAAACTGTTCTGAAAAAGAAACCTATACAGAACAAGCGAAACACCTTGAGAACAAACTCATCACACGGAACTACCCCAGAAAAATGGTTAAGAAGGCCAACAAAAGAGCAAGCAATAACCCCAGAGAAGCCCTACTGGAAGACACCGAGCAAGTGAAAATGAACAGACAAGTGTGTGTCACTACATTTACACCAGCATCAAACTCTATACAGAAAATCATCAGAAAAAGATGGCATATACTGAACAGCGCTGGGAAACAATGGGAAGCACCCCTGTTTGCATACAAACGCAACAGAAATCTAAGGGATGAACTGGTACACGCCCAGATGACTACATTGGAGGAGACTGAACAACCTAGACTCTGGGACCAACCACGTGTAGTGGGACATTTTGCCTGTGGCATGTGCAACTCTTGTAACCTCACAAAAAACACCAAAGAGGTTGACATAGGTACGGGAAAACCCTGGAAACTCAATACATTCAGCAATTGTAATACGGAGAATGTTGTCTATCTCCTAACTTGTCCCTGCATGCTCCAGTATGTAGGTATGACTACTAGGAAGATAAGAACCCGTATCAACGAACACCGAAGCACTATCAGGTGCAAAAAGACCAATACTAAGCTGACTCGCCATTTCTCCGAAGCAAACCATAAAGAAACAGACCTTAGTTGGACTGTACTTGAAGTCATGAGAAAAGGGAAATCTGACCTTACAACCAACCTCCTTTTTAGAGAACAACGATGGGTTTACCGCCTCCGTACCCATGAGAGGGGTCTTAACGACGATATTCCATGGCTACAACTGACACGATAGAAGGATGAATGTACTTAGTATACACTATCATTCTCCAATGATGCATACGTGTTTCTATAAACTCATGCCACACCATGGTCTTGACTCTTACACAACACTCTAGCACCCCCTCCCATACGTAACACCCAGTGTGAGCATCAGTGTGTATGGGACGTGCACACTCTGGCTTAACCCATGATGACTGAGATACTATTGTTAAGACTTTATTCACCACAGCGCCACCTGACTGCTGTATGTATGGGAGCGATCCTTAAAAACCATAGGAGTTCACTGTATGTGAGGTCGCTTCTGTGTATGACCATATCAATTTCTATGGACCCAAGAGTTGAGCTCGCCACCTATGACCCTGCATGAAGCATAGTCATCACTCAACTGCATGGTATAGAATCTGCTTCGCACGTGTCCAGCATGAGACCCTCACAATGATCATCTGCATCGATATCACATATCCAGCACAGAGCTACCTCCACTCTGAGTCCAACTTCGGGAGGATCGCGCCACCACTCCATGAGCAATCACCACTTGTGCGTTTCCATGCCAACTAAATATCAATGGCTACATCGCATTTGTTATTCGGCCACCCCCCCCGCCTCAGTTCCTCCTATCAGAGCGGGTCTTAGAATTTCCTCTACAGTGCATCCTATGAGTGCACCTCTCCATCGGCGCACTATCGCCTGCACAGATCTCTCGACGCCAACTATTGGCCGTTAACACCCAGCCTCCTCTCTTCGAATCACGTGCGTCTCCTGAGGCTCTCACACGCCCCTGTCCGACATCCTTGCTCCAGGCAGCAGCAGCCGGGGACACCGGGAATCATCCACGCGAAGTCAATTCACACTAATTGTTCCGCCCTACCCAATTAAGCACCGGGGTGTCACCGTTATATACCCCGCCCGCTCCCTGACATTCTCACATTCGGGAGGACCGGGAGCGGATGCATAGGTTGCAGGACGCGCTGATCACGAGTTACAGTAAGAGTGTGTCTGAAGTGATTGATGGTAGAGTGAGCAAGACAGCATGGGTATGTGAAAAGGTGGAACTACACTGACTCACCTCATGAGTCTGGCTAAACATGACGACATATCTCCTTTTAACATAACGCTTTTTCTGAAGAATTGTTTTGTCATGTTTTCTCTTACAGAGGAAACACAACTGTGGTTTTCTTCTCCGCCTCTTCTCCCATGAGGCAACTTGTCCAAACTATTAGGGTAAGCCTGGTGGCAGCATTGTCTGCCACCACATTTTCGCACTAGTGTCCACAAATAGAGTGCCACTAAGTCACGCACACACTTGTGTCACGCACGACACCCAATGCATGCATTGTTTTGTCCTTTTTTCCTTCCTTCTTTCTTTACAGGTACAAATGACCCAGCGAGTTACATTGTTTCTTAATAAAACTCTATTTCAGGCTTCACTATTGGAAGCAGCCCTTAGACGGTGAAGTGTGACCTATACCACACTCCCGCAGTGGTGACACATTACCAATTGTGGTAAGAACGGAGCCCATTATTCTTCTATCTAGGTCCTGATGAATGCCGCGGACCCTTCGGGGCCACCCAGGCAGAAACATGTCGACCATCCACGAGATCATTCACTAGACGGTTGGGAACAATAAACATCCCAATTACCGTCGCACTTATATTTTAATATCATATAGTTTTCATCTCACATTAAAGAATTGCTACTGACTACTATAATGATTTTTAACTTCACTCACATAGTCACGGGCCCCCACTCCATCACTTAGAAGTGCATCCTTGTCGTCAAGTGTATGCCCGTCCTCCATCAAACGAAGGTTTTGGAGGGCGAGGACTGGTCAATGATGAAGCATGACACCAGGTGGTGTGTGAGACCAGTCCGTATCTTTTTGTGAGATGCCCACACTCACGACGTTCTTGTAACTCGTTTGGGTTATCACACTAGGAGCAGCTCTTTTGTGATGAACATCAGTGGCACCCGCTCTGACTCCAACGCAGCCCCTGCTTCACAGCTGAAGATTTGATGCTTCGCCTACTCGCGGCTGTGAAAGCGATGCAGCACCTGCTTAGCACCATCACATCAATGCAGTGCGTCTGGATATTAGATGCATCGTCCCTGGACACCGTCTCTTCATCGACGTTGCCCAGCATTATAGAACCAAGGTTGTGTGTCCGGAGATCAACGCATCACCTCCCCTGACAGTAAGGAACCGACCCATCACCTCCCCTGCATAGCAGTCAAGAACTGATGCATCACTTCCCCTGGGAGTAAGGAACCGGTGAATGACTTTGCTTTTCTGGCGCCTCACCTCCCCTGCTCCTGTTTCGTCTTTGAATTTGGACACATCCAAGGTACTTTGTGCTAAAAGAAATGCATCCATAGATTTATATGGGCTGTATTTACATTTTGATAAGTGATATATTTGCTTGTGTCTGTTGTATTTTTGTCATTCTAGTCTTGTTTTATTCAGATAAATATTGGCTATTCTTCTAAACTGGTGTGGACTCATTTTGTAGTTTTTTCACTAAGTTACTGTGTGGGAATGAACACATGCTTTACACATTGCCTCTGAGATAAGCTTGACTGCTCGTGCATAGCTACCAAGGGGGTGAGCGGGGGCTATCTTAGCTGTGTGACTCCCCTGACTAGAGTGAGGGGTCGTACCTGGACAGGGTACAAACCACTGCCAACTAGAGACCCCATTTCTAACAGTAATCTATGTGATAAACCCTATTTCGACTGAGGGCGGTTGACAAAGTGTCATTCGGCACCGACCCCAATGCTGTGGCTATTGAGGCAGTTTTTGTGGATTTGCACCTATTTTTATTATGGATGTCTCCCCCAATATTCATAGTCCTTTACTAGGAAGAGTATTTAGAGATGGAATGTATTTGTGTTTGTAGTGTGAATCACACATTGTGCGTGTTCTAGACTCTTATCGGATTTAAAGATATTTTGGAACACCATGGGCACAGTAATAGTTGAATTAATTTTCTGGCAGCAGCAAGATGAGGCTATACTGGCCAAATAATTCATTTACAGAAACAGACGATCTTTTATATTTAACGCTGATTCTGTATTGAAACAAACCTCATGCAGTTCCAGGGTATGCTCATTTTTTAGGACTGAAAGCACTTATAGATGGAAGAAATGATTTCAGGCCCCTGGATTGTTTAGATGAAGACACAATTGCTGCTAAATGCATCCAATAAATCTTCTAGAAAATTCAATAAAGTTGAGATTAACACGATGGTTTAAAAAGTATCTCTACATGGGCAAAATACATAGTTTGGGGCCTACACTGTTCTCTTTTCCACAGAACCTTCTCTTCCAGGGGTACCTTTCATTTGGTACAACTTGGGATTTGCATGATTTAGTTTTACATTTTTGGGAAAATATGTCTTGTGATGACTGAGTTTCTTTTGTTGGCGCTCTGGTTGTTTGATTGCGGTGTCACGTCCATTCACGGCCCATAAAAGTAGGAGCAGTGAGGCGGTGGGACCGGGTGGGGGGAGATTTCGATGGACTATGGTGAGGAAAAATTAAATAAATAATTCATTTTCCCTCGTCGTCATCTGTTGAAATCCCCCCAGGCCCGACCCCACCGCTGCACCGCTCTCACCTGCACAGGCCGTGGCTGGTCAGATTGCATGTTTTGTTGCTTCTTATTCTTTGCATTCATCACTGGTGAGCAATTCACTGTAATCATTGGCATATGGGGCATCATTTGCAGCTCCATCGAGTGACCTGTGTATGGTGTGTGGGGAACAACCTTTACAACGCAACTTTTACAACGCACTACCTTTACAACGCATTTTTTACAACGCATAATCCATTACAACGCATGACATTACAACGCATGACACTACAACGCATTTTTAAAAACTACCTTTACAACGCATTCCATTACAACGCATACTACCATTACAACGCATACCATTACAACGCATAATATTACACTACACTATCCAACACTTACACTACTGATGCACCCCCTGGAGTTAGAATAGTAATTTTTACCCCTATACTATCCAACACTTACCCTACTGTTGCACCCCCTGGAGTTAGAATAGTAATTTTTACCCCTATACTATCCAACACTTACCCTACTGTTGCACCCCCTGGAGTTAGAATAGTAATTTTTACCCCTATACTATCCAACACTTACCCTACTGTTGCACCCCCTGGAGTTAGAATAGTAATTTTTACCCCTATACTATCCAACACTTACCCTACTGTTGCACCCCCTGGAGTTAGAATAGTAATTTTTACCCCTATACTATCCAACACTTACCCTACTGTTGCACCCCCTGGAGTTAGAATAGTAATTTTTACCCCTATACTATCCAACACTTACCCTACTGTTGCACCCCCTGGAGTTAGAATAATAATTTTTACCCCTATACTATCCAACACTTACCCTACTGTTGCACCCCCTGGAGTTAGAATAGTAATTTTTAACCCTATAGTATACTATCCAACACTTACCCCACTGTTGCACCCCCTGGAGTTAGAATAGTAATTTTTACCCCTATACTATCTAATACTTACCTTAAATGTAATTTAATATTATGCGTTGTAATGGTATGCGTTGTAAAGGTAGTATGCGTTGTAATGGAAATGCGTTGTAAAGGTATTTTTTAAAAATGCGTTGTAGTGTCATGCGTTGTAATGTCATGCGTTGTAATGGATTATGCGTTGTAAAAAATGTGTTGTAAGTGCATGCGTTGTAAAAGTGTGCGTTGTAACGTCATACATCCATGGTGTGTGACTTTCTTAAAGGCAGGATTGTGTTACTCTCAGCGCCCTTGTTTTGTATTTACCTTGATTAGAGTTTCTTGTTTCCTTTTGTGAATGAGGCTTCCTCATGTCTGACTTGCACTTTTGCAGGTGTGCAAGTGTATCAGCATTTCACTGCTAGTGCCCTTGCTTCCTTACCTAATCACAGCGAGTTTGGAGATTATATTGCACAATTTTTGGGTGCCTCTCCATGGATACACCTATATCCCCTGATAGTAAGTTCATAATGTGTATTATTACAAGAATGTGGCTTGATATCATGCATGCAGACGTAGGCGTTACCGTGCCTATGTTTTAAAACAGTGTTTTGTGAAGTAAAACATATTATGCTTGACATTATGCTTGTTTAATTCCCGACTGACATCGGATTGTGATTGAACCCGACGTCCAGGTTAAGCGCCTTTGAGTAACCCACGCTTGCTGGGGTTCTGCCGCTCAGCGTAATTCTTTCCTCGCCCCTCGCGGCTCTCACAAGTTCCTCTCCAAACCACGTAATATGGTTTTACCCCCCAGTAACATCGGATTGTGATTGGACCCGACATCAAGGTTAATCGCCTTTCGAGTAACCCACACCTGCCGGGGTTCTCCCGCTCAGCGTAATCCCACACTCGCCCCTCGCAGCTTTTACAAGTCCTCTCTGACCCACGTAAGACGGTTTTTACCTCCCAGCACCCCTGACACGAGCACTACCGGCACCGTGGCTCATTGATATTCTACATGCGCACACCTTGTTCATCCTGATGATGATCTCCAATATTTGAGATCGAAACGCCGTCGACCATTACAACCTATACTCCCTAATGTTGATAATTTAATTTGGAGTTTTGTTTTCTGTTGTTTTCAATGCGATGTTAATTTTAATTGTCACCAGCACCTTTCACTTCACGCACTTTCACGTACCTGTATGAGCACCAGAACTATTATCTTTAAATAACGAATGATACTCCATTTATGATTTGAATAAATGCAATGTCATTCAAAAACCCTGTGTCCCTTCATACACTGTTTAACAAGCCCCGCCTGGACTTGTTGCACTGTTACAACTGATTAAAGCTGCTCTCAAATGAATTGTAGCCCAGACTACCAGAGTACCATATTGGCCTCACATAGACCTGTGTTTTCCTTAACCACCCCTGGTGGGCATACAAAAGGTGTATATTGCAAATGAGAGAAAATAGCTTTGTTAATGAGTCGCTCTGTGTGCTTTTAGTTCTGGGGTTAGCCAAGACCTATTGATTTTATTACAATTATATATATAATGTACTTACTTAAAGGGGCTCTCTTCATCTATTGATCTGTTGTTTTATAAACATTTTGCTTCCACACACTACATCATGTAGCATGAAGCAATGGGTTAGCCAACTTAAGCTACTGGTTAACTTCATTTTGAGTGACTGTGGCACATAATCAAACAAGTTACTTCACTTCAGTGTGATTGTTTTAGTTTTACAGTATAATTACTTTAGTGTTACCTTTGTATTTATTGCCTAATGTGATAGAAGGACACTTTTGAAGTGAGCACAGGGCACATTCCAGCTTTATCAATTTCTGTCTTTTGTCGATGCCAGATTGTGTCCATTTAAAACTTTTCTGGATTAAGTTATCCTCCTTTTTCTGTGCACACAATGAAGTGTAATTCTATCTATTACAAGATAATAAAGAAACCAAAAGCTTCAATATTATAGGATGTGAATTAATAATCCAAAAACCTGGCAGTACAAATGGGAATGATGGAAGGGCATGGACCAAAGCTTAGGGCAGCAAAATCCAGACTTCTCTGCCACACACACGCATTCGGAGTCAGTGACTGAAGACAGCACATTGGGTTTTTAGACTTCTGATTTAGTTGTTGCTGACTTTATTCAGTACCGTTCCAAAAAGAGAAAATATTCTTTCAGCCTCGTTCTTTGAGAAAGATGAGATTACGCAGCCCATGGAATGTCACTTGTAGTATCTAGTTCACAGCACTTCTCACAACCTCCCTATCACTGAGTGCAATGAGAGTACACCGCAACATGATGTGAGGCAATGGGTGGCACGTATCGGTGCGTGGCACTAGGGGAGTTTCCCGACATGTCACATGGATGAGGAACATTTAAGAGTGTCAAGGAGCATATCTCCCATGGCTGCATGGGATTACGACCATTAGTGCCAGGATCTCTCCATCACTCACCGAGTCATGGTGAAAGTGGAGCTGCAGCAGCATAATAACAGCAAACACCATGGCATTTGTGCCCCACCTCAGTATCATCAAGGCAGTACGGGGTAGCCATTGCAGCTGCAATCATCTTGAGTGCAGCCTATACATTTTGTCTCAGTTGAAGGAAGCATGAAAGCTCAACAAAGCTATCTGCACTTGCATGGCTTAGTTGGTAAACAAGCCTTGTCATCTCCCTTAACCGCTGTTATCAACAAGACTGCCAATAGGGGAAAGATTCCATTTTGGGCTCATCTTCATTGGACACAAGATTAAAAAGCTATGAAGATTACTAAAATGAAGAACTCATATCCCTGCTGTGCTACAGTGTAAAAGTGCTGCTTCCTGCCAAAGTAGCGGCTAAATGAATGGAATAAGTGTCCTTGGAGTGTCATGGTGTCAAGAGTCTCACTTCAAAGCATGCCTTCCAACGTCTGTCAGTAAGATACACAGCATAGGGCTACTACAGACTATAGAGGGCCCCAAGTGGTGTGCAAATATTGAAGAAGTAATTATGAAAGGTTGAAAGAAGGTGCTCTTTGCTTAGCAGGTGATGCAATACCCACTAATCTGTTGTAAGGCCTTCAAGAGGCTCTAGACATAAAGGCACTGGAAAAACATATTAAGTTTGCTTTGTCCCCTCCTCAAAGAATAGCGATGTTGAAAGGGGCAGAGGGCAGGGAAATAGGAGATTCAAACTCTAAGTTCTCAGATTTAAACATGCAGAATATTAGCTCTCTTGCTGGTTCCAGTGTTACAATAATGTTACAAAGACTCAAAGAGGTGACAAGCAGTCGCTAAGAAAGAAGCGGGGGAACCAGGAAATCTTTTGGGGGCCGTATCTTAGAAGTCCCTTTAGACTTTTTTGGGGACGTTGTGTCTCAAGATTCTGTGCTAACCACACATCATGTGGTATCTGCTAGGGTGTCTACTGAGTTTGTTTCAGCAGTAGACTGTTCAGCATAGGTAGGCAATTTGGAAGGTGCAAAGTGTTTGGAACTGTAAAGTAGAAAAATAGGCTAAAAGATGGAGAAGTGCCAAGGATGGGGAAGGAAATACTGATGGAGAAGATTAAGCAACACCAGATCTGGGAAGATGGACAACAAGGCTTTACAGATCTTGAGCACAGTGGAAATGGAGCAGTGAGTTTCAACTGTGAAGATAAACTCTCCAAGACTTCTGAGCTCGTGGATCACTATAGAAGACACATTATGTCACTTCGAAATAAACTGGAGGAGCTTGTAAATCATTCTAAATGATCAAACTTGAGACTAAGAGAGATCCTTGAGCATAAGGAAGATGTATCTGGGACAATGTCTTATGTGGAGGCTCCTATTCGAAGCTATGTCCTCCCAGATGTTTTGCTAGATTTAACAATTATGTGGGCAGATACAGTACCCTCTCGCATTTTGCCTAATACAATGTATCCTCAAACAATGTTAGTCAATTTTACTGACTTAAAGATTATGGAAATTATACTGTGTAAAGCCTTATATGAGAATGCCTTTGACGTTAATAATGAATTTTCTTTTAGGATCTTCTACTATGTTGTGTTAATGTTATGTTATGAAGGTTTGTAAAGTACGCTTATCACCCAAGGTGTATCCAGGCGCTGCCTCCTATATATGATTATTGATTCAGCTTGTAGGCAAAGAGATTGTAAAATGCTGTTAACATCCCTTCGTTCAGTAGGAGCTCAGGCTGCTATTGTCAAGGCCACAAAGCTGAAAGTTCTGTATAAAGGTCAATTTCATTTGTATGGGTCTATGGAAAAAGTACAATTGTTTTTGAATGAATTAACGCTGTTCTTAATGGCTTGAAGAAGAATTATGCTGGGCGGTGGCAGTTTGGTAACTAAGGAGTCATGGAATAGGGAAGCCATGTCACTGTGACATAGTGCTAGTTTGTTGGTTCACTGGGACTACTCGGAGGTTACAGCGGGTGAAATCCCAATGTGCAGGAAAGCTAGGAAGGGAGAGGTGAGTGGGACCGGAATTAGCAGATTACAATATGGGAGCACTCACAGTTTTAATAGCAGGCAGTCAACTGATCAATTTATCAGAATATGTTAATTCCTTCTATTACTCAATGATGCCTGCATTTTATACACTTCATGTACAGTGTTTACAAGCAGTTAGTTTAGGTAGGGCAGGCTATGTTGCAAAATTATCCTTATATGAAGGGGTTCGAAAAGGATGGATGCCATATTACGTATAAGTTTGGAATGTGAAATAGGCCTGTGTTGCAGTACATTTAATAATAAGTATAGATTGTACATATTTGCAGTTTCCATACTGTTAATGGATACATTCCCTATTTGTACATTTTGTAAGTCATATATTTCAAACTTGCTCTCCTGTTGTGAGATAATAATGCACTTTATATCTATGCTGTTTTTATAGTTCTTGATTATGGTAAACAGTATTATGGTTGTATGTAGATTTTGGGGGATTTGATGCTCTAAAACAAAGATGGTTAGAAACAACTCAGAGATTATATTGTTTAATGTAAACAGTTTGAATAATAAGCTCAAGATGAAAGACATCAACAAATGGGTTATAGGCCACGCTCCAGATATAATCCTTATTCAAGAGACTCATATAAAGCATTTTAAAATTGGGGATTTTTTAATGTTTCACAAATGGGCAGGTTTAGAATGCCTTACATCATCAGGAACAGCTCATACTGGGGTTTGCCATGTACATCAATAATCAACTTCAGATGAATATTATTGCGTCCCATGTAGATAAAGAGGATAGGTTGTCTTAGATTGTTGGTTTGGATGATGGCTTATGATTCGTGGTGGCTACGACAAATGCTCTGTTGAATATCATCCAGCACCACCTTTTGATTCTTTTCAGCCAGTCATGGTTATTCCAGGTAAGGCAATTTTAGAAGGTGACTTTGATTTTCTCCAGCATCCAAGTACACATTAATCAGTGATTTATCACAGATAGAATAAAAGTAGAACATCTAATGCACTATTGAACTACCAGAAGAGCCTACATTTGGTGGATCCCTGTAGAGATAAATTCCCAAATCGGCAGGAGTACACTTATGTGTCTGCAACATCTAAGTAAGAAGCGAGGCTTGATTTGTTTTTATACCTTCCGATCTCATACTTAAGCATTATAAGCACAAACCAAATGTTTTTTTGGACCATTCAATGGTAGAAATGCATATTGCGGGTATTCAGAAGCCCCAGTCCACTTATAGATGTTTGTTTAATGATCTGTATTTGGAAGAGGAACTTTGTGTTTCATACATTTAAAAAGAAATAACTCTGTTTTTTTGCTGAATGAGCATTTGGCAAGTATTGAGATAGTATGGGATGCAATCAAGGCCACCATTAAAGACACGTAAATAACTAAAGATATGGCAGAAATACGCCAATCTTAAAAGATAAAGAAAGATTTGGAATATTAGCTAAAACACACCCATGATAGCTTTTTGAGTCATAAGAATAGCACCAATCGTCAAGGTCTCAAGTGAGCAAACCAGGAGATGAGGTCACTATCATAAGGATATCTATTTAACTAGTAAACCTTATATGGAGAGAGTATGTGAGGAGAGTAAATTTTCATGTCAGTTTCAAGACTAGCAAACACAGGAAAGATCAGCTAAAAACATAATTAGTTCACTTATTGATGCTGAAATGAATACTCATGAAATCATTGAGGATATGGTTTTTCAGCATTCTAAAAATATCTATGGCTACTGACACAAATTAGATACACGTAAGCTGCAATGTTTGTAAAAAATTCTGCTAGTCCCAACATTGACTCTGAGTTCTGGGCAAACTTTGGCCAATCTGTAAGAAGATGATGCTGTGGTTAAATCTCTAGCAAAAGGGTATTCGAGTGGTGAAGATGGGTTTCCAGCTGAGTTTTGTAAAAGATTTTCAAAAATCTTAAATCAACATATTTTGAAACCAGCAAATCCCATACTACGGGTATAGAGAATTTCACCCTCGTTTGATATGCCATAAGGGTGAGCTTCCTTAAGAAAGATAAAAATATTGAAAATATAAACTCCTATATACTGATTAGTCTTTTGAATACAGATTACAAAATAATGCAAAAACTGTTGGCCAGCAGAGTGACTCAAGTTGCAGGCCAATTATTAAATAAAGATCAGAATGGTTTTATGGCTGGTAGACATTTATCTAATAACACAAAATATTTAATATCGAAGCATTAGATTTGTTTAATAGTAAACAGACCCAGGTCAGATCTTTTTATTAGATGCTGAAAAGGCTTCTGGTCTTGCAAATTGGGAAAGCATTTTCTTCATTTTAAAAGCATTTGGGTTTCCTTCCAGTTTATTGGGGGATAATCCAATTTCTATGGAGGTTTGAAGGCTTGATTGACTGTGGACTCTATTGATATCAGCTACCTCAAAGATAAATGGAGAACTAGACAGGGATGTCCATTATACCATATTTTATTTGCTTTTTTCAATTGAGCCTCTTGCTAGTGCCATAAGACGCGACATGTCAATTAAAGCCCCAATTAACAAAATGTCCAAAATCAAATTGTATGCTGATGATATCATGCTTTTTTAAAGACCTGAGCTTAACATAGAGCATAGCATAGAATTTTGAATATCTTTTTTCAATTTCAAGAGATGGAAAGCTATAGAATAATTAAGCTGGATACAGAGATTTAGATATACAACTACACCATAGACACTTTAGTTCCAGAGCTACAGCCATTCATTAGCTTGAGGCCAAAGATGTATTAGGGAATATGCAGAAACATGGCTGTAGATGATGTATTTTTTTTTCTCAAAAACCTTTATTGACAAATTAGCATAGACACATTACAATCTTGCGTCAAATCAGAGCACCGTATGCAGAGCAACAATTGAGGATATAAAGAAAGGCCAATAACACAGACAAGCAGAGTACAATGTCTTAAGTAGACATTACTTATGCACATCAGGACAGTGAGCAACTGTGAATATACATCAGGCAAATTGTGGGAGAGGGAGCGAGCCGGATCAGAAAGGGAGTTAGAATGGGGCAAAGGGCGGCTACTGACCTTCACCGGCGGCCGCCGCGGGCGGAGTGCCGGCAGGGAGCGCGGTAGAGGCAGTCTGGCTTTGGGGGGGTATGAGCGTGAAGGTATGGCACTAGGGGCCCCCATATGTCCATTGGACGAGACCTGGCTGGCATAAGGTCCCAGAATTCATATAGGAGGGTTTGGCATCGCAATGCATCCTTGAGCCATTGGGCGAACTTAGGTGCAGGTTCGCGCCCCCAGCACATGGACACCCTACACCGCGAGAGGACAAGCAGCATAGCAATCAAGCGACGGGAGGCGTCAGGGTAATATTCAACAAAGCCTAGGAGGCAGAGCAGAGAGTCGGTCCGAACCGGTGAAGATGTGATCTCGGAGATAGCAGTACAGATCTCACACCAATAGTCAGAGACCATTGGGCATAACCAGGTGAGATGGGAGAAATCCGCCGCAGGAGCAGAACAGCGCAGGCATCCATCGCTGGAGGTGAGTCCCAGCTTAAGTAAATGAGTGGGGGTGCGGTAAAGCCTGTGTAAATATTTAAACTGAATTAGGCGCAGGCGATAATTCGGGGATAATTGCTTCGTCTGGTTGCAACAATAAAGCCAGTCAGCTTGGGAGATATCAACACCAAGATCCTTGCCCCATGCCACACGAGCACCTATCAGTGGAGATAGAGGTGGCGGCCAGCATGAGTGCATAGAGTTTGGTAACCAACTTCCGGGGGAAGGAGACGAATACAGAACATCAAGAGTGGTCATCGAGGGGGGAAGCAAGGGGAACGAAGGGTGCAGCTCCCTACAGATAGCCCGTAGCTGATAAAAAAGTAAAGTGTCCATGGGACCAGAAGCATCAGCGGGAGAATAGAATGTGTTCCCCGGGTAGAGATCTGCCAATGTAGTCAACCCCAGGCGGTGGCGTGTTTAGCCATACAGGAGGGCTGAAGAGGAGCAAAAGCCGGATGCCGAACGATTGGCATCTTATTTGCTGAGAGCACCGGAGCACCAGACAGACGGCGTAGACCATCCCAGACCCAGCGCAAGGTCTTGACCGTGTCTGTTTCGGTGTGTGGGGGTTTGGCAGGGGCGAACAGGGTGGTAGCGAGCGGCCACGGGACAGCGAGGTCCGCCTTGACCACCACATGCAGCTGGAAAGGAGTACGATGAATCGAAAAGTGCAAAAAACTGGCCTGAGCAAACAATGCGTAAAGCTTAAAGTTGGGGGCACCCAGGCTGCTGCACGACATCGGGAGGGTAAGAGTGTCGTATGCAATCCTGGGTTGCCTACCGGCCCAGATTAAAGAAATAATCAGCGAGCGGATCCTACGAAAAAAGTGGGCAGTGAGGGGAACAGGGATGTTCAGAAAAAGGTATAAAAAGTTAGGGAGGACCACCATCTTGGCAATAGCTATGCGACCGGTCAACGACAAGGGTAGCTGGCTCCATTGGGGAATCTTGGATTCGGTCCAGTCCACCGCACGACCAAAGTTAGCCTGCCAGAGTTCATCCACGTCCCTGCTGAGCCAGATTCCCAAATAGCGAGTAGGGCCTGTCACCCACACGAAAGGGAAATCCGGAGTGAAGGGCGTAGTGGCGTCGGTGAGATAAAAGAGGACTGACTTACTCCAGTTCACCTGGAGTCCAGAGTAGCCTTCGAACCGTATGATCTTGCGTACCAGAGGACTGAGATTTTCCTGGGGATGGCGGACATACAGCATGATATCGTCCGCGTACCTGGAGACTAAGAGGGCACAGGCTGAGAAGCCGATGCCCCTCTGGGTGTGGTGTTGCCGGAGTCTGGCTACCAGGGGCTCCATTGCGATGGCAAAAAGCATGGGTGAGAGCGGGCACCCCTGGCGGGTACCGCGGCCGATAGGTATGGGATCAGATATTTGTCCGTTAATACAAAGACGGGCGGTGGGTAAGGTGTATAGGAGTAAGATTTTGTGTATAAATAGTGAACTGAAGCCGAGATGTGGAAGGAGAGAAAACAAGACGGGCCACTCAAGGGTGTCAAAGGCCTTAGTGGCGTCGAGAAGGGCGGCTACTGTGGCAAGCGCTGGATTAATTTGATGGAAGACAGAAAAGATGGTCTGAAGATTGTGTGAAGTAGCCCGGCCGGGAATGAAGCCGGACTGATCGGGACGAGCAATATGTGGCATGAGAAGAAGGAGACGTGAAGCAATGAGCTTGGCAAATTTTATTGTCCGTATTAATAAGGAACAGTGGGCGGTAGGAATCACGGTATTCGGGGGGCTTGTCCGGCTTGAGAAGAAGAGTTAGCATAGCCTCGTGGAGTGACGGTGGGAGTTGACCGCTCTGGAAAGAATCGTTATACATGGCAGCCAGGTGCGGTACCAAAATCAGGGCGAATGTCTGGTAGAAAGAGACGGGCAAGCCTTCCAAATCAGGGGCCTTGTCGCCAGGCATACCATTGATGGCGGCGAGTATTTCCTCTTTGGTAAAACGCTCGTTGAGGAATTTTCGGTGATAGTTTTCAAACCATAAGAGCTCGAGGGTATCAAAGTATTGGGTTAAGACCTCACGCGTGGGTGTGGAACCCGCGGTGTATAATTGCGCATAGTACTCCATAAAGCATGCCTTGATTCCGTCAGGGGAGGTAGTCCGAGTGGGGCCACCATCTTGAAGCGCTGTGATATAGGATGCGGTACAGGGCGGGCGAAGTAGGTTGGCCAGGATTTTTCTCGGCCGATCACCTTCACCAAAGCGGCGTGCCCAGGCCTCTCTGCCAAGGAATGAGGGGCCCGATGTAGGTAAATCTGAAATACCGATTTCTTAATAGCAAATTTTACCGATTCGCTATTAAGAAATCGGTATTTCCTATGTAGGTAAAGATTCAGTAAAAAATACCGAATCCTTAATATTCCTTATTACCGAATCAGTAATTGAGATTCGGTAATAAGGAATACCTACCCATTCATTTCTATGGGCTTGGAGGCCCATAGGAATGAATGTGAAGACATTCACTATTAGCGATTCGGTATTACCGAATCGCTAATAGCGGGAGCACTTTGAAGGGTGCCAGGTTGTCAAAAGGACACCCTGTTGCACCCCTGAAATGTGCATGTGTGCATATGTGGCGAACATACATGCCCTAAGGGCTTGAATGTGTGCCACATGGCACTTAACAAAAACCCAAAAAGTGTTTTTTTAAAGGAAATCGGTAATTACCACCAACTTGAAGTTGGTGGTAATTACCGATTTCTTAAGGCTCAAAGGCACTCTTCAATGTGCATCCTACATTGCATTCAAGGAATCTGTATTACCGATTCCTTAAATGCAAGAGCAATAAGGAATCGGTATTTACCGATTCCTTATTTACCGATTCCTTGCCTACATTAGGAATGGCTAAATACCGGTCGGTAACGCTGAAATTTACCGAATTTCGGCGTTACCGACCGGTATTTAGCCACCTACATCTGGCCCGAGATCTCTCTGTTGGCCTCCTCAGCAAATTCAGTGTGTTTCTCGCGAAAGCAAGCTAGTGTTTAAGAGCTGGAGAGAACAGAATGGAGGGAGTCCAAAGATTTAATTTCCGATTCGAGTTTGTCACGAGTACTGCGAATGGAGCGTAAGACCCCGGATTGTTTAGAGATGCATTCACTGCGAATAACAACCTTGAATTCCTCCCAAAGTGTGGAGGGAGAGTCAACGGAGCCCTCATTGAGCTCAAAATAGTTTGGGATCTCGTCACAAAAGACAGCGTCCCATAGTGCATTCAGGGGGAGGGTCGCCAGCTAAAAGCACGCTGAGGGGACTGAGGAAGACGGAGACGAAGCTGCACCGGTGCGTGGTCTGACAGAGTGCGCACCATATGGTCGACAGAGGTAAGCGGGGATAGGATATCAGGAGATGTGATCCAGAGATCCAGACAGGACCAGCAACCATGAGTCCCGGTGACGCAAGTGCCCTCGCGGGCTTCAGGCCGCGTGCGGTGCCAAGCATCGTACAGAGAGTTGTCAGCAAGAATGGAGCTAAGGAGCGCCGCAGAGCGAGGGTGGGAGACATAGGGGCCAAAGCGGTCCAAGACTGCGGAAAGTGTAACATTGAAGTCCCCACCCCAGATGAGCGGGCCTAGGGATGAGATGTGATGCCAAATTTGCACACAAATATCTGGTTCATCGATATTAGGACCATATATTGCCGCAATCATTAAAGGTTGGGCCTGAAGGGAGCCATGGAGGATGATGTAGCGCCCATCGGGGTCAGTGATCACCTGGGTAGTTTGCCAAGGGAGTCCCCTGCATATTAGAATAGACACCCCCAAGAGTAGATGGAGTAGAAAGAGGAGTGAGAGTCTCCCCAAAGTCGGGAATGCAGTCTGGCGGCCGATGCAGGTAGCATGTGGGTCTCTTGTAACAAACAGATGTCCACTTTGTGCCGGAGGAGGTATGCGTGTATTAGTCGAGCTTTTCGGTGGTCATTCACAGATGTTCCATGTCCAAAAGACCGTGTCTGTCATGTCTTGAAAGTGTGGCGATGCGTGAAGCGCGATGCGGTGAGTATGGCCAGGGCTCGTGTGTGAATGCATATGGTAGTGCGAGCCAACTGAAATAAGAGCAAGCAGTACAGCAGCATAGGGGAAGTAAGAGGGCCGGCACGAGCAGGCCAAGGTTATTGGCTAACCTGTACGGGAGGAACACTAAACCAAGGAGGGAGGACGGCAATAGGCGTTGTTCCCGAGAGGATGATCCTAGGACTGCGTGCTAAGTGAAGCACCGTGGCAGTGCGGAGACCGCATGTGACGGTGTTGTGATGCAAGCAATATGTCAACGAAATAACCAAGTAAAAAACAATACATACCATCAAAAACAAACACGCCTCGAATGGAGGCAGCAAATCCCGAAAAACAACCCCCCACCCACACCAACCCCCAATCAGGTTGAGATACTTCCCGCTCCCCCTCCCAGGGGCCACAACTAGGAAGGGAAAAATCAAAGTCAAAAGTGGGAATCATCCCGTGGAGGCATTGCGTCGCTCAGCGTACACCCCTGTCGGAAAGACTGGGTGGCCAAGCCTGAAGAACCAGCAGACACCTAAAACAGAAAGGTAAGAAATACACTGTAACTGTAGGCCCAGATCATAGATCTGGCAATTGAAGGTCCAGAGACATATAAGCAGACTACAGAATACAGCGTGACCGAGAGAAGGAGAAACTGTGTGCCCGGCCCTCAGGCGTAACAGCAGGAGGCATATAGTCAGCAAGCCAAGGATACATAATGCTATCATGTTATGTAAAAAAGCATCCAGTCATAAAGGGAGGGATAAGTAACCAGGAACAATATAGAAGCACATTTCTGTCATTATCGCTGAGGTTGACTGCCTCGGAGTCCTGAGAATTAGCTCGGGTGGAACGATGGGTACGATCCAATATCTTGGTGAAGACAAGGGTGTCCTTGGGATCAGGGAAGACCAGAGTCTTGGAGCCCTGCCTGACCCGCAGCTTGGCTGGGTAAGCAAGAGAATAGGAGACCTCATGATTCTGTAAGATGCGTTTTGAGGGCAGGAATTCGTGGCGGGCAGCCTGTACCGCCAGTGTGTAGTCAGGGTAGAATGACAGTGAGTTACCCTGGTGCCGGATTTCACCTTTTTCCCTGGCCACCCAGAAAATTGCGTCTTGATCCCGGAAGTTTAGGATTTTTGCGATAATGGGAAGAGCTGGCAAACCAGGGGCAGGTCGGGGGCCAAGGGAGCGGTGTGCTCTCTCCACAATGAAGACCGGGGAAAGTACATCACCAAACAGTTCACGCACAAATTGTTCCATGTAGTCTTCCATCCTCGGGAGTGTGCCTCCAGATCTTTGTTCTTGGAGCATATGAGTTCGAGGACTTTGTCCATTTGGAGGAGTTTCTGGTGGTCTTGAGTGGCTGCATCCTCCGCGTCAGAGATTCTCGACTCGACATGCAGCAGGCGGCTTTTGTCCACACAGGACTTGACCACGTCCAGGCGGGAGGATAACTGTTCCAGTTGGGCGGCGATCCCAGTCACTGCGGACTTGACCTCTAACATGATGGCTTTGAGGTCATCTTCTCTCCTGGAGCGCCTGTCTACGCTGATCAAATGTGAGCCTGAGCTGCTTGGGGTCAGCCTCCCCCATGGCCGCCACCAGGTATGAGAAGCACACAGGGGGAGCACAACAGGGGACGAAGGAACAATGACCAGCCCTGCAGCGGCCCGAATGAAGGATCAGATGGAACGGAAGGCAGAGTGAAGGAGGAATCCACAGACCGCCCGCCCGGGGGGGTCTTCAGCCAGACCTTCGACCCGTAGTGGCAGGTGAACCAATGTGGTGTGCAGCCGCGTTGGCAGGGAGGGCCTTAGGAGTGGGTCTGCAGCAGTGTTTTTTCACCCCCACCCTGGGGTTCCAAGTGGGGAGTACGACCAGGGGAGACAAGGGCAGCGGGAATACGAGGGGGAGCGCGGCCTACCACCATGAGGCCAGACCCAACAGGCACGGGACCTGATCAGTGTAAGAGTTGTGGACAGTGAGGAGCACGGCCTCGCGGCTGGCACGCACGCCCCCAGACCATCCGCGATACCCCCCGCAGTCTGTGCACTCACCCCTGGTGAAGATCACAGGCCTCAACGGAACGATGGAAGTGGGTGGGGGCCAGGCAGAAGGAACAAACAGACACAGGCGGAGTAGTCGTAGCTAGTGGGCCATTGTCAGATGCAGCCAGCAGGAGCAAGCCAGGTCAGGACAGTGTCCGATCGCAGGGCCCGCCAGCTCTCAGCAGTCAGCAGCAGGTGCAACTGGCCGACACAGCGGCCGCAAGATAAGAGCACCCGAATTCGGAAGGCTGCAGTAGGCGGGGAAGCGACCCGCAGCAGGGGGTCACAGGAGGCCTCGGTGGGTGCAGTAGAGCTGGAGGGGCTCGGCAGGGGGAGCAGACAGCCACTGTCTGAGGAGGCGATGGGTTTGTGCAGCCATAGGGGGTGGTATGCAGGAGAGCCCAGAACAGCACGGCCTTCGATCGTGGGGCCCACCAATAGCCAACTGACCTCGGAAGGTAGATGTCCAGGCAGGCCGGGCGGAGACAGAGGAGCCGCAAACACAGCCGCCGCAGGGCGTATCAGCCGGGAGCAGGTCTCCGCAACAAGATAGGGGGCTGCCCGCAGCGGGGAGTCACGGGGAGCACGCCACCCGCTTCGCCTGACCCGATGACGGAAGGCCTGCACAGCGGGCTTCTGAATGCCGTATGAGGTGCCCGCTCACGAATAGGCCGGGCGGTGCGACACGCGTGCCCCAAGCCCGCCACAAAGCACCCCCCCCTAGCAGCAGGAATCACCGGCACAGATGTCGGAAGCAGTGGTGTGGCACACAGGATGGATCGACAGCCTCCAGGCAATCTCAGGAGAGCGGCACAGGCCAAAACCGGCCGAGCAACCAGGATACAGGGCCTAGGCACAGGAGACATGAGGCGTCGGATCAAGCACCACAGGGACGCAGGGCCTCGGGACACGGTTCAATCTATGCCCCGGAAGGAGGAGAATACCGGTGGCAGGGTTCCAGATGACGACGAGCGGTGAGTCTGCAGGATATTTGCAGATTAAAAGACTTGGTGCCTCATTTATGAAAAGTGACGCATCACTGCGTGAAAACAGTGATGCGTCAGTTTTCACTGCGCACTCCCTGCGACTCCAATGATGCGTCATATATACAGTATGACGCATCATGTCGCAAGGAGTCACAGATACGTCAGTATTTCTGACGTATCTGTAGACGCAAAAGTGACGCATTGCTGGAGTGTGTCACCATAGTGACGCAACTCCAGCAATGTGTCCTTTTACATGGGGCAAGTCCCATGTGAAAGGGCCTGCGTCAGTCTTACGCCTGCTGTGAGGCAGGCGCAAGATATTGACGCATTTGCACCCTAGAAGTGGCGCAGTGAAATCTCGTAGATTTCACTGCGTTACTTCTACGATGCTTACTTACGTGGGAACGCCCACCCTGCATACATTATACCTGACGCAGGTATAATGTAGCGCAGGGGTTTACAAATTGACGCATCTACCTAGATGCGTCACTTTGTAAATATGGTCCAACAAGGTCCAGTTTTTACGCCACTGATGCGTCACAAAAAGTGACGCACCGGCAGCGCAAAATTGACGCAAGGACTCATAAATGAGCCCCTTGGCCGGCAGAGCCCACTCAAGGTGCGGTCATCTTGCAGCCGGCTAAGCCACGTTTCCCCTGTAGATGATGTATTTGAGTTAAAGTGTATACTATATTTGATCAAAATAAATCTTTATTTATAAGATGGAATTCCTTTCCTCTCTCTGTTAGAGGTAGAATAGCACTTATTAGAATGCTGGTTTAACCCCTACTTAACTTTTCATATGCTGTACTTTTTTTTTACCCACGAAATGTTGAAGAAACATTTTCTGTATTTATTTGGGACAATAAAACATATGGTCTGGCACTGAATATATGGTATAAATGAACAGTTGGTGGGAAGTTGGCCATGATAAATGTGAAACAAAATAATTTTGAGAATTTGTCATATTTTTCTCCTATTTTTATAACATACTCAATACACAATATATTAGATAATGATTTTATGAGTCAGATGCTCACAGACAACAAAGTTGTGGACTTTGTGCGTTTGACTAAATTACCCAAAATGTTTGATATAAAACAATTTTATGGGTTTTAAAAAAGAAAGAGCAAATGTTTAGGTATTAATCTATTCCGTATCTCACTGTATGCACTAGGCTAGACGAGATTACGCCAGAGCAACAACCACTCTCAGAAAGGAATAACTTGCAAAAATGGAGATGTGGGCCAGTATTTGACCACATATTAGAATTCTTTAAAGACTCTATGTTATGTCTTTATAATCGAATTTCACACTTTTTAAAGAACATAGACCTGAAACTCGCAAGGAAGAAGAACAGGACTGGTTGAAGATCTTATAAAAACAACCACAAACAGAACAGTAAGATTCTGGAAAATCAAGCTTGATGACATAAAATAATCATGCATTTCCAAGAATGGCTCATAAATGGCAGGCAGCCGAGAAATTGACTTTCTTCGTTGAGAAATGGAACATAATAAGAAGTTATCATTTTTTCACTCATAAAGTAGCAAATTTTTCCTCAGTGGGTATTGTATAGAACATTAGCATTCCTAAATAAAATCAAGTCGCAAATTCCATTAAATTGCTTTAGATGTTCCCCACAGATGGAGGGTAACTGGACACATATTATATGACTGTGCCCTTCATTCACAGGGCTGAGCTCAAAGCATGGCAAAACCTTTTTTTTTAAATAATTTTTATAGAGCAGATTAAAGAAAAGCATCTTATAATTATGTGCACTAGTTAATACTAATTCTCTGGCCCAAATCCATGTATATGTCGGAGGCCCTCCTCCATCTGAACAATCGTGATTGCTACAGACGTGGCGACTGGCCAGCTGTCAATAGAGCGTGGAATGAACTTAATGCTAAGTTGTTATCTTGGAAGAGTATGGGCTTACTGAGTGGTGATGAATTCAAATTCCTAAAAACAAACTATCCAGTCATCCCAGTATTTTATTTAATTCCGAAAGTGCATAAAGACCCTGCCAAACCCCCGGGGAGACCCATTATCTCTGCTAGGAATAGCATGATGGAAAATATCTCACGATACATTGATTTCTTCCTTCAGGAACACGTTAAGAACTTACCCTCTTATCTTCAGGATACGGGTGATTTCCTAAGGAAGTTAAGTACTGTTTGTTGGCAAGATGACTATCTTTTAATAACATTGGACGTTTCTGCTCTATATACGAGTATCCATCACTTGGATGGGATAAGAGCGATTGAACACTACCTGCGTACTCGTCCTGTACATATGCTGCAGCACAGCAAAATGTTGGTTGATATGATTCAGATTTGTTTGAATAATAACTACTTTCTCTTCCAGACTCAGGTGTATCAACAACTGAGAGGCGTGGCTATGGGGGCTTGCTTCTCCCCCAGTTACCATTCTCTCCTCTTGTTCCATTTGACTGCATTTCTGTGTAGTCATGGGGAAACGGAAAGTAATTGAGGGAGGATCGGGAAGTGCCTTGAAGAAAAAAACAAAGAAATGGTCTCAGAACCTTGGCTCGGAAGCTGAGAGGGATAGGGAATGTGGGGGAGCGTATTAGATCAAATTGATCCGTTGCTAACTGATTGTGAGGGTCTGCTCATGACATCTGCACCATCAACCACGACACCTGCCCCCCCATCCAAGGTTCCCAAAAATCCCACCTCTTCCACCGCTGCAGTTGATAATAGAGGCCCAGGCAGTATACCTAGCTTATTTAAAAAGGCTGCTAGCAAGGAAAGGCCAGTGAAAGTTCTTGAAGATACAGAAGCGCTCCCCACTAGCCGTTCGGGCAACTATAGTGAAACCCAAGGAAGGGCCCCATTAGACCTACTGTTGAGCAATAGATTTGCACCCCTCGCGGAAAATACAGATACATCTGATACACACATGTACAAGGAACGGGGACCCAATGGTATAGCATCTAGGGTGATGGACATGAAAGCAATCTTTCTAATATCCATAGCACACTAATCCTGTATCCCTGGCTGAAAACCAAGGTGTTTGCAAAGGGAACCTTTGTAACAACTTTCCCACCCATGACAAACACCAAGAAAGCTTCAGGGAAAACCTCATGGGCCTGACTGAGCCCATGACGGCCAGATGAAAGAATCACCCCAACAGACCACTGGCTATAGTGTGGTGCCTCCACTTTTTAGGCCCGCCCAATTCCCCATAACGCTCCCCAGTCTATTATCTATATAACTAATGTACCAAAGCTTGATTCCAACAACAAATTTGAACACGGGGAGGTCCTAAAGAACAAAGCTATCCACTGGATCAGGCATGTAAGGGGCTGTTGAACGGTAATAAGGGACGACATCTTGAGGGCACGAAGATGTGACCTAAAGAATAGCCCAGGTGACACGATAGAACTCACCCTGACAAGTGAACACCTAGTGTATAATCTTGCTGCTCTGGAAGCTAGATCGTGCCCCCCACCACCACTAAAATCCAATTGAAGTTAAACATCCATTCATTTGCAGTCCGTCACAAGATTGTAACGATGCCGCAAAGAGATCTACCATTACCATCCCTATTACGGAACAATTTACTATCCTCAGAACCCCCTCAGGATCGTGTGTGTCTCCTTAACAATGATTCGGATACAACCTACACTTTGCTCCACATGGACTCTGTGGACATGGGCTCAGAGAACCGTCCCCCTGAACATGAGATGGAGCCACCTAGTCCCCACTCTCCCTCACATGTTGGATTTCCTTTGCAAATAGGAGATGACGTTCAGGAAGTCAAAAACACTTTATCCACTCAGCCGACCATTTACTTGGCCGATTCTGCTCCAACGCTATTGTCCCCTAATCCCCTGCACCATTTAGACATCAGGAATCTCAAAATAGCCTTGTGGAATGTGGCAGGCATAAGGGGAAAATTAAGGCTCCCCCATTGGCTTGAGCTTATTAATCAGCACAAGTTCTGTATTCTGCAGGAAGCCTGGAACTTGACTCCCACTTTTATCCCAGGGTTTTGTAACGTTTCACAAACCGGCAATTCCCTCTAAACACGGCTGCCCCTCTGGAGGACTTCTAATCCTGGTCAAAATTGTGTTAAAATGTGTGTCAGAGGAGCTTTCCACTAATAACAGCGATATTCTTTGGGTTAGACTCAAAGGCCCACTGGGAAAGTGCATTGACATCGTTAATGTCTATGCAAGGAGCTCTAGAACTGCCAGGTCTCCTACTCTGCTGGCCCTAGACGAGGAACTGGATGCAAAACAGGCCGCCCACCCCTTATTCGTGGCTAGCGATTTTAATGTAACTTTTGAGCCCCACAATTGGGAAGACATCTTAGAGACCAACGAGGAGGACAACGTGTGGTCAGTCCCTTTATTGGACCTGCCACCAATCAAGAAGTGGTCCCAAGCAGCCCTGCAGTTGAATTCTATTACCTTAGGGCATTGGTTACGGGCTGCCAATGGAAGGACCGCCTCTGATAAAAATGGAGGAATGACTTTTGTTATACACAATGGGTCTAGCCGGCTGGACTATATACTAGTGGACCTTAGTCTATGGCCACTTGTAATAGACATGTCCATTATCCAGACCTGCGAAAGCGACCACAATCCTCTTAGCCTTATAATAAAGTATCCGTGGGACGAAAAGTCAAGGGTATTTCATGATCTTTTCATCACAAGGGAGGTGACTCCCTCAAATGATAATCGCCGGCTCAAATGGCGCCAAATCCTGGCGGATGAATTCAAGCTCAGCACACTAAAACATGATCTTGAGAGCCACCTGGGGGTGCTGCTATCTCTGCCAAGTGACCCGTCTTCATGAGCAAGCTGTAGTGATCAACATTCTGAGTTCTTTAACCATTTGGCAAGAAATCTTATTGTCCATCAACATAGGTCCAGGTTCAACCAGGCGAAACCTACCAAAACAACTCCATGGTTCTCAAAAGAATGCAGATCCTTAAAAAGACGGCGGTCCCTAGCCCTAAGGCAAAAAGATATTCCGTAAATTCAGGAATTGAGGAGGCAATACAAACTGGCCCAATTAAAGGCGAAGCTGGAATGGGATGAAAGAAGGTTGGCGGAACTCGGGAAGTCCATCTCAAGTTCGGACGCTAGATTGTTCTGGGTACTTGTGGGTAAGTGTAACCATGAAAGGTCTCCGCCCTTGGCTAATAACGTCTTGGCACATGCATGGCATGATCATTTTGGAGGCTTGTACTCAACCCTTATCCGTTGCAATATACAACCATCGGTCCCTACTTACTCCAATCAACATATGATCTCTCATTTACCAAAGAGGAAATATTGGCCTCCCTGGATGCAATAGTACCTGCTAAGGCTCCCGGCCCAGATGGGATCCCAGGGGATCTCTTTCCCAGGAACAGCCTATGGCAGGTGCTCAGGGAGATGGGTATGCCACCGGGAATCCTTGCACTTCTGATTAGGCTCCATTGAAGAGAACTTTGCCAGAGTTAGGTGGGGTAGCCAGGGACTGGCCATCGATCCCATTAAAGTACAATGGGGGGTTCACCAAGGATGTGTCCTGAATCTAACCTTATTCTCACTTTACATCAATCATGTTGCCAAGCTTTTATCCGCCACACCAGCGGATGCCCCCTCTTTAGCCAAGCAAAGAATCGCCACCCTTCTATTCGTGGGTGACACTCTTCTCGTCTCGAAGACCCCAATGGGCTTGCAAATATTACTAGATCAATTCAAGCTCTTTTGCGATGGGAGGGGGCTCTAAAACCAAGCTTATGCTGTTGAACCCCCACAAGTCCTTTAAGGGAAATCTGCTCCTAGATAACATCCCTTTGGAGAAAGTCAGCTCCTTCGAATACCTGGGAATTAAACTATCAGAGGACATGGCCTGGAAGTCCCATCTCAGCAAGGCCTTCCTCAAATTTTCCCAGGTAACCGGGCCTCTACGTAAGGAACACTGTCTCTCCTACACTAAGCCAATTTAACCAACACTGAAATTGTATAGTTGCAAGGCCGTGAGCAGTGCACTTTATGGGGCTGAGTTGTGGGGCACGGCAAGAGTAAGCGACCTGACAACCATGGAGAATAAGTTCCTTAGAAACTTGGTTTCCCTGCATGCAAAGAGCCACCTATTGATGTTTTAGCAGAGGATGGTTACCACTTCAGAACTGTCGTCCTCTGCTGCCACCTTCAAGGAAATTTGCCCTTTATACATCATGCACAAAATAGGCTGCAATAAAAACATGTTTAAAATCTTCAGTCTAGCAGAGGCCTCGCAGGCCACAATATTACTTGTCTACACTAGAAGACAGATTAAAACACTCTATTGTGAAAGGGTTGAACAAAATGCATAAACAGATGGCAGCCAGGGCAGACTGACTGAAGAATTTAGAAGCTGTAAGATCAACCGCACTCTAGAAAGCTACCTCGAGATCATCAAAGTGCCGGCCGACAGGAAGTTATATACCCAGTTTAGGTTTGGTAGCTTGCCAATTAACGCATTCACAAACTTATGGTCGGCCAATACAACACAGCCAAAGGGCTGCCCCTGTTGTCTCAATCTGCAGGAATCCATTGCCCATTTCCTTTTTGCCTGCACAGCATATGTAAAACCCAGAAGCAAATGGTTGTCAAGGCAACTTGGCACCCGAGATCACAGAGTGGCCCTGTGCATACTGAAATCTGATGCAAGACCTCTATTTGCGTGCCCTACTGTGACATTTCTGGGCCACTTATGGGTGAATAGAAGGAGGGCGCTGACAGTCCCCCGGCCTACCCCTGAGAGTTGCTGATACAACCATTTGTCTTATTAAGTGTAACTGCCACGATGGCTAGTAATTCTAATCGCAAAATGCCTTTTTATTCCTATTCACAATCAAATCCAAACTGCTGGTATTACTGTTTTCACTGTCTTTACTGTGAAGACTGGTGAATGTAATCCCCTGCACCAATGCATTCGCTCTTTAGAGACGGATCTTTGCCAATCTTGCACATTAATCCTTCTTGTTGGCTAGAATCTGCTATGTAAATCATGATTTGTACAGCATCTGCAGCTTTTAACCTTTCTTACTGTTTATTTTTATATTTTTAATGTACCATAATGTATCATCATCTTTTAATTGTCCTGCTCAAACTAACCCTAAGCATTGTCTGATTTTACACTGATATACATGAGGTCTACTTTGAATCTTTGTTTCTTGTATGGTATTTTACCAAAATAAAGAGTTTTGACTGACATTACACATATAACATTTGCTTTCATCAACATCTTTGCTCAGCCAATACTCCAGGCAGATAACTGGCATTTAAAGTGCATTTATGCTACTAAAGTGCAATCAACCTTTTCATGTTGACAATCTCAAACCATTGAATACATCACCGAGGAGGGAAATGCATGTTACACATAAATGGACAAAGAATAACAATAAAATACTCTTGTGCATTAAAAACACTGCAATCGCTTTCATTGACAGCATTTCTCCATTGGAGTTCTTGGCATGCATCTGTCATATAAAGTGCATCTGTGCTAATAAAGTGCCATTAATCTTAGTACAAACCACAAACCATCAATAGCTCTGTATTTAATTGACTAAACCATTCGCAAATTACATAAGGGGAAAATTCTGGATCCATTCAATCCCCCCCAAGTTGCTAAAAATCTTCCAGGGGGCCCCCACTCTTCTTGCATATGCCTCTTCCAAAATGTGAGTACTCATAATTTTTTCTGTCATAACTTACAATAGGGGACATTGGTTGTTTTCTAATATTACAGAATTAGCTAATGTGCCACGGCTATTGCTATTGAGATAAAACATTGAGGGGTATATTCACAAGAACGTGTGCTAAACATCACCAAAACATGTTAACGCTACTTAACCACCTCGATGGAGATAAAAACACAAACCCCAACGCCAAAATACCTGCGATGGGCCAAAGCGCGATGAGGAAATCAGCGATACGCAGCGCCAGGCCTTCAACACACACCTGGCAGGTGGGAAAAATCACCATAAAAGTAGAAAAAAACACCCAAACACAAACTGACCAACACCTAAGCACCATGAAGGCAACCGGGGCAGGCGCAGAGGATGAGCGCAACCCCAAAAGCACCCCGGACGACCAGCCCGGGACCTCTGGGACAGGGAAGGGCAAGGACAAGAAGAAGAGGAAGACGAAGTTCAGTCCACAGGCGAACAGGATCATAGTTACGGAGGTGATGGAACACCATCAACAACTATTCGTCACCTCCAACGTGTCATTGGGCACCAAAAATAGAGTATGGCGGGACATCGTGGACAAGGTGAATGCCGTCGAAGAGCACAAGAGGACAATGGACGAGGTCAAGAGGCGATGGAATGACATCAAGCGAAAGACCAAGGAGAAACTTGCAGCCAACCAGAGGGCAGCAATGCAGACTGGAGGTGGGTGCCCAGCGCCACAGCTCGTGCTGGATGACATGGAGGAGCTGGTATCGACAGTTATCAGTGTGGATACTGTGGCCGGAGTCAGGGGACCGGACACTGCTCGACAGGACAACCGCAACAGGGTGAGTGACCACCAGGTATTGGGGGGATGGGTGGAGATGGCCACGATGGCACACATACACAATCAAGCAGAGCACAGTGCACACCCTCAATGACTCTGGGTCATCGCCCAGATCTATAGACTGTCACAATGTACAATGCCATGCTGTCTGAATGTCAACATGTACCAAGCGGCTACATACATGGGGACACATTGCAATACACCATCTCCCCTTCACATTGCAGGGCCACCCTTAACACCCCCTGCAGAGCAGTCCCAGTCACTCTTCACTGATGACGAGCAGGACAACCCCAGCATTGACGCACAAGCCCTCCTAGACATCATTGACATCATCCGCGACTCACCTCCAGGATCAGGGCTGTCCAGCTGCTTCAAGGAGACCCCACCCACCACCCAAACCACCCAGCAAGAGGCAACCACGGCCCGGCAGTCTCCCAAGACCCCAGGAACAACACATGGCCTTTCAACCTCGTGTGCTGGAGGGCCAGAGGAAGACAGCTAAGCAGGTGCAGGTGGGGTTCCACCTCATGACTACCAAACTGGACGCCATCCATGGGTGTCCAGGCCCGCTCCATTTTCCGCTTAGAGGGCTCCAGCGATACCAGCCATGAGCTGGCACACATGCGGAGACTCATGGAGGAGATGGTGTGGATGGAGGCGGAAAGGATGGCAGCCACTGCTGCACACCAGCAAAATGTAGCTGGAATCTACCATGCCCTGCAGATCCTCATCATGGCATTGCTGCCACAAGGCGTGGCGATGTTGAATGCTGGTGCCCCCACTCCATCCACATATCCACCCCCTAGTGTGCCATTGCCTCACAGTGTAGCAGACGTATCCACTCCGGCACCTGATGTGTCAGTGGCACACAGTGCCTCAGCCGGTACTGCAACACCCACAAGTGAGACAGAGCACATATCCGGGGACGAGGACGTGGATGGGTTTGTGATCAGGAGGCACTAGCATTCATTTCCGCCACCTGGCCTGTTTCTGCTTGGTGTCGCGCATGGCCCCATGACCTTCCACTGACCCCCGATACACTCCGATGCACTCTCCTTAAACAGCGACATGTACTGCCATATCCTGTTTGATGACCAGTGACACGGCAAACAGACTGTGGTCCGTACCCTTCCTCTTCCACAGTACTTGTCATCCCCGGATGGACTCTGGCTGGCCCTCAACAGGCCCATATTGTGTAGTGTGCTTGGCATTGCCCTTTACCGCTCCAGCTGCAAAACTGCAATGGATGTGCAATAAACATCCAGTAATGCACTGCTGTGTTATGTCTTTCATCATTCATGTAAGAATGTGTGGATGAATGTAGGGACAGTGATTTCCCATGCGTCAATGATGCTCATCCTGTGGGATGCCAGTCAGAGGGTGCTCCATTGCCTATTGTGTTCCGGGTGCCATAGACACTAAAACAGGGACATAGACATCAGTCACTTCCATGTCCGGACATGGACTGAACAACGCCCAGAGCCCAGGAGTCATTGTTGCAAGCCCTGTGCTGGTCCGGCGTATGGCAGGCCAGACCACTCCACTCACGCTCAGAGGGGGGGCCCTCATTGCTACCCATCGCAGGCGTACTCGCTGGTGGTGTGCAGGTCACTGGTCTAGTTGTCAGCATGTCACAGCCATTCCCTGAGGGCAGGTTGCCACACACACCACACCCATCCGGCACAGGCGTCACAGGCCATGTGACTACACCAACATAAGGGGCCAACGACGTCACATTCCCCTCTGCCGGTGGTGACTGGATGACGGGCGCTCCACGGTTCTCAATCATAAAGGGCCCATGAGTTGTTGCGCACAGGGTTAGTAGCACCCGAGGCCTTGCGGCCATCACGGGTCTACCACCACGTGGCCCTGACTGGGGTTGCACAGGTTTAGTGGCACCCAGAGCTTTGCGGACAGCACAGGCACCCCGCCACGGGACGGTGACTTTTGGTACACTGAGGTAGGGGCACCTTAAGTGCTGAGCGGGTGTGCAGCCTGCGATGATGCCCTGTCCCAGCGCTCCAGACAGCTCAGGTTTTTTGTGCCCTGCAGGACCGCAGTGTAGGCCAGAGCCAGAGATGTGGGGTCGCTTCCGGGATCCCAGAGTTAGTGGCACCTATTGGGCTGAGCGGGTGTGCAGCCTGCGATGAGGCCGGGTGCACTGGTGTGTCCTCTGCCATGGAGTAATCAAGACCCAGCACCAAATGTGAGACCTGGTGGCCTGCGGAGCGGGGCTGCATGATGTGGAGGGTGCCATGTCTGCGGGCCAGGCTTGTGGTTTGCGGCAGCACGTGGTGGGACCTCCTGTCTGCACGCCGATGGTGGAAGGTGAGCAGTGCGGCCTGGGTGTGCATGGGCAAGCATGCTCCGATGGGCGCTGGGAGGGGCTGGGGTGCCTCTGCCTGGGTGTGCATGGGCGGGCAGGTGATGTTGTCTTGTGCAATTGTGTGTACTGTGCCAATCATGTATCTGGTCTCTGTTTCAGATGACGGGTCTCAGATGTGTGACCTGGTGGACTGCTATACATACCGGCAAGTGGTTGGAGACACACCGGTGGCAGCAGGTGAGCAGAGTGGCCTGGGTGCGCATGGGCATTACTCTCTCTCCTCTTCATTCTCTCTCTCTCCCTCTCTTCTCTCTCTCTCTCTCCCCCTCTCTTTTTATCTCTCTCTCTCCCCCTCTCTTCTTCTCTCCCTCTCTCTCCACCCTCTCTTCTTTTCTCTCTCTCCCCCTCTCTTATCTCTCTCTCTCCCCCTCTTTACTTCTCTCTCTCCCCCTCTCTTCTTCTCGCTCTCTCTCTACCTTTCTCTTCTTCTCTCTCTCCCCCTCTCTTCCCCTCTCTCTCTCCCCGTCTCTTCTTATCTCTCTCTCTCTCTCCCTCTCTTCCTCTCTCTCTCCTTCGCTCTCTCTCTGTCCTTTGATGTGTGCAGGACACACCTTCTCATCATGATTTTTGTCTTGCAGGCTGTGAACTACGGATTGTCCCGAGGGGAGTCGCCATGTGTCTTCATTTCAGTGTTCATTTTAATAAAGTTTCATTTGTTGCTTCGAAAGTGAATGTGTGATGCTAATTTTTGTGACGACACATGCATGTCACCAGTTGTGATTGTGCGACATCTTGCGGAATATTTTGTACAGGTTTAGGTGTAGCTGATGTGACATGTCTTTGGTCGGGGGGGTGCTGGGGAGGGGGGGTCCTGGGGGTGGTGGTGGTGGGTGTTGTTGCCCTTTCGGCCCTCTGGGCTGTATGTTCAGTTGCCCGGGTGCATCTGTTGTTCTTTAGGTGTGGCTCTGGGCCGGGCTCCCTTTTGTGGTACAGGCTGTGGTCCGACTTTGCACCAGGTCAGAGCAGGTGTTATTTTCCTGCTGCTAATGCCTTATGGTCTGTTTTGTGTTCTTATCGCAGTTCTGGCTGGTTGTGAATGTTGTAGAGTGGTGTTGTCGCGGCTTTTGGCACGGGAACGCCTACTCTGCATCTCATTAGCGATAGTTGCAGGGGCCATCTGTGGCGATGTTTTTGGCAGCTGCTATCGCGGGTAAATTGGTGCTGTGGGATGTTAACACCAGCTTGTGATTGGGGCGATAAGTTTATCGCTACTTTGGCTGCAATAAAGTGCCATTGACTCGGCGATAGATCCTTGTGAATATGCCCCCGAGTGTACTTGTTGAACCTACCCACTAAATGGGAAGTGTCAATAATACCAATGGAAGCTCGGATAGTATACTTGTCTGACCCATTTCGCTAATTCCAGAATACACCTCATTCCAAAATTGCTGCAGCCTAGGAAATGTAAATAAGGTGTGGTCCCTATCTCTCTATCACTAGCATTACATCACAAGCATTTGCAATGCAATAGGTCTCGCATTTACACGATTTTGAGGTATTGGCATTGTAAATGACAATGCCTTCTATTTATGTTTTGGGTTTTAAAACATAAATACAAGGCATTGTTATTTACAATACTAATATCTTAAAAAATGCAATGAAGCTCACCATCTATACCAACAGTAAGGGCGCTTTAGATATATCAGGTCAAAGAGCAAACACCCAGTGCTAGGTCTGCAAGACCTAAAAATTCGATTTGTCTCTTGCAGATGTGCACATTGTGATGTTAGGACACTTAGTCCACCACAACACCCCTGTGACGAAGACACAAAACAAGCATGATCTACTGGCCGGACATTTTAGATGAGTGCCCCTGAGGCACGAGGGGCATAAAGAGGCGATACACCAGATTCTGCCCCGCTTCGAGAAGCAAGCCCAAGCTCAGTAGCACCACAAAGGAGCAGGCGCGAGACACCATCAGCCACGCCCAAGGCTTCCTGCTCCAAATGCAACTTCAAAACATGCGCTAAATCATCAGGCAGGCGCTGGTTGGTGGGTCCCAGTTAGGGCACCCTGGGACTCTCCGGGGAGGCCATGTACCTCACGGTGGAGCCAGGGTTCGCTCCCCTTAACCCCTGTCATGGGTCACTGTCGTCAGATAAGGTGGCCTCTGTTTACATGAAGGGAAAGGTGTGCATTTAAACACCATGCGTGGAAGGTGTGCATCCCACGCCCCTTTTGTGCTCGCTTGTGGCTCCGGCACCCATAATCAGCATATGTGGCTCATGCGACCCCCTACCAAAATAAAGAGACACCCAGGTGGCTGCTACCCCCAACAAAACACGGAATTCTGAATCCTACTGTAATAATGAATGAATGAATTAATTAATTAATTAATTAATTAATTAATGAAAAAAATATTTAGTAAAGCGCACTGTGGCCAAGCGGCTTCCTGGCGCTGAGAGCTCTGGCCATCAGTCACAGAAGAAGCCCAGGGATTTAGCAGGAGTACGCCTGAGAGAACAGAAGGGTTTTCAGCGCTTTACGGAAATGGGAATAGATAGGGATAGAACGCATAGACAGGGGAAGGCTGTTCCAGAAACGGGGGGCCAGGACAGAAAATCTGGTACCTCCCGTTCTGGACTTGCGGAATCGGGGGACATTGAGGAGGGCCAAAGTGGAGGAGCGAAGAGTGCGGGTTGGGGTGTGAGAGGAAATGAGAGAACTGATAAAAGCCGGGGCAGAACGGGCATGGGCCCGAAAAACTAAACAACCCAATTTAAAGAGGGATCTCTGATGAACGGGGAGCCAGTGAAGGGACTTGAGTACAGGGGTGATATGATGGGTTTTGGGGAGGTGAAGGATGAGACAGGCAGCCTGGTTCTGGATAGCTTGTAGGCGACGTATTTCATAGGCTGGTATGCCCACATACAGGCTGTTCCCGTAATCAAGACGGGAAGTGATCAGGGCCGTAAAGATGATTTTGAGGGCGTCAAAGTGTGGAAATATGGATTTTTCTGGTCAGTTATGTCCCCTATCTTGGACCCCAACGGTTCTATGTGCATGTCACAAGTACATGTATGTTCCCTCCAGTTCCAGTTATGAAGACGCAAATACATGTGCGTCCACCGTCAACATGTCCTCTGTCAGATCCGCCATGAATAGGCCGGATATTCCATTCCTAAGTACAAAAGGCCACCGGCTTTATATGGTTCACTTATGCCATTTTACAGTCCAGGCAAATAGGCCCTGATTCTGTCATCAAAACTCTTCTTGCCTTCTGCCTCTGAAAGCTCCAGTCTGAGCCTGCATCTGTGACCATGAACTTTGTCTCATTCTCTGCGCGGCTCACGAAGCCTGACATCAGCCTATTCTCTGCCAAGAACTGTATTTCACCTTCGAATTATCTGCTTCCCCCTCAGCCAATGCATTCCTGCCTAGTAGTTTAAGTAAACATTCTTCCAGCTACCGAGCAAAAGGCCCGGCTTCTCTGTCTTAATACAAGTAATTCATAGTCCTGTTACTATGGAAGATTCCTGCCCTCGCATTTAGTGTAGACACTTAGACGCTTGTACACGCACACACAGTCAGTATAGAATAGATTCTGTCCGAGAGTCCTTCTTTTGTGGATAACATAGTTCTTTAAACATAGGATGTTAGATATGATTTGGGATTAGGTTGACTTGACCCCCCAGACTTGTCGTCTCCACATGTAAAGCTAAATGTCAAGTCCCCTTCACCCCCTAGTTACACGTCAATCACACGTCATGCTGCTGCGCGCGCATCTATGCCAAGTATTATCTTATAGATCCACCTATATATGACATCATAACCAATTATGTTCCTTTTTACTCCTTATTACACCCATTTTTGGTTACGCAGACAAATCGTCATTTTCCTTATCAATTGCTACGCCTACTGTATTCGCTTCATTGTAATGTATGTACTATAAAAGCCATTTCATGTCAATAATGTATGTACTTCACTTCCTGAACCTCCGTGGTGATGGAACTTGGAGCAACCGATTATAATCGTTCATTGGAATAAAGCCCATTCCGAACCTCTAATACCACGGATTCTGCCTCTCATTTTACTGAGCTATTTTATTATGTTTCTGTATCAAATTAAGTCCAGGTAAAGGAATTTTATTTACCACATGAATGGCGCCCGAATAGGGACACTTTCTCATCTCACGCGCCGGCGGTGAGTTGCAGGCCCGGTCTCCTGCCACAGCTGGACGGACAATAACGCGTACCAGCAGGATTTCCTGTATCTCCCTCCGGTCAAGCGGGGACGACTGAGACTGCGATCGACACCCAGACGAGGCGGTGAGAAGTGCGAAGTATCCCGACCAGAGCCTAGCTGAGAGAGCAAGATCCGAGGTATACAGAGGCCCACCAGTTTCTGAAGTCCCAAGTCGAGTCCAGTGTCCGACGAGTCGAGTCGAGTCCAGTCCGGTTCAAGTTCAAGTTACCGAGGCCTTCCGTTTCCGAAGCTACCCGGTGAGTACCATTACTGGGGAGGCATTTCTGACGTGCACATAGGTTGTGCCGGTCAAGACGGGTTTGGGTACACAAATCCGGTCTGCACTGTTTTAGCAGTGTATATGTACTGTTTAGCAGTATATCAAGTATTCCGAAGTATCTAGTTATTGTCAAGAATTATGCTTGGTGATTAGTTATGCAGACGATCATCATTGTTGTTTCAGTTAAAGGTTTAGTGTTTAATGTTAAATGTGTTTAAATACGTTCTGTATATTGTGGTATGAATGACTGTTCATTATCGTGTTTATTGTATTAAGTCTGTTCAAAATCAAGTATCAGGTCAGTTGGTCAAAATCAAGTATAAGGTCAGTTCTCAACATGCCGCTCTTTTCGAAACTAAGACAGATCACTACAAGAAAAGGGGTACTCGAAGAAGCCGTTCCCATTCCTCCTAGGGACACTCCAGGGTACTTCATGTATCATAAACATGGCTTAGACGCTATATTATTTCTTGATTTATGGGTAGATTACACCAAGGAATTACCAGAAAGTCAGAGGTGGCCCACAGCGGGAACCTGGGATGCAGAGTGCATCATGAAAGTAGAAGAAGAGTTATGGAAAAGGAAAGTCAGACAGTCACAGAAAGATGCCATTGAATTATGGCGTAAAGAATCACATAGACGAACAGAAAAAGCACGTAGACAGGAAGAGAAGAGTAAAGAGAATTCCAATAAAGTTCAAGAAAATCTATTAATTGAGGAAGGTATCCGAGTGAAATCAGAACAAGTAGACAGACAAAGAAATGCCCTTATGAATGGTATGTATCCCCTTCTGGCCGAAGGATTACCTAAGGCTACTCCAGAAATACCGAAAGACTTGCCACCACCATTGTTCCCAATAAAGGTACATCCTAAGGGGCGTCCTAGAACCGCAGAAGATGTTTTTCTTTCCTCATATTTAGATGACGCAGCTCCCGAGTATGCTAATTCCGCCCCACACAGACCGCCTGTCAGGGAGGTTCAACGCCAAGATCCGGCACCCGTATCTCTACAGTCACAAGTTCTGGCAAGCACATTTGTTTCTGCATCCGCTCCTACAGCTACTTCTATAGCTGTGTCCACACCTATAGTCGCTGTGTCACGTTCGACGAATCCTTTCACATCCGACACCCCAGATGGGGCTACGGGAGGTGCTACCAATATTTTTTCTACGCCACCCAGAATAAATAAACTTACTTTTCAAGAGTCAGGACATTCACGTACACCCAAACTCATTAATGCCCGTACGCTTAAGGAACTTCTGATAGATTGTAGATATGACCCTGTGCCCGGAAAAGAGGACGAAATGATCCTAGCATCATTACGTATCAGACGAGCCGCAGTGTATTTAGGGAAGTTACCAGGAATGACTGCACATCTAGATAAAATATACCATTTTGTCCAAACAGGGCGAGATCCAGAATGTATTAACAGAGCTATGGAATACCAGAAAGTGGAGATACAGGGGGAACTGTTACGTTTCCTCATAAATTGTGTGATCAGAAATGAAGACCGACCGGGGGTAGACCCGGAAGCAATGCAAATTCTTACCCGATGGAGCCAGAATATATCAGAAGGGAGACATGATAAGCAAAATTGTATAATAGCCATGTGCCGAAAGATCCGTAAAGAAATAGAACGCCTACACGAAGAGAGATTAGAGGTAGACCAGTTCGAACAAAGCGAGGAAGAAGGGTCAGGACTGCCCACAGGACAGTCAGAAACTATAGCCTATGTAGGTAAAAGAAGATCTTGTAATAGTACGAGATGTCTTATTGACCCGATACGCCCGATATGTCCAGACAATAACAGGGGTTTCCCAACACCCATAGTCCATATAAGGTCTAACGAGCATTCGTTCCAAACAGCTGACAAATTACTCCGAGAACGAAGGGGTTATCATTTCCTCGATTCTATGGATGAACAAGATTTAGCCAGGGCAGCTGTCCATTGGGTGGACAGTCCCGGAAAATATAGTGATGATACAGTAGTACGCACATTTTTGAATCTCACCCCAGATGAACAGAGGTTAGCTGGGATTTATATGATTCAACAACTCATTATACTATATCGGAGTCAACATTCAGATCCTGGTCCCTTACCCGACATATTGACTGAATTACTCACGAATAGATGGAGAGGTTCAGGTACTAAATTAATTAAAGAAATTCTAGAATCAAGAAAGCAATATATTCTTTTTGTATGTTCAGAACATGTTTCATTGCCCGTCAAGGAAAGAACAACGTATTACATGGATAGACAGAATCCCTTACGAGAAGTGCACCCAATAAAGGGCGAGGACAATCAGTTTAAACGCGTATTTGTATATACGCCCATATCGAAAATAGAATTGTTACAAATGAAGAAAGTGGTACCCAGTCATGACAAAGATCCAGCGGGTTTTCACCGAGAAATTAAAGACATGTTACTCATGGGAGAGTATACCTATCCCGACATTATGACAATATTAAAGGTATTAATGCCTGCTGGCATTTATGAGAAACTCAAGGAAAAAGAGTTGGAGGTAGGAGACCAAAAGATAGATTGGACAGCATTAGAAAATGAAGAAAGGGCCCGAACTGCAGGAGCAGGACTCGGGGATAAAACTAAAGCATTACCAGGTTTACTAGTACAGGTACTGCCACGTTTATTAACTACGAAAAAGGAAGACTGGGGTACAATTTCAGCCTGTAAACAGAAGCAAGATGAGGACACTAGTGATTACTATGCCCGATTTGAAAAATGTTTTGGTATAAATAGTGGCATAAAAGCAAGTAGCGAATCATACCCACATCTGTTCGTAACCAAATTAGTCGAGAATGCTCTACCCCAAGTAAAGAATAGAGTATTAAAATTCGAGAGTACCTGGCAAGGTAACACTCCATCACAAATGTTACAAATGTTACAATACCATCACAATAGAATTAGAGAGGAACAAGAACATGAACACAGACGCATGAAAGACACGAAAATGAAAATGCTAGTTTCCCAGACAGTTCCAGCTGAAGGACATAAGAAGGGTATGACACATTCCGGCGATTCAGCAGGACCTGTAAAAGGGACATGCAACTATTGTAAAAAGCCAGGTCATTACGTACACGATTGTCCAGTTTTGAAACATAATATCAGCATAGGTAAAACACAAGAAAGATCACGGCCACTCAGACAAGATCAGAATGAACAAGGAGCTCTGCAGCATGCCCAGTCCATGCCAGCCGCACAACAGCCAATACAGTTTGTGCCAGCTGCACCACCGTTGCCTGTTGCTGCCACACAGACAACAACACGACAAATGTATCAGACCGCACAGTATGAATATCCTGAGTACCAGCGTTACGCATGAAAAAGCCTAGAGAGGGAAGTTGACTTACCCCTTATCGAGATCCCTGTAGATCAAGAAGGACCTTACGTACACAGTGAATTATTAGGCCAAGATAGAAAATTTTTACTCGATACAGGGGCAAGTCGAACAACCATAAAACGTAGTGAAGTTCCAGGGGCACCCCTCTCAGGCTCACAGAATATTTCCCTTGGTTTTTCAGGAAAGCCTATTGTTAATGAAGTGTCACAGCCTCTCCCACTTACGATAGGACCTTTGACCCGAACTACCGATTTATTACTTACTAAATCATGTCCAGAAAACTTGCTAGGAATAAAGACCCTAAAAGCTCTAGGAGCCATAATATGTTGTTCTCCGGAAGGAGTAAGATTGTTTTTACGTGATTTTAAAGGTCATTATGTGTCTAGAGACATGGATCCCCGATTACAGACTTTACCCACACATCTATGGGCACAAGGCCCTACTGATGTTGGATGCATGAATATTACACCATATCGAGTCACATTAAAGGCAGGAGTGGTACTACCACGAATGCGACAATACAAGTTACCACCAGATGCTGTAGTGGCTTTACTGCAAATCATTGACGAGCTCATTGCCCAAGGAGTGGTTGTAGAGACAGACTCCAATGTATGTAATTCACCGATAATTCCGATTCTTAAACGAACAGATCCAAAGGCCCCGCCAGTCTATAGATTGGTTATTGATCTGCGCGAATTAAACAAATGCATTGTGCCACAATTTCCTGTGGTCCCAGATATCTCGTCATTACTGACAGCCATTGATTCCGAAGCAACATTCTTTACTGTAATCGATCTCAAGAATGCCTTTTTCAGCGTCCCAATAGATCCGGAAAGCCAATATTTGTTCGTATTTAGTTTAAATGGACGTAGCTTTAAATTCTCACGCGCACCTCAAGGATTTACAGAAAGCCCCAGCATCTATAGCCAAGCACTGAAACGAGAACTTGACAGTATCCACATGCCAGTTAACACTGCTCTGCTTCAATACGTCGATGATCTGCTGATCACCGCCCGAAGCGAACCCGAATGTGAAAAAGCATCACTGACAGTTTTACAATTTCTAGCCGAAAAGGGGCACAAGGTGTCCCCTTCTAAGCTGCAATTCTGTGTCCAGCGAGTTATTTATCTTGGACACTCGCTGTCCAAGGAGGGAAGGCAGCTTACACCAGACCGCATTCAGTTAATAGCTAACATGCAAATACCCAAGACACAAAAGGAGGTGCGGGCTTTCATAGGTCTCACTTCATATTGTAGACAGTGGATCCCTCAGTATGCATTTCTAGCAAAACCACTCATTCAGTTGACAACACAGGAGGCAGCCACATCGACTGTTCTCCCTTGGACCCAGGAACATACACAAGCTTTTGAAAGCCTAAAGAAAGCTTTATGTCAAGCACCCGTTTTAGCAACACCATGTTACAGAAAACAGTTTACACTCTTTGTTACAGAACGCGAAGGTACTGCTTTGTCAGTACTCACACAGGAACAAGCAGGAGCACACAAACCATGTGCTTATTTTTCTAGTACATTAGATCCCGTAGCTCAGGCTTTGCCTGCATGCCTAAAATCAGTAGCAGCGACAGCTTTAGCAATCAGACAAAGCGATGCCATAGTGTTAGGACATCCATTGACAGTTCAAGTACCACATGCAGTAGAGGTTCTTGTAAATAGAACGCAAACACAACACTTGACTATAGCACGACTTACAGGGTACGAACTTACATTGTTTCAGCCACACATAGAAATCAGACGCTGTAACACATTGAATCCTGCCACACTTTTGCCAGTAATCGGAACAGACCCACTAGCCCATGACTGTATTGAAGTTATTACTATAACGACGAAACCTAGACAAGACTTAACCGATGTCCCATTGTCAGACCCAGACCTGACATTGTATGTAGATGGTTCATGTATGAGAACGTGTACAGGAGAGTTAGTGGCTGCTTACGCAGTCACAACAGATACTGAAGTCATTGAAACTAATCGTATAAATACTTTGTCAGCTCAAGCCGCAGAGCTCATCGCTCTGACACAAGCCTGTATTCAAGCCACAAGTAAAAAAGTCAACATATACACTGATTCACGTTATGCATTCGGAGTTGTACATGACTTCGGCGTGCTGTGGCGAGAGAGAGGTTATTTAACTTCCCACAGTGCCCACATTCAGCACGGACCCCTCATTCATGCCTTATTAGATGCAATACATCTACCTACTGCAATATCAATTATGAAATGTAAGGCTCATACGAAGGTTACTGATATCATTTCTCAAGGCAATGATCTAGCCGACAGAACAGCTAAACAGACTGCTCAAACCCAAACATCCGACATGACAAAGACAATAGTCCCGATGCCGACACATTGTATGACAGTTAAAGATCCTACCCTTGACGTAATTGACATACAGACACATGCTACACCAGACGAAATAAAGAAATGGACTGAATTAGGAGGGATCCAAACGGACCAAGGATGGATGATGAAGGAAAAGTCTGTATGGTTCCTTCCTGATTCAATGGTCCAAGTTATAGTTAACACTATACATAGTCCAGCACATCTAGGAGAAAAAGCTATGCTAGACAGCATTCAACACATTTGGTTCAATAAACATTTACGAGCAGCAGCCAAACAAAAAGTCCGTACCTGTATGATCTGTTGCCAGTTCAACCCAGGAAAAAGCGTTCCCGTAGAACAGGGTGGATTTCATCCTCCTGATCACCCTTTTGAAGTCCTCCAGATGGATTATATCCAGATGGAACGATGTCGAGGATTCAAATATGTTCTCGTAGTTGTCTGCGCTCTGTCCCGTTGGACGGAGGCATACCCGGTTTCAGATTACACTGCCCCGACTACTGCCAAACAGTTGGTTCGAGAATTCTTCCCACGCTACGGTTTACCACGTGTTGTCTACTCAGCTAACGGCCAGCCGTTCTCATCCGAATTAATGAAACATGTTTCACTTCTGTTAGGATATCAGTGGAAATTCCACTGTGTCCGACACCCCGAGGCAGCAGGTCTCGTAGAAAGACATAACCAGATCCTGAAAATTAGATTGTCCAAAATATGCCGAGAAAAAGGTGTCGACTGGATAGTAGCGTTACCAGTTGCACTCTTTTACATGAGAATGGTAGCACACTCTCGAACAGGGCTATCCCCGTATGAGGTGATCTACGGCAGACCACCAAATATGTGGGGGACGCCTGTACCACGCAAAATAACTGATATTGACTGTAATATGCTGACAGATTACTTGGCCTCCTTGATGTCTGCACTACAATCTTGTCGTTCACAGGTAGCTGCAGCCTTTCCCGACAACACTGAGGTGAAACCCCATGACGTAGTTCCGGGTGATATCGTATTTGTGAGAAATTTCGACCGAAAGACTCAGCTGGAGCCCAGGTGGAAGACACCCAAGTTGGTTCTGCTCACCACAAGGACAGCCGTGAAGATCGAGGGCCGCAAGGGCTGGATTCATTCAAGTCATATCAAGAAATTTCATGGACTATCCTCGGATATAGACATTGTGCCCTGCACTCCCTCACAGACTGATTCAAAACTTCCTTTGGTTGAAAAGACTGAAACCGAACTCTATAAAGTAAAATTGAGGCCTAGAACGTCAGACAATTTGATTGTTTAAGTCCTCTCCAAGGTGAAGCGGTTGAATTTGTCTCTGACATGTATCCTCTAGACCTGAATCATGGACAGTCGCGGAAAATGTTGAAACGACAGGCGTATTGTAAATCACTGCGTAGCCATTGCATAGTGACATTATTAATTTTGTTTTCCTTAAGTCTTTTAATAATTACTACTAGTATATTGTTGCACATATATTACCCTATTGCCAGAAATGTTCACAATGTTATTGCAGAACATTCTTTTAGTGACTTACCCCCGCATGAATTGTCTTATAGACTTGCGCTGCGCAATAACACTTTCATTAGTATGTTACATCATTCCCATCAGACTAGTAATGCAACTAATTGTTGGGTGTGTGGCCGACTCCCTCCCTATCAGAATTATGAAGGAGTCTTGCCTTTCTTTCCACATCCATTTACACATAATGGCTCCTGTGGAGCATGGTTTAGTTTAATCAATTCCATAGACTCAGACACAGCAGTTTACCAAGATCAGTGGGTATGGGGAAACCTAAACCTAGTTTTACTCAAGGTCTGCTACCCTGACAAGGAGGGTCGCCCCAAAAGAACAGGAACTGATCTAGAAAATGAAGTATATGGATTAGGTAATTTTACACCTAATCTCATGATTCTAAATGTCGTATCCGAAGTTGAACTAGTCTTACCCACCATGTCAGTATTCCCAGCAAAAGGTGAATTGTGTGTAAGAAAGGTTGGTTCCATACATATGGGCCATAGTAAATGCACTACTACAGTAGAATTCAGTGATCAAGGCAAATCTTCATTCAGAGCTTATCGCCACTCCTACTTTATATGTGGTCAGACCGCATATATGCGTCTACCTCTAGATTGGGATGGTACCTGCTACATTGCATTCCTTTTGCCACCTGTTTTCCTAGCTCCTCCTGATTATTACAGAAATATTCATTTAGTACACAATAGAGAGCGGAGAGATCTCCCAATTGTCGATTATACTGAGACGGCATGGGACAAGTATGTAGATTTCAATAAAGGCATCTAATAGCAAGCTGATACGTAGATTAACTAGAACCCTTGAAGCAGTAGTGAATGAAACTATTTCCGCCTTAGGCAATTTAACAGAAGAGCAGTCTGCTATACGGATTGTTGTGCTTCAAAATCGTCTTGTCCTTGACGTCATCCTGGCTGATAGAGGCGGAGCTTGTAGGGTCATCGGATCAAGCTGCTGCGTATTCATACCAGAAAATTCGCCATCTGTATATAAAGCTATAACTCGCCTTCACAAGATTGTAAGCCAGATACACCAGAATCCAGGCACCTGGACTTGGTCCAGTTGGTTTTGGAGTGTGATATCAGCCTGGGGATGGAGAGTTCTATCCTTCCTAGGTATTGGCCTTCTCATACTATTCAGTTGCTGTCTATGTCTACAATGTGGACCAGCGATTTGTGGTCTGTGTGCCACATCGTGTATTCCACCACCAAGATTTCATTCAAGATCCCGGAAGAAGAAAGAAGAACAAATGATGCTATATGAACAGATCAATGGATTAATGAAGATTGATATCTCTTAACGGGCAAGTAGGGGACAAGGAGGGAATGTGGAAATATGGATTTTTCTGGTCAGTTATGTCCCCTATCTTGGACCCCAACGGTTCTATGTGCATGTCACAAGTACATGTATGTTCCCTCCAGTTCCAGTTATGAAGACGCAAATACATGTGCGTCCACCGTCAACATGTCCTCTGTCAGATCCGCCATGAATAGGCCGGATATTCCATTCCTAAGTACAAAAGGCCACCGGCTTTATATGGTTCACTTATGCCATTTTACAGTCCAGGCAAATAGGCCCTGATTCTGTCATCAAAACTCTTCTTGCCTTCTGCCTCTGAAAGCTCCAGTCTGAGCCTGCATCTGTGACCATGAACTTTGTCTCATTCTCTGCGCGGCTCACGAAGCCTGACATCAGCCTATTCTCTGCCAAGAACTGTATTTCACCTTCGAATTATCTGCTTCCCCCTCAGCCAATGCATTCCTGCCTAGTAGTTTAAGTAAACATTCTTCCAGCTACCGAGCAAAAGGCCCGGCTTCTCTGTCTTAATACAAGTAATTCATAGTCCTGTTACTATGGAAGATTCCTGCCCTCGCATTTAGTGTAGACACTTAGACGCTTGTACACGCACACACAGTCAGTATAGAATAGATTCTGTCCGAGAGTCCTTCTTTTGTGGATAACATAGTTCTTTAAACATAGGATGTTAGATATGATTTGGGATTAGGTTGACTTGACCCCCCAGACTTGTCGTCTCCACATGTAAAGCTAAATGTCAAGTCCCCTTCACCCCCTAGTTACACGTCAATCACACGTCATGCTGCTGCGCGCGCATCTATGCCAAGTATTATCTTATAGATCCACCTATATATGACATCATAACCAATTATGTTCCTTTTTACTCCTTATTACACCCATTTTTGGTTACGCAGACAAATCGTCATTTTCCTTATCAATTGCTACGCCTACTGTATTCGCTTCATTGTAATGTATGTACTATAAAAGCCATTTCATGTCAATAATGTATGTACTTCACTTCCTGAACCTCCGTGGTGATGGAACTTGGAGCAACCGATTATAATCGTTCATTGGAATAAAGCCCATTCCGAACCTCTAATACCACGGATTCTGCCTCTCATTTTACTGAGCTATTTTATTATGTTTCTGTATCAAATTAAGTCCAGGTAAAGGAATTTTATTTACCACAAAAGGAAAAAAAGCAAGAAACTTTTCGGATAAGCTGAAGAGATAAAAAGCAAGAAGATACGACAGAACTAACTTGGGCGTGCATAGAAAGGTCCTGGCGAACCCTAATACCCAAGGTCCTAACAGAAGAGACAGGTGCAGGAGAGGGACCAAAGGTAGGGGGCCAGAAGGCAGAGGACCAAGGGCTAGATGAACCACCCGTCAAGACCAGCTCAGTCTTGTCCGGGTTGAGTTTAAGATGATTTAAACTCATCCACTCAGAAATGAAGACCAGGGTGGAGCGAAACTTTGAGAGGGACAAAGAAGAGGAGGAAAGATCAAAGACGAGCTGGAGGTCATCTGCGCAATTATACACAGTGACCCCCAGATCGAGAAGAGAAATGATAAGAGGATAGATATAAAGATTGAAGAGAAGAGGGGAGAGAGAAGAACCTTGAGGGACCCCACAGGAAACCAAACGGGTGGGGGCAGAGAAGCCGGAAAGATGAACCGCTTGAGAACGTCCCTTAAGAAAGGACGCGAGCCAGGAGAAAGCGGAGCCCCGGATGCCCGCTGCGCTGACACGGTCGAGAAGGATGGAATGGTCAACCGTGTCAAACACAGCGGACAGATCAAGGAGCACCAAAGCTTGAGGAAGGGTGGAATCGGCTTTCGATTTAAGCTCATCAAGAACTGCGAGGACCACCGACTCCATAGAGTGGCCCGGGCGAAAGCCGGCTTGATGGGAAGCCAAAGGGTGGTTCTCCTCGATATAGGTGGACAGGCAGGAGGTGACGTGACTTTCCAGGATCTTGCCCAGGTAAGGGAGAAGGGAGATGGGCCTGAAATTTGAAGGAAGGGAGGAATCTAATAAGATGAATACTGTTCATTTCACCCACTGCCAGGGTAATAACGAGCAACGGCTTGTGGGTGATAGTGTGGAAGTGGCTTCACACACTGAGAAAAACAGAAGCTTTTTCTGCTGTTTTTGCCGCTGAGCAGGATGTGGTTTACAGTGTACCCCCGATAAGGCAGCCAGGTGCCCACAGCAAAGAGAGGCACGGTTTACACCTCGCGCCCGACTCTCCATGCATGTCATTAATTAAGGGGATGGCGGCATGTTTTCTACGTTGGGCACGATGCGGTGCAAGACAGCCAGCTATGTAGCGGTGGTACACCCACGGGTTTATAAAATGTACAAAGTGTTTGGGGGGAGGATGAGGCCATGCATCCCATGTGCGAGTCATACTAAGGGTCTACTGGGAGCGAGTGTTGGTCTCTTTTCATAACTGATTCCTGGAAAGAGTTTTTGCCTGGCTGCGCGAGCTTGGCTGTGGTCGGAGCTTTGCTTGGGTGTGTGTGGTCCCCTCTCCCGTTTGCATGTCCTCTGGGATGGGTGCCTCATGTACACTCGGTGGGTTTGGGGTGCGGATGTCCCCTGGCTGGGTGCTAAAGCTCCTGTGCGCATGTGACATGTGCCCCATGGGGTAGGGGGCAGCCCTCCCCTCTGAGCATCTGATAGGAGATGCGGGCTCCCAGAGAGGGAAAACGCCAGCATATGCATGTGCACAATGCCTGTGAGAGCGACCTCCGGGAACACTGCTAGACTTTAATACAAAAACCTCCCTCTTCCAGCACCTTAAGAGATTCCCAAAAAATAAAGATCTGCTGCCACACCTGATGTCCTGATGCTGCCAAAAAAAGAGGGGGGAGGAGGCAGGGGGAGGAGAGGCTTGGGAATCTCCTTGGCTGCAATTTAGGAAACAGGAATCGCGCTAACACAAAAACGATCTGAGGGCGAGCCCACGAGGCCGAAAAAAAGGTTGCTGCCAAAAACACAGAATGAAATAAAGGGGGCGGCGGGGCTCCCGGTGTCTGTGAAGAAAAAGGAAATGTTGTGAAAGTAGGGGAAGTTCAAATGTCACTAAAGCGATGAAAATACAGGGGAGAACACGGTGAAACTTTTTAAGTGTTTAGTCCACACGCATAAACCAAGTGCGGCCGCTAAAGTTAGCGGACCGCGCTCCAGCAAAGGCAGCCGCTTGTTTATATTTGCATCGCGCTTTCACTTTAAGTAAACATGATCCGTCAGTACACGCCCCTATTGATAAAAAATTGCTTCACAACAGCCGTGAAGTAGACGACCCAGTCCGGATGGGCCGGACGAAAAGGAGAAAAGGCGGTAGAGAAAAAGCATCCTTTTTAATGGGAAGCCAGTGTTTAGCATAAATGCTGACGCGACCAATGAAAATGATGGACGGGGCTTTAAGTCCCCTTCTGAAATCTCCTCATACACAATATGTCTCACTGAGGGGGCAGCGCATGCTCGCTACAACGCTAGGTGAGACCTAAAAAATAATGATTGGGTTGAGATGGAAATATTCTGTGAAGCCTATGCTGTGCATAATACACTAGTAACCTTGGAACAAATACCATCCTCCTAAAATTGGCTGCTCTAAGAGATTTCTACCCCATCTCGCAAATATACTGCTATTCGCCTACAGTTGGTCTACATTCTGTTTCTCTACAGACTCTCTATAAAAAATCTGGTAGCTGTGATTGAGAGCTGAATCAGATTGTTTGAAAGAGCAGCCTGATAGTATGTCCTGAGATGAGGAAGTGCCAATCCCCTGTGCTATATCCAGTTGTAAAATTGTCATCTTTACCCTGAACTGTTTATTTTGCCATATACAGTTTTGAAGAATAATGTCAACTTCTTTAAAATGGGAATTAGGAATCCATAAAGGGAGATTTATTAAAGGAAATAGCAGTAAGGGCAGGATCGACATTTTGATTAAAGCAGCTCTTCCAATCAATGAGAGTGGCAAAGGTGTCCACGTCTCAAGCAACACTTTAATCTTATTAAACGTTGCACCATAGTTTAATTGAAAACTTTGAGAGAAATTGTGAGTGACATGAATTCCTAGTTAATGTATGGGGCACTGAGGAGTCAATTGTGAACTAGCTGGGAGATCCGAATCAGATTAATTAAACAATATAAATTCAGTTTTTGCCTGATTCCTGTATATTAACACTAAGCACTTTTAAATATAACATAATATCATCAGTGAACTGCTTGATTTTAGACATTCCTTCAATAGGTGGCATTATCAACTCAATATTTCGAATCCTAATGGCTAAAGACTTGATAAAAAACATTTAAACGGATCTGGGACAAAGGGCACCCCTGTCGGGTGCCACAATTTATCTTAAATCTCCCTGCCTTCTTAGAGTTTACAATAATCTTAGCCTCTGCCCGCACACATAGGTTCTTCAATATGCTTAAAAATTGAGCTGGCAACCCAAATTTCTCTAAAATATAAAAAAAAAACCCTGTCAATTTTCTAAATCAAATGCTTTTCCAGCGTCCATCTTCAAAATTGCTGTCGTCTACTTATTTACCGAACAATAGTCTATTGCTTGCATCAAAAACTATTTATTAGCTGACATAGATCTATTGAGCAGAAACCCATTCTGGTCTCTCTCTATCACCACCTGAGCCGCTAAAGCAACCCGTTGAGCCCAAATTCTCATAAAAAGCTTGTAGTCTGAGCTTAGCAAACTTATTGGGCGGTACGAGTTAGCATCCACCACATTTTTCTGTTTTTTAAGAGAGCTGGTAATTATTAATTCCTTAAAGGAATTTTGAATCTCAAGCTCCTCTCTAGTTTGATTAAGCAATGTTGAAAAAAAGGAAGCAACTCCTTTGTGAACATTTTGTAGACTACTGTTGGGATGCCATCACTCCCAGTAGTTTTTGCATTTGCCATATTTTTAAGGGCATTGACCACCTCATGCTGCTCAATTTTTTCTGTCAAAGCACTTTTTTGTTGACTAGATAATTGTCTCAAAAGTGTCTCAAAATATTGTTTAATCCTTATTTGGGGGACCACCTCAATTTCTTCATATATATGCCTGTAATGCCTTAGGAACACCTCAGTTATTGCCCTCTCTTCTGATTCCTAGCCTCCGGTAACGGGATTCTTAATTTTGTTTATTACCTGACTATTCTTTTTTGTTTTTGTAGACCAAGTCAGATATTTCCCAATTTGTTGATTTTCCTCCTATAATTTTTGCTGAAATGCTTTTTCCCATGAAATTTCTTCTTCCAAAATTAAATGTTTTAGGCCTTTTCTTGCTTTATCCAGCTAGTCTTTCTTTTCTAGTTGATCCGCAAAGTCTGTAGGTTTACCCTTAGTTGCCAAAAGTTCCTTCATGGCCTTATCAACTAATGCTTAAAGTGCTTAAATTCTTGCAAGAAGGAGCTTATTGCATGTTACTTTGTAAACTATAATCTGTCCCTAAAAGCAGCTTTAAATGCCTCCCAAACAATAATGTCAGAGGTGGTTTTGCGGTTTATTTTAAAAAAAGAAACATATTTTATAATTACAACCAGATCTGATCTATGAGCAACTATCTATCAAAAGGCCACCTTGGTCTTGTTTTTGGGAGTGGATCCACCCTAATTTGAAAGGAAGCTATTGAATGATCAGAAAATAAGTTTGCTATAATTTCCACAGCCCCCCATTTCACTGTATTTGTCATAAGGAAAAAATCTAACTGAGAAGCAGATCCAAATCTATTCAAGTTTCATCAGCTTGACTGTTTTGGCTTCAGCTGTTTTTTTGCCTTTTTTGAGGTGATTTTATTTTTAAGCCTTGTATAAAATCAAAGTCTCCTCCCATGACTATCATCCCCTTTGAGTTCAAAGCCAAATTATAGATGTGTTCCAATGATTGGGGCTCATCCATCAAAGGGCCATAATAATTTGAAAGTTGACCATTCTATACTTGACTCGATCCTTCACCCAGATCCACCTGCCGTTGTTGACCCTCTCTATCTCCTTTATTTGCCACTCCACTGAATTTGAAAACAGAATTGCTACACCCTTCATTGCCACACCTGCTGAGGCAAAATATGCTTGCGGGAACCTTCCTGGCAAACAGATTTTAAGAACTTTACTCTTCTAATGCATTTCCTGTAAATAAATGACAGCGGGAATGAATGAAGAGAGGCATATTAACACAGCAGCACATTTACGCCTGTTCCCCAACCCATGCACATTGCACATGATAACTTTAATATATTGCATCAATCAATTTTTTAACCACCACATCTCCTGATTTTTTGTAGTTAAAACAATTTCCACTGCCCATCTTCCTACTTATTCATCGTCAGCTTCAAATAATTAAGACTCCCTTTTACCCTGCTGTTTTCAACTACTCCACCCCCACCACCAAACCCATGTCCCACTCCACCCTTGGATCGAGGGATTACCCACCTTCCCTCAATATTTGCTACCCTCAAGTAGTGCCCTGTAACTGCACTTATTGTGTGTTGTGCAGCCACCCTCACATCCTACAGAATCTCAAACATGACCAATAATAAAACCTGGTAGTGACTGTTCCCTCAATTTTCAGCCCCATACCAGCATACTTTACACAATTCAAGATTCCGACATTTCAGATAGAAAAGCCTGGGCTTCCTCTACCAACAAGAACACATGAAATTGGCCGTTAACAAGAACTTTCAGCTTTGGTCGCTGAATCACTGAGGCTTGCACCCCAAAAGTTTGAATTTTCTAGCCAGTCCTTGAAAAGCTTTTTGATGCCAGTCCCTGTGATTGCTAGCAGAAATATTTTTTGGTGAATTGCTGCCGGAAAAATCTGCTCTTTAATCCGGTAATCTGAAAAATTAAACAAAATTGTTCATGGATATTTTGCGTGTACTGGCTGATGCACTGGGACCCTATGTGCCCTCATGATCATCAAATTGACTGGTGAGTCCCCTTAAATATATTTCCTAATAAGAGAATCTATCAACTGAGGCACATTCTGGATTGACCATATTGAGGTTCAAGTATCTCGAATAATTCTCCATTTCTTTGACCTTACTTTCTAAATAGCTAACTTTTTTTTTTGTCAGCCAGTACATCTTTATTGTAGGACCCCACTTTACTTTCCAGGTTGGATATTCTTTTTTCTGCCTCTTGTAGCCTTTTCAGAACTTGTTCAAGATTCTGCTCAATCTTAGTCAAACTTTGTTGTAACATTTACATCACCTGAGCCTATTGCTGGTTTAATTCATGGATTTCTGCTAGAATCATCTCAAACAGTGACTTTATAGACTCTACCTGTAGAGCGGAGGTTCAGTCAGTGCTTCCTTTACTACAATAAGTGGACTCAATCATATGCAGAGGGCCTCCTTGACCAACCGTGCCAAAAAAGTTCTCTCCCAGATTGACACTCTCAGCCTGTATCACCTCCCAGGGTACACTGACATTTGAGGGTCGTCATCTATTATCTCAGGGCTGCCTCTCTGTACAGTGTTCATATTCAAGCTTTGACCCCCTTTCTCTGCATGGTGGTTTTTGTTTTTTCTCCCTATCCAGCTGTCTGCAAACTGTTGCTTTCTGGAACACTGTACCTTGACCTTTGCTACCAGGACTGCACTAGGAACAGAAGTGGTGTCTACGCCTCTAGTTGTGTTTCTATCTTCACTCAGCTGTTGTACTTCTGTGAATGTCTACTTGTGCCCTTCTGTCTACTCAGTAATTGGCTAAGTTATTGGGACAGGGTTAACAGATGCGGAAGTTGGAGTAATATTAGCTGTAGAATGGTCTGATTGTTCTATTGGATCCTGACTATCCTCATGGCTGGCGGAGAGGCATTCTCCTCCATTTCACAGTGATATTTTTTCCCCATATTCCTGCAGGCTTTTACGGTCAAGGTACCTTGCATCACCTGTCACTTCAGCTTCTGGGTTGGAGATGCACTTTGGCCAGTAGCTGGAACCCCACTAGATCTCGTGGACCGAGCCCTCCACTATGACTCCTCGAGGCCGACGATCGCTTACCACTGGTCTGACTTCTCATTTCAGACATCCGCCTCTCTCCAGCCAGTCAGCCCGAGGCAATCTTGCCCTTTTAACTTTTTACACCAGCAACTCCACTTCACTGCAGTAGATTATTCCGACAAACATGACAAAATCCCAGTATCATGGAAACACCAAAGTCTTTAGCAGCCATATCTGAGCAGTGTATCCAGGTAAGACAGCCGACCTCGTACGCGATGTACGTAATGAGGAGGGATCACAGAGAAGTAACGCTAGCTCCGCCTGCTGCCCCTCTGCAAAACTTGTTTATAGAAATAGTTCTGGCAGAGTCTTTAATATTGCAAAATTGTAGAACAATATCGGTAACCTTGTTTGAACAGTGGAAAGTTAAAATGGTGAAAGTGAAGGAATGTGAAAAGCGTTATGCATTAATAACTGGATCACTGATAAAGTATTTGGCTCTATGGGAAAATTCTGTGTGAGGAAGTAGAACCTATTGAGATTCAGGAGAGGGGGTTTGGAGCATCTGGTTCCCCCCCATCTCCGGTTTTATTATGCTTTAATGTGTTAAATCAAAACAGGTATGTGTAAACTATGAAAAATTTGAAGATGTATGGATGTAAAAGTTTCTGCATTTGTAATATATATCGCTGCTATAAGGAGTGAGGTTTTCTGTATTTGTTTCCTTAAATTTATAATTGAGGAAACACTGTAACTAATGTAATGGCCATGCTTTCTTACATTAAAAAAAAGCCTCTGTAGAACACGTTTATCATGGACTCTGTTTCATCAATGGTTCCTTAATAAACTTTGCTCAGGGGGAAAACAGATTTTTCTATTTAATTTGAAGAATCGTTGTAACACTTTTATTTAATAATAGCTGGGATTTAATCTGGGTTTTAGTATCTAATATTTTATACTGTGACCCTTAAAAAAATGAGAAATGTATTTGTGCTTCTGTATCTGAAAATGGAATTACATTTATATTCATGCAACGATAAGATAGTTAATTTAGAATATAATCACGGACACTTCTAAGGCTGCTAGATAACTCATTAAGAGTCAATTATGTACAAATTCATAAGCCAGATAGACAGCTTATTACAGTGGAATTAGTGATACCTTCGCATGCTGCTGAGATAGCTTAGTGGGTGGATTCTGAGTTAACTCTCCAGATCTGTATTGCAATGTTTCTTTCTTTCTTTTTTCTTTCTTTCTTTCTCCCTTTCTTTCTCTCTCTTTCTTTCTTTCCTTCTTTCTCTCTGTCTTGAATTATTTCTTTTTTTCTTTCTTTCCTAAACGGAGGAGGCTAGAAGCCAATGCTAAACCAATTAGTTTTTTAGGTCTGTGTTGACCAAGACCTTTTAATTTTACTGAAATTATGTGCATAACATAGTTAAGTATGTAGGTTTTCAACCAGACTTCATCCATTAGTCTATGGTTGGGTCATCTACATTTTTCTTCCAAGCACGCCAGCATGCATCAAGGAGCAATATTTTGTTGCACTTTAGGCATTGGCCTACTTCCCTATAAGTTAAGATATGGTGCAGTTTCCCAAGGAGCACACCCACACACAAAGTAGTTCCCTTCAGTGGCAGGGAGTACTATGGCAATGTGCGCTTTTTGTGACTAAAAAACATTTTTGCCTTTAGCTAATGTGTATTTTTTTTAGACGGACGAGGTCCCGACAGCTTCCAGAACAATAACGTTTTGCAGAAACCATGACAAAACACATCAGGAAAACCTCTTGGCTTTTTGAATGCTTATGTGACCATTTATGGCATCTCACAATTGTGAATGGCTACAATGCAATGAAATTCCTTCATGCATGACCAGTGCCTTCTTACAGCGCCTTTATTCTTACATTGTAATTCATTTCTTTCTTCCCATTTAGTTCTTACTCTGTACCACTTCAGTTTTCCCAAATAATAAATGCTAGAAAGGTAGGTTTTCATGTCTTCTCTGAATTTTATTCAAACACATGGGTTTGAGTGTAATGCACTGGAACCAGTCATCATAATAATGCCTAGTTTATCTCTGAATTGACTAATGTTACCGGCTTCACATCTTTTACAATCTATGCCCCCACCATAAATGCACAAATGTAAACACCATCCATACAACAATTCAGCCATCCAGACGCCCACTTACAACTCCATATTTATTAAGGGGTGGGCAGAATTCTAAATTACACCAGTGAAAATGGAGGAATTTAGTAATTGTGCTTTACTCTTCTAACGTGGAATTACTAATAAATACCATAGCTGTCTAGGTAGATAATACCGCAAAGTAGGCCCCACCATTGATGGCAAACCTCTAGACACTGTTGTTTTGTTTTTTACAAAATACATCATGTTTCTCACCCCTTAATATTAGAATCAGGACCTCATGAGATCAGTGAGGGCACTCGGGAACTGTTAAATGAGAGAAGGCAAAGAAAATAGTGTTAAAAGGTTTCGTTATATCCCGCTATTGTAGTTAGTAACGTCTGTTGTAAAAAACAAGACAACAGTGTCTAGAGGTTTGCCATCAATGGTGGGGCCTACTTTGCCGTATTATCTACCTAGACAGCTATGGTTCATATACTTACCTTATGAATGAGCCTTTTTATAGAGTCACATCAACCTGGATACTTTATCAAGGGGTACTGTATGAGCGACAGAGTAAACATATGGATATAGAACTACACTGGCACAATCTAATCATTGATCTTATACCTATTTATGTATGTCTCTCACTATGCTGTGAAAAACCGTTTTAATTATTTTATATATAAACATGCACTTATGCCAACCTGTAGCGATAATACTCACGCTAAGGGTAATAGGCACCAGGCCCTCCAATGGATGACGCGGACAGCCTATCATTACAAGATATGAACCATACTATACTTTTGTCCTACACTTTTTCTCTTTTCATAAACACTACTCCACCCTAAAAACTTGGTGGCACTGGTTAGTTCAGGCCGCCACTGATACTAAAATTGACCTTCCTTTGGTCCTGAAGAAGTGCTTTGGATCTCCTTCTGAGGCCACAAATAGCGCGAATTATGTTGACCGTTATATATCTCCATTAGGGATATATACCCAGCTACAGAGGGACATAATATCTCCTAGAGCAGCACTACACACTTTATTTTAACAATGACAGAGGGATCACCCTAATAAATTGGACCCACTCTCCCTCCAGTCATTTTTTAACACACCACTTTAGACTTCACTGCCACTTACACCCACGCACCCAAACGGCTTCTCATCAAAAGATCTCCGATAAAGAGACCCTTTAGGGGACCCGTAGGGCATTGCAGCGCCGACCCGACGAGGAGCAAAGCCCAAATGATGAAGCATGACATCCTTCGGGGTGAGTGAGGGCATTATGAAGATAGAGTAGCACAAGAAAAAAGTTTCTTCCTCTTTCATCCTCTACAAGGAACATTGACACCCGTTGTATAAATAGAATTACCCCTCTGCATACATTTCACCTTTACTTACCTTTAACCTGTTGGTTAAAGTTTGAAAGTTCCCACAAATTAAACACTTTCATCTCTTGACGGGGTTTAGTTTCTTGGCTCACTTAATCAAGTTGATCAATATGTTTTCCCAGAATTTTTCTAACATGTACATTTATTGTCTATAGGGTCATTGTGAATCGCTTGAAAATCATAACATTTGTTATTTATTAGTCAAGGCAAGGGCTAGATATTATACTTTATTTCTTATATAAACCCATCCGTCTTTATATTATTGTGGAGTTTTATTGTGGTAAATAATAACATAATACTTCAACTGTTTGAGAAATGTAGACGCACTTAAGGACAAGTACATCTGATGATAGGTGAACAAAATACTCAAGCTTCCCTCCAAAAAATATTTAAGATCTGGTTGGACACCATTTATTCCCATAATGTGTGCTCTGGTGCCTCACCGCTTCAATTTTAAAATGATTAAGGAATGCAGTGGTTCATTCATATTGATAGGAAAGATATAATATATGCAACATATCTAATAAATATATTCCATGTCAATTCAGCTATGCTCCTTTTGCAAACCTTTGGCAGCTTTCTCATAGTGTGCCAGCATATGCGGGGTAAAATATTCCAATTGTACTTCAGAAGGTGCAAAATCGTGCTTGCTTCCCTTACTATAGAGCTATTGCGCTACATGACGACTGCCAATGCAAAGTCACAGGCTGCAAGGATGTCTTCAAATATGCTTTTTTCAGTGGTGTGCAAATGTGTATGTTTTTTCACGATTTCGTTCAATTGCCTGGAAGGTTTATAAAACTACACTTTCAGAGCGGAATGTGTTCTTCTGGAATCATGCTTGCTTTTTTTTTCAACAGAGTTCTCACTTCACATGAAAAATCTAACCAACTAACAGACAAGAGACTGGCTTAAAAATAAATTGTCTGTATCTAAATGAGACATTTCTGTGTGAACCAGTATTCGGCTGGTATCTCGCAAACATTTTTACATCGGTGTTACGTAAAGTTGCATAATGGGATATTTTGAGATAAATAGTGCAAAGGAAAATTCGGAAATTTGACCATAAAATAAATGTGTCCTTACTTGATTTTAAGTTCCTTATTTCCTCAATTTAAAAATGGTTCTTTGCTCCCTCTCAGCTATCTTTAAAGTTCCCATCTTCTCAAGCAATATTTATCTAGCTATGGTTGTTTTTCCGCATTTTATCATTTCTGTCATTTACCTATCCTAGATTTCTTGGTCCTCTTTTACCAGCTCCAATTTTCAATACTCATTTCCCCAGAGCTTGATTTGTAAAATAATAAAACAATAGCTGCCAGTGCCCAAAGTTTTGCTCAGTGCTATGGTATGTTGGGAGCATTGAATACAAAAGCTGCATACTCTTGATTTCATCCCAGGTGTCTTTACTTCACCACCTGACACTTCCTGCAACTTTATTTCCTCTTTCAGGTTGTTTTTCATCCTTGCTTTATTTATCTGTCACTATTTTCCACCTTTTTTTTCTACTTTTCCATCCCTTTTGTGTATTGCTCTCTATATATCTAGATGAAAGTCTTATGAGATAAACTAAGTGGATGTCCCAAAATATGAGTGCGGGTGGGCTCCACCTGCAACATCCGGTTCAAATTATGCACCCCACCTGCTACAACCAGCTCAAACTATGCAGGGTGTGTCCAAAGTTTCTCCATTTTGACTCCCTTTCCAACCTTCTCTTGCTCTTTTCTACCTAATCAGTTTTTTTAGAACTGCTTTTGTTCTTGTTTAAAGAAGGCTTTGTCCATAAGAGGATGCACTGTACATTTAGGTAGGGCTGAGGCTGGTTTTCCTATGGATGGATGTTTTTCCTCTATAACACGTAGATAACCAGCTTCCGTGGATTGTTACTCAAGTAAATTCACACATTCTCCAATCCCTTTATTTCAATTGCCATTCAGTTTATCAGTTCTTCTTTTCTATCCCTCTGTTCTAGGTCAAGTCACATTTTGCCATTTTTCCTTTCATTAATTAATTCTTCATCTTCTTGTCATTCACACCCATTTGCTGCCCCTGTTTATTGTTAACAGTTCTGTAGCCCAAGAAAAGAGTCTCCGCCTGTGAACACCCACATCGCCTCAGCACCATTTGCCACGAAAGAAGAGTACCAATACCGAGGTGAGGAATCTGTACTGAGGCTTCACTGAACATTGTGGGCCAGAACCTGCATGTAGCAGAACCTGCATGTAGTAGTAGTGATTACGCTAAATTGCACCCCTGTCTTCCTCCTAACAATTAGCGTTCTGGATCTTTTATTTACCTACTAAACAGTGGTGGAGGGGAAAAACATTTCAACACGATGACAATAATATACCTGAAAGTACCACGGACTCCGACTTTAGGTTTGTCAATTTATTATAAGGCCAAGAATTATAAGATGTACACACATCGTAAGATTAACATATAAAGATATAATAAAATCAATACAGAGCCGATTCTACGAATATAAGTAATTCGACATAACAAAAAAAAAATGGTAAATTCGAGGATCAGGATGCAACTCAAAACTGACATAGAGTCTAGGTCCCTTTTCATCAGATATAAAACAAATCTGTCCCTACACTGTACTAAAAGGAGATACTATCTAGTACCATTCCATCTATTCCCAAAGGTGTCAGCACGTGTTGACTTCCTGAGTAGTACTCACGTCAAATGGGTTAGGGTGCTTAAGGCAAGGAGCGAGTTCTAAGATGCTCCTTTCTCTCCGAAAGCTAGCAGAAGTCTGGGATCTTTGTCCCTGCGCATCATATAATATAGAATTTGATTCTTAGTTTCATCCTGGTAAAATTTTCCATTGCAACTTTTTCTAAATGGGGAGATTCACACTTTCTAATTAAGTTTTCTTTGTTCAGCGTGGTGACCTTGATTCCCAGAGCACCCACACATGGAAGATACCCTCCCTTCTTGCTTTCAACTGTCTTCAAAGCATTCCTTGTATCTTCTCCAATCTGAAATTAACGAGTTGGCATTCCGATACCTGCAGTAGGATGAGAGCACTGCTATTTCTTGAAAACAACATGCATTTCATTAATTATTTCTCGAGAAGCCAAGGAGGTGCAAAAACAAGTACAGTCTTAGGCCTAGAAAGTCGGGCAACTTTAAACAAAAACGATTACATTATATGGCTATATATTGTCCTTCTTTCTGTATACGCAGGCATGTTGATACATACATGATCATATTATAACGTTCCACTATAATGAATGAGTAAATGAATATACTAAGTGCATGTTCATGATCATACAACACATCAAACAATATATTGGTGCGTAGGTGCATGACAACTATGACTATAATGCACCCATCCAAAATAGAGTGCTGAAAGCGCTCTATCAGTTCCCCCCTTTTATGACTAGTGTCATAACACCATATTACATTCTTTCAGAATTTCCTCCTTGTAGAAAAGACCGACCTAAACAGAAGATGTAGCTTGCTGTCCGTGTCTAAATCTCTCTAACCCTTTAAGGTGCTGGTAATGACTGTCCTGCAGTCTTTCCATTTGCTGTTCTCGTTTCTTCACAACATTTTCTTGATGTCTGGCTCTTTGCCATTTGCATGCTTTGATGACTCCCAATAATATAATTATGCAAATGACAGTTATGATAATGGGTTTCAAGATGTAACCCATAATTCCCTGTCCTAAATTGCCAAACCAACTGCCAATTTGTCCGAAGACTTTGCCAATGTGATCCCAGAGTCCCTCAGCAGCCAAATTACTCAATTCTTGATGGATATCTGAAATATTGTCAATATATTTCCTTATATCCCGACTATTGTCTGGAATATAAGTGCAGCACTGTTAAGACTCTCAAAAGTTTACAGACTCCTCCAGCTTTTGCTAGTAGGATGTCCAAAGCAATATGATTTTGAAGAACCATAGCCCTTATCGAGACCATCTCACCATTCATTAATAACAGGATTTGTGCTGTATTCACGGAGAGGTACTAGGTATCATGGCACCAAACACATCACCAATGATTTCTCCAGCACTTACACCACGTTTTGCCCTATGAGAGGTTTTCCCTTCCAAGGGCCATAAATCATCCACATGAAATATCTTGGGAAATACTATGGCTAAATAACATGTCCCATACCAATTCTTGGGCAGTTTCACATAAGCTTTCTTACCACACACAAAATAAACATTAGGCACTATGGTCAATATATCCAATAGTGCTTTTCGTATGGACTCTTCAATCAGAAAAACGTGTTCGCAATCACTTTCACCGTCGTAATATGCGGACGAATGTCTAATGCACAACTTTCCTTTCTGCTGAAAGTCTGAAGCTCTGGGTCCTGAACTCCCCTTTGCCTTGTGATCTAATTCTTTCTTGGTCCATGGTCCTTATGCTTTGGATCTGGACGAAACAAAGTTTGCCTATGTTGATCTTCTATCTGATCTACGAGTTTCTTTTCAATGTTAGTTAACATGCAGGTTAAATTGTCTGTTTATTCATGTATTTTAGGACTGGCCCTTCAGAGAGTACCACATCATAATTCGAGAAATAATATTCAAAATGGGCTTTGCTATAAAACATACTTAATAGTACACTGCATTTAATGCCATAAGTCACAGGTAAGTGATGATATCGTATGCCCTCCTCTACTGAAGCTGGTAATTGCATGCACACATAGCAGTCTTTTGCTTCCATTGTGTCCACGTACTCATACAACAAACGTGCATATGCATTCAGCGTGAAATCACCCTTTGACAAATCTCCATGCAATCTACGACTAGTTTCCTTGATCATTTCCTTATCTTTCATAGATGGACCTTCTTCTATATCAACATTTGAACCAGGTGGGGTAAGGGTAGGTTGGTTCTTTTCATCATTGGGACACCCACTCAAAGATGTGACAATCACCACAATTATGACAAGCAGTACTACTGCTATTAAAGTTCCAGTAATACATTTTTGTTTTCAATTAGATGTCTCGGACGACATGTTTCCACTGTTGTATTGGACACACCAAAGAAACGTTGAGAGTCTCTGTTTTCTTTTCTGTACTTTTAGTTCCAAATTGCAATGTCCTTATTGATTTCTTCACTCGATTATTGCCGAATTTAGTCCATCAATACTAAGCCTATTGTAGAGAAGTAGTCTGCCCTAATCCTAAATTCTTCTCTCTATTGAAAGGACCCTAATTTTTAATCTTCTTTCACTGGGAGCTAGGCTATCTTCTTTCTAAGGCCTAATGAGATCTTTGATCAGATTACAGTTCAAGCTTCATCTCTAATGAGGTTAGAGCCAAGTATTTGGAGAACCATTTGCAGGATTTCAGCACAAATTTCTCCCAATTCCAAGGCAGTAATCTGTCGACCAAAACAAGGGAAAACAACTTGATTAAGGATCAAGAATCGCAGTCCATTCAACCTGGGTGGATTCGGAACTTGCAGTGTGAGGGTTTCAAAGGCTTCAACTCCCAGGACTAACAGCTGAATATCAATCGAGAGGGTGTCCCCACCGTAGCTCACTGTTCCAGTTCCCAGTCTCCCGGAATTCCTTGGTCCCAGGAGATGCGTACTTCTGAGATGGTGTTCTTTTTCTTCTTGAGCGTCTTAGATCATCCGGATTATCTTCTTGTTCACTTTGTTCGGATTCAGACGTTTCAGGAAATCGGAGCAAGATTTTACTCAGATGCAAGTCTTATGTTCAGCCTTTCTTTTCTTGTTGGCCACTTTTCTGATCTGGCACTTGCTCTTCCTCTTTGTCTGTTCCTTCTGTGCCAGGCCGTTCACTCTGGTCTGGTTCAAAGGATACTTCCACAATGTCATCAATCTCAGGCGCTGTAGTTTGCTCTTCCGCAGGCAGTTCTCTTTCTCCTTGTACTGTTTCTCCCTGTATGTCTTCAGATTCAGTAGTTCTTCGGCCAACTTGGGGAATGGGTGATTCCTCTACAGGCTCCGGAACTTTGCGGGTATGTGAAGCATGAATCCAATGTGGCAGTCCTCCACACTTCACCGCTGTATTCGTGGCCAATATTACCTGATATGGTCCTCTCCAGCGGGCATCCAGACAGCTCTTCCGCACGTGCTTGCATACAAGAACCCAGTCTCTGGGGGTCAGATCATGCAGCAGACCTCTTGAGGGGGATGCAGCAGCAGCCTCGACCTGGTGGGACACAGAATTAACCACATCAGCCAGTCCTCTACAATAGTCCAACACCATATCATCAGTGAAATTTATCAACACTGTGGCTGGCACCGTAGGCAATTTCATTGCTCTCCCCGTAAGTATTTCATGAGGGGATAGCCCTGTTCCTCTATCAGGAGAGCTACGCAAACTCATTAAAACCAGTGGCAAGACATCTGGCCACTTCAATCCAGTCGAAGAACACACCTTAGCCACTCTCATTTAGATTGTGCCCTTCACCTGTTCCACTAGACCAGATGCTTCCGGTCTGTAGCTGCAATGCAATCTCTGGTCTATGTTTAAAGCAGCACACAACAGTTTCATGAGTTCAATATGGAAGTGAGTTCCTCTATCTGTTTCCACTGAGGTCGGAAATCCGTATCTCTGGATAAGCTCTCGCAACAACAGCTTTGCCAGAGTGAGACTATCACATCGTTGAGTTGGATATTCCTCAACCCAACGTGAAAAGATACACACCACCACCAAAACATATCTCAGCCTACTGCATCTTGGCATCTCAATAAAATCCAATTGTATTCTGTTAAAGGGACCTCCTGATCTCCCAAAGTGACTCATTGTAAACACAGTTCTTTTTCCTGCATTCATTTGCTGACATGTAAAATATCTATGACACACTTCTTCGGCAATCACACACAAGCGTGGATTAAACCATGTCTGCCTGAACACTCGCACCATGGCATCTCCTCCCAGATGAACTGCTCCGTGAATCTGTCTTGCCATTGGGCTCAACAAACAATTAGGAAGTATTTCTCTATTATCAGTTGACGCCCAAATGCCATCATCTCTCTTTTCACAGCCTTCTCTAACCCATGAAGCAGCTTCTTCCTCTGAGACTTCATCTTGTAACCGTTTCACCTCATCCCATGTATCAGCTACAGCTAACATCATGCTGAGCGCGGACTCTTCTGTGCTTTCTCCTGTATATTGCCCATTAAAAACACATGCATGTATGGCACAAAAACGAGCTACTTCGTCAGCATAGTTATTGCCCTTTGTGACAAAATCTTCTCCCTTTCCGTGACCAGCGCACTTTACAATTGTATGGCCTGGGCTTTTGCAAAGCGTCTAATAATTGCCACACATATACACCATTTCGAATCGGAGACCCTGAGGATGTTAAAAATTCCCTTTGAGACCATAGCTGATCAAAATCATGAACTACACCAAACCCGTATTGGCTGTCCGTACAGATCGTCACTCGGACTCCATGTGAAATAGTACAAGCATGTATCAATGCAATGATTTCCGCCACCTGAGCAGAGAATACTCAATTCAAACAGGCAGCCTCTACTACTCCGGTGATGGTGCATACAGCAAATGCTGCTCTTAGGTACCCTTCATTGTCTCTTAGACATGAACCATCAACAAAAAGGATCAAATCAGAGTCAGATAAAGGTTCATCGACAATGTCAGGTCTGGGTGTGAGATGGACTAAGCCACGCCCTATTTACAACACTAAGTTAGCATAACCGAGATCATAGTTTACAAGCAAGCTTGTCGCTTCTGCTGCGCTGCACACGACACTATTGTTATGTGTTATTCATTTTGTAAAATGCTGACTCGACCTTGCCTTACAGGATAACAAACGGTTGTTATACATTCTTAACCGTGAAATGTGCCCTTGGTCTGTACATCATGCAAAGAACGCGTCTGGGTCACTAGAAGGTACAGAGTGTTGTGTTTAGATTGATCGCAGACACTTGTTAGACATATCATGCATACAGCTGCCAATGTTTGATGGACAAGCGTCTTTAATATTGCAGAACAGTTTGGTTTTACATTCATTCGAACAAGAAGAGCTGATGCATGCTGTGAGAGCTGATCCTTTGATGTGATTCTACTAAGCTGATCTATACGGTATGGGGTCCCCCCTGTTAGCCTAAGAGACTTTCTAATAGTCTAATAATAACAATGTATTAGATTATAGTGAAAGGAGTGTGGCCGTATACCACTGTCATTAATAGTATGATTGCTCCTTTCATTCTATATGGTATTATAATAATGCTCATGATTCTGATCTGTATTGTAAGTCTGCTAGTGTTAGCCAAAGTACTGCATCTTAGGACGCGAGGTTTATAAAATAAACTCTTTAAACTTTACCGTGTCTGTATTATTCCGTTGTGGACTAATAAATAAGTACGAACAGGTATTTCAGATTCCCACCACTCCTGAGAAATATCTAAGTCGCTTGTTCTGGTTTGTCTATACATTGGGACCACCTAGCTAGATCTAGGTTAACGAATGGGATACTAAGCTAGTCGGATAAGGGGTTCTGGGTTCTGAGGGGAGTTTTCTGGTATACCACAATTCTCTGAGGTCCTGGTCTCCTACGCATAGTTCTGTGCAAAAGCAGAATCCCTGCAACATGGCACACCTAACGTTTGGTCTTAACGTCTGAGACGCTTTAGTAGTGCGGATTTTAGTCCACAACAACCCTCGCTCTCGTTTCCGGAAAACTTGAGTGACGGTTTAACCTACCTAGGTTTAGACTAAAGGTTCTATCAAGCTTGAAAATTAAAAAGGTTATAATTTTTGAGCCCAAGTGCTACTGAGTAAATCGTTGTTATTCTTTAAGGAGTCCTTATGGCGGTTAATATTCCCGCTCATAGTAGGGTTCCTCTGCGCACTCATCTGAGGGCGTATGGGGTACCTGATGACGGGATGTCCATAGTCTTTGTGGACAGCATTCACCTCGGGTGGCAAACAAAAATTGTTCAAGAGGCTCCCGATGGGCTTTAAAAATAGCCCTGGAGTTTTTGCCGCTCGCGTGGTCTCTCTCTTGGAGATGGTAGACCCGGAAGCATACTCGTATGTCGATGACATCTATCTGACAGACGACGAGTTGCTTCCACACCTTGCTCGTGTGGATAACATAGTGACTATGTTTGCAGACTTCGGTTACAAGTTTAACTTTAAGAAGTCCCACATTGCTGAATTTACAGTGTTGTTCTTGGGGTACGAGCTCAATAATGAAGGTCGAGGCTTGGCACCGCAGTTCCTTGAGAAATGCGCAAACCTTCGTATCCCTACGACACTGAAAAAACTACAATCCTTGCTGGGTTTTCTGAATTTCGGTCGATCCTACATTCCTGATTATGCCCAGCGTATCAAGACACTTTATGCCTTGATACAACCAACTTATACCAGATCTTGCTGGCTGCCAGAGCACACGTTGGCATTGTATACTTTGCAAACTGATCTTCTTACAGCTAAATATCTAAAAACTCGTGACAACCACACCAACCTGGTCATTAGAATTGTTCCAGGCGCGGAAGGTTTCACGTACTTAACGTTCAATGAGGGTGACACAGTCCCCATTGCTTACAAATCTCATCTGTACACATCGGCTGAGCTGCGATTTTCCACTGTTGAAAAAGTCTTGACAGCAGTTCAGATGGCGATCCTGAAAGAACGAGCGCTATCACAAGGAAAACGCATGCTGGTGGTAACACCGTTTCCTGCTCTTGAAGCAGTGACTAAGGCTAGTGTACCAAATTCTAAGGCTTTGCATCCAAGGTGGATACAATGGGCGACCTCCTTAGCTTCGCCTGACGTCGAATACATCTTTGACGCGGCGTTGCAGACTCAGGAGAGTTTGGAGTATGAATTCGTTCATCCTGCTCCGCAGTCATTGCGCCCCATCGAGGAATACCATTGTGTCATATACACTGACGGGTAGGCGCAACCCGCAACGGGATCAAGGCACGCTTATTCAGCAGCTTGCGCAATTGTAGTCGGTACTTTCGTGAATGGAGAGTTCAAATCTGATGCAGTGCATACGCAGTCATTGGGTGATTGTACCGCGCAACTGGCGGAGCTCCGTGCTCTGGTGCTTGCACTTGAGTTTGCTGATCACAGAGTCACTACTCTTATAGTGAGTGACTCTTACTACTGTGTTCAATCTTACAACGACAATATACTTTTTTGGATTATGAATGGTTTTCGTGATTCCAAAGGTTGCTCAGTCAAGCATAAAACAATTTGGGCTCGAGTGTCAGACTCAAAGGGAGTTTGCCACTTGTGGATGTAATTCACACTCTTGGTCACCAACGAGTTGGTGTCCATGCTGTCGGTAACAGTTTGGCTGACGAGGCAGCTAAAACAGCAGTGGCAACATATTTAGTAGCAGCAGTTACAAGATCAAAATCTAAGATAGATGCAGACATCTTAGCAGCTATTGCGGCATCAGAGACAGGGACAAACTTCCCTAGAGGTTTCCCTTCTCGATACCATTATCACTTAAGTCCTGATAAAGTCCCATTAGTGAGGATTAACAACGTTGGTGATAGATTGATTCCCAACGCGGACTGCAGACCAAATTTGATAACAGCAGCCCACGAAGGTGTTGCGTCTGCGCATGCTGGAGTGTCAGCAACTGTCTCTCTTTTGCAGCAACGTTACTGGTGGTACGGTTTGTATAAACAAGCGCGGGCTTATGTACTTAATTGTGACATTTGCCAGCAGATCAAACCTTCTTCTGTTGCGCGTCCACCTCCAACGCAGCTGCATATATCTAATCAACCACTAGCGTGTGTTTATTTAGATCACTGCGGTCCTTTTACCTCTGATACTGCGTACAAGTACATCTTGGTGGCAGTAGACTCTTGCACACGTTTTCTGTGGGTGTGCCAGGACTGTCATCAAAGCATTGCGTGTCTTTATAGGGAGTTTTGCGTGTGGTACCCTTCACTCTGATCAGGGCCCGGCGTTCGCCTCTAAAGCATTCAAAGAGGCAATGAGAAGTTTGGGGGTCCAAGTCAAATTTTCGTCTCCATACCGGCCTGAGGGCAATAGTGTTGTGGAGCGGATGAACCGTGACCTAAAGCAATCATTGACAGCCAAGGTGTTAGGTACAGGCCGGAACTGGCTTGCCCACTTGTATGACGTCCAATGTGCACTTAATAATCTCCCTAGAAGGTCTCTGGGTCGGAGGACCCCTTACATGATGCTCTTTGGAGTGAGAATGTTTGTTCCGGACCTTGATGGTCTAGGCATGGCGGCAGCTGCCGCGCCTTTTGACCTCGATGACCACTGTGCTGTATTACAGAATCTACAAGAAGCAAGAGACACTCTAGCAAAGGAACACGTGCCCTCTACATGTGAAGAAGCGCTCCTGATTCCGGTGGTCGGCTGGCTGCCTCGAGTTGGTCATCTGGTCCGTGAGAAGGTGGAGAACAAGAAGGAGTTTGGCCCCTCTTATCGTGCACCAGTCCCGGTGCTTGGAGTATTGGGTACACGTACAGTTGTTTTACCACCACTTCCTGGTCGCAAAGAAAAAAGGTACATTTCAATTGAAAATGTCAAGCTACACAGGGTGGCCGATTCTCCATAGTTTGACACCTTCGATTTCCTGCCCTTCGATGCTGAGAAACTCTGTTGTGGTGCCACCCTCTATCATCGTGCCTGAGGTTTCCGTTGAAATGATCACAGTTAATGATCTGCCACCTACTGCTGGTGGTTTGCCCGCTGATCCTGAGTATGCTTATCCTACAGAAGTCGCTTTGCCCCTTTTAAATACAACAACACTTGCCCAGTCCCAGTCTTCCTTTGAAACTGAATCATTGACTTCCACTGTCCCTTCCAAAATCTCTATATTTTTTGCCTGGTTCAAGAGACATTTTTTGGTTGCACCTTGGACTTACATCTGGATGGTGCTGATTTGTATTTTTTTATTCATGACAATTGGCTTTGTGGTAGTGTTTTTTAGACTTATAAATGGACACTACCTGAATGAGCGTTCTACAATTCAATTAATTGATGGAACTTTGGCTCCCCATTCCTCATCACACATCATGAAAAGAGACCAGACGTTTGTGAACATCACCGCCTGGCCTGTACGTGATGGGATTGCTTGGGATGCGGTGAACTTTCAAATTCATGGTCCCACCGAAGTTATTAATGTGCCAACTGTTTTTCGTGTTTCTATGGGTGATGTAGTTAAACAAAACATCCGCTCAGATGATTGGGATGTACAAGCAATAGAAGCACTGTTTTCTGATTTAAAATATTATGCTGCATTTGATGCTGAAGATCTATATTTAAATACTGCGAACTATGATGAGCAGTTTTGTTTTCAACATTATGGCACACATTTTCTACACAGATCAAATACTTTTAGAAATTTTGTTAATTTCACACAATGGGAACATTGTCCTGTCCCTATGCCCGGCAGCTCTGCCACGTTATTGAAAAAATTCACATACTTTTCGGATTTTAGTGTGTCAACCCCTGAATCCTTTTACTTTAAGGTAGCGGAAGAACCTTCTTCTAAAGTCAGACTGACACACACAAAATTATTATATTCCAAAGCCTTTATGGAGGAATTGGCTATTGGAGGTTATGACGTATGGAAAGCTACTATCGATCTTAAATCGGATGGGGAACGAAACCGTGGCAGGTACAAGGAACAGAAGCTTTACATCGTGCCTGTCTTATCCCTAACCATATTTTATTTTTAAATTCATCTATTTTTCAGACCACCTGTTTTGGATTGGCCATATCTAAAAAATTAATTTCTCCCTCGATCCCTGATTTGGGTGCTTATCCTGGTTGGGAAAATCACTCAGATCTATCCCTTACTAGGTTGCAGTCGCTTGTTTCCAATGGCACCTTCAATATCTCAACATTGAATCCTGAGGGTTGGTTGGTATGGCAAACAAGCTCAGATTCCTGTCAACGTCGATTTCTGGATTTGACTGCGGGGTATACACAACTTAGGGTTGACCCTCGTTTCACATCTTCACACACGGTGACTACCTACTCTGTGGGTAAGTTATGTCAGTCATGGCTGCAACATTCCACCTTAACTTCAGTTAAACTTCATTTGTCACGTTTAAATGAAAAAATAGATTTGAATGATTTCATTAAGGGTCCTGTTAATGGTAGATCTAAACGATGGGCTTATGCTATTTACAATGAAATTTGGAAGTTGTCGCAAATTGAGGCTGCTTCTAGACTACGTGCTATTGACCAGGCCAATATGGAAAAAGTATTGGCTGTGATAGATAATAGTATTAATACGTTGTCTTCTAGAATTTATACATTAGATAATATTGTTTCTTCTGTCGTAGACATTGTGCAAGATGATGTATCTGTGTTGTATCATGGTCAAAATCAGTTGCGTTCAATAATGCAGTTTGCATGGACATTGCAAACGTTAAAGGCAGGGAAAGTCCCTTGGGATTACATGAATATTTCATCATTGTTCCTTCCGTTTAATTTGACTGAAAAACAGCAGTTCATGTCCATGAAAGATGCTACTTATGCATTGCTGCACATTGAAAAATTAGAACCTTAACCTTTTTCTGTAGCTGAGTTAAATTCAGCCGTGTGGTTAGTTCACGGATTAGTAACTTTACCGTTCAGTTTGTTCAAGTTTAGTTCGTGCATGAAACACTATGCTATCGGCAGATATGAACAACTTGGTGATGCGTTTCTGCATGAAGTTTGGTCACTCCCGTTCACTTACAGATGCGTGAGGGATGGCAAGGATGTTTACTTAAAATGTGAAGAATGCAATTCCGCTCCTGATCACTCGGTTGTTTGCAGACATATACAATTACATGGCGCCTGAAATATACACGCTCCTAATTTAGCTTGTGTCCTAAAGGGGATTCCAATGCCGGTTATAACGTCTTCTTTTAAGCTGCTTGCCAACGGTAGTTATTTGCTTTTAAATAGTGAAGCTTGCTGTGGGATGCTAGTGGGTATTCCTTACATAGTGACTGTTTCACAAAAAGTAGTTTGCTGTAATAACGTCCTTTTCCCGCCCCCGCAAGGCCGACTCGACATATCCATCTGGCCAGCAATTCCAACCTTGAACGCAGAGTTCAATAGGATGAGCAGAATAAGGGCTCTTTTGTCTAAAAAAGAGGTTGCGTTGACTTCATCCCGTGAAACATTTCTTCTTAATGTTGCAAACACACGCACTGAGGTACAAGCTCTTTTAAATACCGACCTCCCCCTCCATTTTGGAACCTTGATTCAAACTATCTTTAATGCTTCGTCTACGACTGGCCTTGTTCATTTTTTTTAAATTGTGGGCTCCGGCCTTGTGACATCTTTCCAGACTGTTTTTGGTGTGATCCCCGCATTTTTACATTCTATTTTTTCAAGTGTCTTCGGAGGGTTCCCCTTGCTCCTCGCTTTGGTGGCTGGGATCCTCTTGTTGATTTGCGCACTTCGTTATGGCTGCACACCGGGAGTTGCAAGACAGAATGCTGCGCATGCTCCATCTTCGTAGCCGGATGCTTGATTTCTACGGCACCTTACCACTGGCGGTATTAAGCGTCAAGTATGGATTGTCTTTCCGGTTTCCATTTTTTACGTGTGTGCAATCTGTTTTTCGTTGCCTAGATTGTCCGTTCCAATGGGCTCTGGACTTGTGCCTGTCAAACTTGGCGTCACCTGACCCGGATTTTGATGACCTAATGTGTCCCTTAGTGGCTCATGAATTCGACTGTTCTGGTGTCGGGTTTATGGCTTTGGGTGCTGCACAAGGAGTCCTTGGAAACTGGGATATCGGAGAGGCAACTATTGATTTCCTTGAAAGGAGTTATATTGAGGAGACTGACAGCTGTCCGATCATGGTGATGGATGCTCCGATAATTGATGAACATGTATGTTCCTTTCCCTTGCTCAACTGGATGGCAGATACTTTTGCGGATCGCTCCAATGATTTCCTGTTGGAAGCAGTCGCAACTTACGGTGCATATACATTCATGGATTGACTGATTGACAGGGTCAATGCAGCTTGCATCCAGAGATGTTAATTTTATACGAAAATTTTGCTTATTTTTTAACACGTTTTTTTTTTTTTTTCATTTTCAAAACAAACATTTTTTTATTCTCGGACTTTACACTTACCTTATATGCCCTTGAGTCCATTCTAAATCACTTGAACTCTGCTTTCTTGATAAATGTATCCCTATTGGTTAGTGCTCCGATCATGGGGGGGTGTGAGATGGACTAAGCCACGCCCTATTTACAACACTAAGTTAGCATAACCGAGATCATAGTTTACAAGCAAGCTTGTTGCTTCTGCTGCGCTGCACACGACACGGTTGTTATGTGTTATTCATTTTGTAAAATGCTGACTCGACTTTGCCTTACAGGATAACAAATGGTTGTTATACATTCTTAACCGTGAAATGTGCCCTTGGTCTGTACATCATGCAAAGAACGCGTCTGGGTCACTAGAAGGTACAGAGTGTTGTGTTTAGATTGATTGCAGACACTTGTTAGAATATCATGCATACAGCTGCCAATGTTTGAAGGACAAGCGTCTTTAATATTGCAGAACAGTTTGGTTTTACATTCATTCGAACAAGAAGAGCTGATGCATGCTGTGAGAGCTGATCCTTTGATGTGATTCTACTAAGCTGATCTATACGGTATGGGGTCCCCCCTGTTAGCCTAAGAGACCTTCTAATAGTCTAATAATAACAATGTATTAGATTATAGTGAAAGGAGTGTGGCAGTATACCACTGTCATTAATAGTATGATTGCTCCTTTCATTCTATATGGTATTATAATAATGCTCATGATTCTGATCTGTATTGTAAGTCTGCTAGTATTAGCCAAAGTACTGCATCTTAGGACGCGAGGTTTATAAAATAAACTCTTTAAACTTTACCGTGTCTGTATTATTCCGTTGTGGACTAATAAATAAGTACGAACAGGTATTTCAGATTCCCACCACTCCTGAGAAATATCTAAGTCGCTTGTTCTGGTTTGTCTATACATTGGGCCCATCTAGCTAGATCTAGGTTAACGAATGGGATACTAATTCTCTGAGGTCCTGGTCTCCTACGCATAGTTCTGTGCAAAATCAGAATCCCTGCAATGTAGTGGGGTTCAGAGTGGTGCAACGTCTCAACGTGACATTTTCAGATGCTAAAATAACTTGCTCATACTTAGTCAACCTATTCTTCGTGAGGTGTTGCGTTTTCGTTCTAGTCATCAACAATTTAACAGAATGGGGTACATACACGATTAACGGATGACCCAATCACGATGCTTCCGCACCTTTCAATGCTGACACCAGTTGCAGCAACGGATTTCAGACATCCGGGCAACGCAGAAGCAACTCAATCTAATGTACCTGAAAAATAGGCCACTGGTCTACGGGCACCCCCATGTGTTTGTACAAGGACCGCTAATGCACATCCTTCCAGAAGAAGAGTGAAAAAGCTTTATTATAGTCTGGCATTCCAAGAGCTGGGGCACAACATATGCTTTCTCACAACTCATGGAAGGCTCTTAAGCACTCTTCATCCCATGGTACCGGATCACTGATGTCTTTTTGTGTCAATCTTAACAGAGGCTTTGCTTGTAAGGAAAAGTTTGGGATCCACTGTCGACAATAGCCGACCATACCCAAAAACATGCGGACTTCTTTTTGTGTTTTCGGAGTTCCCATTTGCAAGATCGCCTCTATGCGATCTGATGACACTCTTGGCTTTCCTTTCCTAATGCGATGTCCCAGATACTGAAATTCAGGTAGACAGTATTGTAATTTGTTTGGAGACACCTTGTGTCCATTCTCTGCCAAATGGTTTAACAAAGCCACTGTATCGATCCTGCACGCATCCTCATTTTCTGAGGCGACCAAAAGTTCGTCTATATATTGAACCAGGACGGATTTCTGTGGCATCACCAGTCCTTTGAGATTCTTTTGCAGGCACTGGCTAAAGATGGAGGGGCTTTCTGTATACCCTTGTGGGATTCTACACCATGTTAAGACACAGTCGCCCATCCAAAATGCAAATAAATACTGGCGATCTTCGTATAAAGGTATAGAAAAGAATGCTTGACACAAATCTATGACAGTAAACCATTCCGCTTCACATGGTATTTGAAAGAGAATCACAGCTGGATTCGGTACCACAGGACAACAGGGAATCACAATTTCATTAATCCTGTGCAAATCTTGTACTATCCTATACTTGCTGCTAGGCTTCTGTAGTCCCATAATCAGTGAATTACAGGGACTTCCTCGTATCTCCTTCAGAATGACTTGTGCAATCATTGACTCAATGACAGGAGTTATTCCAGCCACTGTCTCCGCAGACAGTTTGTACTGTGGGGTTCTCGGAAATTCAGCGTTCGGTCGCACCTGTATTTTCACAGGTTCCACACCTCGAATTAACCCTATCTCTTCGACCTGTGAAATCCCACACTTGCGGGTCAACTGAGTCTCTCAAATCATGCGGCAATTTGGCCCTTGCAAGAACCACAAACAGTTCTGCACACATGCTCATATTAGCCATTTTGAAATCAGCATCGTCATCATAGGTCTGCAACTCCACACCTCTCGGAGTGCATGAGATGTTACTATTTATTTGCACAACAAATCACGGCCCAAAAGACAGACTGGACTTGTGTTGCATACCACAAACTGGTGCTTGTCCTTGAACGGCCCTATCCTGACAGGTAATGCATTTGTTAACGGGCTAGTCATTCTCTGATTATTGACACCCACTACTTGAATCGATTGTCCAGAAAGAGATACATTGGGGACCACATCTGTTCGTTCTGTGGAACGCGCAGCTCCTATATCTAATAAAAAGGTAACGGGGTATCCGTTCACATCTGCGTCTACAAATGGCCCACTCTGATCTACCTCCAATATAATATCGAGAGGGCATTCTTCCTGCACCCCCCTCTGGTACTCTAGAGGGCCCTGAGATTGATCGTATCTATCTCGTATTTCAGAATACGGCATCTGTTGATATGTCTGATTGTACGTGGGTTTTCTGGGAGGCTGTGGCACCTGTACTTGTGGCTCACAACCTCCGTACATCGACCTAGGTCTAGTCACTGTCTGTAGAGTCTCGCTCATGTGCCTCTACCTCATATGGAATCTGATTAGCAGAATTCAAGCGACACTCGCACTATCAATGTTCAGTCTTGTGACAATAATGGGAGGCAGTCACCTTTTTCTGTTGTGCCACCCACTCACTTGTACTCATTTCTGTACCTCTTCCTCGTCCCTGACCTGGTTGGGTTGCCATTTGCTGACCCATACCTCGGCCGCTTCCTCTGCCTCGACCTATACCTCCTCCAACCCCATGCATGTAGTCTGCACTTCTCAACTGAGCCAACATCACCTTGTCTTTCAATCTCTTTTGTGCTGATTCTACTTGATCACTACAATATTTAGAGTACCGCAGTATTTCATCTACTGACTTATTCTGCCAACATATTAGGCGGTGCTGTATCATCAGACTAATATCGGATTTCAAACCCAACACAAACTTGGAGGCAAACTGTTCCATATCCTTCTGATCAAGAGTATCCAATCCACTATGCTGTTTAAATGCCAATAACAATCGTTCATAATAATCATGCACCGATTCCTTAGGCTCTTGAGTAACCCTGGGCGTAGTTTGCGTAGTAGCGAACTGCGTAGTGCGGTAGGAAATGCTGTTCGCAATGATTGCACAGTGCCAGATGCTTGTCTGCACTGTGCAATCATTGCAAACGGCATCTTGCACAGTGCAAGCGGTCGCTTTCTGCCGCTCGAGTAGATTTGTACTCGAGCGGCAGCTTTCTCAACGCAGACTGGTAGTTTCACATCGCGAGCGGTCGCGAGCATACGTGACCACTCGCAATGAGAAACCTAACCTCCCCGCATTGAGAATCTCGCCGGGAGGTTTATTTTCCACGCTCGCGATCGGCAACTTGATGTTGCTGATCGTGAACGAGGAAAAAGTCTCGCCGGGATGTCATTTTGCTTGCTCGCAGTCACCAACTTGACGTTGAGGACCGCAAGCAAGCAAAAAATGACCGCTACGCTATGCGTGTTTGCACTGTGCTACATGCAATTCACGTAGTGCGAAGTAGCGCAAACTTCGCAAACTACGAGAGCGTAGCATAGTAGTTCAATCAGGGTTACTCTTGAGTTGTACGATCAATTTTAAGCCAATCCACAACCTGCGGTGCTACCTTAAACTGCAACCACGTAATTACTTGCTCATATTTCCTCATGACATCAGGTGAAGGACCATGCGTTACAGAATCTCTAGGTGGTTCTGCTGTTGGCCACTCAATAGCAATTTTGCATGCAGCCCTCAAATCTGCCGGGACCACTAGATCAAACAAAGTGTTCAAATCGATCCACAACACCTTTGAGATCTTGACAAACCGGTCTATCTGCTTATACCATTCCACAGGTTTTTCCCTCAGCCAAGAAAAAATCATTCGTAAAAGCAGTCAAATCACCTCTGCTCCATGGCACATGTACATACCCTCCATCAATATTCAATGTTAAAATCTCAGTTTTATTTTGATTTATTTTATACCCCCCAATCAATTCAAATTGACTGAATTCGATTAGTGTCCAGTCCAGGTTCAGGCTCTCGGGACTTAAATATAAAACAATGTAATCTGCGAACAGTTTTAATTTCGCCATCCCCAGTATTGGAGCTTTAATTTGGCGGATTCTTATGGTCAGGGTCTCAATGAAAAAGGTGAACAGTAGGGGGGACATCCGACACCCTTGTCTTGTCCCACGATTAATATTTACTGTCCCTATTTGATTGCCATTTATCACCTCCTGAGCCTGGGTACCCTGATAGGTGTTTCTCAACATATTGGTGACCTGGACAGGAATACTGAATTTGTCCTGACCAAAGAAAAGTGCATCCCAGTTAACCAGGTCGAACGCCTTTTTGGCGTCCACCTTCATGATGAGCATTGGAGTTTTTTAGTTCTTAATATAATCGGGAGCCTGAATTAAGAACCCAGTGTTTGAGGGCATGAACCTCCCCGCAACAAACCCGGACTGATCACTATGAATCAGTTCCTGTGCTATGGGGGTGAAACGTTGGGCCCAGACTTTCATTAGAATCCTACAATCAACATTTAAGAGACTGATCGGTCTTTAGGAATTGAAGTCTTTGTGATTTTTGCCCTTCTTCACAAAGCTGACAATTATAGATTCTTTAAAACATGAGGGGACACTGCCACGGACTTAATATTATTGATCAGCTTCGCCAAGAAAGGAGTCAATTCCTTAGAACATATTTTATAAAATTCAATCGGCAATCTGTCAGTTCCACAGGCCTTTGCCTCAGCAATAGATTTCAGAGCATTTAAAACTTCTATTTCTGCTATGTCGAATTGGATTTGTTCCACAAGCAACTCTGACAAGCTTGGAAGATTTACCCACTCAAAATATTCCTTGATTTTGTCCAATCTTGCCTCATATCTAGTGGCGTATAGCTGCAGATAATGTGCCATGAAGACTTCGGCTATACCGTCCTTATCTGTTATCATATCCCTGGTCTTTGGATCAATAATTTCAGAAATCAAGGCTGCTTCCTGTTTGTTTTTGGTTGCACCGGCTAAATATTTACAGACCATTTCCCTATCCTCGTAGACACGTTGTTGGTATGTCCTAGAACTATTTATTTCTTCAATTAAAAAGAATTCTCTGAGTGCCTGTTTTGCCCTTTCAAACTGACTCCCAGCTTTCCCCGCCCCCTGTGACAAGGTATTACTCAGGCACAGGGCACTAACCACAGAATGCTGACGTTTGGCTATTGTTTCACGTCGTTGTTTGGACTGGGCGACTGAAAAAGCGATCAATTACTCACACAAGGCTGCTTTGAATCTCCCCACACTGAAAAAACTTCTGCCGTATCATCATTAATCCTAAAATATTTGAGTATCCATTCTTTTACATCGGCTACCCATTGGGGTCCTGAAGAAGGAGACAATGCATCTGCCACCTGGATCTTATCCTCCTTCCCTCCTCAATTTCCAGCTCTAGTTTTACAAGGGAATGATCAGAAAATGAATTTGCCCGTATTTCAGTACCTATATGTTTCAAAGATCGCAATATTAAAAAAAAATCAATACGAGAAGCCATTTGAAATTGACGGGAATAGCATGTATATTTACAGATAGTGGCGTTAGTTAGGCGCCAGGGATCTAGCAAAAGATGTTCCTGTTCTGTTTTGCATCTGGTGGGATGACGGCAATGGCGAATCCCACCTGCACGTAGCCTCAGGTGACCACTGCCCTGCCCAGCGCTATGGAGTACGTTGCTCGCTGACCGCCGACTTGCAAGTTGTGTGAGGCTGGAGGCTGTCGCAGCTGTTTTCTGCTGTTTTTTTTTTTTTTTTTAAACCGTTTATTACAGAATCCAAAAGATATACAAAGATGGGCCTACAACCTTTAGGCCGGCCGCTAGCAAACAGGAAGAGCATATAATACAAGCAGTGGAACACACGCTGCGGCAGAAGAGAGATCACAGGAGTGGAGAGAAGCGTCGGCAGCCACACCATTCGGACCCCACACAACGGTTTCATTTTTATATAAATAACGAGAAAACAAGTCCACAAGGCAACCCACAATCGAAACAGCCGCATGTGCTCCCCTGGGGGGGATCCTACCGATCCACAGGAATAGCAGGGGGGGGATAGGTCGGGACGGAGACAAAGTGGAATCGATGCCCAGAACCCGGGAGACAAGCAGGCTAAGGAGATGGGGCCGGTGACGGATCAGGCGCCAGCGGCGGGGTACAGATTCCCCCACGGTAGGCGTTCCAGGGGCCCCACACTTTCACCCATTTCCCAGGCTTACCTCTCGCAACATACACCACCTTTTCCCGAAACATACACCAATCCATGTTGTCTTTCCACGCCGAGACAGTTGGTAACCTCTGGGAACCCCACAATTGCGCAATATCACGCTTGGCCACCATGCATCCCAGAGTCACCCACCACGTCTGCGGCACTGAGTAGTCGGTTGGCTCCCACACATTCAGGAGACATCTCCTCGCCTCGGGCAGCAGCGGCACATGCGTGACTGCCTGCAAAACCACATGCACACCACGCCAGAATCGCACCACCTCCGGGCATTCCCACAAAATATGGAGAAAGGTCCCCAAAGAACCACACCCACGCTTACACAATCCGTCCACGGCATAGCCCATACGCATCAGACTCGGCCCCATAACATAGACCCTATGGAGTATCTTGAGCTGGACGAAGCGAAGGCGAGCCGGTATGGCCACCTCTTTCGGAGAGGCCACCGCAGACACCCAGTCCTCGTCATCCAGCTCCAGTCCATCAGCCTCCCACGCCTCACGAAGGCTAGTCAGCAGTCCCGAGCGATCATTGATGAGCTTTTTGTAAATTAATGAGATCGTGCCGTCCGGTACATGCCCATCTAGCACTCTATCTTCCAGAGGGGAGTACTCCGGGATGGAGGCAACGTCCGGGAATACGGAGCACAACGCGTGACGGATCTGCATATATCGAAAGTACTCCCTGTCCTGCAACTGGAATTCCGTCTGCAGCACATCGAACGTTTTGAATCCCCCCCCTCGTCCAGAGATCGCCCACCCTGCTGATGCCTATCATGTCCCACTTCTCAAAGCCCTTCGAGGTCCACAGGGAGCCCAGCCGCTCAGATGCATATAGTGGCGTCGCCCGGGTCAACCGATCCTTCCACCCCATCGCCAAGTTTGCCGCGTGCCACACTCGTACCATGACCCGCGTAGGGCCCGTCAGACGTGCGTCGAGCGAGCTCGAATAAAGCGCCCGATTATAGTCGCCACCCAGCAGTAACAGTTTATCCATCTCAAAGGCCGGGTTTAGAGCGGGCCCGTAAAGGCCGTGATTTATCGCAGCCAGCTGGGAGGTCCAGTAATACCGTTTGATGTCTGGGAGGGCGGCCCCCCCGTCGTACCACGGGAGCGTCAGCTTCGCCAGGGCGATACGCGGCCTACCCTCCCAGAACAGGCGGCGCTGCAAACTCTCCACCTCGCGAAAGTAGCGCGCCGGGACAACGTCCATTGTATTCTGTAAAGCGTACAGGAAACGTGGCAGCGACATCATCTTAAACAATGCCGCCCGGCCGAGCGGCGAGAGCGGCAAGCGCTTCCAACGCGCCACGTCATCCTTCAGGCGCTGGAGGGGGGGAAGCAAGTTCTGTTTATAGCGGGCCTCCGCGTCCAGGGTAATGAAGATACCCAGGTACCTAAATCCCTGCGGAGCGATCTGAATAGGACAACCCCGCGGAAGGATAGGAGCCTCCCCGGAAAGGACATACACACAAGATTTAGCCCAATTGATGACTAGGCCGGAGTTGAGGCCAAATGAGTGCAATACATCAACTAGTACAATCAGTGATTTACGCGGGGAAGCCAGGTATAGAAGAATATCATCAGCGTAAAGAGATACGCGATCTTCATACTCGGGGGTCCATCGGAGACCACGGATAGAAGGATGCCACCGCAGCCACTCCGCCAGGGGCTCCAAGGCAAGCGCGAAGAGGAGCGGTGATAACGGGCAGCCCTGCCGCGTGCCCCTGCCCAGCTCAAACGGAGCCGACACTCTACCGTTCACCGCCACCTGCGCCATCGGTCCGGAATACAACAATTTCACCCAACCGATGAATCCCGGGCCAAACCCAAACTTCGCCAGTGTCGCCCAAATATATGGCCACTCAAGCGTATCAAACGCCATAGTGGCGTCCAGGGACGCCAAAATGGCCGGCTCTCGTATGAACGGGATCCGCGCGAGCACCCCATGCAAACGCCGCAGGTTGAGCGCAGTGTTGCGATGAGGGATAAAGCCGGACTGATCCTGGTGAATCAGATCGCACACCACGCCAACCAGCCGATTAGCCAACACCTTGGCGAGAATTTTGGGTTCCGCATTCAGCAGCGAAATGGGCCTGTAGGACGTGACCCGGTCTCGCGGCCTCCCCTCCTTATGAATCACCACGATAGTGGCCAGACGCTGGTCTAGCGGGAGGGAGCCCTCCGAACGGGCCGCGAGGAACATAGCACGGAGATGTGGCGCCAGCGTATCCGGTCGCAGCTTGTACAATTTGATGGGAAGACCATTAGGACCCATGGCCTTGCCGGAAGCGACCGAACGTATGGCGAGGGCAATTTCCTCAGATGTTGGGGCGGCGTCCAACGACACTTTGTCCTCCTCCGAAAGGGAAGGCAGCGCAATGTCCCTGAGCAGGGCATGGGAATCCTCTTCCGAGCGGGAAGATACCGGGGAATACACCCCACGGAAATATTCTGCGAAGCAATCAACAATTTCTCCCGGTTCAGTGACACACACACCATCCAGTTTCTCAATCGACGGGACAACTCGACTCGCTCTCTCCTTTTTATCCAGCCACGCAATCAATTTACCAGCCTTATCACCCACGTCATACAGTCTCCCCTGTTGCTCTCTACTGAGGCCCCTGGCCGCCTCCGTGACGAGGGCCTTATAGGCCGCCTGCTTGAGTCGGAGAACATGTAATTTGTCATCCGTCACCCCACATTCTAGATCACCCTCCAACTCGGTTATCTCAGTTTCAATACGGGTCACCTCCTCCCGCACGCGCCTCCGGGAATGGGAAATAAGGGACAGGGCCTCCCCCCGGAGTACCGTCTTGAACGCCTCCCACAGAGAGACCGCCGAGGACACAGACCCCACATTATCCTCAAAATATCGCTTAAGGGATTTAACCAACTCTGCGCGAATAGTGGGGTCACGCAGGTACCAGGAATTAATCGGGACCATCCTCCCCTCCCCCCTCGGGACAATGTCGAAGTGCAACAGGAGCGGGGAGTGGTCTGAAATACCCCGCGCCAAATGGCGCACCTCCCCGACCCTCCCCGCATGCGCCGCTGGCATTAGGACATAATCTAGCCTCGAAAGACTGCCATGGGCCCCGGAATGAAAGGTGTACTGTATCTGTGTAGGGTGTTTCAAACGCCAACAATCCACCAGCCCCAAGGTATCCAAGAGGCCGGACAACCACGCTTGGGCACGGGGGAGATCCCTAGGGGGGTGGCGGTCCTCAGTTCCGGAGACCACAGCGTTAAAGTCCCCCCCAACCACTAGAATCCCCTCCGGAAGGCCAAGGAGGAGGCGCCCCAGATCCGCAAAAGTAGTCGTTTGCAACCCTGGCGGGACATAAACAGAAACGAAAACAATCACTCTGCCCTCCATTCTACCCACCAGAACCGTGTATCATCCCCTGTCATCATGGAGCACCTCATCAACTTCCAACGGGAGCGAGGTCTTGGCCATGATGCCCACACCCCTTGAACCAGACGTGAAGCCCGAATGGGCCAGGAGGCGGTAGCCCCGTCGATTCATAGCACGAAAGGAGTTTCCAATGAGGTGTGTCTCCTGCAGAAAAACTATATCAGGTGAAATTCGTTTTAGGAACTGCAGGACCACCCCCCGTTTTATCCTGTCCCCCAGTCCATTAACTTTCCAGGACAAAAGACTCAGTCCCCTACCCCCCATCATAGCCGAAAGCGATCAATCGTCCCCTAGTGAGCACTTTAAGAATAGAACAACAATACTTTTGCCTTGTGGTACAAATGAACAATACCCCACCCCAACCCAACCGCCCCAACAGAACTCCCCCCTCCCTGCACCCCTGCATGAGCCCAGACAGCCCCCCCAACTTGCAGTGTGCCTGTCGCCCCTATGTAATTGAAACTAGTAAGACCCCCTAGAGGAGGAAAGAGCACCCCCTCGAGACCCCGCACCGCCTCCAAAAGAGGGGCGATAAAACACAACAGACAAGAGACCCTAAGCTTGGCCGAGAGTGGCAGCATCCGGAGTGAGCCCCCGCATCAGTACCTCAGACCCGGTCCGGTGGGCAGTCCCCTCCCGCTGCCCCCCCCACCGCCATCCCGATCAGGACCCCCAGACAAAGTGTCCAGCCAGTCCCCGGCCGTTTCAGGACGGTCAAAAAAGTGAGTGCGACCCTCCACCTCAACCCGCAGCCTGGCCGGGAAGAGCATGGCGTATTTTAAGTTCATGCCTCGAAGCCGCCGCTTGACGCCCAGGAAACTCAGTCTCTGCTTCTGGACCGCTTGGGTGAAGTCAGGATAAAAGTTCACCTCCATGTTCTCCAGCTTAATCGGCCCTTGCAGTCTGGAAGCTTGCAAAATCACATCCCTGTCCCGAAAGTTAAAAATACGGGCAATAAGAGGCCGCGGAGGGGCTCCGACCTTCGGTCTGCCCCCGGGAACTCTATGGGCCCTCTCCACGGCAAAGAATTTACTCAGTCCTCGAGGCTGGAGATGGGTAGTGATCAGGTCCTCCACAAAGAGATCCGCCGCCGACTCCTCCCGTCCCTCGGGTACTCCGATGATACGGATATTATTCCTCCGGGCCCGGCTCTCGGAGTCCTCCAGGCGCCGATCCATGAGCGCACTTGCCTGACGGAGCCGGTGCACCTCCGTTTGAAGGGCCGCCACCTCAGTCGTGAGGCCCGACGCGGTGTGGGCCAAAGAGTCGACCCGGTCGTTAGTCTTAGAGAGATCAGCTCTCACAAGGTTGACATCAATAAGGACCGCGTCGATTTTGTGGGCTAAAGTGTCAAACTGCTGGCCCACTGAGGCCTTCATCTCAGCAATGGCGCTCATGACGTCTTGCAGAGACAGATCCATAGGCAAATCCGGGGCATCCGGGGGGCACTCAGAGGACTTGTGCGATCCGCCGGGAGATCCCTTCGGGAGGGTGTAGCGGTCCATGATGTTGGCCTGATGTGCGGTGCCACGCCGGGTCGACTTGGCCTTCAACCAATCCCCATCCTGCCTCGTGGCCATCATCGCGGGTCTCACACCCGCCCCAGCCACGCAGCGGAGAGCAAGCAGTCAAGGCCGCGAGCTCCAGGGGCCACCCCAGGACGGCAGAGCGGGCCACAGCAGGCAGGCAGGCAGGGTCTCCCAGCGAGGCCACCCCAACACAAAGAGCGCCGTGATCCCACTTGCGATGACGGCAAGAGGGCGCAAAAGTGAAAGTGAAAGTGTGGGATACGCGACTCGCCAGGCCCAGCCCGCCGTTGTTGTTCACTTTGCCACTGGGTCGCCCCCAAACGCGAATCCGGGGTCAGGAGAGAAGTAGGCCGCAAACTTCAGTCGGTGCTCACTCCGGCACTCGAGGTCCGATTCGAAAATGGGAAACGGGTACCACCTCGGCTCAGGCTCACCGACACAGTCCCCTCAACCGATGCAGGATGAAGACAGGATAAACGTAGGAGGTTGCGGAGGTCCTCGGGAGCCTCGCACCTACGCGGCCATCTTGGTTGCGCGCTAGGCTCCTTTTTGCTGTTTTTTTATGTTTGCTTTTTGCTGTGGGAAACGTGCCACGCTTGGGACCGCTCCATGTTTGCTTGCCTCGTTTTCTGGGACAGTGTTCTCGGAGGTGGCGACATGACTTTCCTCTTGTCCCTGGTAACTGCTCAGCTCCCCGGTGACCGGAGCGGAGCAGATCTGCATATGGAGCGGCGTATGGGAGCTGCTACTGGCAGTCAAGGGCAGCGAATGTCTCCTTTGTAAAAGAAGGCGCGGTTTCTTCGGAGTGAAGGCTGAAAAGAAGCTACAGCTTCACCTTCAACAAGTATGCAGAAAGGTTAAGTGGAGGCTTTGGCGAATCCTCAGGTGACCTTTGCCCTCCCCGCGTTAGTGAATCCAGGCGAGTGGGTTCTGTGCGAGGCTGCGGCTCTTGATCTCCTGCTTTGCTCTGAGAAAAGTATATTGCAGCCGGGTTTGTTTCGCGTGCGCTTGGTCTACTTCTTGCCCTAGTGCTCCCTGGCTTGTTCAGCACCGAACATATGTTATGTTATGTTATTTGCACTTATAGAAAGCGCGATTACCCATGGGTGTCCTGGCGCTAAGTACTGGTTACCTAGGGAAGCCGGGGAGCACTACTGCAGGAAAAGCCATGTCTTCAAGCCCCTACGAAAGGACAGAAGATCTGGGGCAATTTTGATGAAGAGAGGAAGCTCATTCCAGGCTCGGGAGGCATAGAGAGTAAAGCTCCTGCCTCCCCAATTGAGTTTTTTAGCTTTGGGAATTTTAACTTGTTTGGCACTGGTAGAGCGAAGTGTTCTGCCAGGTGCGTACCAGTGAAATTTTTGCTTAAGAAATTAGGGGCCGATACCATTAACGGCCTTAAAAACAATGCAGAGTGCCTTGAAACGGACTCTTAGTTTTATCGGAGGCCAATGTAGTTTCCTAAGTTCTCCCTTTACAGAAGCAAATTTCGGTGTTCCGGTCAGCAGTCTGGCTGCTGCGTTTTGGACCAACTGAAGCCTATACATATGCTGTTTTTGTATGTTTAAATAAAGGTACAGTAGTCCAAACGCGATGTTATAAGAGCCATGACTACTGTCTTGAGATTGCTTTCAGTCAGGAAAATCTTAATTTTCCTAATGATTCTAAGAATCATAAAGCAGGCTGAGGTCACTGAGCTTACTTGATCGCCCAAAGTGAGTGTGTTGTCCACTAACACCCCGAGGTTTTTGGCCTTCCTAGAGGGTACAGGACAGGATCCCAGATCTTCTGGCCACCAATCCGGTGTTCATGCAAAAGGATTGACCCCAAATTTTAGGACCTCGGTCTTATTGGAATTGAGCTTTAGGCAATTAGAGGACATCCAGTAAGAGATAGCACTCATGCATTCAGAAAACCGGTCCCCCGTTTCTTTCTCATTTCCTTTAGCCAATGAAAACACTATTTGTGTGTCATCTGTGTAGGAGGTAAGCTGAAAGCCAAAGGATCTGATAACTCCTGCCAGTGGTGCCACGTAAATATCAAAAAGAGTTGGGCTGAGAGAGGAGCCCTGTGGCACCCCGCAAGGGAGTGTGAATGGTCTGGATGAATGGCCATCCAGCTCCACCGTTTGAGATCTGTCGGCTAGGAAAGATTGTAAGAGTTTCCAGGCTAGTCCTTTGACACCAATCTCAGACAGCCGGTCCATCAATAACTTGTGATGGACGGTGTCAAAGGCCGCCAACAGGTCCAGTAAAATTAATACTGCACTGCCTCCTTCATCAACGGCCTCTCTGATTTCCTTCGTGGATTTCAGCAGAGCCAGCTCCGTGCTATGATCAGCCCTGAACCCGTATTGCGATGGGTCCAGTGAGTTATTGCGATGAAGAAAAGCACTGAATTGAGTGTTCATCTCCTTTTCCAGGACTTTAGCGGGAAAGGGGAGCCGCGAGATGGGGTCCTTAGGATCCAAATTATGTTTTTTCAAAAGTGGAAGGACAGATGCCAGCTTCCAGATACCAGGAAATATACCAGAGGAAAAAGCATTGTTTAACAGAGGGGTCAGGGCCTTTCCAATTACTTCAGGCACTTGTTTAGTGATCCACGCAGGACAGGGATCGTTAGGGGATCCAGAGCGAATCGAGGTCAAGACCTTGATTATCTTAGGTATCTCCAGTGGTAAAAATTGATCAAAAACCAAGGATGGATTAGTATTGGCCACATTGATCGTATTGAAGTTCGACTGACCTGTCTTGTTGACTTCCGTGAAAGAAGAGAATATAATCTCAACTTTGTGTTTAAAAAAGTCGGCAATGTTATCGCAAAATGTTGAGCTGCTATAACTCCTCGGAGCGATAGGAATGGACAATTTTTTAATAATGCTAAAAAGTTCCTTCGAGTTGGACTTAGCCAGTGTTATCTGGGTGGAGAAGAACTTTCTTTTCGCTTCCAATAACAATTGTATATATTTAGTGATGCTCTGTTTATATATTTTCTTATCTCTTTCACTATATTTTTTTCGCCAGACCCTCTCTAGCAGTTTACAATCCAATTTTTTAGCTCTAACATCTTCAGAGTACCAGGGGGCGGATGGTGTCGCTCGTTTAGGAATCCAGAGTTTCCTAGGAGCTAATTGATTACAGGTAGAGGCCAGCCATTGGTTATAGGCCACCGCAGCCTTGTCCACTCCCAAAGGGAGGGGCCGCATAGAGCTAATAAGGGAATTGTGTAGTTTGTTAATATTCACTTTCCCCCAAGCTCTGGATACAATCTCCTGTACTGGTTTAAAGTTATCTCGGTGATTTCTACAAACATTTAGTTCGAACTGAATGGCAGAGTGATCTGACTAAGAAATAGGAAGGACTGGGGTGACGACAAGCTTGTCGAGGGTATGACTTTTTTCGTGTGTAGGTCATATATACCGGGCTTTCTCTGTGTTTGAAGGCAGAGGGGGCCGCATTTTGGAGGTTGCACTCGGGAGTCCGCGACTGGAGGGAAGCAAAAGACAGCAAGGCTACATCAATTACAGCTGGTTAGAGGGGAGTGGAGGGAAGAGAGAGAGAAGGCTGGAAATTAGATGCAGCTGTATCTCTAACAAAAGATAATAAGCAGTAAAAACACGAGGGAGTTGGATTCTTCCCCCCTTATCTTATCTTTGATGTGACTAATCCTGTTGTGGCTTCATTTAAGAGGCTACCATAAGAAGGAGGGGGGAAAAGGGAAAAAAAGTGTATTCATATAGCTGAAAGCTTAAGAGGAGAGAAGAAAAGAGAAAAAGAAAGGGGAGTATAGCCGGAAAGGAAAGGCGAAAAAAGAAAAAAAGAAAAGAATCTTTTTTTAGGAATTGGGATGTGCTGTGCGGGGCTCAGTAGTAGGGAAAGGAACAGATAATATATATATATATACATTTTTTTTCTCTCGCTTCTTCCCTACCAGGGTGGGAAAACATCTAAAAATCACTAATGCACTGGTCCAGTCAGATTCAAACATGGCGTCTAATTCAAAAATTCGAACAACACAGATGAAGATTGCCTCTGTGATGGCAATAGCAGAGAGTACGCAGAAAGCTCGTCGGGGGTCAGTCAGTCCCAATTGCTAGCCCCATCAGTTCGGAAGAGGATGTCTTGGAGCACGGCACAGAGAGGCAAGGGGCCACTAATCAGGAGAGGGATGAAAATTCCAGCCAGAGAGGAATAGATTTAAGTCCAGGGGCTGATGAACGAGATAGTGCATCATCCAGCTCACTCATGCTGGGAGAAAGTTTGATTAATAGCTTATCGGCGTTAAATCAAGATGCAATGGTGAACCCGGAGAGCACCCAGGAAATCCCCTTCAGTGTACCTCAGAACGAAGTAAAGGAATATATGCTATTTTTTAAATCAAAGGCACCTTCACTCCCTGCTCAACCTCCACTCCCTCTACTACATCAAATTGCGGAACATAATGAGCAGTCCCAACCATGTTGTGCGTTGGCTGCTCAGGAACTCCCTCTGCTTTTTAGACCTTTGATGAGTCCTCCATCGCCATCATTGACTGTTGTGGAGGACAGAAATGTAGTAATAAGCCAGCAACCATGGTCTGGATCAGAGGATTCATCAGGTGCTCAGCTCTTGGGGACCGGGACAAGGTTTCAGTGTGACATAAAAGTTAGGTTGAATCTTATTCTTGATGAGATTAGGGAGAGGAAAGCTATGCAAGCAACTGAGATTGCAGCACTTCATGCTCGCCTTGAATTGAAGAGTTAGTCGGCTCTTATCGGGCAAGGCTCCAAGAGGCTGAATCAAGGATCTCTCACCTGGAAAACCAGATGACCTCAATACAGCGGCAGGCGTCAATCAATAAAAAACTTACTGAAAACTAAGTTTGAAGAGTTGGAGAATCATTCTTGTCGGTCAAATCTGCGGTTAGTAGGGGTCCCTACAGGCTGTGAAGGCGCACAAACACTTCTGTGGGTCGAATCCTTTATCAAAGAAAATGTGCTTCCCGAATTTTTGTGGGACCTCACGATTACAAGTGCTCACAGAGTCCCAGCACAGCCATTCCCAAATTCAAAACTGCCCAGAACAATTCTAGTCAATTTTGCGGACAATCGTCTGAAGGAGCAGATTTTGACCAGAGCAAGTCAGAAGAAGCAATTCTCCACTCTAGAAGTTCCTAGTTGCTGCATCTTCTCGGATATGAGTGCAGCAGCGGCACATCGGAAGAAAGGAGTTTGTTAAGCTTCTATCTTGTGTGTTTTCTGATAGTATCTTTGCTCCTGAGGCCAGGCATTCTTTAGTTTGTGTCCCCCTTTTCCACCTTCTTCAAGATGGCCTACAAATGTTGCTGCCTGCTTTCTAGTATGTTTTCTGCTTAGCATCGTTTCTCTGGAGGCCAGAAAAACAAAGCTTCTTTAGTTAGAGTCCCCTCTTCCACGATCTTCAAGATGTCCTACATATATATTTGAAGCAGCGGTGACAGTGTGTGTACATTCAGCAGATGTCCCATTGTTGACTGTGTTGGTTTCCCCTCATTGTGGATGAGTGGAGTCAAGCTGGGATTTGCAATCAGGGATGTAGTGGTAAGTTGCATCTGTCCTCTAATATGAATAAGAAATGGTGCAGGCTTGCTGTTAGTCAACACAGACAGTCTAGTCTATGTCCCCCCTTCACTATAAGCAGGTGATGCAACAAGGAAGGGGTGGGTAGAAGAAGCATGTGTGCACTGCATAGAGTACAAACACTGAATTGTAGTGTTGTAGAGAAGAGTGATCACCACCCCCACCCCAAAAAGAAGACCGGGCTCGGTGAGAGTAGAAGCCAGAGGGAGATGGAAATGTGGACTCCCAGGTGTGCTACACAGATGGAAACACCGTGTCTATTTCCTTCATTAAAAGTGTGGGACTCCCTCTTTCCATTCATGAATTTGTGGTGGGTTGTGTAGGTCTCTTGAATTACTTTTCAGAGGGAAACAGCATTTACAATGCGGCACAAATCATGCCGTTACAACAATTGTGTCTTTACCATGCATTCCTTTACCTCGCATATCATTACAATGGCATGCCTTAGGTATAGTGACATTGGACTTTAAAGTCCAACAATGTCCCTACTGTTAAGCAGACTGGTGTTGGATAAGTAATTTACACCCCTCCAAAGTCCAGAGCTTTCCATTAAGGCATGTTGTTGTAACGATATGCGTGGTAAAGGAATGTGTGGTAAAGACACATTCATTGTTAAGACTCTGGAGTACCAGCATTGGTGGTAAAGGCATGTGTTGTTCTGACATACAACCCTTTGCAGATTGCCTTAGGAAAGGGTGACACCTCCAAGTAGCCACAGTGCCACCCTGCACAGTATAAATATGTGAAAAGTGACCCATGTATTCTTTTTAGGGTCACAGCTGGAAGAAAAATCCCACGAGTTAAAAAGCATTCTTTGGCCTTCTGTGTAGATCTTGAAAGATAATATACAATGCGTTGCTGATAATCAGAAAGACAACAAACTCCCCATACCATCAAGAGGGAGAAAAGAGCCAAGTGGATTACAGGTTCAGAGTCAGATGATCCTCAAGGAAGTTGATCCAAGCTGCTTAAAGGAAAATAACAACAAAAATAGCAAAGCTACACCAAGTAAAAGCAAACAAAAAATTCACAAAAAAAGATTCAAACCTCATGAGAAAAATCAGGACCAAAAGTGCATGACAAAAGGGTATTACATTAATTGTGATGCATCCACTCTCTCCAAGTGCTGCCTTTTATAAGCCAAAAACAGTAACTGATCTCAAAAGAACAGGCTGTGCCACATCTTGGGTTGAGAGGTTTATGCAAATCCCAATGGAGAGACTACCCTCTTAGAGTGAAGTTTTTATATGGTTAATCTCTTCCTTTCTCCAGGAATTGATTGAGTCCATGATCTCATGAAGAATAAGCCAAGGTCACTCTGCCTGCCTTGCAGTAATCTAGAAGCCCACCATCACCATTACACTCTCCTGCATCCACTTATCATGAGGATCTCTTGGGGCTCTCACAGGAGTTGTTTTGCTGGTATGACTCCAACAAATGGAAGGCGCTCCCCTGAATATAGCACAGTGAACAGTGACAAACTGAACAGGATCATGTTCAAGACTTCTCCGCTGAAAGGTGCTCCAACTTGAGGAAGTTCTAGGGGCCAGATGTACAACTGTGTTTTGCAGTTGCAAAGGGGTTTTAGGCCCGTTTGTGACCGCAAAAAATGTGTGGCCCATATACCAATCCTATTTTGCGAGTCACCAACAATTTGCAACTCGCAAAATTGGGTTTAGTGACTCGCTATAAGGAAGGGGCGTTCCCTACCTAATAGCGACTCTGAGAGCCATGTATGAATGTTTTGCGACCACAATTGCGATAGCATAACACTTGCAGTTTACCACCTTTCTCAGTAGGGTGGTAAAGCATTTGTAAACTGTAAGGGGTCCCCAGGGGACCCCTTCCCTTTTGGAATGCATGCATGGGACCACTGCCTGCCCTTAAAAAATGAAAATGAAAAGTTACATATTTATTTTTGAATGCATCCCGTTTTCCTTTAGTGGAAGTGCTAGCCATTTCCGATGGGGTCTCAAATTGCGGCAGCCTCATTAATATTCATGAGGCATGCAAATTGCGACCTCCTTGAGAATCGCTAACAGTGTCTCAAACCCCGTTTTACATAGCATTTTGCGAGCCGCAATTTGCGACTCGCAATTTGTCGCAATTTGCGTGTCGCAAAATGCTATGGTTGTACATCTGGCCCTGGATCTCTGTTTATGTCTGGGCATTGATTACTGCAAGTGGTGATAAATCGTTTTCTTGTGAAATGCACTTTCCGACATCAGAATGTGCAGGCGAGAAGAAAACAAGCTGTAGGCTGTAGGATTAAACTCTCCCACCTAATGTATCATTAATTAAACTATTGGCCCAATTCATTAAGTATAGAATTGGACAAGTAAACAGTGATACGATGTATTTTAAACCTAATAATGTGTGTTGTGTCCTACTAGCAGCGATGTTTGTAATCCTTTAGCTACTATTGTCAAAATGGCACATACTGGAATGTATATGTTAATGTCATTCATTACTGGAGGCTCTTGACTATTTTTCCAATCGCAAGCCAGCACTAAAACAGTGTATGCCAGGCACAAAGAGACAGTTTAAGTAAAAGGCAATTCTAGGTGGCTTCTTAGTGTAACCTTAGCATTGGGGGTGCCAGATTTCCCTTGCAAGCAACACATTTCTCCATTGTGGACGAAATGTAATTTTCATAAAGGTCACGAAAATGTGTTCATCGACCTTAATTAGGAAATGTTAATGTTAGTAAGACTGTGAAATTCAATTTATATTTCTTTCTTCTCATTTTACCTTAAATGTTTAAGCTTTATATGGAACCACCTTGAATTCGCCTCTGATTCATTTATGTGTATGATTGATGCTCAGTGAAGTGTGAGAAAGTGCATGTTTAAGCATTTGTCAATACACTATAGTTATTCTTTGGTTGCTAACCTGGTTTGCATTATACTTCCCGTCACTCCATGGGCAGGTCCCTGGCTCAATGACAATTTCATTTAACAACAGACAACATTCATATAACGTGGGCTTACCTATGAAATTCATCATACACGGCAGGTTCACGTTTTCCAATCAGCACAAACAAACAGGGGGCACTCTACAGCCTCACCAGGCATTTATCTAATTTACTCCTGCAAAAAACGTTGTGAATTTTATCCGTGGTGCAGGGCTATTACAATAAAGCAATTTTGGCTCTTTCTCCATAGTTGTGCCCTTGATCCATTGTCCACCTATTATTCATTAAACTGGTGTATAATCTGCAGGTTTTAACAGGAAATGGTGGTTCTCGTTCTAAAAAGCTCAAAAGTTAGGGAGAACGTTGCACGTGGAATGACTCTTTGCAAATGTGCGGCCTGATATAGTTTGGTGGGTTAACTTACTCCGTCACAAACGTGTCGGATATTTACGTTTCTGACTGAGTATGTCCTCTTCCGAATTGGGTACGTTGTTCAGCTTTCTCCTGTTAATTGCTGTTTTCAGACACTTCAAAGATGGTAGGCTCGCCCACCACACGGGCGACATCCCTATTACACATTGCTTTATTCATATCAACTTTTCAAAATGGCTTAAAATAACAATTGCTTCTATCACATGAAAATAATTTGTTTCAACATGAGGTCAGTCATCTTTGCGTCAATGTGTGTTCAAAGTAGCATGTACGTCAAGAAGACACTCAGGGGCATATTCTCAAGGACTCATCGCCGATTTAGTGGCACTTTTCCGCCACAAAAGTGGCGATAGATTTATCGCCCTATTCACAAGCCTGCGCTAACAGAGGACATCGTCAGTTTACCTGCGCTAGCTGCCGCTAAAATCATTGCCAAGGCTGACAGCGACAAATAGCGCTAATCATATGCAGAGTAGGCGTTCCCATCCAAAAACTCACGATAACACCACTTCGCAATATTCTCAACAACCATCCAGATTGGCCATGCGGTCCAAATACAGTCGATAAGGCACGTTAGTAGCAAGGACTTTCCTGCTTTTTCTGGTCTTTAGTAAGACTAAAACCTGCAGTATGAAGGGAACCCATCCAAGAGCCACATCTGAACACCAACAGATGCCAGGGAGCCCATTATCATGCAGCTTGGAGACCCAAGAGGGCCACAACACCCTCCGCCACCAGCCCAGGACCATCCCCACCTCCAGGACAACCCCCGGGACTAGCACCGAGGCAGTGCAGAACCAGATAGCAGTCCTTCCGAAAACGCACCAGCCTCAGACTTATCGCTAGAGGATGTCATTGCCCACTACAGGCTCCAAAGGATAACCATCCGCCGCATCCTGAACCACATTGTCCACAGGCTGATGGTACCGACACAGCGGACAACAAACATCCATCCGCAGACAAAGCTGCTTGCTGTGCTGCACTTGTTGGCCTCTGGTACCTTCAAACTAACAACTGCCAGAGTCGGAGGAGTCTCACAGCCAGCCCTATCAAAGTTCCTCACACCTGTCTTGGATGCCATCATCAGCTTGATACCCCAGCACCTTCACCTCCCCCACACTGCGCAGGAAGAGCTGGAGACCAGCAAGGCTTCTACGCAATAGCTGGCTTACCGCACGTGTTGGGGGCAATTGACTGCACACATGTCCTGCTCGTGCCCCCTGCCGACACTGCACACAATAACCGCAACAGAAAGCACAAGCATTCCATCAATGTGCAGGCAACAATGGACCAGCGGCGACTGATCACCAATGTCGTTGCCAACTTCCCAGGCAGTGTGCATGATTCCTGCATCTTTCGACAGTCCATCATAAACCAGCTCTGTCAGGATGGCACCTATGTAAATGCACTGCTCGTTGGTAAGTACCAACAGAACACACCACACACCTCAACCTCACAATCATACAACTCACAACTGTGGGAATGCACACGTAACAAGTCACATACAACATGCCAACCAACATGCCCACCTACCAGACACGACAACACAAGTAACTGTGGTAACAGGGGTCAGACATGTACACAAACCATCCAGAATGTGGGGAGAGGTGGGAACCAAGAATTTGCGAAGGAGCCAAGTGACCCATGAATATGAATGTACACAATGCCAAGTTTGGCGGTGATGTGCTGGACAGTCCTGAGTATGCAGAGCACAGACATGGACATATAATGCTGGTGTTTGTAGTGTTGTGGACGCAACCATGTTACCTCAGGCAGTGGGGAAGACCGTGAACATGTAGCTATGTCGTCCCCCCGTAAGTGTAAGCGTAGTGGGCTGGGCTGGCATACCCCAGTCCAGCGTAGGAATGTGAATAAATAGCCCAGGTTTCTGGGTGTGGTTCACTTCCGGGATGGCCGCCAAAGTAACGACTGTGTGTATCTCTGTGTCCGCCATATCCTGACCATAGGCTTACACACACGTGGCCGATCACCTTCAATGGAAGAGGAAGAGTTCAGTCCGCATTCTGAATGCTGTGTCATTGGTAACCAAACCAAATATGGCAGTCCATGTTGAGGGCCAAGGTGAGTGTCGCAGAGTGTATAGGGGGACAGTGGAAGGTGTTATTCCAGTGCATAATGCAGAGGGCAGAACCAAGCTGAAACAGGCCATATGGCGGAGATGAATACTACCGCTTCCTTCTTACCACAAAGACAGACTCATCCACATCTTCGTCCTCTGATGTGTGATGTTTCTCACATGTGGGTGGTGGTGTTTTGTCTGCTGCACTGTGTGGCAGTGACACATCAGGGGCCAGAGGTGGATTGTCTGCTGCACTGTGAAGCACTGACACATCAGGGGGCAGTGATGTGGATGGAGTAGTAGCAGCAGCATTCATCTGCACCAGGCCTTGTGGCAGCAATGCCATGATGAGGATCTACAGGGCATGGAAGATCCCAGCTAAATCTCGCTGGTGTGCAGCTGTGGCAGCCATTCTTTCCGCCTGCATCCATGCCATGTTCTCCATGATCCTCCGCATGTGTCCCAACTCCCGGCTGACATCGCTGGAGCCACTCTGACTAGACAATTGTTCTTGTTTCAGAGTCATGACTCTAGCGATGTCAGCCATGGCTGGTTGGAGAGCATGGAGCGGACTGTGGGTGTCCGTTAGGGACTGTAAGGGGTCCCTGATGGGACTTAGACACCCACGTATGGCATCTAGTTTGGCTGCCATGAGGTCAAACCCCACCGCACCTGATTAGCCATCTCCTTCTGGGCCTCTAACACACGGCGTTGGAATGCCATGTGTTGGTCGTGGGGGTCCTGGGAGACAGCCGTGGTGGTGGGTACTTCCTGATGTGGGGTCTGTGCATGGGGTGGGGACTCCTCGATGCAGCTGGGCTGCCCTGCTCCCGGGGGTGGGGGGCTGAGGGTGTCCATGACCTGTTGGAGGGCGTCGGTGTCGATGGTGTGGAGGTCCTCTTCATCATCAGTGAAGAGATGTACGGTCTGCTCTGCAGGAGGTGTTGATTCTCCCTCTGCAATGTAAAGGGGAGATGCAGTTTAACAGTATGTTCCATGTATGTTCACGCATTGGACAAGTTTACAAACAGACTGCATGACAATGTACATTGTGACTGTTTGGGAGGAGATGCCTATTTGATGCAGGACAGTGGACATTTCTACACCATCAGGGATGTGAGGTTGTAATTGTACATTATCATCTCACAGTTTCTTGCTACGCCAAATGTGATTGACCAGTTTCAACACACAAGCAGCAGCAGTTGTGTCCTCTGTTCTGTTGTGTAAGTGTTGCAGTTTGTATACCGCACTGTTGTCAGTGTTGATGTGCTCTGATTCTTATGTGTGTGTGCTGCATTGTGGGAGAGTCGCCCCTGCAGCTCTGATTTTTTTGGCCCTTATCCCTTTCAGGCGGTGTACCTTTCACTTCTGTGCTTATACAGTACTGAGATGTTGCAGACTTGGGTAAATTGGGCTATTGGTGGGAGTTGGGACTCTTGGGCATGGTTTGTCCACAGATGTCTTGTTGACATCAGGGGTTGTTTGTGCACGTGGATGTGTCAGAGTGTGACCTGCTCCTTTATGGATGTGATCCACACTCAGCCACCTCAATGTCGTGGCGTGCACCATGTCATGATTATTGGACTGCAGCCATGCTAATCATCATGCAGTGTCACTTGCATTGTCAGTTTGGCTCATGGGCCTGCAGCTTTGCTGGGTTCAGCACATGTGCATGGGTTTGTTGTGAGATTAGTGATGTGTGGGTAGGGCCCCCTCTGGGCACATTGTCGATGGGGGACTAGTTGCTGTTTCTATGCGTGCTGTAGTATGCCTAGGAGATCAGGGACATGATCCAGAGCAATTGTGGGTGTGCACTGTGCTATACTTAATTGTGTATTTGTGTGCCATTGTGCCCATCTCCCCCCGTCTCCCTAGTCCCTGGTCGTTACTCACCCTGTTGCCGTTGGGTCAGGTCATGTTGAGCAGTGTCCTGTCCCCCAACTCCTGCCACAGTCACCCCACTAATGACTGTGGGCACCATTCCCTCCCTCTCATCCAGCTCCTGCTGTGGCGCTAGACTCCCACTTCCAGTCTGCATTGCTAATTTCCGGTTGTTAGCGAGTTTCAGCTTGGTTTTGTGCTTCACATCATTCCAGCGCTTCTTGCAGTCATCCATTTCCCTTCTCTTCACTGTGACTGCATTCACCTTGGCCAAGATGGACTGCCATATTGCATTTTTAGTTGCCAATGACACAGTGGACGTGATGAACAGTTGATGAACAGTTGTTGGTGGTGTTCTATCACCTCCGTAATCATGATCTTGTTTTCCTGAGGACTGAATCGTGGGTTCCTCTTCTTCTTTTCCTTGCCCTTCTCCTTCCCGGAGAACCCTGGCTGGTCCTCTCGGGGGGTTTGTGGGGTTCTGGTTGGCCTCTGTAGTTGCTCCAGCTTCCTCCATGGTGCTTCTCAGTTGTTTGTTTTTTGGGGGGTTTTTTGCGGCTTTTATGGTGATATTTCCCGCCTGACGTGGGATTTGCAAGCCTGACGCTGCTTATCGCTGATATTTTTATCGCTGTTGGGCCTATCGCCACTTTTTTCATGTTCAGGTTTCCTTTTTTATAGGCGTCCCGGTAAGTTTAACGCTGTCATTTGACGCATTATCCGGAAACTATCGCCTGGTGCCGGCGTGTTGAGAATACGCCGTTAACACGGCGTTAGTTTCCCGCAATAGACGGCGTTATGTAAATTTGTGTTAGCCTAGGTTGGCAATAATTATCGCCCGTTCTTGAAAATATCCCCCTCAGTATTTAGGAGTTTCACAAACATTTGCCCTCACTTTTTGAAATCTAAATATTTTTAATTTTAAAGTGAGACTTGTACATAATAAAAATGCATCGTTCAGTGCTGTTCTGTTTCCAGGACCCGGAATAGAACAACCATGACATTGCGCTCCAGGAAAGTGGTGTTAATGCATAATTAAGATAAAATAAGCAAGCATTGTCTAAACCATTATGTCTGTCCTTGGTTAATTATTTTCATTTTTTATGTTGCCATAATGTGTGTAAGAACAAATAGGAAACATGCCACTGCCTAAAAATGGCAGCAATATACTTGCTATAAAAATGTAATTTTTCTAAAAAGTTAACCATCACATATAATTTTAATAGAAATCTGCAGGTGCATGGCAGTTCACTAGTGTATTTAGACCTCATATTGATACCTTTTTTTGTTTTAATGCACATTATTGGAAAAAAAACATTCCTAATGGCACAAAGTAATGTACTAATGGCTTTGAATTACAGTAACCTGAAGGTATAGTTTAAACAAACTAGGATAACTGTAAAAGATAAAGAATGGAAGCCCTTGGTGAAGGAATGTATTGGCCCACCAGGTTTGGCACTGAAGTGTGCTTCTTTTTAGGTAGTTGTGCCGTATAAACAGAAAAAAGCTTTGAGAGAGCCAATGACTGAAGTGGGCTGACCCATTGCCCCATGCTGTGGTGGACAGAAGCAAAATGTGAATGAAAGTTGAACAGGCCATTGAATGAATACAGCATACAAAGGTCTATCTATCTATCTATCTATCTATCTATCTATCTATCTATCTATCTATCTATCTATCTATCTATCTATCTATCTATCTATCTATCTATCTATCTATCTATCTATCTATCTATCTATCTATCTATCTATCTATCTATTTATTCATCTATTTATTCATCTATCTATCTATCCATCCATCCATCCTTTTTGATTGATTAATGTTTTGGTTACCTTCGGTTGGCAAAATAGCTAATACCATCCACGGCCAGACCAAAGAATGATTCCTTTGCTTATAAAGTGGGTGTACACATAGCATAGAGCTCTCCTGATTGCAACATTATTTATGAACTACATAATTACTACAATTAGTAAGTTAAATAGAATAATGTCAGTTTCCAGTACTTCCGAAACAAAGCAATGATATTAATTGGTGGAGAATCAACCTTTGATTTCTGCTGAATATGTGTAGTTTTCTTCATTAGGAACCTTTGTGTTTTGTAAACCAGTCATTCTTTTATTGGCACTAGGGGTGGGTGTAACTCTCATAATTTGCTGTTATGCACTCACGCTGAATTAACGCACAATTATGAGAGATACAGTGTAATTACGTGAGAAGAGTAATTCATCATTTGGCAGTTTATTTAGTGCAAAGATGCTCCCTTACGTTCAAAATGGTCACAAAGAATACAATTTGCACTAAGAAATAGCATTAAATGCAACAGAACACAAATAGCAGCACAATCTTTCCTCAACATCCTCCCAGTATTTAGCACTATTTTCTTAGCACAAAATGTATCTCCGCATCCATAATGGACAAAGGGATGCATTTTGCTGTAAGAAAATAGCCGTGAATGATGGAATGATGAATGATGGGTAAGAATCCAGCCTTTTAGAGGAGCATCTGGCACCTACTCTCCCCATTATCCTGTGGCAGGTGGACAGAGCTAGCAGTTACCCTGATCAAGACCCAGCTGATTTACTATGCTTGGTGAGCCATTTGATGATATCAGCCCCTCCAGTGTCTACTATGTGTGGTAGAGCAGAGTTTCCATCCTTACGCCTCCTACTCACAGCTGCACTGTGTATAGCCCTGTCTGTGCTGTAGCTGTATTTAGAGAGAAACAAACTCAGTAGCCCTAATATGGGAGGCCAGTCAGAGGGGACAAGCTTGAGTTAAATTTGTTCTCAGAAGTCATAGGAGTGCTCTGGAAGTAGATGAGCAGGATCAGACTTGCATCATTGTGAGTTAAGGTGCTGCCCATAAAGTGGGTCCCAGGAATAAGGGGCTGAGGTGTGTGTGGCTGGTTGACCAGGCTTCTATGTGAAGTGGAGTGACTCTGATATCCCCGCTCAGCCCCTCTGCTGCCTTTGAGAATGGCTGTCCTTCCGTAAGCGGGGATGGCTGTCTTTTGAACACTGGTCTCTGATGGCTATCCAGGACTGAAAGGGTGCAGGAAAAATGATGTAGCAAGTGAGACTTATTTGATTTTGTGAATACGTTTTTGTACGATCCTTGAGATCTCTTGACTGCCAGCAACCCATCGGTGCCCTTTTGTTCATGTAGGGAAGGTAAGATGCGGGTTTCTGGCTTATGGAAGTTTCTCAAATTGATAAGAATTGTAATTGTTCTGTCTGGTTCTCAACCTCCTTGCACTTGAGAAGGGGACCTTTGAATTTAAGATGCATGCGAATTGCTGTTATAAGGTCTGCTGAAATTGTGGATCTTTGATACTCTACATATGGATGCAGCTAGTTATGTTAGTGATTCTGGAGCATTGTCAATTGTGCTGCAGTTTCTTAATATTGGGGCATCACATGTTTGTTGGTCTTCTTTGGTGTACAAGACATGCTCACAATGAAATGACGTGGTTGTCAGGCTGATTGAGCCAAGTACGACTGTAACCAAAGACAAAGATTATCACCCGCCCTGAATAGCTACTGTTGGGGTTGGTTCCCTTGAAGATGCAGTTCTTAAAAATATGGTAGGAAGATGTGATGTGACCATTCCGTATGTTCGCAGCAACAAAATAAACATAAAAAGTATGATTGTCTGCATCATACTAGCACATCCCTGCTGCCATACTCTGTTTCATTGCCTCACCTCATATAGGAAATGGAACCTGAACCTATAATTAGAGAAGTACTGCATTTAATTCAAGATTACTGTGCTGCCCTGGAACAGAAATTTTATACAGTTGCTATAGTCCCCAAGAGGGAAAGGATGTGGCCTAACGGCTAGGGCGCTCGATTTCAAATCTGGGGAACCCAGTTCGTGTCTCGGCAATGAGCCTCAACATCCTGTAATTTTGGTCAAATTACTTAATCTCCCCGTACCTAACAAAATGAATGTGTCCTTGTGTAACGCAACTGGTGCTCATGTAAAGTGCTCTCATACCTGATACCTTTGGGTCAAGTTTGCACTATATAAATCTCTGGAAAAAATAAATAGATATTACACTTTTGCATCCTAAATTTAATAAGCTATCTGATAGAGTTGAGGAATGTGAGAAATAATCCTTTTAATCTTGTGAAGAGATGAAGACCCTTAAAGAAATTATCTCCAAAATACAAACTATGTACCTGCAGCACAGGGCAATGTTCTGGAGAGCAGGAAAGCCCTCTTGCCCAGGAGGTCTCCCCGATACCAGGATATGAACTAGCTGGAGGTGATGATGGGGTCATGGATGGTCTCTGATAAGGAGGTTGCCTTCTAGGATGATACTGAACAGGAAAAGCTAGAGATGGGGAAACATACATAATTAACTTAACGTATTTGTTATTTGCTGGAAACAGTTCTGATGACACATGCTCTCCAGGCTGAACTATTACAGGCATTGTTGTGATAGTGTGCTCCTGGAAGCTGCATCCTTCCCCAATGGTGGCGAAGATGCCGACTGGCTATGACAATGTGGTGTTCTCAGAATATCTTGTTTTGATTGAGGAGGTGTTTAAGCACTTCGCTTCTAGGAGCAGACCAAATGTTTTGGTACTTTATGTTACTTCTACCGGTTTGAGTTGTATCTATAAGGTTTGGCAAGAGCTGCTCTGTAAAATGGGTAGGTAGGATGTTTCCGGTAACCACACAATGTCATTGATTGGGGTCAAATGTGACATTTTTTAATGTTTAGTTTTTTTGGCTTTTAAGTGATCAGTTTATAAATAATGTGTTATCAATGTGCCATTCATTGGATGCTTAACCTTTTGCATTCTAGTATTCTCCAAGATAGCTAACATGAAGGGTCCCCTCAAATTCCACATGTGAAATGTTAATGGGCTGGGCAACACAGTTGAGAGAAATGTACTTCTGTGCCACAATCAAGATGTGGTGTTGCTCAAGGAAACACACCTGATTGTCAGAAATTTATTTGACTAGGCCGAGGGAATGTATTGCAACTATACCACTCAGGGTTCACATCTGGTTCCAGTAATCCTAGTTAAGAAACAGCTCCTTTTGCACTGGTTAAAAGATGGATTGACCCATAAAGGAATTTTTTCTGTAACAGAGGGCACACAGAATAGTGAAAAATCACTGATGCATCGGTTTATCTGCTTCGTAAACTACAAAATCTTACATTCGAAAAATTAGGTAGAGTCTTCATCTTCCTGAGGTAATCCTATACATTATGGTGATTTTAATCTAGCAATTGATGCTCATATATGCCCATTACAAATGCTGATAGAAGGGATGGGCAAACTCTGCTATATGTTATCTCTGCCTTGGGTCTAGTTGATATATGGTGGGCACTCATTCATTTTATCCAAGTGCCTATAGTGTACATTGGTATCATGGTACTTCTGTTCTAGATTCATAGAAACAATGTACCTGGCCAGTGGTATATCAGCTCATCCTATTTTAGTGGCTGTGCTAGGCCAGACATGCCTATAGACTGGATGTGTGGAGACCTGGTTCTTGGGAGCTCTGAGATAGCGGGATGCTGCGTATCTCACAGAGCCTACTTTTAAGAGAATACCTGCTAAATGACTTCACCTGATATTATGACAAGCTAAGTTGTCTTTCGTCTCGGTTCCACTTGACTCCAGAGGTTGCAGGAAAGATATAGCTCGAATGCATAATCTTAGTTGATATTCGATCAGGAGTGTGGGGCTGGTGACGAGTGAAAGAGTGCACCCTCCACCACAGATTTTGACTATAAGGGCTGGATTGGCGTTTACAGATTTGAAAATGTTGCTACTGAGCAGAGACCTTACTGGCTGTTCCATGCACTCCCTTGGTCACGTGTCCTCCTTTCAATGGGGGCGCCCTAATGGGTTGGCTGGTTTCAACAATTTTGCTAGCTCGAACTTGGTTTATATTCTTGTCCTGTTCAATGTCCATTTCACATCTCTTGGCGAGATTTAGATAATTGTACCTATATCTTGGAAAACTTACAAGTGTTGTGCATAAACCCACAAGGCCTGGGTATAATTACTGAAGCTAAACAATGGAACTCGTAGGTATCATTCAAACAGTCAAAAGAACATATGAATGGCTAACTAACTGCAACTAATGCTGTAATCGGGCAATCATGTTTCAGACCACCACAATGATTTCTAATAATCATTGATCTTATTATTTATTCAAAAGAATAAATATAAAGACAATTTCCAAATGTCAGTCTCAATAAAAACATGTGCACAGTGTCCCTAGTGAGCAAAGAACCACAAAAGAGAATAACAAAGCAAATGCATGTGCGCTGCTTTTAACAAACAATGCTGAATCCTCCGAGTTCGTCCATTGGCCCCGTTAAGATGGCACATTATTAACTCTTGTTTACTATCTACGTGGATGCAGCAACAGCCCATGCAGGCAAGAGCGGTAGGGCGATGGGGCTGGGTGGGGGGTATTTCAACAGACGACTGTTGGACTTGGCCCTTTTTGCAGGGTCATCCCTGAACTTTTTGCCTTCCTCCTGTATTGTTTCTGACCTGTTTTTGTTGGTTTTGTGACTCTGGGCACTTTACCACTGCTGATCAGTGCTAAAGTGCATATGTTCTCTTTGTAAATTGATGTTATGGATTAGTGATTCCATGATTGGCATATTTGATTTACTTATCAGACCCTAGTACAGTGCACCATGTGTGCCTAGGGCCTGTAAATCAACTGCTGCTGGTGGGCTTGCAGCACTGATTGTGCCACCCACAGAAGCAGCCTGTAAAATGTGACTCAGGCCTGCCATTGCAGAGCCTGTGTGCAGTCTGGGACTGCCATGTCGACTTGGCAAGTGCACCCACTTGCCAGTCCCTAAACCTTCCATTTTCGACATATTAATCACCCCTAAGGTAGGCCCAAGGGGAGGTTGCATTGTATGTAAAAGGTAGGACATGCCCTGATGTGTGTGGCATATCCTGATAGTGAATTACAGCCAATTTTTCACTATTGCAAGGCTACCTGTTCCCATATGCCAAGAATGGGCAGTTTGATTATAACATCATATAATCCTAACTGACCCAGGGAACAAGGTAGAATTTCGAGTTTAGTATGCCTGAACTCAAAATGTTAAAATACATATTGTAGTGAGGGTGAGTTTTACATTCTATGTTTGAAAATATCACTTTTAGAAAGTAGGTTTTTACTTGCCTAACCATCCAGCATGCCTCTGCTAGGTTTGTGTATTCCATGACTGGTTTGTGAGTGACAGGAGGCTGGAGAGGGCCTTGGCTTCAGCTGTCTGATGGGTCAGGGCTGGGCTGAATAGGAACTGCATTGAATAGAGAGTAGGGGGCAGAGATTTCCTTTCACTGGCCTGAGCCTACAAGGAATAGAGAGTAGGGGGAGGAGATTTCCTTTCATCTCCCTGGGTCAGGTCTGCTTTCAACAATGCTGTCTCCACCTCCTGCCAGGAAGCTGCACCAGAGAGGACAGAACTGGTTTTGGCTGGCTACAGACATTCTCTGCCTTCAGAGACAAAGAAATTGTGTGTATAAAAAGGGGGACCCAGACCCCAGAACTTTAGGTCACTTCTGGGAAATCAAGAGGAACCTTTGCCAAGAAGAAGAACCGGAAAAGCTGAAGGAGGATTACTGCCCCTGTGCTGTTTAATGGTTGGGGTTGGCCTGCAGTGGTTACTTGTTGCCAAGGAAAGGAGAAAAGGACTTTGATGTTTGCTTTGTCATCTTTAGGAAGATCTCCAAGGGCTTGAACTGAACTTGCCTCCTGTCTGAAGTCTCAGGGACACAAAGACTTCACCACCAGCTCCCCCTGAATTTCCTTGCTGGGAATTATAACCTATAGAGAGGTGCCTGCAGGTGTTTAGGACCCCTAGAGACTGTTTGTCACTGGGAGCTGGAAGCACGACACAACAAGGAAAAGCGTGTCGCCGCCGCAGCAGTTGCCATCGCATCGCCGAAGAAGCGTGCCGCCGCCGTAGCTGTTCGCCGTCACATCGCAGACGGAGCGTGTTGGTTTAGGAAGATCTCCAAGGGCTTGAACTGAGCTTGTCTCCTGTCTGAAGTCTCAGGGACACAAAGACTTCACCACCAGCTCCTCCTGAATTTCCTTGCTGGGAATTATAACCTACAGAGAGGTGCCTGCAGATGTTTAGGACCCCTAGAGACTGTTTGTCGCTGGGAGCTGGAAGCGTGACACAACGAGGAAAAGCATGTCACCGCCGCAGCAGTTGCCATCGCATCACCGAAGAAGCGTGCCGCCGCCGCAGCTATTCGCCGTCGCATCATAGACGGAGCGTGTCGCATCACTGGAGAAGCGTGCCGCCGCCGCAGAGGTCGCCGTTGCATCACCGGAGAAGCGTGTCGCAGGGCCTGTCGCGGCTCCAAAGTTCATCGAGTTCACCGCACGGCCGTCGGGCGTGCACGCATCACATCCACATTGTCGCATCGCATTCAAAACGCCATGTTGTCACATCTCACCGGATAGTCGCATCGCATCTCAGGTGCCATCTTGTCGCATCGCACCAGATCACAGTAAGAAACCAACACATCACCTCTTCTCCGGTAAGGAACCGATGCATCACCTCCCCTGCGCTGCAGTAAGGAACCGACGCATCACCTCCCCCGAAGCAAGGAACCGACGCATCACCTTCCCTGTGACCCTTTTGTTTGTTTTGCGTGACGCATCCAAGGTACTTTGAGAGTAAAGTGTTGCTTTTACCATCTACATTGAACTAAACTATTTCTACAATTTTAAAGTCATATTTATATTACAGTAGTGTGGATTTTTGTTGTTTGGTCTTGTGTTAAGTCTAGTAAAGATTTTATTTTTCTAAACTGGTGTGGTGTCCATTTGTAGTGTTTTCACTGTATTATTGTATGTGTTCACAAATGCTTTACACACTTCCTCTGAGATAAGCCTGTCTGCTCGTGCCAAGCTACCAAGGGGGTAAGCAGGGGTTATTCAGGAGTGTATCCCCCTTTCCCTGACTAGCAGCAAGGGTCCCTATTTGGACAAAGGTGTATACCATTGCCAACTAGAGACCCCCATTTCTAACAATGACGATGAGGGAAAAGGAATTATTTACTTAATTTCACCCTGTGGTCCTCTGTCAAATTCCCTCTCAAACCCGGCCCCATCACCCCACTGCTCTTACTTGCACAGGCCGCTGCTTGGTGGATGGTGTTTCGAGCCAGAATAAAACAGCCACGCCTCATCAGGAAAGACAAGATGAGGGGAAAATATGGTCACAAACGACCATATATTTGCAAATAATTATGATGATCCCTTTTTCTATTGATGTGAAAGGACTAATCAATACTACCTTGCATCCAAAGTGGTAAAGGCTACCCCGGTTTGCCTATTAAGTGAAGTACCCCCATGAGATATCCAAAATATTTACTTGCTCAGGGGGCAGAGGGTATGCCTGAAAAGTTCAATTTAAAAGTAAAAGTCAAACATCTACCCAAAATACAATCAAGTCCCAACAAGGGACATATGGGACTCCACTTTACCACTTTACCTCTGAGAATAAAGCCCAATAAGTATAGGGTCTGGGGAGGGCTGTGTGTACCGGTTCCAAACCAGGGAGAAGTGTTCGGGGTAGACCAGATCTGCTAGCTGAACAGTGCGGTGTAAACTGTCTGTGACACTGGACTGGTAGTAGCTCAAAGTGATGCTGCAAGAATCAAGGGTAGTCATTGACCACTGACGTTTGGACTATGGCAAAATGATATGGACTGAGGCATGTCTGGCAAGAGAATGGTGAACTTTAGCCGGAATGGCCTGGAAATTTACAAAGATGTCACATTCCGACGAAATATGATGAAAATTCTCTAGGTAAGAATTTGAATTGCTGAAATTATTAGTGACATGCTGAATCTCCTATTCCTATATTGTTATGATCGCGTAGATATGTTTTATAGAATGGAAATCAATAAAATACTTTAAATAAATAAAACTACAGAATTAATTAATTATCTGCTATAGCGCTAAACATACCACCTCTGGCTTTGCGCTCACACTGTTGCCTCTGTGCATCATGCTCTGCTGTCTATCAAAGAAACGACGTACGGAATGTCCAGAGATTATAAACCCTCTCTGATAGCTTTTATGAAGCTGCAAGTACGTCTTTCTTCTCTCAAACAAAGCACTAAAATAAAAGAAGACATCGCACGTTCATATCATAGTTCTTGCTACCTCGGACCATAAAAAGGGAATTCTCATCATAAACTAAACAACATTTACACAGATACGGCGTGCGTTGTTTTGACATCCTTGAACACTGATTGAGGTACTTGAATAAAGGATCCTAGCTGCGCAAAACATTACTGGGAGATCTAACACATCCAGGAATGTGCGCAATATATCCTTTGCTCCTGGGGTAACAGCTGCATATCCCCTGGGGACGCCTGCATGTATTGTCTCCCTATTGTAAAGGGCAGAGCTTTGTGTGGCGTTTTGTTCAAGCAATGTTTTAGTGAGAAAGCCTGTTTATAAAAGAGTCTTTCCTGGGAGGTGGCTTCAGAAACGTGCTTGACAAATGTTGCCCACGGGATATCAAATGTATCTTCTCTGTTTTGCACATAGGCACGCTGTGATTCTAGTATAAAACTCTTGAATGGCAATAAATAAATCTCAAAATCAGATTTCCAAGGTCTGAGCAGCGTGTAGGTGGACAGCAAACCCAAGACAGGCAAGGGTTGCGAAGTTTCCGGAATGATAAAAGGAAGCCTTGGGCAGGGTGCACAGCTTGTCAGCACCTCCCCGGGATAAGTTGCCAAGTGGTTTCGCCCAAAAGTTAAGAGCTTAACGGAGGCACCTGCAGCCTCTGATGGAACAGAGGGGGCCCCCAACAATTAAAGGGACCTCAAATCTTCAGTGGGACCCCATCCAGCCCAAGGCCAATGTATATTTTTGTGACATGGGAGACTCAGGGGTCCCTCATCACATTCTGCGGAGGGACTCATCATTTTGCATTACGCCACTGATGAAAGTAGTGTTCAAAACCCTGGATAAAGGATATGATCTAAGCTAAGACTGAAGGGCTGCAGTTTTACTGTCTAGTACTTGATTGAATTGTACAATAACTAAAAACTATAAACTGATGTTGTACAGCTTTTAACCAATTTTAAGAGATGCTGTTTTTAATGTACTGTCATTTTACATTGCTTTTGAACCCATTGTATGGTTTTTAATTAACTATCAATGGAAACGTTTTCAGATCTGCCCAGACTCTGATTTAGGGAGGCAGTGAGAAAATCTTGCTACTAGATTTTAACAACCTTGCAAGGGTGTAAATCTACTGTATGTATGTATGTATGTATGTATGTATGTATGTATGTATGTATGTATGTATGTATGTATGTATGTATGTATGTATGTATGTATTTATGTGGGTATGCATATGATATTTATTATATAAACGTAGCTGAAAGGCAGCAGTGCACTTTAAATGGTCGAAGGCAAAAACAGAGTCCACTTATGATTGGCGGGCTAGCGGATTTCCTAGAGTGCAATTGGAGTGTTACTGCATTTTGATGTGGTGTTTTTTAAAGAGGTGTGTCTTCCGCTGTTTCTTAATTTGGCTCTGATTTGAGGTAAACCTGATGGATACAAGGATGCAGTTCTAAATCATGAGTGCGAAGACAGAGATGAAGCGGTTGTGCAAAGAGCCACCAAAGACTGTGCCCCAGGCTTGCGTCACTTCTGATCAAACCACCTTACCATAAGATATCCATAGCAGGCACTGCTTTCTCAGTACAAGCCACCAAGCTCAAAAACTCACCAACAGCCAGCACTATATCCCTTAAAGTCACAAAAACGTGTCTGCTATGAGAGTTTTACATCACCAGGACTGTATGGTTAAAAAAATAGCCATGACCAAATGAACAGACATAGAAAAACTGAAGAGATCTGTCACACATTGCTGGACAATTTGGAGGACTTTTATAAAGTCCACAACTGCGGTTCCCAAGTATTTATACAATCTGACATCTCACAAAGACACTCAAATATTGTATGCTAATAAAAATGCTCATGCCACCAGATCTCTTCACTTCTCTTTGTCTCCAACCATGCCTGCCCATAACCCCAATTAGATACACAATCTGAGACTGGACAACCCAGTGCAGTAACCAGCTAAGCCGACTATTTCACATGAAATACCTTGCAGGGCTGTTCAAAGCTACTGCAATACTGAAAATCATAAAAATGCACATCTGTTTCTCACACTTCATCATCCAACACAATGTAACATGCTGCATCCTATAAAATGATAAGTGCACCTCAGTGATCATCACGCACTACATGGAAACATTTCCCACATTGGATCAAAACAAAAAGATCATCATTCCAACCACACACCCTACATGGCGTTCCATGCTATTTATGTAGGCAATCACTTCAGTGGCCATCATAGATGTAATAAGTATTATATAAATGCAGCATAATACAATAGAAAACAATTTAAATAGGTAAGGGTAGTGGTTGTGGTGGGTTTGTCGATGATGCTGCTAGTTTTGAAGATGGTGCTGGCTTGAAGGGCAGTCATTGAATTTCCATCATGATACAGATAATGCAGTCATATTTCTTAAGGCCCTTGAGGTTTGTTGCTGCATATTTGGTCCCTTTACGGGGGCCATTGTGGAACCTGTGAGGCCCTGAATCAAGGCTTGCCACCATCCAATACAATTCAAATAAATTTAGTTCAACGTAAGCCATAAAAGTGATCAATAAATAACATACAACTCATGCAAACAACACTATATCGATGCTAAAAGATCACATTTAGTAGCATATCCAACATTCACATTATACAACAGATAATTATTTCAATTGTTCTAAAATTCCCTGAAATGAATGCATGATATGAGAAGTACGATTAATAATCATATTAAAAGATGATCACTGTATATAATTCTAAAAGATTTTAAAACCTTCAAATCACATTACAGCAGTAGCAGCCCTCCATTTTACCCAGACCTGACCCAATCATTTTGCAACTGTGTAGATATACAACGGAAGTGGATCAGATATCAATATCCTTAATGCTACCTGATAACTTAGGGTGCCTAACTGCCTACACAGTGGTGCAATCCAAAAGGAGCAAAACTTGGTATAAGCAGGGTATACGAAGAGCACATGTGGGATAAACTCTTTTTGACCTTGCAGAATGGGTATTCCTCACCAACTGAACCCTTCCACTTTGCAGTGAACACCTTTAGAGGAAGTGTGACCACGCTAAACTGTGGTATGGCTTCCTATCCGGCGGGGCCGTAATCAGGTCCCAGAACTCCTATAGCCCATTCGTGGTCTTGAAGTCTAGAAATTCTCCAGTCAATTTTGATCCCCAGCCAAACACTCCTCCTTTTGCAAAGTATAGGACCAATAGTGCTTTTTACCATACTCTTCAAGGGAATTTTTGATACCTCAAGATGAAGTCCAAGATTGCCATAACCAAGTGCCTTCAATAGCTGCTTAGTTGAAGACAGCCATTGAGCTTTAATAGCTTTATCCATCTTAATTATCTTGGCTTGATTGGCTGCATAATTCAACAGCTCTGAAGTAGCCCAAATCCTTCACAGGTAAAGGAGAGGGGGCTTTGAGGGCTACCCTTTTCAAATCTATGTCCATAAATATAGGACACAGTGGAGTACTCGTTGGAAGTGAAACCAGTTCTCTTACAAATTGTTTGTTCAATGTTACCACAACCGTGATGTCACCAAAATCCCAAAGCTTTGTGCCATACCAGGCAGCCCCTAATGCTTTAGCCTCATATATTTTCAGAGCAGGTGCAACATGCCTAGTATAAGAGGCATGATGTTCTTTTAAATTCACACCAACTCTCTGACTTTGCTTTATTGTTGCAGTATCAATCTGTGGACCCCATGCCAGGTTTGATAAGAGTTTAATGCCCAGAAATGTGAATAAGTCTACCTGTTCCAGTCGTTCATTCCCCAGTGGCAACCTTCCCTTAAACTTCTTAGGATGGTTAAATACCATAAAGTTATTTTTGTCTACATTTATCTCTAGGCCTTGCTCTAGACAAAAGCCACTAAAACTGGTTAATAGCTTTTACAGACCACTAGGTGTTTTGGAAATTAACAAACAGCAATATTCATACCTTGGCCTTTGCTAAAGATGTAGCATCAGCCCCAACATTTGAGAGACGGTGTACCAACCCATTTACATATAAAGAAAATAGGTTGTGAGCCTATGCACATACTTTCCAGATGCCCTCTGACAGTGAGCTGTTATCAGTTACTTGGCCCTGCAAGACCAGCCATACCCGGGCAAAGTTGTTGTTTTGTAGTCTAACCAGCAATGACTGTATATTAAGAGGCATCCCCATCTCTTCAAGAATTGACCATAGCCTTGAATGTCTCATCAAATAGAAAGCAAATGTAAGATCAACAAAGGCGACATATGTGACCCTTGCCGATCAAAACTGTCTTCCAGTATCTAATGGCAAATCTAAAAACCTGAACAATTGTTGGCGTATTTCATTCTAAAACCTGCTTGCAACGTGCATCTGATGCCATTACTTTCAACCCATTGTTGGATCTTTGCTAGTATCATTCGGCAAAAAACTTTCTGTAAGCAGTCGCTTAAACTGATGGGCCTGAAGTTGACCGGCAGACTCTTGCACTCCTTTTATATGCTGGTACCACCTCCTTTCCCTGCCAGGATGCTGGATTGGAAGCACCCATGACTATCTCATTTGCAAGGACCAGTATTAGTTTTACCCATACGTCTGGATCACCAAGATAGACACCCATTGAGATGCTGTCTGGTTCAGGAGCTCACCCTCTGGAAAAGGTGGCCAGTGAGTTATAAACGTTCTCCATAGAGAAGGGTGGCAAATTAAAATTAAGCAATGTGGCATTCAGGGGTGTTTCGACCAAGCTTATGGTGTCACAACATAACGCATGTGTATTTGTAAAGCGCACTTATCACCCATGGGTCTCAAGGCGCTGAATAACAGATGTTTATTGTTACCCAAGTCAAAGGTACTCATTTTATTGACCTCAGATGGATGAAGGGCTGAGACGACACGCTGGGATTTGAACCTTTGACCATGAGGTCGAACACAGGCCCCTGCAGTGGATGCATTAGTCCACTGAGCCACCAGACTGGGCAGTCATCATAATATCGGGCTGAAAAATGTTTGAACCAATCAAAAGATGGAACATAATTTTGAGGTTTGAACCCTGCTGAATGCTTACCTCTGGCCACTAGCCTCCAAAAACGAGAATCATGCTTGGATGCACATGTCTCCACTAGATCTTGCCATCTCTTATTCTCTCATTCTTTCTTGGTCCTGGCCAATGACAGCTTGTACGCCTTCCTAGTGGTGGCTAGCTAGGAAAAATAATTAGCTTTTATGGTTGTGGCTAATGTACATTTCCCCTTTCTACATTCACTATTAAACCAGTCACCGCCTACACGTGGGGCCTTCTTTTTACTTACTGTTGGACTTGGCCCTTTTTGCAGGGTTATCCCCAAACATTTTGCTCCTTCCTCCTATTTTTTCCTGACCTGTTGTTGTTGGTTTCAGGACTCTGGGTACTTTACCACTGCTAATCAGTACTAAAGTGCCTATGCTCTCTATGTAAATTGTGTTTACAATTGCTTCCAACTGATTGGCATGTTTGATTTACTGGTAAGTCCCTAGTAAAGTGCACCGAGTGTGCTAGGGCATGTAATTCAATTGCTAGTAGTGGGCCTGCAGCACTGATTGTGCCACCGACATGAGTAGCCCTAAAAAGGTATCTCAGACCTGCTATTGCAGTGTCTGTGTGCAGTTTGTTTACTGCCATGTCGACTTGGCAAGTGCACCCACCTGCCCGCACTTGCCAGGTGGGTGCACTGGTATCACATTTGCACCATCATCCAGGTGCTAATCAATCACTAGCTCTGGAGTCAATTCAGATGAAAAATGTGTTCAAAACAAAGTACACAACAGATTACTTTCTTGCCTCCAAATGCAGCTTGACTCTGTGCCGCAAGGACCCAGCGTCAATTAGGTGATCAAGTCAACAACAGGTGCCAGGTGGAGAGGGTTCCTTGGTTCGCCAGCACACGATCCAAAACATGAAACAGTCCCTAAAGTTCCATAAGTCATAAAGTCATTAGTGACAAGGGCTCCTTCTGGCCCTCCTGGGCCGCACTAGCTTACTGAATCATCACACCTGGACCCACATCCAGCCTCCAAGATATCAGGAGAATTGGCCAGTTCCCGCACATGTGCCCAAGCAAATGAAGGTGGCAGCCACTGGTATGTAAAAAACAGTTTAATTTGGCTTATCTGCAACGATGTCTCATTTGAAAATCAGGGGGGGGGGTGGCCCCGCGCTTGCTCTTCCTGGCAATGATGGGTAAGGACGGGCCTGCCCTTGGTCCAGGCATTGCCGAGCACCTCCCATGCAGAAGGACTCAGAGGCCCTTAAGTAGTGCAGATTTCACACAGCTAATGTTCCTATAGGGGTTTATAGGTAATGTAGTCCTGAGCGGCTGCTCCTTGGTCCTTGCAGTGGCTCAACCTCTTCATCTCATGATGATTTTGCACTGGTGCAGAACAGGACCCCCACAGCATCAGGCAATGCCTTAAATCCTGCAGAAAGAGAGTCTATCCAACGGGGCAGTCAACCCAGGTGATTATCAGCACACACAGGTCCCATCCTTATTAAAAAGTAGGAGACACTGAATAGCAATTTTGAAGTTCCTTTCTGGGAGAAATGGTTTCACTATTTTTAGTGGAGAGAACTGGTACCAGGCCATATTGGATTTTCTTGGCAATGTGTTCCTTGAGAGTGTTTCCAGAATGAGACAAGAAACTTTGCTTTGAAAGTCTGGATTCAGATCCATTCTGGTTTATGCCATTGAGCCAGGCTCAGACTAGTTGCTGCTAGTTGTTCTTGCTGAACTGTGGGAATTCTGTTTTGATAGTGCTTTAGCTTCAGGTCGATGCTGGACATCTAGTTCTAGATGAGGTGAAAGTAATGTTTGAGGTGTTAAATATCTGAAACAGAATACTTTCCAATACAGTTGTGTATCATCTGCATATTGGTAACTTGTGGTGTGATCTCTGAGTAGAATCCCATGGGGATCAATATAAAGGTTGAAGGTGACCATGGTCAAGATCTAACTAGGGGAACTGACTGCTGTTTGCTAGCAGCTGCGCCATGTACTGACTGGTGAACCAAAATCAACAGTTTATATTTAACACCTCAAAGTAGTGAGCAATAGTCAGTGTGAGATAGATCCTTGCACCACCCAGACCAATTAGACCTGCAGCTTTTGTCACTTTTGAACCATAAAATCTGCTTTGCATTCTATGCTCTATCTTCTTCCTCCTGTCAGTCTCTCTGGATTAATATTATTTGTATATGTTTTGTCTTTGTAGGCTGCATCTGGAAAGCAGCATCTGGAAAGCAGTGCAGGTAGTGTTTCCATCCTTATAGGGAGATATGTGTACAGAAAGCAGTTCAGTGCACCTGGAAAGCAGTGCAGTCAGTTATTCCATCCTTATAGGGAATACAGAAAACCATATCAGTTAGAATAAAGTTTTATGAAATGGGCCCATTCACTGTGGTTTATTGAGAGGTCAGTTCTATCCTGTTTGTTGCACGGTGTGCCTCTCTTGTTAGGATTTTTATGATGGGTTCTTCTGTGAAAGGACAATCAACCTATTATCCTGTCAGATGAAAGGGTGAGAGGAGGTTTCCCAGAATTCTCACAGCTAGCCTTCACACAACCTAACATTTTAAAACAAATGCCTGTAAAAGCCCTCTCTCAAACCAGCCCAAAGAATGTACCACACACCCCCATTAATGAATGAATGAATGAAATTATATTTATATAGTGCGTAGCTACCCGGAGGCCTCCCAGCGCTTATGGACAGCGGAGAGCAGAGAAAGGAAGAGGGTTACTAGAAAGCTGAGAGAAAGAGGTGGGTCTTGAGGTGTTTGCGGAAGAGTGAAATATTGGGTTCGCCACGGAGCGTGAGTGGGAGGGTGTTCCAGAGGTTGGAGGCATTCAGGGTGAAGGACCGTCCGCCCCATCTCGCTCTACGGACTTTTGGGGGCGCGGTTAGGAAAGTGTCACTGGACCGGAGAGTCCTGGTCAGTTGATAAGGCACTACCAGAGATTGTAGGATTTGGGGGCCGTGTTTCCAGAAAGCTTTGTGTGCAAGGCACATGGCTTTGAACTGGATCCTGGCGCGGATGGGCAGCTAGTGTAAGGACATCAAAGCAGGTTTAGCTGAATGTCTTCGGGGGATCTGTGCCAGGTGACGCGCCGCACAGTTTTGAATCACCTGTAGTTTGTTTAAGGTAGATTGAGGAGCGCCTAGGTAGAGTGCGTTCCCGTAGTCTAGATGGGATAAAATTAATGCTTGGACCATGATTCTCCTGGCTTGGAAGGGAAGTAGGGGCAACATTTTTCTGATCAGACGTAGAAGACCGAAGCATATGGCCGAAAGCTTCGTGGTCTGATAATTAAAACAGAGGGCATTATCGAGCCAGATGCCGAGACTTTTAATTTGGTGCTTTGGGGATGGCAGAGGTCCCATGCATGGTGGCCAGATGAAGGAAGAGGAAGGCGACGGGGACTTTCCTAGGAACATGAGTTCAGATTTTTCCCCATTTAATTTGAGGTGTGAGTGGTGCATTTAATGGGCGACTGCCTCTAAACAGAGGCCAAGAGTGTCAGATGAACCCTCCGGGTGGTTGAGTGCCACCACTAGCTGGGTGTCGTCAGCGTAGGTGATTATTTTAATGCCGAAGGGAAGCACTACCTCGGCTAGTGGGGCCATGTAAGAATTAAAGAGGGTGGGACTTAGAGAGGATCCCTGTGGGACCCCACAGTTAAGAGGCCATTGCTCGGACGTGGCTGTCCCCTCAAATACCTGATAAAAGCGGTCCTCTAAGAAGGATTGAAACCAGGTAAGTGCAGTTTTTCCAATCCCCAGGTTGGTCAGCCGATCAAGAAGGATGTTGTGGTTGACAGTGTCGAAGACGGCACTGAGGTCAAGTAGAATAATGGCTGCTGATCCGCCCTGATCTAGAAGTTTCCTGGCTTCTTCCGTAACAGCAAGCAGCGCAGTCTCAGTGCCTAGCTGAGGACGGCAGCCTGTTTGGGAGACGTGTAGTAGGTTATTTGATTCGAGGTAGTTGACTAGAGTAGAATTGATGTGGCGTTCGATCAATTTACTCAGCCAATGAAGAAGGGAGATGGGCCGATAATTGGCCAGGTTAGAGCGATCCAAATTAGGTTTCTTTATGAGCGCTCTGACCTGGGCGCATTTCCATGCCCTGGGAATTCTACCAGAGATGATGGAAGAGTTAAGTAAATTCATAATTACCGGGCCTACCATGTGCTGAACCAGGGATAGTTGTTGGGGGGGGGGCAGGGTCGGTAGGAGAGCCAGAAGTAACACTAGTACAGAGAGTGTCCAGAGCTTTTGCGTCAAGCAGAGGAAAGTTCTCTAGGGACTTCATCAATTTGGTGCTAGAACTGGAGTCTGAAGGGTCGGGCACATAAGGCGAGAACGACTGACGAATAAGTTGGATTTTTTGATTAAAGTATTCTGCCAGCTTGTTACAGTGGTGGGAGGGGTCCTCGAGTTTGGGAAGTTCTGTGGGAAGGGCCGAGAGGGATTTGGCTATTCTGAAAATTTCCTTGGGGGCAGAGGCGGCGGCATTGATCTTGTCCTCGTAGAAGCGTGTTTGGGTGGATTTGATCTCAGCTTTATAGGACTTTAATGCTTCTTTGTATTCGTGTTTCCTATCTTCCTCATAGTTCTGTCTCCATCTTCTTTCTAGACGTCTGCATGATTGCTTGATTTTCCTCAGGCTAGGAGTGTACCAGGGCACCGATTTCACCCTGAATTTTTTGTGGGCTGGTACCTTGGGCAAGAGTGAGTCTAGCGAGTTACAGATCCATGAGTTGAAGTTATTGTTCGCCAGCTCAGGATTGGGGTCGTGGATGGGTTTGCTAACGGCTAGTTTCGTGGACCAGGTAGTGGCCGAGAGCTTTGCCCATTTTCTCTCCAATGTGATTATCGGTAGCTGGATGTGAATAGAGTTCGCAGTCTCCCAGACCATAGGAACTAGGAAGTGGTCAGTCCAAGGGGGTGGGATAGGAGAGGCCACTGAAAGGTTATGTGCGTTACTAAAAACGGGGTCAAGTAGGTGGCCTTTATCATGGGTTGGACAGAGACTCTTTTGAGGAATTTGTAGGGCAGAGAGGCCAGTAGATAGCTCTATTGCGGCAGGGTTAGAGGAGTCGTCCAAATGGATATTTAGGTCACCGAGCACAGTGAATTTGAGAGGTTTACAGCTCGTTCACACACAAATGACGGAAGGGACCTGAGGAATTGGCCAATGGGACCGGGAGGTCGGTAAATCAGAAGACCGGAGAAGGTACAGGTGGGGGAGAATTCCAGGGCGAACTGCATACTTTCGCAGTCGGGTGGGCCTTCTGAGGAAGAAGAGCGGCAGCTTATATGCATTTTATAAATTATGGCTAATCCTCCGCCTTTGGTAGTTTTCCGGTCAGTTCTGCATATGCGATAGTCAGGGGGAAGAGTCTGGACGATGTCAGGTGCAGAGTTGTCGTGTAACCAGGTTTCCGTTAAAAATAAGACGTCTGGTTGACGGTCTTCTAGTAGAAGGAGGAGTTCCGTGGAATGTCTGGGCATGGAGCGACAATTTAGCAAGAGCAGCATTAGAGGTGGTGTGGACATATGGGTTTTTTTGAGGTTGGATAGCAGTGAAAAAGGGCAGGTGGACTTTACGGCAGGATTAATGGAGTGAGCGCACTTAGCAGGGATGGAGCCCCTTAGGGTTTTAAGAAAGTGGCCGCTGTAACGAATGGTGGTATTAAAACCGGCAGGGGTTCTGGCCCCAGGTCCCAGCTGGTCGCGGACGGGCGCAGACGGGCTTGCCTTTGGCGCACCGCCGGCGCGCCCGCTGCGCGCGTCCGCTGCGCGACTGGGAGTGCATCAGGTTAAGTGCCGAGTCAGCGCGAGAGCGCTGATTGGCTGACTGTCAACCCGGAAATGACCAGCCTGGGAGGTGTCTCCGACCAGCCCTCCGCTCAACGGCACAAGCCGAGTCGGACCGGGGCTTAGGAGCACTCCGTGGAAGTGGCAGGTCAGTGTGCAAACATGCAAAGCAAACAATATTTACAGATAGCAGCACAATGGGTAAAACGTTTAAAATAATTAAGAGCAGCCCTGAATGAAGATTTTACTAAAAGCGGTAAAATAGTAAATCAGTTAGACACAGCTAGCGGCAGCACCTCTTGGGTTCAGGCTATGCGCGCGTCCGCTGCGCGACTGGGCGGGCATCAGGTTAAGTGCCGAGTCAGCACGAGTGCGAGAGCACTGATTGGCTGACTGTCAACCCGGAAATGACCAGCCTGGTCAGAGATAACAGAGATAAAACAAAACATTTGTCCACATCATGGGAAAAAAATCAATCAGTCACTTGTAGAGAGCAGCAAATCACCTGTGGGGGTCTTGAGGTGCTGGAGATGTTGGCTGTTGGCTGCTGTGTGGTGGTTTACCTCATTCGAACATTGAGGTCTTGAGCTCTTTCCCGAGTTGCTGGAGTGATGGGGGGTGTTGTGAGGTGCAGAGGAAGGTTGTTCCAAGCATTGGCCATCTGGTGAGAAAACAAATGACCTCCGCTGTTGGATTGATGGATCTGGGGTGTGTGATGAGGAAGAGGGGGGCCGATCTGAGGTGTCTGGTTGGCTGGTGGTATGTCCTTCAGTCTGCAGGGTTTTAAAGGTGTCGGTAAGCATCTTGAACTGGCCTCTTTTCTGGATCGGGAGCCAGTGTAGATTCTTGAGGTGGGTTGTGATATGGGTCCTTCTGGGAAGTTCAAGAATGAGTATTGCTGCTGAGTTTTGGATTGCATGTAGAGTGTGTTTCCGCAATCAAGTCTGCTGGTGACGTGGGCCTGCGTGACATTCTTTCTGGTGTTCATTGGGAGCCAACTGAAAATCTTGTGGAGCATGCAAAGGGTGTGGAAGCAGGTGGATGAGACTGCTTTGACATGCCTCTTCATTGATAGCTTGCTGCCTAGGATGATGGCGAGGTTGTGACTGTGGTCTAACGTGTAGTGGAGTGGGCCAAGCTCCGCGGACCACCATGCGTTGTTCCATGGTGAGGTGTTGTTACCCATAATGAGGACTTCCTTCTTATCTGTGTTGAGTTTGAGACAGTTGTCTTTCATCCAGTCAGCTACGTTCAACATGCATCTGTGGGAGTTGGCTCCAGTGGTGGAGGGTTTGTCTTTAGACAAGAAGAAGATAAGCTGGATATGGTTGTTGTAGGAGATGATGTTGGGTCCATGTGATCTTACTGTTTTAGCCAGGGGTGTCATGTAGTTGTTGAAGAGGGTGGGGCTGAGGGATGATCCTTATGGTACTCTGCAGAAGATTTCCTAGGGTTCCAAGGTGAACTGTGGGAGTTTGATTCTCCCACTTCTACCAGTCAGGTGTGTGTGGTGATCCATTTGAGGGCTTTTCCCTGGACTCCGATGTGGCGGAGTCTGTTGATCAGGATGTGGTGGGAGATAGTATTGAAGGTGGCTGACAGGTCCAGGAGGATGAGGGCTGCCATTTTTCCACAGTCCAGGATTATCCCGATGTTGTTTTTGGCTGCAAACAGTGCTGTCTCGGTGCTGCAGTTGGCTCAAATTCCAGATTGGGAGGGAGCCAGGAGGATGCTGTGTTCTAGTTAATGGGTGAGTTGCTGATTGATTGCTTTCTTGAGAACCATTGCTGGGTAAGGGAGAAGAGAGGTTGGCCGGTAGCTATCCTGGCTGAAGAGGGGTGAAACCCCGAAACCGGTCCTAGGATGCTTTTTTCCAGTCCAGGGTGGACCTAGCCTGGCAGTTCGGGCTGGACTGTTACCATTGGGCACAGGGTCAAGACTGATTTGCATATGGCTGGGTCCAAACTGGAATGGCATGGTGAGCAAAAAAACGATGGATTTAGGCCCAGATCTCTGTACTGGGGTGAATGTATGACATTGTTCTGCATTCTGTCCATCAATATTTCTTTTTGCAATTGTCACCCCGAGTGGGACGGGTATGCTCAGACGTGAGTCCCGTGCTCTCCATGCCACTGAAATCAACCTATCCTGGCTGAAGAGGGGTGAAACCTCGAAACCGGTCCTAGGATGCTTGTTTCCAGTCCAGGGAGAACCTGGCCTGGCAGTTCGGGCTGGACTGTTCCCATTGGGCACAGGGTCAAGACTGATTTGCATAAGGCTGGGTCCAAACTGGAATGGCCTGGTGAGCAAAAAAACAATGGATTTAGGCCCTGATCTCTGTACTGGGGTGAATGTATGACATTGTTCTGCATTCTGTCCATCAATAGTTCTTTTTGCAATTGTCACCCCGAGTGGGACGGGTATGCTCAGACGTGGATCCTGTGCTCTGCATGCCACTGGAATCAAGCTATCCTGGCTGAAGAAGGGTGAAACCCCGAAACCGGTCCAAGGGTGCTTGTTTCCAGTCCAGGGAGGACCTGGCCTGGCAGTTCGGGCTGGACTGTTCCCATTGGGCACAGGGTCAAGACTGATTTGCATATGGCTGGGTCCAAACTGGAATGGCATGGTGAGCAAAAAAACGATGGATTTAGGCCCAGATCTCGGTACTGGGGTGAATGTATGACATTGTTCTGCATTCTGTCCATCAATAGTTCTTTTTGCAATTGTCACCACGAGTGGGACGGGTATGCTCAGACGTGAGTCCCGTGCTCTCCATGCCACTGGAATCAAGCTATCCCGGCTGAAGAGGGGTGAAACCCTGAAACCGGTCCTAGGATGCTTGTTTCCAGTCCAGGGAGGACGTGGCCTGGCAGTTCGGGCTGGACTGTTCCCATTGGGCACAGGGTCAAGACTGATTTGCATATGGCTGTGTCCAAACTGGAATGGCATAGTGAGCAAAAAAACGATGAATTTAGGCCCAGATCTCTGTACTGGGGTGAATGTATGACATTGTTATGCATTCTGTCCATCAACAGTTCTTTTTGGGGAAGGTCCAGGGAGGGACGGGCGCAGACAGGCTTGCCTTTGGTGCACCAGTGGTATGCCCATTGTGCATGGCCGCACAGCGGCCACCAATATGTAGTGCTGCGGGAGGACTGGTCAGCTAGGAGGTGGGAAACGCGGGAAAGGACACTGGAGGTGGCAGGGACGTGGTGGAGGGGAGCTGGGTTTGTAAATATCTTTTTTATTAAATTCGTATCTCGAGGACAGGTCCCACATCTTCTGTGCTCCTCAGTCTGCTTTCTAGGAATAGGATGCAGGCAGCCAGGCTCCCTCCCCTAAGCCAATCACAATGCTGAAATGCTGTGTTGTGATTCTTCTTGAGTGCTGTGACAAGGCGTTCAGCTAGGGGCTGGAGGGGTGGGCATGTTCTCCATGCAGACTATAATGCAGCCTGCATTGCGAACAGGGATATGTGCATGACTGCTTTGGGTGGCCTGAGAGGGCCGACCAAACAGTCATTGTGAACTTGAGTGGGCATACCACTCTGCCCCTGCCGTACTTCGTGAGTAGAGCAGCCCCAACCACCCTCTTGCCCACAAAGGAAACATAGCATGAGTACATCTGAAAGTTATCATCATGTTATATTTCCTCTTCTTGCACCGCTTGAATGCAGTGGGGCGACGCTCTTCTGCCATAGCGGTTGAGCCGCCACTGGGGGTGCGTCACCCACAGGCACTAGGCCTGGTCCTGACTCGACCCCTGGGTCTCCTCTGCTACGCGTATCACCTTCTCCTCATCTGGACATTGACACTGTGGTGCAATCCGCTACACTCTCTCCAAATCAGTGACTCAGCCAGCAGGAGCCTCAGCCTGGCGGGATTTCACAAGCCTGGGTACAGCAGTCACTGCCTGTGATGCAGAGAGGTGCGGCCCACCATTCTCCTCCGTGCACCCCAGTGTAGTGGTAGCATGTGGTATGCGATGCAGACCTACCTACGGTATGCAGGAGTGCCTCTGCCACTCACAGCTCCAAGGGGCACCAGACGGTTTTCTCACACAAATCAGCAATGTGTCTCTATGCGACCTGGCAAACTTCACCACCAGGTAAGTTTGATCGCCAACAGAGGCGGCTCGCCGAGGGTGTGCTGCAGGGCGGTGGGGGGGTGTGGGAGGGGCAGGGTGAGGGGTAGTAAACTCCGGCATACAGCCGATGGGAGTTCAGTAAATAAATTTTAAAAATTACATTGCGCGTGTTGCATCGCAGAGTTGGCGTTGTAGCGCACACAATGTAATTGTTTTATTTATTTAATTATTTACCTAACTCCCTCGGCAGTATGCTGGAATTTACTACCCCCCACCCTGCCCCTCCCCCGCCCTACCACCGCCCTGCAGCACACCCTCGGCGAGCCACCACTGATCGACAACGCCTCAATGTCTACCGCCACGGCCCAGCAACTCCACAGTACCTCCGCATCCCACTCTGTGTCCCAGACTCAGGCCCAGCGAGGCCTCTGGGACCAAGTGACTGTCCGCGCTTTCAAGGTTTTGGATGCCATGGTGTTGCAAGGAGTGCGCAATGATAAGTGATGCATCATTGGTTTTGTCCAGCGCTGCCCCTCTTTTCATGATTGTAGCCCTGAATTTCCTCTTCCCCTAGGCTCTGGGGGGGTCATCCTGGCTCTTGGAGAGCTTGGGGTGGTTGTTGGTCTCTGCTGCACTTGACACTGGCTGCTCCATTCTGCATTCTATTGGTTTTGTTTCCTATTTTTCATTGGAGGTGGGCTTATTGGCTATTTTTGCCTATAGAGGCAAAAAAAAGTCACGTTGGACGATTAACGTTAGTTTTTTTGCTGACTATAGGCCTTTCGTCAGTTTTCGCCCACTAACGCCAGAATTTGTATCGCCTTCACTCTAGTGTTAGCAGCAGTTTTCACTGTGGCTACCTGAAACTATCGTCATGTAGCAGCTTATTGTAAAGGTTATGGGAATGAGAACCATTTTGTAACAGTTGGTAAAGCGAAGGAAAAAGCAAGTGCATCATGGCGCAAAGACAAAATGGCCACCAGAACTTTCCAAGCGGTGAAAAAAATTGAGGCAAATATATACTGAATGAAGTCAATTGTCTTCTAAAATATCGTCAAACAGTTTGTCCACATCAGTAGCCAGTGAAAGGGAGGCAGGCGGTTGCGCCGTATCAATGTTTACCTCACAAAAAAGAGCGCATGTCGGACTAGCAGTATGCGAGGAAAAATGTAATTCAAAGAAAAGTCGACATGTCAAAGCACCAAAGTCATACAAACATTGTCCTCAAATATCATCAAAAATAAATGAATGATCAATAACTTTCATGATCGACAGTGGCACATTGATATATATGATGCCTGAAGAGAAATATCATGAATTATCTTGATAACCTTAACTTATGCCAGCGAAAACCAAAGTGGACACTTAGGGCTGTATCTACTCCATTAAAAAGTCAAGGTTCATTTGTAGAATCATTGAAACACAAGCAAGTGAAGGTGCGAGCACTCATCCATGTGCTCCAAGGTACAGCAGCAAGAGCCTGTCTGTTCAGTTTCAGTACTACTGCTGATATGGGACTGATTTCTGTTAATTGCAACCTGAATGCACAGCACAAACAAGTAAGCCATTCCTTCATGATTTCATGGTTTGGGAAAGCTAAAGAGACATAGATGAGTTTATTTTGATTTACAAGAAGCTGTTGAAAAAGACCTTGAATCATCACTTAAACATGACTTCTTTGAGTGGTCAGCTGGTCCCCCACTATGGGTTTCTCCCATAGTGGTAGTGCCTAAAAAAGAAGAACAACATACAGGTCCATGTATTGTTGACATGATAACGCAACTAAATGGGAACTAAATGGTTCAATAGTTTTCTTTCACCTTGATTTAAATAAAGGTCAGCATCAGTTGGAACTTGAAGAAGATTGCAGGTATTTGTAATAATCTGAAGTCCTAGAGCTGAGGTGTATATTGTATATAAAATGGTTCATTTATCTTAGTTCCGGGTAATGAGTTCCAATAGTATGCTTCTGGGATAAGTCAGATGTTAAGCCCTACCAGGAGCTTCCTTCCTGCTGCTCAGGCCGTACGGCAACTGACACTCACAGGCACCCAGCATTCCAATGCACGAACATTCCACACAGCACACTCATCCTGGCTGAGCAGCAGGTATAACACATCTCCCCTTTTTACAGAACAAAAGAACACATTGTGACAACCCAAAGAACACCTCGCAATTGCATAAAAAGACAAGAAACATGCATGAAAACAAATTAGATGTAAAGACGATAAGAAAATGCATATACATAAGGAACCATGCATGTAAACGCAATAAACAAAAGAGCAACAATACTGCGAATGACAGATGGAGATTAGTCAGTCTGATGAAGAAACAAGAAGACATGCACGGAAACATATTAGATGTAAAGAAGATATGATATTGCATATCCATAAAAAACCAGCAATAAATAAAAGATCAAAAATATTGTGAATACCAGATGACCATATCGCAAACTAATAAAGGGACAAAAGAGACGTGCAAGAAAACATATTAAATGTTACCTACATCTCCCCTTTTCCCAAAACATAAGGAGAAAATCACACACTCTACCATGCCCATATCTCATACCGAACCCCACATGCCACAAAACACACCTGTTGGCCAGACAAGCATGAAAGGTAGCCCACAGAGAAAACCAACAACTAAGTGGCACAGCAGACAACAACAAAGAGCATAAATACAAATCAAAACATAAACACAAACCCACACACCATCAAAAAAGTACTACACTCACTGAATCCCCCACCCAAAGAAAAAACTCTAACACTAATACATATGGCCACCGGTGACTAGCACCCTGACAGAGAACCCAACATAAACATATAGCAAGTACAGCAAACAGCGGGTGACTTATCCATGCACAGTCATCCCAACCATGACAACTCATTGGTAAGAATAATCTCACCAAAGTGCATCCACACAAAACCTCTGGAGCAGAAACGGGTGACTTATCCACGTACAGTTATCCTAACAACAACAACTAATAGGGAAGAATAATCTCAGCAAACTGCATCCACACAAAACCTCAGGAACAGAAACAGGTGACTTATCCATGCACAGTCATCCCAACACAATAACTAATAGGTAAGATAAGATTGCACCTCACACAGTGACAATGGAATCAAGTATAATGCAAACATTGGGTGACACATACCCCACACAGTCATCTAGTATAATGCAAGCAAAGGGTGACACCCACCCACACAGTCATCAAAAGTGACAATGGAATCTAGTATAATGCAAGCAATGGGTGACACACACCCCACACAGCCATTCAAAGTGTGAGAAAAATCAACAACATGCCAATAACGTCAGATATGATTCCCATGCATTGAAAAACGTGCATACCCATAACAGAAAAATTAAACCCACATGCCGTTTAATAAAGGTGACAATTCCATGCACAAGAACTTGTGCCCAGGAGGGGATTCACACTATCACAGGAACCCCTATAACATTGCAGAATCACAGTAATAATTCTCACACACAGGAAACCTGCGTACCAACATAACAGACCAGTTATCTAGTACAACATTCTCTGATGACAACATTGACAAATAATCAAAGTGCTCTACAAATGCACACCAGGAGAAAAATACAGCAATAGATGGCATATCCAAACTGTACAGCATAGAACTTCTCAAATTAACTTAGCAGTACAACATTCAGTCTCACACTGGAGATCAGAGCTTCACTCCAGTGAGCAACTCTTCATCCGAAAATCTCGCAAATCCAAAGTATCTTGAGATGATTCACTGTATTCCTTCAAGCAGATTGGGGAACACTGAGAAAATCTGAATACCCTACAACGGTGTCAAATTGAATCCCTTGCCAAACTCAACACTGGGTACACCAAGCTCGTAAATTTGACCTCTCCTGTTGTAGCTTCAGGGTGTCCCAGAAGTAAAATATTTCAATTAAAATAAAAGACACACTTGACCATACACATGATGTAGAGCTTAAAAGAGAAGAGCTTCTCACCCAAACTTCCAGTGACATCCAGTAGAAATAGCAGCCAATCTTGTCCACCATAAGGTAAAAATAATAAAGATTTTGTGACCTGCCAATTAATTTTAGAAGCACTCCCACTATGACTTGTCTGAATAGTGTGGGACCACTGCTGGCTATGGCATCAGAGAAGAAGGATATGAAGAAGAAAAAGATCGTGGCACGTAGGAAAAATACATCCCGTTAAGCTCCGGTCACTTACGTGCTGCAAAGCATGCTGCGCTACTGGAAGCAATGAAGACGCCGCCAAAATCGCCGCTGCACCTTCATGCAACCTCTCCATATCACCTTCATGCGACCTCTCCACAGCATCTTCAAGTGACCCATGGGCATGGTAAGGTGTGCGCAAGCCGCCTACAACACCATCTTGCTGCCCCACACCAGTAACTGCATAACTGCTCAGCCCATAACCAATGCCACATCTCGAAATGGAAAAAGAATTAGTTGCTTATCAGACCAGACAACTTCCTCCTGTGCAACTCACCTATCTGGAACAGTGAAAGAATAGTTTAAAACATGGATCGTCTCTCAGCCGGTTCCTAATATTAGTAATAAGGTTGATGCCAGTGCAGGTCTCTTCCGCCATTAAGTGTACACTGCCAGAAAGTCCACACAAGCAGCTGGCAACCAAAACTAGTGCGTGCACTGCTAGCGTATCTGCCTACTGAGTCAACCATGTGTGCACCTGTACTTATACCCCGGACTGAAGGCTCTTAGATGTGGTATAACACCAATGGGGCGAACTCCAGGGTATCGTAGATTTCTGCAGACTCTACTACCTGAAACCTCTTCCTAATTTCACAACGGTTCTCTTGAAGCTTTTACTTGTAGTCTTAGTTTCTCAGGTTCTCTTTGTAAATTAACAAAAGTCCAAGAGCCGAGGCATATATTGTCTATAAGATGGTTTATTTATCTCAGCAGGTAATGAGTTCCAATAGTATGCTTCTAGGATAAGCCAAACGTTAAGCCCCACTAAGAGCATCCTCCCTGTTGCTCAGCCCATACTCCAACTAACACTCACAGGCACCCAACTTTCCAATGCATCACAATGCACCAATCCTCCACACAGCACACTCATATTGGCTGAGCAGCAGGTATAACAGTATATTACATCCTTTTCTACACATGTGGGTCTGTTTCAATATAAAAGACACCATGTTGGTGTGTCATCGGCTGCAGAACTTTTCCGAGACATCATTTGATGTGTCATACAGCCTTTTGTGAATGCATGTAACTATAGCGATGACATCTTGATTTTCGGAGCAACACAAAAGAAGCATGATAATGCTCTCACTCAACTATGTCTCTTACTAACTGATGCAGGCCTGACTTTGAATGCAGATAAGTGTGAGTTCCGCAAGACTAAATTAAAATTCTTTGGCCGCATTTCTTTTCTGATGGGGGTATGTCACCCAATCCTGCTATAGTACTGAATCTGGTTTCCATATTTAGATGAGAGGGTTGAAAAGGAACTCAAGGCTTGCCCTCTTTGTAACTGCCTCTATACAACCATTACTCAACATACTCTTACCATGTCAGAACTCCCTAAGCATGCATGGGAGAGAATAGCCTTCGATTTCTTTGGTCCACTCAACAATGGACATAATTTAATGGTAATTGTGGATAAGTGCTCTCGATTTCCATTAATAAATGATCTCTTAACCACAACTCATGAGCCAATCATTGAGAGACTTGGCTGCATTTTTGCTAAATGGGGTATTCCAGCCATTTTGAAGTCCGATAATGGCCTGCCGTTCAATAGTAGAGAATTCAGGGTTTTTGTCTGGAGCATCTTCACATAAAACATCAGAAGAATACACCTTTGCTGCTGCAGGCCAACAATCCTGTTGAGTATTTTATAAGTACCCTAAAGAAAGCAGTACAGCATGCAACTCTGGAGATGGTCAATTTGCAAACTGTGTTGAATTCCACCCTACAACTCTATCATTCAACACCTCACTCGACCACGATCGAATGCCCTGTGGCTTTGATGTTCAGGAGAGCAATGACAGCCAAGTTACCTCAACGGACCAATAAAACAGATGGAGATGATAATACAACTCAAATGAAGGACTTGGTTAATAAAGAAAAGATGAAAGCCTATGCTGACAAGAGGCCACATGCAAAGATCATTGAATTTTAGACAGATCTAGTGATCACCTGCCAACTGCGTAGAAGAAAATCTGATGCTCTATATGATGCTGCCTCTTTCCACGTTGTGTCCACCAATGGTCATATGGTGACTTCCCATTGTCCTTGGAAGTCTGTTACCGGAGACTCTTCTTGCTTTCAACATTTGAGTCATTGGTCTTCTGATCTAGATGATGAAAAAACGACCGAACCTGAGAACTCAGCAACTGGTGCTACATCTTCACCATTGTTAGACCTGGCATTTCTTGGCGTGGTTACCCCTGACTTTTTGCCTCTACCTCCTATATTTGTGGTACTGTGATGGATATAGTGTTGCCAACTTAGATGTTTTAGACACTTTGCCACTGCTGAACAGTGTCAAAGTGTAAGTGCTCCCTGTGTACAGTGTAATGGTAATTGGTTGTTCATAATTGGTATGTTTTATTACTAGTGGGATCCCTAGTAAAATGCACTATGTGTGCCAGGGCTAGTAATGCAAATGCTACTTGGTGGCCTGCAGCACTTCTTGTGCCACCCACTCAAGTTGCCTTGAAAAGGGAACTCAGGCCTGCCATTGCAGGGCCTCCTGCACACAGTTTCCTAAACCACCATGTTGTTCTGTCAAGTGCACTCACTTGCCAGACCTTACCCTTCCCTTTCTGTGCACCTAAGACAACCCTATGGTAGATCTAGGGTCCCCCCTGGACAGGGTGTAGTGCATGTGAAAGGTAGGACATGTACTAAGGTGCGTGTCATGTCCTGACAGTGAAATAATCACCATTTCTTTTTCCCTGTTGAAAGGCCATCTTGCCCATTAGAATAGAATGGGAAGGCTGTGTAATATGTTTTCCGTCCTATCTTCCCAAAGGCTTAAGATGGAAAGGTGAAGTTTAGTATGCCTGAACTCACCCTGCAATAACACATCTTTTTATGAAGATGGTTTTTGCATTATGTGTTTGTAAGCCACTCTTTCAGAAGTGGCTAGGTTTTTGTGCTTTAAACATTTCTTTGTATCTCTGCCTGGTTGTGGATTGACTGGCTGGATTTGAAAGCGATAGGATTTGGGGAATGTCTTGACCCAGGGGAGGAGGTGAGACAGCACAGGCTGACCTGCACCTGGAGTGTAGGGGTAGGAGAAGCCCCAAGAGGTGAAGAGGCCTAGGCTGGTGCTATAAAACAATTGTCCCATCTCATGCTGAGTGATTGAGAATCCAGACCCCCACTAATCAAAGGAAGAAGGTGTCACTGGTAGGGAGGCACCCAGAACTGGTTTGAGCAGGGGTCAGTGCTCCCTGTAACACAAAGACTTCAAAGCCATTGAAGGGTATAACTATGCGAGATGAAGCCCCTGAACTTTGGAGAATGGCTTGATCAAGTGTGAACAAGACTGGAGCTACTTCGTGGTCAAGAGGACCTTTGCCAAGGAAGAAACAACTGAAGAGACTCATGGTTAGGACTGCTCTTGCTGTGTGATCTGGGGCTGGCCTGCAGTTTGCTGTTTCAACCAAGGAAAGGCTAAATGGATTTAGCTGTGTGCTGTGTCCCCCTGCTTGAAAGACTTTGCGGTGTGCTGTATCCTGAAGTAACTGTCCCCAAGGGCCTGAGGTGAGCTGGCTACCTGTTCGGAAACACAGGAACACAAAAGTTTCTAGAGAAGACTCTCAGAGACGCTGTGTGCATGTGCTCTGTCTAGCCTGAGACCTTCGTAAGTTGTGCCCTGTGATCTTGGGCATGTGGAGTTCCAAACGAGACTCAGCGACGCAGTGTGCGTGTGCTTGGTGCAGCCTGAGTCCTTCGAGAGGATCATCCTGTGAACGTGTGCACCGGGAAGCCAAGTAAGTCTCTGCGATGCAGTGTGCGTGTGCTTGGTGCAGCCTGAGACTTTGGCTTGGATTGGCCCATGATCGTGCACACCAGAAGGGCAAGTGTGTCTCAGCGATGCTGTATGTGTGTGCTGTTTGCAGCCTGAGACTCTCGCCAGAGGTGCCCTGTGATCGGGGGCACCCAAAGATCAAGCATGTCTCGAGCGACGCTGTGTGCGTGTGCTTTCTACAGCCAGAGACCTGTGCAAGTTGTGCCCTGTGATCGGGGCTACCAGAAGATAAAGTGTGTCTCCGCGACGCTGAGTGCGTGTGCTTTCTATCGCCAGAGACCTGCGTAAGTTGTGCCCTGTGATCGTGTGCACCAGAAGATCAAGTGTGTCTCAACGATGCTGCGTGCGTGTGTAGTGTGCAGCCTGAGACCCTCGTGAGGAGTTGTCTAGTTATCGTGTGCCTGGAGTCCAGTGAGTCTCATTGACTCTGAGTGTGGGTGTAGTGTGCAGCATGGGATCTTCCCATTGCCAGGAAATTCAGAGATTGCATCGAAGGCCCAAGTCGCTGGCTGAGAAGAGGAGAATGGGTTCGCACCCCCCAGGTACGTGTGCCGACTCCTGGGGCGGGGCACGAGCTCAGAGGGAGACGCTCTCAGCCTCTTTCTCTGTCCTGCAGCGCGAGCCTCTGCTTTGGCTCGGATCACGACCCATGTGCCAAGGGAGTGGCAGCACCAGAGCCGGAGTGCGAAGCTGCATTTACTGTGTTATATCTTACCCGTGTGGTGGGGGCAACTGTGGCCGGAGACTAACCGCAAGCCAGCACAAGTGGCGCAGAGACCGCCGGAGGCACCGTGAACGGTGCTGGAGTAAATTACGTATTGCATTATTCCTGCATAACGGAGTATCTGATGATTGTATAACACATTGCCTTATTTCTGCATAACGAACGGCCTGCTTGTCGTATTGCCAATTGCATTAGTTTTGCATAACGAACTGCCTGATAGGTGTTTTACGCATTGCACTAGGTTTGCATGACAAATGCCTGATAGATGTGTTACGCCTTGTCTTATTCTGGAATCACGAACTGCCGGATTGTCGTATTACACATTGCATTAGTGTTGCATACTGAACTGCCTGATATGTGTGTTCCGCGTTGCATCAGTTTCGCATAACGAACTACCTGATAACTCTATTACACGTTGCATTGCTTTTTCCTAGCAGAGTATTTGAAGGGGACTGTACGCATTGCATTACGGGGGCATAACAGTTTACTATGTTGTTGCATTACGCACTGCATTACTGTAACAGTACAAATCGCCAGATAGCCATATTACGATTCGCATTATTCTTATGTTGTGAAGTACCTGATTGTTGCATAACGAACTACATATTATGACATTAGGATTACATAGGATTGTTGAGTTTAGCTCGATAGTAATAGGTCAGGGGGAGCTTTACCCCGACGCATATTTTGGTTTAGTATTGTGTGGTCGCATCGTATATCTTTTTATAAACATATACTTGTTTTTCTATGAAACTCGTGTAGAGTCTATTTGTGGCGTCATCATTGGGTTGCTGTGAGCGTAATTGCCAATACTTTACACATTGACCTTGAAGATAAGCCTGGCTGCTCGTGCCAAGCTACCATGGGGGTGGAGTGGGGGCTATCTCTAGAGGCGACCTGTCTTTCCCTAACGTTGGGGGCTCGTGGGTCCCTGTTTGGCCTAAGGTACCTACCTCAGTCAACCAGGGATCCGGGGATTCTAACAACCATCTTTGCAGATCTCTGACAGTGAAGATGACAGCTTCCAGTAACAAGATCAGGCAGAGTAATTAAGTCACCAAGAAAGTTGATGAAAGAAATGTGATTATATGTATATATATAGTTGGTGATTTGTTAAAAAATTGTATTTTTTGTTTTAACAGAGGGGGGGATGTAGTATCTTGGGATATTTTAGAACAAAACACTTTTGACTCCTAAAGTACTCCGTAGAACTGTGACATAGGTGTCAGAGCACAATGCCATGAAAGCGTGTTTCAGAATGTTGAGTTTGCAGTTACACAAAGCAGAATAAAGACGTGTAATATTAAGCTCAGTATGTGGCATGGTTATTGGTGGGTACCCCGTCTGGAAACATGCTACACCATGTTTCTGTGTAGATTGAATTTCCATCAATGATATGGACATTAACCTGCTCAAGCTGCATCAACTTATCCTCATATTTGAAGTATAGATTTCTTTGTTGACCTCCCTGTACAGTGCTCTACCACACACAATGAATAAATAATAAAAGACAGAGATGGGTCTGTACTATTTGTACATTATTAATAAGTTGCCCTGTTTTCCAGGTCATGGCCTTCCAGGACAGATGAAAGCAAAATACAATAATACGTTTTTTGCTCTTTCCGCAACTTATCAAATCTACATTTCCTCTTTACACATTCAAAATGAATACAAAGATGGAAATGAATGATTCATGTTTGTTGCTAAACAAGGATTTCCCTTTAGGACATTCTGTAACACAATTAGAATAAATGTAATTCTATCCCTTTCCTTGCTTTGATCAAACGTGTGTTTACCTCTCACACGCTACATGATATATTTTGATTTCTCTACTCTCTCGGGAAAGGGTGTGTTTAATTTTTTTATTATAACCATTAGAAGATGGAAGCCAAGTAATATTCTAAAAGGAGCAATCTGAAATAATGTTAGCTATGCTAAGACATCAGCTGTGTTAAGTGTTACGCTCTTTCGTCCTCTTTTGGAAAAAAGCAAACGGTATATTTCCTCTAACTGACACGGTGTTCCTTAGTAATGTCTGTATGACCGTGCATGTCCCAGGCTTCAAAGTAACTTGAAGAAGAGCCGCAACCTGTCTCTAATAATTCTCTATTCATTCTCCTCATCACAAACAAATCACCCCTCTGCAAATCTACCATCTCCTCTTCACCCACTGAGCCTCAGACATGGCCTGGAAGAAAGTGGCAGAGCCCTCCTTGCAAAATACATTCACAGGTTCAGATCTCCTCTTGTAAGAGGCAATGGTCAGTTCTGACACTCCTGCCCCCTTGCATAAGAGGCAAAACAATACTTGTTTAAAAGGTAACAGGCAAATGTGAAGAGAATAGACAGTACCAGAGAGCATCAATAAGGGGCAGTAATGAAGAGCAAGAACTGATGTAGAAGACACTTGAGAGATATGATACCACTCCCAATTTACGGTAAAACGTATGGTGCTGCTATAAATCAGCGGAATCATCTATTTAACATCTATTATAAATATCAAATTGTGAGAAACGTAAGGACTGCTGCACCACCACTCAGGGCTGCAACGATTCATCGAAAGTGTTTGGGAAAAATCTCAAAACAATTAACTATTATCTAAGGCACTGGAAATTATCTTTTCCCTTCCCCCACCAGATCAAAAGTCTACTCTTCTTTCCTTGTGTTTACGTTCATAAGCTTGTCTGATATCAGTTAGGTGGTCCAAAAACGTAGAGATTCACGGAGATCTTGCATGCAAACTATAATAAAAATGCTTAAAAGGCTCTGATGGAACCCTGGCAAGCTAAAATCCTATTTATATCCCCCATTTCCCAAGCAAAATCATGCAGGGGATATTAATCTCTTCATCGTTCTCCAGTTAATATATATCATTTTCATTTCAATTTGAACAAAGCTTACTTTGGCTAAAAACAAACCATAAAATACATAAAATGTACAGTTTACATAAAACCAAAGTATATTCATTCATAGCTAATGCTCACTTGTAAAAAATGTTATGTATTAGTCACAAAGATCAATTAAACTATCAACACACATCTGTCAGTCAGTGGTTCTATTTATATCAATTACGATTTAAAAAACACAATAAGGGTATTTGGCATAAAAACATACAGCAAACAGCTCTAGTAAGTAGTGATTCTATTTTATAACCATGACATGTTCCCCTTTATAACCCAGAACGCCCGTCTGAAAAATTGGTTCAGCTGTGTGTCAGGAACGACATTCCTGTGTTTCACTGCTGAGGCCAGGAATTCACCCTTAGCAATGCAAATCAGTGCTGCTGAAAAGAATGAAAGATAGATCAAAGCCGGCCTACAGCTTCTGAACAGGGTTTCTCTCTGCAAGGGAACCCTTTTCTTCCTAGGCATGGTACAATAGAATCTAAATACAATAATGCGTCATAGTTTGCAGAGGCTAATTGGCACAAGGCCAAGGACAGAAACTACAAGTGTCTAAAGATACCAACCCCTTAGATAAAGAGAACATGTGATGAATGATACCGAATCTTACCCTTATCAAAACATGCAGTTCAAATAGACTATTCACTCACTTTATGAAGGGCTCAATTGTTTTCAGAGGCAAGTGTGCCCTTAAGGAAGACTTGTATCATTTCTGTGGTGTCTCTTGTCATTCTAAATTTCTAACATTTTTACCTGTTTCTCATTGTTCACAATTTTCTGAGGAACAGTTAATAACTCTGTTTGTCCCAGCGCAGAACAAGTGTTGCTCGAATATGAATTTACCTTGAACAAATAAAGACAATATGCGTTTGGCAAAACAAGAACAGTTGTTTTAATCAAACACTATGGCCGGGAGCACAGTTACAGAGTCAGGGAATGAGGACTGTCTCAAAGTACAATCATTTGAAGCATTTTAATATGCATTTCTTGAAGCATCATAAAACAGCTCATAAATCCTGTTTTAGGAGAGGAATGTAGGCCTAGTCATGAAGCCATAAATTACTCCCACCTGATGACAAAGGCAGGAGGGTCTCGACCTTTGCTTGGACACAATGAGGGCCAGTGGGTAGCATGTCCAGATGTCCAGCATGGGGAGCGCATGATCACTGGATGTTCTGTGTGTGATATGTTCTGATTGGCTGAATGTTCCTAACTTCATGTGGCATCTAACTTATGGTGTTTTGGGATTGCGCATCCCTCCGGTCATATGCATTTTATTGGGACCAATCTCCCTGGGCCATTGTGGTGTCCCTGCCTCTCTGTACCTGATTGTATGTTTGTCCTGCTGGGTATGTGCCACCCCACCTGAGATCGGTCAATCAGTAGCCAGGTCGCAGTGCTTGCCTGACTATGTATTTCTGACTTGGTGTTGATGGAGCAGTCATATAGGAGATTTCAACAACAGTGGTTTGATTTAGTTTTTGTACATAGACATTTCATTGCATGCATCAACATCAATATCAACATTCCCCCCTCTAGTTGAATTTTCAATGATATAATTTATCCCATACTTCATGACAGTCGCATTGTTAGGGGCTTGTCGTGGTTCAGTTTTAACTATTAATACTTCTCTACTTACTTGCATCCCATCCAATTTGAGGACTGCGTTTCAACAGTAGGAAACCCCCACTTGTAGGGAACCACATAAGAACAGTACAAACATGAGAATAGGCAGCAATGATGTGCACAGTCTTGTACCCCACTGGGGGAGCCAGGAGAACCAACTGATGAGCACAGTCCTGTTCACCACTGGGAGAGCAAGGAGAACCAACAGATGTACCAGTCCTGCTCAGGGGCAGCTACCTCCTTACCATGTCAGTTTGTAAATGATGCAGTGCTCGGGTGGCAAGTGTCAAAGTCCAATTGTTCATGTCGTTGCCTGGGATAAATGTGCGAAAGGACACACCGATGTTGACGCACATGCACTCCCTCCATTGCGGTCATCAAGTCCAACACATTCAGATATAGCATCACCATGATGCGAATGGCTTTTAGTTCTTCATTGATTGCATTAAGGCAGAGCTCAGTACTGTTCAACATTTTCATAATTTTCCATCTGGTTATTTACAACCAGTGGGCGTTAACTTTTGTCTGCATGGTGAAGAAGGGTATGGACCCTCCCGCATTGTCTTGTGTGTCAGAAAGCAGTCTTAATTCTTTGGGAATGTCCTTGAACTGAGCCCAGCCAAAATAATCAGCAGTTCTTTTTTCTCAAGCCTAATGTAAAAAGAGTTGTTTTCTTCAATAGCTGATGTTGGTACAACTCTAACAAATCTTCTCCAGGAATTACCAGGGTAGGGGGGTGTATGTTGACCATGGACCACAGGCCCCGCCATAGGGAGATGAGCTAGGTGTAGGAAAATTCACCACATTGCAAGTAGGTATCCATCAGTGTGGATGTGCCCCTTTATATGTCTGGTATGTGCAGTATTGCACCACAGTTCTCATTTGTGCCGATTAAAATTATTCCATTACCTCTGAAACACAAGGAATTCAGTGTACGTTTCCGTACAATTTGGGTTTGCCCCTTCCCTTCCAAAAATTTGTATATATCTACCTTAGTGTCCCATATTTCCTGGCATGGGTTATATATATATAATCTATAATATATATATAATCCTCTCCTATGAGACTCATTCGTCTTCGTATCATTAAGGGAGATGGCCCTACAGTAGACCATGTCTGGTATCGATTCGTATTAAAGAAGACTGCACCAGTCATGCTAAAGGCCACTTTGGGACCAAAAACGGAAGTGAGAGCGGATGTGTTTGTGCATTGGTGCGGTCTTCGCTACCTCCAATAATCTCTTTTCTGGTAAGTCTCAGGGCCAAACAGTATGCTCCACTATGGTGCACATCCTCTGTTTGAATCTTTCTAAGATCGGTGAAGAGGTGCAGTGCTGTGGGATTGGTCTCGTAACAGGTCACATTCACTACTCCAGTATGGGATTCTACTCCGTTGGGTTATACCGAGTCCTACATCGGTACAGGTAGAGAAGGCATTTTGCATTTTCGGGGGCTACTTCTTGGGACAAGTAAAATCTGTCTGTGCCTACTGTACGTGATATCAGTGAACATACGTAACATGACCTGGCTGATGCCTGGGCGCCCATGGCGGTCATGTGCTGATACCATGTGTTGTGTAAGAGTTCTCTGTGTAGTGTGTGTGAAATACAAGTGTTGTTCAGTGTAATTATAGGTGACATGGGAGAGGCCCTCCCTACAAAAGCGCTGTGCAAATGGTGAGGTGGACTCCATTTGAGGCAGATCTTTGGCAACATATGGATGTGGCCACACCCACAGTAAACAGAGAGTATACAACTGTACAAGAATACGTAGCTTATGAAATATTGCAGATCTTGGGGATGGATCCAGGAAAGATGTCTGTAGTCCTCCGGTGGTTGGGGGATTTCATCACTTAGGAAAGGTTGAAAAGAGTTTGGTATAGGATAGGATAGGATAAATGTTTTAAAGCGCTCGAATGCCGTGGCATCTTGGCACTGGAGTTTGAGTATGTGGGAGGGAGAAACCTCCTGCATTCTACGGGAAAACTAGGCAGAAGCAAACAGCCATGTTTTTGATGTCTTCCTAAAGAGCTGCCTGTTAGACTGAAATCTCATGGCTATTGGCATTCTATTCCAAAGTTTTGCTGCAGAATTCGACAACATCCTACTACCCCACCTTGCCCGCCTAATCTTTGTGGTATGTATTAGGCCTAAATTTACTGATCTTAGAACGCGTGAGGGGGTATAGGGTAAGAACATTTTTTGAATATCCTCAGCACCCCCACCATAGAGTGCCTTGTGCACCAGGCACAATGCCTTAAATTCCACTCGCTGCTGGATCGGGAGCCATTGCAGTGATTTTATCCGTGCCGAAGTTGATTGTCCTTTTGGTATGTTTAAAAGCAGGCATGCTGCCGCATTCTGTAATGGTTGCAGTTTTCTCATCTGCGTCTTGTCAATTCCCAAAAAATGGGCGTTGCAATAGTCCAGTTTGGACAAAAAAAGGGCGACCACCACCGTCTTTTGTAGTTCTTGCGAGATAAAAGGAAAAATGTTCCTCAAAGTTTTTAGTAAGAAGAAGCAGGAGGAAGTGAGACTGTTGACTTGGGCGGAGAAATTCAACTGGTCATCAAAGATGACTCCGAGATTCCTGACCTTAGCAACAGGGCTCGGACAGTCCCCGGCTTCTGCCGGCCACCAGGAGTCATTCCAAAGGGGTCGGCCCTGGCCGAACGATATCACCTCAGTTTTGTCGGTGTTGATTTTCAGGAAGCTATGGTTCATCCAGGTCATAATCTCAGTGAGACATGCATGGAAACTGTCAGCTGTGACCTCCGGTTGATTGGATATAGAGATCACAAGCTGGGAGTCATCCGCATAAGAGACCAAGGCGAATCCATGCCTCTTGATGAGTCTGGCCAGTGGGGTGACATAGACGTTAAACAACGTCGGAGAAAGGGCCGATCCCTGAGGGACTCCACAGAGAAGATGGAAATTGTCTGATTGTAGACCATCCCAATGCAAGCTCTGCTCCCTTGCTTCCAGGAACGAGGAGAGGAGGGCCAGAGCCATGCCCTCGATTCCCACGTCCCTCAGCCGCTGCACTAACACTGTGTGAGTCACGGTGTCAAATGCTGCTGCTGATAGGTATTAAAGGATGAAAAAAGTTTGAGGTCTTGGACTTGCACACTTAGGTCTTTGTTAGGGTTATGGAAGTGGTTGCTGGAAAGATGGTGGGCCACTGTAAGGGTGGTGCACTTTCATGGCTCGATTGCAGTCCTATTGGATAAAAACTGTTGCTTGTTGGTTATGTTTTAGGAAAATGTGTATCCTAATGTATTATCATCAATCATTCTTGGGGATTTTTGTGCCTTTCTTTTTTAGTGTGGGTTTTCACATTCATACATCTCATTTTTGTTGGGACACCAAAAGGTGGCCCCCAATCAGGGTGTCTGCTATTTTAGAGACAATGGGTCTTTATTCATGGGTCGCCTTAATTCTTGCTTATCGGGCATCAGTTCTTCCCCCTCATCATGATCGGAAAGAATATATATTTCGTTAAGGGGTGGTTTTCGTGAGTCTGTGGATGGTCTGGTTCTTTTAACTAATGTTTCATGGATGTCACTAGGCGTCTAATATCCTGCCTTCCCTAGTGAGGAAATTCTGGGGGTGCCTTTTGACCCTCAAGTGAGTGGGGTGACATGTGAAGAGGGGGCGTGCTGTAATTGGGTTTTGTGGCCGATCGCAACTTGCTCTGGGGTCAAATGTATTCCATTCTAGTCCCTGCATTCAGCATGCATTTGCACCCTCCCTAACAGTGCCAGGTGTCATGACTATGCATTTTTTCTTGGGGGGTTCCTTTTGGGCTAGCTTTGGACTTCTTTTTGCTGGTATCTTTGGTGTTTACCCTAGGTTCTCATGTGATTTGGTTATTTCCAATGTTGTGTACTGGAAGGGGTTGGCAAGCTGTCCCACGGCCCCCATGTGTCGCTGAACTTGCATTCTTTTGTCCCTTCAGCCGCCAGAGCATACCCTGTGGCTCCCCCCTTCATCATCTGACCCCAGAGGACTGGGGCACCTTTCTTCACTCTCACTAGTTGTATTGCTGTCCATTACTGCTATGAATCTCCTGGTCACCCAAGTACTTTAACCCAGATGAGTGGGATGCACGTTTTCCATGTCAGTGGGGTTCGATGGGGCAATCATGATGGATGGGGGTTGAACTTAGTCCTAGCACTGGACTGTTGGCCTCCCTCGTCTGGATCTAGTAGTTTGTTGCTCGGTGGAGGGCCCTCCAGCTCTCCCGACAAGTGGATTGGTGTAAACTATTGCGGGGATGGCAGGCATCCGAGAGCGCATCTCCTTTCCTACATGAGGTGGGGGAGGAGCTGATGCCTTACTTACAGATTCTAGCATAGAATTGTTGGTCTGGGCCGCCTCAAAGATGCACATTGTTCTAGCAGTGTCTCTCTTCTGGTCTTTTTTGTCCTACGTATTTGGTCTGAATGTGTGTTCTCGTGTGTTCGATTATGTTAGTGTCAAAGGTTCCCCCTTCCAGCCAGGGAAACATGCTGGCCTTAGTGTGTGCGTGCCATTCATGGCAATACTTGCTGAGTTTTTTTATCTGAGTGGGATACCTAGTTTGCATGTGCTTTAGCAACAAATCCACGATAGCTCTGAACTTTTAGGGGACTGATATGCTCTAACTTCTCGGGATTAAATAATATTCAATCCTACTGTGATCGCTGGGGAAATAAATACACAGGGATTACTGGTTACAACTACTTCTACTAGCTTAATACTTATATAGATGTGTCAGAATAGAGAAAAAATGAAGGATCACAACTTGAAAGAAAGTGCAAATGTTCGTTCAATACAAGTGAATTCAGCAGAAACAGCAGATATGGAAAAATGATTGGAATAATTTGCAGTGCTTTCATAAGGACATTGAGCCATTAACTAAACGCTCAAGACAAGATGTGCAATTGCAACAATTTACTGCACCACAACATCAAGAATGCATCAATTGATAAGCACAATGAAGAAAGAGTGAAAAAAAATGACATAGAAAATATTGTGACTTTGTCAAAAAGTACCTCAGCCCACTCCTTACAGCATGCTACCCAAAGATGAGGGGTGGTTTTGCGCAGTACTCAGGACTAAGTGAGCCTGATAATCTGTCAATATTGGCTCCGAGATAAAGATAACAACAATTTATGTGGAAGCAAGGAACAACTTGACAACCACAGGCCCTCCTTGTTCAAGCTACACCTAATCTCCAAGGTCCAAATGTTCCCTAATGTCCGAATTACACACTATATTACACCCAGGACTTATGTGTACCATCTGTGATGCCTCATCCCTTTATCACACCCAGGGGACAAGCATACCATCTGTAACATGCCCATCGGTGCAAGAGACTAACAACCTTCACCTTGCCAACCATGCTGGTTATCGGAAAAAGGTGACCTCCACAGGATTGCCTCTGAGGCCACCTTGCAACTACTCAGTTCGGACATATAGAATATGCAAAATGTCAGATTTCTGTCAGAAGCAGGGTGCCAAGGTTACATTTGTTGTGCTTCTTCCTAGCTTGGCATATGCCTAATGTTGGAACTGAGGATAAGATGTAGTTTCTTATCCAATTGACGGTGGCATGACGACGGACCTCCATCAATCAACCGCAGCATCTGCTCACCTTCCTTGCTGCGCTGATGTGAATGTCAGAGCGGGGTCCTTTCCTTCGGCTGCAGGCACAAATCTCTCTTATCTGGCTCACCAAAATGTTGCTCGTATATGAACCTTGAAAAAACAAAGACAATGGGTGTTTGGCAAAACAGGAACAGTTGGTTTAATCAAACACAACGGTCGAGAGCACAGTTACAGAGTTGAAGTCTGAGGACTGTCTCAAAGTACAATCATTTGGAACTTCTTTATGTACATTTCTTGAAGCATCATAAAACAATTTATTGGTCCGATTTTGGGAATGGAATCTAGGCCTAGTCAGGAAGCCATAAATTACTTCCACCTGATGACAAAGGCAGGTACATCTCAACCTTGGGCAGACACAAGGGCCAGTGGGTAAAGAGTCCAGATGTCTGGCATGGGATGCACTTGACCACTGTGTGTGTTGTGTTTTGATTGGCTGGGTGTTCCCAACTTCATGTGCATCTAACTTTATGGTGTTTTGGAAACGCACGCCCCTCTGACTCTGTGCATTTTATTGAGACAAATCTCCCCCGATCATCGTGGTGTGACGGTTTATCTGTGGGCTAATCTGGGGTTTTCCTGTTCAGCCGTTTGTCCTGCTGTTTAAATGCCACCCCACCTGTGATCTGTAAATCAGTGGCCTCAGGCCTAGGTCGTAGGACTTGCCTGACCATGTACTTCTGACTCGGGTTGATGGAGAGGTCATATTGGGAGATTTTGACAACAGTGAATTGATACATCGACATTAAGCATTTACTAAAGCATTTAATCAAGGGGATTTTTCAACCATTGGCCTGATGAAGCTACATGGTGGACGCTGGATTACTCACACCCATTGCAATAACAGGATTAACTTAATAGACTCTTCCAAATATTTGGCGCCTACCTCTTGATGCATATAAATGTCTGGCGTGCAGAAAAAGAGGCCTAGCACACATCTCAGAAAGAGACTTTTCTCCCTTTAAAATGATGCTAAATTCACCCCCAAAGTCATGCTCCATCAAATGGTATAGGATGAAAATTAGTCCTAATGACTGTCAGCATTTGCTCAACTGGCATAAACCTGAACCTTCCTGCAAGACTAAATACTTCTCTTGTTATTGGGTGAAGCACTGACTTCTTGTTTGAATTAGATGCAAATATGATTCCCAGGTATGAGAAATTATCCACACATTCAAGTGGTGTCTCACTGATATAATTCTTTTGATGTTCATTGTGACTAATTCCATTGTTTAAAAGGTTTGATATAAGGTTCATCATTTGCTGTTTTAGAAATTAGGAGAGAATCATACCCCTATAATAGGTTTCACATTGATTTAAGTCTAAATGTGTCTGAGTACCCAGCCTAGACTAGGGTTCTCCAAAGTCTGTCATGGAGGGCTGGATCCATTCCAGATTTTTAGCATATCCCCATTTAGATGAATGTAGTTATCTTAAACATCTGGCATGGATCCGGCCCTCCAGGTTTGACTTTGGAGAACCCTGCTCTGGACGATTAATATAAAGATGAAAGGAGCCAGGACACAACTGTGACATACGTGCATCGTAAGTTTAAATGTTTCAGAGCACCCACCCTTTGACCACATCCCACTTTGCAGAACATGTTAGAATGCATGTACTTTAACAGTTCAATCACTTTGTGTTCTAATCCCATAGACTCTTTAATTAAGAACATTTTGGCCTATTAACATACTATAAAGGCATAGATAGATACATCCATGAAGAGGAGATGCAATGAGCCTCTTTAAGCCACTGTGGACTAGGCAATCAACAGCACAAATTATGGCATCAGTCTACAATTACTAGACCAGTTCTAAATCCACAATGAGCCTCAGGTAGGACACCCTTAAAAGGCACTAACCTCTGTTGCCACTTCACATGTACCCAAACCTTGACAAATTAAGAGACAATGAAATAGGCAAGTAACTGCACAGATCATACCCCTCCTGTTACCCTTTCTAAAAAATGGTACTATGATGGATTTTCACAATGAAATAGGCATTGCTGCTGAACTGTTATATTCAACATATTCATAAGCAAGGAGGCCCAAAGACTGATATTAAAATTAAAAAGTTCTTTCGAACTCCAACCGAGCCTGGGGACTTATTTGGCATGCTAAAATTACTGCATTTAATATCTATCTTTCAGAGGGAAAAACAAGAGGTTATAGAAGGACTAACAATGTTTTTTTTTTGTTTCAGTTGCTTTATACAGAGCACTTTGCAAGTGGCATACAGAACAGATACAACTGAATTTAATTTCAAGAATAAAGTTGTGGAGACATAGTGCACGTGATTAGGTGCTCATTCAGCCACTCAGCGAGATCTTGAAAAGGTGTTCCTATTCTTGGTGCACAGCAAGAGTGATTTTCAGATTTCAGGATGTAGACAAGACTTGCTTCGGATATCCTACTGACTTATAATCTGAATTTAACTGTTAAAGGGGCATAGAACTGGCACTACAGACCTCCTCTGTCGCTTGAGTATCTAAATCGAGATCATGCAGTTAGTCAGCCAGTTGTAGCATACAATGTTCAGACCAATAGGATCGTGTAAGCCACTTTGAGAAATGGGGTACAGAAGCAGAAATGATAAACAACTTTAAATATATCATGCAGGACTATCAGTTCCACCAAAGCGTGAAGGATCACAGTGGTCATGCTCAGGACTTTCCTGACATGTCCTTTGTAAACCAACCCTGGGAACACTCCATGAGTTCCCAGGCAGTGACTCTAAGGAACCAAGAGAATAATGCTGTTCCTCTACTTCAGACATTTCAGTGCTGCACGGTGATTGCATCGTGGCCACCATGTCAACATGCAAAACACTTAAATAAATAATTTCCATAATAAACAATTTGTGCTGGTCATCAAAATAGCAAAAAACACACCAGATCTTGACACAGCTCCATGTGCGTGGAAAGAAGAGTCTTTTGAACTGGGACAAGGGCTCCATTAAACTTAAACACTGAGAGCTTCACCTATAAATGTATTTGAAGAGTTTAACTTGGATATGACAATAGGCTTTTTTACAAGTGTACAACTGAGGTTTCAGATGAGGGCTGATTGGTCAGATGCAATAGTCAGTCTTCATCCTTCCTCAATAACTTCATAGCAATCAGAAGTAATCTGAGCAAATATTTTTGCTTGCCACTCGATACAGCTTCGATGGACACATCTGAGTTGAATTTAGTAAATCCACAGTGCCTCTATATGCTACATAAAGGCATTTAAACATCTTACACCTTGGTCAATTCAACATTATTCCTTTATCTCTCTCACGTGGCTCAACTGGGCCTGGAAACAGTCAATAACATCATTCTGAGAAATAAAAGCACATGGATTGAAATGTTTTTTGAGAGGAGTAATTAATTGTAGGAATCCTAAAATTCCCACTAGCTAATACTTTCTGCCTTAAAAAAATATGAAGCACTAATAACACACGTTTACTATTTCAAATTATCAGAGACCTGTGCTGGTAAACATGAAGAATAGTCCAAAACAAAAACATATTATAGAGTAGGCTTATATTTCCCTCCATAACAAGCATTGGCAACAACAATATTTCTGTCTTGTAACTGAAAATCTAGCAAGAGCTATTGTCTTTGCCGATGTGTACCTCTGTCAGGGGCTGTAACAACTGCCAGAGCACATCGAGATTCGGAGTGGGCAGAACTCGTGGAGTTTCACTCTGTGGAATTCTGCAGAGTTACATAAAAACTCAGCGAGTTTCCGTGGTGTTCTGGAAGTGGGTGGAATTTGGCATGTGGCTCTGCTCATGCTGCTTTTAGCGCTGGGAGCTTGTTTCATGCTGCCAAATCAAGGCGAACAGCAGCACAAGTTGTGCCAGAGGGCGCTGATTCTTTCTGCTGCTCAAGTAGATTTTCTATTCAAGCGGCAGCTTTCTCAGTGCAAACGGTCACGACTTCCAGCGAACATCTGCGTTGAGAAAATCTTGCCAGGTGGCGGTCTAGCACCTGAAAATCACACTAAGGGACACAAATTTGCGCTCAACAACTTAACATTGGTGAGCCACGTGTGAGAAAAAGCTCAGCACATGCAGCAGTTGGTGGACTTTTGACGGAAATCTGCTTTACAAGGGTAACACGGAGTGCAAAACTCCGAGAACGCCCCCAGCGGAGCGGAGTTATTTGCCAATCCATAATCGAGACCTAGCACGCCGACTTGCAGTCATTCTCATCAAGCCCAAGTTTGGGTCTGACTCCAGAGCCAATCTTTGAGGCATGCAAGAGTGCTTTTAGTAGTGTGTGACTGCTACTATGATTTGTGTGATTTTTCTGTTTGTAAAGCAAGGTTAGTAGTTTGCCCATCTGGTGAAGGATACTTGTGTTGCAGTGAGAATGATAGGAGAAACAGATTCTCTGCCACAAAATTCCACACTTGACCAAGGGACATACTCACATATGTACCAATGAGAGTCATGTTAAGGCACCAGATAAATAGATATAACACAGATTACACCGCCAAACACCAGTGCCATTGTCCACTGGAACTGAGGGGCTTTGACTCGAGGGGAAGCACAACAGTGATCAAAACAATACATAACACAACAGCCACTGGGTAAATTGCAGAGAGCAAACCAGGGAGGCTTATCGGTTTCAATGTTGCAACAAACACCACCCATTAAGCCACTCAGAGCACTACATTTCTTTTGGACATAGTGGTCAACTTAAAACCCAGAGTTCATCATGGTATTTTGCATCAGTCTTTCTATGGCTTGCAAACAGAGCATGATACAAAGCATTACAGGCGTTTTCTTTCTTTTCAGCACCAACTGGCACTGCAGGTATTAAGACTTTTGGTAGTACATCAGGCAGCTTTTGGGCAAAAGGACAGTAGGAGAGCTGGCATCTTATTGATTAGTGTGCTATATCAATGCACTTCCATTACATTGCAATCCATGTTGAAATGTGGAAACTGTTGGAGGAACACAGGACAACTAGAGGTTAGTGACCTCCAAATGAGACAGCTGAAGACCTTGTGTCCTTAGGTTACCTTACTATTTGACTTAACTATGCACCAATTACATCAGTAACCAATATCTCAGCCCCCTTCTCTCAGACTTCCTAGTGCTTGTAGACACTCATCCTATGCTACTGCACTCTACCTGGCGCCTTATGAATACTTCCACAGCAGCTTCTACCAACTCATAATGCTCCTTGGAGTGGCGGAGAGCAGCCTCAGACATACTCAGTAACAAACAACAGTGTCTCAAGGGTATTATTCACAGGTCAAGTGTATATGGCACAATAAATTGAGACGGATTAAATCCAAAGGGGGAGAAAACCAGGGAGACATTTTATTGTGAATGTAAATTGTATTTCAATCGACAGGCATGTTGGACATATTAAGCTTCATGTGTACAAGCACATGGGGCAGTAGTACTGCATTACAATGAATGGCATGTAACCAACAAAATACTATGCACAAGTGCTCGTGAAGTATAGTGACGGTGCAAGTGACACGTGATGTGGTATATACAGCGATGGTGGTGGGCACGACAAGAGACAAGTGGGATTTAAAGAAGTGCTTTAAATATTCAGGATCCCACGCAATTAATCATACATAAATACAAAATTTCAGATGAGTGGGGTATCCGTAAATAGGGGCGCCAGGAGTTCCGCTGTGGAAGTCGACGGCATTTCGGCCTGCAGAAGTGTTAGGCCATCATCAGGACCAGGTTACGTTTTTATTTTAAATTGCAGTGTCGAGATAAACGGGGGGATCTGTCCAAGAAGGTTGCTAGGAAGTTACTGATGAAACTTGGAAATTGACAGAGACGGTGTAAAGGGATTACTCTGGATGAGAAGGGCTGTTGTGCGTGTTGGTTGGTGACAGCAGCGTCAGCAGGAATGAATCGTCACGTCCGGCATAAGTCAGGGACAACAGCTATATATTACCTACTGGCGGTAGATAGTTATAGTTAGGACCTATTATCCATAGGAAAATCATAACATTCTATTCCCAATAACTTTGGCGCCGGTTGATGAATCTTCCGGTCAGCTCCTATCCTGAAAGTTTGGGGGTGATTCGTCATCAGGGGGCCGAGAAAAAAGGGGGGTCCCAAAACACGTTTTCCCCATGTTATTTCCCATAGGAAATTTTAGACATGGCCACATCCCGAACTGCTGAATGGAATTACACCAAATTTTGCAAAAAGGTAGCCCTTGGTTCAAAAAGCACCCTATTTTTTTTAAAAGGTGTAAATCCGTTCAGTAGTTCCTGAGAAATCGAAAAAATAGTGGTGAAAAAATCATTTTCCCATAGGAAACTTTAGACACAGTTATTGCAAAAACTGCTGAACGGAATTACACAAAATTTGGAAAAAGGGTAATGCTTGGCTCAGAAAGCGATATTTTAAAAAATGGTGTAAATCCGTTCAGTAGTTTTTGAGACATTAAGAAATAAAGATAGTGATATCTATGGCCACGGAGGATCCGCGCACCCTCCCGATCACGAGCTTTATTCTAATCGGCTGTCAACACTCCAAAACAGACTCATTCAGAGCAGCTGCATTACAGCGTGGGATATTGTTTAAAAGGAAGATGTGACCCGCAATGCCTCTTTCGACCGCTCAGCCTCTGATGAAGTGAAGCCACGAAACGCGTAAGGCTGCGGTCGTATGCTTTAATAAGGACTGAGAATTGATGACTTACATACCAAATAAAGCTTTTACGGGGAAAAGCGGAGCTGCGTTTGAGTGCTACTTACCTTGTCAGACACCCCACTGAGCCTTGAATATTTAAAGCGGCCGTCCTGCCGCTAAGCAAGCACCACCCCAGATACAAAGGGGGCCACGGAGTCTCATCCAGGGACTCTATAGTGGAACGCGCCTCCTGGATTAAGTATGACATTGCTTCTTGGGGCTCATGATGAGCTTTGTATCCAGCATTCATTCAAGAGGCATCCATCTGGGGAGAAATGGCGGACTACATCTCCCATGAGCACCACTTACAGACTCATTCAGAGCAGCTGCATTACAGCGTGGGATATTGTTTAAAAGGAAGATGTGACCCGCAATGCCTCTTTCGACCGCTCAGCCTCTGATGAAGTGAAGCCACGAAACGCGTAAGGCTGCGGTCGTATGCTTTAATAAGGACTGAGAATTGATGACTTACATACCAAATAAAGCTTTTACGGGGAAAAGCGGAGCTGCGTTTGAGTGCTACTTACCTTGTCGGACACCCCACTGAGCCTTGAATATTTAAAGCGGCCGTCCTGCCGCTAAGCAAGCACCACCCCAGATACAAAGGGGGCCACGGAGTCTCATCCAGGGAGTCTATAGTGGAACGCGCCTCCTGGATTAAGTATGACATTGCTTCTTGGGGCTCATGATGAGCTTTGTATCCAGCATTCATTCAAGAGGCATCCATCTGGGGAGAAATGGCGGACTACATCTCCCATGAGCACCACTTACAGACTCATTCAGAGCAGCTGCATTACAGCGTGGGATATTGTTTAAAAGGAAGATGTGACCCGCAATGCCTCTTTCGACCGCTCAGCCTCTGATGAAGTGAAGCCACGAAACGCGTAAGGCTGCGGTCGTATGCTTTAATAAGCACTAAGAATTGATGACTTACATACCAAATAAAGCTTTTACGGGGAAAAGCGGAGCTGCGTTTGAGTGCTACTTACCTTGTCGGACACCCCACTGAGCCTTGAATATTTAAAGCGGCCGTCCTGCCGCTAAGCAAGCACCACCCCAGATACAAACGGGGCCACGGAGTCTCATCCAGGGACTCTATAGTGGAACGCGCCTCCGGGATTAAGTATGACATTGCTTCTTGGGGCTCATGATGAGCTTTGTATCCAGCATTCATTCAAGAGGCATCCATCTGGGGAGAAATGGCAGACTACATCTCCCATGAGCACCACTTACAGACTCATTCAGAGCAGCTGCATTACAGCGTGGGATATTGTTTAAAAGGAAGATGTGACCCGCAATGCCTCTTTCGACCGCTCAGCCTCTGATGAAGTGAAGCCACGAAACGCATAAGGCTGCGGTCGTATGCTTTAATAAGGACTGAGAATTGATGACTTACATACCAAATAAAGCTTTTACGGGGAAAAGCGGAGCTGCGTTTGAGTGCTACTTACCTTGTCGGACACCCCACTGAGCCTTGAATATATATATATATATATATATATATATATATATATATATATATATATATATATATATATATATATATATATATATATATATATATATGTATATAGATAGATAGATAGATAGATAGATAGATAGATAGATAGATAGATAGATAGATAGATAGATAGATAGATAGATAGATAGATAGATAGATAGATAGATAGATAGATAGATAGATTAGATAGATATATATTTTTTACATATATTTTTTCAAGTATTACGGCCAGCCCATGGTTGTGGAATTGCACCGTCATGAAGAGATCGTGAGCTGCCTTGAGATACTGGAACCTCATAAAACGGCAGAATGACAAGCATGAAACAGCTCAACAAGGTCCGATTCTTCCCTAATTGCAATGGTTTGAAAGTGAGTCAGAACCCACTAGAGGGAGAAAATAAACGAGTGGGAACTCAAAGCTCCAGCATGCCTTTCCCTTAGCACCAGAGCTACGCACTTGAGCAAGCCCACCAGGGGGCGGGAAAATGCAAGTGAAAACAGCTGACTGTTCCTGCTCGAGAATTCTGCCTCACTTCTGTGCCAGCCCGTGAACAAGAAGCAATGTGGCTTCGAAACGCGTCGGGCTTTTGAGAGGGATTAATGAAATGCTGACCTGCTGCTAATAAAGGACGCTGTCACAATACACAGAAGTCCGGCCTGTCATTGAGTGCATTCCAAACAAGTGGCAACTCTTTTATATATATATATATATATATATATATATATATATATATATATATATATATATATATATATATTACCTACTGGCGGTCGCCAGTAGGTAGTTATAGTTAGGACCACGTTTCCATAGGAAATCCGCAACATTCTATTTTGAATAACTTTGGCGCCGGTCGACGAATCCTTGCGAATTTTTCAAAATAGGTGGGGCGCTACGCTCCGCTCCTACCCTGAAAGTCTCGGGGGGATTCGTGAAGCGGGGGCTGAGATAAAAGGGGGGTCCCAAAACGCGTTTTTCCCATGCATTTTTCCATAGGACCTTTAGACACAGCTACAGCCCGAACGGCTGAACAGAATTACTTGAAATTTGGCAGAGAGGTAGTCCTCAGGTCAAGGAAGTGCCTTTTGTAGGTTTGGTGTAAATCTGTTCAGTAGATTCTGAGAAAATAGCCTTTAAATCAATATATATATCTGAGCCAGCTTACGGTGCGCTTACTGTGCGCTTACCGTACGCGTACCGTACGCGTACGGTGGCGTGCGCGAGCGCGATTTTTATTGGCTCTTAGCTCTTAGTAAACATTCGAATCGGTCGAAACCCGGAAGCGGCGGCCGCCATTTTCTCTCTCGCTCCCTGAGTTGGGCAGCAAAAACGAACCCCAAAAATGTGTAAAGAGGCAGTTTCATGAGATCCTAACCACCCAGCATTGATACAGGGGTCCCCAAACCATCCCCAAGGCCAAAAAAAAAATTTTTTTGTTTTTTCGGAAAATCGCCGATTACGCTTACCGTACGCGTACGGTAAAAATTTATAAAAAAAAAATTATCTACATTCTCCCCTCCCCGTGTGCAAATGGTGCCCGAAGGGCAACATTTGTGCATGGCATTTTACAGCTATGAATTTAACAAAGAATAAATTTCACAAAGATGCGCATAATATGTCCCCCATGTGCGCACGGTGCGCGAAGCGCATCGTGCGTACATGGCCCATCCCGCTTAACGTGGGCACGCGGTGCGCGCAGCGCACCACGTGACCACTGTGCGTGCACGGCACTAACTGCGTAAAGTGGGCGCGTGGTGCGCGAAGCGCACCGCGTGCTCACTGTGCGCACACGGTGCGCGAAGCGCACCGTGCGCGCACGGAATGAACTGCGTTAACTGGGCGCGCACGCCACGAATGGCGTAAAGTAACTTAGCATTTAAAAAAACGTAGAAATTCACTGAAAAAACCATAGGTTTCACACACGTTATAGTTAGGAATTAGCATTAAAAAAACCTTGCAAATTCACTGAAAAAACCATAGGTTTCACACATGTTATAGTTAGCTGTACATTTCACTCGTAAAAAACCAATGAAATTCCCGCGTTATAGTTAGTGCAGGCAACTATAACTCACGCGACCGCAATCTTCTGCTGATGACATATGTGTCTTTATGAAAAAAAAATATTTGTAATATATGTATAGCTAAAATTTAATGGAAGAAGACATGGGCAAATAAGTGTCGAAATACAGTATTAGCATCAGCAGAGGATTGCGGTCGCGTGAGTTATAGTTGCCTGCACTAACTATAACGCGGGAATTTCATTGGTTTTTTACGAGTGAAATGTACAGCTAACTATAACATGTGTGAAACCTATGGTTTTTTCAGTGAATATATATATATATATATATATACATATACATATATATATATATATATTCACTGAAAAAACCATAGGTTTCACACATGTTATAGTTAGCGGAAATTTTACTGATAAAAAACCAGTGAAATTCCCCCGTTATAGTTAGTGTAGGCAACTATAACTCACGCGACCGCAATCCTCTGCTGATGCTAATACTGTATTTAGACACTTATTTGCCCATGTCTTCTTCCATACATTTTTAGCTATACATATATTTCAAATATTTTTTTTTCATAAAGACACATATGTCATCAGCAGAAGATTGCGGTCGCGTGAGTTATAGTTGCCTACACTAACTATAACGGGGGAATTTCACTGGTTTTTTATCAGTAAAATTTCCGCTAACTATAACATGTGTGAAACCTATGGTTTTTTCAGTGAATTTGCAAGGTTTTTTAAATGCTAATTCCTAACTATAACGTGTGTGAAACCTATGGTTTTTTACAGTGAATTTGTACGGTTTTTTAAATGCTAAGTTACTTTACGCCATTCGTGGCGTGCGCGCCCACTTAACGCAGTTAGTTCCGTGCGCGCACGGTGCGCTTCGCGCACCGTGCGCGCACAGTAAGCACGCGGTGCGCTTCGCGCACCGCGCGCCCACTTTACGCAGTTAGTGCCGTGCACGCACGGTGGGCACGCGGTGCGCTACGCGCACCGCGTGCCCACGTTACGCTAGATGGGCTATGTACGCACGATGCGCTTCGCGCACCGTGCGCACATGGAGGACACATGATGCACTTCGTTTTGAAAGGTAATATTTTAATTTTTCGTAATTTTTATAAGTGGGGTGGAGAGAGTGTTGTTAATTTTTTCTTTTATTATTTTTGTTTAAAATATTGTGGTTTTTCACACCTCTAATAATCCCTGCACATTTGGTGGCCTGCGGCCACCAAAAGCACAGGGGGTGGGGTGAGTGTGGATAGTGGTTTTTTTTTACATTTTTTACCGTACGCGTACGGTAAGCGTAATCGGCGAAATTAGCGAAAAAATAAAAATTGCATTTTTGGCCTTGGGGGGTCTTTGGGGACTCCCTCAACATGGCTATGTGTGTGGGAGCTGTCTAAACAGCCCCTTTACATGTTTATTGGTTTTATTTAACAACCTAGCTCTCAGTGCGAGAGAGAAAATGGCGGCCGCCGCTTCCTGGTTTCGGCTGTTTGGAATGTTTACTAAGATCTAAGAGCCAATCAGAATCGCGCTCGCGCACGCCACCGTACGCGTACGGTAAGCTTACGGTAAGCGTACCGTAAGCTGGCTCAGATATATATATTGATTTAAAGGCTATTTTCTCAGAATCTACGGAACAGATTTACACCAAACCTACAAAAGGCACTTCCTTGACCTGAGGACTACCTCTCTGCCAAATTTCTAGTAATTCTGTTCAGCCGTTCGGGCTGTAGCCCTGTCTAAAGGTCCTATGGAAAAATGCATGGGAAAAACGCGTTTTGGGACCCCCCTTTTATCTCAGCCCCCGCTTGACGAATCCCCCCGAGACGTTCAGGGTAGGAGCGGAGCGTAGCGCCCCACCTATTTTGAGAAATTCGCGAGGATTCGTCGACCGGCGCCAAAGTTATTCAAAATAGAATGTTGCGGATTTCCTATGGAAAAGGGGTCCTAACTATAACTACCTACTGGCGACCGCCAGTAGGTAATATATATATATATATATATATATATATATATATATATATATATTGACAGATAGATAGATAGATAGATAGATATATTAGATAGATAGATATTTTTTTACATATATATATAGATACACAAATATATTACATTACAAAATATATGAATTAATATAATCAATAAATAAAATCTAAAACATGAAAAACCCCACAAAACATATTTACTATAGCTACTATAGACATTAACAAACAATTAAAAATTAAAAGAATAATATAAGAAATAAATACATTGTAATTGTATTTATATAACACTTACTACCCCAAATGAGGCATCAAACCACTTTTCGGTGAGTAGCATGATACTCCAGTGCAAAAAAAGTATTAGTGGTGAATTAGTATAGGGAAATATGATTTTGGAGCGGTGGACATGGAAGTCTGTTAGTTGGATTGGAAAGGATAATGGGGTGATAGAAGGGGAAAGAGGGTAGAAAATGCTCATTGGTAGATCATAGTAGTAGGAGGGGGATTGGGATGAGTAAAAGAGAGATGGAGGAGGGAAGAGTCTCTGGAAATGGATTAGGAGATCATAGTAGTAAAACGGGTTTTCAGCTGAGTCTAAGGAGGGATACAAGAAGAGAGAATTCAGAGAGGGTTGCTTGGGAGATCATAGTAGCAAAATTAGGTTTGGGGTGATCCAAGGAGGAATAGAGGAGGGAAGAGTGCAGAAAGGGTTATTCTGGAGATCATAGTAGCACAATGAGGGTTGGGATGAGTCAGTGTGGAGGGAGAGTATATATAGAGAGAGATGTATAGTGTGAAACACAGGGTAGTGCACTGGAGAGACTCAAATTGTTTGTTTTTTACGGTAGGAGTAAAGTGATAAATGTATAGATACATAAGTACATAGAGGGTATACATGTATAAAGAAGGTAATATAGCAAGTTTTAAGTTGTATTTAATACATTCAGACTTTACAGTGTTGCTTTACTTTAAGCAAATTTATTAGTGTGTTTTTTAACTTTAACTTTTTTTTTTTCAATATTTCAATAGTGAAGCAATTGTAAATAAATAGTTATACTAAGATTTACAATTTTTGATAGATAAATAACCATAAGCATCTAATCAAATAACTTATATGAAAACTATGTAGTGACCTATGTACATGTTAAGCAGAGAATAATATATTTTAACTATAAGTATTATGTACATTTGTTAAGCAGACCTAAAAGAATATCTATACATTAAAAAAATATATATTATACATATTAATGAAATACACGTAACTAGAAACATACATATAATCAAATTAGGAAGCTGATTATGATGGTGGGCGCCCTCCCGCCACCCTATCAGAAAACGGCACTGCCCTACAGGGTGTCGGCGTTCCCGACATAGGCATTACAATGTGACCAGCACCATGGCAGTCGCAATGCCTGTATTTTGTATTGGGGTAGGTGCTGTTGGCTTCAGCACTGTCGCAAGACAAAAAGGGGACACTGCACATATCCCTGCACTACGTGGCAGGCACCATGCGGTGCCTGCCACATGAAGCAGGGATATGTATGGGGCACTATAGGTGCCCCCCAGTGCCCACAGCTTAGGGTCTAGGGTCAAGGGGGCCCGCTACTGTCCCCCAGAGACCCATTCCGCCAGCCTTTTCATGGCAGGTTAACCGCCATGAAAAAGCCGGTGGAAATGGACATTGTAATCCTTATGGCAGTGTCTGGCAGGCACCGTGACCATGGTAGGGACTACAACCCCCTCCGCCGCACTGGCGGGCTCAAGGAGCCCGTCAGATGCATGTTTGTCGGTCTTTCTGACCGCCATCCGGGCAGGGAAAATGGTCCCGATGGCAGTGAGACCACCACCCACAGCTTGTCTGTGGCAGTCTCACCGCCATCATAATCAGGCATATAATGTTAATATACACAGGGATATGCTGTAGATTTGTGTTTGAGTATGGTGGTTATGTTGGGAAGAACCAACTCATGAGTAGTCTTCTGTAGATAAGATAGCAATCCGTTGGGGGTAATGACTTCCGACACTTGGCTGTCTGAACACAGAAGGATGTGCCACATATGGCTTTTGTCTTGTATGGTGGGATTCTGAGGCGAGGTGACAATCTGGACCAGAGGTTCCTTTGTTGAGTGTATTTGGTGATTTTATTCATGATAAAAAGAGGTCCTGTTCCACGTATTACTTTAAGGGTGATACAAAACAGCTTGAATGGGAATCTTCTGGCAACTGGTAAACAATGTAGGGCCCTCAAGGCAGGGGGAATATGGGCTAGTGGCTTTACATGCAGGCACAGTCTGGAAGCAGAGTTCTGAATCCATTGTAGTCTTTACATAGTTGATAAAGATGATCCGTGGTAGAGGCCGTTGGCCTACTTAAGTGTAGACAGTACAAGAGAGATAGTAGCCTGGCCCTTGTGTAAAAATCCCAGATGAGGAAAGATGCGTCATGAAGTTTTCATAGCAATGAAGCTTGATCTTGCTAATTTGTCCACCTGGGCATTCATTGATAGCTTGGAGTCTATGGTAATTCCATATAATACTATAAAATCTAATTAACCAATATTAGAAAACATATTGCAGTTCCTACTCCACTTAGCGCAACAGCAAGGAATGTGTTGGACTTCAGAGGGGTTAAATGTATTATTCTCCCTCTAAACAGCACAACAGTAGGGAACGTGTTGGACTTTGGAGGGGTTGGATATAATATACCCACTTCAAACAGTACAACATAGGGAAAGTTTTGGACTTCAGAGGCGTTACATTTACTAATCCTCTCGAGTCAGCGCAAGAGTAGGGAAATCGTTGGACTTTGGAGTTGTTATATTTACTATTCCTACTCCAGAGAGTACAACAGTAAGGAAAGTGTTGCACTTCGGGGGGTTTAAATTTACTATTTCCACTCCAGTCCAAGCAGCAGTAGGGAAAGTACTATTAATTGACATAATATATAGATATATATATTAAAAAAATAAAAACATGAAAACAAATAAATATATAAATAAAAAGAAAGAAAGGAAAAATCTAATCCATATAATAAATTCAACTTCTCTAACTACCAGAAAGAAAGTGTAAATCATTAGTAATGTATTTATTTAACTAAATTAAAAAAATATCAAATAAAATCATAGCACAAACAAACTTTCAGACTTAGCATACATGAATCAGAAATGTTATGTTATGTTATGTTACGAAATTTTCTATAGAGCGTGAATCACCCGGGGGCATCTTGGCGCTTGCTTTGATCGTTTCTGAGGACAGAAACAGACAGGGGGAGGAGGAGATTCCACGTTATCAATTACGGAGCAAGGAATAAAAAGGTTTTCAGTTTTTTCTTAAATACAGCAAAGGAAGGACATTTCCGGATGGTGATTGGAAGCAAATTCCAGTACCGTGGCGCAAGGCAAGAAAACGACTTAGCCCCTGCGCGGGCCCGCCGAATTCTAGGAGTTTCCAGCAATTCCATGGCGTTGGAACGTAGATTTAAGTTCGAGGTCTTCTTGATTAATTTATTAGCCAGGTATTTAGGGCCCAGGCCGTTTAGGGCCTTGTACGTGAGACAACAGGTCTTGAATTGGGACCGTTTCCTAATGGGAAGCCAATGTAGTTCAGCTAAGATGGGGGCTGAGGGTGCGCCGGCCGGGCGATGAAGGATCATTCGGGCCGCCGTATTCTGGATGACTTGCAATTTCCTTAGCAGGGAAGAGCCGAGTTCGGCCAGCAGTGCGTTGCCGTAATCGAGGCGGCATATCACCATAGCCTGTACTAACGTTTTTCGGTGCTTGGTGGGAAGATACGGAAGCAGCTTTCTCAACAACCGCAGGCTGTAGAAGCAGGAGCTAGTAATAGTGGCGATATGGTCTTTCATGGAAAGTGTTTTGTCGAGTGTGAAACCCAGGTTCTTCACGCTTTCCTTCGGGATCGGGGCCATGCCCAGATCCTTAGGCCACCATTCTGTAGACCAGGAGAGGGGGGCTTTGCCTACTAGCAGGATCTCCGTCTTACTAGGGTTCAGCTGAAGGAGATACTCTGTCATCCATTTAGCGATGGCAGACATTCCTGCTGCGAAACGTAGGTTTTCATCCGGTGTATTAGGGTTGATTTTAAAAATAAGTTGGGTATCGTCCGCTTATGAAATAATTTCAAATCCACAGGATTCAGCAACTTTAGCTAGTGGAGACATATAGAGATTGAGCAGAGTGGGACTTAGGCACGACCCCTGAGGGACCCCCTTATCCAGCCCATGTTTGCTTGACCTGAATGGCCCTAGCATGGTAGTTTGGTTTCTTTCTACCAGGAAGTTTTGGAGCCATTTCAAAGCTTGTTCTTGAATGCCACAGTGTCTCAGTCTTTCTATCAGCTTGTAATGCGATACCGTGTCGAATGCCGCGGAGAGATCTAAGAGCACCAGAATGGCTGATCCTCCCGCATCCATTTCTAGCCTCAAGGAATCTGTAACCGCAAGAATTGCGGTTTCGGTGCTGAAGCCCGGTCTGAAACCGGATTGCGAAGGGTCTAGATGTTCATTCACTTCAAGATAATGGCTCAACTGTTTGTTTATGGCTGCTTCTAAGGATTTTGCCAGCAGCGGGAGTAGAGATACAGGTCGGTAGTTTGCGAACATAAGAGGGTCTGCTGAGGGTTTTTTCAATAGAGGGCGTACGAAAGCTTCCTTCCAACTTGGAGGGATAGTGCCTGATTCTATGGAGCTATTGAAAATCACTCTGACTTCCGAAGCACAACATGGTGCAATAAGGGCCATGACCCTAGGAGGGCAAAGATCATCGGGTGAACCAGACTTCGCCGATGCCAGAAGGGAGTGTACTTCTGAGTCTGTTAATGGTGTAAATTGGCTGAGCCAAGTCGTAGGCTGAGGATCTGGTTCAGTATGGCTTGTAGAAGGAGGGTTGGTGTGGGATTGTGTGGGGACAAAATTGGCGTAGATCAGGTTAATTTTTTCCACAAAATAAGTTGCTAGCGAGTCACATAGGGATTGTGACTCGATTTGAGGCAATTTACACGCCTGAGAATTGATGAAGTCTTTGACAATTGTAAACAGGGTTTTTGCGGAATTGGACGCAAGGTCAATTTGTTTTAAAATAAATGCTTTTCTGGCTGATTTTATGTTTTGGTGGTAATTTGCCAGAGAGAGTTTGTACATCCTGCGGTCTGAAGGAGAGTGACTCGTTCGCCAGGCCCTCTCCAAGCCTTTGCACCTCGATTTTTCTATCCTAAGTTCTTCAGTGTACCAAGGGGCAGATTTTCGTTGTTTGGCAGGGCTGAACTTTTTTTATAGGAATTAGTGTGTCAAATACTGTGGTGAGTCTGGTTAAAAAAGATTCCAACAGCTCTGACGTGTCTGCGTCTGGAGTAGGGGAGGCCGGGGGTAGGGCGTTGTAGGCGGCTGTAAAGGCTTCTAGCGATAAGTTATTCCATGGTCTTCGACCTTGAGAAGAGCGAGGCTCTGGTTTCATCGGATTGGTGGGACTCTGTTGTCGAAGGGTGAAAGGGACCAAAAAATGGTCAGACCATGTTAGGGGGAGAGGGGGTAAAGCAGAGAGTCCCGCCACAGAAGAGAAGATCAGATCAAGAGCGTGCCCTTCTCTATGTGTGGGGGCGTTTGAGAGGAGGGAGAGGCCAATTTGTTTTAGACTTGTTAGAAGATTGTCGGTATCTGGGTTATCTGAGGCCTCTCCATGAAAGTTGAAATCTCCGAGCAGGATAAAATTACTAGCTGCTAATGTGTGAAGCGCGATCAATTCTATTAGTTCATTTACGAAGTTGGTCCTAGGGCCTGGAGGGCGATAGATCAGAGCTCCATTCCAGGTTTCCACAGGAGAAAGGCTCAGCTTGAAAAAGCCGGCTTCAAGTGTGGGGGAAAGATGGGTGGCTGGCTGTCCACTGGACTTGTAAGTGTTCTTTAAACCCGATTGCGATTCCTCCCCCCTTTTTCCCTTTTTCATCTAGATGGATAAACTTATAACCTTCTGGGATCGCTAAACTAATGTGAGGGTGATTAGATGGATTCAGCCAGGTTTCCGTGAGGAAACACAGGTTGAAATGGTAAGCCAATTACAAATTTAACAATATACATAATTAATTATCAATTTATAATTGGCACATACATTTCAATCATAAATATATATATATTCTTCCCAACCAACTCATTTTAAAAAGTAAAGCACAACATTGAAAAATAAATGTGAAATACGTATATAAATAGTAAAATCGATAGAAAAATAAATTAAACAGTAGAGACGTTATGTAGGTAATAATAACTTAATTAATTTACATAGTTAATAATAAAATAATGTCAAAAGCAACATTGCATTTAAATACATTTAATTTTTATATAACTTCCCACCATACACTCCTACAAACCTAGCAGCCCCCACCTAAAATATAACTGAAATAAATCAGTATTAAACAATTTACATAATTAATAATCAATGAAATACCTAACAGTGAATAATTAATTGTTAATTAATTATTACTTAATTAACTTCCTCCATACCCCTAAAAACCCTGTATCTCACACTTGAGATAGAATTAAAATACATCTAGATTAAACAATTCACAAAATTAATAATCAATTACCAAATTATTTAAACAACTATTAATTGTTAGTTCATTAGTACTTCAATAACACCCCACCCTTTCATCCTACAAACTCAACAACCCGCTATGACAGAAAAAATTATTATTAAGGGAGAGGATGTGGCATGGCCAGAGCTGCTGACTCGGGATTTGGGGATCCGGATTCGAAGCTCAGCGTCAGCTCAACATCCTGTGATTCTGGTCAAATCACTTAATCCTCCCGGGTTCATGGACAGCACCTGGATGGCCTCACGGGTGATAAGCTGCACAATATAAATCTATAAAGAATTTTTTAATTACATTTTCAATTGAATAAAGACATCTTTATCAATTGTTTCAATAAATCCTATTTTGTCTTCCAAAAGTAGATCATATAAGATTGGCATGTAACAAGACCACGCAGTAAAATCATGATAAAATATGCAACATTAAAAAGCACTTTAAAAAAAAAAAAAATATATATATATATATATACAAACCAAATTTGTTCGCGGGGAGCATGGACAACATCCGGGCGCTCAGGGCGCTGGGGGCGAACAAACTCCATTTAGATTCACAACACCTCCAATTCGCAAGAAAAGAAGTGCGCCCGGCAAGACTTCAGGATTTTACTGGCACTCTTTATTCAACAGAAAACAGCCTTGTTCAAAGTCCTAACGCATTTCAACTACGTGAGTAGTCTTGATCACAGGTGAGCTGCTTGCAGGGATTTTGTGGCGTGATTTAATTAATACCCCCTCTCGGACCACACCCTCTCTTCGTGTGATCCTTAATAATACAATTCCCAAAATGCACTTCAAATGTAAAAGTCTCCAGTTCATTTTGCATTTTTCTGTTAATCACTTTCCCATTATGTTTTCATTTCAGGGTGTTTTCACAGTGCAAAGATTAAAATAATGAGTTCATTTAAAGTTGTAATCTTTGCTCGTGTTTATGGCTGCAATGAAAATTCTCAGTATTCGATGGTACCTGCATGCCTGAAGTCCGTACGTGAAGAACACTTGTGCTTCACCTTCCCACGCCTCACAGTGTTTGCCAAAAATAACTTGCTGGAATACTCCGTGCTTCTCACTTTGGAACCATGCGGGCGGGTCCTGTTCCTTTTACATACATCCAAACCAAATTTGTTCGCAGGGAGCATGGACAACTTCCGGGCGGTCAGGGCGCTGGGGGCGAACAACCTCCATTTAACTCCACAAAACCTGGATGGCCTCATGGGTGATAAGCTGCACAATATAAATCTATAAAGAATTTTTTTAATTACATTGACAATTGAATAAAGACATTTTTATCAAATGTTTAAATAAATCCTATTTTGTCTTCCAAAAGTAGATCATATAAGATTGGCATGTAACAAGACCACGCAATAAAATCATGATAAAATATGCAATATTAAAAAGCACTTAAAAAAATATATAATATATATATATATATATATATATATATATATATATATATATATATATATATATATATATATATATATATATATATATATATACAAAAAAATCTACAATGCGGTACATTTAAAAAATGTAATCTTGGAAGAATCAATAGTGCATTAAGCAGATTTCAACAACATGTTGGAAAACCAAAACATAAAGTGCAGGTGCGCTTAGTATAACCACATTTAAAACAGCATTCTCCTCCCGTAGACTAATATACAGCATAGCTAGTGTAATGGTCATTGAGTTGCTTTAGTAAAAGTAAAGCAACTTTGCACTTAGAAAAATGGTACGTACCTAGCAGTGGCAATAAAAATCTCCTTATAAAAGGTAGGTAATAATTACAGAAGAAAACAAAGTGCAACAGGGAATGGCTTGATTGTTCATAGCATGGGCAGACACCTGTTTCTGCAGTACAGTTTTGCACTAGTGGAAAGCATAGCAACCAGCAAATCGAGCCCAGCCTAAATGTAGTCAATAATGTTAGCTCATACACATTTATCACATAAATTAAATAGGGAATGCTTTGGGTGAAATCTGAATTATGCAGTAGTCTCTCACCATAGGTTTTGCCGCCTCCACAGCCTCCCTAGATTCTTGCCTGTGCTTATTTAAACTGTCCTGCACCCAATGTTTATCTTTTTTCATAATAAACTCAAGATTCTCAAACAAATGCATGCATCCCAGAGCTGAAATGGAGTCTTTAATGTATTTTAACCATTGAATGGTCAGGCCATGACTACTAGAAAGGCAGTCCTTGATGACAGCCATTTGCTCTTGGCTAACTTATTTGCCCAGATTGAACGCCAGAGGACTATAGGGGAAGCATTAATGGTATCTTGCAAATACGCCAAACCTAATTCCTGGTGCGAAGGGAAATGTGGTGTTGAGGGAAGGACCCCCAACAGCCATCGGCAAAATCTATTCACCCTCAAATACCCATACCATATGCTACAGTTGGCAGACATTTCCAATTATAAATCTCTAGCATCAGGGCAACCAGTTTTCTGCCAATGTAAGTAGCAAGGGAAAAGGAGTTACACAACACTCGGGTGAAGCGAATCATTCTGCTTCATAGGCAGGGTGACCAAGTACACACATCATAGAAGTCCAGGCCGAGGTATGGGAGGGAGGTCACCCATTCCATTATTCTGCCACCTATATTTAAGGTGCAGGTTTTTGTATTTCTGGAGCCCCACACCATTGTAAATGTGTTTGTAAAGTTGGTCTCAAGTTCCAGGCCCTTCATTAATAACACAAATCTTGAAAATAAGGTTTTGAGACCATTACCGGTTCTAGCAAGAAGGACTGCATCATCCATGTATAATAACACAGGCACACCCTTCTCCCCAGCATGCAGAACGTCAGCCCCAGCAAATACCAATCTTCTTTCCAGAATATTGATATAGAGTAAAATGAGGATGGGGGTGAGAATGCAGCCCTGGTGAACCCCAGCATCCCCCAATCTTATGGCCTGCAAAAGTTCCTGGTGTAAAAGACTTAATAAAAAGACCAACCCTGCATCAAGACCTGTATGGGTCAAGAGCGACAACATCCGGACCTGGTGTCTTCTTGCAGCAAGTATTAAGAATAGCTTTAAGTACCTCTTCCTCCCTTATGAAAGATTGACACAGGAGGGACTAACCATCTGCTCTTCATCAGTTGTCCCACTACTAGGCGAGTTAACAGAGGAGAAGTGCGCTAACCAGGCTGCCGATGTTTTATGGACAGTAACTTTGTTGGGGGACATTGATGTAGATAAGACTGACCAGGACTACTGCCAATAGGCTTGAGGATCGTTTTGCTGACAAGCACCAGTGATAGCCTCCCATTTCTCATCCTTTACGGCCAACTTCCTTTTCTTTAAAGCCAGGTAATAAACCATTCCACTAGCTGCAGTTGCACACTGGTCTATGGGAGACTGTTTTAACATCCTGCACAAATGTTCATTTGCATCTCTACAGTCTTTATCAAACCAGGGTTTGTTATTGGTAGGGGCCCGAGCTATGGGTCTAGACAACAACCCTTTAATCCATGTTAAAAGTGCAGCAAATCGTTTAGTATAGTACTGAGATATTGACCTTACAGTTTGCAAGAATTACCAGTACCGTACCATGACTGGCGGCCTGGGTCAATGCAAGCTTCATATTAGCGGAGTGCCATACATCTCTGCACCCTGCATCCTTGGTAGTTAATACTTGACATATCCTTGGCTTCGCATGTTGACGCTTTAAGAGGTGGGCACAATCTGCACTGCACTGGTGTTGTGGTCGCTAAATACCAAAGCGAGGACCTCACTTCCATTAATCAGAGGAGACAAGCTCCGGTAAGTGAAGACATGATGTATTGTTGTCCCAAACCCCCTCCCAGCAAACGTTGGGATAACTGAGCTGGACGAATTTCGAGCCACATTTACTGAGTTGCAGTCAGTCAACGAGGGAAACAAGGCATGGACCCTGACATTTATAGCTTTAAAATCAATTTCAAAATAGAGGGGATCGAAGGTTGTTGGAGCTAGAGGGGACAAAACCCAACTAAGCATTAAAATCGCCTGCCAAAGGCAAATTAAACGGACTTTCGGCCAGTGCCTCCTATTTAGCTAAAGTCAATCAGAGAAAACAGACCTTGAAAATTAGAGCTACCCTTACTTGAAATGTTATTGTTTATAAAAATTCACCATGTTATGTTATGTTATGTTATTAAAAATTTATAAAGCGCACGTACGCCCGAGGGCTTCTTGGCGCTGGAAAGATAAAAAACATAACAAAGGGTGAGTCTACCGGAAGCGTTATTTCAAGTAAGCTTTTGTGAAGAGGTGAGTCTTGAATGCCTTTCTGAAGGCAAGGAGGTCTTTACTCTGTCTGAGGGCTAGTGGCAGAGAATTCCATAGGGTAGCTGCTAGGAAATGGAAGCTGCTGCCGCCTTGTCGTTTTTTCTTAAAGCGAGGTACTTCAAGAAGGTCTTTGTGGGCAGATCTTAGGTTCCGTGAGGGAACATATCTTCCGATCAGCTGTCTGATGAATAGAGGTCCCTTGCCTTGCAGAGCCTTAAAGATGATGCACCCGGCTTTGAATTCGGCTCTTTGAGCCACGGGTAGCCAGTGCAGGCTCTCTAGGCCTGGTTTAATCGATTCCCATTTGGGTACTTTGCAGATCAGCCTAGCGGCCTGATTCTGCAAGTACTGCAGTCTTCTGAGTTGTCCTACGGGTAGGCCTAGGTATAGGCTGTTTGAGAAGTCGATGTGGGAGAGGACTAGGGCCATGACAACCTGAATTAAGGCGGAGGGAGTGAGGAAATGGGCGATTTTCCTAATTTTCCTCAATTGGAAAAATCCAGAAGAAACCACGGTTCCAATTTGAGATTTTAGCGAGAGGTCCTCATTGATGGTTATCCCCAGACTTTTTACAGTCAGAGATTTCTTAGGGGGGAGGCCCATGTCAGTCGGCCAGAAGTTAGGGCTCCAACTGATTTCGCTCTTGCCGGGCAGGATCAACTCAGTTTTCCCTGGGTTTAATTTAAGGTGATTTGAGGACATCCAGCTCTGGATTAGAGTCATAGTGGCTTGGAAGTCCTCCACCGCATTTGGGGAGTTGAGAACAAAAACGAGCTGCAAGTCATCTGCATAGATATATACAGTGACTTTGTGCATTCTCAGGGCAAAAAGAAGGGGTCGCATGTACAAATTGAATAACAAGGGGGATAATGAAGAGCCTTGGGGCACCCCACAGAAAGACTTGACTTTGGCGGCAGAAAAGGAGCCTAAGCGGACAGACTGAGTACGTTCGGAGATGAACGATTTCAACCAGGCTAGGGCAGAGTCTCTGAGACCCGCCTGTTCGACACGGTTGACCAGAATGGAATAGTCAACCGTGTCGAATGCAGCGGACAAGTCAAGAAGTACTAGGGCTTGATGAAGGTTGTTGTCAGCGTTGGACCTCAAGGTGTTCTGGACGGCCAATATTACTGCCTCAGTGGAGTGACCAGGCCGGAAACCTGCTTGGTTGGGTTGGAGATATTCCGTTTCCTCCACGAAATTAGAGAGGCAGTTGGTAACATGCGCCTCCAGCATTTTCGATAGGAAGGGCAGCAAGGATATGGGCCGATAATTCGTGAGGTCCAGCGGGTCGATACCAGGTTTCTTGGTGAGGGGAATCAATAAGGCCTGCTTGAAGCTGCTAGGCACTGTCCCTGAAATGAGAGAGTCGTTGAGCAAGGGTATCATGCTGTTGGGCATAGCTCGACCAATTTCTTTCATGATTTGGGGGGGGCAGACATCCATAGGGGAGCCTGATTTGACTCTGGACAGTAGTGCCAAGAAAGTTTTCAAATCGATAAGGGGAAAAGAATGTAAAGTTGAGGGATTGAGATAGATGTCATCCACTGGGGCGCAAGCTGGAAGTGTGGAAATGTTCTGCTTAATCATTGAGATCTTATCGCGGAAAAAGTCGTTCAGGGAATTGCATAGCGCTTGTGTGGGAACTACCGGAGGGGAAGTTCTATCGTCATTGCAAAGGTCGTTCACTATCCTGAAAATTTCTTTTGACTTATTGGTGGAGTTTAGGATTTTGGATGAGTAATAGGTTGTTTTATGGTTTTGTAGAGTTTTTTGGTATGTCTTCCTGGCTGAGCAGTATGTGGCCTTGGCCAGTGGGCAGTACTGGGAGCGCCAGGTTCTTTCCTTTTGCCTCACTTCCAGTTTCAGTTTTTTTAGTTCAGGTGTAAACCATTTGTGTGCGTCCGGACTCCTAGAGCTGCTGAGATGCGTAGGAGGAGCATAGATGTTAATCGCTGCAGTAAGCCATTCATTGAACCGGCCATCGGCCTCCTCCACATTAGTGCTGTCAAGGGGAAGGGAGTCACCCAAAAATTTAAGAAAGGCTGGCATATCCATAGAGGTCCATTTCCTAATGGTTTTGCTGGTTTGTAGCTTGAAGTGGGTTGTCTTATCTAACTGGAAGGAGAAACTTATGCTGTGGTGATCAGACCAGCAGCAAGGTTTTATGTCTAATGCGGATAGTGACAAGTTCAGAGACCAGATTTGGTCGAGGCTATGGCCCTTCTGGTGAGTCTCAGTGTGGATGTGTTGTGTCAGGTTCAGATCACAGAAAAGTTCACTCATCTCTGCAGCCTGGGGGTCCAATGATAAGTTGTCAAACCAGAAGTTTAAATCCCCAACCAGAAGTAGTTTAGGATGGTTAGTGACCAACGGTGCCAGTAGCTGAGCTAGAGTGGAAGGGAATGTGGCCATGGTTTGGGGAGGGCGATATAGTAGGACCAGTACAAGTGAGCCATTGGGAGTATCTATTTTGGCGACTATGTTTTCAGTATTAGGTAGAGGCAGAGAGGGGAGCTGTCTAATTTGGAATTTTTTATTGACGATTATAGCTGCTCCTCCCCCAGTTTTTCCGCCTGGGCGGAGTGCTGATAGAATGTAGTAATCTGCAGGTAGGGCAGCTAAAATGTCCGGTAGTGAGTCCGGAGTGAGCCAGGTCTCTGTCAATAGCAGCATGTCAGGTTGTTTATCCATGAGTAGCAGAAAAATATCTGATTGGTGTTTAATCATGGAGCGGATATTGAGATATATACACCTGAACGTGTAGGTAGAGCAGGGTGTGGTCGTGAGCATAGAATACTCAGGAGCAGGGGCATTTGTGAGGGTGGCGGGGTTGCCTATGCCTAAGTAAGATATACGTTTCGCCGCGTTATGGGGAACAGGTGGACACATCGTGGCGGTTGGGCGCAGCGCTAGTAGTTCAGCAGAAGTATAAGTGTAGTAGCCCACAGGGTCCTTGGCCCCTGGTCCCGGACGCTCGCGGACGAGCGCAGACGAGCTTGCCTTAAGCGCGCCTTCGGCGCGCAATCGTCGCGCCCGCTGCGCTCGTCCGCTGCGCTTCCTACCAAGGCACATAATTTATGTAGAATGATCAAAGCGTTGGAAGGGGCGTGTCCAACCGAGGGGGCGTGTCTGGTGACGCACCTCGCTCTCGGGAAATGGCGATCAAGGGTAGTGGTGGTCGTTGCAGCGTGAGCCCGCTGTTCCAGGAAGTGTCAGGTAGGTTTTAAAAAGCACAGATTCACCAATATTTACAAATGCTTAAAATACGCTCTCCCGGCTTTCCGCCTCAGGAGTCCTATGTTAGTGTCAAGCCTCAGAGTCAGCGCGCACTATATAGGCATATGGCGAGGGGGCGTGGCCAACCGAGGGGGCGTGTCTGGTGACGCACCTCGCTCTCGGGAAATGGCGATCAAGGGTAGTGGTGGTCGTTGCAGCGTGAGCCCGCTGTTCCAGGAAGTGTCAGGTAGGTTTTAAAAAGCACAGAATCACACCAATATTTACAAATGCTTAAAATACGCTCTCCCGGCTTTCCGCCTCAGGAGTCCTATGTTAGTGTCAAGCCTCAGAGTCAGCGCGCACTATATAGGCATATGGCGAGGGGGCGTGGCCAACCGAGGGGGCGTGTCTGGTGACGCACCTCGCTCTCGGGAAATGGCGATCAAGGGTAGTGGTGGTCGTTGCAGCGTGAGCCCGCTGTTCCAGGAAGTGTCAGGTAGGTTTTAAAAAGCACAGAATCACACCAATATTTACAAATGCTTAAAATACGCTCTCCCGGCTTTCCGCCTCAGGAGTCCTATGTTAGTGTCAAGCCTCAGAGTCAGCGCGCACTATATAGGCATATGGCGAGGGGGCGTGGCCAACCGAGGGGGCGTGTCTGGTGACGCACCTCGCTCTCGGGAAATGGCGATCAAGGGTAGTGGTGGTCGTTGCAGCGTGAGCCCGCTGTTCCAGGAAGTGTCAGGTAGGTTTTAAAAAGCACAGAATCACACCAATATTTACAAATGCTTAAAATACGCTCTCCCGGCTTTCCGCCTCAGGAGTCCTATGTTAGACCCTATATGTTCCACGCCAGCAAATGTTAAACACCTGAACCTCATCCAGGTCTGAGACAATGGGTGAGACTGAGCAGACAATATTGACTTTAAACCAGGCTGCCAACTTCCTTTGGCATGGCCAGCAGTTGAGGGTAGAGCAGGGCAGCTAAAACACATATAACCGATAATTACCACCTTGTTCGCCTACCAAGTTTCCTGCATAAATACTATAACATAGTCTATGATGATAGATTGCCAACCTTCAACTTGGAATTTTGATGCCAAACCAGCCACATTCCAACTAAGGAAGTTAATATGAGGGCAACACTCAGCTCCATCAGCATCAGACACACCCACTTCTAAACCTGCATAAGACTTTAGAGAGAAATCTGGGATAGGTTCCACAACCATAGTGCCAGGACTTGTTGGCAGCAGGAGAGTAGTCATATTTGTTGTGAAGGTATCCCCCAGGAAGGCTTCACAATCCCCTGCAGCTATGGCACTACCCCTCTCCCTACTGGACTGTCGATCATTATTTTCCAGGCCTGCAACAGCCTTAAATCTATTATGGAGAGGGAGTGACCAGTCCAAGGGAGTTTTGGTAGATACTTAATTAGATTCCAATGGCCAACCAGGCCTGAAAAAACAGTGGAAGAATCCTAACCGGGCTTAATTTTACTACTTTTGTCCTGGCTAGTCCCAGAGTTTTATTCACAACCATAGAATTTCGGAAATGTATTATTATGACATCTCCATTGTGTTGCTTATCCTTGCAACCAATGGCCCCACCCATCTAGCAAAAAGAATCTCTTATAAAAATCCCAGTGGCCACACACACTTATATTCAACTAATGTATGACTTTGTTCATAAGTCCCCTTGTAGATTCCAGTCTATCAGCTGGGGGACTAGGTGTATTTGCTAGCACAATTGCATAAGGGCATGGTACTGGAGGAAGGTTGATCACAGGAAGAGGGTCCAAACTGGGGCTTCTGCTTTCAACCCACTTTGCAAGGAGAGCTTGAACATCATCACTCTATGGCGACCTGGCCAAAGCTGATCCAGTAATGGTAGTTCGGGGCTGGCTGTTACTGTACACTCCACCCCCGGGGTTGCAGGCCTGATATGACATGGTTTATTATTCAGAATTATGTGGAAAGTCAGACTCAGCAACTATGGTGCACTGGGATTTCTGTGGCGGACATGGGCACCCACACTGCTATCGACCAACTTTACTGGTTCGGCTTCAATGGAGGTGAGACGGCATAGACTGTGCATAGTTTAGCGTCCAACAGCTCACCTAAGTGCTTGCTCATACTATATCAGGGGTCGGCACGTGAAGCAGGCCCACTCGCAGGCACAATTTCTGCACCCATCCTCCTACGGGTCACAGGTTTGATGTTGGGATCAGCAGACTTAGATCTCAGGACTTTTTGCTACATTTGGCTGTTGGGCCAATATCTTGGTCTCGCTCTGAGTCAGGAGTACAGGTGTTATTTACAGATTCATTCACTTGTACCTCTCCACCATCCCGTCAATCACACTGCTGCAGATAGGCCCCTTATAAGGTGTGCACACATTGACAATCTCCCCCACAGATGGATTTAATTAACATAGAAGCTGAAAGTGCCCTCTGGGAGAGGTTCTCAAGACTGCTTGGAGAAGTAGAGGGTGTGTCTCAAGAGGAGGGTGGGAGTAAATCAAATTCCTCAGAGGTGAGCGATAGGAGGCGCTTTGCCAGTTTTATTAATTTTGATACTGAGTCCATTGTTTGCGGCAAAAAGCTGTCAAAGGTGGTGCGTGAGTTCAGAGGGGTGGCAGCAAAGACCCCAGAAACAACCTCCTTTTGCCCATGATGATACAAATAAAGCCTCAGCAGAAAACACTAAAGGAAGAGTCTTATTTGGGATCACAGAAATTCACAATACCTTGAGTAAAAGTCATCCTCCAAACGATATATGGTGCGAAATTGAGCAACCAAGATGTACCTCCCAGCCCAGCCTTTTCCAGTCTATGACTGGCTTAGATGGGCCTGCCTTGGTTTGGTCTTTACACGGTCTTATGCCAAGGCCTATCCCACACCATGGGAGGTATTGGCCACCTTTGAGCGTATTGTACACTGGCCCATCCACCGCTGTCCAGAAACAATAAGAATGTGGGCAAAAGCAGGCTCACTAACCTGTCTGAAGAAAAGAAATTTAAATAACTTGAAATTGCCAACTATATTTTTAAAAAAGAATAATAAATATACAAACAATACTAACACATAGAATTAATATATACATTAAAAAAATGAAATAATTAAATACCAATATCATTTATATTAAAGAACATTTTAATAAAGCAGTCATATTCTTAAAAACAATATTACCCAAAAACCGATATTTTTGCCAACAATATTTTGCATCAAAATATCTTTGAATCACAATATGTTGTTCAACGTTTCTGTCTCCCGATATTTTGAACGCAATATTTGGTCTAAATACCATATTTGTCAAAGTGTTGTTCACAATATAAAAAAACATTTCTATTGCATGTGGCAGAGAATTCACAATAAATAAACAAACATCTTATTGCATTTGGCAGATAGATTGCAGTCTAGCCACACCTCCTACTATTTTTATCACAGTCGCACAAATGTCTATTTCAGTAATGCATGTTGGAACTACTTTTCAGCCAGGCTAACACAACTCCTACCCAATCAAGGACTTATATGGAAAAAGGTAAACAAAGGAGTGGAGTCAAAGCCCCTCTCACTATACTGTTTTAAACAGTTGTTTGTGATGTCATGAGTTCTGGCAGAGAGCTGTGCTGTCAAACAAGATCTAAAAATTTTTTCAGTGTAAAACTGGGTTTCTATAAGTGATTGAATTGTTGAACAGTCGGAACACCATGGTCTGAACCACGAGTGTTCCGACTCCACAAGCCCTACCATGCATGCCTTACCCATGCATATGCCTTAACTATGCATGTGCGTGGTTAAGGCAATGTGCGGTAGGGCATGCGGATGGACGGAAGCAGGGAGAAGGGAGAGATGAGGTAAGGGTGGCTGGGGGCTGGATCGGGGTTATTTTAAGTGGGCTGGAGGTGGGTCGGGAATGTTTTTGTTGTAATGTGCTTAGGCAACCTATTTAATCATTACAGTTTTGTGGGCTGGGGGGTGGGTTTGGTTTGTGGGACGGGCAGTCTAACTTCAGACGGATGGAAGCAGGGAGAGTTTTGTGGTGAGGTACATGGCGCTGGGGGTGAGTCGGGGAACTTTTGTGGGTTTGGTGGGGTCGGGTTGTTTTGTGGGCTGGGGTGTGTCAGGGGTAGTTTTGTTTGTATGGGGGTAGTTTGGTGGGCTGGGGGTTGGTCATGGGAAGTTATGTGTGTGGGGGTTGGTCGGGTAGTTTTGTGGGCTAGGGGTTTGGGGTAGATTTTTGAGCTGGGGTGGGTTGGGGTAGTTTTCTGGGCTGGGTGCGGTCACGTGTGGTTTGCTGGGCTGGGGTGTGCATCAGAGGTAGTTTTATGGGCTGGAGGTGGTCAGGGTAGTTTTCTGGGCTGGGGGTGGGTCGGGGTAGTTTTCCGTGCTCAGGTGGGTTGGGGTAGTTTTCTGGGCTGGGGATTCGGTGCTAGTTTTCAGGGCTGGGGGTTGGAGGTAGTTCTCAGGGCTGGAGAATTGGGGCTGGTTGTCAGGGCTGGGGGGATTGGGGCTAGTTTTCAGGGCTGGGGTGGGGCATGTTTTTAGGGCTGGAGGGTCAGAGGTCGTTTTCAGGGCTGGGGGTTCGGAGTAGTTTTTAGGGCTGGGGGAGTGTTGGGGTACTTTTTTAAATTAGGGATTAGGGTATTCGGCCTCAATGCAGGGGGAGGGGAATGTGTAGTCAGGGTAATTTTTAGGGCTTAGGGGAGAGCGGGGCAGTTATTAGGGCTGGGTCAGGGCAGGCCAGGGTCGGGTTAAGGGACAGGATTAAGGGACAGGGTTTTATGCATTAGGGCAGGGGGATGGTAATGCATGGGGTTTGGGAGGAGTATTTGCAAATCAGGGTGGTAGGGAGTTTGTGCCTTAGGGCAGTGGGGAGGGGGGTGGCCAGCTTAGCCATGCATACCCCTTTACCATGCATGCCTTTACCAAGAAAATTTGTGGTAAAGGCATGCGTGGTAAAGCAATGCATGGTTAAGACACGGTCGTTATTCAGACCACATTGTTTAGGCATGCAGGGTTAGGGATTTCGTTGTTCCATCAATCAACCGACTGAATTGTATGCTTCTTCAATTTTATTTATATTGAAAGACTCAGGGCTGGAATCGGCATGTGTGTTTAGGAACGTATTATTTCATTTTTATTTCTGAGGCAAAGAAACTGTATCATGATGTTAGTCACGTACAAAGTAACTACAGGATACTTTAAAATTAAACGATCCTTAGCAAAATCAGATTTTTCAAAATCATTGGTATTTTTATCACTCAATTTCTTTCAGTTTCAGTGATTTACTTTATAGTTATTGTTTTTCTGTTTTTGATTTGTTGCATTTGACACTGAAAACAGCAATACACATTATTCAACCTACATTTATTCACAAACGTTTGCATTTCCTGAAGTCTTGGAACGTGAGTTTCTAGATGTATTCATTCACACTGTCAATTTTCACAGAGAAATGAATGCACGATTATGCAAATTCCACAATTTGTATATAGCACCTAAACACACACCCCTTAAAGCACAAATTGAAGTTCTATGCACATAGCTTATATTTGTCTATTTATGCTACACACGTCATCTTGTAGGTGTGCTAGTTAAAACATGGCGAGTGCTTTAAACATGCTAAAATGCAGTACTTTTTCAATGGTGCGTTTTATTATGTGTGTTCTTTTTATAATAGACAAATGGGGAATATGGTGATTTTTCATTTACAACATTTAGCTGCCATTCTACTCACACCACGATTACATGTGTGCACTTCCTGTGTTATACTCCTGCACCCTTCAGCAGCAATACTGGAGGAGTTAAACAAAGAAACGTGTCAGAGCTTTTACCTGTCCAGCACCAAAAGTTACTACTTGTGGGAGCCTATTAAACTACACTATATCTCGGTGCATCTGGTCTAGGATGTGACCCACATACATCCTAAAAAGTGGTTACAAACCACCACTATCCAATGCAGACAAAATGACCCTGCACCCGAGAAAAGCCAGTACTCACTAGTATTTGGTGTTTCTAATACAACATGTTTAGTCAAAAAAGGCAGTACAGAGCAGACAAAGTTGACCTTACACACCAGAACAGCATATATTTTCTAGATTAAATGTTCTAGTACATCATATGTAAGAGAATTAGAGTATATTGAATAAATTGCTTCCCAGATGAAAATGAGACAGATGGTCGTGTTACTTGAGTGAAGTCAATTTCTTTTATTGAAAAGCAGTTAATTCTTTAAAATGCACCACACAATTGTTTGCCAACGCGTTTCATCCCCAACGGGACTTCTTCAGGGCTTCATTATAGTCTTTATCTGTTGGCAGTGTGCACAATGATTCACGATGAATTTTATTATTAAAAAGTGGCGAAGGCGATACAATGTATTAGTGATACGCGGGATAATAACACACGGGAAATCTGTAACCCCTTGGCTTTTCAGTAAGCAACAAAATCAGAAAAACATAAGGTCAGCAGAAAAAAGGCATGGAAAGCCACACCAAGGATGCCAGGTCTAACAATTTTCAACTGTAATTTTTGCCCTGATAGCTGATTTACAAAAGTAACAAACCATTAACTCATCATACCCTTCTCATCAATGTGATATATAGTCTTTGCAGGTTTTCTAGTTACATGATACCCAGAGCAGACAACTGAGCTGCAGCCATTGATGGTTTTTCAGTGTGTACCAACCATGCAGCAATTTATGTAATACACTCTAATGATTGAAAAATGGGTGGGAAGGAAACCTATTTGTTTTTTTAAAATGCACACAATACTGAGTTTAGAAAAAGTGGTTATTTGTTCCCCTGTAAGAGTGGGTTCTCCACATATCATCCTGAGATTCAAATGGCATGTTGCAAAATATGTTACTTATTGCACACTGACTTAAAGTGAAATCTAAAAATGGAAACCAAAGTAGAGCGAAATCCAATTGTTAATTACAAATGTTCTACTATTCTGTATTCCCACACTTCTTATAAAAATGGTAACCACATGTGTAGCTTGGATAAGCAACTGTGACAGGAAAGTCCCCAAAATGTTTGGCATGAAAACAACCCTTTTTGACTAAGTGGGTAGCTGCGGAATTTGTGCCCAGTCTGTACCTCCTCCAGGAGAAACCTACCAAAGCCAGACATTTCTGAAAACTAGACATGCACTGGAGTCCAGGATGGTGTGACATGCATCAATCCCACTATGTTGTCATACCCACATATTACCTTTACCTAAAATCACCAATCTTCCTCTCAATTCTGTAAGGGAACATTATGATATATGTGGGGATCCACAAACTTCTTACCAACCAGCCTTCCCAAACTTCTCCTAACAGAAAATATAGTCCACTTGTGTGACTAACCCTGGTGCCTGTGAGAGGGACCAATTAATCCAGGGACCATGCGTAGTCCACTTTGAGTTAATAAGGTCACAATTTTCATCCCTTTCTGTCACATGAGTGACATGGGGCCACTGAAGCCACAAGTAAAACAGCTGTTCCAGTGGCTTGATGCATTATTGTGATCTCAACTTCAACAGTGCCCAGTTTACTAGCTTAAGGTGTGGCCTAAAATTCCAGTAAGCTAAGTACTGGTGTCACTAGAACCACTCAGCAGCTAAGAGGTTCTCTTTCATTACGTCTGTGTCTCTAAAGCTACATTGCACTGACTTACTGTTTGTTTATTTTATGTTAAACCACTGACAAGCTGAAGTCTCAAAATGTGCTGTGGAATAGAGGATGGAAAAAAGAGACATAGAGTAAAGAGAGTAAACACCTTGTTAAAGTTTACAATTTTCACAAAAATGTACTTTGGTTAACTTTGAAGAAAATATGCTTGACATTAAAAAAATGTATTTAACTTTGTCCTATCGCAAGAGCGAAAAAGTAAACAGATATGCTTCTTTAAAATGTTATCAATAAATCATGTAGCTTTAAACCATAGGAGAAGATGCTTTCTTTAACGTTTAAAAATAAACATGCAGCTTAAATAAGTAGTAGGCTCTCATACCTAATGTGCTTCTATGACAAGACCAGAAAATATTTTTTGACTTCTGCTTGACATTTAAATAAAATACCTTTTAGAACTGCTGATATAAATGTCAAATCGATCATTACTTTAAAATGTGCTGCTCTAAGAGAAATGTATATCTTTGCTTCCTCACACCATGGGGCTAATTATGATGTTGGTGGGTCCAACACCTCCGCTATGACGGTATCGGACCCACCGATATCTGCCCCTGCAGTTCACCCACCACATTCTGATGCAGCAGGTGGATGCATCGGGCATAGGGACCGTCCGCTGCACTTCCAATAGGCTCAAAGAGCCCGTCGGTGTGTCGGAAAGACAATATAATCCCTTAATGAGGATGGCCCTGCCATCCGGAATATGATGTTGGTTTCCAAGAGCCATTCCATGTCGGCCCTTCTGATATGGAAAGGCTGTTCGAAAGTGATAATGTGGGCCCCTAGCAGGGCCCACCTCCCCCTGGCCCTCCACTATGGGGCTGGGAAGCTCCTATGCCCCCCGAACATCCCTGCCCTGTGTGACAGGCACTGTGAGCTTGTGCTGCGGGCCTTACCCACCCACCACAAAAGCTGCCATAATGAGATGGATGTTTCTGACTGCCCGATGGGTGGTCGCATCCGAATTGAAATGTTAGAACCACCGACCTATTGTAGGGCGGTTCCAGACGGATACGGTGTCCTCTGCCCGACATCGTATCAGGACCAATATGATTTCCTCATTTCAATAAACAATGCCTTCTGCTATATTTTATAATGAAAAGAGTGTTAACAAAGTTAAGCATATTGAAAGTATTGTTTTGCATGGTCTCATTAAGACTTACAGATAGAAATGTTTCATTGCTTTAGACCAGCCCTTTGTCCACACAATGGGATAAATACAACAGCTAACAGAATCGGTCTACAAAGGTTCTCATGAGAACCTTCCCTCATGTATCTAGTGTAAGACATAATAGAAACTTTTAGATACCTGATCACTGGTGTGAATGTTTACTGTGGGAAATGGGAGGAGAGACGATAGACCATGAGAAGACCCGTTTTCATTGGATGAACCATGTTGCAAATGTTTTGTTTTCATGTAAACGTGTTCCTAGTGAGTGAGACTACGCCATTCTTTCTCTCCATGCTATCTTACCCTCGAGGCTTTATGCATTATTTTCTTTTATTCTTGCATGGATTGCTGTGTGCTACTGCTAGAAGCATTTTCCTTTTACCCTCGTCTTTTTGCGGGGGGACTTTCTCCTACAGTTGATCATAGCAACTTCTGTGATAATTTTCCTTGATTTAATTAACAGTTGTTTTTTTTTTTTCACTTTTTTTTTGTCCTCATCTCACCAAAGACTTTCACAGGTTTAACAAGCCAATTTTTTTGCTTCTGGGGGCCCCTGTGGCTCACTGTTTCCGTCTAGGCCCCACGGCCTTCCTCACGTATTTGAGGACTGGTGTAATCATAGGACCTTGGGGGAAAGGACCCTTTTAGTTCTTAACTCATTAATTGATCAGGTACCTTTGCCGCGCCCATCCTGTCAGGGGCCACCAAATGTTGGGTGGACTATCCTCTCCATTGTCTTGTTCTAGCCGTGCCATGTTAAGAACGGCTTTCAGCCAGTCTTCCCTGCCCGGAAGGGTGGTGGCTTTCCACTTGATACAAATCTCTCTCCTTGCCAAGAGTATTAGATATAGTAGAAGAGCCATTTGTTTCTGTGGGAGCAAGCCACTGATGGAATCATTCTTACCAAAAAACACTAGGAGTAGATCTACAACTATGTCTATTTCGAAGATAGATGTTAATGTGTCTCCCACTCCTTTCCAAAAAGTAGTTAATTCCGGGCATTGGAAAAAGATATGCATATCGTTGACATTAACAAGGCTACATCTTGGGCAACTCGGTGGCGGGACAGGTGCAAATTTTGCAATTTTGGCTGGAGTGTAATATAACCTATTTATCACAAAACAAGTGGTTTTTCTTCAGGGAGGCAGGGTTTATGTATTTGTACAGTATCTTGAGTGATGAATCAAATGATTCCTCAATGTGCAGGGCAAGTGGTGTTTGATTCCAGACTAATGTTGGGGAGGGGATCTTAGCTTCCTCTGCTTCTTGAATTTGTGTATACCATAGAGCTATCTCTTTCTTCCTCGGTCGGGGATTTTGCAGTAACTGCTCTAGTTCCCAACTCCCAGAGATGTCACCTGCTTCTGACTCATACCAGAACTTTAATTGAAGATATTTAGACCTTGAAAAAAGAGGGCCTATCTTAGCTGGTAAAATTTTCCAGGGAAGAATGCCCTCTGAGTCTACCAGATCCGACCTTCTCACCATCCCCAAACTTTTAATCGGTATCGCGAAACTATCACACATGCAGAGTGGTGTCCCGGGAGAAACTCAGATTGGGGCGAAGTCAGAAAAGTACCCTATGCCCCATAACCGCCTGATTTTATACCAATTTGATAGGGCTGATTTCAAAACCTTTAGCCGAACCCTTTTAAAAAACCTTGGTGCACCAAATTTATACAAAACCCCACCTTGTTCACTACCACCCTCCACTAGAACCATTTCCCCGAGTACTCTACCCCAGGCAGTTAGTTCAGGATAAGTTAGTAACATCCTGACAGCTTTAAATTGAAAGGCCCTCAGATACCAGTTAATGTCAGGTAAAGCTAACCCTCCTTTGAGGAGCTTCCTCCTAAGCTGTCATAGGAGGTAATTAACAGTTGGTACTTCAGCTTGTTGGGGAACTCTGCTGAGTTTCTGGGACTGGTCTTTAAGGGGAGTTCATTATTTGACTAACTAAAATATCCAGAATCTTGCTCTTTTTCCAAGAGCACTCTTTATGGGTGCTTATTTAGGTTAGGACTCTTAGACTAAGATAGGGATTATTTCCTTTCTGGAACACGCTGTCTATATTATACTGACTCTAATTAAACCTTTCTGCGATATTTCTGTAATTATACTAATCTGCAAAGAAATGACACAAACAATACCAATCTCTTAATGAGAAATACATCTTTAAAACTATTTCAAACCCCTCATCATTAACTAAACATTAAGTTACTGAAAGTTTATGATTCTATTTGAAAAGCAATTTATTACAGCTCCATTCTGCCACGGCAGACAAGATCCATTAGCCTGAAGACAAAGGAACACCAAAAATAGATGGCCTTTGTTGTAAGTTCTTTGGGTTTGCACTGGTCATCAATTTGCCTTCCTAATTTTTGGGTGCGAATAACATTATATCCAAGCTGTCAATACGTTCTACAAAAAAGGGTCTTATCGTTTATATGCATGTCATAGAGCTCTCAATGTTACCAAGATTTTGTGCATGAGAAGCTCTCCTCTCTGGTACTTATAACTTCTTATTTATCATGTTACTTATCTTCCCCCAATAAATAACAACTCTTTGTGCGGGTGATCTTATACCTCTTGCATGATAATATCTTATTTAGAGGAGCAAGATACTTTTAGGGATTTGTTAGACCTGGCACCATTGGCGTGAGTCTCCCTTCCTTTTTTCGCTGTGTCTCCTCTGTTTTTGCTGGTTATAGATGCTCTGGGCGCTGTGCCGCTGCCATTCAGTGCCACAGCGCGAATGCTCCCTTTGTAAAGATGCAGACCCGGGAACTTCTACTCGAGCCCAGTCTCGCTACGGAGAACCAGCTGACCATTCAGATTACCCACCATTGACGTGAACAGTCTTGGCTCTCCGATTTCCAGCACGAAGGATTCCTTAATCGCGGCGAATCTTCTGCCGCTTTTCCCGTACCAGGACCTATCCAGTTCCTGGCTTAATTCCCAGGAATTCCACTGCTCAACTACCTAGACTGGATTTCCGCTGTCCGGCCACACGGACTGAGTGCACTTAGGCTTAACTCTCCACCATCCTCAATCCTGACGGTTCCTATAGTCCTATTCCGCTAATTCCAGATATTCCCTTGTGGCACAGGAGAACCTTTTAGCTCCTTCACCTGCTGTAACTCTCGCTCTCCAGCGGTATATCGCACAGCATACTTTCCCAGGCATTTCATCAATCGGTTAGTCCTGAAGAGATCCCACCATACTTTGGGGATCGAAACGTCGTCGACTCACATCTCTAATCTCCTAATAATACATTGTAAATCTTATTTGAGTACGAGATGTTGTTCAATTGTGACTTTCAATAACCTTTATTTTCACAAACACAAAAAGTCACATTTTAAGTCACTTGCCTGCGGCTAGGAAATCGGCTGATTTCCTTTTACAACTCACGGGCTGCTCACTTATTTCACCACATGTATTTTGGTTCGTAGCAACTGTACTATATCTGAATCATTTTTTGAATAAAACATATAATCCAATTTTTGATTGGAAAATTGTGAGATTATACCTATCTTTAAATTGAATGGGACCTTGTTTCTTAAAAATAAATCCCTTTGTAAAGATGACATATGAATTGGTACATCCATGATTGGCTTATTCAGTTTACCTGTTAGTCCCTAGTAGCGTGGCCGGTGTGTGCCCAGGGCTGGTAAACCGAATGCTGCTGGTGGGCCTGCAGCACTGGTTTGTGCCACCCACAGAAGCAGCTTGTAAAGTGTGTCTCAGACCTGCCACTGCAGTGTCTGCGTGCAGTCCAGAACTGCCATCTTGGCTGTGAAGTGCACCCGCTTCCCAGCCCCTAAAACCTTCCCTTGGCATCATGTAAGCCCCCCTTATGATAGGGCGCATTGTATGTGTAAGGTAGGACATGCCCTGTTGTATGTAGCATGTCCTAGTAGTGAATTACACCCAATTTCGTTTTTCACTACTGTAAGGCTACCTGTTCTCCATAGGCCAGAATGGGAGGTCTGGGCTATTACATCCTATAGTCCTAACTGACCCACAGAACATGGTAGAAAAACGAATCTAGTATGCCTGAGCTCAGAATATTAAAATACATCTTTTAGTGAAGGTTATTTTTATATTCTGGGTTTGAAACTACCACTTTTAGAGTATAGGTACTTTCTTGCCTAAGCCTTCCAGTTGCTCTGCTATTATGTGTATTGGCTGTCTGGTTTTGGAGGGACAGGGCAGGCTGAGTCAGACCTTGGTTGAATAGAGCGACCTGCCTAGGTGTGAGGGGAGGGGTAGCTCCTGCACTTGAATAGGGCTGTGCCTGGCAAGGTGAAAGCTGGCTCCACCTCCCACTGTGCGTCTGAGGCAGACCCCCTCTTTCTGAAAGGAAGGATGCAGCCTGATCAACAAAGTGCTCCAGGGCTGGGTAAAACTGGTTCTGGCTGGGTTCAGAGGCTTGGGACCCCTAAGAACAAAGACTTTGGGGGTATAAATATTTGTGCACAAACCCCTACAATGGGTATTGCTCCTGGATAACAAGAAGAACCTCTGTCCGTGTGGCTACAGGAATCTGCAAGAGAAGGACTGTCCTTGTGCCCTGTGTGCTCTTTCTGGGACTGGCCTGCAGCTGCTACCACTGGACTTCAAGAAGAGGAAAAGAACTTTGATTGGACTTTTATTTTTGCTACAGCAATCACCCAAGGGCTAGAAGAGAGCTAGCCTCCTGCTGGAGTCTCAGGCACATCAGACTCCACCATCAGCCTCCTGTTTCTTCCCAGCGAGGATTACTATCTGCAGGTGAGGCCCCTGTGTGTTCCAGGGCTTCTATTTCTACTGCTGAGAAGAGAGCGCTGAAAATCGTCGCTAACCCCTGTTAGCGAGCTGCTGCAGCAGGTGAGCGTGAGGAAAATCGCCGCTCCGCTGTCGCCGAGTGCTCGCTATCCCCAAGAAGATCGCATCATTTGTCAGCGGGCCCGAAAACGCCCGCTATCTGAAAATCATCGAAACAGGATCATCGCAGCGCGGACGCAGAAGCGTTCGCCATTTTCCCCGCATCGCATCCGGATCGTCGCTCCCTCGTGGAGCGCCATTTTCGTCATCGCAGCACGATCGCACACGCAACAGGCCCGGTGCGTCATCCTCCCTTCGCGGCAAGGATTTCATCGTATCACCGGCTTAGCGTGAAGAAGTTTGTCGCTTTGTCCTGCCTGCAACCCAGCGCATCATCCTCCCTTGCGGTAATGATTCAATGCATCGCTGGTTAGCGGGAGGAAATCTATCGCTACAGCTCCTTAGCGACATTTTTGTTGCTTTGCTCCAGGAACCAGATACTTTGTGAGTAAAAGGGTCGCAGAGACCCCTGCCTTGAACTAAACATCATTTTGTGCATCCTGAACTATTTGTCCTTGCAGCATTTCTAAAGTAATTCTATTTTTATAGTATTGTGGATTTTTACTGTTATTGGTCTTGTGATTAAGTCTATATAAAAATACCTATTTTTCATAACTACTTGAGTGGTGTCCATTTGTAGTGTTCCTCATTATATTACTGTGTATGGTCATAAATGCTTCACACACTGCCTCTGAGATAAGCCTAGCTGCTCGTGCTACGTTACTGCAGGGTTGAGCAGGGGTTGTCAAAGGTTGTAGGCTGCTTACTCTGACTTAGGAAGAAGGGTCCCTACTTGGACAGTGGCCAGCCATTGCCAACTAGAGACCCCCATTTCTAACATTGGTGGTCAGCGGTGAGGATCTGGACTTGCATTTATGATCGCATACAGTAATTATAGTGTACACTACTAGTGAGTGCAGACCATAACACAACCACGTACGTTTTTGAGATTTTTGATTCTATTTTTGATCGATATTGCCAGTTATTATTACAATGGCCAAGCCCAGATCCAATGCCTCTGAGGATCTCTCCTGGGAAGAAGAGAAATTAGACACCTACAATGCCAAGCAGCTCAAATATTTTTGCAAACGCTTCACAGTCCCTATCACAGGTATCACTAAAAGGGAAGAGTATTACAAGGCGCTGAAGGCCTGGTTAGAAGCCAGGGATGCCCCAAAGAATGTAGAAGAGCCTGTGGAGGGAGGAGAGGATGCAGGAGAGCGGCAGGACGAAATTGTAGATTTGGTAGGGGATAAAGCAGTTTCCAGCCCGGGCACTAGTGTGTCCTCAAGGGGCCTGACTCCAGAAGAGATGGAGGACAGGGAGAGAGATAGGCGGCATAATATGGAGATGGCTAAGCTTAAATTGGATGGTCAGAGAGACCTAGAGAATAAGAAGTTGGAAGTTGAGATAATGAAGATGAAATTTGAACATGAGAGAATTTTAAGGCCAAGAGTATTGAGATTTCCCCCTCTGGTGGCAGCATACCGGTAGTGCATAATGAGAGTAGAGTGTATATACCTAAAGAGGTTATTAAGGATTTTCATAAAAGATATTGGGCAATGGTTTGCCGCTTATGAATTAGCTATGGTGTCCCACCGGGTCCCTGAGAAGGATTGGGGAGCGGGGTTGTGGGGACGCTTTGTGAGTGAGGGGAGGGATACCTTGTTGGATCTACCCCCAGAAAGTAGAATGATTTATGCCCACATGAAGGAAGCTTTGATTACCCGCTATGGTTTGACCCCTGAAATGTACAGGCAGAGATTTAGAACTTGCAAGAAAATAGAGGGTACCACATGGGTAGAATATGTGTCTTTTTTTGGCAGAGCAATGGAGCGCTGGGTAAAAGGCAGTAAAGTAGAAACTTTTGAGCAACTGTATGACTTGATTGCATGGGAGCATTTTTCTAGTAACTGTTTTCCTGAGCTACGCCAGCATCTGATAGATTGCAAGCTGACTAACCCTAGGAAGCTTGCTGAGGAGGCGGACCGCTGGGTGAGCACCCGGGTTTGCAAGGGTCCAGTGGGAGACTTCGCCAAAGGTGGGCAGGGTCCCCAGCAGAGAGGTGGGGGGGACAGGGGTAAACCAAGGGAGTTCCACCGAGGGCCCCAAGATAATTCCCAAGGGAACCAGGCAGTGGTATCCCAGCCTCCCCCGGATAAGAAGCCCGTGCCTCCAACAGGTAATCCTGTTCCAAGGAGGCCCCCTACTTGTTTTAAATGTGGCCAGGTGGGCCACAGATACTTTGACCCCCAGTGTCCCCAAAAGGATACTCCTGCACCACCCCGTGCACCGCCCCGCCAGCTTGCTAGTGTAGCCCTGGGGGAGGAGGAGATGGGTGCCCCCGGTGGGTGGGACCCCGTAGAGTTGACCCTTGTCTCACTAGGAGACTTTGAAATGGTTCCTAAGCCTGCACTGCCTGATAACACTAAAAAATACAGGCAGTGGGTAACCATCAATGGCCATAGAGTGGAGGCTCTGAGGGACACAGGAGCCAGTGTAACTGCTGTCAGCTCCCGGTTGGTGTCCAAAGAGCAGGTTGTGCCCCATGCATTCTACCCAGTAGTGTCTGCAGACAACACAGAGAGCCACTGTGAGGTGGCTCAGGTTCCCTTTGAGTGGGGGGGGTCTCAGGAACTCTTCAGGTAGCTGTGAGGCCCGCCATGCCTGTGGACTGTCTGTTGGGCAATGATTTGGAGAACTACCCGTGGGCTATGGTGGAGAAGAGAGCTCACTTGCAAATGTTGGGACTGCCTGAGTGGGCATGTGCTACCACTCGGTCCATGGCAGCCAAAGAGAGTATTGAGAAAGACCTGGAGCCTGAGAATATGGCCCAGGTCCCTGCCTTAGAGGGAGGGGGCAGGGGGCGCGGGAAACCGGCCCCCTTGGTTCCCACGGCCCAGGAGGGAGCAGACCCTGAGGGGGATGCCCTGGAGCCTACCGGGGAGCAGAGTACCGACCTGGGGGACCTGCCTGAGCTGACCCAGTGGCAGCAGGAAGGGGGGCCCACCAGGGAGGAGTTTTGTGAAGAGCAGAGAACTTGCCCCTCTCTTGAGGGTATGCGGCAAGAGGCTGCAGCCCAGGCAGCAGGTGATGTGTCCGGTTCACATCTGATTTATTGGGAGAACAGTCTCCTGTATAGCGAGCCTAAGGTTGCTGAGCCGGGGTCAGCCCGTGTGCTGGTGGTACCCGAGTGCTTCAGAACCTTCCTACTGGGGTTGGCTCATGACATCCCATTGGCCGGACATCTGGGGCAGACTAAGACCTTTGAAAGGCTGGTCACCCACTTTTATTGGCCCCAGATGCGCAAGAGTTCAGATACGTATTGTAGGACCTCTGAGACTTGCCAGGCAAGTGGGAAGAGTGGGGGGAAGATCAAGGCCCCACTCCAACCCTTCCCAGTTGTTAGCACCCCATTCGAGCGAGTGGGCATCGACATTGTGGGGCCTCTGGACCCCAAGACAGCCATGGGCAACAGGTACATCCTGGTCTTGGTGGACCATGCCACCCGGTACCCTGAAGCCATCCCGCTCAGGACAGTGACGGCCCCCGTGGTGGGACGTGCACTGATGGGGATCTTCTCCCGTGTGGGGTTCCCCAGAGAGGTGGTGAGCGACAGGGGGACCAACTTCATCTCCCAGTATATGAAGTCCCTGTGGAAGGAGTGTGGGGTGACTTACAAGTTCACCACTCCTTACCACCCCCAGGGTAACGGTCTGGTTGAGAGATTCAACCGGACCTTGAAGGGCATGATCATGGGCCTAGAAGAGCCCCTGAGGCATAAGTGGGACGTCCTCTTGCCATGCCTGTTGTTTGCATACCGTGAAGTGCCACAGAAGTCCTTAGGGTTCAGTCCCTTTGAACTGCTCTATGGCCATCCGGTAAGAGGACCTCTGAGTTTGGTCAAGGAAGGCTGGGAGCATTCTCCCAGGAAACCTCCCCAGGATGTATTTAGCTACATCCTGGCCTTCCGGAACCAAACTCGGCGTTTCAGAAAAATTGCTGAGGCAAATCTGGAAGCCAGCCAGGAGGAGATGAAACGTTGGCACGACCAGAATGCCACTCTGGTCGAATTTCAACCTGGTCAGAAGGTTTGGGTACTGGCCCCAGTGGAGCCTTGTGCGCTCCAAGATAAGTGGACCGGTCCCTTTGAGGTGGTGGAGCGCAAAAGTCAAGTTACCTATTTGGTGGACTTTAAATCTCCCAGGAACCCCCTGCGGGTCCTGCATGTGAATCGCCTGAAGCCCCACTTTGAGAGGTCTGAAGTGGGCATGCTCCTTGCCACAGATGCAGGGATGGAGGAGGAAAGTGAGCCTCTTCCTGACCTCCTGTGTGCAGGGGAAAAGGATGGGTCAGTGGAGGGTGTGGTCCTCTCCACCACACTGACCCCTGAGCAACAGTTAGATTGCCGCCAGCTGTTGGGGCAATTCCCTGATTTATTTTCCCTGGTGCCTGGTGTCACTGACTGGTGCGTCCATGAGGTGGACACCGGGGACAGTCCTCCTGTCAAGCACAAGGCTTACCGAGTGACTGACCGGGTAAGGGGCTACATCAAGGAGGAGGTTTCCAAAATGTTTGCTCTAGTGGTGATTGAGTCCTCTAGCAGCCCCTGGTCCAGCCCCGTGGTCTTGGTACCAAAAGCTGCAGCGCCTGGTGACACTCCAGAACTTAGGTTCTGTGTGGACTATCGAGGTCTCAATTCGGTCACGAGGACCGACGCGCACCCCATCCCCAGAGCTGATGAGCTCATAGATCGGTTAGGGGCTGCCCGGTACCTCAGCACGTTTGATCTAACGTCTGGGTACTGGCAGATCACCTTAACTGATGGGGCAAAGGAGAGGTCAGCATTCTCCACCCCAGATGGGCACTACCAGTTCCGTGTGATGCCCTTTGGAATGAAGAATGCCCCTGCCACCTTCCAGAGGTTGGTCAATCAGGTGTTGGCTGGGCTGGAGGATTTCAGTGCCGCCTACCTGGATGACATTGCAGTATTCAGTTCCTCGTGGGAGGACCACTTACACCACCTCTGGGAAGTGTTGATGGCGCTGCGCCGAGCAGGCCTCACAATCAAGGCCAGTAAGTGCCAGATTGGGCAGGGTTCGGTGGTGTACCTAGGACACCAGGTAGGGAGTGGCCAGGTGGCACCTCTACAGCCCAAGATTGAAACCATCCTGGCGTGGGAGCCCCCAAGGACCCAGACCCAGGTGAGGGCCTTCTTAGGACTCACGGGTTATTACAGGAGGTTTGTCAAGGGGTATGGCAGCATCGTTGCCCCCTTGACTGAGCTGACTTCCAAGAAGCAGCCCAAGATTGTTAACTGGACTGACACCTGTCAGAAAGCTTTTGATGCCCTCAAAACTGCCATGTGTACAGCGCCCGTGCTCCTGGTGCCCAACTTTGCTAAGGAATTTATTGTCCAGACAGACGCTTCAGAGCATGGGGTGGGGGCTGTTCTGTCACAGATGAATGAGGAGGGACTAGACCAACCCGTAGCCTTCATCAGTAGGAGGTTACTTCCACGGGAACAGAAGTGGAGTGCAATTGAGCGTGAGGCATTTGCTGTGGTCTGGGCACTGAATAAGCTGAGACCATACCTTTTTGGGACTCACTTCCGGGTTCAGACAGACCACAGGCCCCTCAGATGGTTGATGCAGATGAGGGGTGAGAATCCCAAGTTGTTAAGGTGGTCCATTTCCCTACAGGGTATGGACTTTACGGTGGAACATCGCCCTGGTACAGAACACGCCAATGCTGATGGTCTGTCCAGATTTTTCCGCCTTAGTGAAGAGAACTTCCAAGGGGATGGGTAGTTCTCCCCACATTTCAGCTGGAGGGAACGCGTGTTAGACCTGGCACCATTGGCGTGAGTCTCCCTTCCTTTTTTCGTTGTGTCTCCTCTGTTTTTGCTGGTTATAGATGCTCTGGGCGCTGTGCCGCTGCCATTCAGTGCCACAGCGCGAATGCTCCCTTTGTAAAGATGACATATGAATTGGTACATCCATGATTGGCTTATTCAGTTTACCTGTTAGTCCCTAGTAGCGTGGCCGGTGTGTGCCCAGGGCTGGTAAACCGAATGCTGCTGGTGGGCCTGCAGCACTGGTTTGTGCCACCCACAGAAGCAGCTTGTAAAGTGTGTCTCAGACCTGCCACTGCAGTGTCTGCGTGCAGTCCAGAACTGCCATCTTGGCTGTGAAGTGCACCCGCTTCCCAGCCCCTAAAACCTTCCCTTGGCATCATGTAAGCCCCCCTTATGATAGGGTGCATTGTATGTGTAAGCTAGGACATGCCCTGTTGTATGTAGCATGTCCTAGTAGTGAATTACACCCAATTTCGTTTTTCACTACTGTAAGGCTACCTGTTCTCCATAGGCCAGAATGGGAGGTCTGGGCTATTACATCCTATAGTTAGGCTTTCCTGTTTTCAGTTTCTATTTTTGGTAAATTCTGGTGGGGTTTTTTCAGTTTTTTCAATACCTTAAAAAACAGTGGTTATCAGTGGTTATACATTTTTGCGCCATTAAAAACAACAGAAACAGTGTTTTTCCAGTGTTTATGGAATTTTAATTTATTTTTAATTATTGCTTGCCTTCTGCACTGATAGTGCATGTGTATAGGTAGTGTGTTCACAGGGTATATGAGGACCAAATACATTTTTTACTGCACCAGAATGGACTACAAGGTCAAGCATTCTTCATTAACTCTGAAGAATGTAAAGATGCTTTCAGCATACACTCTAGCAAGTGACAAGGATGTCTTACAGGGAAGCACTTCAGCTCAGGTATCGATTTTGACAGGCCATCATACAACTTTTTCATATGCGTAGCTGAATTACTGCAAATACAAACAATATCACTCCAATCTTAATTGAACTTGGTAGAAACTTTTTTCAGCAGCTTTCCAAGTTACACTGTGTTCCATGTTTACCAAACGCCTGGTGTCATGTTTTCACCACTATCTCAGATGCTTGGTGACAACATTCGTTTCACACATACCTGTCACTACACCTTGTATTGAATGTTTGAAAACTGGGGTGTTTGGCAATTCACTTACAATCAATACTGACTCACTAGAAAGGGGGACAGATGTATCAAATGACTTCACCCATTCTCTGTCTGTGGGTAAATGTGATGCTACATATTAGGAAAGATTCTAATTTATCCAGCCATTTCACCTATCAGTGAAGTCAAATGTAGCCAAAATTTCAAATATGATTTTGATATTTCCCAATTCTCTACAGTTTATAAAATAACTAAATAAGACCTAAAAATGCATCTAAACACTGCATCTTTAGACCAAAGACCACAAACCTAAAAAAAGCAGAAGGAAGAAGAGACAATGTTTCAGTGACATCCCTAAACAACAAAACTCAAGCAGAATAATGTTAGCCCAGTCTCTCTTGATACTACCTTATATAACAAAGTTACATTGCATTGGCCCCTTAAGTACGAAATAAAAATGACTCTTTCACTCATCTTTTCCTTTCTTTGAATGGCACTTAGTTTGTGGTTGCAAAGGTGTTTTTTCAGTGTTTATATGATTACACCAGTGATGGCTATTTTCCTTTCGGTGGGGTTTTATCAGTTATTATAGGTTTAAACCTAAAACCAAATAGCCTACCTATAGTCCTAACTGACCCACAGAACATGGTAGAAAAACGAATCTAGTATGCCTGAGCTCAGAATATTAAAATACATCTTTTAGTGAAGGTTATTTTTATATTCTGGGTTTGAAACTACCACTTTTAGAGTATAGGTACTTTCTTGCCTAAGCCTTCCAGTTGCTCTGCTATTATGTGTATTGGCTGTCTGGTTTTGGAGGGACAGGGCAGGCTGAGTCAGACCTGGGTTGAATAGAGCGACCTGCCTAGGTGTGAATAGGGCTGTGCCTGGCAAGGTGAAAGCTGGCTCCACCTCCCACTGTGCGTCTGAGGCAGACCCCCTCTTTCTGAAAGGAAGGATGCAGCCTGATCAACAAAGTGCTCCAGGGCTGGGCAAAACTGGTTCTGGCTGGGTTCAGAGGCTTGGGACCCCTAAGAACAAAGACTTTGGGGGTATAAATATTTGTGCACAAACCCCTACAATGGGTATTGCTCCTGGATAACAAGAAGAACCTCTGTCCGTGTGGCCACAGGAATCTGCAAGAGAAGGACTGTCCTTGTGCCCTGTGTGCTCTTTCTGGGACTGGCCTGCAGCTGCTACCACTGGACTTCAAGAAGAGGAAAAGAACTTTGATTGGACTTTTATTTTTGCTACAGCAATCACCCAAGGGCTAGAAGAGAGCTAGCCTCCTGCTGAAGTCTCAGGCACATCAGACTCCACCATCAGCCTCCTGTTTCCTCCCAGCGAGGATTACTATCTGCAGGTGAGGCCCCTGTGTGTTCCAGGGCTTCTATTTCTACTGCTGAGAAGAGAGCGCTGAAAATCGTCGCTGACCCCCGTTAGCGAGCCGCTGCAGCAGGTGAGCGTGAGGAAAATCGGCGCTCCGCTGTCGCCGAGTGCTCGCTATCCCCAAGAAGATCGCATCATTTGTCAGCGGGCCCGAAAACGCCCGCTATCTGAAAATCATCGCAACAGGATCATCGCAGCGCGGACGCAGAAGCGTTCGCCATTTTTCCCGCATCGCATCCGGATCGTCGCTCCCTCGCAGAGCGCCATTTTCGTCATCGCAGCACGATCGCACACGCAACAGGCCCGGTGCGTCATCCTCCCTTCGCGGCAAGGATTTCATCGCATCACCAGCTTAGCGTGAAGAAGTTTGTCGCTTTGTCCTGCCCGCAACCCAGCGCATCATCCTCCCTTGCGGTAAGGATTCAACGCATCGCTGGTTAGCGGGAGGAAACCTATCGCTACAGCTCCTTAGCGACATTTTTGTTGCTTTGCTCCAGGAACCAGATACTTTGTGAGTAAAAGGGTCGCAGAGACCCCTGCCTTGAACTAAACATCATTTTGTGCATCCTGAACTATTTTTCCTTGCAGCATTTCTAAAATAATTCTATTTTTATAGTATTGTGGATTTTTACTGTTATTGGTCTTGTGATTAAGTCTATATAAAAATACCTATTTTTCATAACTACTTGAGTGGTGTCCATTTGTAGTGTTCCTCATTATATTACTGTGTATGGTCATAAATGCTTCACACACTGCCTCTGAGATAAGCCTAGCTGCTTGTGCTACGTTACTGCAGGGTTGAGCAGGGGTTGTCAAAGGGTGTAGGCTGCTTACTCTGACTTAGGAAGAAGGGTCCCTACTTGGACAGTGGCCGGCCATTGCCGACTAGAGACCCCCATTTCTAACAGGATGCGTACACTATCCCTGGTAAATTCCATCTTCTCTAGGACCAGAGACATAACACATCAGTAATGCATTTTTTAGCTGTGTTTTCTTTTTGCAGTTCATAACAGTCTTTACCTCAGGACCATTGTCCAGTGGGAGCATTTGTAATCCAAGACTCACTATTGTTACCCATTTGTGCTACACTTATATTGCCACTCAAGACTGCTCAGCAAAAATGTATTAAAGGGACAGGTTATAGGCATCATTTGTGTACAAGATTTCATAGGGAAAACAGAAACAACTTTGAGAGGTTCAGTGGACCTTGTCCTTGTCTTGTCAGACAGATCTGCTGATTACAAGACAAACACAAGATCACTTTTGGTACTGCCTGGCTTCATCTTTTCCAGAATGCACAAGAATTTTGAGGGCTTGTGGGGGGATGTGAAATATCGATGTCTACTTCATAGAGCAGAGTCATAAGTCATTTTCTGCTTTTAATCAAAGTCTTCTTTTTGAGGCTCAGTCTTGTAAACAATTTGCTTCTGACATAAACCTCTACTCTTTGGTTCTCATCAGCGTTGTGTTGCTACATAGGATTATTTTCCTGCTCTTTTTTTTCACAATCCCTATTGAATCTGAAGTAAAAATTGTTTGAATATTTTCTCTTTTAAGAACTAGATGCAGTGCTTAATTTGGAAAATAATAAATGTCAGCACTCAAAGTTTCTCAGAAGCCTGCCGACTGCACTGCTTAATGCCAGGGCTGCCAAATTCTAAGGCTGTCTAGTCTTCATTCCATCTTTTGCCTCTTTCATCTACCACCATGCACTCTGCATCTCTTTACCTCACTCCTGAAAGTACTTCCTCAGCCCTGCGTCCTCCCTTTCTCACTGTTCTTCTATCATCCACTTCCTCCTCCTTTCCTCCTATTCTGTCATTATCTCTCTTGTTCTGGGTGAAAGACTCAACCGTGAAAAGTAAGCACTGTCCCCAAAAATGAGTGCTGATGGACCCCACTGCAACCACAGCTTAATTTAAGCACTAAGTATATGAGTCATGTACACCGTTGTAAAATGGTGTCTCACATCTGCTTTTCATATTCTGTATGAGAATATTTAGCATTCGACTCTCTAGGTTACCTTTTTTGCTAATTTATTTCTTCTTCTGAGTCTATGGATGTGAATCAAAAGTCTGTCTCTCTCTCACTCTCTCTCGCTCTCTCTCTACCTCCCCTGAATTCTGATACATTTTTCTTATAACGCTTTGGTCATGGCAAGTCTTGTTACGCAAAGCATTGATCGATATGTTATTTTAATTGCTACTGAAGATTCAAATACGTTTAAGTTTCACCTTCATTTGTTGTCGCTGAAAATAATAGATCCATCTTGACCAAGAAATAGGAGGCAGGAGAATACTGAGCAGAATAGTTTTTCCTGTTAGTTATATTCTTGCCCAGTGTACCCAAATATTCGTTTCATTTTGTACTTTTTCAAATTTGGTTGAGTTGAAAGTATGTTAACTGAGATCAGCTTATCTCTTTCGTCATAGACATTACCCAGGGATTGATGTGCCATTTTGGAGGATTTCTTTAGTGCTTCACTGAACATTTGCTTGCCAAATCTAGATTTGAAATCAGATACCAGATCCAAATTGACATATGTTGGCCTTCCATAACGGAAGAAAGATTTTCTCTCAGGAATCTCGCATCAATTGAAACGTTTTGATCTCTAGATGGAAAAACCTTAGTATGTATGTAAAGTGACATACAACAACAAGAGTATTATGCATGTCCCAGTTGTGCATGCGAAAGAAAGTGCATAATAGGGGCTCTATGCTCCAAATATTTTAATTGTAATCTGTCAACATGGATATGGTTTTTCAAGTTAAGCAGTGTAGGATTGTGTTCAATCTGCATCAATATCGCAGGTCAACTTGCAACAGTGAAATTGTCTTCACATTGGTCCAAGTGTATTTTCAATGCTCAAAAGCATATTTTGAGCAAGGTAAATTTGGTATTGTTTTCCGCTGTTGCTTTGGTAATGGTACACTTGCAAAAAGCCAACATTCTATGTTGGCTTTCTATTTAAACAGTATTATTCATTATGCTATGAATTTGTTTAAACTGAAGTTCTGATAGGAGCAGTGTTAGGACTCATTTCCATATGGTTAGACCCAAAGTGAGGTGACATTGTGTGCAAAAAAACGATGGACTGATACTCAGCCCCAAGTAATTATCAGTGGCTGAGATTAATTCAAGTATTCCATCCATCATATTTTTCTTGTTTACTTCTTGCAAAGGGTAAGTGGGACGGGTTTGCCGGAATTTGGTCCTAAGTACACTGTGTCACAGGAACTAAGCGATGCTTGGCTGATAAGCACTAACTAGGGTGAAACCGGTACCAGGCTCTGGTGTTCCAGTTCATGGAAGACCTTGCCTAGCAGTTTGGGCTGGACTACTCTGATGGGAACAGGGTCAAGACTGATTTGCATATGGTTGAGTCCAAACTGAGGTGGCACTGTGTGCAAAATAACGATGGACTAAGAGGCAGCCTGAGTAATTACCAGTGGCTGAGATAAATTTAAGTCTTCCAAAATTATGTATGCTAGTAGGGTTAATAATACTTTTATTTGAGTTCATAAAAATCATAAAAGGGTGGAGCAAGCCACCGAGGTACATGAGACATCAAAGCAATCAATCAATTAAAAACGAACAATGAAAACACATCAGAATACATATAGTAGAAGAGCAAATTTCTGAATAAATGGATTTAAAACTATCTGGCTTCTTCAGGATGTGACAAAAAGGATATAAGCAAGAAGATTAAAAAGTAAGTGAGCAAAGCAATTCTGTTTTGACAGATTCAGATCAATTCTCTTTTTTGTCTAATTCTTTTGCCGTTATGTTCCAAAGTTTTATTGCTCTGCAGGACAATTGAACTGACAAGCCTCCGAGGCATTTTATGACAGACAATCTGCAAGTCCTTATTTGTTGTCTCCTCAGCATTTCCTGAAGGAGGGTTTTCTGAATGTCTAGTAGTGAAGGACAGATACATAGAAGATGTAATAGTGACTCATCACCTTGTCCGCAGAGGCGGCATTCCTTTGTTGTCCACGTCCGTTTCCATTTTGGGATCAGATCTTTCGAAGGGAATGATCCCAGCCTCAGTAGCGTCAGGTTTCACTTTTTTATATGAAAATTATTCAGACAAGTACAGTTGACGTTTCAACGTTTTATAGGATTGCATCACGGTCCATTTGTGAGGTTTGTGGGCCAAGGCGGCTTTATCCAGTAACAGTGAGATCTGCTTAGTTGCTTTGTTCGCCTCGTTTTTAAATCCAGAGTAGGTGGTTATTGTAAGCCAAACCTCGTCTAGCTGTAATGCAGAAAGCGATTCTTTTAAGACTGTGAATATGGATTTGCTTAGCCTAGATTGTTTTTCAATCTCCTGCCAGCAATAGTGGGCTAAGGTGTTATCTCCTGCTGCCCTCATCCTCCAATAGTATTTGGCTAAGGCTCCTTGTATTGCTGGTATCTGATTTTTTAGACCGTATTCTAGTCTGATCTGTGCTTGTGAAATGTGTTGCGTGATTAGGAACAGTTTCTTCTAGATCGGGCTGTATTTAAAACTATTGAGTCCTTTGCGTTCAGCATTTCCAATCCACATGATATGGTTGGCAAAACATTTTCTGCGATGACCTTAAGCAGGTGACTTGTTGAACAGCCGCTGAGTGTTTTCTGTAAGGCTTTAAATTTGAATAGCAGTTTGGCTTTTGTTATTCCTTGGTCCAGGTGTTAAAATTGAGGCAGCGGTCTAGTTGGAACCCCAGATATTTATACGTATCCACCTGGGACAAAGGTTTCTCATTTAACGTCCAGATGAATTTGGGGCGTTTTTTGTGGCTGCTGGAAAAGCACATAACCTTTGTTTTTTGATGGTTAATTACTAGTTGAGCAAAGGTGGTATATGCACCTAGTTGGGAGATCAAACGCTGCAAGCCTATGGGTGTTTGAGATAAGAGGAAGATGTTGTTCACATATTGGAGACTTGCTATTGATATATTCCCCAGTTTTGGGGAATCATCTTGTATTGAGCTTAGGTTTTTCTCTAAGTCGGATTTGTAGATGTTAAATAAACAGGGGGCCAACACGCACCTCTGTTTTAGTCTGTTGCTAATTGGAATTTTGTTTGTTAAGCTTCGGCTGTCTCCTGTACTTATTTGAACCCATGTTTGGGAATTAAGGTTGATGATTGCCTCTAGCAGTTTAGTTGGAGCTCCCCATGTTTTCATTTTTGCCCATAGCTTGGTTCTCGGGACTTTGTCAAATGCTGCTTTAAGGTCTGCGAAGCACGCATGCAGAGTGCTCGATTTTGCACAGGCTTAGTTGGCTAAAAGAGTAACTGCAGATATATTCGTTAGGGTGCCCATCCCTGTGCAAAATCCTGTTTGTGTATATGGGATGAGGTTTGTTTGACTGACCGAATCCCCAGCAAGTTTGATGCATAGATTTTTGCCTCAACATCAATGAGTGCTATCAGTCTATAATGGACGGGTCGGAGCGTGCAACCGATTTGTATATTGGGTGTTGGATGCTTCCTTGCCAGGATTCTGTAATCGTACTAGTCTCTAGGATGTGTGTAAACAGCGGGGTGAGATGGCCAGACCAAAAGGATTGATTTTGTCTGAATAATGCGTTTGGCAGGCCATTTGGCCCTGGTGCTCTGTCTGATCGCACATTTTTTATGGTTTTCAATACCTGCTCTTGTGTGAACAGCGGGAAAAATTCAGATGATTCTAACCTGGTTATCTCCTGGATTTCTGGCTGACTAATGTCCTCCATCCCTTTTGGTTTTCCAGGTTTAAAAGTGTTTGGCTCACCTGGGGGTAGAATCGCTTTGTATGTAGCTTTGATGTGAACTCTCCATGTGTCCTCCATTATGTGCAAGTTGTAATGTCGGTTTTTGCCATTTGATAAGAGTTTGATGGTTTCCCAGAAAAGTTTGGAATCTCTTTGCTTACTGGTGTGGAGAAGTTTCGTCCAAAATTGTTCTCTGTACTCTTGCCTGGCCACCTTGATGTCTTTTTTTATTTTTGCTATTGACATTAGGTGCTGCTGTGAAGATTCTGGGCCCTGGGTTCTAAGTAATCTTAGATGTCTATTCAATTGTTATTTTTTTGTCCTTAAAGTATTAGAGTATCAGGCTGCCCCATTTGGTCTATGGGCTTTATGACTTTTGCCCTATTTGAAACAAAATTTGTTTAGGTCACTGATGAATGACTCCCATGCGCAGAGGTTCAGCTTGGGGTAACTCCAGTAATCTGAAACATGTCCCCATAATTTTATCTATGTTGTTCTTTTTCCAGATGAGGCGTTTTAGGTTATAAGACTGGATTGATAATGACATGGCCTTGGCTTGTCCAGACCTTTTTAGAGTTGTGCTCAGTGTAAAGGTTTGAGGGTGATGGTCGATTTCCGCTCTTTCCTTTATTTGAAAATCCGAGATAAGAGGAAGAAGGTCTGCATCCGTGAGTGTGTAATTGATAGTTGAGCCTGTTTTGTTTGTCACTCTGGTGAATACTGCAGGGCTATCCGACTGCCCTCATCCAATGAGCGTGCACAGCAAAAAATCGTCCAGGCGAGCCGCACATCTCTTGCCATATGTTTCCCGTCTGCGTGTGTTACGTTGTCTTGCCTGTATATATTGCCTGGTGTGTTTTTTTTCCCTGCCCTGTAGTAGGTTCATATTGAAGTCCCCGGACAATATTATGTTGGTTTGTGGGTGGATACGTTTTAGTGTTTCTAGTGCAGCAATCAGTAGCTCAATTCTTGGCCCCTTTTGCTTGGCAGCAGGGTGGATGTAGATATTCAAAATTAACAGACTGGTGAAGGGCGAAGCGTCAAGTTTGATGCCTTGCATGCAAGAGGAGTCGAGATCTATGACAGAGATTTTCCATGAAATGTCTGTCGAGATAAAAATCGAGGGGGCGCCTTTTGCCCTTCCATACTTTCCATAGTTGATTGTTGAGGTGGTCGTCTGCCAGATGCCAGAGGGTGTGGCTGCTTCGCATTGGGCAGAAGTGATGGTAATTTTCCTTGCTGTTTGGCCTTTGCCATATGTTGTTCTAAGTTCGTCCGGGCCTTTAGCACCTTTTAAGATGCCCTCTGTCCGGTTATGTTATTGTAGGAGGCTTGGAGAGCGGGGGTGCACAGCCTTTTTTAGCTCAATACCCCATTTGAAGAAGGGCTCCTGCCGCCAGATCTGTTCAACAAAAGAGTAATCAGACCATGTTGCTGTTGTAATTTCTTGACCGATTAAATTAGGATTGGGTTTGAACTCTATACTTTCCAGATCACTGGTTTTGATATGGCTCAGGGTAGAAAGAGCCTTAAATAGTTTTAATAATGCACTTCTTTTCAAAATATTATGCCGTCCCCTTGAGACGTAATGTGGGACCAGGTCTATCTTATGGCCTTTACATGAGGAATCAAATTGTTGTTCTTTGGCTGAGCTGCTTTCGGTCTCTGTTATGGCCTCAATGAACTCCGAGTGGTCTGAGAATGAGTTTGAGTAATCTTGTGCTCTATTTTGTCGAGCACTGCGGAGATTCGTGGCAGGGTTGGCCTCCTTGCCTCCCGAGCAGTGTGCGCTTATCCTGATTTCTTCAATGTTCCGCCTCTCTTCTCGGGGGGCTAGCCTGTTGGTGATGGCCTCCTGTGGGCACAGTGTGCTAACTTTGCTAACTTCTGTCGTTTTGGCCCTTGGTGTTTGTATAGTGTTCATTGTTTGGGTGACTTGGGTGTTTGGGTATTTATTTCTCGTCCTTACGAGGGCTTAAATATGCTGTATATTTTTTTAATGGAAATTTTTCACTTTCCTGTTGATTTTGGCTGCATGCGGCAGTGTCCTCTTTTGTGTGTGGACTGGCGCAATCCTCGGTGCATGCTGTGTCCATGAAGATTTGTTTTGTGTTGTCTTTATCTTATTTTCTGTCATGCTCGAATAATGCAGTGGTTGTGTTTGGCCCCTGTCCGGGGGATTTACTTTTCCTTGCTTTCCTCAAGCATTTTCTTTCCCTCTTTGTCAGGGAAGTTGTTGTTTGTTTTTGTTTATGGCTTGCTTCTGCTGCCGATTGCAAACAGTAATCAATTGACGACGCATCTGATGCGCCTATGTTACCGGAATCGCTTGGTGCTTTAACTGTGGATGAGCTTGCCTGCGCTGGGGCGTTATGGATCTCTTTTTCTCTTAGAATTTGGCCTGTGGGGGTCTGGGGGCACGCCTGATCTTCTCCCCTTGATGCAGCATGTTCTGGGCCAATTGTCATTTTGGACTTTAATGAAGGGTCCCTAACTGCCCCGAACAGTTCTGATATTAAGGTTGAAACCACTGCTAGCTTGTCAATTATTTGGGTGTAGTGACACATTTGATATGTTGTTTCCCGGTCTCTTTGGACCTTCGCGATCAGTAATTTGTTTAAGTCTCTGAAGAAGGAGAAGTACATTTGAATATTGCCACTTCACTTCAGTTTAGCTTATTTTAGTTTTTCCACTAACACTTCTCATTCCTTTTAATTTATGAGAAAATCAAAAATCTTGGTATTTATAGCATTGCAATAAGTATCACGGATAATTGCAAAGGTTTCCACAGATACTCACAAGCAGTGAGATGATTCTCAACTCCCATATTTCTCGGTTTAAGGTATTTCCTCTGAAATTGGAAGAAAACGTATTTTTTGGCAGTTCCCTAGGAACTGCAGGGCTGTGATGCGAAGTCCTGCATTGTCATCGAGGATGCCGTCGAAGGGGGGCATTTGTTATACTAAGTGCTGCATCAAAGATGAGTCACACACTGATGGTTCTGTAGGTGGCTCTGTGATTTGAAGTCCTGCGCCTTGGTCGAGGATATTGGTGGTGAGGAGCTTGCAATGCAAAGGCCTGTGTCAAGGATGCATTGAGCAGCGGTGCTTCCAAGGAGACTTCAGACTGTGATGCGTGGTCCTGCATCAGGGATGAGTCGTGCTGTGGTGGTTCCGAAGTGGGCCTGTGAGGAGATATGTCATGTTGCATCAGTTCCAACCACAGGACCATAGCTGGGCTGGCAAGGCACCTTCACACCCACTTCTAAGTGTCAAGAACTGGGGTGCACCACTTGGGGGCAAGACTGGCAGCAGACAGAGTCCAAGTGCTGGGTTCAATGTGCCTGGAGCCTTTTTTGTTCCCGAGGCTCTGATCAGGCCAGTCAACTAGCCCTTAGAGTCACTCTGGTGGTCCTAGGATCCAGATGCAGATCCAGTTCCTTCCCTCAGGCAGCAGGGCATCCTGGCAGTAGGACTGTAGGGCAACAGAGTAACAGTCCTTCTTGCAGAGCAGCACAGCAGTCCTTCTGAGTGTACCACAGGTCCAGACATGTACTGAAGAGTTGGGTCTGAGGGTCCATTATTTATACTTAGTGCCAGCTTTGAAGTAGGAGAAGGCTCTGGAGGCTTCCACCACCAGAGGTGTTTTTAATTTTCTTTCTCCCTGCCCTGGCCCCAGCTTTCTGAGGTCACAAAAGACTTGTGTCAAACCCTTCGTGAGTGTGCTCACATAGAGTCTTTTTGATGTGCAAGTGTGGTAGGTGAAAAGCTCATCACATCAGACATGGCCCATCCTGCCAACACCTATTCCCCCTTTGTCTCACTTTCTGGGAGCAATACACAAAGACCAACTGCCAGCTACTCCTAGTCATGTGACCCAGGATAGAGGCTGCAGTCACAAAATGGTTAAGACAAGAAAATGGCAACTTTCTGAAAGTGTTATTTTCAGATTTGTGGCTGAAAATCCAACTTTACCATTAAAGAGGATTTTAAAATACAATTCGTTAGAAACCAACCTTGATATTTCCACCTGCTTCCAATTGAAAGTAATCACTTATTAAATGTAATGAGGTAACCCACTATTATCTATTGGAGAGGAAGGTCGTGCAGTAGTGAAAAACAAATTTAAGAGTCTTTAACTACTAGGACATGTAAAATTTAAAAGTAAATGTCCAAATTTCTAAATACACTGCACCCTGGTTTGTTTATGTGTGTGACTGATATGTATTAAAAAGGAAGGATTAGGCCTGTCAAAACCTTATTTTGCCAGGTCGAAATGGCAGTTTAAAAATACACACACAGCCTGCAATGGCAGGCCTGAGACATATTTAAGAGGCTACTTAAGTGGGTGGCAGAAGCAGTGCTGCAGGCCCACTAGTAGCATTTAATTATTTATAGGCCCTGGGTACATGTAGTGTCACTTTACTAGGGGCATATAAAAAAATTAAATGTGGCAATTGGGTGTGAGCCAATTTTACTATTTTAAAGGAGACAGCAAAAGCACTTCAGCACTGGTTAGCAGTGATAATATGCGCAGAGTCCTAAAAGCCAACAAACATGGGTTCAGAAAACAGGGGGGTGAAGTCCAAAGGTTTGAGGATGACCCCGCAGAAAGGGCCAAGTACAACAGGTCTCTACCACTGGGCAATTCCTCTCCTACAAACTTAGGACCTTATTTATGAAGGCCTGCGTCACTTTTGCACCACCGTTGCATCACTTTTAGTGATGCAGCCATGTTGTAAATAATGCGCCATGTTGCGCCATATTTACGAAGTGACGCATCAAAACAGATGCGTCACTTCGTAAATCCCTGCGCTACTATTATACCTGCACAATTCATGCAACACATTGTTATAAAATGTGATGTGCAAACAACTTGCTGATTCTTTGTCAAGCAAGGCAAATGATTTCTGTAGAGCTTGGATTTCTTTGTAAAGGGGCATCGATGATAGCACTGGAAGCCACATAAATGATACTGTGCAGAAGCGATAATCATTTCATAAGCAAGACTCTGACTGCACAACACCTTCCTTAGAGTGCAGTATATAAATGCCACAAACCAGCAGTAATAATGTCTAAACTAACAAGAGTTGGCTCAACTACCAAGTCTCGTCTTTCTAACCTCTTGGCTTTGCCAAATCATCTACCAATGGTGTGAAGCATCGGCGTAAACAAATATTTTGCTGTGCTGTGCAGGATTTAAATTAATGAAAAAATAGTGCAATGAGGTATACACACACATATTTGTACACGTGCATAAAGCAGCCTAGCATGATGGCGTATGTGTGCGTATTCGTACCAAGCATGGAAGCATACAGCATAATATGGCTGCCATTTTGTTTATTTATTAACTGCTAAACAAAGATGGTGGGCAGAACTTGGAGAATGAAATAAAAACATTAATTGAAACATGCATGAAAGGTTTTTCTAAAACAGGGTGGCTCAGCAGTAAATGGCAGCATCTGGCCCACCCAAAAAACAGTAAATTCAAAAAAAGATTTTGCTAATGGCTACGAAGTGAGAGGTAGGCAGCAATGGTAGTGCGAGGGAGAACAGACAATGGGGGTGAGCAACAGGGAGTGGGCATGGAGCAACGGAGGAGTCTGAGGCATGTGAAGACTAAAACTATTAAATATCAAAAAATGATGTGGTGGGGAAACAATGCACGAGCTGAAATTTTAGAGAAAGGGGAGCAACATGGAGCGGGCACGGGGCAGTAGTTTTTGAGACGGGTAGCAGCACAAGAGCAAGAGAATAAAGAAACTCATGCACTGCAATGGACTGTTAAATGAAACAGAAAATAAGTAGATGCCTGAACGTGAACAGTGACAGGATTTCCGTCATCCAATCAAAAGGAGGGCAAAGATATGATAGTACATAGGAGAGCGAAATACAAGAAGTGGAAGGAAAGTCATTGAATAAGAAGCAAGCAAATGAGAGTAACAAGAAATGAGCTGGCTCTAAGCCCATTGTAAGTTTTGGTGTGGTCCACATGAGGTCTTTTGACAAGAGCAATCTAACATCTGTCTGTAGGAGAGATCTAATTATAAATGGGTTTATGATGACTGAAATCGTGAAGCAAGAGCAACTTTTATGATATTCGAAAGCCATTATATTAATTTTGTCTTAATAGAATTTATCAGAGGTGCTCATTGCTAAATCTTATTTCCAATTATCACACTACTAACACGAGACATTTTAAAGCACTGTATGGAAAAGTACACCGTTCCCTTTCTTTGACAGTGTATTTAATGTGTTTATGCCAGTAAGCAAATAGAACTCTTTTTTTCACCCTTAGGGAATTCATTGCATAATAAAGAGAACTGTATGTGACAGGGACAGCTGGATAGCGTGGCTTTTGAGAATTTGTTCCTATATAGCTACTCCGTTGTTGCTCAGAGAGTGCATCGCAGCGGCGGTTATGAATATTTTACTGCATTTAGAGTCTCCATAAAATTCAAGTTATTGCCCGCGCGACAACATGTCTCCGGGAAGACCAGCAGGGTGTGTTATTGAGTGTTTTCTATCCGCTGCTCCAAAACTTGTGCATTTTCCCTGAATTGCTTTGGGAACGAGCTGCGTTTCGAATTTGCTGTTCCATTAGACCCGCTTTAATTAAATTTCCAACGACTGTACAATTCTCCAGCAGACGACAAGGCCGCAGCGCTATTATCACACCTTTCTTGTTTGTGTCGAATTCATCTGGCAGCCAAGCGCTATCCCTCCTGTTCGAAACTGTACACCCAGAACAAATGCGCTTCTAGCGTTTATGAGGCAGACACGTGCCAGTGCTTGCCACACATTTAGAGGCCTGGGCAAGCTCAGGGTCCAAACGGTTGAATCGTGTCACTTCGGATCTCTTCACGTCACCGGGCCGCTGGCGCACTTCCCTGTAATGTCCCGGTGGCGCGTGCAAGAAAATCTCCTTCCCACAGAACATGTTTACCAGCATGAACATTACAATTCACCGTATTCAAAGTTGTCACCCTAACACTACCCCCCTCCCCCCCCCCCCCCCCCCGAAACGAATGCACGGTATTTTCAGTGTGTGCAGAAATTGCACGCGGTCTAGTTGCATCATTATCGCGCATTAGATTCAGGACAGTTCGGCCTTGTCTGGGCTCCTAAATATTTTTCTGTGTTCCAATTATTGCAATATTCACTCGCCACTGCCGCCGAATGTCAAGTTATTGCTTCAAAGATAACCTCGTCTGATGGCATCAAATGGCGGCTCCCAGATACAAGACACACACTTAGCTTTTATCATACAGCTTCGCGGGTTTGATAATATTCCAATTACAGTTTCCATGGTAATGAATATTAATGTGCTACAGATGTGAGCATCTCATCACCAGTGGCACGTGCGTGTCCCCTTAAATGAACAGCGTGCCACTGCCAATGATTGTTATTGAACGTAAGTAAATGTGCCTTTTATTTATTTATTTCGCTACTGCTATTGCGCTGTGATGAAATTAATGCGAACTAGCTCAGCGGGCATGCTTAACTTTCCAAAATTGAGATGCCATGGAGATATGAACTCATTTAATAAACAATGCTAACGACATAATGTTAATAGACACGAAGCTGTGACATTGCGTGAACCTGCACTGAAAATGTTCATTAGTAACTACTGGCCAATGAGGACTTGATCTACTGCCAAAGCTTACAGAAAAGATTACATTTAAAGTTCACCTTGTGTACAGTTGTAATGTGTTTATTGGCGAGCATGCTATTTAAATAGGCACGTGTTTATTTTATTTCACTGCATCTGTTTTATGCAGGATGGTTACATAACCTTCATATAAATATATCTTTATAAATGAGAATGTTAGCTAACCTTTGAAAAATCAATTTATAATTTATGAAAATGACTTCTGAAACACGGTAAGAATATGTTGTAGCCATAAATGGAGGCAAGATCACATAAATTGCACCAGTGAAGGGTAGTTTAGCACTGATGACGAGCAATTTTGCACCAGCTTTGAACTGGTATTTGTGTTAACTGAGTGATCAAATATATTATATGTAGGTCTCGCTAGCTGTCTGTTGCTGAAGACCTGTTGTGGGCCAATACTTAGGGACATATTTACAAACTTCTGACACAGCGTTGCGCAGTACGTCATCTTGCTGCGCCGCGCTGTGCCAGAGGTAAAAGGCAGGAATGAGTCCAATTTAAGCAATATGGTGCTATCCTGTCATTTCCCCTTGCGCTGGCATCGTTTTGGCAGCATAGTGCCAAACAAGGCACCCTTTCACCATGGTGCAAAGATGCCTCCGTTGCATGAAGGATTCTTTTTGTGCAGGAAAGTGCCCCTTCCGGCCCAGAAGCAACCCTGAGAAGCTTTTTAGGTCTCGCCTGAGACAGCGCTTTAGCGCTGCTCTCGCGAGAGCTTTTGTAAATGGGGGATCTGGAAGTGCAAACGAGTGCTTTCAGGCCTCCAAATACAGTGCATGTGTGCCGGGCCCGCGCACCATTTGGAGGCCTGAAAGCACTCGTTTGCTTTCACTTTCGCGGGCCGCACGGCCGCTTTGATGTGATCGCGATCACTTTCACACAGTGCAGCCTGCGTGTACATTTTGCGGGCGCTTTGATGTTCTCAGTGAGCCGCGCGGCCACTGCGAACATCAAAGCGCCCGCGAAATGTACACGCCATTCGCCACCCCCTCCCTTATCCCACTTCCTGCTTGTATTTCCATTTCTCTAGTTCATCGTTTTCTATTTAACTCGGCGAACATATATACGAGTCTAAGGTACGACGCCACAGTCAGGCGCAGAAAACGACTGACAGGCACTAAATGGACATTTTAAAGCGGACTTCCACGGTCCACGCGCTCTTACTATGTGCTGCTCATGAAACGACCAGACACACATTCAGAAAATCACAACGGTACAGGGTGACTCACTGGAAATAACTTATGCGTTTTTCAACTCTTATTGCCATCTTTTAAACCCAGTCAATAGGTATTGTTTAAAGGGAAACTGTTATAAATGGAACTCTGCCACATACTGTCTTTTGTAACATGTCTCAGTCCATCAAGGGGCGTAAGCAGGGGGACACTCCTTCAGAGGCCAACGACATCAGTCAGTCACTGAGCTCTAGAGACGGTAGCAGCCGGGAGGCTGAACTCACCTTACTAGCTTTATTCCCTGACAGTCACATTTCGTAATAAACCTTATATCGCATAAGTGGCTTTTGGGAGAAACTCTCTGCAGAAAAAACACGCGCCTTTGTCTCTATACCCACGGGGACCCTAATGTTCCCTTGCCAGCTGTATAAAGCGAGGGGGTACTCGCTGCACGTTTGTTTGACGTGATCTACATATCACAATTACAAATACGATAAAAATCAATCCAGTCTTTCATTTTAGCGAGAGGCATACATTGGAAATGGATATTAGTACTATCTGCTAAATACAGCGCCTAGAATTAGTAGCTCTGCGCGCTACGTATACATTGAAGAATGTACAATGTCCTAATTAAATTCCCCGCTCCCTTCTGGTTGCCCCCCCCCCCCCCGCAGTTCTTGACGGATGTTAATGAAAGAACCGCCCCACCCTGAACGTTTTAATTTTACAACGAGGCGAGGTACAGCAGTTATATTTCCGAGCAGAGGCGATCCGCGTAGCACAGCCCGGAGTACGTTTGCAATATTCTGAATATTGCAGTTACTTTTTGAAGAGGGTGGTATAACATTGATACACATGAGAGCCGTTACTAAAAATGAACAAACCCTAACTGACATTTGTTTTCATTATCTTAAACAAGGGAGTGATTAGGTTTAGGTCGAAAAGATACACTGAGAGAATATTTCGACTTTCATCACCCCTCCCCCACCAAGTGACACTACTACAGACATTTAAAATGTCATGCACGCCCTAAAATGACAGGAACGGCACAATAAACACCTTAATCGACCCGTTCTTTTATGGAAGGACGTGCGTGGCATCCCTAAGAGTACTTCTTCTCTACAGAAGTTTGGGGCCGCAATAATTATTTACCCCACTAAATTGGATGTGCCTCATTGACCTATTTGGTCCATATTCATACGAGATGCTCCTCTCGTGGCTGGCACGAGCTGGATTGTGTAGCAGAAGTGATCAAAACGCAGAATAATCCAGTCATATTTTGTATAATCCCACAGTTCCATTTTATTCACTACTTAATATGTTTAATTTCGTCAACGGGACATTTTAAAGAGCAAAGTGTATTATTATTCATTTTGCTCCCCACTTTAACTTTTATTTAAGGTGTCCCTTCTGGAAGGTTTACCATTGTGGCGAGGAAAGCAGATGCTTTCGTTTTCCCTATTTACAAGCGTTCACTACCTTGACCAGACTGCCTTTAAATATTCGGATATTTTTTAGGTCTGGTATTTGCCAAAACCTTTCGAATTCATGTTACTAAAAGTATATGTGCAAATATACGTATGGGGACTTTCAGCCATACCTGTTCATGCATTACTCAATTGTTCTGTCAACACATTGTTCTTCATCTCGCATCAAAACAGATTATGTGGCAGTGGGTCAGGCCACTGCAGTCATTGGGCAGCATCCCTGTGAGTGATGTCATTTTTCCATATAAAGTTTTTTAAAAGGGGCATATCCACACGCAAAATAAGTAACTTAATTGTCAAGGACTACTACGACAATGTGTGTTTTTAAACATTTTTTTTTTTTTGCTTTTAGTAATTTATTTTGATATTGGCGATGGTCTGTCAGATCCCGTAGCAATAAAGATTTACAACAAGCATTTGCAATGCAATAGGTCTCGCAGTTACGCAAGTTTGAGCTATTGGCATTGTAAATGGCTATGCCTTTTATTTTGGTATTGGTTTCTAAAACATAAATACAAGACATTGTCATTTATAACGGCAATAGCTTAAACTCACGTAAATGCGAGACCTATTGCATTGCAAATGCTTGTTCCTCTTTCTACCCGTGCTGTAGAATGCAGCACACTTAGAAAGAGGAAAAAATGAGATGAAATAATAATATTTATCCTCGTTACACCTCTCCTGAAGAGGCATAAGATTTTTGCACAATCCCAGGTTTACAAGTCCTTGTAAATCTTGGAATGTGTCAAAGACCATGGGTGTTGCATGGGAACACCCACTGCAACGCCCATGGAATGCCTCCCTTGCACAGAGTAAGGCAACGCTTCTATTTGTGTTGCGTAGCCTTACCACTGATTTATGAAGCCATTCAAAGCCATGCATTGTGGCGTTGCGTGGCTTCATAAATCTGACTTTGTGGCTTGCATCACACTAGTGCCACTTAGCGTTGTGCAAACAGGACGCAAGCCTCTCATAAATCTGCCTTCCCAGATTTAGAAGGACTTGTAAACCTGAGAATGCGCCAAAAACCATGGCAGTTGCATTGGACCATCGACCGCAACATCCATGAAATGCCTCCCTGGCGCAGAGTAAGGCAACGCAGCAATTTGAACTGCGTTGCCTTACTCCAGATTTATGAAGACATTCAAAGCCATTTAGGGGCTTGCATCACCCTTGTTCCACTTTGTATGGTGTAAACGTGTTGCAAGCCTCTCATTAATATGCCCCTTAAATTGGGCTTTGGGACAGCTGTTTCCTTATTGCTGTTGGGCTTTCGTACCAGTCTTACATGCGTGCTTCTTATTTGAAGGCTTTTCTTCCTTTTCATGTGTTTGTCCATCCCATTGAGCACAGCGGTTTTACCATACTTTTGGTTGGGTGACTTGTATACTTCTACTGTTTGCATTCAGTAAACTAATTTGTTTCCCTATATTTCAGCACTCCGTAGAAGTGCAGTTGTTTTCTTACGCTCTCGCTCATGTGCAGTCTCCCCATTCAAATCCGCACCATTTGTGTTTCTCGTTTGTGCGTGTTCCTCCAATTCACAGCTAGTCCTTTTCTTCCTCATCCCTCCCTTTATTCCTTTTTTTATTCATTAAATACCCCCGAAAAGCTCCTCTGTTGCTCTCCTGTGCCTTGGTCCTGTTGCTTATTGTTACTTGTGTGGCTCTAACTGCTTCACCGATTACTTCTGCTGCTTATCAATATTCAGTTTTTAACAACCCCACCTGCTCTATCATTGTCCCCTTGCACCTTCCAGTTGAGTCTTTTTTTAAAAAAATGTAAAGCATTTTTGGAGGATCTCACAGTTGCAATCCCCTGCAAGACCACACTTTTGTAAAGAAAACAAAGTGCTTAAAGATGGACGTCTGACATCTTGGAATGGTAACTGGAAAAAAATAGCTGCCCTGTCATAACTCAAACATGTCACTATGTCCCCTGCTGTAGCGTTATGATGCATAAAAGCAATACACTTTTTTTCTTTGCTAGTGCTCAACAGCATTGTTGGACTTGGTCTTTCAGTGGGTTTTATGACTCTGGGCACTTTACCACTGCTGATCAGTGCTGAAGTGCACATGTTCTCCCTGTAAATTGGATGTATTGATTGGTGTTTCCATAATTGGCTATTTGATTTACTAGGCAGTCCCTTGTACAGTGCACTGTGTGTGCCCAGGGCCTGTAAATCAAATGCTGCTAGTGGACTTGCAGCACTGATTGTGCCACCCACATAAGCAGCCTGCAAATGTAACTCTGGCCTGCCATTGCAGAGCCTGTGTGCAGTCTGGTACTGCCATGTCGACTTGGCAAGTGCACCCACTTGCCAGGCCCTAACCTTCCCTTTTCTTACATGTTAGTCACTCCTAAGGTAGGCCTAAGGTACCCCTGTGGACAGGGTGCAGTGTATGTGAGAGGTAGGTCATGCCCTGATGTGTGTAGCTTGTCCTGATAGTAAATTACTGCCAATTTTGTTTTTCACTATTGCAAGGCACAAGTTCCCATAGGACAGCATGGGAGTTTGCTTGTAACATCCTATAAACATAACTACCCCTGGGAACAAGGTAGGAAAATAAAGTTTAGTATGCCTGAACACAGAATGTTAAAATGCACCTTTTATTATGGGGGATTTTTACATTCTGTGATTGAAAATCACCACTTTTAGAAAGTAGGTATTTCTTGCTTAGTCATCCAGCGTGCCTCTGCTAGGTTTGTGTATTGCATGCCTTGCTTTTGGATGACAGGAGCTAGGGAGGAGCAGTGGCTCCAGAGAGCCTGATGAGTCAGGGCTGTGCTGAATAGACCTGGGCTGCATTTAGAGTAGGGGGAGGAGATTTCCTTTCACCTGAATAGGCCTGGTCTGCCAAGGACAATGTTGTCTCCACCTTCTACCAGGAAGCTGCACCAGAGAGGACAGAACTGGTTTTGACTAAGCACAGGGCATCTCTGCCACAGGGAACAAAGGATTTTGTAGTATAAATATTGGGGCCTTGACCCCAGAACTTGGGATCAATTCTGGGAATCAAGAGGAACCTTTGCCAAGTAAAAGAGCCGGAGAAACTAAGGAGGAATATTACCCCTGTGCTGTTTGCTGTCTGGGGTTGGCCTGCACTGGCTACTTGCTGCCAAGGAAAGGAGATAAGGACTTTGCTGTGTCCCCTGCTTGAGGAAGATCTCAGAGGGCTTCAATTGAGCTTGCCCCCTGTTCACGAGGTCTCAGGAACATTAAAGAACTCACCAAACTTATGGGCACCGTCTCTGGAACTGCTGGTTTCAGTTGCCTGGAGAAGAAATGGGTAACCGACTCTGTCATCAAGTCCGTCACAAAATTCAGTGTCCTGAGGCATCGTAGAAAGCACTGCCTCATTTCGCAACACAAACCTGGTCTCACCGACTCCGTTGACAAGCCGCTGATTGCACTGCGTCATGTGGGCATCACATTCCGCAACACTTCACCACACGCTGCATTGACATCTTCGACTCTATCGCTGCCTGACTCGAACATCGACCGGCTCCTTCGCCGCATCGTAAACTGCCAGCACCGCATCGAGCACCGCCTCACACTGCAGCGCAAGATTTGGTCTCACCGACTCCATTAACAAGCCGCTGCCTGCACCGAGCCGTGAGGACATCGCACGCTGCAACGCTTCCATCTCACATCGCAACTGCGATGGTTGCCCCGGGACGGCTCGTAACATCGTGTCGGCCGCAACAACAAGGTATTGTCTTCGAGTCTGTCGATGCTTTTGCTAAACCATATCAACGCGGTTGGCCATAATTGCTAGACTCTGTCGTATTCAGTATCATGGTAGCCCCGGTTGGAGCTACCAAGTCGGAGAAACAGTAGTTTCACATTTTACCTGCAATTTAAAGGTTATTTTGCACAGTAACTATTTTTAAGAGTATTGTATCTTGGAGTTTTGTCATTCTTGGTCTTGTTGGTTTAGATAAAGTCCACTTATTTTTCTAAACTGGTGTGGTGTCCATTTATAGTGTTTTCGCTGTATTACTGAATGTACTCACAAATGCTTTACACACTTCATCTGAGATAAACCTGTCTGCTCGTTAAAAGCTACCAAGGGGGTGAGCAGGGGTTATTTTGGAAGTGTGTTCTTCTTACCCTGACTAGTAAGAAGGGTCCCTACTTGGACAAAGGTACCTTCCTCTGCCAACTAGAGACCCCCAATTCTAACATGCATCAACTAAAAGCAGTAGCAAAACCAATAGGCAAAGACCTATTGGCATTGCCAATCTTTTTGCACTGGTTGCCCAGGCAAGTGACACTGCAAAATGAAGCATTAATGTATGTGCTTAAAAGCTACCAAGTTACAAGGAGACAGAAACGTCCACACTGTGTGTTTTTCTCTTCTTCTTCCAGTGTATGATTTTGCGTGGGATTCATGCTGTCTAGCTGTGCTTCACAGAAATGTATCTGCGGTGGAAGGAAGAACAAGATTAAGCACAGTGTTCTGGTGTGGGTCCAAGGGTTCAAGAACAGATCATAATAATGCAATCAAGCTAGCAGATTTATTGGGACTGAATACAATTCATGTGAAATCTGCTGGCATTTAACTCACTCTCTAAATACAACTACCTGGGTGAGGCATTCACCAAGTACAAGAAATAGTACTTGTCATCATAAGAATGAGAAATAAAATGAGGTTGTGGAGTTTATAGTACAAACATCCACATGTTCTGCATTGTGCTTGTGATTTAACTGACAATTTTTACCAGTTTACCTGCCGAAATATTTCAGGGAAAATTTTCGGGAGATCAATATTTATCTCAAAACTTGGAACTCAGAATTTACCACATAATTCGTAATCAGTCCTTTTTTAAAATTATTTTTTAATCCTCATGCGCCTCAGACCTCAGTTGACAGGATAGGGCGTCGCTACCGTTGCTTGATGTTAAGGAGACATAGGCTATCGAGAGGGGACCTGGAGGCTTCGCCCCGCCTACCGGTAAACAACTGCCCTAAAACAGTCACTGACCCCATGTTGGAAAGAGGTGGTCGTGCTCTCCTCCAGTTAAGTATGACCGATGACTGTTAATGTTGGCCTACAGGGAGATGGAACTGGTGGGGGGCCCAACACAGTCAAAGAGTTTCCGAGAGGCATAATGGAGTAGAAACCTCTTAGCCAGCCTATACACTTTTACTTTGATCTATTTAGATTCTGCATCCCCAAGTCAAAATGTCATAAATAAGTTACATTGCATTTATATAGAAACCATATGAGACATTTTTCATTTTTAAATAACAAACATTTCTTTAATTTATATCTTTTTTTGTGTTTTATAATTTACACATAATTTAGGAGAACGAACAAAAAACATTTTTTACATTTATAAACTTTGATACAAACACATTGCACATTTAATATAAAAAAGGAAACATCATCCTAGACATCAGTGATATATACAGTAAACAATAACTAGTCACTCATACTTGCATTCACACAAAAAAAGTGAGTTGAAAGGAAGATATACAAGAAAGAGAGAGATAGAACTCTTGGATTGGTCAAAATTCTCAGACAAGCAGAGTAAAAAGGTTGTCAGTTTTCTCTGTGTCGAAAGTAATGTTGCAGTCGTATGGGAAACAATGTCGCGGTCAACGCGCGTTTCAGTGGAAAGAACCACCTTCTTCAGGACCAGAACTGCTGAGTTTTTAGAAAATGGAGTGAACGTGGATGATGTCTGGGTGTCTGTGAAATAAACAAAAAAATGACATTGACAAAGCGGAGGGGTTGTAAATACTTTATAAGGAGATTACTTCCTATTAGTTTATAAGCGTGCTCATCCTGCTTCAAAGAAATGAACAAAGAGTAGCTGGAAACGGTCATGCACTTAGATAAGGGATACAAGAAATAGTCTTTCTCCTGTAGGTCCCCTTGATTTTGTGAGAGTGAAATCTGAAAAAGTTTACGTGCATATTAGAAGACTCCGGATATAAAGTGCCCAAAAAGAGCATGCAAACCTCGAGAGACAGATCTGTTGATAGCTACCTTATAGATTGTTAGGCCAGACGCATATGACCCGCTTAAAAGAACGTCTATGTTGTGGTGCAAAAAGTATAGAATTTTTCTGCAAAAGAAAAAGTTTAGCATTATATAACCCACTCAGTGGATATAATTTAAAATTCACTGTTCATTATTTACCAGAAAAGGTGGAATTTCTAGATATCTGGATTAAAAGCGGCAATGGAAACATTGAAGTTAGCCTATATCGGAAGCCCACAGCAAAGAACACCATTTTGCAACATGCTAGCTTCCATCCTTCCTGTCAGAAGGATTCTATCCCCTTCGGGGAATTTCTTAGAATCAGACGTAATTGTACCAACATAAAGGACTACAATACACACGCTGAAGACCTAAAGAATAGGCTCCTACTTAGAGGCTATCCTAAACGCCTCATAAAACAATCTATGAAAAGAGCCAAATATTACAACCGTGATAGTCTCATTTCAGGAAAAGAAAAAAATCCTATGGAAAGATTAGTATGTGTAGTCAATCATTCTAATTACAATCACAAAGTCCAGCAAATCCTAAATAAAAACTGGAAAATTCTAAACGCGAATGAGATTGGCAAACCCCTTGCAAAACCAATAGTGGCTTTTAGAAGAAATGCTAACTTAAGGGATAAGCTAGTCCACAGTAGAATGCGACACATCAACACCTTAGCTGAACAAAGAACCATTGATGGACTGCCTCCAATTCTAGGCAACCACAGATGTGGCACATGCCATGCATGTACAACAGCTATTACAACAGAGACTTGGACATATGGAAACAGAGGCGGTAGGCTCAAAAGCCACACAAATTGCAGAAGCAATAATGTCATTTATCTCACCCTCTGCCCTTGCGGCCTAGGCTACATCGGGGAAACTGGCCGGGAATTCCGCTTTAGACTCTCAGAGCACAAATCGGCCATCAGAACCCGTAAAGAACATGCACCTATGGTCAAACACTTCCTCCAACACAACCATGGAGAAAATGATTTAAAATGGCTGATTCTAGAAAAAGTGAGCCCCAGATTAGGCCAAGACATTAATAAACTACGGAAAAATAGGGAGACTTTCTGGATCTTCCATTGTGACACAGTCCGCAGGGGCCTTAATGAGGAGATAATTTGGATCATAACATAATGACATGTTCCCTTAGACTAAGTTACAATCTAGTCTTGTTACCTTTATATCAACAAAGATATACATTACACATGTCCAATATCTCCACATCCTAGAAGGTCAAAGCATCACAGCTATATAGAATACCATTCTTTCTTACCATCATAGGGGCCTCTGCAAACTTAAAAATAGGATCGTGATTGATTTCATAGGATAATAACCATGACTCTTACACCATTCAAATATGGCGTCTATTGTGCCAAACACAACGTGTATTTAAATTCATGGCAATTGTCCCCCTCTCGTTACATTATATCTAGTATGCGACATCATCCCGCAATATCATTCATCTATGCTCATATGCCAAATTTAGCACTTTATACACGACAATCACTTAATAACATTCTTATTGGGACGAACGGCTAATTCATGCCAAATACCACTAGACTTTAATCAGTTTTTTTGTACGTGATAGATTGAGAAATACTGTGCACGTTTTGGAGAGTTAAAGATCACTACCATCTAACATATCAAACCATTACTCCTTTCAAAGATGGCGCCATAGCAAATAAGTGTAGAGGAACCTTAAACATTGCTTATGAGATCGTAATCTCGCGAGCATTCCAACGTGTTTAAGCACGCCCTCTTCTCATTTCCGCCTTTCGACTGATCGGCAAAGAGGCTCCCCGTCGTACAGAGGTATGTTTTTCTCAACCGGCTCCGTTGTAGAATTACCCCGGCTCTTCTTAGATCCTGTTACCACTGTGTGCGCATTTTTTAAGTGAAACGACGGGTCAATCATGTTTGTGCTTTCCATCGCACATTCTAATTAGTGAGATTATCCCACTATCTTAAGTTTCTCTATTATGAGAGAGATGCCCATAGCATTGGTGTTAACGATTACTAAAAGGGTCTTTCGTATATTTTCTGCTTTGCGTGAATAACGCATTAGTAAATTATGACATAACTAGAGTCGTGGTAGCTCGTGTCTATCTGATCAACATTTTGCGTTGTTAGTTAATATATCAATGCAAACTAGGTAGCTACACATCGAATTACTTCCCCTTCGCATTTCTAAGGGTATATATATGTTCTTTTGTTTTTTCTCTCTACAGAGATATGTCGGGATGTGATGCAACTTAGATGAATGTTATTTAACAGACATGTATAGAGAGGCTTGGTGTCAAGACATTTGCCTGACATGATTCGCCAACACCAATCTTTGCACTTATAAGGTATACAACTTACCGGCATTCAATGATCTTTTTAATTCAACTATCTGACTAGGTTTGACAATGAGCCTACTTGTCTCCGCAGGACTGCCGCAATTGTTTTTACAACAACTTTGGAGATAATTACACTAATCCTGGATTGAAAATATATCTCCATATTTTAACTCGTTGAGGTAGTATGGCACCGTTATCACATTCGGCCATTTGCATTACTTCTCCTGAGTGGGTTATATAATGCTAAACTTTTTCTTTTGCAGAAAAATTCTATACTTTTTGCACCACAACATAGACGTTCTTTTAAGCGGGTCATATGCGTCTGGCCTAACAATCTATAAGGTAGCTATCAACAGATCTGTCTCTCGAGGTTTGCATGCTCTTTTTGGGCACTTTATATCCGGAGTCTTCTAATATGCACGTAAACTTTTTCAGATTTCACTCTCACAAAATCAAGGGGACCTACAGGAGAAAGACTATTTCTTGTATCCCTTATCTAAGTGCATGACCGTTTCCAGCTACTCTTTGTTCATTTCTTTGAAGCAGGATGAGCACGCTTATAAACTAATAGGAAGTAATCTCCTTATAAAGTATTTACATCCCCCTCCGCTTTGTCAATGTCATTTTTTTGTTTATTTCACAGACACCCAGACATCATCCACGTTCACTCCATTTTCTAAAAACTCAGCAGTTCTGGTCCTGTAGAAGGTGGTTCTTTCCACTGAAACGCGCGTTGACCGCGACATTGTTTCCCATACGACTGCAACATTACTTTCGACACAGAGAAAACTGACAACCTTTTTACTCTGCTTGTCTGAGAATTTTGACCAATGATGAGGATGATGTTTCCTTTTTTATATTAAATGTGCAATGTGTTTGTATCAAAGTTTATAAATGTAAAAAATGTTTTTTGTTCGTTCTCCTAAATTATGTGTAAATTATAAAACACAAAAAAAGATATAAATTAAAGAAATGTTTGTTATTTAAAAATGAAAAATGTCTCATATGGTTTCTATATAAATGCAATGTAACTTATTTATGACATTTTGACTTGGGGATGCAGAATCTAAATAGATCAAAGTAAAAGTGTATAGGCCGGCTAAGAGGTTTCTACTCCATTTTGCTGTGTCTTCTCCCTCCTCTAGGGCCTCAATTGAATTAGGGAGATCCTTTTGTTTTATCCAGTTTCCGAGAGGCATAATCATAGGATCCATATTTTAAAACATAACAACTTAAGCCCCTTCATCATAATCCCCCAAAACTAACACTTAGACCAGCTTAATAAACAATCCCATAGAGCTTTCTTCTTGCTATTTTGCAATCTATCCAGATCCATCTTAGATGTTTTGAGTAGAGAGGACAGCCACTCTGAGTGTGTAGGGGGTGTAACTTCAACCCATCTCTTACAGATGTCTCTCCTAGCTAGCAGAATAGCATAGAAAAGAAACCCCCTAGCACGGCCCGTTATCTCACTGGATATACCAAAAATTATCAAGGCTAGAGTAATTTGGACTGAAGATCCCAAAATGTTAGTGATGGTTGCACCTACTTTTTCCCAATATTCTGTTTTCGCTGGGCAGTCCTTGAACATATGAATGTCAGAAGCACTTTGAAGATCACATTTCTTACAGCTAACCGGAGGTCCCTTCGACATTTTAGACAGCCTTAACGGAGATAGGTAGGCCCTGTGGGTGGTAAACAGGTGGTTCCTCCTAAGCCAAGCTGGTTTTACAGTAGCACACAGAATGTTAAAGGAAGTTTGCCACATATCTTCCCACTGTTCCTTTGGCATGGAGGCCCCCCACAACTCCTCCGCTAATTTAAAGTCTCCATCAATAGCTTACCCAATAGACCAATAAAAGGAAGAAACCTCTCTTTTCCCCACAGGTCTTATCACTAACCGCTCCTCAAGAGAGTTTCTCATACCTGCGGGTTTTTTCAGGTTCTAGGCCAAATTCTGCAGCTGTAGATATTTGAACCTGGAGATGCCCTCTCCCAACCTGTTATATATTGATGACCATGATGTAAGTGAGCCATCAAGCGCCAGTTACCCCCACACCTTTAATCCCACTGCTCTGAGTGGTGTAGCTAGTTTGTCTTTCAGGCAATCTGGCATCCCTGGGGGGCCCGATTAGAAAAATAGTTGAAACCAGTACGCTGTTTGATTCTAGCCCATGCTCGAGCCATCCCCAGTAGAACTTTCGGTCTGACATTTTTAAAGAACGTCTGTTCTCCATATTTGAAAAGAAATCCCTCCTGTGACAGACCCACACCCTTCAGCATAGCGGAGAACATAGCCCCCACACCCGTATGGTCTGGAGTTTTCAGGAACATTCTTAAATGGGACAATTGAAACGCCCATGCGTAATACTGCAGGTCAGGGAGAGCAAGACCCCCCTTCTCCCTCCTACCCCTCAGCTTCTTCCAGGCGATCCTCTGTAGGCCCAAACAAATAAATTAATCGTTTACCCGAGCTTATCTATCGCTGATTGTTTGAAATGTAAGGGGATAGTGTTGAAAAAGAAAGTGATTTTTGGTAATACTACCATTTTAATCAAATTGGTCCTCCCCGGAATGGTCAGAGGGAGATGAGCCCATGATTTCATTAATTTCTGGCATTCCCTTGAAACATTTGCCAAGTTGGTCCCCGAGATCTTATCTATGTCCTGGACAATCCTAATCCCCAAGTACCTCATGTCACACCTGGTCTGGTATCGGCACTCCGGTAGGTTCCAGGACATAACCTCTACTTTTTCTGCATTGACCTCATAACCGGAAACCTGCCCAAAGTCCTGTGCCAACCTAATGACCTGAGGAAATGACCTATCTAGATCAGAATAAAGAATCAAGACATCATCTGCATATAGAGCTACCTTCCTCTCCCAAGCCCCAAACTTAAATGGTAAAATACCAGGCTCCTCTCTAAGACGCTGAGCAAAGGGCTCAATATATAGGTCGAAAAGGAGCGGTACGAAGGGGCTGCCCTGTCTTGTGCGTCTGTTGATCTTGAACGGGTTGGTCAGTCTGCCGTTTACCAGAATACTCGCCGAAGGATCCCGATATATAAGCTGAATAACTCAGCAGAATGTTTGGCCAAAGTTAAATTTTTCCATAACAGCCGCAAGATATGGCCAACTGACCCTATCAAACGCCTTGGTAGCATCTAATGTCATTGTTGTGAGGGGAAGCGAGAAAGTGGTGGCCAAGTCTATTGTGCCAACAAAATCATAAGTAAGGTCAGCTAAATGCCTACCTCTCACAAAACCCTTTTGATCCGGATGGAGCAAATCTCCCACAACTGCTCCCAGCATGTCAGCCAGGATCCTTGCAAAGATTTTGTAGTCTGCATTCAGGAGCGAAATGGGGCTATAAGAGCCACAGTTTGCCGGGTTTTTCCCTGCTTTCAGGATCAATGAGATAGTGGCTTCTCCCCATGAATCCAGGGGCCTAGTACCCTTAGATAATATCTAATTGTAGAGTTCTGTCAAGGTCGGAATTATTGCTTCCCCCAAAGATCTATAGAGTTCATCTGGCAGCCCATCAGGCCTTCCCCCTCTTGCATGCAGACATAGCTTCCCTGACCTCTTGCTGAGATATATCGAGTTCCAGAACTTCTCGCCAAGAGGAGCTCAGAGAGGCGAGCTGGTTCCCACCTAGCCACTCCATAGCAATGGTTTTGTCCACTAGACTATCCTCCTTATATAGCTCCTGAAAGAAAGCAAAAAAGGCATCCCCAATTTCTTCATCTGTGGATAACACAGTAATCCTGTCCTCACTGCTAATTTGTTTTATGATATTTCGCGTCCTATCAGACTTGACTTTCCACGCCAATAACTTGCCAGCCCCCTCTCCATACTCAAAGTGGGCAGGCTTACTGGCCTCACACCTTCTTTTTATCCTTGCCTGAAAAGTTTGACAAGATATTCCTGACGCTTCTCAGGGACAGTCTCTGTATTCAAACTTAGCTCTACTCCCTTCATCTCGGTCTCCATGTGAGCCACCTCCACCCTATAATGTCTGTTTTTATGACAAACCGTGCTTGTGACCACACCTCTCAGAAAAGCCTTAAGCGCATCTCATACGACCGAGGTCTCTGTTGAACCAAGATTTATATTAAAAAAAGACTCCTTTTCCTGGGACAAATACTTAATTTCAAGTTCATTAAGGAGTAAAGATCTATCAAACGTCCAAGCCCTCGGTTGTACCTGCACTGCTAAAACTATATCCATCCACACACCTGCATGATCTGACAGATGGGGAGTAAAAAAAAACAATGTCCTTAACTTTACCCCGAAGGTCATGACTGACCAAGATATAGTCGATCCTTGACTTATGGCTATATTTGCTGTTATAGAAAGAGACCCCTGGCTGGGAACCCGCCCTATCCCTCCAGATGTCACAGAGTCCAGTCTGCCCCATCATCGAATGAAGGTATGTCCGGGGCCTGGATAAAACATTGGCTCTACTGCTTGGAGACTTGTCTAACTTAGGGTCAAAGACTATGTTAAAATCCCCAACCATGATGACTGGGTCAGGAAATTCCAGAAGATTTGAGAAAATGGTTTTAAAGGAAGAGGGATCATCCTGGTTTGGGCCATAATAGCCCACCACAGTAAGCAAGGATCCTTGAATAATCAATTTTGCGATGACCCACCTACCACTTGGATCTACCAGCGAATCTAGAATGCGAGCATTTGCTTGCTTTCTAATCAAAATGGCGACACCCCTGATATTCGCACTCTGATTGGAGCTGATCAAGTGTTCAAACCACTTTAAGTTTTTAAATATTGCAGACATCTCTTCTCTTAACAGATGAGTTTCCTGGAGGATAATGACCTGCGCAGGAGAATCTTTTAAATACTGCATAATTTTAGCCCTCCTAGATTTCACCCGCAGGCCATTAACATTCCAGGATAAAAACTGGATCTTACTCATGGAGGCTTAAACAGCTGAACCGTAAGTCGACTACATCTCCAAGAAAACCTAGACCAGACCAGGCGCGACATGACCAAACTATAAGGCAAATGAGGAAGTTTTTTATTTTTTAACCCAATGCTCCCCACCCGGTGCTTCCCCATCCCCCTTCCCCACCTCCCCTCCCTGGAGAACCCTTCCCCCATTTATCTGGACTAATATAGTCCAGTTTCTGCCCACCAGGGCAACCTATCCTGTCCCTTTATACTCAAGTGCTATACAAGTGCTATACAAGCCAAAGACTAAGATCCCGCTACCAGTTTACCTAAACTAGACTTCTCTAAATATGACCATATATAAGTGTATGGGCCTACCTTTTTTTTATCATTTCCACGGTATCACATGTTACATAGAACTCAACTCCTAATACAGATTAGGCCTGCCCCTTGAACCTACGGGATCCTAAGATCAGTGAGATATTTGCTGTACATTTGTTAATTATTACATAGCTTTACCAAGACTTTCCAAAAGCTCATCAGCCTCTTGCACTGACTTAATGTTATACATGTTGTTGTGCATCATTTTCAAAGATGCGGGGAATTTGAGCTGGGCCACCGCACCGCACCAAGCTTTTTAAAGTCGTCCAGCTTTCTTCCCAGCTCCCACTGCCTATCCAGGGTAACTCGGGCCAAATCAGAGCGGATTTCATAGGGGAAGTCTCTAGGTTTCAAGGATTTCTGTTTTAATGCGATGTTGAGAATCTTTTTCTTCAGGGAGAAAGTGAGGACATTTATGAGGATCTTCCTGGGTGTTGTCCGATTGGGATGTTTCCTAAAAGGGTCTCTCTGGATCCTCTGTATATCCTTCTTCAAGTCCTCCTCGGATTCTTCAATCTGTACTGATTCCTTTATAAGTGTCACGATGAAGGACTTGAGGTCTTCTCCCTTCCTCCCCTCCGGAACATTCAGGAGATGCAAATTATTTCTCTGAGAGTTATTTTCCAACATCTCAAGCCTGTCCCGAAGCACTACCTTCTCCCTCTTAAGCGTTGTTATTTCTGCTTTAACCGCTCCCAAGTCCTCCCTGAGTTTTCCAACTGTGCTTTCTAAAGCCACTATCCTGGAATTTAGGAGGTCGATTTTCTTCTCAAGTGACTCACAGAAGAGCCTGATCTCCCCTTGATTTGCCTCCAAGACAGAAAAGCCCTTTCTAATATCTGCTAAGAGAGTAGAGAAAAGCGCCTCAAGAGATGCCACAGAAGACCCCACAGTTCCGTGATCCTCAGAAATTTTTCCCACCTCTGCACTGCCACTGGCCACCAAATTTGGCAGGCAGGGGTTTCCTCTGGGAGACCATTGCTTTCATCCAAAGCCGTAGTTAAAACCGGTCCCAGGATTACAGATTTAGTCACTGGTAAAGTTAGTGTGACAGGGAGGGGGGTGCCAGCCACCTCCATCTCATCTGAGGAGGGCCTTAACTCCAACTGCCCAGCGGAACTCTTTTCTGAGGGCCTCCCCCTGTTTTACCACATCCAGCACCAGTGGTTGAACTTTAAAATAAGACCTCAAGGAGGGGTAATCCTTATTTTCAAATCTAAAGGGTTAGTCTTGGCTCAGCCTGCTTTAATGCTTCTGCCCTTAATTTCGCAGCGCTGGAAGGTTGAACCGCTATTATCAATTGTTGTGAGTGGGGTAATGCCTACCTTCTCCTGGGTCGCTCTATTATGTGTGACAAGCTTCCCCTCCAAGGGCAGCTTAATATTTTTACCGACAGATGTCGCCTTTGCCGACCCCTACTTGTTCCCAAAGTAAGTAAATCCAGAAAAATTAGCCGCAAAAAGAAACGGGGTCGCGGGAGCGTAAATTGTACAGATTGCGGGTCTCAGCTTTGCCTTCACATTTAGGCACGGGACGTAGGTGCCTCGGGAGGCAAGCGGACGCTTAGCTGGCGGCTGCCATGTTCTCCAGCCGTTCCACCGTAATCAGTCCTTTAGTGAGTCAGGATGATCTGAAAATCTTTTCGACAAAGATTGGTCTATATCCAGGGCCCACATGAAAGCATTTCATCCTTTCACCTCCATGAGGTCCCTGTTTCCTGAGGGCCACTTGCTTAAGAGAGCCTTGAAACCAGCAGTTCCATCAACATGCAGGCTGGCACGATACAGAGTATGCTTTGACCTCCCCACCCCATTCCAGATGTTACCAGCGTGCTTGTCATTTTGTTTTTTTAGTCATGGGTTTGGCTTTTTGATGTTATGTTATTGTATGGGACTTTGCATTTGGACTGTGCACATATGCTTTTTGGGTGGAGTGTGGGCATAGGCAGGCTTGAGGTAAACATTAGTTTGAAGGAGGCCTTTCTTGCTCCAAGGCTGGCCCTGTCTAATTCACAGAGACTTTTCCATAAGTAAATGTAAGTTATTCCAGGAAATGCTGTAAATTAGGCATGTGTGATTTACATGTGCGTAAAGTGCAGCAGTATGTGATAATTAGTCCCATGGAGGTGAAGAAGTGCATTTTCAGTGTCACAGAAGTTGTCAAGGTCATGCCATACAACTATATTTTGCAGAAACGAAATGCGAACCGAAGCTGATATGGGTGTGCATGTGTGTGCATAAATTGTGTCTAATTGTAAATATTGTACTGTTGAGCACAGAGAATAAGGCATGCATAATTTAAACTTTGGTCTGATGAAAATGTGTGCGTATGCAGAGTCACAAATTACATCCCTGCATATTCATTTATAATTCATATCTTTTTTGTGTGACTTGGGCTCATCTTTTGATAAATAAGTAGGATATTCCAGAGTCACTTGTATATTTGAATATATGAAATACTGCATGAGAGACGTATACACCATCCAATATCCTTTTTTATATTGTTACATTTTAGGCATATAAACGTGGGCCATGTAAATAATTTATTTGCTCTTTCTCTGATTTTGGATATCTGGTTTAACTCATCACATGTGTACTCAGAACCAAGTCGTACCCTTGCACTGCAAACGAGGGAGGCCCCTCAGTTGTCACATGGCCAGAAATTCAGCCATCTCTGTGAAGATGTCTGACGGCATTTTAGTTGGTGGCTTGATTTAAAATGGAAGCGATGAGACAAATGTTTCAAGGCAGAGACCAGAGTTGACTGAAGTAGGGCCTTTAATCGTCCACAAGTGTTGATTTAAAACACTAAATTAGCATATACGAAAGTGCATTCATTGGGCATACATGGCATTCAGAACTTCTAGCTCTTGGTGTTTTCTGCTATCAGAAACTATGCATAGAGTGTTATTTATTATTATTTGATATTTCTGCATTTGTATAGTGTGTCCCCGCGCCATTTAAAAATTACTGCGACTTCGGGAAATGGTACCTCACAGATTCATGCAACAATTCCTCCTTACTGGGTGAAGAGCCATGTTTAAAAAAAATTCGGAAGAGTTTCTCTGAAGGTTTTTCCTGGAGGTGAGGTTCTGGACTTTTAAGAGTCCAGAGGTGTCAGGGAAACAACACCCGAAGACCCCTGAGTTCCCCCTGTCCCGGTGCACAAACAAACAGAGACACGGGCTTCTCGATGGCGGCGTCAAAGACCAAGGTTTATTTACTGCAGGGATACAGAAATCATAGGAACCACACAGAGGCAGAATCTAGGAGACTGTTCGAATTGCATTAAGTGGGTTGTTTCTTAAATACAAGAAAAATGTCTTGGGGCAACATTACACGAATATTTCTCATGCCCAACCCGGTATCCCAAACAGATAATAAATAAATATCAAACAATGATTAGTTGTAGGTTTTCGGTATTCGATCAGGCTCTCTTGTCAGTTCTTCATTCTCTACTTGATCCTCCCCATCATAAAAATCGTAACCTCCCCATTGTAAAAGCCCAGAAAGAAAGGAGCAGAGCCAGGTGCAAAGGATTGAAATGTAGGATAAGAGGTGTTTATGGATCATAAACGGGCAGGGCAATCGTCTTCGGCCTTCAGTCAGGACAACGGACACGAGAACCAGTATAGCAGGACTGGCCTCAGGCAAGGGAGGCAGCTTGATTCTGCCTAGTCATGTAGCGTCAGCCTTTCTCGGGGCTCGAGCTTACGTGTCCTTAACAAGGTGATCCTGCCGGGGTCATCGTCCGTTCATTGGCTATGTGAGGGCAAGAAACAAAATGGATGCCGTAGCTAAAATGGGTGCCATGACTTTACTGACAGAATGCCCTATTTTCCAGTGAATTCATGCTAGTTGCGCAGCGAAAACACTGTCATGTATATAATGGATCATTTGCGGTTCATTGATACCAAAATCGTGTCAGTACTATGATACCGAATTCACGGGTTCGGATCGCTACAGAACCTCAGACCGTCCTTTTGCCCTTACATAGGCAATAACTCACTCTATGTCAGAGTCCATTTCTATGTTCATTAGGTCACTGATATGTTGTTGTAGCATTACTTTATCTCGTGATGCATCTCCGAAAACAGGTGGTCTCCTTACGCACGATGAAACACAAACGCTACATAAGGCAGGGCCACACTGAATAATGAGACAGCACGAAAATAAAAATACTAACGTAACACCGATGACCATTAGAACCTTCCACCCCCATGCAGATAACAGATTCCAGAACCATCCCATTAGTGACCAGTCACCTTCCTCTACGTGAATGGAGTCGGAGATTTTGTGTAACTTAGAGATGGCCTTGTATACTGTTGGCGCATTATCTGGGATAAAAACGCAGCAACTTGATTGGATCATTTTGCATACCCCACCTCGATCTGCAAGTAACACGTCAAGAACCATACGGTTCTGTAACGTCATGAGGCGATCCGCTTGAAGCTCAGCTGTCAGGTTACTAAGGGCACCTGTAGTTTCGATAATGGTGGATTCAACTACTCGTGTTAGTTGACGCAGGTTTCTACTGTTGACCATAGGCCCCCAGAACGGGAGGAAACCTTTGAAAAAGTCTCCTGCTTCTTGGCCAGCAGTATCCTCTTTACTGAATACACCTCTCACAACTCTCGTTTTGTGATAATCCGGTGCAGCAGTGTATGTCGGAGGTAACAGTTGAGCGATATAACATGAGCCTGAGAAGTCAGCGGGCAGCCATGTATATGCTCTGTCTTGACAAACAAAATAGGTACCCTTAGCGGCTAAGAATGCAGGGGAAGATTGTGATGGGAACACGTACGTTTCAATACAGTCACTCTTCACTAGTCGAGCTTTCGGATTCCTCCCATTTCCTTGCAAACAGACCTGACCTTGGTGGGGTACGACCCAGATCGGAGTTGAGCTCTTACATTTGTTCTCACCCAGAGTGATGCCATATTCTGTAATGTTCCACCCCATGTAAACTCGCAGCTCATCCTTGGGAATGTACGGAGTATTAGTGACATCTCTCACCATATCAGTGATTCCTTTTACCAAGGCTCTATTAGCAGAGTTATACCGGGTGGAACGCGGAGGTCGTGGAGGGTAGGTCTCTAGAGCATAGGCGAACATGGTCTGAAATGCCCAGAATGATCCATTATAACTGAAAGGCAGAACCAAATAAGGGATGCCCTTGTCCATGGTATGTGGTATCAGGCCACATACCCAGCAGTTTGTTGTGTTAACCACTAGTTGATGTTGGTGCAAGAGCTGAATGAAAGTGTTATTTATAAACTCAGAGCGTCGAGCTTGCTCGTGGGCAGGAAAAGGATGAAAAGAATGAATAGAACCAATAGTCGGGGAAACAGAAATATGGGGAGATACTGTAGACGTAACAGGTGCAAAGATCAATTGAATACCAAAAATAATTCCGCCTATCAGAGTTATAAAAACAATCAGAAGTGTCAGGGCACATTGCATTAGGAAACATTTACTATACAATATGTCATATAATTTTGTCTTGTGCACCTTTATGACTTTAACCCGTCGTAATTCAGGAAGCTCCATCTTCTACAACCGTTCGCAACGGATGGTTTGTACCTGTTAAAAACTTACCTCTGTTTATCCTGGGAGTTCCCAAGACAAACAGAAGAAACCGACCTAATGTCTGATTCCCTGTAAATTAAAACAAGGCACACGTTACGACCCTACGGTAACCCAGACGGCAAGGCAAGAGGATAGCAAAAATAAAAGCAAACTTCCTGACTGTACGGGATGCAAATACGATCAAAACAGTTTTACAGTTATCAAACGGAAATGTAATAATGCAATGTCATCAGTTCATCACATGAGAACGTAGATTATATCTGTATTTTCCAGGTCTTGTTTGGTCTTGAAATAGCTGGTCCACAGGTGCAGAAATGTTCGATTCCACAGGCGACAAGTGTTCACTTTGTACAATGCTCGGTTCAGGATTCAAAGGAGCGGTTTCTGCTGAGGTGCCAAAGTTCTGCGTTTTAGTTCGTGGATGGTCCGTTAGGTACTCTGCATCGCTGAAAGGGATGTGCCTAGGAACAGGTTCTGTCTCGGATACACCAATTCCCTGTCTAACCCAGTTGTCATAGGGGAGTGGGAGAGGGACACGCTTCGTGTGGCTGGCGTGCACCCAATTTTTCCTGCCAGCTAGGCGTACTGCAGTTCTGGTTACGAGGAGGACCTGGAACGGGCCCACGAATCTTGGCTGAAGGTTTCAAGTGCGTTCAAAGTTCCGCACACCAACCTGGTCGCCGGGTTTCAACGTATGACCTGGACTCTCCGGCAGTTTAGGCAAGGATTCGAATACCTGTTGATGAATAAGGCTCAGTTTAGCAGTCAGATCATGAAGGTAATCAATCAACATTGGGTATTCTATCTGTTTGAATTCCTTTGGCCTAGGGACTCCACAAACATTAGCAGGGCGGCCGAACACAATCTCATATGGGCTAAGCCCTACTCGAGAATGTACAGTCGCTCTGGTGGACAGTAAAGCTAGAGGCAGTGCGTCTGGCCAAGAGAGACCAGTGGAAGCTTGAATTTTCGCAAGCTTCAGCTTCAGGGTGCCATTGTACCCTTCCACCAAACCTGCTGACTGTGGATGGTTCGCACTGTGGAATTTTTGTACAATTCCTAGACCTGCACACACACTCTTCATAACTTTCCCTACAAACTCACTTCCGTTGTCTGACCAAACAATCCGTGGCATACCATACCTAGGGAAGTATTCTTTGAGGAGGATTTTGGCAGTGGACATGGCAGTGTTATCCTTTAATGGGTACGCCTCAATCCATCTTGAAAAGGCACATACTACCACTAGGACATACTTAAGATTGTTACACCTGTCCATGTGGATATAATCCAATGGAATCACTTCAAAGGGACAAGAAGGGGGAGCAAAATGACCAGTTGGGGTTGGGGTTCCCTTGCCAGGATTATGCATCAGGCATACCATGCAGTTTTTCACCACTCTTTCCGCACACTTAGTAATTCCATCGTTCTTCCATACTGGAGCTAACATTTTACAGATCCCTTTCGAACTGATGTGCGCCGCTCCATGCCCCATCGTGACTACCGCAAGTACATACGCGTCAGGTAACATCCAACGTTGCTGCTCAGACAGATCAATCCAACATCCACTTGGATCCATTTTACCCGTTTTCTCCTTCCATTCATTCTTCTCATTTTCAGTTGCCTCATTTTGGATTGCTTTCACACTGTCAATCGTATTCTCACACATTCCTGATTCAGCAATCCATCTTGCAGACGTTGCAACATACATTCGGCTCGTCATGTTCTTGGCCGTTTCTTTAGCGACCTCATCAGCAAACGCATTCCCTCGGCCAACATTATCCGTAATCTTTCGATGTGCACTGCACTTCACAATCGCAACTTCATTCGGTAGGGTCAGGGATTCTAATAGATCGTTGACTAACTGTCCATGTTGGATCTTAGTTCCATGGGACGTGAGAAAACCTCTTTCTTTCCAGAGACGCCCAAAATTGTGTGCGACGCCAAAGGCGTACTGGCTATCAGTAAACACATTCACTCTCTTTCCCTCAGCTAAAACACACGCTCTTGTCAATGCAATTAATTCTGCTGCTTGGGCAGAATTCTGACTCACTCTTGCAGTCTCAACAATCGTACTCAAAGTCGTAACTGCATACGCGGCCGTCACATCACCATTCTGTAGTTTAAAACAGGACCCATCGACATATAACGTGCCGTCTGGGTCTGATAACGGAGTATCTTTCAAATCAATTCTACCTTTTGTCTCTTCCTCAGTTCTGAAACAACAATCATGGGGCTCTGAATCACTCGACTCCTGAGTAGTCGGCAACAGTGTTGCTGGATTCAATATGTTACATCGCTTGATCTGAATGTGACTTGCCAAAAGCGTCAGCTCATAGCCTGATAATCTAGCACTGGTGAGGTGCTGAGTTTTCGTTCGATTCATGAGTGTATCCACAGCATGTGGAACCATGACTACTAACATGTTGTTCATGACTAGTCCAGCAGACTGTCGAATAGACACTGCGGCTGCTGCCGTGGCTCTTAAACAACTTGGCAATGCTCTGGCTACCGGATCTAATGTGGATGAAAAATATGCACAAGGCCGTTGTTTGTCGCCGAATTGTTGTGTTAATACACTCAATGCACAACCTTCTCTTTCATGGACATATAGTGTAAACGGCTTACTGTAGTCAGGAGTACCCAACACAGGAGCTGAACACAGCGCATCACGTAAGTCAGAGAAGCTCTGTTGACATTCATCAGACCATGGCAAAGGGCTCGGAACACCTTTTCCAGTCAGGGCTACCAATGGTTTCGCCATGAGAGAAAAATTTGGGATCCATTGCCTACAGTATGACGTAATACCCAAAAACGCACGCACTTCTCTTTGTGTGCTTGGTACAGTCATCTGTGAAATTGCTTTGATTCTCTCTGGGGTCAACCTTCTTCCCTCCTTTGACAAAAGATGACCTAAGTAGGTCACTTCTTGGCAACAATATTGCAGTTTAGAAGGTGACACCTTGTGATGTAGGTCTGACAAATGACGCAATAAAGAAATTGTAGCTGCTTTGCAAGTTTCCTTGTCGTCAGCGGCTAATAAAAGATCGTCTACGTATTGGATCAGAGCAACACCATGAGGAAGTACAAGAGCGTCTAATTGAGTTTTTAATGCTTGGCTATAAATTGAAGGGCTTTCACAATAACCTTGTGGAGCGCGTTTGAATCTGAAACTGCGTCCTCCTAATGAGAAACCAAAAATGTCTCTACTTTCTTCTGCTATGGGAATGCTGAAAAATGCATTTTTCAAGTCGATCACCGTAAACCATGATGCCGATGCAGGAATCAATGTCAATAATGCAGTGATATCTGGGACTACAGGAAACTGTGGAATCACTATTTTGTTAACTTCTCTGAGGTCAATCACAAATCTGTAAATTGGAGGTTTAGAAGGGTCAGTACGTTTCAGAATCGGCAGAACAGGACTATTGCAGACGTTTCCTCTAGTTTCCTCTATCACATCTTTCTGTATCAAGTCTTTTACAATTAGTAAGAGTGCTTGTTCACCTTCGTTTGAAATCCGATACTGTGGGATTCGTGGAAATTTAACATTTGCTTTTAGACTTACCACGTAAGGGGGAATTTCCAAGAGGCCTACATCGTTGGGACCAGTTGCCCAAAGAGTATCAGGGAGAGAACGCAGCTCCGGTGGGAGCTTGTCCATCGACATGTACATCGGGGAGATGACTCCTTTACCTAATGTGAGCTGTACTCCCGAAGGAGAACAGTACAACGTCGCATGCAGGCGTTTCAACAGGTCTAAACCAAGCAGATTCTCATTACAACCGGTTGTTAAAATGAGGGGTGCTTCTAGCTCGCATGGCCCAACAGTGATAGATAAAGGACTGGACACAGGATTGTGAACAGGGGCGCCTGAGAAACCTACTGAAGTGTTCGTTAAGCCGGACAAAGGTGCGCCAGGGAGTTTCGCACGCATGATTGAACTTTTTGCCGCACCAGTATCCAACAGAAACGGTTCGACCACGCCTGAGGTAACTACTGTGACATAAGGTCCACTCTGATCAACTGGAACTGATACTACTCCCTCTCTCTGCCTGCGGCTGTCCTATTGTTCGTTTCTTTGAATCTCTTCATTATGATCATAGTAATCTTCAACATGATACTGTGGAGATCTACCTGGCTGCGTAGGTTGTACATTTCGCTGGTCGAAATAATTCGATTGGCGATCAGCCTGTGGTGTCATCGTACCACGCCCTCTACCTCTAGGAGCTTGTATAAATCCAACATTACCTCTCTGAGCTGGGACACCACTAGTTTGTGGGTGTAGTACTGGACACTCATTCTTATAATGACCCTCCTTTTTACAATAGGCACACTGATTCCATGCTAACTGTTGTCGGGGAAAACTATAATTAAATCTCTGGGCCGTCCCTTGCTGGAATTGTGGCTGCTGCTGAAACTGGGGTCGCTGCTGTGAGTCTGACTGATTCGAACGAGGCGGATATGCCTGTTGCAAAAGAACTTTGGTTTTTAAATCTTTCGTTTTCTTTTCTGACTTTTCCTTCTCTTCTTTCTCTCTATTCTCGTAATACTGAGCAGTTGCAAGTATCTGTGCTGTCGTCGACACTGCCCATGCACTTTCAGAATCCTTTAACTTGTTACTAAGCTCAGGTAGTAAATTAAACACGAACTTATCAACAAACAATCTCTGACCTCCCTCGGTACTCATATCTTGCCCACTGTGATCTACGAAGGTCTCTTCAAATCTAGTGAAGAAGTCAGAGACGCTTTCGTCCTTCTTTTGCTTGCATGCTGATAGTTTATCCCAATTTACTCGTAACGCTGGCATCAGCGTTTTCATCAGGTTAATTATTCTGCCAGGTAAGTCAGCAATCAGAGGTTCAGGTTTAGCTCCACCAACCTGCTGTGCGTTCTGCCGCTACGATAGCTGGCCAATCACCTCCTAAGGCGACTGGGTGGTTCTCTTGCCGAATCTTGGCCCATATAGGTTGTGGTACTACATTACCAAACAGCATTTCAATGTCTGCCAAATTCATGATACACGCTTGGACTGTCTGTGTTAATTCTTTGTAATAACCAGCAGGATTCTTACGAGGGTCTGGTAATGCTTGTTTTACTGCTAATACTTCAGCCCGTTTCCAAGGAATGTGTATCCACACTCTCTGGAATTGTGCTGGAGCAGCTGCAATACCCAAGTTCACATCAGCGGCAACTGCTTCGCGCCATATGGGCGGAACTTCTCTCATCGGATACTGACCTCGTCTTTTCCTAGTTATCGGTGTACCATCAGGGTCTCTTGTCGCCCGAAAAGGGGACTCATCCCTATAAGCTAAAATTAATTCTATCGCTCTCCCTACTTCTGAACCTATCACCATTCCTGCGGCAAATTTCTGCTGAATATTTATTAAATCAGAAGGGACGGAATCTAAGTCATCATCTTCCCATTCCTCACGCACAAGAGAACACATCACGTCAAAAACATAACGTTGAGTTGGTTCATTCCACTGCATAAATGTGTCTAATACTCTTCGTGCATCATACTTCGCAGCTTTCGACATCCACCTAAGAGCTGTCGAATCTAACGTCTCTCGTTTCTCGGGACCAGGAAGCTGGCTACGTCTCTGTATAGAGTCAGAAACGGGGGTCCCAATTAAGGACCTGTAAAGAGGGGTTAATATATTAGTTACAGAGTCGGTTATTTTCCGACGAACGGAAAGCGGAGTCAGAATGACAGGGCTTGGGGACAGGGCAGCTGAAGCAGATGAAGTAGTAAGGGTAGGAGTAGTAGGTAAAGCAGTTTGCGAAACGATAGGCAAAGGCGGAATAGGCGACCCAGGAAGAGGGGGTGCCGTAGGATCATTGCCCATGGGAAAGACAGGAGCTGGATTCAAAGGGAGTGGAGCACCTATCCCAGGCTGACCAACAGCTGGCTGTACAACATGTAGTAACTGTGGTACTGTAATACCCTGTGCATACGGTGGAGGTGAACTCAACAGGTAAGACAACAGGGGATCCTTTTCAGGGTCCTCTATCGGCTTAGCAGGACAAGATGGCAATACAGGGTAACATTTATCAATTGCCAAATTATGTTTTCTACTCGCCATCTCCATTGCTTTCTCGGTCTCGTTGACATGCAGCTGCCTAGCAGACTCCATTAAAGTCAACCCTTTCTCTTTATTTTCTTTCTTTGTTTTCCTAATTTCTCTCTGTTTGGCTTCTTTGCGCCATACGCGAAAAGAATCAAACATTGCCGGCCGGGCTTTTCTCTTAAACAACTTTATTTCTAAATTATCTAGAATTTCCGTTTCGAAACTACCATGCGGTGGCCAACTAAGGACACCATCTTTCTTGGTATAACGGACCCATACTTCATTATACGTAATAGGACCCACACCATGTTTACAATAGAGCTCATATGTAGGAGTCCCAATCGGAGGAACCAAACACGAGTCCTCCAACCGTGAATCCCCGTTGCAACGTAACCAGGACAAAAAACAATTGTTACCCTTAGTCATGACTACAAAGACAAATTCCAACCAAAATGCGCAGAGAACTTAGGCCTACCAAAATGAACCAATACCAAATACCAAGATTATCTTAACAAGAGCAACCAATGATAATCTACAAATCCAAAACGTATCCGAATAACCAAACTGAGCACAACCCACTTAATACTTAACTGAAATGTGGAAGACGTCACCAAGGAGAACCCGTCTTCGTCTCGCCGTACTAAGGTCTGCACCTCGGGTCCAAGACAGGGCGACAGTCAAGGCAGCGGTCCTCTGTAGCCGTCTGGGAACGGGAACCGTCGTGGAAGAGATCGTCGGGCCACTTTTACGACATGCAGGGATCGATGAAGCGGGGTACCTCCCTCCGGAATCTTCACACGAAACTTCTCGAACTTTTCAGGCTTTGGACCGGTACCGGATGACGTCACCCCACGTTGGGCGCCAATTTGAGGTTCTGGACTTTTAAGAGTCCAGAGGTGTCAGGGAAACAACACCCGAAGACCCCTGAGTTCCCCCTGTCCCGGTGCACAAACAAACAGAGACACGGGCTTCTCGATGGCGGCGTCAAAGACCAAGGTTTATTTACTGCAGGGATACAGAAATCATAGGAACCACACAGAGGCAGAATCTAGGAGACTGTTCGAATTGCATTAAGTGGGTTGTTTCTTAAATACAAGAAAAATGTCTTGGGGCAACATTACACGAATATTTCTCATGCCCAACCCGGTATCCCAAACAGATAATAAATAAATATCAAACAATGATTAGTTGTAGGTTTTCGGTATTCGATCAGGCTCTCTTGTCAGTTCTTCATTCTCTACTTGATCCTCCCCATCATAAAAATCGTAACCTCCCCATTGTAAAAGCCCAGAAAGAAAGGAGCAGAGCCAGGTGCAAAGGATTGAAATGTAGGATAAGAGGTGTTTATGGATCATAAACGGGCAGGGCAATCGTCTTCGGCCTTCAGTCAGGACAACGGACACGAGAACCAGTATAGCAGGACTGGCCTCAGGCAAGGGAGGCAGCTTGATTCTGCCTAGTCATGTAGCGTCAGCCTTTCTCGGGGCTCGAGCTTACGTGTCCTTAACAAGGTGATCCTGCCGGGGTCATCGTCCGTTCATTGGCTATGTGAGGGCAAGAAACAAAATGGATGCCGTAACTAAAATGGGTGCCATGACTTTACTGACAGAATGCCCTATTTTCCAGTGAATTCATGCTAGTTGCGCAGCGAAAACACTGTCATGTATATAATGGATCATTTGCGGTTCATTGATACCAAAATCGTGTCAGTACTATGATACCGAATTCACGGGTTCGGATCGCTACAGAACCTCAGAGGGACAAGGGTAGGGAGTTCCAGCTTTTTGCTGCCAAGTAGCCAAAAGAGCGAGGCCCCATTCGTGCCTTCCTAATCCTCGGTACTTTCACCAAATGGGTCCTGGTGGATCTCAGTTGTCTTTCTGTTTTGTAGGGGGTCATAAGATCACTGAGGTACATTGGGCATCTGCCCTGCAAGATGCTATGCCCGATGCATAGTGTCTTGAATGTAATTCATTTCTGGATGGGCAACCAATGTAGTCTCTCCAGTGCATTCTGCGAGGGTGCTCGTCTTGGCAGATTCAGAACCAATCGGGCCTTTGCGTTCTGAACAGATTGTAGCTTCTGGAGTCCTTTTTTGTTAGCACCTAGATACATCAGTTTTCCATAATCTAATCTTGATATAACAAGCGCATGGGTCAGAGTTTTTCTTGCCGCCAGAGGTAAAATATCTAGGGTTTTCCTTAATACTCTGAGGATTCCGAAACACCTGCCTGCAACTCTCTTGATCATGGTCTCAAAGGATAGTCTAGAGTCTATCCATACCCCCAAGTTCTTATACATGGAAACTGCAAAGTACAACAAACAGGGCCAGGAGGGCAGGATCTTGCAAAGCACCATATTTATTTAGGTTCTGTGAAGAAATATTGTCTAAGTTATCTCCCATGCTCTTCAATCTGAATACTTGTTTTACCTAAATGCTTTTTTGTCTTTCAGGTGGGCATAGTTCTACATTACTCCACGCTATCAACCATGTTGTGGATTTGGGTGACAGCAAGGAACATTTATAAGCAAGTGACAAAAAAGCCACAACCAATCCAGAGCCAGGAACCACCACATTATCCAAAGCAACCAATGATAAGGTATGGACTCATTGTATACATTGGGCTACTTGTAAAGGTCTCCGGCTGTATCTTGAATTATGAGGTATGATAGGAGCTAAAATGATTGTCTTCATCAACTACGTTAGGGGCCTCATTTAATATTGCCGGTTTCCGTGCATAAAGTATTTCACCCGAATTTACACGATCTTCCTGTAATGCCTTTCGCATTAATGTTTTATACATTATCCTAAAGCAATTTCTGTATTATGGTTGTCTTTAGGATTTTGGATCAGATATATGAAAACAAAAGACCATATTCATAAACATGGTTGTAATCCTGCATCTATAGATTAGGTACCTCCCTGGGGTGCTCATTTAAGTCCATCTGGTGTTCACAAATCTTTTTGAAGTTATAAGTGGAGTCCAGCGCCATATTTTTCGCTTAACATGTGTGTCTTGGAAAAGTTATTTTTTTCTTCAATTCATAGACACGCCTTTTCTCCAACACGAGTATATTCTGCACAGTTATGTTTGCTGCAATGCCATGTGTTTTTATCCAGCGAAACCTCGTACACTACACTCCAACAAGATTTTATGGTGCTCTGCCCCCTTTCTCACCTAGGTAGGGAATTTGCTTCTGACATTCACAGGAGTAGGTCTGTAGTCAGAGGGAAGTTTGTGGGTCCTTTTAAACTCATGAACTTTCAAGGCTATCTTGAAATGCCCACGAATTGGGTAGGATTTACTCCAGCACAGTATTCTGTAGTCATAGAGTATTGTTACATAAGATTAAAACAATTAATGCTGTAAGGTCACCTTTTGAAAATTCCGTGCAGTCGTAAATCCAGCCATTTGATTTTGTAATTCTAATTTGTGCAAATCGAAACGTGACTTCGGCCCAAGTCCCCAAAAATTGCTATAGTTTTTATTACTAATAACAGATCCCTTATGCGATATATAATTTAACCTACATAAAACATGTCTATTAAGGTTGAAATTTAAAAAAAACATTGACTTAAAATAAAATTCCAACAGAGATTAACATTTTATTCACAGTTTAACAACTACGCTTTGCACAAATTTGTACTCTGTATGTTTTTAAAAAGGTGCCTGATATCCTGGTGGTGATAGTGGCTTTGCGCTTCCTTCCACATCCTATCTCTCAAAATGTACAGAGGGTGGATGAATGCAGATTTATTGGCTGACATGCAGCATGTCCTATTTACTGTATTTTAAAAGTAAAAGAGCCTCCTCTTTCAAGTGATGGGTACAGCAAAATTGCTGATGTTTACTTGTGCAAAACAGCCAACGCTCACAAAATTGACTCAACTTCACACAATGAAAATGACAGTTTCATAGTGAAGAAAGGGACATGTTTACACAACTGCCTCATAAAAGAATTAAATGAACATGTCAAAAAAATATAGATTTGGGAAAGAAGTGCATAGAAAGTTTACTCCACTCAGAGCCTACTAGATTTGAAAACATGAAAATAGAAAGGAAGCTGAAAGAGGAGTGGGGAAGAAGCATGAGACTGAATTGTAAGAGAGTAATAACCTCTGTGGGAAGACAAACTAAGAAAGAGAAACAATAGTTAAGTAGGAGAAAAACAAGCGTTAGGATCAGAATTACTTCCTGGAAGATAATTACTTTTTCTAGGATATCATGGAGCACGAATCGACTAGTGGCAAAGATGACAGTGACTTGGAAGAAGAGAACTAGTTCCTTTGCAAAGATAATGCCAGTTTTTTAGGCCTAATATGACAGCAGAAGTGCTGATGGAGACAACAGATTACAAATGAGAAAAAACAATCAAAATGATTTTACAGCAGGAAAAAAGAGAATTGGAAAACAATCATAAATGAAACATCCCAATGGATGATAATTCACTGTCTAGTAGTTAAGAGTGAAGCCAATAGAGGAAGGGGGGGTTTGTAGATTCAACTTTGTGGGGACCTGTAAGAGACCAGCAGCATTACATTTCCTGGAACCTCATCTATACTCCTCTTCCAAGCTGTCAGCTACTGCCATGCAACACAAAATCCCCATCTCAACTACCATTACAAAAACAACGCTGCCTACGTCTTCTTTGAACATAACCAGATAATTCACCCGGAGATGAAATGGAACTCACTATAATAATCTTCCATTCATATACCCCATAAATGAGCCGAAAGTGGTCATACTTCCAACAGCTATGCATTCAATTTGTAATTCAAATGATATAATCTACTAATCCCCACCATTTGTTGATTTCAGTTTCCAAGCTACCAATGATATTTGCCTTCTAATTCTCCAATGATACGCAGCCTGTGCATATGATATGTTCCCCTTTTTCTCCAATCACCAACTCCTCAGTAGAGCAGGGCATATTAAACACATCGTTAAGATCTGGAAAAATTAGTCCCTACCACCCTCAAAAAACTAAACCTTGATTGTGGTTACTTCTAAAATCGAAAGCCAATCTCTCCACTTTCCTTCCTAGAGAAAGTCATTGAGAAACTTGCACCAGCACTGCTCCCTATTGATATCATCAAAAGCAATCTATTGAAAACCTTTCCATTGAGATTCGTTCACACATACAGTGCCAAAAGTGCAGGCCTCAAAAATCTTAATGACATTTGCAAATTCAAGCTAAGTATGGTACCAGCCAACTCATCTTAGTCAGACTTTTGGTGGCATGAACATCCATTATCATTATCCTTAACTTAATCAAACTCCCTCTCTTTCATATTTGGGGATACAAGACTTAAGTGTAAATCAGTTCCACATCCTCCTCAGAAAATGATGTACATGAACTCCTTCAGTCACCAACATATACCATAAATTGCGATCTTCAAGGGAGATCAGTTCTCTCTAATTTAATATTTTTCTTAACTATATTGATGTAACTTAAGGTTTATGAGGCCAAAGCAGCAATAGATGGCATCAGCCTCTGAAACTATTAAAATACCAACCCTCTCCCTTTATCATAAATTAGCCATATATGCATTATAATAAACCTCCCATTTCAACTCCAGTCAATGCATTAAGATCTGAATGATGTCTTAGCCCATTCACAACACATTTGCTCCAGATCACATTCTCAAGTATGTAATCAAATCACTGACATGCTTAGAATTATTAAATAATTCAACCATTAAAAATAAGGGAAACATCCGCATTGTAAATGCTTCTTACTTGGATAAAGTTGAGAATGTTGAAGTAGTGGCAATCGTTGGTCTTGGCAGAGTATTCACTGAATATTTTAATTTCAAGAAATATTCAGACAGAGAGAACTACCATCAACAGATTTTCTATTGCCCCTTGTGAACATTTTACTCTAAAATCAGACAAGGACCACTGCTTCTTTTTCTGTGCATGTGTATGTGACTCTGTTAAGCTTGTTTTAAATGGCTTTCTTGGTCATGAGATGTTTTGTTAAAGAAAATCTCACATTGTCTCTATCCATAATATCACAGTGCCAAATGTAAACTCTCATTATGCTAATAAAGATTCACTCATAAGAAGTACTCTGATCCCAGAAGCCTCAGCCTGATGATTTACACTCCATCGGCTGAAGGATTTCTGCTTATATCCAGCAGCCCCACAGAATTCAACAAAATGTTGATTTCAAACTAACAATTTCAACAGATTGAATTGTGTGCCTTCCTATTGCTTTTACCCGTTACAATTTCAGCTTTCTGCCTTGCAATTTTCTCGCAAAAGCTTTCTTAAAGTTTGATATGATCATCAGTGAATTTAAGCATCAACCTTTGCAGCTACTTTCATGTCTAATTCAGAAGTTGAATCCCAAATCCCAGCAAACTTTATCGTTTCCGCGCTAGCTCCATTTAATGAGTGACAAATAATCACCCTGCAGTACTGGTAAGAAATCTTCCTACATTTGAAGCTCACAATCCTTAAAAAAGACTTCTGTTTTATAAGTACAAAGGGTCACATCTGACGAGACCTGCACAATTTTACCCCGGAAACGATGAGCATCACTATGCATTTAACTGCTCCAACCAACTTTTGAAGTAAGCTTTCTATTTAATGGAGTTCTTTGAAGAGTTCAGAAGCATAGGAAATATATCACTTCCTAAACATAGATGGAAACATGCTCCCTTGCTTCATATAATTACTTTTAGGCTTAAAGAGAGAAACTGCACTTTAAATGAAAGAGATCATGCACCAGTGCACCTTAAAACAAAGATCCACTGATGTATAATGTGTTTTGGAAGGAGAAGGGGCAAATATCATGAATGTACTAATTTTTAAAGGAAAGAATATCATGATGGGGTCAACTAACACAAAACACATAGGACATCATTACATTTCCGCATTTGACACTAAGGTACATACTGACAGAGGCAATAGGAGATCAGTCTTTTTGGCATTGAGCCATTCTAAACAAAGTATTATTAAAAATATCTTCAGCGTAAAAAAACTATTTTGAATATGTGTCTTGAAAGGGAACAAAGAACATTATAAATCATTCTTAAGGTATGGAACAGTTTACACCACTGATGATTATCAAAAGATAATATCAAGATCAGCTGAATAAATATATTTGAAGACATCTTTTTATCTATGTGCACGAGCAAGCTAGTTATTTTAATCTGTTTGGCAGTGAAGTATTTTGCACACTTTGACTTCCATGAACCATTTGAAGAAATCACATCTTACATATTATTCATACAAAGTATTAGTCATTTTGTTCTGGACCTGTTCAGAGAGAATAGCTCTAAAAGTTATTGTGCAAGCAAGTCTGTTATTGCTTTTTTAAATATTGCTGATAGTGAATTTCCATGTTACCTTATGAATGCATTTTTCTTGAAATAACTTAAGGGTGTCTATATTAACATCCTAATGAAGTACTTTGACTTAGGAAAATGTTCTCATAATAATGTGCCTATGGTGCAGTTCCTAATACTCTAGTTAGAGATTTAAGTAATTGTGGCATGTATAGCTTTTTATCTAACCATGTGTCTATTTATAATTATTCATATTTCATTTCCAGAGAAATTTGTGTGTCATCCTGTTATTTTGAATCTTTATCCATGCTTATCCATTATCATTTTGAGTTCACATTTTTGGGTTAATGTGCAGTTTAAGCATCTTCTGCATAGTGAAGAAAGGGACATGTTTATACAACTGCCTCATAAAAGAATTAAATGAACATGTTAAAGAAATATAGATTTGGGAAAGACGTGCATAGAAAGTTTACTACACTCGGAGCTTACTAGATCTGAAAACATGAAAATAGAAAGAAAGTTGAAAGAGGAGTGGGGAAGAAGCATGAGACTGAATTGTGAGAGAGTAATAACCTCTGTGGGAAGACAAACTAAGAAAGAGAAACAATAGTTAAGAAGGAGAAAAACAAGCGTTAGGATCAGGATTGCTTCCTGGAAGATAATGACTTTTTCTAGGATATCATAGAGCACAAATCGACTAGTGCCAAAGATGACAGTGACTTGGAAAAAGAGAACTAGTTCCTTTACAAAGATAGTGAAAGTTTTTTAGGCCTAATATGACAGCAGAAGTGCTGATGGAGACAATAGGTTACAAATGAGAAAAAACAATCAAAATGATCGACTCCTCCCTCTCCATGTCTTAGCAGGTCAACGCCATCTCCACCTCCTGCTACAACACCCTCTGCATGCTTCGCAGGATCTACAAGTGGATTCCAACCAAAACAAGAAGAACAGTGACCCAATTCCTCGTCAGCAGCAGGCTGGACTACGGCAACGCACTCTACGCAGGAATCCCGGCAAAGCACCTGCAACGACTACAACGCATCCAAAACGCCTCTGCCCGATTGATCCTCAACGTCCCCTGCAGCACCCACATCACCTCCCACCTAAGAGACCTGCACTGGCTCCCCGTCAGGAAGAGGATCACCTTCAAGGTCCTCACCCACACACACAAAGCACTCCACAACACCGGACCAGCCTACCTGAACAACAGACTCAACTTCTACACCCCCGCATGCCAGCTCCGCTCTGCCAGCCTCGCCCTTGCCGCCGTCCCGTGCACCCATAGGACTACCTCCGGTGGCAAATCCTTCTCCTTCCTCGCCGCCAAGACCTGGAACACCCTCCCCACCCGTCTGCAGCAGACCCAAAACCTGCTCACCTTCAGAAGGCTCCTCAAGACCTGGCTCTTCGAGCAGTAGCAACAACCACCCCCCCCCCCCCCCAGCGCCTTGAGACCCTCACGGGTAAGTAGCGCGCTTTAAAAGTTCATTGATTGATTGACAGCAGGAAAAAAGAGAATTGGAAATCAATCATAAATGAAACAACCCAATGGATGATAATTCAATGTCTAGTAGTCAAGATTTAAGCCAATGGAGGAAGGGTGGTTTTGTGGATTCAACTTTGTGTGGACCTGTAAGAGACCAGCAGCATTACATTTCCTGGAACCGCATCTATACTCCTCTTCCAAGCTGTCAGATGCTGTCATGCAACACAAAATCCCCATCTCAGCTACCATTACAGAAACAACGCTGCCAACGTCTTCTTTGAACATAACCAGATAATCCACCCGGAGATTAAATGGAACTCTCTATAATAATCTTCCATTCATATGCCAAAATAATTAACCGAAAGTGATCATACTTCCAACAGTTATGCATTCAATTTGTAATTCAAATGGTATAATCTACTAATCCCCTTCATTTGTTGATTTCAGTATCCAAGCTACCATTTATATTTGCCTTCTAATTCTCCAATGATACACCGCCTGCGCATATGATATGTTCCCCTTTTTCTCCAATCACCAACTCCTCAGTAGAGCAGGGCATATTAAACACATCGTTAAGATCTGGAAAAATTTGTCCCTACCACCCTCAAAAAACCAAACCATGGTTGTGGTTACTTCTAAAATCGAAAGCCAATCTCTCCACTTTCCTTCCTAGAGAAAGTCATTGAGAAACTTGCACCAGCACTGCTCCCTATTGATATCATCAAAAGCAATCCATTGAAAACCTTTCCATTGGGATTCGTTCCCACATTCAGTGCCAAAAGTGCAGTCCTCAAAAATCTTAATGACATTTGCAAATTCAAGGTCAGACTTTTGGTGGCATGAACATCCATTATCCTTAACTTAATCAAACTCCCTCTCTTTCATTTTTGGGGATACAAGACTTAAGTGTGAATCTGTTCCACATCTTCCTCGGAAAAGTATGTACATGAACCCCTTCAGTCACCAACATATACCATAAATTGCGATCTCCCAGGGAGATCTGTTCTCTCTAATTTCATATTTTTCTTAACGATATTGATATAACTTAAGGTTTATGAGGCTAAAGCAGCAGTAGATGGCATCATCCTCTGAAACTATTAAAATACCAACCCTCTCCCTTTATCATAAATTAGCCATCTATGCATCATTATAAACCTCCCATTTCAACTCCAGTCAATGCATTAAGATCTGAATGATGTCTTAGCCCATTTACAACACATTTGCTCCAGATCGCATTCTCAAGTATGTAATCGAACCACTGACATTGCTTAGAATTATGAAATAATTCGACCATTAAAAATAAAGGAAACATCTGCATTGTAAATGCTTCTTACTGGGATAAAGTTGAGAATGTTGGTCTTGGCAGAGTATTCATTGAATATTTTAATTTCAAGAAATATCCAGACAGAGAGAACTACCATCAACTGATTTTCTATTGCCCCTTGTGAACATTTTACTCTAAAATCAGATAAGGACCACTGCTTCTATTTCTGTGTATGTATATGTGACTCTGTTAAGCCTGTGTTAGGTGGCTTTCTTGGTCATGAGATGTTTTGTTAAAGAAAATCTCACATTGTCTCTATCCATAATATCGCAGTACCAAATGTAAACTCTCATTATGCTAATAAAGATTGACACATAAGAAGTATTCTGATCCTAGAAGCCTCGGCCTGATGATGTTCACTCCATCGGCTGAAGGGTTTCTGCTTATATCCAGCAACCCCCAGACTTCAACAAAATGTTGGTTTCAAACTAACAACTTCAACAGATTGAATTGTGTGCCTTTCTATTGCTTTTACTTGTAACAATTTCTGCTTTGTGCCTTGCAATTTTCTCTCAAAAGCTTTTTTAAAGTTTGATATGATCATCAGTGAATTTAAACATCAACCTTTGCAGCTACTTTCATGTCTAATTCAGAAGTTGAATCCCAAATCCCAGCATACTTTATCGTTTCCGCACTAGCTCCATTTAATCAGTGACAAACAATCACCCTGCAGTACTGGTAAGAAATCTTCCTACATTTGACACTCACAATCCCTAAAAAAGACCTTCGTTCATAAGTACAAAGGGTCACATCTGACGAGACCTGCACTATTTGACCCCGGAAGCGATGAGCATCACTATGCATTTAACTGCTCCAACCAACTTGTGAAAGTAAGATTTCTTTTTAATGGAGTTCTTTGAAGAGTTCAGAAGCATAGGAAATATATCTCCTCCTAAACATAGATGGAAACATTCCCCCTTGCTTAATATATTTACTTTTAGGCGTAAAGAGAAAAACTGCACTTTAAATAAAAGAGATCATGCACCAGTGCAACTTAAAACAAAGATCCACTGATGTATAATGTGTTTTGGAAGGAGAAGGGGCAAAAATCGTGAATGTACTCATTTTTAAAGGAAAGAATATCACGATGGGGTCAACTAATACAAAACACTCAGGTACATACTGACAGAGGCAATAGGAGATCAGTCTTTTTGGCATTGAGCCATTCTAAATAAAGTATTATTAAAAATACCTTCAGCGTAAAAAAAATATTTTGAACATGTGCCTTGTAAAGGAACAAAGAGCATTATAAAATCATTCTTAAGGTAGGGAACAGTTTACACCACTGATGATTATAAAAAGATAATATCAAGATTAGCTAAATTATATTTGAAGACATCTTTTTATCTATGTGCACGAGCAAGCTAGATATTTAAATCTGTCTGGCAGTGAAGTATTTTGCACACTATGACTTCCATGGACCATTTGAAGAACTCACATTTTACATATTATTCACACAAAGTATTAGTCATTTTGTTCTGGACCTGTTCTGAGAGGGAATAGCTCTAAAGTTCTTGTGCGAGCAAGTCTGTTATTGCTTTTTTAAATATTGCTGATAGTGAATTTGCATGTTACCTTATGAATGCATTTTTATTGAAATAACTTAAGGGTGTCTATATTAACATCCTAATGAAGTACTTTGACTTCGGAAAATGTTCTCATAATGATGTGCCTACGGTGCAGTTCATAATACTCTAGTAGAAATGTAAGTAACTGTGGCATGTATAGCTTTTTATCTAACCATGTGTCTATTTATAATTATACATATTTCATTTCCAGAGAAAGTTGTGAGTCATCCTGTTATTTTGAATCTTTATCCATGCTTTTCCATTATCATTTTGAGTTAACTTTTTTGGGTTCATGTGCAGTTTAAGCATCTTCTGCATTGTCAATATTTCATAGTTTGCACCAGTCCATATTTTTTAAGATTATCCCATCATGCTAAACCAGCTGAGTTAAATGTAGTACTATTTTTTTTCAATCTCATATCTTAATATAAAATAAATTGCAATTTTTTGCCATTTTTGTTCATGGTGTCACGCTCCGTAGAGTATATGACAACGTGGAATTTTTTTCTCTACATTTGGGGATAATGTATTTGGAGGTTTTAATTATCCCATTCATGTGGTTAACCACAATCCTGATCCCAAAGTAGATAAAATGGCATTTAGAACAAAGTTGTCAATTTGAATATAAAATAACAGAAAGCGATAGATAAAAGAAATTCCTGAAACAACAAGATCTGACAAATTATCAGAAAATATTTCTGGCTGGGTAAATCATATTCTATGTTGATAAAGGCACACAGCTACGAGCAGGGCAGCAATTAAGCTAGTGCCATTTTTCAAAATGGAACATTAGACAAATATAAATAGGTGATCAATGTATACAAAAACCCCTACAAGGAAAGGAAAACAGCTTGCAGGAGATCCAATCAGGTCTCACACATGGTTACTGTAACTGAAAGGCATCCCTTTTAAACCATTGTACACCAACTTCAAATATCAAAATTATAAAGAACTCTAAATGATGGAAACAATAATGAGGATTCTCATTGCACCATTGTATGCTAATTTAATCATCGCTAGAATTCTTTTAACTTCTAGAAAACATATTTCTCTTCCTGGAAATGGACACAGTCCAGACACCACTTCACAATAAAGTATGAAGGGATGCAAAGTTTCTTAATAATTGACTGAAATTTAGCAGTTTTCATATTTGAATGGAAAGCTTGTCACCACGTAAAAGCAATTTGTACTATATAACCAGATATGGTCAGAAAAAACAGACCGCAATGTCTGTTTAAAGTCATTGATCTCCGACATCTCACTGACACATTAAAAACATTTGCATTCATTTAAATGACTGTATTTATAATCCTCTGGGTCTGCAATCTTAACTACTGAGTACTGCTCAAAATGACTTTACTTTTATTGTTTGATAATATGTTTAGCTGTCTTCATTGAACCGTTAAGTGATTGTGTTAATTCTGATAACTGGGTCTAATTTTTAAACTTGATTTTGATCATATATTCTGATGTTTTTGTCAAATTATGCTAAATTTAGAAGTAAAGAGCTCTTAATGTACAGGAGGGAGGTTTTAAAATGCTACTGAGTACATTTGAATAGCAGTAGGCATTATTTTACGAATGGAAAATGTACCTCTCAGAAGGAGGTTTGCTCATTACAATTGAACTATTTTGGCTTGTGCAGATTACTTTTTTCGCAAATTTATAATTCTGATTACATATTTTAACTTCCTTTATTTCCAATGGAAATGCTCAAGGTTTTTATATCTCAAGCTATAGTAAATTATATAAAGGATCAGTTCTGATTTAGATGAATGGCATCATATAAGAGCAGATTTTCAAGCGTATGCTAACAGAGACAGTGATTCTAACACATTGCCCAACTTCACACTAGGAAAACTTTTTTTTCTTCTTGAATGGAAGAAAATGTTGATGTTTGCTTTCTCCTCTATGTCTTCTTGAGAGCTGGGTGATACATTAGAATGTTAGATTGGTAACTGGCAGCTTCAGATATGAGAAGATGGCAGAACTTGAGCATGTTCCATGAAGAAGTGAGTTTTATTTGAACAAAGATGATAGCTGTAAGCTTAAGAGCGTGCTCAGGAGTAGTAAATTCATCATCTGTATGCTGCTTCTTTCGTCAATCAAATGAATTCCCATGCCCATCCACTTCACAAATTAACATCAGGCACCTTGCAGACCCACTTGCTTCATTTGTTCTTCAAGGGCATAGATATAAAAAAAAGTCATGTATACTTGCTACAAGGAGATCATTGTCTCCCTCTTCACATTCCTCATCTGCAATATTTTAAACAACTTACTATGAGGCATCATAAATTTCACCTTTGGACATTTTCCAGCTTACCATCCCTGTAGAATTTCATGCTATGGTGCAGATTGTCAACAATCAACTGCACATAGATATATTGTCTTTCATGAAAAACAATATCACCATTGTTTGAGAATACTAAATAAATGTTCTTCCCTCCATGCCAAGAAGACAAAGTGGGAGAGATGGAAAGGTAAAGTGTGAAATTGGAAGGGAAAGGCACATATTCCTTTCCGGGTGTGAAACAGTAAATTTATCACTAAGTCTTGTACCTTGTGTTAGACATGGCATCCTTGGAGTGGTTTCCACTGTCAGTTTGCTTTTACCTACTGTACTTCTGTGTGCTGGACTTCATTTTTGCTGGTTTAGGTAATCTGGGCACTTTACCACTGCTGATCAGTGCTAGAGTGCAAGTGTTCCTTGTATACATTGTGATTCTGATTGGTTATCCATGTTTGGCATATTTGATTTACTGGTAAGTCCTATTAAAGTGCTCTGTGTGTGCCCAGGGAATGGGAGTCAAATGCTACTAATGGGCCTGCAGCACTGATTGTGCCACGCACATGAGTAGGCCTGCCATTTCAGTGTATGTGAGCGCAGTTATAAACTGCCATGTTGACCTGACAAGTGTACCCTCTTGCCAGGCTCTAACCTTCCCTTTTTATATATGTAAGATACCCCTAAGGTAAACCGAAGATACCCCCATGGGCAAGGTGCAGCGTATGTAAAAGGTAGGACAAGGTATGTTTTACATGTCCTAATAGTGAAATACTGACAATTCCGTTGTTCACTTTTACAAGGCATGTCTCTCCCATAGGTTATCATTGGAGCTGCCGTAAAATATTTTGCAAGTGTAACTTTCAGTTGGGAAGAGATAGAGATTTGGAGTTTGGGATCCCTGAGCTCAGAAATTTAAATATATATCTTTTAGTGAAGTTGTTTTTTAAAATGTTTGTTTGAAATTGCCACTTTTATAAAGTGGGCCTGTTCCTGTTTAACCACCCTATGTCTCTGCCTGCGTTTGAAATCCACGTCTGGTTTAGACTGACAGGGGCTGTTTGTACATTCGCTCTAGACAGTCACACAAAGGACCTGAGGAGTGTCCTGCATATACTTATGAGCCATCCCCAGGCTGATGGGTCTTCCTTGGCTAGAGTGGTGGGAGGAGTTGTCACCAACACCTGAATAGGGCTGCACCTGTCTTCTCCCAGTGCTGTCTCCACCCCCCTAGAGTGTGTCTGGAGGCAAGACCGAGCAGAGAAAGAACTTGTGAACAACAAAGACTTTCTTTGAACTTTTGCTAACTTCAAATACCAAAAGGGGTATAAGTATTGGAGCTAAAACCCCAGACTTTTAGAAAACCCCGGGATCAAGAAGACCCTGCCAAGAAGAAGAGCTCAAAAGCTGTCAGGAGGAGTACTGCCCCTTTGCTGTGTGTTGCTTTTCTGGGTTGGCTTTCGTTTGCTGCTTCTGTCTGTGGGCCGTGGAAAGGATTGTACTTTTATTTTGCTGTATCCTGCTTAAGAACATTCTCCAAGGGCTTGGTGTAGAGCTTGCGTCCTGTTAAGAATTCTCACAAACACAAAGACTTCACCTGTAGCATCCTTGAACTCCACTGCTGGGAGTTTTTTTCTGCCTTGTGTTGCCAATTCCCATTCTGGTCCCTTTGAGGTCGTACCTGCTGCAAAAAGCATCAAGAAGAGCTGGAATCGACGCATCACTTCCCCCTACAATCTGGAGTCGATGAATCACTTCTCCTGCATGCAGCAGAACTGTGGAATCGTCTCCTCAAGGACTCAGGAACTGACACATCGCTGTGTTTTCCGATGCTTCCCTCCTCTGAAGCTGTTTTGCCTTGTGAGTTTTGACGCATTTGAAGGTCCTTCGTGTAAAATCACAGCATTCATAGTTTCCTATGGACAGAATTGCTAAAACCTTTTACTTGTCATATTTTGAGTTGTGTATGTTTGTTGTTTTGGTCTTGTTTGGTTTAGATAAAGATACATTATTTTTCTAAACTGGTGTCTATTTGTAGAGCTTTCTCTGTGTTCCTGTGTGTTTTATGCACAAATATGTTACACATTGCCTCTGAGATAAGCCTGACTGCTCATGCCAAGCTACCAAGGGGAGAGCAGAGGTTATCTGGGTGTGTAACTTCTTTACTCTGATTAGAATGAAGGGTCCCTAATTGGACAGGGTGCATACCACTGCCAGCTAGAGACCCTCATTTCTCACACTGCGATACCAGGTCTTAGTGCAGTTGACATCTCACTTTCAAAGCTGGAAACTATGCATATTTACGTTATCACTATTCAGCAATAAAGGCTTTGTTAGAATCCATTTTTATTAAATTTAGTATGGCTACTAACTTGATTTTAACATAAAGAAATGGAATGCTAAAGCTAAGTGCCATTATCAATACTAAAAACAAAAAATGTACACACCCATAGTGTTTGAAACTATATGGAGTGGAAAAAGAATCCTGTAAAGGTGGAAGAAAAGTGTAAGCGACCTCCCCTGACAATTGGCTCAATAATATTTTGAGTCTGGTGGCTTATCATTTTTTTATTTATAGCAGAAGACAAGACATCTGCATGTAAGTCCAGCACTGCACAGGTTGTAAACACAAAGCTGCGGCTGTGCATCCAACTCCTGAGCTACATTTTTCTAAAGTACAGGTACTAAATAGTCACATGCATATGTACAGGAAAGACAGAAAGCATAATTTCATTTAAAACAACACATGTCTTCTTTTGTTGCCTCAAGTACTCCACTTCTGTATGTGTCACAACCATCTCCTGCAGAGGTGCTATATGCCCTACTAAGCACCTAAAACAGGAATAGATCATGTGCCATTTTCCCAAATTCCTGATGCCTCTTAAAGTCTAAGTAATTGCTGTATACTTATTCAGTACCATACTTTACAGCCCCAAATGGTATTATGTTCACCCTAGCCCTGTATCCTCCCCACACCCGAGTATAGAGGGTTATTAAATATGGATTATAGTACTGTATTTTCTTCAACACCATTTTCAAGCGGTCATGTTTACATGCCATATACAATCAGAAACAAGTAAGGAAAACTGTAAATGTTCCTACCTGAAGGCCCACTTCCTGGGCAGTAGATAATTATCTTCCATAATATATTATCTTAATGTCTCTGAAAAGAGATTTATCTCAGTTTCACCAGCCAATGAGAACTGGGTGGTGGTTGTGAGAGCACAGTGAAAAAGTCCTACCAGGACCCCTCTCTCTGATCAAATGATAGTGACCTTGTTAATTCAGGATCCATCCAGGTGGTTTGCGAGTGCCTGTTGAGGAGTGATTTCACTCTACAGATAGCATTTTCTCTTTTATTTTTGGCTTAGGAGGATAGGGGACTTCTGCTTGGGGGTCTCCAATTCCTTTTTCATTGCCTCAGTTAAGGGCTATTTTTCACCCTTTGTGAGCTCTCCCCTTGCTCTGTCTTTTTTGTCTCCAAATCCCAGTCCTCCCTGTGATCTTCAAAGAAGATTCTTTCATTTTTAGTATTTTAAGGTGAGCTGAGCAGGGCATACTTAAATCCCATGTCTTTTATTCTGCTCTTAATGTCCAGGAAGGAGGTTCTTGCTTTTTGCACTGTCAGGGTGTACTCCGGAAAAAGCATTACCCTGGCATTGTACACCTGATAGTAGCCAGCCTTTCTGGCATTCTATAGTATTATGTCCCTATTTACGGAGTTTAAATGCATCATGATCATTGGTCATGGAAGAACAGCCAGGAGAGATGGTCGAGCCAGCACTCTGTGTTCTCTGCAACTAATGTGGACAGCCCCTGCAGGGCTGTTTATTAACGTATCCATTGTTCCATTAATTTAATCATGTCAGTTTATTCTGGAAGGACCATGATTTTTACATTGTTCAGTCACATCATGCCTTTCAATTCCTCCAGCCTAGCATTCAACCAACTGACCCGGCCAAGTAGGTCTTTCACGTGTTTAGGCAGTTAGCTCATATCTGTTGTAGTATGGACAGTGTGTCTTCAATATTTCTGAGTCTTTATCTCAAATTCTTTTGATCGTCACATAGCAACCCCAGGTCCACTAACACTGACTATTTTGTTTTCCAAGATCTCTTGGGTTGCAGATATATCAGCGAGTGTTGCGTCCAACTTGTCACCTGAGTGTTCCTCAATTTGCTTAGCCCCATTTACCTCCTCTGGTTCTCAAGGGGCATGATCTTTTGATTGCTTTTTGATGGGTCTGCCTCTTTTGGATATTTACTAATTACTTCAGAATAAAGTTTTGTACAAATGGTATAGCCCCACTTGTTGCAAATTGTTGCTTTATCCCTCCTCTTTCTTATCCTAAAGGGTTTAGTGCCTTGGAATCACTTGAATTCCCAAGGGCAACATGCAAGTTAGTTTCCGTAAGGCTTTTCAGAAATGTTTTTTGTGCCCGCTGTCGATAAGAATTAGAACTACTGCTCTAGTTGTATGGGAGCTTAGTCTGATTCAGTGGCTCAGGAGGGAACCTGGACAGTAATTTGCATGTCCTGTTGCTTGACAGTTGCTCAGGTCAAATGTTTTCTTTCCCATTCCGGCAGAGGTGGTTCCCCTCAGACAAGCATGCCTCTCTCCTTGCAGGCTCAGAATCACAAAACTATCCACCATGGTACAGCACTCCACACCACAGGGTAAGCTTGGTTGGAATATTGTTGAAGTGCACTTCGACCCATTTAGGAATTATTTTCATGAAGTAGTTGACAATCAATTATGTGCTTAAGAGTGGATGAATAGAATACATAAAGTTCATTTAAAGTTATTGTTTTGTCTCATTGGAAAGATACAGGTTAGAGCTTTCTAGGATTGTCTTGAATCCCACTGTTGGATGAGATTGATGTTGCCAAAACAGGTCACCTAAGATGTCTGAGAAAGCATCAAGTGAGGAATCTGTGAATTACGTGCTTGTCACAGGTCAATATATCAACAGAAATGAGTAGGAGTATGACATGTGAGAAGAAGAACAAGCAACTTTAAATGATTTGTATATAGATGTGCTAGATTTCTGAAACCTTGCAGTCTGCAAGGTGTTCTTCGGAATAATTGCTAAGCCTATGTCAGTCTTCTTTCAGTGGTTTTGAGTGAGGAGTCCATATCTAGTGACAGAATTAGGCGGTTCTGGGTAATGTATTGTGCAGTAGCGGCCACTTGTACTGTGAAGTGTTGGGGCGGGGGGAGGGAGGAACACAAAAAAACCACAAGTATAAATAAGGAAAATAAAACGTACCCGCTCTGATGGCCGCCGCCTTGCTGCAGATCCTCGCGTCCCATGGGAACTGCTGCACACTCCGCAGGCTCTCATGTCCCAATCCCAACGCTGCTCACATGCTAGGAATATTATTTCCAGCATGTGAGCAGCACTGGGATTGGTCCGAATGCCTCGGTTAGGCACTCAGACAGAGACTGGGTGCCAGTGTTGGTTTTCCACTCAGCTTTACAACACAACTCGGTAGAGAAAGGCTAAGTGTACATGAGGGTTTGTCCGGACCCAGAGGGCCGGTCAAACCATTATGTGCACTTGGCAGTGCCCACAATTCCCCCCTCCTCCATGGTGCTGTAGCATCAGGATGAGAGGCAACGCCCCTCCCTCGGCTCGCCTGCAAGTCTAAAAATAAAATGAGAATAAAAATGTTTTATTTTATTTTTTTTGTCCTTTACCTCTGCTGCCTTTCGGCAGGGCTGGCAGACGCGTCTCTCCCATAAGGGAGGAGCCGCCCCTGGTATTGTGCACTGATAAAGGGAGAAAGAAAGAGAGGTGTAGTTGTTGAGAAGTGAGAGGAAACCAAGAAATGGGAATTGAGGTAATAGTGATAGGATTGTCTGACTCTAGGAGGTGGGGAAATGTTAAATTCAGCAGGAGACAAGGTGGGAAGACATTGGTTATTAAGAGAAGGCCCAAGATGGATATCAGAAGGTATGAAATGAACAGATTATCTCCCTAATAAGAGAAGAATGTGAGAAATAGACAATATTTCAATTGACGTTGATAGGAGAAAGCAACGGAAAGGAAGGCCATCATATTCATTTGTTGCATGGATGGAGGTGTGAGGGAAGATGAGTAGGGTTTTCATCATATGAAGCACCAAAAAGGAGGCACAAATACAATGCATAAGGAGTCTGTGGTGGTTTGATTAGGTAAGGGAGAGAGAGTAGGGGGATAGTTGTTAGGCATGGTAGGAGGAGATTGTGAAGATAGAAACAGAACAAGGCATTGGATAGATGCAAGGGTGTACAGGACAAAAGTGTGATAAGGAGTGAACAATGTGAAAAATGAGAGGAGGGGTGGTTGGGGCCATAGGAATTTGAGTGGTGGAAGGCTGTGGGAATACAGTGGAGGAAACATAGGAGCAGATGGGGACGGAATGAAGTGGTCAGAGTTGACAGAGAAAAGGAGATTTACAAGAAAGCTTCATAAGAAGTATGAATCTGCCCACACACAATGTCAGCTTACAAGGAGAAATGTTATTCTTATTTTGCTGAATATGATATATTAGACAGCATGCATGAAATGAACTATGACATATTTCAACCCATGGTATGTCTGGATTCACCTCCGAAGGATAGGAGCTTAAGCAGTATGTTTATATAGCTCCAGGAAAGCCTCTAAGCCCTCTTCTAAAAAATTATTGCAGCATTATGATTTGATAAACTGCTATGTTTTATTTCCACCCCAGTTCATCTCCTTTGAAAAAATTGCATGCCACCATTTTTTCTGTGTTCATTTGAATCACCCTATAAATGTGTTAATGTTAATGCTCACAAAAAAGGAAAAAAAGAAAACAGCTAATTTTTACTGTTTCTCATTTGTAAAACAATTCATTCCCCTAAGTGTTCTCACCAAAGTCCATCTCAAAGTGAAAACGTTTTCTGGGATAAATTACTATTTTGTTTTTAAAAACTGAAATAACAGAGGATGCATAGTGATCTTGAGTGTCTGTCATGAGTAGCATGTAGGTTCAATTACCGCCTATGTGTGCCCGCTGGCACTCAACTAGGATTGCTTTGCAGCCTCTTGTAATTTAACAGAATCTCACTTCTGATCTTTACAAATAGGCATGGTGTCACCTCCGAGGTGTAGTTGTTGTTGACTTTTTCCAGTAATCAATAAATGTATCTTAATTTGCTACAGCCACAATATTCCAATACATTTTTCGTGTGAAAACTTACCATAATCGATTGCAGGGGGCTATTAGAAAAGGCAAACTTACACATGTAGATTTGCTCATGTGTAAATATACTTTTAAAATGTGCTGTAATTTTACTACATTTGGATATTCACTATTTCCAAGTCTAAAGTTACTCCAAAGTGTCAACTAACATATCCCCACGACCTGAAACCAGGAGTTAGAGCTAAATTTAGGAGTGGTAAGTCATTACTAATAATGTTATATAATTTTTTAATCCTAGAACTTATATCGTTTTTTATTCCTAGAACGAACAAAATGTTTCAGTTCAGTTATGTTAAATGTGTAGAAATATTTAAATTAAATGCATTTATTTAACATGTAATTATTTATTTGAAAATTAATTTTAAAATATTTAAGCTAAATATTTAATATGTATTACATATTATCAAATGTTATGGATTAAAATTAATTTGATTTAGTTTATTTTTCAAGAAAAAATAAACATAAAATATATTTTTGCAATTTAAAATATTTTTTAGATGCAATAAAATAATCTTGATTTTTATTAATATTTTAAAAAAATACAGTAAATAAGACGTATGCATATTTTTTAGAAGTCGAAAACATTTAATTTAATTTAACATTATTTCCTATGGGGCTTATTTTAAAAATATGCCTACATTATTTTCTGTGGAAGGGTATTTCAGTTCTAGTAATTGGCAGTATGTGATCCATACCTTATTCCAGGTCTGAGCTGGAGTACCATTATTACTGTTTTGGGACATTTGTGACCATAGTAGTTTTAGAAGCGCAGTTTGTGAATATCCATGTGGCTACTCTTTTGTGGCTGAGTGTCTGTCCCTCCCAAAACCCCTCATATGCCCTATCTGAACCCCCTTCTTAGACCTCCTTAACCCCCTCCTATTTAGTAGTAAGTATTCAAAATTTTCCGGCCACTCCCCTGTGAATTCCAAATTTAGGGGCCGATTCCAATGTTGGACGGACTCAGGTCCGTCCGACATCGGTCAGGAGCCGTAACCGACCGACTTACTGTCGTCGGTTAAGGCCCTGCAAGTACGATGCAACCGAACAGGGTTCGGTCGCACTCGTATACTTCAAAATGCAAGCATGCATTCTGAGCGGAATTCATGCTTGCATTGTGAAAAGCAGGGGTGCAGTTCATACCGGCACCCTGTGGCCGGCACCCCAAGGTGCCTGCCACTGGGTGTAGGGATCCCCAGAGGGGCACCATAGGTGCCCCCAGGCCACCATTCAGCAGCCTCACACCCATGGGGGCCCTACTGGGGGCCCCCAAAGACAGTTTCCGACTGCCTTTTCATGCCAGAAAGACCGGCACGAAAAGGCAGTGAAAAGCTGCCATCGTACTCCCTCGGTCGTAAAGAGGCGGCCGGGGGAGTACTGAGGGATTTCCGGACGGCGGACGGGCTCTCCAAGCCTGTCGTCAGCCATCCGGAAATCCGAGTTGGATTCCTTTCCGACTGAGCCCATCGGAATGGCTCGGTCGGAAAGGAACCCGACCGACACGTTCCGATTCGGTCAGAAGGGCTCCGACCATCGTTCGAAGCCATTCCGGCCGATATCGGAATCGGCCCCTTAATAATAAAATGCTGGCTTACATGTGCGGAGATCTCTGCAGTCAGTGTGGCGCGTTCATCGTAGACAAGATAGATATACAAAGTCAGAGACATTTTGCATTTTGTAGAACAATAATAGTACTAGTGTTGTACCACTAAATATGCTGCAAACGTTTGTGAATGGGTCCCATAATATTCAACAGTCATGCAGGGTTACTCAGTGTTTTGCAACCAAGTGGGTCATTTGGGGACTTGTGAGTACTTGCAAAAAAAAAAGTAACGCAGCATCATACATCTTTTAAAACCTAATTTAAATTGCAGAACACAATATGAAAATCTACATTCCGAACTTTGGGACCACCTCAGGAAATCAGACATATTTCCAGTCCATTAATTTACTAATACACAATTATTTGATGGCAAACGTAAGCAAAGGAAAAACATGTGTCTAGTCTATCAAATCTATATATGTGCAAGAAGCTGATTGCAGACAGACTGAAGTAAGAGATGGTATATTATAGTGAATGAGGTGGGTTGAGAGTGCTGGTCACAGTGAGAAATGACTAGATGATGGGTGCAGGTATGTTGTGAGAGGAAGGTGTTGACAAGCTTGTATGGGGCACATGGGGAATGCAAATAAGGGCATATTGGGGAAAAGGTTTAAAATTAAATAAATGATCAATGCTGTTCTGAAGCACAATCTACCATTGAGCCAACAGACAAGCTGTGTGCTAGAGCAAGGATTTGGGAAATAAATGTTTTTCCTTGAAAATCACTTGTTTAAGAGACAAAAACTAGGCCTGGGAGGAAACTCTGTTATGCCAGACCAATTGGAGTTATTTTGGTAATTCCACCTTACTGTTTGATACAGAATTACCAATAATAATTCAATTCAATTCAAATAGACTTTATTCGGATTTCAAAACCATCCATAAAAGCACAAAACTGGATTAAAATACACAATTTGATACTACAATTTCGGGCCACAATTTATAATAAATAGCATTTTAAATATAACTTACAAAAGCAACAATTAAAATACAGTTATACTTTCTTACTAGACTATGCATAAAGCCACCATACATACAATATATAAGGGTATACAGAGATGTAACCACTGACTTTATAGAAGCAATGCAAATGCGATGCGTTAAATTTGTGCGAATTAGGCTTTAAAGTGCAGAATGCATGTGTAAACAAATGCGATGCATTAAGTTTGTGCAAATTAAGCTTAAAGTGCAAAATGCATATGTAATCAAAATTACTCAATTTTCAAAGACCTGCGTGAACGTACAATTGCATTGAGGAAGCCAATAACTCTAAAAATTAATTCATCTGATCCTAGCATTAAAAAGTGTCTAAAAGCATGGTTGTGGTCAATCAAATCATATTTCCTGCAATAAGGGATTAGGTAATGCTTTGTATATTTCCTGTAAAAACCACAGCCAAAAATAAAGTGGAGCATACTCTGGGTACCACCAAGATCACAAGGGCAATGTAATTTTTCCGGGTCTTTAGTATAGCCCAATGGAAAGCAGATAAGATTTACAATGCTCCTATCCCTGAATCTAAATAATAAAATCCTATTCCACCTGCCCAATTTTTTGCATAAATAGGGCTGGGGTAACATCGGAGATTCAATATGTGGTTCCCGGATCATTAGGTAGTTTATTGTGGATTGTTTCAGTGAGTCCACTCTTTCCCTCTCGTTATAAAAATATTGATAGAGTGCCCTTCTCACCAGGTTTTTATGGGAGCGGTCAATCTGGTCGGGGTCTGTAAAGAGATGACCATAATTGACACTCACAAGGCTCCTTTCTACCGCTTTTATCCATGGGATTAAACTCGAATTCTCACTTTTCAAACAATCCATAATGATCTCACGTGAAAGGGAAGCTGCTGGGTTTTGCCAAATCCTTAACCAAAATAGTGCAGGTCTTGCTCTTATAAAATCCTCAATATAATGCAATTTTAATTCATTGTGACATACGAAGGTCGATGCACTAATAACTCCCCCCAGGATCTTCCGACAGAATCTATTCTCTTCTCTCTGTAGTTCTGAGCAGTTCGAGAACCCCCAGACTTCTGCTCCATACGTTCCAGTTGGGAGGCATTGCGTCCGATAGATTTGTAATAAACTGGGAACAACATCAGCCTGACGGGGTTGATGAAGAGAGGTAACAGAATTAATGGATTTGGAGAGTTTATTCCTCCCCATTGCGACGTGCGGTTGCCATGAACCGCTTTTAGAGAATAGCAGGCCCAAATAAGGGAAAGTGCAAGTGCTTTTTAAAATGTTTTGTCCTGTCGCAATCTTAGAGATTTTATAATTTTTAGGTCCGCAGGTCATTATAAAAGATTTACTAAAGTTAGTGCACAACCCTAAATCAGACATATAATTAACAAATCCCGAAATTAAAATACGCAGAGCATTCGGGGTGCGGCCCATAAGGACCGCATCATCTGCGTAGAGTAACGCCGGGATGGGTTTCTTGTTAATGATGGGGACATCCTTTGTCAGATTGCATAGAGAATTAGTCAATTCATTGATATATAATATAAAAAGCAAGGGGGCCAAGACGCAGCCCTGTCTCACCCCCTTGCCAATTAAAATATCGTTTGAAACCTCGCCTTCGTTGTTTATTCGTACTCGGGCTTTCAAATTGCGATGGAGGTTGGCCAAAAAGTGGACTAAGGCTTCATCCAGACCATAATTTAAAAGGATGGACCATAAGCGGGAACGGTTTACAAAATCAAATGCTGAGCTTAAATCCATAAAACCAAAATATAAGGGGGATTGTTTGGCTCTTGTATACTTGGCCATTAGGAGATTGAGGTTCAAACATTGTTCCACCATACCAGGTTTACTCCTAAAACCCAGCTGGCAACGATGGATAATAGAATTCTCGTCTGCCCAGGAGCTAATCTTGTTAAATAGAACCCTTCCAAGGACCTTCAGGGTGTTATCGATCAAAGATATTGGTCGATAACACCCCGGGTCCATTCTATTTCCCTTTTTAAAAATAGGTACAATAGTACTACTAGACCATGTCGAGGAGATGGATTTCTTACTCAAGTTGTTAAAAAGATTGCAGAGTAAGGGGGCCCAAAAACAAATATTCGATTTTATCTGATCGATGGACAAACCGTCCGGGCCAGGAGCCTTGTTGCCAGCACTATTGGTAATAGCTTCCTCCACCTCCTCTAGTGTTATGACTATGGTACTATCAGGGAAAATATCCTCAGTTGGGTCTTCAACTGCAGCGTAAAGCTTAGAGAAATGAGTGACCCATGAGTCACCTGTGATATTGCAGTTTATCGGGGCAATATTACTGCCCAGGGCTCTTAGGTTCTTTACTTCTCTCCAGAACCCTGTCGAGTCTTTTAGGGCAGCAGTTTTGGTCAGATTGTCCCAATGGCTTATTAACAGCTCCTCAGATCTAGCTTTTAGTGTATGCTTATATTTAAGACGTAATGATCTGACAAGGGACACATCTCGGGGTTTGGTTTCCAGGGCCTTTCTAAGTTCTCTATTGGCCCTCGAACAATTGGTATCAAACCATCTATAATTATTTATATTATGTTCTTTTAGGGGTTTGGAAATTGCCCTTTTTATAACTGCACATAAATCACAGAAAGACTTGATTATGTTAGGGCCACCGAATGTTAAGCAGTTAGAGATCAATAGAGGATTATTTCTAATCACATTAGCTAGGATCTCTTTGTTGTCGATCCCTCTCCATATAATCCTAAGCCTGTCTGTAGATAGAGTAATATTTGAGGCTCCAACCTCATGTGGGCCTGTAGGTCTTTTAATGGATTTAAGATGGATTACTATTGGCAAATGATCGCTATATGAACTGCTGACAACCTCAGATTTGAATAACACTCCGCTAAGGAGAGAGGAGGTAAACATATAGTCAATAGTTGTAGAACTACCACGGCCAATATAAGTGGGAGCCGGTGCCTTTTCCTCGGCAATTCCACTGTAGCCCATTACGTCATCTAGATCCCTACTAGTCCAATAGTTCAGATCCTCATCTGCAAGGCGTGGATATCGAATGAATATGTGCATTAAAATCTCCGCCTACACAAATACCATCAAATTGGCCATACTTTTCTCCATTCGCAACTTCATCAATAAATTTAAACAATTCTAAAAAAGTGGGGTTAGGATGGTTGACGAAATCATTATTATAAAAATTTATAAAACAAATCTTTAACCTTGCAACGTATTTCACAGCAATCAGGTGTTTACTAACCACATGTAGTGGTTCGATTTTCACGTCCTTGGAAATTTTTGCCCAGATAGATAGACTACCACTAGGTCGCCCCATAGCAGGACATGGTACAATAAAATTATGACAGAAAAAGCCCTCCAATGATTGAGCACATGTACACCATGTTTCCTGCAGCATTACTACATCAAAATTACTTATCCATGTGACCCATTCTTTGATTTTCATCTTGCCTGGAAGCCCAGCAATATTCCAACTAATGACACTTAAAGTGTCAATCGGTGGGATAGTGTGGTAAAAAGGGAGGGCAATGGGAGGGTCGGGGCATACTACATGTGGGGGTACTGGTGTACCTGGGCATGGTATGGGAATACATATAGAATTTGCCATTTCCAGGGGGACTGTGCTAGTAACCTCAACAGATATATTAGGAAGTGTTGGTGGTGGTCAATCTAGGCTTCCTAAATCGGATAGGGCGGAAAATCTATTAGATAAAGGAAAGGTAGTAGGAACCATTTGAGGTAGTCTATGAGGGGGTCTATAGAAATAACCCAATGGGAGAAGGGTTATTGCAGTGGACAGACTGGCGTGTGTATTATGTGTATCCATAAAAAATCTTACAGAGTTCGGATGTCTAAAATTAATCACTATACAGTCTCCACTAATATTTTTATATTGTGGGCCCACCCAGCTCACCCGACGGGTTAATATAACCTCATTCGAAATGTCCCATCTTGCCCCTTTGTGTTTAGTCAGCCAATCAATACATTTATTGGGTAATTGTGCCCATGACTCACTTTGGCCTTCTTTAAGGTCAGGGACGCCTGCTAAAACTAAAACATATGGGCAGGCTTCTGGGGGTAAGTGGAGTGGCGGCCCTAGATTATTAGTGAGTCTATTTCTTACAGATACGCCTCCTTTATTGCTTATGCCATCCAAAGTATTGCCTGTCCTAACTAGTGAGGTAGCTAGTGGGGTAGTGGTCGCCTTAACATTTGAACTTACAGTACTGCCCGTTGCTGTTCCTACTACATCAGAGGGGTCACGAATTGAGCCAGTAGTCTTTACTGGTGGGGTTTTGGCTAGGCTGCTATATGAAGAAACAGTTTTAGCGATGGTAGGGCCTTTGATGTTACTATGGCCAGGATCAGCGATGACAGCCAAACCCCCCTCCCTCAGGCCATTACATAATAATTCTAGCTCATTCATGAATTTCTCGCCCCGAAGGGCATCTATGCTAATATTACCTTTCCTTTTAATTTCCTCTTTTTTTACAAGGTTTTCGATTTTATCTAGTCTCTTAAAAATAGTTTTAAATTGTTTAGCTATTTGAACTTCAACTTGTTTAAAAATGGTGTCTACGATAGTTTCAATCAAATTGCCATTTGGTTTAGGTTGGATATTTCTATCGAGAAACTCAGTCTGCGTACTGATAGAGTTATCAGTACCCTCAGGTTGCAACATGAAGTCCCCACAGGTGCCTTTGTCCAGAGCTGAAAACTGTGGTCTACAAGTATAAGCAGGGAGTCTCTCAATGCCGTCGTCCAATGATAATAGTGGAGACGAAGAATCCTCAGTGACAATTGGTGTGACAATTTCGCAGTCTTTATCTTTATTCCACATGCTCTGTGGAGTAGGTTGGTTTCTACAATGGCTTGGTTGCTTCCTTTTGTTTATGGTACTTTTCACGGGGCCTCTCTTGCATTTTTCCCTTGATGTTTTATTGGTACATGGCGTTTTATCTGTTTCGGGTTCCACTAAACAGTTAGTGACAAGAGTAGTCGCCAAACTAGTAGCTCTAATCATAGGGGTTATTGTCTCTGCTCGAACTGTGGGTTTAATGACCATTACTGTGGGGGAAAGTGGGAGACCCGAATTAGATGGAGCCTTTGGGACTTTGGAACATAGGGAAGTAATAGTAGGTAGTCCAATGGACAATCTTCTTTCGGTGTCAGCAATCTCGTTGGTTACCATGGTGAGGGCATTGGTCAGTAATGTATCAAACGATGTGGGCAGCTCAATAGGGACAGCAGGGTCTACAGATGCGGTCATAATCGTACGCTTCCCCATGTTGAATATATCTACCTGAACAGCCTACAGGCGAAAGAGGGGTGGCCCGCCCGACCACTGGGGATCCACTGAGAGCCACAGAGGGCCCGCCCTTTGCCCGGGCTTGGCCCGGCGCCGCCCGCGCCAGGATATGGCCCCCGCTCCACCGAGGGAGCCTGTCGTTTAAGTAGCGCCTCCGGGCGCACTGGTAGACACACAGCGTGGGCGTCCCGTGAAGACTCCGCAGCGTCTGCCAGGTAGGTCCGCTTCAGAATAGCGTCAGGATATGGCCCCCGCTCCACCGAGGGAGCCTGTCGTTTAAGTAGCGCCTCCGGGCGCACTGGTAGCAGGAAGTGAGGCGGGATGCGGAAGCCGGGAGCAGAGGATGATGGGAACTGTGGTCTCCCCCAACTGCGGCCAACGAAGGTGAGTGGCGGCGAGGGAGACACACAGCGTGGGCGTCCCGTGAAGACTCCGCAGCGTCTGCCAGGTAGGTCCGCTTCAGAATAGCGTCAGGATATGGCCCCCGCTCCACCGAGGGAGCCTGTCGTTTAAGTAGCGCCTCCAGGCGCACTGGTAGCAGGAAGTGAGGCGGAATGCGGAAGCCGGGAGCAGAGGATGATGGGAACTGTGGTCTCACCCAACTGCGGCCAACGAAGGTGAGTGGCGGCGAGGGAGACACACAGCGTGGGCGTCCCGTGAAGACTCCGCAGCGTCTGCCAGGTAGGTCCGCTTCAGAATAGCGTCAGGATATGGCCCCCCAATAATAATGTGCTTATGTCCACTTTCGCAAATAAGAGTAATTTGGAGTAAAACATGTTCTATTGCATTTAGCCCTTTTTCTTAGTACAAATTGTATCCTCGCATCCTTTTTAAATGCGAGGGTCATTTTTTTGTTAAAAAAATAGTGCTAAGAACAGAATTATTCTTCTACCATAATTTTGCATAATCTAGCAGAATTTTGGGTGATTCTGCTTGATTATACTACACAGAATTATGCAAGTTACATCCTAACCTTAAAATAAAGTTACATCTTAGTGAAGGAAGGTCATGGAAAATCTCCCATGTACATTTGTATGATTTGCATAGGAACATTGCAATCCATCAAAATTAAACAAATGATAAAGAAACAAACTAGGGTTAGGGAAATTCATCTGGCTGATTCATATTGTAGTGTTCCCCTCTTCTACAACTGGCCCTAATACACTTTTGTATGTGTGGAGGCTGTCAGAGACATATAGAGGATCACTCACAGTAGACACACGTTTACTGCAACCTAACAATAAACTGGTCGAACTAAGAACTTTTCAGAAGATATAATATTGTCTCACATTTGGTAAAATCCAGTGAAAAACATCTCACATTTAATTTAATTTCATGAATCCAATCCTAGAATTAACATTAAATGTATGATAGGACATTTGGAGAGATAATCTGCTTCGTTTTTTGCATCAGCAGTCACCAACGATGCTTATCTGGGATCCACAGTTTGAAGTTAAAATGTGATTCAACATCTCGGTATTGGAAAAAGATGATTTAGACATGAATGCGTCTTTCACAAAGGGGAAGGCTACACTTGTAGCCAGCTATAAATTGCTCACTAAGAAATATTTACCTTATGAGGCACACGTGCCTACAATGACCTAATGACATTCTAAGGTGACCACTTGGGGTGCTGAATCCTTATTTGTATAATTTCAGGGGCAGTGCTGTTAGCACAATGGCAGCTGTAATAAGAAAAAGTACAAAGAGTATGACTTCTTTGAAGGACCAGCCAGGTTAAAAGATTCCCATTTTCTTTATGCCTAAGCCATACAATAGTCAAAGAATGAGATAGCCACAGAACTATAAATGTTACTAGAAGAAAGTGTTTATCCGAATAGTCTTTTATGTTACATCAACACATTCCATGACTAGGATATTTATTTTTCCTTAAAGCCAAATACTGTATAAAGAAAAATATTAGAGAAAATATACAGCTAATGGAGACTTTTTAAGGACGCAATAGTATGCCATGGGTAATCTATAAAGTATATTGTGTTTTACCATGGTTAATACTAAAGCAAATTGCCAAGATTAATCAAAGTGGGCTTGATGAAATTTGGTTAAGGAGGATATTTATAATTTTAAATGAAGGTCAACATTATTCATTTTCAGAAACAATTTATTTAAAAAAATGACATCACAAAAAATTACATTGAGAGCAAACTTAGGTAATGAATCAACTGGATATGAACATCTTCTTACGTTGGAAATGAGGACATTTGTGTTGGAAAAGTTTGGTCACGCTTAGAAGTATCCAATCCAATCCAAAAATTCTTTATTTCGGCCGTATAGGCCATAAAAGATACAAAAATAAAACCGTTAACATTGCATACAAGAAGATATGTAATCACACCTGAAAACCATTGGATTGCAAATTTAGAAATAAAAATAGTGTCCATATTTACAATTAGAAGAATGATGATCACAAAATTTTCCCAAATTTGCATTAACTAAACATTAATTTACGCCTTTTCGTCCACATGGCTGTCAAGAACTTGCTTACTGCAAACACAATAAAATTTGAGGTACTAGTCTTTAAAATTCTAAACGTTTGTAAACAGTTTTTAAAACCTAGATTTCTGCATAACGGAACCAGCCAGTGCTTCCTATGTTTACACAAGGCGGGACAGAAGAGGAGCACATGCATTTCATCTTCCGTTCTACAACTGCATCCTGGGCAGGTCTTGTCTGCTGAAACTGTCCATTTACTTGTAAACACTTTAAGAGGGAGAGTACCATATCTCCATTGAATAAAAAGCTTTCTTGCTAAAATTGGAAAAACAATATCCATAAAATCCTCAAATTTATAAGAACTTTTGGAAACAAAGAATGATTCAGTAAGGGTGCCAATATTGGGGGCGCATAGTGCCGAATTCAAGCTCTTCTCTTTGAAGAGCCCTGCCAAGGTCCTACGCGATAGCTCAAGGCATCCCCTCTCCGGGTCGCTCCACATGTCAAACAAGCCCAAGCGTTGGAATTCACGTTTGACAAAAGCCAACCAAGGTATTTTATCTGCGTTGCAGAGGCTCAATACCTGCATCAGCTCCTGTCTATAGTGTGACAATTCCGCAGTGGTCCATAGCCTATGCCAGAACCTAAGTGCTAATTCATCTTCTATAGGTAAGAGTCCCAGATCTAATCTTAAAGGGAGGAGTGGGGTGCCTTGTGGAAGTGACAGCAGCCGTCTAACAAAATTAGATTCCAGTTTAGAGATTTCAAGATTAACAGAATGACCCCACAGCTCTCCACCGTAGAGTGCTGCAGCCCTGGCTTGAGTTTTGTAAATCTCCAGAGCTGGACTTACTGGCTTAAATGTAGATGAATTTAAAACCTTCAAAATGCCACCCGCCAATTGAGACAGCTTTAAACGGGATTTTGCTTGTTGTGGTCCCCAAAAGAGGTTTTCATGCAATGTTACCCCGAGATACTGGAACGTAGTGACCCTTTCCAACCTTACAGACCCCAGGGTCGGGTTTGGACGTGTAGATGCCGAAGGATTGAATATCATGTACTTTGTTTTATCAGCATTTATTTCAAGGCACCTGGATCTGCAAAAGTCCCCAAACCCGTCCAGTATCCGTTGTATCCCCATAGGGGATTTGGAGAGCCGGAGGGTATCATCAGCAAACATGATGGCTGGTACCCTCCTGCCCGCCAACCTTGGTGCATCATTATTGGGGAGACTGTCAAGATGCGAAATTACACCGTTGACATAGAGGCAAAACAGGGTTGGTGCTAGGACACAACCCTGTCTCACCCCCCTGCCAACTGGGAACCTAGATGACAATGCCCCGTTCCTTCCGCATCTGACCTGAGCAAAATTCCCATCGTGGAGCCTTATCAGAATATGCACAATTTGTGGTGGAACACCCAAGTCCTGGAGAACCCCCCACAATTTCTTCCTTGGTACTAAATCAAACGCGGCACTGAGGTCAACGAATACCATGTAGAGGCTGCCACCCTCGATCTTTGCCGTTTTCCAATAAAGGAGAATAAGGCGAAAGACCTGGTCCATGGTAGATGTGTTCCTCCTGAACCCTGCTTGGAGAGGACTTAGAACCTTATGTTCCTCCATCCACTCCAGAAGATGGTCTAATACAAGGCGTGCAAAAAGTTTTTGGGGGACATCGATCAGGCTTATTGGCCTGTAGTTGGCTGGGAGCAGAGGAGAACCCCTTTTGAAAATTGGGACTATCTCCGCTCCCAGCCAGGTACAGGGAACCTCCATATCCTTTACAATTGCATCAAAAAGGATAAGCAGGTAATGAACCCAAATCTCAGGTTCGTGCTTAAATAAGTCCCCAGGAAATCTATCTAAAAATGGAGCCTTACCCATCGCAAGTCTCCCTATCGCCTTGTGCACTTCACCCAAAGTAAACTCTAGGGGGTCATGTTGTATATTTAAATCTACTGAACCAGTAGCAGTTTGTACCCAGGGTTCTTCACAGTAAAGAGCCTTAAAAAGGGTTTCCCAAATTAAGGCATCAATGTTTGATTCTACCGCAGCTTTGGGTTCCCCTGACCCTGTATTAATTAGAGACCAAAAGCTGCGTGCGTCTCTTGAATCCAAAGCCCGTGTTAAGTTGTGCCACCTATCCCAGTCCCATTCTCTCTTTGCATGTGCCATAACTTCTTTATAGCGTCGTCTAAGATAATGTATTTTATTTTTCTCAATGTCAGACTTAACTGCAAGGATCAACTCGGTCTTAGCTTTTCTACATGCAGAGTTATACCAAGCTGATACAGGAGACCTATTCTTCCTTGTGGCTACCAAGGGATTGAAGACGTCTCCTAACCCGGTAGCTAAGCTTGCATGAAAGAACCTAGTTTCTCATTAAATTCTGTAGGCTGGGGTTGGCTAATCAGGCTGTCTACCTCTGTAAATCGTGAGTGGACCAGATCATACATTTTAGCTATTTTCTCTGCTGAGTCTACTATTTTGCCCCATTTTACCCTTCGCCTGTTATTAGATAATACTAACATTCCTTCCCCCAAATCATCTATTCCTAAAATAGGAATTGTCTTGGGGCCCGGGAACACCATATCCAGACAAAGAGCATTGTGGTCGCTATCGGCCCTTGGAATCACTCTAAAATCAAGAACCTTAGACCACATGCTCATCTCCATTAGTATGTAGTCTATACGCGATTCCTGCCCCTTCCTATTAAATGTACACCCTGAAGGGCTATCGGACTGGGTACGCCCATTACAGGCCCTCAAAGAATTATTTAATATGAAGGACATAATCTGAACCGCCAGAGCAGACCACAATTTTGGGGATGGCGATTGACATGGTGGAATCCCCCAATAATCATCCTCACCCAAAAGGGCACCATCTCTCATTCCTGAAAGCGGCTCAAACTGGCAATTGACGTCTCCCGCCACAAGAAGGCGACAGTTACCAGGCAGTGAGCTGAGGAAATTTGACAATTCATTTATAGTGGGCGATTCCATATTCAAACCAACTGGGCGAGAATACACATTCACAATGGCCAATTATAAGCATTTGGCCATTTGAGCAGTATACACTGAGGGTCTGCAGAGTGCGCAAAAATAATCTCTGCTGTACAGCCCAAGTGGGTGGCTACCCAGATTGCAAGGCCGCCTGACGGCCGTCCTCTTTCAGCCCACCTAGCAGGGACATAAAAAGTTGCGAAACCCTCTCTGGGATATTCCACCCTAGCCCAAGTCTCCTGAAAGAGACAAATATCTTTGTGGTCCACTAAGAATCCCCACTCTATGCACTTTAACGTGTTTGATAAGCCCGCCACGTTCCAGGACAATATGGTCATCTTCTTTATCTTTGGAAGGGGCGGGCTTCCTCAGTTAACTCCCTCCACAGAATTCAGCTGGGGAGCTGGGGAGATAGCATTTCGTGGGGTAATACTAAACTGTCCGGATTCTCGATGACTGTTTCCAAAATACGTCCCCCAGTAAATATATATGCATCTGTCTGAAGGCCTAAGGGATCACTCTTGAACATCTCCACCACTCCACCCAGGCTAGTTTTGTGGCCCAATTGAGTTCTTGTTCCTGCATTCGTCTCACTGCGATGCAGTCAGTCTATCTCATCCAGGGTACTGAACCTATTCTGTAGGGTTGGGTAAGTCTGGACAAATGGCTGGCCATACATACCCCTCTCTGACCTGGACCCACGACGATATGACACTGAAGTCCACCCACCATCCAGACAGGGGGTATGACCCAATAGTTGACCCAGTACTGTTTTGATTCCAGTTACAAATGTAGTCAACAGTGCGAGGGTCCCTGAAATTTACCAAAACACAGTCACCTACTATAGTTTTAGGAGCGGGGCCCACCCATGGAAGCCTTCGTACCATCAATATTTCACTCGTGATATGTGAGGGTAATGGTCTATTAAGATTTAGCCAATGAGTCACCTTGTTTCTTAAAGACCTATATGGTTCCCGATCTGTTTTACTTGGTTCGGGAATACCAGTTAAAACCACCAAATACGGCTTAGAAGTATCAAACACCTAGATGGGGATGTAGTTAGTCTATACTATAGGTTCGATGTTAGACTTTTAAAAGAGGGGATCTACCAGGGCTTTGCTCCTTGACTCAGGTTCTATGCAAGAGTTGAGGTATATTATGCTGCAAGGGAAGGAGTCAGGGAGAGTACAGTATTTTTGGCAATTTCGGCGGGACAGGGTACGAATGGTCCGCTGAAAATGGGTGCTGTAATTCTAGAACTCACTTCTTCCTGCCCTATTCAAGATAATGAAGTCATTAGTAAACAATATTTTCTATGGTTATTGAGCAGAGTGAAGGGCACGCACAATATGAGGAAAAGGAGTCACAAGAAAATGAGTCGAGGATCTTCATGATTTTTGCATGGAAAAAGTGAAATATGTGCAACCACAGATGTGAGGAAATAACCACTGAAAAGGCAGAGACTAGCTATGCCAAACTATTATATCTGGCATAAAACATTTTATCAGGGCATTTTACAGAGGTTATGTGATCTTGATAGCAGGAGACTCTGGAGAACTTTAATAGCTTTTTGTACATTTTTAACTCTCCTTTGTAGAAAGATGTGTACTCAAGACCATGGTAACATCTCCATAAGTGTTCATACATTTGGCAGTGTCATTTATAGTAGCTAGTTTGAGGGTGCACAACAGAGCAGAAGGCGTGGATAAAAAAGAAAGTTTAGGGGTTTTAACAGAGATGGTGGTATCCAATTAATAAATCAATTATTTAAAAGTACTGCCTTGGTGTTTACATCTACAGAAGGAGATGGTCTCATATTGTTGGTGAAAGGATGACATTAGTGAAGTATTTTGTTTAGACCAATGATGATGATAAGAGGGCCTTGTAAGGCCAGGCAGCTCTGGTGACAGGGGCGGGGTGAGATGTTGATGAATCTTGCTATGTGGTTAAACCAGACCGGCTATTGATCAGATAGACAATATATGAACTGTTGTTGTGCAAAAAGTAGGTCACTGATGTTGAGGGGCTGCATCTCTTTCCTACACTGTAATGCTACCTATTGGTAGTTGTGTGTGACTGCTGTGTTTGTACCCTCCATTCCTCTGCCTGCCTCTTGTTAGCCCCCTGTTTGAGCCATGTCAGCTTATCTGCCACTTCCATCTGCTTTCTTCTGGTTTGTGATTGCACCTTAGTAAGGAGGCGAGCCACATGTTGTGCAATTGCTGTGTTGATACTGAGACGCTAACCTGGAGTAGCTGCTTGCTGATTTCCCATTGGTTTCTTCTATTCAGTTGATAGCATTGACCTATACGTTTTGAGGAACTCTGTCCTGTGGAAGAGCCAAGCAGTGGGGCAGCAGTGAATCTGTTTGAGCATTAAGCCATTCTGAAGCGTACTGGTACAGGCTTGTTAAGGCCTGTTCACTTGACCGGCCTTTCTCTCATGCCAGGTCTCTCTATCTGTGGAAACGGGAAGAAGGGGAGGCTGGCTCTCCATCTCTGTCCCTGGCAAAATAGTAATAGAGGGTGTTGTGTGTAGTATGGGCTTATGGCATGTTGGAATACTTCACTTTGACAATCTGCCTAATTTGCATGAAATCAAATTAGGCATAAATGTGAATTTCATCAATGAGCTAGTTCCTGAAGTGGGTGGATAGTGGAGTGAGAGAAGGGGATAAGGAAGGAGAAGGTGGTGCTGGAGTGCAGCTTGCTACTCCAGCGTAGGTGAATAGACTTGAGCCTATGTGGAAAATTGCTTTGCTCTCTACTTGTGTTACTAACTTTTTATCTTTTAACTCTGATTTATTTTGATGCTGTAACAGACTACCTTGTCAGACATTAGATATTGAGTCAGCTCTGATAACTGGGATACAGGTGTTTATATCACAATAGTTGTGACCTGACTTCTATTAAAGATCACATAGGTTTTGCTGATGCTGTAAAACAATAATGCACATTACTGCCTGTTTTCTCTATGTGCATACGGAATGAGATCTTTTGGAAGCAAATTTTGAAAGTATTTGTAAAGATTCATCCTACGCAGCAGTAAGGTTGATGGTCTTTATTATCAACAGTAGAAAGTAACAGATACCTCCAGCATGCTTCAGCAGTTTCTTCAGACTAACTTCACTTCATAGGAAAACATTCTATCCTAGCAACCAACTTAACATTCTATCTTAAAGAAATCCCCACACATCTTCCCCCTACATAAAATACAATTTAGATGACAAATACAGCTAACATAAGGAACATAAAATAGTAATACATTTTTTTTTTCAACAAATCAAAGAGTTTGGCATTTAGAAACATTTCCAGAACTCCTTGCATCAATTCAAGGAGTTTGGCATTTAGAAACATTTCCAGAACTCCAAGCAGATCCATCTGCTAAAATAAGGACATTTCTTTTAACTTCTTTTACTTGTATAGGTTGGGTGAATTTGCTTTCCCCTTTAATCACAATGCCACCTCTCCTCACAACAACCCAATCACCAACTTTTATATCAGTGTCTCTCACCCCCTTTCTCGTATTATAACTGTCCGCTGCGCTCTCTTGTTGTTCTTCCACACTCTTTCTAACTGCAGCACGGTCGACCCACACACATTCTTTATCTTTAAGCCATCCAGGAACTTCCTTAACACCAGGCTCACGTCCCTTGAGGGAAACAAATGGAGAAACACCCGTAACTGAGTGTGGCGTCACTATATAAGACCACACTAACTTCTTAAGTTCCTCAGACCACGACAATCCATTAGCTAATGAAAGTTGGATATTATCCATTAACAACCGGTTAATTCTTTCAACCAACCCATTCGCCTGCGGTCTGAACATAGCAACTCTCCCGTGGATAACACCCAATTTGCAAAGAAAATCCTTCATTCTTCTAGAGACCAATTGAACTCCATTGTCCGATACAAGGACCTTAGGTATTCCCTCATTCATAAAAGTCCTTTCCATAAATCCAATCACTCTTTCTGTATCAATGCAGTCAGTAGATTCCACAACAAACCACTTAGAATGATAATCTACAAGAAACATGAAGAATTTGTTACGTGAACCAAGTCTAGATATCGGACCAAGAAAATCTATCGCTAATCTCTCCCAAGGACCTCACTATCTTTGTTTTATCACTTCTCGCACATGCATGACATTCTTTAACAACTTCTTCTATGTCTCTGTCCATCCCTGGCCACCAGAAAGATTGACGGATCCGTCTCTTAGTCATGTTTCTCCCCAAGTGCCCTTCATGAGCTATGTTCATTATCTTGCTCCTCAAACCAACTGGTGGTACTAAATTACTTCTTCTCCACAACTTACCTTCAGACACACTCAATTCACTCTCCACGTTACAATAGCTTCTAAAACGTGCATCCTGACTGCTAAACTCATTCCAACCATTTGATACACACTTCATAATTTCTTGAAGAGTTCCATCATTCAACATGGCAGAATTCCATTCCTCTTTATCAAAAGCTTGTTCCTCACTACACCCGACTGCCTCCACACTATCGCTCAAATCTTCTTCAACTACATCCACAGGCATTCTGGATAAACAATCTGCAACTGCATTCTTTAATCCCTTCATGTACTCCATCTCAAAATTATATTCAAGCACAGACAATATCCACCTAGAAAATCCTGGGGGTTACATTCCCTTCGAGACCTCTTTCCCCTTTAAACAGATGCACCAATGGTTTATGATCCGGACGAACTTTAAAAGGCAATCCCCACACAAAATATCTAAAATGCTTGATGCCCCAACAGCATGCTAGGGCTTCTTTTTCAATCACTGAGTATGATACCTCAGCTCCTTGGAGCCTTCTAGAGGTGAATCCAATGATTCTTTCTACCCCATCATATATTTGGGATAAAACAGCCCCAATCCCCACAGCACTTGCATCAGTGGTGATGAAAGTCCTAGCATTTACATTGAAGTGTCCTAAGGTGGGTGCATGAAGGATACCATGCTTTATAGCATTGAATGCTTTTTCACACACATCATTCCATTCAAAGGTGACTCCATTCTTCATTAATAACCTTAACGGTTCAACAATTTCCGTGAATCCATTTACAAACTTAGAACAGTATTCTGCTAATCCTAAGAAAGATTTGAGTTGATCTTTGCTAAGAGGAATGGGAGCATTTGTAATAGCTGAAACAATACTTTTTTTTGGTTTTATCCCTTCTAAGGATATCTCGTGCCCTAGATAAGTCACACTACTTTTTTTTAATTGACAACATTATGAAGCACTTCATCATGATGATCACTATTCTTTCCAACTATCAATACATCATCTTGAAAACATAAGACGTTATGCATATTGGCAAAAACTCTTTCCATAACTCTCTGAAATACTGCAGAGGCAGATGCCAAACCAAATGGCATCCTGCGGTAACGAAACGCACCAAGTGGCGTAACGAATGAAGTAAGGTGCCTTGATCCTTCATCAAGGTCAATTTGATGGTATGCTGCTGACATATCAATGACACTAAAAATCACACCTCCACCCATAGCTGTCAACATCTCCGAGATATTGGGTAGAGGTTGCCTGTCTACCCCAATGTTTCTATTTAAGTCGCGCAAGTCAACACACAAACAAATCTTGGCACCACCATCCTTGGGTGAGACTACTATGGGTTCCAACCACTCTGAAGCCTCTATGGGTTCAATAATACCCTCTCTCAACAACCTGTCTAGTTCATTTTTAAGAGGCGTTCTCATTAAATGTGGAACATTTCTCACTTTATGAACTACTGGGACTGCATTTCTTTTTAAGATAATTTTATGGGCAAACTCTTTTAGTCTCCCCAACTTATCTGAAAAAACATTAGGAAATTTATCTGCGATGTTGGTGTCATAATTATCCACAATATGGACTTCTGTAGATTTTACAGGTTCAACAGCATTTGGATTTAAAACTATTCCAAGGTCCTTTTGGTGACGCCATCCTAACAAATTAGAACTTTGTTTAGTCAAATAAACTCGTCTTTCCTTCCAGCAAATTCAATTACCATCCACTTCAATCCTTCAATGTCAATGGTTTTGCCCCCATAACCCACTGCTTTAATATCTGGTTTACACCAGGATTTTAAATCGCTCATGTCTCCCCATACTTTAAGGTACATGTCCTTTGATAATAAAGTGTATAAACTGCCAGAGTCAACTAACATCTTCACATTATTCATATGAAAGCTAATAATACTGTGTGGTTTCTCCAATTTATTAGTACTTTCGGTAATAATGTCTATGCCACAAATATTGTTAGAAGAATCATCTCCTAGGATGGAGAAACCATCTACACATAGCATAAACTCTTGAACATTTTCACAAGTGTCATCAATTTCATGCACGTATTGGGTTTTGAAATTGCATACTTTGGCAAGGTGACCTCTTTTCCCACACGCTCTACATATCGCATTTCTAGCCATACACCTGGCGCTGGAAGCAATATGACCTGGGGCACCACAACGGTAGCACTTGAAGACGCGTGTATTGTTTTGTGAAATTGAGTTTCTGGATTGTGCAACATCAGAAGGCTTACCAACAGACTTAGGTTGCACTCTTCCCATGGGTTTTACAGATTTGGTTTCATTAACACTTGCTTGGTTCTCTAATTCTTTAGAATTTGATGTTTTTGGCACTAAACTCTCCGGAGCACTTTTAGATACAATTGAATTTGTACATTTATCCATTTCCTTAATCCACAAATCAGTATGTTCTAGGCCCTTTGCTATTTGCACTGCTTCTTCCAATGTGGGGTCTTTAATGAGCAACTTTTCTCTTACTCTTTTATTATTGGTGCATCTAACTATTTGATCACGTATTAACGAATCTGCCGAACCTTCAAAGTGACATGTTAATGATAATCCCCTTAACGCAGCAACATAAGTTGCAATATCCTCATCTACCTTTTGTACGCGACAAAAGAATTTATGTCTTTCTAACACAGTGTTGATCTTAGAAACGAACCTCTTTTCCAACATTTGCATACTCATGTCATAAACATTTATGGGATGTCCCTCCCCTACCCCCAAAGAAATCTCGGGAAGATCTTCATAAAGACGACGCCCTTCAACACCCAAATGGTGTAGTAAAATGGCTTGTCTATGTGTAGGGCCATACTTGTCTGCACCTGTTGCTAGGACATAGGTTAAAAATAACTTTTTCCATTCTTTCCAAGGGATAGGTGGATCACCAGGAGTAGGTAAAAAAGAAGGAGGAGCTGCAATGCTCTGATCACTCATTGTCAATGCCACAGAATATATAATTCAATTCAGTTAAAGTATGTTGAAAATGCCTGTGGAAATAGTTCTTAAACCTTTTGTGAATGTATTTTTTACCTAGAAAGAAAGAGTATGTTAAGGAATTTTTTTTAAACCATGAAAACAGCAAACTACTCGTATTTATCTTGTAAATATGAGCTTTCTTCCCAATTCAAAATGGCCGCCGCGCATGAACTACGTGGTTCCAATGACGCTCACGCTTGTTTCTATGGTTGGTTGGGCACAATCTATGACGTGGTTACCAGGGGATGAAGATGGACACGGGCGCTCACGTTCGGAGCTATGAAAAATGCAGGCAAGCCGTCCGCAGCGTTCGGAGCTTCGAAAGATGCAAGTTAATCTCAACGGTATGAACGCTTACCTTTTGTTAACGCCAGCCAGATTTGCCAAATTACATGTATACGTGATGGAGGCACGCCGAATCACATGCTTTCATAAGGTGTCAAAGCTTCGAAATGTGCCAAGTTTCGACCCTCGGCAAATAAAATTAGAAATGTGTCGATTCAATTGCACTCCAAAGGTCACAAAATTCCGAAATTTGCCACGCTTGAATCCACAATTAGAAATGCGTCTTGAGGCAATCGTAGGTTGGCACTTACATCCAGCAGTTCACAGGATGGAAACTTGACCACACTGGCAGCGCTTCAGAAAACGCGCTCATTTAAAAGTTCACTCATGCTCCATAAATTGGAAAGCTCCTCCAAAATACGCTTGTTGTGAGAATACACTTCTCATTCATAAGCGAACAGTCCAAGCTAGCTTCACCCGCATTAAAACGCTGGCTTCCTTGTAAATTCGAAATACATACGGGATAAAATCCAGGGGTGGAGGTAGTAGTAATGTGCCCCCTGCGCACACTTTCACTCGTCGCCAATGTAAAGATTCATCCAACGCAGCAGTAAGGTTGATGGTCTTTATTATCAGCAGTAGAAAGTAACAGATACCTCCAGCTTGCTTCAGCAGTTTCTTCAGACTAACTTCACTTCATAGGACAACATTCTATACTAGCAACCAACTTAACATTCTATCTTAAAGAAATCTCCACAGTATTGATTGTTTACTGTGTTCATTTTACCAGGCATCTAATCACCAGTAAAATGACAATTAACAAATTACAGAAGAGAACAAAAGAAGATCACTACACATCGGACAAAAGCTTTCAGATGGTAATCTCTGCATAATGGCTCTTTAGCAGCCTTTACTACTATTACCACATTCTTCTGTTATCTAAAGTCACATTGCGACACACAACCATCTATATTGACGGATGAGATAAGGAATTCAGAGACAGAAAATACACAGATGGAAGTAAAAATATATATGTCTCAATCTCCAAGTTTGAACCGGAATATAGGGTCACATTAACAGACTACAAGTTTTTTGTAATGCAGAGTTATTCAATGCCACTATAGGGACACCAATGGACTATACTCTCCCAGGTACTGCAATCCATTGAAGTGTTATCTCCTGGTAAATGAGGCTCAGTAAATGCAGCTGTGGACCTCTTTAACAGTATGCCAAATAATATTTTAGAACTAGAGAAAAAGCTTTCTATAACCCCAAATCTTCACCTAGAGAGTTCTTTCAATCTTCCACAGGATTATGTCCAGTTCCAAGCTCTGAATGGAATATGGGGTTCTACCTTTTCTTTATTAGAGAAAACACTGTCACACAGTGACCATAATTTGGAAATGTTGACGAACATACAATTAACTCTATCTAATGGTAGTCTGCTTGATATAAACCGCCTGTAAACTACACCAAATATCAGCCCTACCCACTGTAAATATTAACATAAGAAAACATAGAATACACCAACTATGGACAAGGATACAGAACTATGCTTACCATTAAAGAAAGGATTAAAGGCAGAAGCAATATAAAAACATAAGAAATTAATACACTCTGATTATTTAGACCAATTTTAACTTTAGAATCATTATTTGTGGAAGGATTAGTACTCCATGTAGGGTCATCCATTGAAAATGACCTAATTTAACGCCAAGTGAACCATCAAATCGCATTTGAAAATTATCTCACTTCAAAGACAAAAGTTAGTTTTAAATAATAAACACCCTACTTGGTCACCGGTTATACTTCTGTGTCTACAATGCTTCTTACAATCCTATGTGGCTCTCATAAACACATGGGGGCCTCATTTATAAGGAATTGGCATGGGGCAAACTCTGCACATTTTCTTGCTGCACTGCCCTGCTCCATTGAGAAAGGGCAGGAATTAACCTTATTTATGAAATACTATGCATTTCTGTCCTTTCCCCCTGCGCTGGTGCACAATTTATGTCCTATGTCAACATAGGCACCCTTGTATCATGGTGCAAGGGTGCCTCAACTGCAGGCAGGAGGGTTTTTGTGCAGGAAGGGGAACCGTCCTGCACTAAAACAATCCAGAGAGGAATTTTCCTCTTTCTATGTATACTTCAGAATGCAGCACAAATTCAAATAGGAACAAAAGAGGAGAAATGCAAATATTTCTCCTCATTACACCTGCTCTGGGGAGGCGTAAGGTTTGATGCTGCCCCATGTTTACCTGATTAAGTAAATCTGGGTCAGTGTAAAATCAATGGGTGTTGTGTGGGAACACCCACCGCAGTGCCCATGGAACACTGCTTTGTCATACCCCATATCTACGAGACCTTGAAAAGCCATGTGGGGTGACTTTACTTCACCTCATAGATATGATTGAGAGACTTGCATCGCTAGAGCGTCAAAACAAGTGGAACTCCGGTGGCTCAAGCCCCTCATAAACAAGTTCCATAGTTTCTAACCCTAATCCAGGTTGCCCAATACATAGAAATATAAATGATGAAAATGATCTGGCTTGGCTTGTGGGAGCAATATATTTTAAGACCCATCCAACTAATGATTGTCTGCAAATTTTGCCCAAATCTACAAATTTAGTTACAGGCTAATTTCCAAATCCTGAAAGATAAAATCTTTATAGAATTCAGAGGTTGACCTAACTTGCCTGCAAGAAATGTGGGCTATTGATGATTTTAATCTGAAGAATTACTTAACAACTCTGCAACATTTAGAACTAAAGGTCATGCAAGTGGTGGCCTATCACTTCTTTTATTCTATAAAAGAGGTTTGAGACTATCAAAAAGTTGCTTCCCTAGATAAAAATCTCATGGGTTTAAAATTATTATTCAATACTTTCTCTATGCCTATTGCTTCTACAGGCTTGCTTTTGAATGTTTCATTTTCTCCTGGTAACAAAAAAAATACAAAATTAGAAAATTTTGTTTCAGCTTTCATTCATCAGGAACCACCAGACTGGGTATTAATAAAGTTCACTTTTAATGCAAAAATCTCAAATGATCATGCCAAATTGTGTAGCGATAGGGATTTTGAAGAAGATTGGGTAATCCCTTCATAACTCTGCCAGAATCTTATAAAGCTAGCAAACAAGGTATTTTTCTTCTCTTTGAACTAAGGGAATTAGGGTGAAAGGGCTCTCTGAAAATAATTCTGCAGCTAAACATACCAGATTTGGTCTTTTGGCTCTTTTACAATAGAATATATTGCATATAACTATGCATTGCTAAGTCTTTTATCTGAAGGTTAGATGACACTAAATATACTAAATGATCACTTTAGCTTGTTAATTAGGCTAACATTACCCAAAAAAAGGTCAATACTTTGAACTTGCAGGATGAATCAATGGAGTGTACAAAAATACATGGTTAGGCCATCTGAATCCCTGAGATCTATTATCAATCTATAACGTGTTACCAACTTTTTACGCACAGATATTGCAAGCCACATTTTAGAAATCTTTGAACAATGTTTTCATTTAGTAGCCTTTGCTGCATACAGTCATAGAAATCTAATACAGACAAACAAGCGCATACCACTGTATAAAATGGATCATACACTATCTAAGGAATTGAACTATGTGATACGCAAACAATTTCAGAAACCTTGTCCGTTGGAACAAAAAATGAAACAATAGAAAACCACAACTTAAAGTTAAAGTAAGACAGAAACAAGGACACACACACAGTCCTTTTAACCTTTTAAGGAATGATCTAACACTAGTTACAGGTAAAAAAATATTCTGGCAGATTAAAGCAAAGTGATGTAAATCAGGAATAACATCTGTAGCAGTCACAATTCTAGAGGCAGAGTGACTAATTCATCTCTCAAACAATATAAATCTAGCCCAGGGCAAGGTACTGGCTTAGACAGTCTTTCATTCTATCCTGAAACAACTGAGGGAGAAAGGTCATCATCAGCAGCTAAATAAATGTATATATCTAGGGATTCTGGAGTGAAAGGACCCAATGAGAATCTTGTATCTGTATTCTAGTCTAACCATGCACGTTGGGGCTAGGTCTTAGCATCCGTGTTTAGTGTTTGACACAATACAGGTAATACCATGCCACATCATGAACTGGGAACATAATCCTTTCTCTACAGAAGTAAGGATCAATAAATAACCCTCCAAATTACAGAACATTTATTTAATGGATGTAGTGGGTAAGATTTGCAAAATGTATCCAATAAAAGGTTTGAGGTGGAGCTGAAGATAGAAGTACCATACCTTGTGAGCAATCCGGTTTTACAACTACTGGCTCTACTACTGACAATATTGCTGTTATTCAGTCTATCCTCATGAATATGTTAGGGCAAAAAATCAACCAATCTATGCTGCCTTTATAGAGGTTGACCATCCTATACTCGGGGCAAAATATATATCGTTAGGAATTCCTCGTTCATTAATAAGACTCATAATTGCCTTGCATTTATCCGTTTGGTGTAAAGTATTGTTAGGTGGAGACAGAGGGTTTCCAAATCTGACTAAAACTGAGAATGGACTAAAGCAAGGATGAATTTTATCTCCCCTACTTTTTTTTCTGTTTAAATGATCTCCATAATTAATTGCATCAACTTAATAATTTCCATATATAGCCAATTTTAATTGCTAGTCTATTATTCTCTTTCATATGCCAAAAATCGTTTTTTATTTCCTTTACCACCCATCAGATTACAAAGAAATCTAAGGGCCTGATTACAAGTTTGCTGGACAGGGTTACTCCATCACAACCATGCCGGAAATTCCATCCGCCAAATTACAATTCCATTATATCCTCCGGAACTTGTAATACGGCGGACGGGATATCAGTCAGGTTTGTGACGTAGTATCCCATCTGCCAAACTTGTAATTAGGCCCTTGATGTTGTACATAACTATTCTTAGAACGATTTCCTTAAAATTAATGTGCAGGAAAGCCAAATATTGATTTATGATTTAAGTAGGAAAAAAAGCACATAACATTAGAATTTAGTGACTGAAATAGTAGAACGAGAGAAATTTATTCCTATTTAGGTAGAATTATTTTCTCAAACATTAGATGCAAAACCTCTCATTGCACATTTAAGTTTCAAGGGTTTAGCTATAGTAAAGCAGTGTATTCTGTTGGGAAAAGGTACTTTAAGCAGTTAATATATATTAAGTAAAAATCCCTCCAAGTTTGTAATAAAGAATAAAATATTTACCTTATAAAGCTTGGTTTAATTCTAAAAAATAGAGGGGGACACTTTATGCAAATATTTTCAGTATCATCCAGCACACCAATACAGGTAGTTCAGTTAAAGCCATCTCTATTGCATACATCTTGTTTTGTATTGTGTGTTGAGGCACACAATGGTTGCATTCTAAGGGAGGAAGTCTAAGATGTTTTTTAAAAGAAGAATAGTAGCCCCTCAGTAACCACATTGGAGATACCTCTTGAGTATTTAATAGACTGGAAATACAGTCATCTGAGCCTTGTCTTAAAGGGAATACTTTCTTACACTAGCTTTAAACTCAATAGAATATATTGTAACTCCATGAAAAGTTAAAAGTAATTGCAGGCTCAGACATCATGGGAAAGATGCAACTATTTCTGTTTATGGATATAAACCTATAGTTAGAAGATTCATATTCTCATTAATGGGAGACAGATTATCTATTGAAGTAGTTTTATCTTAATAAAAAGGTATTTCTCTCAAACAACGAAAATGCTTATTGTGCAATAATGGTGTATAGGACCTGGATCACATTTTTTAGCTATTCTACCCTTGAGCAATATGGTTATAAATATTTAGACCCTTGCTAGAAAATGGAAAGTGTATACTAAAAACAAAATTCTTTCTTCTATATGATCTCCCGTAAATTAAAATATTCTATTACATTTTTAAATTCTTAAAAATGTTTCTTAAATATTTATTAAGATATAATTTGACATAGTTGCCATCTGATCACTAATATATCTATTGCTAGTTATATGAGCTTTTCCTTTTGTGTTATGATTCTGATGTATTGTTCTAGGATGAGAACTAAATCAATAAAGATTGACTTGAGTTGACAGGTTAATGGCGTGATCTGCATGAGGGGTCGGGACACAAATGTGGAGGTTTAAGTTAAGTACAGAAGAGGTGCTTTAACTATGATAAAGTCTCCCACGATCATAAGATTATTATTAGTTCAAGATAGATTTCTGCAATCAGTTTGAGTAGTGATGAGATAAAATACTTGAGGTGTCCCAGCAATCTATAAAAGAGTAGCATATTAAAAGAAAAGTTATGACTATACGAGATGGACAGAGGCAGGCATTTAGCATCCAGAAATAAATAGTAAGCCCTGATTTGAATACAATCACTAACTACTCTATCTACTAGGCCGTGGCGATAAAAGTCAAGTCCAGATTGAAGTCAATAATAAGTTCAGAGTAAGGCTAATAGAAGGGCATTTGAGGTGTGGCATGTAAGTGGAAGTAGAGTATTGTGTGAACAGGAATTGAGAAAAGGGGTTACAGGAAGGTTTCAGAGTGATTTCAAAAGGGGTGATTAGAAGTGGGATGAGCATAATGCAATAAGAGGAGAGCATCAGAAATAGGAGAAGAAGTAGACAAAGAGAGGGGAGGGAGAACAACACAGGTGCTCAGAAGGGACAGGAGCTTAAGGAAGATCAAGGTGTTAGGGAAGACAGGAAGGGAAGGGGGAAGTAGATTGCTCTGTGGAGCAGAACAAAGCAAGAGCAGGACACAGAAGGCTCAAAACATTTTCAAGAAACTTCTAGCCATAAATAAGAAGAATGTCTAGAAGTCATAGAAGTGCCTACAACTTTTACTGGGCTAGCTGAGTACTAACGTTACAACAAACAAGCTGAGTACTCACCTGAATGGTCATTGGCATGGAAATTTTCAAAGTGTGCAAGTTGCATAGTGAACATTACATTTTTCACCTCTAAAGGTGAAAAATGTAATGTTCACTATGCAACTTGCACACTTTGTAACAAAGATTTGCAAAGGAGCAATCTAGGATTAAATCATTTGTAATGACAGGAATGATAAAACATCTTTGAGGAAGGTATCTAAATGTAGAGAGAAGGGTTTGGGAATCACAAGATTAATTGATGGCCTCGGAAATTGAAAATGCCTACACTATATCATATGCATTCTGAAAAACACTAATTTGTTCAGGTAAACAAAATAGATGAGTGATTTTAAGTGATATTAGAAAGCACCTAAAAATACACAAAGTTGTTTTTGTCTTTCTAAAAAGTCAATAAAATTCCAGTTATAAAAATAGTTTGAAAAAAATAAAATAAAGGATTTGCTTTAGGAAAAGATCTACAACAAAAATAGACCATGTATAAACAGAAAAGGTTAAATTAATAGTCTGAAAAACACACAAAAAATATTCAGTTACAGAACCAAAACAAAAAATCCCCAAACTGTTCAATACAAGAACCAAGAGAACCAAGAAAATGTTCATAATCATCATTGGCTACCCAGAGCGTATTTTGTGTAGGTTACAGCTGTAAGCCAGCCCTGAAGCCCATACACACTATGCTCGGCTGGACGCCATGAGCAGTAGGTGTTGCCCATGTACCGAATGTTGGGCCTCTGGTTGGCCGAGAGAACAGTCCCTACTGCGTATACAAAGTCTGTGTGTAGTGAGGGCTGGCAAGCCATCAAAGGCCAGGCCCTGCCGCCACCCTCACTGCACACAGCCGTGCAGCACACGGTACCTGCATGTGGTGAGTTGTCACTGGCCTTGGCTGAAGGCATGGGGATGCAGTCAACCCCTGCTGTGTACGGCAACTGTCTTGTGCAGAGAGGGTTGACTGTAAGTGGTAAACATCCTTGAAAAAACACAGTTAAAATGCACTGCAGTTCACCAATAGGGTTATGTATAAGTATTGTAATTTGAGACTACAACATGCAATGCTTATGATCTTACTTATTTAATGTATTTATTATTATTTATTCTTAACATTTTATTGCACAGCAAGTGCCAGGTGCCAGCTTGACATTGCACATGATATGTTAAATGACATAATTGATTACATCATTGATGACATGAAAATAACAGATGCTAATATTACTCAATTTATAGTAGACCGTTTCAGGAGGATGGAAATCTGAATTGACCCTCGCAGGGTTGGAATCATGACCTGCCAATCACCTCTTTGTTCAAGTGGCATATGTTCAACTCTTCAAGTTATTCAATGATTGTATCTCATTGCAAAAATGTGACCCATATTTTTTCATTCTTCATTTTGGGGGGAGTTTTATAAAGTGCAAACCCGACCCAAGGTATCAGAGTGCTTTACATGAGCACCAGTTGCGTTACAGTCGGACGCATTCATTTTGTTAGGCACAGGGAGATTAAGTGATTTGCCCAGACTCATAGGATGTTGAGCGTCCCTGCTGAGACTTGAATCCAGTTTCCTAGCTTCAAGGTCGACCGCTCTATCCGGTAGGTTTTGGTTAAGTACATTTTTATCAGATCAAATATCTCCATGTTATAAATAATTTATACAGATGTGCAGAATTTCATATATGCTGATTTCAATATTCTCATTATTCACATTTTTGATGGAAGGTAGGTTTACAATGACCCAAGGAAAGCGTTGCCTCTCATGAGTCGTGGCACCTTCCCGTACTAAACAATGGTAATAAATATCACATTATACTCTGCATATAACCACATTTACTATATACAACATCTCCCAAACTAAATTCCACCACATTAGTAAAAAATTGTCATTATTTGGAAAAACAGAAATTAGGATTTCATCATTAAACCATTATCTTCAATAGCCAATGTATCAACATTTTCCCAAATTCTCTGAAATGGCATTACTGATTCATCACACTCAGCATATAAACATTATTGTGGATTCTAATTGAATTGTTGAATCACATAAAAGTCTTGCCAGACCACACTTATCAGAGTGTTAAATCATTTTCCCTTTATACAAAAATGCTTTGAATACTTGAAACCGGCTTGATGTGGTTTTTGTGTCAGGTGGACAAATAAAGGGGCCCATTACAATGTCGGGCGATTGGTGGGGGCCCACCTGAGAGTCAGGGACTTGGTCCGACCATAGCATTACAATGTCACGATGAGACTGTGAGGGGGCAAGACCGCCACCTCCAACAGGATCTACGATCCCATCCGGGGGCGTTCGGAATCATAATCCCTTTATGGCGGTGATGCTGGGGCAGGCACCGCCATCAGGATAATGAATACCATTTCACACAGCCTTTTCATGGCAGTCCCACAAACATGGAAAGGCTGTCGGAAAACGCACTTGGGGCGACAAACATGGCCCACTGAAAAGTGGCCGGGGGCACACTTAGTGCCCCCACACACAGCCGTGTGCCATGCATCAGATGGTGCATGGCATACAGTGCATGGATGTGCGCATATTGTCCTTTTCCTTTGCGGCATGTGCTGTCCAAGTCACAAACAATAACCAGTCAGCATTGGATTAATTAATAAATTTGAGTTTCAGAGTAGTTTGATGCCTGCCAAAAGCACTTCAAAGCTTTTTCACTGTAGTAAGCTCTATGTATACGCACCTATGATACAGTACAATTCAATACATTAACTATGGTATATTGTTACTTTGACAGATTGAATATTATATGTTTGATTGAATTACCTTCTGGCTCAGCTTCATGTCTTAATCCTGTCCAGTGGATGTCAGAATAAAGCCAATCAGCATACCACTGAGTCAGTTTTAAGCACCCTTCACTTTTATTTCACTCCAGTTTCACCACACCCAGCTCATCTAGAGGTTTAGTACCCCTCAATATCTCCACAAAACCATCCCTGAGCTCCTCCCTCTCAAAGAGGGGTTCGTAGCGCACACTACGACCAGGTTCGTAGTGCGAGGAGATCCCCTATGATGAAGCATGCCACCTCTAGGTGGGTGAGGGGACCCATCCTAAGAAAGGTATACTCTAACACCCCATTAATACATTACAAGACCCAGTGGCCCATCTTGTGATTTTCAGTTGATGAAAGGGGAATTGGCCTCTGCTGGTCTCTAAATTTCCTCTGGTCCTATTCTTCTATTTACATTATTGTATTTTATGTTGCTAAGTGTTTTTTGTTGTTGTGTTCTGTTGTTTATTTTATATAGTTTGACAAATGCTACAATACTTACAGCCTCTAAAGTTACCATATTAACCAAACCTTTAACACTATCCATAGTGGTATGGAAACATTACTTTAGCTCTTCAACTATTTAATACAACACTCTGCCCACACCTGTGGCAGAGGATGTGTCTTAACTTAGGGTTCCCATTGATTACTTTATATGAAACTACTCTCAGTCGCCGCCACAGTTTTGGGCTGGCTTGGGGCTGAAATATTTGAATAGCTTGAACCCCACTATTTGCCATGTTAGACCACTGTTCCAAATTAGGCGGAATATGGTGAATTATGTATCACACATGTTAAATATCACTATCCTGGGAGAGGTATTTACCATACATGGTAAGTATTTCTGAGTTAGCAACAGAAAAAGTAAGCAAAATGTGCAGAATCAGCTTTTAGCCCAGAGACTTCTGCAGGTTTTTGACCCTTTTCCTTGATAAACGTTGGCAGGATTGGCTTGCCAGAATTTATTCAGGTAAATCTGCAAGGGTCTGATAATCACAGATCAGTGTGCTAACTCTTATTTACACAGGACATTGAATTTAGCCCTTAGCGTGTAATGAGGGCCTTTGTGGTGAATAATTGTTTGCCATTGGAACTTTAAAAGAATGTGCTGATTTTGACTGAGATTTTAGCAGCATGTGTTTCCATCTCTAAATTAAGCACTGAACACAGCACAGTAACAGAATATAAATCAGTTAAAACAGAATACAGCTCAGCAAACACAGTATACTTCTACAACACAATACAATTTTGCAGCATATATAGGATGCCTATGCAAATGGGGAGCTCACCTGCTTGCAGGTAAAAGAAGGACTGCTTACCTTCACCATGCAAGGGTGTCAGCCCAACTATGGGCTGGTGCTTACAACATGGTCAGTACTGGGGCGAGCACTTCCTGTAGTCACACATTCAGCAAGCAAAGTGCCCAGCAGTAAACCTGGTCCAAATCCCCTCAGCCCGCCAATGGTGAAGGTAAACAAGCCTTCTTACACCTGCATGCAGATGTGCTCAGTGAACCTGTTCTGTAACATTGTGCCTTAGATTGATTTTGTTCCTCCATTGGAGACATGATGTCAGGGGTTATACACATTCCAAAAGGATTTGTCTTCCTTTAAACTTCTTAAACTTTAAACTTCTTTGTAAACTGCCTGTACTGTTTCTTTTAGAAGGGGTCGTCTTTTGAGCTTCAGGTCACTTTGGGTGAAATTCACAAATAAATGTTGGAAATCTGCACCTACAAGTTTCTGACCTTGCATTGGTACAGATTTCTTACTTTATGGAATTCGCAAAACAGTTCGAAATGTTCCCGCGTACTCCTGTGCATTTTTGTTCATTTTATTGTTATGCGAAAATACACACGTAGGTTTCACGTGAGAAATTCAGCAGCGCCAAAGCAAATGCACTTTAAAATTTTTACTACACTTTAAATGTTCTAATTGAAGAAATACTGTACCTCACACTTCTAACAATTTTGGGTGTGTTTCTTTCCTTTTCCAATCCTAGTAAGGGGGTTACTTCTGCCCTTGACGTTATGAACACCCACAAACAAATACATTAGTGGGTTTTCACCAAGTCAAAGGCCATTTCAACTCTGCAACACCCACTCCCCATCCTTGTTTGAATATTTCTGCAAATGAAAATCTTCGTGGGAGTAAATCGATTTACCAAAGTCAAACAAACTTTTCAGAAATAGGAAAGTAATATTAACCTCATAAAAATGTCTATTATGCTTGGAAGTCTGACTTGCATGAGGAAAGGAATTTAGGAATTGAGTTGTGAGCTCCTTCTACAACAAAAAAAAAATGAAAAAGTAACATTCCACGGGAAAGAAGCGTTGTTAACACACAATATATTTGTTTTCAGAGCATTAGAATTCATATATTGAAAAAAATCCTCTTCTATATACACTGCATAAATACTTGCGCATTTCTCTTCTCCGCTCTCTTTAATCCACATTTTCTCCTAACATATTGGCAAGAGGAATTTTAAATATCGCTTTAAATCGGTCACTTTAATCAAAGTACAGGCTAATAGCCTTATTCTCTAAAAGCCATTACCAGCTCTTTACGTCACTATCTGGCTGCAGAGTACCGTGGTCATCTGCAGTTCTGTTGCAGTCACAGTCTGATGAATAAAACACAACGGCATTGGCAGGCATCTCGATACACCTTTAGAAAGCCAATTACCATCAAGATGTCCTTCTGCCTTTCAGCGAGGAGAAAAGGACCATTAACTTATCAGCCCTCATCAAGGCAGCACATTTTGGTAACTGCCTATTTATGACAATACAATTTCACAAAAGACAAAGCTGAATGGAAAGGAAAGGAAGCACAGATAATGATTATAGATTGCATTCACCTCAGTTCTTCCATATTTAATGTACAATTCACATTATATCAGCGTCAGCTTTTTTTAACATGTGAGGTTTCTTCTATCAAGTGCAGCCACAGGTGTTACAACATCAACAAATGACAGTGTGGTTCTCCTACGACATAATGGGGCATATCAACAACAACCGGCGATAATTATCGCTAAGCGCATTTAGCGCTAGGATAATTATCGCCGGCTAGCGTTGATTTTTATCGCTGAGATAGCGTGCTATTAGCAACGCTTATCTCAATAGCGATAAAAATCCTCACGCTAAGTGGCTAACGTGAGATTATCGCTGGAAACCCAGCGATAATCTCACGATAGCTTGTTGATAGGGACAGACAAACTTAGCCATGATATCCTCCTTCCATAGGATATCATGGCTAAGTCAGAAAAATACCAGACGTAAAAAAGCAGCGTTAACCGCGGTTAGCGCTGCTTTTTTTGTCTCTAACAGGGTTAGCGATATTCTTGATAATAGGAGAAATGTCGCTTAGCGACATTTCTCCTATTATTTTAGTCTGGAACGCCCCCTTTGCATCTCATTAGAGATGCAAGGGGAAGCGTAGAGTAAAAGGGTGCTAACATGCGAATTTGCATGTTAGCACCCTGTTGTTGATAGGGCGCTAGTTTTATCTCTGCTTTTTTGGCTTTTAAAGCCAAAAAAGCAGAGATAAAGCCCTTGTTGATATGCCCCAAAATGACACCCTGTGATGCAAACTGTGCTTTGTCACTTGTTCAAGAGATTCAAAACAGAAGCAAGAACATTTTTAGATCTGGCTTGAAAGCACTGCTGTTGCAGCGCCTTATGTGATCACCAGAGAAAGAGCTTTAAGACGCATTGTTGACAGAGAAGCATTGACTGCACCCACATTTTGATTTCCTTAACTACAACATTTGATTGGGCAGGTGTTTTGTGCTTTCACTGAAAGAGAGTGTACATCACACTTTATGCCTTGTTACATGTGATCTCACAGATTGCAATAGTAATCAAGGATTTTGGCACTGATTGGCCCCTCTGACAAACCCTTGGGGTGGAAGATTTACACTCTGACAACCATTGTTAGACCCACTTAGAAGGGGTTGTATATTGATTTGCCGAATATAAATTTGTACACATGAGTAATTTTAAGAAAGTATGTCTAATGTTGGCCTTGTAACAAAGGCTATGCACAATACAGGAGACCTAAGTTGGTGATGGTGACAAGCTAGTGAAAAAGGTTATAGGCTTGATTTGTTCAATTTGGAAAGTTAGATTAGGTGCCATAGGTCCAATCTGTTTATTATGAAAAGACAAGGGCTATTTATTTATTTTGAAAAACTCATGTTAAAGTGAATATTACTTCAAAATTGAGTTGTTATTACTCTGTTAAAGCCTGTAGACACGTTTTTTGGGTGCATAAGGTCTCACAGATTACTGTACCAATGAAACAGTGTGGTGTTTATTACAACTCCTGCCAAATGCTCACCAGAAGGAAGCCATACGCAGTCAGGTGACACTGGATACTGGCGGAAAGGTTACTTTGACTTAGCTAGGAAACTGACAAATTTCTAAACGTCTCATTTCTAAAAAAAAAGTAATAAATAATCTGAATATTACGTTTAAAAAAAATTACTCTTCAGATAAGCCCTCGAATCTAGCAGCTCCCAAAATGAAACTAAGCACTATACATTGTTACAGTGCAAAATAGTGTCTTCTTATGAGAGAGCCATCCTTGTCATGGTGCAACTTCCCAGGACATGTAAAACTTTAATTAAAGATGTCCTCATTTTAAATACCATAAACACTGACCTATGCGCATTCAGGCCTACATTAGGGTTAAATGATGGGTATTAAAAAACAAGATTTGGGCCATGAGAAAGGTTTGCTTTGTGAGGTTGAAATGGCAGTTTAAAACTGCATTCCAATGCTGCGTGGGAGGGCCCGAAGAAATCTTTGATGGTGCTACTTTAGTGGGTGAGATAATGGGTAATGCACCCCAGTAGTAGCATTTCATTTTCAGGCCCTGGATACATTTTGAACTGTATACTAGCAACTTATAAGTAAATTAGATGTACCAATTAGGAATATGTCAATTCTACCATGCTTAAAAGAAGGATATAAGCACTTAACACCTGCTTAGCAGTAGTAAAGTGTGCAGAGTCCTATGGCCAACAAAAATTAGTACAGCCACAGAGAGCAAAAGTGTGGGGAAATACCACACACAAGAGGATCATTTTCAACAACCCCTAAGTGTTTTTCCTGAGGTCCTGGGACCCTTGGCTGTGTCAAGGATTACTCCATTTTATAGCCTGAAAAACCTGGGAGTTAGAAGCTTCTTGGCTCCAAGGACCAGGAAAACCTACTAAGTCAATGCAAAGAAGCTGCACTGCTGCTAGGCAAAAAACATCAGGTTATAATGACTCAGAGCTTTTCCGAAGTAGCAAATCCATTTCAGTGTGACAAACAGAAAGGCTATAATGTCCTCCAGGAGCCCTGTCCAGCTACATCATTCAGCCTTGCCAAACTATAGAAATCCAACCCTCCAAAAAATGGCTTAGGGCTAGATTAAGAGTTTGTCAGTCTTCCCGTCAGACCGCCGATGCGGCGATCTGAGGAAGGCTGACAAGCCCTGATCTCCCGCCCACCAGATTGTAATTGTAATCCATGGCTGGCTGTGTGACAGTGTGATGGCGGCACTATGTTTGACCCTTAGGAGAGCCTTAAATGCATGCCAACACCATGACTGCGCCACCAGGTCATCCATGCAAGGTGAGGCATGTACCGTGTCGTGCATGCCACAGTACACACATGACTGTGCACTTTTGTGGGGCCACATCATATGCCCTCTTTAAGCACCCCATGTGGAGATTCAGCCTGGGGCCCTGTTGGGGCCCCTTTGCATACCTTTCCACCAAGCATTTCATGGCGGCGCCCCCACCATGAAATGATTGGAGAAAAAGCATATTATAATCTGGTCATCGGTGCCTGCCTCTGCACCGCCACCATTCACGACTACCAGTCCGACTACTGCACCGTCGGGAACCTAGATCCAGACAGTTGTGGCAGTGTGTCGTCGGACTAGTGACTGATGGGCCCTCGGACCACCACCTATTTTGGTGTCATTTTGTTCATTAATTACTCTCTATTTTTATAAATTGGAGGGGGATTTTTATTGCATTGAGTTTTTGACTTTGCAATTGTTTTAGTACTTCTAATTCTTTAATCATGTTATTAGATTTCTTAAATTAAAGCGTATCTGCTTTCTGCCATAGCTGCCAAGAATTGAGCTCAGGTTTAAATAACAGAAACATTTACTGAACCTAAAAAAAATGGTGACATTATTTCTTGTGGTGGGCTATCATCCACCCCAACTAATAATCCACTTTCTCACAGAGAACTTCTGACTGTCCGCTCTGAATTGGATGAACAATCTGTTGCACCTACACCGACACCCCAACTCTGTCTGGCCGTACCTATAGGATTTCCGACGGGAAGTCCAAAAGAGGCCCTGCTGTTGAAAACATGAGAGTTCTTCCATCCCATAATAGAGCAGATGGACCATCAGTGTGGTGGACAGGGTACTCTGCCAACCTCTAAATCAGGCCCTAAAATTAAACTGACCTCACCTTCATATGTAAATGTAAATATGCAGATATTTATATAGCGCAAATCACCAACCGGTCTCTAAGCGCTTGCTTAGGGAACCCGTCCTGGTATTCCCCTGTGAGATAACCCAGCAGGGCATCCACAAAGTGAAAGCCAGGCATCCCTCCGCAAGGGGCCATTGTGGAGATTAAGCAAGCTATTGCCCAGAGTCGCAGAGTGTGAACCCATGAATCAAGTATGCACTGGAGCGAGAATTATCGAGTCCATGGACAATTTATGGACTCAAGACCCAGCCGAGCCGGGAAATGAACCCTGGTCCCAGGCTGACCTCTGCTTCCAGGTCTGCCTACTCTAACCGGTGAGCCACACTTCTCCCTCCTTTCATGATTGTCCTCCTTTTACTGACTAATGATAGCTCTTACATATTTTGATTGTTATTTGTTCGTATTTAATGTTACTTTCTGCAGATATATTTACCATGTGCCGCATATGTAAAACCAAGCACTCTTCTGTGCACCTGATTGGGTTCTGGTTGCTTATGCACATTGGCACATTCGATTTCCAAACAGTACCTTATGAGTAGTGTTTGCATCTATTCAATAACATGAGTTCCCTAATGACCTTGGCTATATCTATAAGTGATTAATGAGTCATTGATTATAATGATCCCCTGAAGTGCAATCTAGCGAACACTACAACTGTAACCATGGTAACAGATATTTATATTCGTATAATACCTGACGCCCAACATCTAATTACCATGCATAGCATATTGCTGTATATCAAAAAGTGATAGCCAAACAGAAGGCTTTCTTTCATCTCTCGCCATTAAAAAAAAAGTGATAATTTAACAATCAAAAATGTCGGATTATTCATGTAATGCATGTTTAAAACAACTATCCTCCAGCAAAACTAATGAAGTCAATTAGTCTATCACATGCGCATGCATATTATTTATTCATTTTGATAAGGTAGTAAATGCTAGAAAAGTCGTATTCAAGCTGCCTTGTAGCCTCAGTGCCTCATTTTTGCCTTTATTGATAATAGCACCCGACATGAATAATATCGATTCGGACATGCTGCGTAAATAGTGTTAAATACAATGAACTAAGGGCCTCGTTAGGAGTGCTCTGGGAATCTAGCCACTAAAATCCCTCCACCCTCCTCCAGCAGAGTAATTTATACCAAGGGGCATATTATCAAGAACGGCGTTAAAATTATCGCCGCTTAAGTGGCAGGAAACTGCCGCTAAAGCGGCGATAATGGACGCTAAAGCGGCGATAATTTTAACGCCGTTCATGATGATATGCCCCAAAGAGTATTAGTAATTCTGGCCTGAAGAAGTAACAGGGGTGTGAAGAATGTAATACTTAGAAATTTGAAAGGAATGTAGTAATCTGTAATTATTTGCCCAATTCCCGGGTAATTCCTCATTTTCCCCAAGTTTTCCTTCAGGGGTTTTTCCCTGCTCAGCGATGAAACCTCCAGGAAGAAAGCATTTAGGGGCATATTATCAATGGCCAGCGATAATTATCGCTGGCCGCCCTTAGCGTTAAAATGATTAACGCAGATAAACGCAGGCTATCGCAGATAATTATCGCCATGCTAGCGCTGTATTAACAACGCTCAGCGCAATGGCAATAATTATCCTAGCAATAGCGATGTTTTCCATGGGACATCGCTGGTTTTCCAGCGATGTTCCATGGAAAACGGCGATACCCTTGATGACAGGGGCCTGTGGTTTTAGCCACACAATCCACCTCCCATGTTAAGTATGCCTTAGTCAGGAATTTAACAGACGTTAAATTCCTGCGTTAAGGCATACTTAACGTCATTTAAAAAATCGCTACCCTTCCTTGATAATTTTGCGAAGCTGCCTTCGCGATATTTTAGCTGGTTGGTTTTACAGCCACGCCTACTTTGCATCTCATTAGCGATGCAAAGTTAGGCGTGCTGGAAACGGGGTCTAAGTCAGCAAAACACACGCTAGCGTGTCCTTGCTGATTAGGCTATAAAGTTATCGCCCCTTTACGCCCGAAAACGGACGCTAAAGCGGCGATACGTTTATCGCCTGGCCTTGTTAATATGCCCCTTAGTGGGTAGTAGAAGGGCTTGCATAGGAGTTAAAAATGCATTCAGAAAGAGGTCTTAGTGAAGAGTGACTGGAACTATATTACTGTAAAAGTACTGCATGAGTTTTCGCTTTTATGTACACTTCAGATATGATGATTTAGAAATATTTTATGAAAAGAAACAAATCGTCTGGCCTTGCAATGTGGTGCTTATTTATAGTTTATTTTTTTTAAATGTACTTGAACTACAAGTTCAGCTTAAACTGCTGAAAATACTGGCGCGTTGTTTGTTGTTAATTGGACAATCACCCTTCAGATTCAACAAAGTTTTAATTCGAATAAGGTAGTAAAAGTTAGCAGATTCAAATGTGGATTCACCAAAAATAGAGGTTGCAAGAGTGAAACCATGCACCCTTTAATCCCAAAGGACATTACATGGTCGACCCAGTTTCCCAGTTAGACCTTGGGAAGACGCTAGTTGTTGATGAGTGGTTGAAAAAGTGCAATGAATGAACATGCTAGGGAAAAAACCTAGAGTTACTATAAACTTGTTTATTTACCTTTCTTACTGTTGACTTAATGACATGAAACTAGGTATAACAAGGTCGGAAAGTGTTTACCAGTTAGGGAATCAGCTGCTGCCCTGTGCTAACCCTGGTGCTCCTAATTAATTTGGAATGGCGAGAGAGATTGTAAAGCTTTTCATGCAGTATAATAAATGAACAAAATGCGTATTTTGTTTCTGAGTTACAATATTTCATGAGCAGATTGTTTACTCTAAAAATTACTAACGCGAAAACAGGATATATGTCTCAAGGGGGTATTGAAATGACTCATAGAGAACAGTGTAACCCTGTCCTGCGGAAAATATGTTGAGAGCAGATATGCAACTTGCAGAAAATCTGTAGGGCATCTGTACATAAAGTTGACCCCCGCTTTCTAGATTGCAGTGAACAGAGGAGCAGAGAGGTTGAGTTTTAGCCCAATTAATATGCAGCAGGAGATTGTTTGCCTCTGTTTTATATCGGTTGGTGACTCATAGCACGGGTGAAGGTCAGCAGGAGACAGCATAATATGTTTCTAAACTTGAAATCCTGAAGACGAGCCATAAAGAGATCACTCATAAATTATTACTAGGAGAACCGAGGAGTGGGAAGAAGGGTCAAAAGCGACAGGGCACTCATTGGAGTAGCCGTGCACTTTATAAATAGCTTCATTCATTCATTTATTCATTCACTCATTCAAATTATCACATTTTTTTCCAAATGGGCATCGGTATCAGATGTATGGCATTTCACCCGGTGAATGTTCCTTTTTAGGTCTCGCCTGACCCAGCGCATGCGCTGGTCTGGCAAGACTTATTGAGAGGGCTCCAAAAAGTGCTACCAGGCCAGCCTGGAGCTACAGTTCATGAGCGCGGGCGCAGGTGCCTCGCTTTACCGCGATTACTTTCACTTTAGCGCACGGCCGCTTTGATGTGTAATCGTGATCATTAGGTCTCGCCTGACTCAGCGCATGCACTGGTCTGGCGAGACTTATTGAGAGGGCTCCAAAAAGTGCTACCAGGCCAGCCTAGAGCCACAGTGCATGAGCGTGCGCCGCCATTACTTTCGGTTTCGCGGCCGCACGGTCGCTTTGATGTTTGATCACGATCACTTTCACTTTCGCGGCTGCTTTGCATAGCCAATAGGTCTCGCTTTTGGGACCTCATAAGTATTTAGTTATGCAACTGTTGCATGACTAAACACTTATAAGGTCCCAAAGGCGAGACCTATTGGCTATGCCAATGCTTGTTTAAAGGGGGCCTATGACGATGCATATCCTAGAAACAGATTTGTTTGACTGTTCGTTGAATTACTTCACCACCTTTGGTAGAGTAAACAGTTCAGTATAGTGGTGAAAAACTCTCAGCCTGTGGAATTCTGAAACCTTTGCCAGCTGTGATACAACATGTGTGCACTAACACCTCGGTATGATTACATTTAGGAGACAGGTCAGAGGTCTCAAAGAAGATGTATACTACCTAAGGTCAGGGACTGCCATGAGCCTCTATATTGTTTTGCTTCTCTAACCCCGATATGGCAGAATCGTTGAGAGAAGCGTGTGCTTTTCCCCATAAGCTGGGCAGTAAGCACATGAAAGGGTTGTGACGCATTCCTCATCGATAGGACTGGCGTGGGTTCCATCATACTTGGGGAGCACTGGCAGTTTCCGGCAAGTAGAACACTCAACCTATCATTCCTTAAAAAGCAAACATACGTGTTTTATGGAAGAAGCAAGAGGGATTATTGATTAAGGATGGGTGGTGTGATATAGAGGAGGTGACTGCATACAGTGATTTGGGTAATGACCAACACAGCGCAAAGTGCATCTAAATAACCTAATCATCTTTTTAAATGTTTGCATAAAAACAGTTATATAGGATTTTACATAGCTTTACGGTATCATACTTTCTTGACCTCCATAAAAGGAAATCTGGCCAATCTGTAATTCATCGCTGTGGTGTGTTCTGCAGGAAAGTAAATGGGTTTAAAAACTCTTATTGCTTGAAGGAGCGTAGCTTACTGGTTGCCTAATTCCAGCTCTCAATGCCAATTCGTATGGTGTTCTGACTCGTCGAGCAATTGTTGGTTTCAAACACATTAAGTCAAGTATTTATTTAGGCTGCAAGATGTGCCGCATGGTTCCTTCGAAAGCTCAATATGGTCTGGTGTGATGACGAGGGATAAGGGAAAATAACTTGCTGAAGTTTATATGTGTAAAGCATTTTTTTCGCCTTTCTGTGCATGAGAATATTTCCACCAATGTAAAGTGTACCATATTTAAACATTTGGTTAAAGTCTCAGTTAAACAAGTTCATTTATTGTAGGCAGGCGTCAGTATCAGAAATGCAAGATCTCGATATGTACTCTTGAAGCCTATTAAAGCTTGAAACCACAGTTTTGTATTGAACCATCTAATGACACGCAATGGTAAAGCAGAATGTATTTCCTTATATTACAAATTGCGCAATTTAGATTCTAATGGATTAAATGTAAGTGTTATTGCGCGTGCTGTTCAATAGATACAATATTTCCATGTTATATTGTATTTGGATCTGTTTTAATGGAGGAACATATTTGGTAGCTTAGACACCTGGGCATTAAGGTAAAAATAAAGATGTTCGTGTATTAATGCCTGTTTTAAAGAGGGGAACTATACAGCTATTGTCAAGGATTAAAAGAGTTTTGGAAAATATGAAAAAGCAAGCATGCATCGCTATTAATGTCTAGTGACCTGAGGAGATTTGGTAAATATGGTAAGGAGTGCTTTAACAGTTCTTTGTATTTTTTTGTGATATTAGGAACAACCATCTCCCTTCCATGTAACGAGTTACAGATTTTTTTGTGTGACTTTTTTATTTAGTCTAAAATATTATTAACAGCTTTGATAAAGAAATTACTAATGCTCTTTTATCTATGGTTATATTCTTTTATGGCTATGGCTATTAATAGTCATGTACCTTAAAACTGTATAATGATATAACCATTTTATCAATAAATATATTCCCCTTACAGTGAAGAAAACATGATATTTCTGCAGTTTTGATTGTTTGAGGATGAAGCAATAGGTCTCACAACGAAATGACTAGGGTCAGAGAAGAAAGATAACTGATTTTTACTAGGACCACCCACCCACTAGGATAGAAACCTGCCTAGAGTGTAGGGAAGCCAATTGTGGGGTTTCCTGGAGGGGAGAACCGCCTTAAATCAGTGACTTACCTGCCCTGCCAAACCTTTTTCCCATCGACGTTTTAGAATCTGGTCTTACACCATGTTTCCCTAGTGGAGCCTCTCTTTGGGCAGAAACCCTCAAAACAAATAAATAATCTATTAAGCTTCTGGCTGCAATTTCTTAGCAGTTTACACTAAAAGAATGTCTGTTGTATCTGGGCGTCAGCAAAGACACAATCCTGACAGAAAATGTGTGAGGTGGCATGTGTAACAAAGTAACCAACCAGCTATTAAACTGCCAAAGAAAATTAGAATTGAATACATTGTGAGATGTGTTATTTAACTCAACCTATGAACCAACCGCGTAAACAGTCATATAAATTGAAGAAATTAGGAGCTTACCATTCAACACCTAGTCCTTGATTATGACTTTTTGGCAGAGCAGTGATGCAGTGGTGCAAACTGCCGAAGCCACCGCTCCGCTGAAGGTCACCCCATCTGCCCGCCAGATTACAACTTTTAAATCATCTAGCAGGCGGGCGGCATGGCGGTGCGTCTTTTAAAGGGGTCGGTGCATTTGGAAAAGGCACCGCAATGGGACCGCACTACAAGGTTTCTGCACAGCATGGACTCAAAAGTTCATGCCGTGCTGGAACCTATGTGCATGCAGACAGGGGAGCACATGTTATGCCTCCCTGTGTGCATCCACATGGGATTGATGAACTGGGGGCCCTGTAGGGCCCCCTTTGTTTTCTCTCCTCCAAGGTTTACATGGAGGAAGAACCTCCATGTAAACCGTGGAGAAGAGGAAACTCGTAATATGCTTGGCAGGACCATAGCCAGCCTGCCTAGCATATTGCGGCCTCTCACCACCGCTCCAATGCCAGGGAACAATGGTTCCTTGGAAGAGCCGGTGGTCCGACCACCCAACTCCTAATGGGGCAGTCCGACAGCCAGTGCGGCAGCGGCTGGATCCGCCACTTCCATTCCACCACGAGTCTGGTGGTCCTCAGACCGCCAGACTCGTAATCACCCCAGTGTAAGTAAAAAGAGCACTTATTGAGACCAAGACAACTAAATGGAGAAAATCTGGCACAGGTAAGCATGTTAGGCAAATATAAATGTTGATAAGTCAAAAATCAAAGGAAAAGAAACAGTTACAAAATACCTAGATGTCCTTGGGTGGTCAGACTGGGACCTAGGCACCTTAAAAAGCTGGCGTGTTATTGTATGCTGGTCGGGCCACTCAAGGCTCCTACCTTCATACATTAAATATTCGGACATCCACAAATGAGTTTGATCTAACCAAAAGGTATAACATCTTGAAAAATGCACGTTTTCTGGCAAAAGTAACTTTTAGTGGTTTTGATGTAGGCACATAGTAGACAGGTTGCAATGACTTTAGGTTTCTTAAAATATTTTGGGACATTCCCAACAACTTGTTCAGTTCCACACAGTCATATCAATAGCAAACGCGATTATTGATTATTTTTTTTATAATGGCAAAGCAACTTCTGCTATCCCAAGGCCTTCCCTCCCTCCTCTCAAATGATGCTTGTGCTGCAATCTAGGTTAGGTAATTGCTGCATTGATTTATTCTAGCTGAAAAATCCACTCATTAGTCGATTCTGGATTCTTGAAAGCAAAATACATAACCAGCCTCTGTCCAAGTGTTTGCATTTCACCCAGCAGTTGATAATTTCAGAAACTGTAGTTTTATTACCAATTCCAAGCAATAATAGGAATAAACTGTCATTTTAATAATTTTAATAGAATAGATCTCAAAAGCAGGGTGCCAAAAATATAATTTCTATCGAGCGGTTACATTCAGTGTAATATTTTGTATTTTGGCCCTAGGCAAGATATATTCCTGGGCCCTGTTACAGCAACTTTCAATGTTATTATAAATTGTTCACAAGTTCATGCCCCCATGAAAGCAAAGAACATTGAATTATATAACCTAAACTTCCATTAACAGGGCCACAAAAACAGCTAAAATGTGTCTTACTGGCTCCCCAAAACTCCTTAAGAAAACACTGGTAGAGAGAAAGTCAGAGACAGAGGAAGACAGACAAAGGGAGAGAGGCTGAGATAGAGAAATAGAGAGAGATAATATAGCCAGATGGCTCACTTTCCCATTGGACCCTTGACAATTGGCCACTTTGCTCATGCCTTAAAATGTCTCTGGTTAAATTGAAGAATGTATGATTAGGAAGCACCTCGGTGGATTGCCACCTTGAAGTGGTCAAGGGGTTTGTTTGGCTCATCGGCCTGTAGAGCTATGCTGGCAGATCTTAGTCTCTTGGCAAGATCCCCCATTGTGGTACAGGTCAAAGGGTGGAGACCAGATGAAACACAATCCACAGGTCCTCCAGGATGGGGGTTGGGCACAAGGCTAACTACCTTGTTTCATGAAAGAACCCTTTAAATCTCCTGAGCTCAAAGAACTTACAGAATTTTCTACATGTGACATGAATGATTGACAGTATTCAAAGCCACAAGGAAACTACTGACAGGATGATGGAAATTCTGAGTGCCAAGTGCAACACCAGAATCGGATTTTGGAACATACAAACTATGTATGCACAAGAAAGCTCCTCAAGTAATATCTGAGATAAGCTGCTACAAACTACACATCCTGATGATCAATGAAAGTATGTAGACTATATCAGGCAGAATGAAAATCACAACAGAAGAGAAGGTACTGTACTCGGGAAAGGATTATGACCAACATCACAAAGGAGCAGCCATCAAACTGAGCAAGGGGACAGAGAAATGCCTACTTGAGTGAGAGCCAGTCAATAGCAGACACACAAAAGCCAGGTTAAAAGGCAGACACATAAACACCACCATTATCCAGTGCTATGTTCTAATAAATGACGCAGAGGAAACAGTCAGGAACGTTTTCTACCAATAAACATAAACCGAGCTTGAAGTTGTGTCCGAACAATGACCTGAAGATTGTGAGGGGCGACTTGAATGCTAACGTGGGGAATAACAACGCAAACCATTACAGAGCCATTGGAAAGGAAGGTTGTGGAACAATGACCGACAATGGAGAAAGGCGACTGGAATTTTGTGCCACAAATTATCTGGTCATAGGAGGGACTTTCTTTCCGCAGCATGATATTCACAAACTAACTTGATGCTCACCCAGACACAGAAACTAGATTCTTTCACAATGGTGTAGATTTCTTTTGTGCATTTGGAGCTGTTGTGAATCTGTTAGGTGAGGGCTAGGTGCTTGGTAGTTTTGAGGCACTAGTGGTCGATCTGTAGGGCTGGTTTGTAAAGGTCTTTGTCTGTGTTGTTGTGAAAGTGGTGTCACCATCATTCCTGCTGCTTGCAGTGATGCTGTGTGAGTTGGAGGTCCTCGGTGTACCAGTTCATCTGGGGCTTGAAGCAAGGGGGGGTTGTTGGCTCTTAGAGAACATAGTGAGTCCACACAGGAAGTGAATCATGTGTTGAGGTTCACAAATGGTGCATGTTAGGCCAAAGTGGTGGGGTTTGTAGGTGTGTTGAGACCAAAGATCAGAGATCCATATGTCATCTGGGATTTTGTTCCAGTGAGGTTAGGCAGTCTGGGTGTTGCCTGTTAAGGCTAGTTAGACATTTGCATGCTGAAGTGAATAGAGATGTGATTTTGTGCACTGTGGTGTTGGTGAACTTGGCGAAAATAAGACTTAGGGGGATGTCCAGACGTGTGAGTGGGGTTGTTCATCCATGGGTGAGTCCCAAGATGCTGAGGTCTTTCATTAGAGTGGTGGAGTTTGGATCTATCTGGTCATCTAGATGGAAGTTGTGGACACAGAGAAGGATAAAGGAGTTTGATAAGGGGCCGGAGGGGCAATCAGGGCCGGATTGGCCATAGCGGGCACCGGGTGTTTCCCCGGTGGGCCGCCAGGGTGGGGGCCGTTTTTGTTACAGGGGGTCGGCAATATCGGCCCCCTGTAACAAAATCGGCCAAAACCAGCCCTAGCAAACCGATCGGCTGCACCCCTTTCCCCCCAGAGGGGCCCGGCCGAGACGTGCCAGGGCCGGTTTCAGTTCCCAGTCCGGCCCTGGGGGCAATAAGGTGTGTGAATGTGGAGCTAACCCTGGCTATGGGTTTGAGGGGCTGCAGATTAGAACTCTTACTAGGTCTGGCATGAGCAAGGTCCTAATTTTGAAAGCCATGTGTTCCAGCAAGTTGCTGGTGTGTGTCGAGATGATGAAGCAGTTGATTTATTTGTAGTAGAGGATAATACGGAGTCTCGAGGTTTATTAGTTCTGTCTTGTCACATGATTTTGTACCCAGGAGAGGTGGGCACTGCTATGTCTGGTGTAGATGTTAGGTCGAACCAGGTTATTGTGAGGAATAGCAGGTCTGCAGAGAGGTTGCATGGAGCGTAAATGGGCTGAAATGAGCGGAGGAGAGTAGAACAAGGCAAACAGAGGGCAAAAGGCACAAAGCAAATTTGAGAAAAACAGAAAAAGAGAGCGAAAGTGACACCGACGCACAAAAAGAGAGACAGTAAAAAGCAAAAAAGGGGCAAAAAGAGAGAACAGTATCGATCAAAAGAGACACCAAAAGCAAGACAGTGAAAAGTAAAAGAAGAAAGACAGACCAGAGAGAAGTGAGGTCACCTCAGAGAGGGTGGGGTGGCTGAAAACATCACAGGTAAGCGAGGGCTGGAGCGTCTTGATCGGAGAACCGAGGCATGCATTGGTGGGCGCCCATTGCACCGCCCAGCAGAAGGGTCAGACAAACTCTTCAATGCTGTTAAGTTTAATAAATGTCACTGAATGTATGGAAATTAATTAAAGTAATAAAATGAAGTAGAAATGTTACAAAAGGATGGATATTTTTTACATTTGAAATGACCTTTGTTGGGGGACTTGCATTCCAAATTTTGTTTCGGCTTGGTTAATTCTTTGGCACTTAGAGGCAAGCCAGACCTCTGGGTTGGCTCTTGGTCATTAAACCTACGAATTTGCTATCTTTCCAACCTCTGTTCAGAAGGTCCCAGTCCACAAAAATGGTAAAAACAAAATAAAAAAAACAGGAAGAAAACCAAGCGCAGGCAGATGAAAGGAGTTGTGGCTTCGCCTCAGTGTGCAGCTCTGCATTAGTCAAATCCTACGTTTGTGGCATAGAATATGCATAGAAGTAAAGCAGATTAATGTTTATTATAAATGTGATTGAATTGTAAAGTAAGAGAGATGTAAATGGTTGGGACGTAAATCAACAGCGACAAAATACACAGCCATTGTTCGCACAATGTCGTATTCCATTCACATAGTGTTAAAGCGCAGGGTCGTATTTTAAATCAGTGCGTCTTCCTGCGGTGTGTTATCTGCAAGATTTGTTGCCATTCATTACGCATAATTTAACCCACCGATGCACCTTGCAAGCATACTGCAGACATGGATTAACATGATAACATCGCAGGTTTTTTTTTCAGCAAGCAGAACATTCAATCATTCCAGCCTGTTGTGTTGGTGTAAACGCAGTGGGAAATTATACCTCCATTATATGCCCACCTGCCCTTTGAGGAGTTCAGGACGCCACGTTTCAGTCGTAAAATGACCTTGTGCTCGGTTCATTCAGACCCAATGGGGCTTTTATTAGCAGAGATGACGGACGCTGCTTCCTCGCTTAATAGTCACGGCAAAAGGGCACGCGTGCATGCAGATAGTTCAAAAATGATAATTGTGTGACTTCACTCCCGGGCGTGATGCTTCAAACTGATTATCTTGTAAATAGGTGATATCCTTAACGATCACTGGAGGGGAAAGCACTGTGAGCAACACAACATTCATCAGCGCGCGCTTTCAAGGGACGCTGAGCACTGAAACGTTTGTTGCAGGGAGCATTGCGCTAACGAGCATGCCCGGCCTGACTGCTTTGCTACCCTGCCTGATAAGGGCTACATCAAGTAATGAAATAGTGGGGCATATTATCAAGCCAGGCGATAAAACTATCGCCGCTTTAGCGGCAGAAAACGGCCGCTAAAACGGCGATAATGGGCTTGATAATATGCTCTACGGAATTCCAATTGAAGCTTAGGTTAGATGTGAAGGACATCTAACCTGAGCTTCAATTGGAATTCCATAGAGCATATTATCAAGCCCATTATCGCCGTTTTAGCGGCCGTTTTCTGCCGCTAAAGCGGCGATAGTTTTATCGCCTGGCTTGATAATATGCCCCTATGTTCGCAGGTATTAGCTGTATGCGCATTAAACAGAAGCGGCGTTCGACAGACCATTATCTCTGACGTCCTGTCGAATTATAATGCAATGCTCAAAATCGGTCTGTTTTGGAGTCGTGGGAGCTGAGTCACAAAAACAGGTGGCGTGTTTACATGAATTGCAGGGGCGTAACACAGGCCCCTGCAGCCCCTATGGTGCGCGGGGTGGGGTGGGGGGATCCTTCAGGCCCCCCCCTTTAGCCCAAGGTCAATTATTATATGTGAGAATGAGGAGACCCCTCATTACATCCTGCTGTTGTGGTTGGGAGGGGGGAGTCATTTTGTGTTAAGGCACTGACACCTAATCACACCATGAGCAGTTAAGCGCACATACGCTCGTTGTTTACGGATGCCTGAGGTCACGGCTTTCACGCACACGGATTACAGTCTAAACACTATGTACAGTTCACATGCATAAAGTTAGACATATTTGGAAGAACTATCCTGTGGTGTTGTGGGCACTAGGCCCACATACTGGATCAATGACCACACGGACACTGGGTATGTGGTACTGGAACTGGCCCCGGGCATGTGCGCTCGGCCCCCTTTTCTTTGCTGGGTCACCTGACCGATGACACCTGTGAAGGGTGGGTTTAAGGTGTGGGGTCAAACAGGCAGAACACTAGAACGTGTCCCGCAGGACACCACATTCTTTCCAAACTTTAATGAAAAAAGAGACAAACAAAAGTCCAAACTATGAAGAAGGCAAAACAACAATACACAGCACCAATGAGTCTCTTCAGGCCATCTGCTGGGCGGTGTTGGAGTTCTGGACCACACGGTCAGAAAGCTTTAATCCACCTCAGCGATACAGTTCAGACCAGCCTACTCTTGCGGTGTTGGAGTCTATTTACAAAGTTCAAATATCGGTGCATCTGGAGCGGTGTTGGAGTCCACTTCGGAGATCTTGCAGGCGCTCAGGTTCTGGTGGATGACAAACCTACAGCTCTTGAGGAAGACCTTGGTGGATGAGGCCTTTCCTTGGAGGCAACGTACTTGATGATATTTCCAGCTCCTGGCAGCCGACCAACTTCAGACTTGCCTCTCCTGCCTGGACTCCCCTCTTACAGGAGTTTTCTGGGGGTGCCTTACTGCCGGGCTGCCATGGGACCATGTGGACTGTGCTGGCTTCGTGAAGGCAACACAAATGCATCCCTGGGGAACTGCCACCAGGACCACAGCCAAGTCGCTCATGTAGCCGCAGAGGGTGGTGTCTCAGTCTGGGTGTTCTCGCCGTCTGGGCTCAGGTTCTGTGCCTTCCTTAGATGGTCTTTGGGTGACCAGTCTTCATCTGTGACCCCCGTGCTTCCCTGTGCCTGTCAAGGAGCTGCTGCTGACGCATCTCTCCGATCCGGATTCCCCTCTCACAGGAATTCGATTGAGGCCCTTGCCCCTGTATTGCCATGTGACCGCGTGAGCTGTGCGGGCCTTTCGTAGGCTGCACCGAGGGGTCACTGCAGAACTCCCAACAGGGCCACGGCCAAGCCTCATGCAACCCCAAGGGTGGACGGTCCAATGGTCAGGTACGCTCTTCTTTTGCGGGCTTCAGGTTTAGGGGGGCACAAAGAAGGTTCCTGGGTGGTTAGCGTCCCACAGCGCTAGGAGTGCCTCAATGAACTCCGGCTGTCTCGAGTGTTTCGATCCACTCTGGTGGTGCGATGCTCCTCCAATTTTCTTGGTGATGATGCACCTGTGTGGTAGATACAATAATTTTATTTCAGTTGGGAAACATGCGGCGATCTCTTGCTTTCGGTGACCTTGTGGAGTGAGGAGGACTGGAGGGACTTTGTGCCCACTTACAGTTGTCTTCTGGCAGGTGCACTTGCTAGATGTGATGCCATTGATGTCAAGCAGCTGGTGACAGGCCAGTAGATGGTCGCACTGTGAAGTGCGGGGCCTTGAGGCAGATCGCGCTTGCTTGCGGCTTATGGTTGGTCCTCCCACGAAGCTGTCTCCAGTGACGTCTCTGCACCCCGGTGGCTGGCTTGTGCTGATGCACACCTTCTCCAGTGCTGGCATGAGCCATCTGTCCTGTTGCTCTTCTCCTTTACTTCTTTCCTGCCTGTGGTGGTTGTTTGCCCTGTGGCATCATGCCACTCTCCTTTCCTTCTTCACAAAATAGCGTCATGCCATGCTCTTCTTCCGACCAGGTTCGTCACTCGGATATGGCGTCCTGCCACATGTCTCATGTTTGTGCCACATGGACATCTCACTGATTGTGTCCGATTCTTGGGACGAACTTTACTTTGTTGCTGACCCTACACTGGTCTGTCATGTTGTTAGGACATGCTCCTTCTCCTTGAGGACCTCTTACAGGCCCCTTCCCCTCCTCAGGGATTTTCGTGATGCTCCTCTGCTCTTCACTTGAGGGCATCATGCTTACGCCTCGAGTCTTTGTTGTCATGGCGCTTGATCCTGCCTCTGATCAGGCATGCTTGGCAGGGCTGGTCACTTCGAGTGACCTGCCTTATGATTGCGGTGCAAATGTGGTGTCCGGCCACGTGTAGTCTGTCTTCGGAGCACACGTTGTGGTGGCAGCGAGCCATGTGGAGTGTGGGACTCTCCTCTTGCCTATCTGGGGCCACTTGCGGCTCTGTCTTGAGGCAGTGTGAGGGGGGACACTCAGCTGTCTTTAGCCTGCTGTGGGGCTTCACTGGTGCCGTGGAGATGTGGAGGCTCTCTGCTGACTTCAGCATTGCTGCTTCTCTGTGTAGAGGTCTCTCTCTCTCCTGGGTGCCTGCCCGTGCTGGCAAGCTTCTGGGTGCATGCATCGCGCCCCACGGACTTCGCGCTCTTGGTGCTTCTTCAGGGCGCCTCTTCGGGAGCTTGGCATGCCCATTTTCCTGGCTGGCTTGTGGTGACATCCATTCACCACTGGGGGTTTGTATTGCGAAACCCTTGTTTGCGGTGGCATCAGACAGCCACTGGGATTCGCACACCAAAGGCCCGTCTTTCTTGCGCTCACTTATCTCCTTGGGGACTTTCCTTTTCTTCTCAGGCTGATACTCGATGAGCCTTTCCTGGGGAAAACAGATCACTGGCTGTCTGCAGTGGGAGCAGTGCATGCTGGCTCTTGCGGAGTGTGTTTAAGCATTCTTACTTCCTCAGAGACCAAGGTCTGCTTGCTGACCATAAGTGCTGTGATGCCCCTCACAAACACAGGACCCTGTGATTGAGCAGGTCATGCTACTTCATTTCTCTTTCCCTTGCTGGGCGCTGCCTCTCCTTGTACTCTTCGGCATGGGGCTTTTTGGGGGTTCTAGGCTGAGAACGCACAGTCTCTCCCCTTTTTAAAGCACAATGCAGCCCGCAGGCGGTGTTTGGCACGTTCTTGTCAGTCTCTGGTTGGGGTGGCCTTTTCCTGTACAACTGGCCACTCTCTTGGCATGAACTCTGTGTAGGGGTTAGCAGTCTCTTCCCCTGGAGCTGTGGCCTTTGTCTGGGGTGTAGAATGGCTGCCTCATGGAGCTGCGGCCCTTCCCATGGTGCAGGGTGTGGGGTAACAGCTCACTTTTTCTGTAAGTCTTTTCAACTTAGCTGATCAAGCACGTGCCTGTATGTGTATGCTGATGGTCGCAGATTCTGTCCTGCCTCATGGGGGAATGCTAGTATCAGGTACAAGTGGTTCTTTATTCAAATGCAGTACCGCACACATCACTAGGTGGCACTGCAGGTGATGTCTGAGAGACTCACCACTTCCTTTGTACTGCAGGCCCTCTTGGCTCTCTTGGGTATTGCAAACGTTGCTGGAGCCCACGACAGCCCTTCTGAGGCTTTGGGTTCCTTTGGGTCTGGAGATGGAGATGCAAGGGCTGGAAATATGCAGGAGCCGCGCTATAGACTCCTGTAGAAAACAGCAGCTCTCTGTTCCCTCTTCTACCGTGCAGTTTCAGGTGGATGGCCACTAGAGGCCTGCGATGTCGAGCCGGTCTGTTCCCATTGTCTGTCTCTGGCACAATGCTTTGCTAATCGGGGCACGAGGGTAGCGGCTGCCCTACCTACCGCAAACAGTGGGAACAAGGTGAGAGAAATTCAATTGGCCGCTTGTCATGTGCTTCTGTGTGCGAAACCTTCGGCGGGGCTGCCTTGCAGACATAATTATAAGGGGTGTGCACACGGGCGGCCGCTAGGTGGCGTAATGGACTCTTTTACCTTTCTTGCGCTTGTGGGAGCATTGATGCTGTACCTGGGTGTCGGACATTAGAGCTGGCCTTTATGTTCAGAAATGCTTTTTTTCCCCATTTTCTGGACTCGCCTCAGTAGAGTCCGGGTGCGGTGTACTGGGCCGCTGCAAGGTGGTGCTGTGGACGCACTGCTGCTGCACTCTGGAGTGTTACGGCCGCAGGGCTAGCAGCATGAGGGAATGCAGGCTTTTCCAATGGAAGGTGAAGACACACCAACTTCGGCGTTTTAGAGTGCTTTCTAATGGGCAGTGCCATCACAGACTGTTACTGCTAGGTGCCCCGCTGAGCAGTATCTCTATGTGGCAATTGCCGCCTCTGGCAGGCAGTCCTCGCCACTACCGGTGCAGGTTCCTCACTGCAGATGCAAGGGCCTTACACCACCGTTTTGCGGCCTTACTTTCTTATCCTGCTGGCAGAGTGCTCTTGCGTGAATGGGGGGCATGCTCACCCCTTGGGGCACACCTTGCTGACTGCGGCACTCCTCTTTCACCAAGCTCTCCCTCCTGGGGGCCAGTTGGTGCAGTGAACGACAGCCGCTCATGTTCAAGAGCCACACCGAATGTTTGCCTGCACTGCTCTCTCTTTGTTGAAAGGGCACACCTCCCACAGGAGCTGGTGACGGCACAAGGGAGCAATTTGTTGGTGCCGTATCAGAGGGGCGCTTCTCTACCTTGACAGCAAGAACCACAGGTTAGCTGGCCCAGGATTGCAGACAGTCATGCTTCAGGCATTCGCAATATAAAGCTCCCACGTGTAGGAGCTGTGCCGGCGCGCTTTAGACAGTGCGGGTGCCTTATGCTGGTGGCGGTCCTTCACCCCCGTTTTGTATTCGCCACTCACTTCTTTCTGTGCGAGGCAGGGGTTGCAGAGGCTTGAGAATGGGGCAGCAGCAGAGGCCCTACTGGTACGTGCTGGCAAACATGTTGGGTGACTACTCCGCGCCTTGTCCGGCTCCGGTCACTGTCACTCTGGCAGCAGGTGTCGGGTGCCTCCCATTATGGCTATCCTTCCTTTCGCGTGACAAATTCTCTGGCAGCAGCACACACGGGTCAGACCTGCTTGTCGCCAATGTGGTGTTGTGGGCACTAGGCCCACATACTGGATCAATGACCACACAGACACCGGATATGTGGTACTGGAACTGGCCCCAGGCACGTGCGCCCGGCCCCTTTTATTTGCAGGGTCACATGACCGGTGACACCTGTGATGGGTGGGTGTAAGGTGTGGGGTACAAACAGGCAGAACACTAGAACGTGTCCCGCAGGACACTATGTATCCTATTTTCAAATTGGGATATTTCCCCACTACTGTAAACATCTTTAATTCTTATTTCTAACACATTTAGAGCATTTTTCCTATCTTCGTCGCTGCCCAAGCCCTAGCTAGATGTGCATTAAACCGCGGAAACCATTGCAAAATGTGTACGTTCAACATGGAAATTATGGCAGGATAGCCGTTTACCTAATTTCTATTGGCATTCATGGGCCACTCAGTTTACCGCTTGCATGATCTAAGTGCAGATGTATTCCTTTTGAATTGCACAAATATATTGCAGGAGTAAGTAGCCAGATTGCACTTTTACATGCGTAAAATGTTTGTGAATGGCACGTACTTCTGCATGTGAACCTCGTGACTTTTTCAAGACAGTTGTGCCTTAAGAAAGCATTTCCAATTAGCCTCATAGTGCTTCAGTTACGTCCCACCATATGTCACTGTGTCAAGCTTTCAGTACTACAGCTTGGACACAGGATGATAAAGTGACTGTGTGCAATTACACAGCACGTCTTTTTCGTCCGTCCCTCACGTTACCCTAAACATGCTGCTTACCCTGTTAAACCCAACTCCTTTCATAAATATCTCAAAGCCTCCCGTTTCAATTTGTGTGACCTAGATTTGAAAAAAAAGCTGTGAATGCCATATAGCTGATTACTGTGAGTGGTTTGACAAGTCAAATCTTCAGATCCTAAAACCTATGTTGATTATGAAATGCTTTCTTATTAATCACAATTGGTGGTTTGGGTCAAACGTGACTTTTTTGTTCATCGTTTGCTTAAAGAATGATTGCAATGTAATGATGTTGTTTATTTTTCTGGATTTTTTTATACCAAGTTATGTGCATCCATTTTGGGCCAATTATCCTCTGGTTTTATGATCAGGTGTGATCCGCTTGCCTGTGACCCAAACTCCTGTTGGTGGAAACTGCAATCGCAAAAGGTTTACAGTCATTCTGTTGGCAGTGTGCACCTGTAGCTCATCATAGCAAGCTGGAGAGAAAACTAGGTGATGCTTTTCTATATGTCAGACAAACAACAACAGTTCCATGTAATAGAACATTTGTTCTTTTACAGATATAAACAAAAATCAACAGATGAGAATTTTGAAAATTTCAAAACACAATTCATGAATCAAAGACACACATAAACAAGAATCCCAATTTTTTACTGGTAAACAAAAAGTGTTCAGTACTCGTGAGTGTTCACATAGTGATAAATGACAAACAAATAATGCAGTGTGCACACAAGTAAAATGAGCACAGAAACCTAAGGAGTAGATTACCAATGTTCCTTAATGTCCATTCAATTATTGGTCCATCAATAAATACAATCCTAAAGGCTCCATTCGCCCTTCATGTCGACGACATCTGAACCCTAGTCTTGTATTGGGTTATCATCAGGAGTGTTAAAATGCATTTGGGGCAGCAAGCCAGGTATGAATCCAGTACAGCAAGCTGAATCTTAGAGGGAAGGTTCCCCCACTAAGGACTCAGAAAACGCAAGATTTAGAATTAGTCACTCAAGGTGCATCAAACCACATCGTGACAAGAGGTCTGGCTGAAAGTTTTTTTAACCCACTCAGCGGGCTAATTGTTGATGCATCACCTTGGGGATTCCTTCCTCAAAGTTATTTGAATAGTTTTTTTTGTAATGCCCAAATCTGTACAGGAAAATAATCCTTAAACCTTCCCTCCTATTTTATTTAATGTTGTTTCACCTAATCAACATATTGTCTCAGTTAGAAAGTGGGTTATTCATTTGTGAGTAAGGGTGGGTGGAAATATGCATGTCAAGCTGCTCGCACTGCAATTTAGTGCCAGTAGCACGAGCAGCACTGAAAAATCAGTGTGATTGGCATCATATATGATGCACTACAGGGCGCGGCCATTTATGTTGGTTTTGCTGCCACTCAAGTAGAAATTCTACTTGAGCATCAGCAAATCTACTCAAGAAACAGACCCCTGATCACGACCGCTCACGACGGCCCATGACCACCCACGTTAGAAAATGGTGCTAGGGGAGGCCAAATCGCACTGATACTTCTGGAGCCTCACAGGAAAAAATTCTGCCACTCGGCGATTGGTGTAATTTGACCAGAAGTCCGCGTTATAAGAGTAAAGCGGAGTCGCCAAATACCGCCAGTTCTATGGGTGGATAAAACATTCTGCCCACACCTATTTGGGAGGCTGTGACTCTTACCAACTCAATAAATACACTCTGGTTAACTCAAAGCACAGTTCTGAGAGAATCTCTCCTCAATACTGGTAGCTATGCTACAAACAGCAGGCAAACTTCTGTACCAAACTGTAAAGACATATTGATTAAGGTGCATTGCTGGGGGCCAAAGATTCAGGTTGCTCCCACTCAAAGCTATTCAGCAGCAGCAAAACTAATTGAGCAGGGCCTCATCGAAAGGTTATCTGGCCTTGTGGAGACTTCTTTGGCTATAGCCTGCAGTCTTGCCCCACTGGAAGAATAGAGCACTAAAAAAAGTGCGTAGGTGAAAATCATATTTCTTCCGCTTGGTGCTTTGCCACCAAAAGTCAACCTCTTCATCAAGACCTCATCCAGCGGCTGCCTGATAACGTAGAACTCTTTTTGCCCACGGCCAACTGCCTTGCCCAGCTCGGGATTTTTGATGTTTACTTCAGAAGTCCACAGGTTGAACCTGGTTTCTGCATCCAACCTGTGCTCCATTTTATCGGCCTTAACTTGTGCCTAGGTCCCGGTTAAGTGCGTCCAGATGACCATGATTGGCGCTTTGCACTTTTTGGTATTATGGTCACATATCAACTTTAAAAAATCATCTCCCCTGCATGTTTCTTGTTTTGGTGTCATTTTATTTACAAAAATGCACTCTATTTTTCTCAATTGGTGTAGGATTTTTTTGTGTTGTGTTTTTACTTTTTACTGCTTTGGTACTGTATAAATACCTTTACATTGCCTCCAGGTTAAGCCTGTCTGCTCTGTGCCATGTGCTCAGGTTAGTTTAGTTGCTTTAAGTGTTCACAGTGACAAGGGTTGTGGTTAATACTTGAGGTGGGTACTCACCCCCTCAACTAATACATCATTTTCATACACCAATCTAAGTTTTTACCTCTGGAACAAGACTCTGAAATGGAAGTTAGCATCTTCTATCATGACAAAGTCCAAGGATGTGGCTAATGAGGGTCCCTCCAAGTCAGTTACATTACCACGGAGCTCCTATTTAAGCAAAGACAGATGTTCATTACCACTGAGGGTACTTCATCTGTGCAATAGTTTTCATGCCTTACCCCAATCCAAGGTGTTACATTCCAGCATAGACCTTAATTTAGAGTTTGGTGGATGGGTACCCCATCACAAATGTGATGGATATCTTACCCGCTGTATTACAAATATCAATCAGTATTATGCATTTGTAATATGGGGGATGGGATATCCTTCACATTTGCGATGGAGTTACCCATCCGCCAAATGCTAAATCAGGCCCTTAGTAACTTCTTTTGGACAAAGCGAAAGCTGTAACAAGGCAGGTCCCATGAGGCCTGATACTTGTCCTGGATGTCCCTCTTAACCTTTTTTAGCACAACAGAAAGCCTGAGTGGGGCAAGCCTAGTTTTCTTGCCCACCAAGGGTGCAAACATTCTGAGAAATCCTAAGGTTGAAACAATTACTAATTCCCACGTTTTCCCTACGAATGGGAAAGCTCCTTAAGGTCAGTCCTGTGGCCGCTAATTCCACAGAGTAGTTTTTTTTGCCCCAGATCTCTCACTTGCCACGTTTCCAGCAGGGTCTAATAATCTATGGTCAGCAGGACCCTATTGGAGTCAGGAATCTTGCTGCCTTTGACGTTGTTAAAGCAGGGAAATAGGAGGCCAATCTCTTGACCCTTGGAGAGCATTTCCAATTGCTTGGTGCCAACAGGATTTTGAAGTCCATTAGTCATTTGGTGAGTCATCTTCTTCCAGAAAGTGTCAAGAGTCTGAAGTGTTTTAACAGCAGGGGTTTCTTATTCAGGTGTAATCTTTCCAGGTCCATGAATGATCTGAGGGGATGGTAGTTGAGTTGCCAGAGATATGCTGTGCAATAGCTAGTGTGTGGAACAATTCGACCATCGAGTCCTAACAATGTTTTGTAATGATCACCTTCTTTGGCAGCACTTCCTCCTCACCCTAATCTTAACCAGGGGCCCATGTTTCAATAAGGCAGAAACCGTTGGCCAACAAGCAGGCTTGTCTTCTGCTCCTAAGACACTCCCATATTTAGATGAGCTCACTTCCTACCTGAGAGGGTGGAACTTGTTCTCTCCCCCACTGTTACTGGAGTCTGCCTGTCTAGAGGGTCATGAGAATGTCTTGGAGCAGTGCTAAGACTGGTGTTTGTTCTGTCAGCTGTTTCTGTTCTCTGCTAGATAGCTAATCACTGCTACGTGGTCAGCGGTTAACACCTCCTTGTCATTTCTGGGCTCAGAGGCAGGTTACTGTCTCCTGAGCCAGGGTTATTAACTCTCCCAGCCAAGGATTTGCATTTCAGCTCTGCAGGTGTGATGGACAGTAGAACTAGTTTTAACCAAGTTCTCTCACAGGCAGCCTAATGTATATTTTATGAAGACAGTTTTCCACTTAAGAATTATGAATCTGATTTTGCCATTAAATCAGATATTGAAAATTAACAATTACCATTAAAGGACATTGTTATTATTTTCACAGACAAAGGTATGAAACTAAAGGCTTAATTTGAGTTTGGAAGATGAGTTACACCATTAGAAACATGATGGATATCCTGTATGCCATATTACAAGTACCTTTGGATATAATGCACTTATAATATAGCTGATAGGATGTCCTTTATATTTGTGACGGAGTAATCTATCGGCCAAACTTCAAATCGGGCCCTAAAATTTATTCACATGAAAACCTGTCCTATATATGGCTACATCTACACAATCAAAGAACCTTCAGGCCTACTGTCACTGTGAAGGCACACTTTTAAAATATATAGTGTGCCACTTTTATTTTATATATTAGGCACCTTGCCATGCAGGCTTACAATATGCACTTTAGGGGTGACCTATTAATATATAAAAATAGGTATTTCAAAATGTTCTTAGTACTTTTTATGCCATGTGTTACTGTACTGCCTTTAAACTGCAGCCCAGACATATCACAGCAGTACTTCTGGAAGCCATGTTTTTTGTCATATATGTGGATGGTGTAAAAACACACTGCAGCCCACATTTTACATTTATCTCCCATGGCATTTGTATATTTTCTACACCATCTACTTTATCCTTACAAGAAATTTAAATAGACCATTTGGTGGAAACCAATTATACCACTGTCCAATACCAATTTTCAGGAAAATAATCAATCTTATCGTGTGAGACTGAGTAACTTTCTCAAACTACTCCATGCCCCTACAAGGTGTTCTGCAAGTTTTTTTCCCACCCTTTTCAATCAGTATTTAGAGCCACTGGTTTCTTCTCTTAAATACTCATTCATTGCCTACCATTTCTATGCTTGACACCCAGATGAATTTGTAAATGTATTCCTCATAGAATTAAAATCGCAGCCCAGTTTCTTGTGGAGATCCATTTTAGAATGGTGATGCACCAACGTAAGATCTACTCACTGAAGATTGAGTTCCACCTGATCTCCCTCTGAAACTGCAACGTCTCTGTTCAATCCTGGATGAATGCATGCTCTCTTATGATCTGCCACCAATCTTGCAGCAAACATTTCAATGTACAACCAATGTTTCAGACACTACAAAGGAAGGCCTGGGTATAATGACCATGCAGAATGTATCAGTAAGTGCATCAACGCCCCAAACACTAACTGATGTCAAGTCAAAAAATACTTTTATTGACTCTTTAAAAATCATAAAAGGATGGCAAACCATCATAAAATACTAATTCTGAACATTAAATGAGCATATGTATATAAACAATATTGTTATTAAAAAATTCATCATTTAATTTTTTTTTTTTTTTTAAAACATTGATCAGGAAGAAAACCATAAAAAAAACATGATCACAGTAAAGGGTCAGTCAACGGGTTGTATAATTACTACTTGGCATGAGGAATTTTTGTCCAATTCTTTTGCTGCTGTTTTCCAGAATTTTATGGCGCTACAGGAGAGTGGAGTAGAGAGCCCTCCAAGACACCTAATGACAGCAGCTCTACATGTTCTTATCTGTTCTTTCCTTAAAATCTCCAGAAGAATGGATTTGCGTTTTTTTAATAAAAAAGGGCATATGCATAATAAATGTAATAGTGACTCCTCCCCTTGACAGCAAAGGCGACATTCCTTCGATGGCCATACGAATTTCCATTGCGGGGTTAAATCTTTTAAGGGGAATGATCCCAGTCTTAGCAACATCAGGTAATGCTTTTTATGGTAAGAGATATGTTCAGTCAGGTACCGTTGCGGTTTTAGATGTCTGTATCACAGCCCAAGCGTGGAATTTTTTCGAAAAAGTATTTTTATCAGTTAGTAGGGAGTTCCTCTTAATTGCGGAATTCACCGCATTTTTAAATCCAGAATACATTACTGGTGTTGACCAGGCCTCCTCTAGCTGTAATGCCGACAAGGATTCCTGCAGGATTCTCGTCGTCGAGTTAGCTTGTCAAGCTTGACTTTCAATCTCAACCCAACAACGATGGGCTAGAGTATTATCTTCTGCCTCCCTCATCCTCCAGTAGTACTTCACTAAAGCACCTTGTCTGGCCATGATCTGGTTTTTTAATCCAAATTCTAGACGGATTTAGTCTTGTGAGATATGTGACGGGATTGAAAACAGTCTTTTGAAAAATACGGATTGTGCTGTATTTAAGGTGGTTGCATCTTTGGTATTCAAGATTTCTGAGCCATACGAGATGGAGGGTAAAAAGTTTGCGGCTATCACATGTAGCAGGTGACTGGTAGAACAACCTAAAAGTTTTTTTTTCAAGACTTTGAAGGCGAACAACAGTTGTTTTGCTTTTATACTTCCTTGTTCCACGTGTTGTTTAAAGTTTAGCTTGCTATCTAGCAAGAAGCCTAGATATTTGTAAGAGGTAACGCTGGCCAATGGTTGTTCGCCCAATTTCCAGGAGAAGGTATATCTGGATGATGTTTTATTATGTTTTGAAAAACGCATTACTTTAGTCTTTTGGTGATTGATCGTAAGTTGGTTTGAGGTGGTGTAGGCTCCTAGTCCCATGATCAGTTTCGGCAGGCCAGCTGGTGTTTGTGCTAGCAGTACTATGTCATCTGCGTACTGAAGGCATGGCGTTAGTATTTTGCCCAAATTTGGGGGGTCAGCTGGAATTGACTGAAGGCATTTGTCAAGATCTGACGTGTAAATGTTGAACAAACAAGGCGCTAATACGCTACCTTGTTTTAGCCCGTTTAGTGTTGGGATCTTGCCGGTGACCCTTGACCCATCTCCTTTCTTGATTTGCACCCAGGTATAAGAGTACAGGTTGATAATGGCCTCCAAGAGTCTAGCCGGACCCCCCAGGACTGCATCTTAGCCCATAGAGAGGCTCTCGAAACTTTGTCGAAGGCCGCCTTAAGGTCCACGAAGCAGGCGTACAGGGGCCTTGATTTTACGAAGGCCTGATTAGCTAAGAGAGTGACCGCAGAGATGTTCGTTAGGGTGCCCATCCCCGCCCGAAATCCGGTTTGCGTGGGAGGTATTTGGTTTTTTAGACTAACCCAGGCCTCTAGTTCTACTAAGAGGTTAGGTGCGTAAATTTTCACCTCTACATCTATCAACGCAATCAGTCTGTAGTTAGAGGGGTCCGAACGGGGACCCGACTTGTAGATTGGATTAAGGATACTTCCTCTCCAGGACTCGGGAATCAAGCAATCTGCTGTAATTTTAGAAAAAAGAGGAGTCAGGACTTGGGACCAGAATGCAGGGTCATGTCGAAACAGGGCATTTGGTAGGCTGTTCGGACCTGGGGCTCCCTCCGATTTTAGGTTCTTTATGATTTTTAGCACTTGAATTTCTATGAACAACACTGAATCCCCAGGTGGTTCAAGGTTATTGATACCATTAACTTGGTCTCGGCCTCCTGCCTCCTTCACTATTAGTGCTTCACAGTTTGGAGCCGATCGAGGTACAGCTCCATTGTATAGGAGTTCGATGTGGGCTCTCCATGTGGCCTCCAGTATATCCGAATGATGATGTTGATTCCGGCCATTGGTTAGTTGGTTTATTTGTTCCCAAAAAAGCCTGGAATCCCCCAATTTGCAGGCGTAATGGAGTTTGGCCCAAATATGTTCTTGATGCTCTTTTTTTGTGAGTTTTATGTCATTTTTTAGCTGTTTTCTAGTTTTTGTGATTAACGGCTGAAGTTCCTGGTGGCATTCTGGTCCCCGAGATCGTAATTGTCTGAGGTATTTGTTTAGTTGTTGTTTTTGTTTCCTCAGATTATTGTTGAACCAGACAGCCCCTTTTGAATTTCCAGCTTTGCGGGCATGGGTCTTTTTTGAAAATATATTGTTAATTTCAAAAATAAAAAACTCCCAAGCTTTTATGGTTAGTGTTTTGGGATTGGATTTTTCCAAAAGACTGGTATAAGTGTTTGCGATGGACTTGATGTTGTTCTTATTCCAGCGAAGGCGTTTTAAATTATAGCATTGTGTTAAAGATGATAGCGCATTTACTTTCGCTGAGATTTTGAAAGCTATTAATAATGTAAAAGATTGTGGCTGATGATCACTTTCCGCCCTATCTTTTATCTGAAAATTCGTGATGTGTGGAAGAAGGTTGTAATCTATAAAGGTGTAGGCTATAGTAGAGCGTGTTTTTTGTGTAAACCTGGTGTATGCTGCAGGCCGGTCGGCCGGGCCTTGGCCTTTGAGTATGCACATTGAAAGGTCTTTCAAGCGAAATGCGCAATTCTTGCCAGAAGTATCCTGTCGGTTGGGGGCTTGTATAGGCCCCTTTGTTCCCTTACTCCTATCGTATAGTAAATTCATATTAAAGTCGCCCGACAGAATAATTTTAGCATCTGAATAGGCAAGTTTTAATGTTTTTATTGAGGTAATTAGTTGTTCAATTCTTAACTTCTTTAGTTTAGATGCAGGGTGAATATAGATCTTGAGGATAAGCAGGGTATAGGTCTCCGGCACATCTATTTTGACGCACAACATCCAGGAGCAATCTAAATCTACAATGGAAGCCTGTCATGGAATTTCTGTAGAAATAAAAGTAGAGAGACCTCCTTTTGCTCTTACATATTTGGTGGCTCTCTTAGCTGGGTTCAGAAATTCCTTAAAACCTATTACGGGGGATGGGGTTGTCTGCCAAGATTCTTGAAAAAGGAGAATGTTATATTGAGTAATAAAATCCATGAAATCTGGGTCTTCTAATTTTGGATGAAGGCCGTGCACATTCCAGGAGCATATGTTACATCCTTGGTGAGAGTGGGAGGCTTGTGTTGAAGATGTTCATGCGTTTCCCAAGGATGTGCCTTCTCTATTTAATACCCAAGGTGTCGAAAGCTTGCCAGCTTCAGGGTACTCAAGAGTGATAGTAATTTTCCTGGCCTGGTGCTCTTTATCCCTCGTTTGACTTTGATAATCTGGGCCTTTTGCCCCTTTTAGGAGACTCGTGGTATTAGGGAGTGGTTGTAATGGGCTGGGATAGCGCGGGGGAATTATCTTTTTTAACTCTATTCCTCATTTGGCAAATGTGTCCTTCTGCTGCCAGATGAGGTCGACATGCATTTTATTGGAAAATGTGGCTATTGTAACTTTGTGACCGGTGGAACTCAGGTTTTGATTAAATTCAATACTTTCGATGTCGTTAGTGTTTATGTTATTTAGGGATGGGAGAGCTTGGAATAATTTTAGCAAGACATTTCTATTTAATATGTCATGCATTCTCCTTGAGACATATTGTGGATTGAAGATGACTTTGTTATTAACTGGGGGATCGTACTCCACTAACTGATGTCCTTTTGTGAACATGAAAGGTGTAACCAGGAAAAGCTAGGAGAACATATATTGCCTTACTGTTCAAAATAGGACTGTTATTAAGATCTTCATTCAACAAGACCCCATATGTTTGTTTTCTGGATTATGGCCTAAAGGCGAAAATCTATATATGTAATTGTGGCACATTAAATTGTTATACGGTTTATGTATGTAATTGCAAAGATACAAAAGTAGCAAAACCCTACACTAGATAACACTAAAGCAACAGTTGATCGCCTGCTACAATTAACATATTCCTAAAAGTTTAAGTATCTTAACCTCTACTATATTAAAACTTAGGCTCAATGACTTCAGTTATTTAATATTCTGGTTTTACTGTACAAGTCCCTCAATCTCACTCCCATATCTACAAGAAAGTGAAAAGTGCCTTAATGTACTAAACCTCTTCCTAGACTTGATATGAGTGCCCATATTTCCTTGGCATAATGTATTTCGAAAATGTTTTCCCAAATCTTTAGGAGCTTACACTCTGCTTTAATTCTAAGACCACCCCACCTTTCCAGCTGATTGCCTGTATGCATTATAGTCAATTGTATGAGAAAAGTCGTTTGATGATCTGATTTACATGTTGCACAGTCATCATCTGGGGTGCACACACACACAGATAAATCTCAGTTTCTGACCACCACCTTTGGCAGATGTTCATCTTAAAAGGTACTGCCCAACAAGGCTGCAGAGGGATTAGGTGACAGTTCCTGGCCAATTCACGTTTCTAAATATTAGAAGACACTGGACCAGTAAGTTTCCAGATGTAGGCAAGACCATGACATAAAACTCCAATTTCTGATACTATCCTCCAGGCATTTCAGACGGGTCTCTTTAGTGTTTGTTTTTATCTTATGTAGTTGAACTGTGAATAGCATACTATCCAAGTGGCATGCACCTGCATGCATTTGAGATTGGCCCCATGCATGGTGTTTGAATGAAAGTACCATATCTCTTTCCCTCCTTCCGCCTTATCTCTAACACCATAGATCTTTGATATTTATCATGAATTGATACAATCTGTGGTTGTTTTGCTAGGTTGAATTTTAAAAACAAGCCTAGTTAATTCCCCTAAGTCACTATGTAGCAGAAATAAGTGTTTGTACCACCTCCGATGAGGCATAAATGTTAATCAGAGGTATTATGGGAAGGACATTTGATATCTGACCGTAAAGAGCAGATAGTAGATATCACTCTTTTCTTTCTGTAACATTTGTCTTTCTACACTCCCATGCCATCACATGACCTTGAATGAGGCAATCATTTTTTGTAGGAAAACCAACCTGATTGCATCTTTTTTTACATACTATTTTAACACAGTGAGAATGAGTGGACAACCTTGGATTCTAGTTTCCATTTGGACCTCCTAGATTTACTAAATCTGACATATCCATGTCGGAAAATATATGATGATTATTATACTATGACATTGCACAAACTTGGGATTATGCTGTTTCTGTAAAGGTCATGGCAGCTGGGTACTCCTTTCGCTTAACAAATGCTCAATGAAGAAATCTTCAAAATAATGTTGTTCGGAACTGTAAATAAAGCATTTTCAGAGCAATGCATGCAAAGCCCAATAATATATCTGGTGAGTATAGTCTGCTAGCCCCCCCCCCCTCATTCATTGGCTGATATAGCTTTAATCCTGTGTCTTCGTTCTCCCTCTATGAAGTTTATGAAAACTCTCCTCATTTACCTAAACAACTTCCCTTTAATAAACATGAGAGGGAAAAAAGAACGATGGAGAAATAGGAAATTGATAGGTAGAGTGGTCTCCATTATGTCAGCAACATTTTTACTTTAGAGATTAAGGGTACAATATTGATAATCTAAAGAATTTGAAACTTCCAATGTCATCCATATAATCAGATAACATTTAGGATTGTTTGTTTACACCACATAAAGAAAGTGAGAAGGTGTCTGAACAGGACTCCAGGGAGCACAACATTAGGCATCACAGTAAAAATGTTCACCCAGTTGCCTATCTATTTCAATGAAGTGAAAGGCTCACTCTAGATTCTGCTATTTAGCTGCTAAGAACAGTGCCACGCCATCTTTTTAAAGCTTCAATTTGGAATATATCAGCCAGTGATAGTGGAGGCAACTTGAATAGCTTTTCTAGTGAGTCAATGAAAAAAGTAAAATAAGGTCAGAGACAAGGGGGAACCTGTGTTGGATGCTAACAGAGTTATCCAAAGTCCACCATGGGTGTGCATAAACCAGTGTAATTGTTTGAGAGCCACAGTAAAAAGCTACAAGTAACCATGTGTGCTGTGAGGGAAAACAACTTCTTCTCAACACAGAGAATAAAAACGTTAGGTTCTTGAAGTCAAACACCCTCTCCACATTTGAAACCAAGATTAGCTCTGAATTGTTTCAGGTGAAGGAGTCAATTGCTTCCTTGAGGAAATATTTATTTGATGCTAAATATCTAGATGAAAGAAAAACATTTTTAAGGGAAAACCACTATATATCTTGATGTTCAATTAGTAAGTGCCTTGCTTCCGGATGCTAATCAAAACTTGATGAAAAGAGGGGTCAACCCCCCCCCCTCCTTCTCGGGATTACTGAAAATGTATTCCATGACATGCCTGGAAAGCAGGTCTCTGAGGATGCCTTCAAATGATCTCCTCCATGCCCCACTTCATAAACAAGGTGGTTAAAGTGGTTGTCTTACACAACTAGAACTAGAATTGGGGAATATGCAGGTTTTCTAACAAATTATACACTTAAGACTTATGTGGAGACTGATCTTCCTGGTAACAGATAGGATCGGAGTCATTCCTGATCTACTGAGAGCTCTTCGCTTGAATCCCCCAAATCAAATTTTGATTCTTTTCTTTTTCCAACCCACTAGGCTAATAATCTGCTTGTAAATTTCTTCTCTATGTGCAAGTGCTGCCAGATCACCAGGAAGACCATCGCCGCCTTTCCTAAATCTCTGGATAATATCCACAGAGTTCCACTTTATGATTTGCCATCTCTATAAAGACCCAGGATTGTTGACCCTGTACAGCTTCGCCTCCAAATTCTGCTGCTGTCATCTTTACTCATTCACCAGCTCAATCCTACATTTGAAATTACCAGTCTTGTGTGCCATTTTCCTGAATCTATTTCTGTAGTCCCTTAATTTACTTGGACAAAACTGTGTTTGTAGCTTCAGGTCTGTCATAATAGTTTTCTCTAAATTAGGTGACGTTTCCTACTCCTCAGTGGCATCAAAATCGTTTCTCAGTTTGAACTGCAGAATCATCGGAATTGTAGCTCTGTATATGGATGTCTTTGCACCTATAGAGTGGTTCAGATAACAAAAAGAACTCAAGATTATAAGCACTTCTGTACTTACTGAATAGCACATATACCCAAGTGGTCCTGTTTTCTGCGTTTGCCATGGTTCATGGTTCATCCATCCGTTCATCCTGCACTGCTGCCTGTGTCTTAGCAATTCCAGGTTTATTCTGCCCTCTCCTCTGTTTGGAAGACATGAGTTACATTGAATATATTAAACTAAAATTGCTGCTCAGGGACTAATCCAAATGACGGGGGCCAATGAAAAGTGAAATATAAAAAAGAGACGGTGGGTGGTCTAGCACTGGGCCCTATTCGAAAACTATAAACAAGCTCCAAGGGTATTCAATTAAAACCCAGGCTCATCCGACCTGATTTTCCCTATCAGAATATTTTATATGAAATCAAATTAGTTGGCAGCCCCACTACACTAGGTACCAAAGAGGCAGAAGACATAAAGGGATGAGGCATGTTTTCAAATGAATATATCAGGAGTTGTATGCCCTCAAAAGGTGTTTTCTGTACACTATATGGGTCCTTCTCTTGCAATGAGCATTGACACACTTAGCGGTCAGAGATATTATTCTGCTGACACACATGACAGTGGTGTGGAAAATTATTTTTCTCTTTTACATACCTCTGGATTCACTTACCTATTGTGTGCTTTATCCCTCATGTACTGAATATTTTATTCTTCTATTTCTTAATGCCTCCATTTCTCACTACCCTGCTCCTTTCCCAAAGCCCTGGGATCCTATCTATCCTGACCCAGAGGGTCTTGTTCCTACATCCCTACCCAACTCAATCACTGGAGGACATTCCAAGTGCCTGCACCATCAAGCCCCCACTGTCCCACCAGCCTGTATGCCAATAGCACACATTTCTTTTATTGGGGGGGAGGCTTTATTGTCCTCTTTTCTCTTATACAATTAATTAGCTAAACGTCTATGATCTTTGTAGCTGAGGCCTGCGATTTCTGATAAAGTTAAAAATGTGCCTACATGAAAATGTTTAACTTTACATTCTGCACCATCATTTCCTCAGCACCATCTTTTCTGAACTGCAGAATGAATTTATTAACTTGCCATCCATTTTGAAGTATTAAAGGTTGAGTCGGAGCAGATCTTTAAGTCAAACTTGTAGTTTACCCTCACTGATATGATCACTGCTGAATTTGCTGGGGCCTTGTCTTTGAGTTGAAAATCTGATAGGTTAACTAGCGAAGTTCAAGATAATGCATTGTTGCTGCAAATAGCACTCAGGGACTTGACATATAGTCAAATCTTCATGCTTAGTGAGTATCTGTTATTGTGATTTAGAAGGTGAGGGTTTTCCCCATTTTCAACTGTGATGTTCTTGTTAAAGCTTAGTAGTGGGCTTAGCCGCTCTGATTGGCGACGCTCTGTGGCGTATCTTGCGTTTGAAGGGGCAACGCTGATTCTGAGGAGAAGCTTTTGTTTCTTAAATGTATTATTGATCATGTTTCCTAATGATAATTTGCCTGCTGACTCAAGATCGTTGCATGTGTTCTTGTTGTTTTGCCACCCTATGTAGCTCTTATTCAGTTACTGACTCCATCTTTTCCTTCCTTTGCCTCCTTGTCCACTTGTTTCACTTTATGAGTCTTCTACTTCACAGGTCCTTTTTATACCAGACTCCCACTAATTATATTTTTTAATCCTGCTCTTTTGTTTTTTTACAGGTGTATGCCCTAGTTGTTGTTTTCTTAGGATCTCATTCCCTGGGTCTTGATTCAATGTGTTCCTTAGAGGGCTCATTCTATACATGCAGTCAGAAGCAGCTCTAGGCCAAGCGCAAGAATGCATGGTTGACATTGGATGCAGTGTTTGCAGAGTGGTTGTAATGTTTGAGGTTGGGAAGCCATAGTGTTTTATAGAGTGGTGAACAGAGTTGTGCTGTAGGGTGCATGAAGTGATAGGATTTTAAAGTATGCCATTCTGGATATGATTTGAGTCATGCTGTACAAAGTGGTGTGAATTGCTCTGCTGTTTGGTGTCACGATGGGGAGTTAGATAGTGTGTGGCGGAGTCGGGCAGTGTTCTGTGTTAAATTTAGGAGTGCGCTGACTAGCCAGCACCAGATCACCCTTGCCCCACCCCAAGATATATGAGCACAGATTGCTCCACATTGCTGAGTAGCTTCCTTGTTGAATGTGCTGCAATTTTTTCATCTTCGTGGATAAGGAGAGAAACAAAGACGGTGGATTTCTCTAGCAGTTCAATAGTATCCATGTGCTTAATGATACCCACAAGGAGAACGATATATTCCCCAACACAGGAATGAGCAGAAAGCATATACAGAGAGTGTCCCTGTCGTCCTTGCATCCTTCACCGCTACAATGCCATGGACAGCAGAGTAGAGCTTCCTATTTTCTGAGTCTGTTCATGCTTACAGATTCCTTTACAGATTGGAAGATAGAAAAGGGAGGTAATGCTCCAGAAACACAACTCTGGGACATATGTACAAGGGGATTGTGCCACAGGAATGTCACTTTTTCCAAAGTTCCGGTGGTGCAATGCCCTGCTCCATATTTACAAAGCGACGTTAAACCACTTTACATGACTTAACACCGCTTTGTAAATATGGTACTCTTTCACGCAGGTATCTGTGTGAAAGGGGCGTGCAATGGGCATTCCACCACAACACCCATTGCTTTTTGACGCTTCCCCAGATTTACAAGGATGAGTAAATCCGAGGCAGCGCCCAAAACTAACTTCATGCAATAGAAGGCATTATAATGGCGCAACACGAAGAAATACTTTTATTTCTCCTAGATTTACTATGTATGCAGCACACATAGAAAAAGCAAAAGCCCGTAAATTATTGTTTTTGTGCAGGAAGGTGCCCCTTCCTGCATAAAAACAATCATTAAATGATGGGGTTTGCTGCTTCAATGTGTGCTGCAGAAAGCCGCACACATAGAAGTAGCAAATTGCCATTATGGATTGTTTATATGCGGGAAGGGACACTTTCCTGCACATAGAAATCATCCGTACAACACAGGCACTCTTGCACTATGTTGCAAGAATGTCTGTGTTGGCGCCAGGCAGCTATTTTGTGTGCCAGCGCAAGAAAAAACACAGGGGTGCATAGTAGTCTTGTAAATATGGAATATCCCTATGTTTTTGAAATGATGCATCACAGCACTGAAAGTTTTGCCACAACAATGCCCCATTTCCTTGTACATATCCTCCTCTGTTTTATCCATTACTTTAAACTCTGTTTCCAGTATTTCCTGTGTTCCTATTACTGCAGTACCATTGGTCCTTCTCTACCAATTTTCTCTGTCTGTGCTTTTTTCCCTTCAGAACTCCCTGTGAGTTCACTATTTGCCTTGATACCTCTCTCAGCTTGGTTGCCAGCTTTGTCTCTTGCTCATCATTGCTCATTGGTTCCTTCTACATGTTGTACCACATCTAGTCAAGACCTTCTTCAACCTTGCGCAGGCTCCTCTTCCACTTGACTGCACGTTTCCACTTGGCGTCTGGCAACCCTTAAACTGGGGCTTTGTGTCCTCTCGTGCTAAAGTCTCTGGAAGATGTCATATCAGATTCAATAAATTGATGTTGTACTATTGGTATCTAGACATTTATATCTAATTAATGAATGAATAGTCAGACTTAATAAGTTTTTAAGAGAACTGGTTTGTTAATATAATGAAACTAATAGTGATCTATAAGTAAATCAGATGTTGGTGTTATTTTTTTTAAGCACTTAACAATCCGTATTAGTAATTACCCAGGTTACTATGTGTCATTATAGGGACCCCAGAAGATGAAGACAAATTTGCCTATATGTTGGAGTTTAATCACTTAGGGCAATCTTGCCTATTCCTAGTATCGTAGCAAGTTGGGGAAAGAGTCATTTCCTGAAAGCTAAAATTGATCTACTTGGGTACAACTACCATAAGCCCAAATGGCTATGCTGTTGCCAGACAAAACATATGAAAGTTTCACTCCAAGGAGTTATGAGGAATGTAAAATGTATATTTTGAAGTCTGCTAAGAGATAAATATTTAGGAAGTTGTCAGTTTTTTCAATTCCTACGGAGGTAATTGTGAGGTAGATCTAGAAGCGGGTTATCAGGAAACATGGCAAATGTGAGCTTCCTACACGGTTATTTATGCAGGCAAGCAGCAAGTGATTTATTGCGAGTGTGTTGAGTAATATGATTCTTGGCCAACAGAAATAGAGAGGACCTGGAATGGGGCCAAAGAACCCTAAGAGAGAATAGGTTCAAAAGAACGAGAGTGTCATGGACACGAGGACAGAAAGCTGCAAATAGCTTGGATCAAAGGACAGGGGTAGAGGAAACTGGAAGTTTAATGAAACAGCCTAAAGAGGAGTTGGAGAGCAAGGAATGAGACTAAGGGGCAAGGGGGTAAAGGGCTGAAGGCTCCAAAGAGCAGCCCCAGGCAAAGAGCAAAGGAGGCAGCTGGGACATGGCCAAAGGTCCACAGCAATAGGAGGGAAGCTTCCACGTGGCAGCCCCAAGAGGCACATAAAGTGGCAAGTGGATCAAGAAAATGAGACGGGACAGAGAGTTAGTGATTTCTGAAAGGCAACCCTTAGAGCAGAACAGAAGTATTGGCATGAATAGGGACAATCATTAGGATAGAGAGGCCGGATGCTCCAAAAGAACAGCACCGACAGAACAGGATGAAACAGGGGCAAAGGTCGTGGGGAAAGGGGGAGGAAACTGTAAAACAACTGCCCCCAAGAGAAGAGAAGAATTGAGGCACAATTGCCCAAAGGTCATTTCTTAAAGGACAGTGTTGCTGTTTCAGTCAAGCTTCTCAAGGCAAGCCAGGGATTCCTCCTGGAAACCTATTTGCCTTTGAAGGGTAAGATTGTTTGGGAGCCGTGAGAGGTTAATTACAGCTCATAACAAGTCAGTAGTCTCTTCTGCCCAAAATTTACAGAATTTAATTTCTTACTTGTAGTGTCTTGTGAGTTAGAGATGACAGGGCCCTTTTAGTTCCTGATGGACTCCATATAAATGTGACATAGGTGTTCGGGCATGGGGATAGAATTCTTGATTTAGAATGTTGAGTTAGCAGTTACACACTGAGGAAAAAAGACGTGTAATACCAAGCTCTGAGTGTGCCATAATAATTTACATGTACCGGGGATGGGGAATGATGCTAGAACTGGCGACGAGGAAGGGGATACATAACCCAAAGAATCAACAGTGCTCTCCCAGATAGTTTGCCGGGGTCCAACAAACCTCTGATGCGTGCCTCATGTGCCTCTGTCTAAGTAAAGATCGACATCTTATGGAGTCAAAGTTCCACTCCAGCCAGTGCTCAGCGTTCAAAGAGAATGAAGGCCTCTAAGAGAAGTTTGCTTATTGTTGAGCAGAATCCTGCTGGTAAGGCAGTGAATAAGGAAGTGCGCCACAAAGCAACACTGAGCTTTATAAGTCATATGAAAAAAGAATGCTAAAGGCGTAGACAACCAGGTGAGGAAAATGCAACAAGCAGCGACAGCCAGGTGCAGGAGAACACTGTGAGTATAAGCAGAGAAACACAGAGAAACCAGATACAATGCAAAGTGGTAGAGTGATGCAAGAAACAAAGCTGCTACTCACCGAGAGGAAGACAGCGCCTCAGAACCAGAGAGCGGGCTCAACAACCCCGATGTTAGTACACGGCTATTGCTTTACGAAGGTGCCAGTCCACGTGGGTAGCCGACACTGCCGGATCAGTCTCTGCTCCTAACAGTAGAAAGTTCCACAGGTTACGATACTGCTGCATTCCTAAAACCACTGCCTCCCTTCGATACCACCGAGAAGCAGAACATTGGAGTCAGATGCACTTCCTGTATAGAAACTTTTGATGACTTCTGCAATGCACTGAAAGAAGCAAATAAGAAAAAGATTATCAAATTTCTTCAGAATCTTGCAGGTGAAGAATTAAAGGAAGTGATAAAGAAAATACCATGTGCTGATGAAGCCTTTTTACAGACAAATCAAAGAAGTGCTGAATATCAAGTTGAATCCAATGCTGAAGGTTGATTACAAAAGATATATTTTCAACCAGGAAAGAGAAAAAATGGTGAAACACCTTTGTTGAAAGACTTGATACGCTCACCAAATGTTGTAAGTTCAATTAATTCAATGATGAGAAGCCATACGTCTCAGAGTTATAGATGGTTGTTTGTCCAATACATTCAGAAAATGTATGCCGAGAGAAACACTCAGTCTGGAGCTGATACTCATGGATGCTGAAGAACATGCTGATTAACAAGCTGCTAACATGGAACACGGAGGCAACTGCTTTTCTACCAAAACAACCCAGCATCCACTAAACATGTCTGATCTTCCAAACATGTGTGGGAGAGAATCACTGTTGAATTCTTTGGACCCCTTGACTTTTCGCTTGGTAGAAAACCTTTCATCGATCACTCAGGAAAAAGTCATTGAGAGGCTACATGGGATTTTTGCAACATGGGGTGTTCCTTTGATTTTGAAGTCTGACAATGACCCACCTTTCAAAAATCAAGAATTTGAAGACTTTCTTACTCATCTAAATGTCAAGCATCAGAAAAGCACACCTCTTTTGCTTTGAGCAAATTGTTTTGTGGCGTATTTTATGAGAATCATCATCAATAAGACCATTCAGAGTGCTGCAGTAAAAAAGCTTGATCTCAAATCAGCTTTTCATTCTGCTCTTCATACATACCGGTCAACTCCCCATTCAACTACGGGTGAAAGTCCTGCTACCCTAATGTTCTGGAGAGCCATGATGACCACGTTGCCACAATGGACTTATAAAAGATCAACTTATGATGGTAAACTTCATTAAACATATTTTTGCCACAAGCGCAAGATGAAAACCTACGCAGAGAAATGCATATGTGCTAAGAACACTGTGTTTAAAGAAGGATAGCAAGTCCTTGTAACACAGAAGATAAAACTCAAAGGGGGAGATGTAGTGTCTTGTGAGTTAGAGATGATGGGTCCGTTTTGGTTCCTGACAGACTCTGAAGGACTGTGATATAAGTGTTTGGGCATGGGGATAGAAATCATGATTTATATTGTTGAGTTAGCGGTTACATGCTGAGCAATAAAGACGTGTAATACCAAGGTCTGTGTGTGGTGATATAATTTACATGTACCGGGCTGGGGAGGACCTGCACTAATGGCTCACTTATGTTCCCACACGCAGAACCCATAACAGGCTTACTAAGGGGCATATTATCAAGCCAGGTGATAAAATTATTGTCGCTTTAGCGGCAGAAAACTGCTGCTAAAACGGCGATAATGGGCTTGATAATATCGCCTGGCTTGATAATATGCCTCTAAATGTGTTTATCCAAGAAACACGCGATCCAAAAGGATGGCTACTATTCTGAAATAGACCCAACCTCTGTGCTCTCGTGGATTCATGTGAATACAGTAATAGAAGTTTTTCTTATGGAACATTTTTCCTTGTGAGGGGTGTTAGTGAGTTGATGCCCACTGATTTATGATAGCAGTTATCTAAGGCATGGATACTCGGAAACATTTGCTCAGGGGCCACAAAGTACAGTCTGTGGTGTCACCGAGGGCTGCACGGATGCCAGCAGGATGGCGCCAGGGGGTCTGGGCAAGTAAGTCATTGTTTAAGGAGGTCTAAAAAAACATTAATAAAGGGACAAGCATTTATTTGCAGGTTAATAAAGGCTTGCCCGCTTTATTAACATTGTTTCTGAATATTAGTGCTCAGCAACTAAACAGCAGCTCCTGCTGCTGTTCTCCAGGGTGGCCGCAGGTAAAGGTCAAGAGGGCTGCAAGCAGCCCCCGAGCCGTAGTTTGAGGATGACTGATCTAAGGGATGGTCCCCAAGCTTGTCAAATGCAGCCTGTTGTAGCTAACTGTGGTCACTTTCTAATCATTAGGCCCAGCGGCGTAGTGTTCAGGGGGGCACCATTCAGCCTAAGGTCCATGGATAAGAGTTAAGCTATGTGAAACTCAGGGACCCCTCTTCACATTCTGAAGGGGGGTCACATCATTTGCCCTACGCCACTGCAAATCACGTATGCATCTTGTGTACTCTGATACTGTTTGTGCGTCTCTTGTGAAGTACACAGAGCAGAGCATTGTCGGGATTAATCGGGAGGCGACGTTTTTTGGGGTCTTTTCACACAACATTTGCAACGCACATTTGTTTTAGAAATGATACGCAGCGCTGCCCTCGTCTTTAATGTTGCTGCCTAATACGAGGTGGAAATATTTCAAGGAGAGATCTGTAATGTGTCATAATGATAATTAAACCACATATATCATGTGATGGTGCATGCTCCCTTCTTACTTACGTCCTCTGATTGGGCACTAAATCAAAGAATTACCTGAAATAAAACTATGCCAAGCAGTGAATTGGCAGCTGATTAGAGGAACATTTTGTGCCGTCCCTTGATTATAATTTAAATGATACACTCTCCTTCCCATTAGCGGTTTAATGTGGCGCAATTGTGTTAGTTCTTTCTCGGCTTTAATTTAATTTACAATTCAGTGTTGGAAAAGATTGAATGTGCACAGAGATGGTCTTGTATCATATACAGAAAGATGTAGGGAAGAGCAATGTATAGGTGGCGGTGTTTATTTATTTATTTTTAGATAGCTCCTTGCAAAGCATCCAAGTCTTGGCACGTTCTCGAGGAAGTCGGGCAGCATGCTCAGCCAAGGCACACAGACGTTCTTGGTTTAACACAACGCAGTCTTCGATGACTAGGGAAGAACTATTTTACTTTACAGTATGGAATCAGAAATAATTAGAAAGGGTACCCGACCGCATTTGAGCATCAGAGCTGAAATAAGATTGCCGATAATGCAAAAATAAAATCAAAGTAATCTGCTAACAATCGAGCTAAAGAAAATGATACCGTGTCCATGTGCTATTGCGTGTTCACTTTTGTGATGTTCTGTAGGTAAAACTATAGGCTATAAAGCATGAAAGTTAGTTTGTAGTGCATTGACCTTACAGTGATTCAAAATGAGACAGGGCTATATGCTGCAAAGTGGAGTTAGCTGTTCACTTCTTGTGTAGACTAGGAAGATAGAGAGTTTTGGTAAAAACAGTGTTGGCAGTACGGGGGCATATCTGATCCCTCATATTGATTCTTCAACATCTACCAATCATAACGTTGGGTTTTAGCATCTGGTTTTGTCACTCGTGCTACATCTGCAGCAAGGGTTCACCAATCTACTTGTTTCCGTGATATTACATCAGCTAGATGCTCGAGAGATCCGACCTATCATGTTTCTCAGGAAGCTCTTCTGCCCCAACATTATATTTCAGATTGAGCCTTGTATTGTTAATACTAATTATTATAGGTGGCAAGATCTGTTGATATGTTTTCGCCGTTGTCTTCATTAATCTATGCACTCTATTCCATTTTCAAGAATTTTTCTCCATGCTGCGTTTCACTGCAGAACTTGAAAAATCCCCAGAGAGAGAATAGGCAATTGGAACTCTTGCCTCATTGGAGGCACATGCACTGCGTATAGGCTTCCATTCATAAGAATAGCTACTGTTCACTTTTTTTTGTCTTCAATGGATTAATTGTGTGCATAATATGTCAAAGAACACAGAGTGCTTCGGGACTTGAGAAGACCGAGTGCGTGCAGTCATCTTTCGTTGGACTGGTAGCCATGTCGGTGGTGTTGCAGCAAACTCAGCAAGAGGCCCAAATACTACCTCAAGGCCAGGGCAAGGAACTTGAAATGATGTACAGGCCAAACAACACTGCCATTTCAGGCCGCTGGTGTGGATTGGGAAAACATCATGCAGATTAAGTTATATATAGTCAGATACTCATCCACGAGCGGCCATTTTGGATATGGTTTATAACAGTGCTTGAGGTTAATGGGGCCCATTTTTCAGTATCACCCGGTGAGCAGGGGGGCAGACGGGGGGACGGGCAGATGGGCGGTTGATGAGACAAATTTAAAAAGAAAACTTATTTGCCGCATCTCCGCATCACGCTCCTCTCCACTGCAGGCACAGGCTCCCAGAGTCCACTGCGGCCAATCCTGACGTTGCTTTCATGCTGCTGAAAGCAGCATCATGATTGGCCTGATCGCTGATGATTTGCACTCCCAGTTAGACTGGGAGCCTGTGCCTGCTCTCTCCAACCTGGCAATGCAGCTCGAGTTGGAGTGAGCTTCAGAGAAAATGATGGTTTGCCCAGCCTGTGACAGCCGGGCAGACCATCATGCGCTCTGAATAGCAGTGCAACCACTCCTCCTATAGCCTTTCTTCCCCCAGGCCCTGCCCCAAGCCTCAGATCTGTGATAAAAAATAAAATGATTATAAACAAGGGTTTATTATCGTTTTAGTTTTCATTTTTTGGGCTGCTGACAGGTGGGGCGACGCTTCTCCGCCATAGCAGAGTAGCCGCTGCTGCCATTTTTACCTAAGGGCAAGCCAGAGTAACTTCACAAGTAGCACGACATTCAGAAGTATATGCCATTTCATCTATTTGGAGAAAATTAGTACGTATTTTTTTATCTTAACAGGACATTTCACTGGTGCTTAATACTTTTGATGTTTTTATAAAAACAGTTAAAAAAAGTATTGGCGGTTAAACATTTGCACCACCACTTACTGCTTGTACAGACTGTATTAGGAATTGAGTTTGAGGATTTTACCAACATGTTTTGATTGCTATAGTTGGGTGTTGCACAGTACCATGTCTTTGCCACAGATAAGCAAGTCTTCGCAGCGATTCAATTGTTTGGTTGACATGCACTATGGGAATTTGCCCAAACTGACAAATCCAAGTTATTCGATACCAGAGCAATCGGAGAGTAACAAGCTCCAAATGTAACAATTGGGACTTTCGTCTCTGGTGTCTTAGGCCCCCTGTACTACAGACCCTTTACTTTACTTTCAGGATAGCAAAGCAGAACAATACAAGGCTTGTCCAAAGCAGGTATGTGAGCTACAGACTCAGAACTCTGCAACACCACAAACACCATTCAATAATGAGTGCTTTTAATTTTTAGAAGTACAAGCATTTTATTACACACAAAACTGAAACTGGATACTGTGTACAAACTAACAAGTATGTTCAGATTGGCAGATAGAAAGGCCTATGGGCACCCTCACTATTGGGCTTCACAACCAATAGGGGGTTGCAAAATAAAGAAAAGTGACACACATCAGGTAACACCTAAAGGTAACCTAGTCCCACTTTGATGGGTGAATTTGTAACAATCTGTGCAGATAACCCCTAAATGTAAACTTCTCCTGATATCCTCGATGCACCTCTCTGTGTGCACTAGCTTGCCCTAACTTGTAGGAACCCAGCACACTCCCCAGTGAATTAATAAATAGTAAGGACTTCTAGCTTTGTTAGGGTATTGCCATAATAGTAGAGCATAAACCCTAAGTTTCAATGAAACATTTCAACTATATGAAACATTTCCAGGTGGCGTCAAAAATATGCACTGATTTTAACTTTCACTTCTATCAGATGTATGTGTTGATTTTAAATATCATATTGTACATAAAATTCCACCACAATTAAACGGAGGACATTTAATGACAAAGGGCCTGATTACGAGATTGGCTGACAGGGTTAGTCCATCACGAATATGAGGGATATCCCGATCAAAACAATCTTAACTCAAAAATAGTATCCTTCCTTCCAAGGAGCAGTAATTAAAGAGAAGGGTGATGGAAACCTAAACTCCACCACACTTAGAGGTGGGAAGAGGAGAAAACCTATTTTTAGACATATATAACCCTCACCCATTCTAGTAGTGGCATGCTTCATCATTGGGTTCACCACAACTCCTAAACGTCCGGGTGGGCTTGCCCATGTTCCAGGGAGCACTTTAGAGATGTCTTACTTTTCTTGTATGTTTTTTTTTTTTACATTCAATAAAAATCTCTAACTCACACCAAGGTATCCCTTTATTTGTAGGGTGAGTGGGGAAGGTAAAAGACTATGGGAAGGGGCATCCATGATATTGGCCTATATAGGTCCTGGGCATTCTTCAGGACGGTACTAGAGAAGAGATCCCCCTGTAATGTCACCTTGTAATTTATACAGGTAGGAATGTGTACTGCTAAAGAATTACTTCAGCATGCAAAACAAGGAAATGTACTTGCTGTGTGGCGGGATTTGGCCCAGCTATGAATATGAAATACTTATCAGGGGCGGTGGTGGTAGGCCCTGTAGTCAAACTTACATCGAGTGTCCCAAACATGCAGCAAACCTGTCTGTCCTCACCGCTCCCCTTGGCTGGTGGCTCTCTGAAGTATTCCTTCTGACCCTATTTGTTATAAGGATATCCTAACCACCAAATTAAAATTCCATTTAATCCTATGTAACTTGTAATATGGCGGACGGGATATCCATCCCGTTTGTGACAGAGTATCCCATCAGCCAAACTCGTAAACAGGCCCAAAGTCTTTTTTGGGCATTGACTACAGTTAATTAGAAACCTCTGAGGACCTAAGGATAAAGTTTACTGGACCCCAGAGTCTCTGAATAAAGGCCACAGCTCCAGACCGGTTCGCCACAGTGAAAAAACATCTTCACAGGTAAATTTTCCCTGATACTAGGAGACAGAGAGGTGCACCAAGAGAAAAGCTAATGTGGTGGGTAGGCTTCGTCCTTCCAGCACCATCTGCGATATCTCTGATTGTGTCCCTGCACTCCTTGGGGAGGGGCACCATCAAGATATGCACATTTTCTAAAGGACATGAAAGGTCTTTAAGGCCTCTCTGTCTTCCCAAGGCTATATACAATTCTTGGGCCTTTGATGTAGTCTGTCCCAGGAAATATTTCTTTTTTGGTTTCTCCTTTTTAAAGAATGTATTGCCATACTTGTATTAAATAGAACTCCACTGCCCCATGTAGGGCACCTGTGCATGATGTCAGCACTGATTACACAGGTGTTCCAACATCTGCATAATCATGCTTGGTTTCTGCCTAGTACACTCATTTTGTGCTAAAGGAGCTGCTAGCTCCCATATCTCTTCTCTCCAATGCACCTCTGGCAACATGGGCAAGAAATCTGGTCATCTTCTCCTCCCTGCTTCCCCCCAGGACACAGTCACATACTCAGAAAGGTGGGCTGTAATCTATCCCTCTGCACACAGGCTACTCATGTGGCCAATCAGCATCCCACACATTATTACAGATAGTGGTTACCCAGCCTCCAATAGGGTACCATCTGGTGAGGTCGTTCTGTACCCTGAGGCCCTTGGGCAAAGCCACAGAAACTCTCCTGGTCTTTAATAAGATGTTTCTGGTACCTATGGACCTACTTGAATGGGGTTCTCTTTTCTTGACTCTTGGTGGCATGCTGCAGAGAGCAGGAGTGCTTACTTAGGGCCGTGTGGCCTCTAAGAGGGTGATGATTTTTCAGATGATGTTCTTCAAAGAGCTTGGGGACCTGTTTTCCTGGCCTGGAAACATTCCATAGCAGCGTGCAAGGACCCCATGTCAGGCTACACTCAGGCTACACCCTCTGCCTGCACTTTCCACTTGCAGGGTGCCTATGTGTCTAGAACAACGTTGGGTCGTCCTCCAAAAGTACTCACCACAGGACCAGTAGACAAAAGTCAAAGTAAACGCTCTCCTTCATGGTACTCATCTCTTAAGTCTGCCGAGGGAGGAGAAGTTGAGTGCCATTGCCCTTGAGATAGGGGCTACCTTTCCTCTTTACGTGGCCCACTCTACTCTCAAACTCTCTTCTTCTCTGCTGGAGTTTCAAATTAGAGGTGGAAAGGTCCAGAAGGTGGGATTCTTTGCCTAATGCACAAATAAGACATCACCCCTCACCTTTAACTATGACATCCTGGGGGTGGACAACAGGCTGGTCCTTGCCTCTGCACAGTTATTGTGGAAAAGTTAAAGTTGTTAGAAACAAGTTATGTTTAGAAAGGCCTATTCTTATATCTTTGCTTTGCCTCTAACATACACTGCCAAACTGATATCTTTCCTCCAAGATTTCAAAGAGGAACCCTAAAGTGACAGTTACCAGAATGCTGCATGTTGCCCATTTGTCCTATGCAGAATTCTCTCACACCTACTTTTTCTGCCAGGAGAAGGCTAACCTCTACCAAATTAGCCTATTGTCCAGGAAACAGTTTTAACCTGCCAGCTGGCCTGAAGTGTAATTAACTTGCCCAGGAAGGTAGTTCCATTCTAACCCTCATTAGAACTCACTCAGGGAAACATTATAAAGGCCAGAGGACATGAGTGAGCACAAATATGACTAAATGTATATTTTATTTGTGTTCAGGACCATTTGAAACATAGGAAGGGTCATGTAAATTATGTTTCTATTTTGAGCGAATTAACAAATGTCTTTTGCAGTTTTCATCCATAGTGCAAATACTATGAAAAACTGTGGGCCCGATTCACAAAGGGCCTCTGCACTTGTGGCGGAGTCCTCACAGTTGTGGCGGGACCTCCGTACCATTGTGGGAGCCTTGCCATTAGTGCCGGCCACCACTACAGGGCCTCTGCCACGATTGCGGAGGCCCTTTGTGAATTTGCCCCTATATGCTTACAATTTTGTCAAAAGGAATAGGGAAATGTCTTTTAGAATGCCCAATTAAATGATGAGGTGTACACAGCCCATAACCAATTATTCTGTGTCCCATCTGTGACAGACTTATGTGTGCGCAGTCAAACAACAGTCTTCTTTGCTCAGCCTATGCAAGTGTGCACATGCACGATCACAAGTAACCAGCACAAGAAATCCAACCCCAGCTGCATAGCAGTAGGCCTTTTAAGCAAGGCAGATGCTGCGGGTTGCACCACAAAAACACATTTTGACAGAAGCTTACAGTTTGTGAAACTCCAGCAGAAATTAAAAACCAAGAGGTCCAAAATCATAAAATGTAGGGCAATTAAGAAGATCAGAACACACTTCCTCATACCATGTTTATTTTGGTAAGATTCAGGAACATCTGCCTTGAAGTGGAAACAGAGATACCAAACCTTTGAAAACTACGTTATGACAATTTAGGGCAAAAGTAAATGAGGAAGCAAGAAAAGACTTCTTTTAAATTGTTTAAGGTCTGCAGACCAGAACATTTTCGATCACCTGCAACAGGTAATTCCAGCTTCTAAGTTTGAAAAGGGTTGAATACACTAAAGCGAGGCAGGTCGTTGAGAAACAGATTATATACAGGTGCCATAATAATATGCGTAAAAATCATCTGTAGAGCTTCGTTGAAAATTGTTATGCCACTTGTGAATTGTAATGATTGCTTGATCGGTATGTGAGGGACAAAACAGTGGCAAACGTTTACTGCAAGAAAACTCTAGAACATTTGTTGTGCTTCAATAACCCATTAATAGTAGAAGTAGAAGTAATAGCTATTGGAAGGGGTATGAGCATTCTATGTTGGCAACTAAAGATTAAGGTGCTGTGTAAGAAAAGTGTGTTAGTATGTCCATTAATATCTGCCATCAAGATTGATTTTAAGGGTGATCATAGCTGTGTCATAGATGTACCTGTGTAGCTAGCTGGTGCTTCAAGTTCACCTATTTCCGATATTTCCGATAAAATGTTTTATGCTAGATGGCAAAGACTTAAGTTGGAACCAGCTGTAGTCAATAGACTTTAGAGAAAAAATTATATTGTGGGTTTATTTGATGATAGTCTGTAAGACCTGGCATCCGTGGCTTGTTTTACCCTAACGTTTTGCTTTCAGACCTCCTGTTTTTGCTGACTTTGTTTTTGCTTGCCTAGGACTTTGCACATTTTACCATTGCTAACCAGTGCTAAAATGCTTCTGCTCTTCGTTCAAAACATGGTAACATTGGCTTATACCCAATACGTATATTTAATTTACCTGTAAGTCCCTAGTAAAGTGGCATTTGCTGCTCCCAGGGCCTGTAAATTACATGCTACTAGTGGGCCTGTAGCATTGATTGTTCCACCCACTTAAGTCACACTTTAAACATGTCTCAAGCCTACCACTGCAGCCTGTGTGTGTGCAGTTTAAAACTGCCAGTTTGATCTGCCAAAATTAAACTTATGCCAGCCCAAACCTTCCTTTTTAATACATATAATTAACCCCTAGGGTAGACTCTGGACAGCCCCAAGGGCAGGATGCAGTGTATTTAAAAAGTTGGACATGTCCTTTTGAATTTTACTTGTCCTGGTAGTGAAAAACTCTTACATTTGTTTTCACTATTGCAAGGACTACCTCTTCCATAGGATAACATTGGAAGTACCTTATTACATTTTATGAGCATAATTTTGAAATGGGTACTCCTTCATGTTTGGAGTCTATGGAATCACCATTTAAAATCCAAACTTATGGTAAAGTCAGGTTTAAAATTGCAATCCTGAAAACTTCACTTTTAAAAAGATGGCATTTTCTTTCCTCAGCCATTTGGTACCTGCAGCATGTTTATGGGTCACATGACCGGGTGTAGCTAACAGTTGTGCGTTGTGTATTCCCCAATAGACAGCCATGAAGATGGACTTCTGTGCTGTTAAAAGAAATGCCATTCTGCTGGACTGCTGCTCTAAAGGAACTGCTGTGCTGACTTGCTGCCAGCTTCCTTCTTGATTGAGGAAGGAGAACTGGACCTGCAACTTTATCTTGAATGCAGGACGCCAGAGTGAGTCCAAGGGCTAGAGTGCTGGCCTCATGATTTGAGCCTCAGGCACATAAATGGCTCCCCATCATTCTGCCCCAACCTCTGGACTTAGCTACAGCGAGTTCCTAACCCTCAAGTGGTGCCTCTCAGATCCTGGACATTTGGTGTGGCTCACGGGTGCTGAGATCAAGCCTTCAATGCTTGCACTGCAAATCAGTGTGACTCTCCATCAACCCAACTCTTGCCACTGCAGCATTGATCGCTAGTGACGACCGCCACCATAAAGCTCCAGTGACACCCGCCCGTGACACTGGCAGGCTCCTTGCACTTTGCCAACAGCATCTCACAACTCTCTCCCTCCTGCACGCACCTTTCTACAATGCAAATGGGACACTTGGCACATATTTGAGAAGGTAAACCTTCTGTGGGACTAATCTGGGACTATATCCGACCTGCTCTCCATCACAGTCGGCCTGAATGTTTGACTTTGACACGGTCCAGCACGACTAGATAACCACAGTTGGCACTTTGTGCATTTAAGTGCTATTTAACACTTTATTCTTCAGACATTTTTAACTCCAGTTCTACTGATTAGGATTTTTGTCATTTTGGTCTTGTTTAATGCATTACATTTTGCTATTTTTTTCGAATTTGGTGTGGTATCTATTTGTGTGGTTCTTTCACTGTTTTACTGTTTGTAGTGTTGCACAAATACTTTATACAGGTTAAGGCTGACTGCTCTGTACCAAGCTACCAGGGGGTTGAGCACAGGTTAATTTGGAGCTTGATTGTGCCTTACCCTAACAAGGATTGTGGTTGTTACTTTGCTCACATCCAGTCAACCAGTAAACCTATTTTTCGCATAGCATTACATTCAAAGACAGAAGGGTCGACATCAGAGCATATAATATAAAGAAGGCTTTAGAATACTATAATGTAAATATCAGGGCAAGTTGGAGAGGCTGTTCAGTATTGGAACTGAAATGTGTGTTTTGTTACTGTATGAAAACCTTAGCATTCTTGATTAAATTGTGGCATCAATTAAAGAGGCAGGTCATATTTCCCACAAAGATAGAAGCATACCATTCAGGTCAGGGAGCAACTTTACAATAGCTATTTACTGATATGTGAAAAGAACAAAATTATGTTTTTTTACTGACAAGGTTGAGTATCTATGGCACCATTTACCACCTGATGGTATTCAGCCTAAAAAAGACCTTCTTAAAGCAATCATGGATACTTCACATCCTGTAGCTATGGTTCAAGTTTGGTGTTATATTGAGGCAATTAGTTAACTGTATATTAAATACTGTTACATTTGCATTGTAAATTTAAGAGACTAAGATTGTCACAATAGCACAATTGAACTGGAGTCACGCGCCTCCGTCTTTGCTGTTTAATATTTCAATATATACTTATATACTGTTTAGTTACTTATATTGACCATATCTGCAAAGGAAACGGTCACTCGAGTGCTCATCACCTCTCGGTCTGCCTGGCTACCTACTAGATAAACTGCAGGTTGTCCTAAACGTCGCAGCTATAACTCTTCTCAACCTCCCCAAACAGATCAGCGTTAGACCGCACCTTCGTAACCTTCACTGGCTACCTGTGAAAGCACGGGTGAAATTCAAGTCCCTGGTAATGGCACATGCTGCTCTATATTGGCTTGGTTCGGTGTACCTAAGGTAGTGCTTTCAGTTCCATGCCCCTACTAGGCAACTGCGCTCTTCTACAAATCTTAGGGCATGCACCTCCAGATTCCGTCTTAAAAGGACAGATGGCAGCTCCCTCGCCTATACGGCTGCCTGGAACACACTCCTGTTTGACTTCAGCAATCTTGAGGATCCCCAAAAATTCAGAAAGAGACTTAAAACTTTTCTCTTCAATTAGCCTTCTCTCCTTTCTTGCTGGTTCCTTTTTCCTTTTGCTATTTCCACTTCTGGGCTCATGACGGGACACTCTTTTGAGTAGCTGCACGTGTTATAAATCTCTATAACATAACTAAACTCTTGGTGAATCTTCTTAGTGAGAATGTGATGGGAGAGGTCTGATTTGTATGCCTGTGGTCTAGAATGCAAGAATTTAATTTTGATAACATAAATTTCAGGTCAGAGCAAATTAGGGAAGACTTTTAATTCCATTTACCATTAGTGGTGGAACTGAACACTTTGAAGAGAGAAGATGAAATAAGAGTATATGGTAGGACTGATTAATGCTGTGAGTTGTCAAAAGTGCCGTATTGGTTCAGTGTAAAAAGACTCTTCTTCAGGCAAAACATTTTCAGGAGGTTAAATGATCCATCAAGGAAAGATGTCTTCTTGAGATGTGTCTTACAAAGATTTGTTCAATAAGAGCCGAGCAGTGTAGATGATATCCCTATTATGCTATGAAACTTGTTCCTCATGTTGGGGTTTGGTTTTGATTATTCGTACTCACTCATGAAAAGCACTTGGAACTTATGCCCACAGAGAAAGGGCCTGATTCACAAAGGTAACTTTTCTTTCCATATTCATAAACTTCCCTTTTGCAGTAAGCCAAGCACTACATATGACTAAAAACAGGTCCTACAACACCGTCTCATAGATTGCTACCAAGGTGAAAGTGACAACAAAAATGTAAGTTACTACAAAAGTGCAATTAGCGAACAACAAAAAGTAGCAAACTGTTTGTGAATATCACTTTGTAGTACGTTTTGTAGTACTATTGCAGTACTACAAAACGTACTAAAAAGTGCAGTTTGTGAATCAAGCACAAAATTCCTACAGACAAACCATTGGGGATCAGGGATGATTAATGCTGTGGAGATGCCGGTAGCTCTTTTTGCTGCAGGTTAGTTAGCCGACAGGTGTCATGAAGTTTTGAAATATATTTTCGTCCCTGGGATTTTCCATTAATCAATCTATTTTATATACTTTAGAATTAAGCATATGATTAAATACTTTATAGCTCAAAATCATGGTTCAGAGGGTGAATTGTATAAATAAGGTCAGTAAATGGTTAAAAGCAGCTTTGGGCTTAGATTCACTGAATTTGTCTCACTCAGCTGACAGCCACTGAGAGGTAGAGAAGCTTCAGTATGGAAGATCACCTAAGGAGGAGAGAGTTATTTGCACTGATTAACTTTTAAAAAGGATCACACATGCACCAAAATATTTGGAGAACTATGTGGGTCATTTAAAGTTTGGTGAAGCAAGAGCTCCAGCGTAAATCGGTGGTGTTCCTGCCTCACCAAACTCATCTTTCCTCATTTTTAGAGTGAGGAAAAGCATTGAGTTTCAGACAGTGAAGCCTTTGCTGGCACCACTGTTGGAAACCATTGAAGTGATGGTGTATCTGCCATAGGGCTGCCAGGTCAGAGTGATGGTCTCCACGCCCAATATAGGCCAGGGAATCCATAAGTACATTTCTTTAACCAGGACCACCATGCAAGATATGGAAATACATGGCAGTCATGAGTCTATGGGCTACCTCTGCACACGCATTAAGGAACATGATGCCAGAGTTTGGTCACTCCAGATTACTTGGAGCCTTGGCAGGGGAAGGGAAGAACTTTCCAGAACCAGCTGTGGGGGGAAGTCTAGAAGGTTTTCTCACCTCAAAGGCTGGTATTGGATATACATTTTGGATCCAAAGACGAACTCTTCAGTACACTCCTGGGCATGGGGAGATTACAGAAGGACTACCTTACTGCTTGGGTCTGCCTTGTTTCCCAGTGGACTGCCCTGTTGCTTCAGCCCTGACCTGTGACCCAGAGGACAGCCCTACTTCTTGAGGCCTGCCTTGTTTCTCAGAGGACTGTCCTGCTGCAACTAGAGAAGTGCACTGCTGCCTGACGCCTGCCTTTTCTCAAGAGTACTACCATGCAACTTAATGCCTGCCCTGCTCTCAGAGATGGAAGACTGGACCTGCTCTCTTAATTTCAGGCTGACCTGAGTGACTTCTAGCGTCAGTTGTCTGACCTGTTCTGAGCTACAGGGACACAACAATCTTCATAGGCCTCACTGCAAGTGCCCAGCTTACCCGCTGTAACTAGACCTACCTGGACCTGCAACTGGACCTGATGAGCCCTACTGGCCTCTCCTAGAATGAGTTTCTGATCCCCAAGAGGTGCCTCCCTTGGTCGTGGACCTTTAGCTGACATCAGAGTGCAACCCTCTGGAAAAAAAGGAGAAATTCAGAAAATTTGGGCTGTTTGCGAATGATCCCGTGAGCACCGAGAGTCTTCTGCCCAGGACGACTGCTAATGCAAAGTTCTAGTAAATCTGACTCATCATGCAACAGTGACCGCCAGCAACAACCGGCACCGAGTGATCTGCACTTGCCACTACGGCAATGACAGCCCGAGGTGACCAACCATATGAAGCTCCAGCAATGATCATTTGTGACTCCCGACTTGATCTTTATGCATTAGCGACAACCATCTGTGATGCCACGCCTCCTCATTGCGCTACATTGGTGATCATCTACAACGCTCTTCCTGCTCCTCCACAAACTGAACTCTTTGTGCCAGATTTTGAGAAGGTATCTGTTTCAGCAGCAGTAACCTGGTCCCTGTAACTTGTCCACACTCCATCGTAGTCAGCCTGAGGTTGGGACTTTCCTTTGGTCTAGCATGACCAGATGACTTTGAGAGGCACTTTATGCTTTTAGGTGCTGTATTTACTTAAAATTGAATATCTCTTGTTCTACTAATTGGATTTTTGTCATTCTCTATAATTTTATAGAATAAAATGTATTCTATTTTTCTAAATTGTTCTAGTGTTGTGTTTTCACTTCATTACTGTTTGTGAGCTGCACAAATAATTTAAACTTTGCCTCTAAGTTAAGCCTACCAGAGTGTTATGCTCAGAGTAATTTAGTAAATTTTGCGGTTCACCCTGACAAGGATTTTGGTTGTTGCTTGAGTAGCATTTCTACACCCTCAGCCAATAGCCAGATTTCTTACACTGGTGCTCAGCAATGGGATCTATTTCTTGTGTTTGTTCAGTGCCACTCATTGATTTTGTGTGACACCAAAAAGCCATCATCAGAATCAACCTCTTTTAAAATTCTCCTTATTTTTTTATTTGTTAATTTTTTTTATTTTTTCCTTTTTCCAAAAGTTTATGCTACAATGGGGTGGCAGCTGATCAACCTTGATAACCACAGCAAGTCAGACCTGAATAAGCTTTACAAGGAGGGTCCTGAATCGGGGGGCCCTCAGAGCCTTTGAGGAAGTCAGGAGCATGCATGACACCCCAGAGGAGCAGGAGGAGGATGATCAGGAGGAGGGAGAGGACTTAGAGCAGGATGGACTTTCCACAGGCCCTGAGCTGCAGCACCCTGAGGAGGAGCTGGACAACTTGCCCGCAGGAGTTAAGGCCCCTGCCAGGGCAGTGAACAGTGTGTCCTCCCACAACCTATCCCCTGAAAATGGAGGACAGGAAGGCTAAGTTGGAGCTTAAACTGCAGTTGGCCAAAAAAACTGTCCTGCTGAAGAAAAGAAAGCAACTGCAGAAGAAAGGAAAGCTGCTGCAGAGGAGAAGAGGCTGGCCTTAGAGGAGATGTCTGACAGAGCCTTGGAGGAGAGAAAGATTTTGATGGGTCATGAAGGGAGTCTAAGAAGCTGGACCAAAAATCCAAGCAATACACCTGGTCCCACAGCAGTGGTCACAGTGATACCTCAGTGCTCAGCGGAGACAGGAGGGTCCACATCCATAAGGACCTGGTGCCTAACTTTGTTGTGGGCAATGATATTGACAAGGGGTTTGAGGCCTATGATGTTGCCTTAGAGGAGCACAGAGTCCATAACGAGGACTAGGGAGCCTGCTATGGGAGGCACATTCCCAGTGAAGGAAGGGGTGCACTTTAAGCCCTTGGGTAGGGCGACAAGGTGAGGTATCCCTTTATCAGAAAGTATGGTATTACCCCTGAAAAGTATAGACAGAGGTTTAGGGAAAGCCGAAAGTTGTCTCAACAGTCCTGGGTGGATTTTGCGATTACTTTTGCAAGGCACTGGTTAGTTGGGTGAAGGGTAGTAATGTAAGTGATTACAAAGGACTGTGCAGTTTGATTGCCAGAGAACACATGTTCAGCAATTGTTTTAAAGGGCTCCACCATCACCTAGAGGATAGTAACCTTACTGACCCCAGGGAGCTTGTTAGGAGGTGGACCACTGGCTCAGTACCTGGATCCACAATAAGTTATCCGGGTGAGATATCACCAAAAGGGTGGGCAGGGTCTCCAACAGAAGTACTTGGGGGAGACAAAAAAAAACAGGGAGTTCTCTAAAGGCCCCCAAATCAGCTCTCATGGAAAGGATTCCCATTCCCAACTTGATTAAAAGAATAGTGGGTTCTCTGAAAAAAAGTTTGGGAGGTTCAATCCCAAGTGTCATGAGCACTGTTTCCACTAAGCTGAGCGTGCGGGAGGGCGCGCACGATGGTCAGCCGGAGCGCACAGTGTCCTGGATTTAGCGTGCACTGACATCCCTACGAGACTGTTCGCGCCACCGCTTTTTAAAATGCGAGCGGCGCGAAATCCAGGCGGGAGGCAGAGACATGGTGTTGCAGGCGCGCAAAGCCCTTTGTGCTCAAAATGCTTCAACTTCAGCCCCTCCTCACCCCCACCGTCGTGTGTGGGCCCCCAGGCTGAGACAGCTTCCCGCGCAACCAACAGCCACACCCGAGTACTTCACAGGTCTTTAAAAGGCATTTTGCACGTTATTGAGCTTTGTTGTTTTTTTCACCCCATCTTAGCACCTGCATCTCCACACTTCCTACTGGCACAAAGGGAGAAAGCACGAACATGCAAGAGGCAGATAAAATTGCAAGGAGTATCTGGCATTGAATTAAAGAGGCCGACGTTAAATTGCACTGGCAGAGGACTTTAGAGCCAGAGCTTCGGGCTCCGGCATTCTTCCATTTACAAATTAAGCATTGACTTTCTATACTTCCTCAACAGGAAGTGATATTCAAGACAAACAGGTTTGTCATTCCTTGGGTCCTTCTGCTCAATTATTATTCTGACATCATTGTACGGTATTATGTCACAAAATCAGTTTTAAATGTTGTCCTGACATCTTACGGTATGTCACAAAATCAGTTTTAAATATTGTCCTGACACTACTACCATACCTTGAACTATGTATAGACTTACTCTCCTAACTCCACTTCTACATAACTTGAAGATATATAAGGGGATATAATGCTAATTATTTTTTAAATTGTTCATAATCCACCCAGGCTAGTTGAAAAAGCATTAGCAGAACACCCCCCTCTAGTGATAGGCTCCAGGAGCCATGAGGACCTCAGGCGGAAGTAGGCCGGGCGACCCTTCAGTGGCTTGTCACCTCTTCATTTCAGAGAGTGCTCTTTCGAGACTCGGTGCATCACGTCTGCCCTGTGACTGTAATCAGTCTTCAAAAGTGTTACATAACACTTAAACGTCACTTTACAAGATAATGACTTTGGCTTGGTCAGTTAGTTGTTCAGCCCTCATAAGGAATCCTTTCTCTGTGAATACGTACACTTCATGTACGTCGGTGGGCAGGAATCTCTGCCAACAACACAATGGCCTCATAACAGTCATGCGGTTTCATTCACGAAAATGTCCTACTCGCGTCCTCGTTACAAAAATATGACCTAACTAAAATGCCTTTCTTCGTCATCGTGCCAGCAGGGCGGAGAGCAAAACATCATTGAAGGGCAAATTAACTGACAGCACTTGGTGACAAATCTGCATTTGTATCAAAGGAAAGACTGTCTCTCGTCATAGGCGGAAATCGTTAAGGCATATTTTAAAACAGATCAAACGCAGCTTTTTTTTTTTGTGGTTTGCGAGGTTTGTCCCGCAGGCAACTTAATGACTGGGTTGAACAGACGCTACAAACAAACTTGAAAATGGCACTTATACACAAATATGGACGGGGGTTGTGGTGGGGGGGCGTTCAATGAACATAAAAAAAACACTTACCTTTACCAGCCAGCCGGCTGCCTCCTCCCTTGCCTGCTCTGCCTTCTTCCTTTCTGCAGTCCGGTGGGAGCAGGAAGCACCCGGCACACAGGGTCTCCCCTGAGCCAATAACAACACTACAATAAAGCGTTGTGATCACTGTTCCCACTAAGCTGCGCGCACGATGGTCACCCGGAGAGCGCAGTGTCCTGGATTTAGCATGCACACTGAGGCATCCCTACAAGACTGTTTGCGCCGCCGCTTTTAAAACGCGAGCAGCGCGAAATCCAGGCGGGAGGCAGAGGAAGAGACATGGTGTTGCAGGTGTGCAAAGCCCATTGTGCTCAAAGGGCTTCAGCTTCAGCCCCCCCCATCTTGTGTGGACCCCCGTGCTGAGACAGCTTCCCGGGCACACAACAGCCACACCCGAGTACTTCACGGGTCTTTAAAAGACCATTTGCAGGTTAATGAGCTTTGTCGTTTTTTCACCCCTTCTTAGAGCCCCTGCATCTCCACACTTCCTACTGCTGGAAGAATTAGCCCCCCAACCTACCCCCCCTGTGAAATTTGACTCTAGTTGTGCCTCTGGTGCTTTGTAAGGGGAGTGGGGAGAGACAAAGACAGAGATTTTTGTTATATCGTGGAATTCCGTGGGGTGGAAAGGCGGGGCGAGGGAGGGGCAGGGTGGGGGGTTCTATAAACCGGAATATGGATAATTGCAGGTAAGTAAAGAATAAAATAAATAAAACGAATTTCGTTGCGCGCCCTGCATCGCAAACTGTGATGCAGCGTGCGCTACAAAATTTGTTTTATTTATTTTATTGTTTACTTACCTGCAATTATCCATATTCCGGTTTTTAGAACCCCCCACCCTGCCCCTCACCCGCCCCGCCTTTCCGCCCCACGGAACTCCCTCCACGGGCCGCGGCTGCCCCTGACTATGCATAGTCATATCATCTCGTAATACAACAGAACACAGCAACAAACACTTTGTTTAAATCTCTTTCCAATCTTTTTTAATCTCCGGGTGTTAGAGTTGGAAGGCTCTGGGCGGGTTTAGGAAACCGACCCACCCTCCTCTTGTAAATGACACTGGTTAACGGACTTCTGACCTCAACTACACCTGTTTTGTCTCCTTGGGGTGCACATACCAGCATTCCCAGCCTTTCAGACACATCACATGATAATGTTTTAATCCAGCCTGACCTTTAATTGTGTGGCACACGTTCAGGTGCACTGCTGTAAAAGGGGCTCCAAACTCGCCATAGTATGAGCTGTTTGCTTTTCTTTCCGTGCTTCTGCAGCCTTGTTTTCTGTCTGGATTGTCCTCTGCTTGGCCTTTAACTTCTCAGGCACGGCTCATAAAGGGTACAGCTAACGCACACAGACTGTCTATGGAACATGCACCACGGGGTGCATTACCAGCACTTTACTTTCTCCAGTGCTCGTCTGAGTGCGGTGTGTGTTGGCGGGGAATTTCTTTTTGTATCCTTACCTAAGTGATCAGAAATGAAACACATAAAATGTTTCCAACTCTGTTTAGTTTAAAATATAGCGTGCCATGTTTTTAGTCATCGAGGGAGGGTAAGCCCGGAATTTGGAGGTGACACAACACTTTAAAGTCTTGGCTGCCATACAAAGAAGAGGTAAGATTTTTTTAAAGTTTGACGTAACTCCTAAACTTATGTTCAGCTGAGTGCTAAAGTATTACATTGTTGCATTGTTGTTATCCACCAGAAACACAGTCAGCATAACTCTGGCCTTCGGACCATTTAGCTGCCTTTCTTTCTAATGTGTACACCGATTTGGTTTAACCCCTTGTGCTTAATAGGACTTTGCCATTGTTAATGAAACATAGAATTGTGGTAAGCATTGGTGTTTTCAAAGTGGAACAAGAACAAAATCAACGTGATTTTTCATATTGCAATATTTTTTTCACTGTGCATCTAGAGTTCTGTGAAATGCTCATTTGAATGCCTGTGGGAGAGTTTGGACATCTCAACCCACCACTGTATGGATGGCTGGGTATCACAGATTCCATGTAGGTGCATTGAACTTGAATAGACACTGGTCACCCTGCCACAGCTTACACTAGGCCAGTGGTAAGGAGCACAAAAGAAGTGTCTGTATGCGAAACAGTTGTCTTCTGTGCTTAAGGCAATACAGAAGCAGGGATAAAGGTCATTTCTTGTGTTGGTTTGCAATCAATGATTTGTGACCACAGTGGTTTTCACAAATCATTGATACCGGTCAGTGCAGATCACAAGGAAGGGGTGATGATGTGAACGTTGCCAATCAAATCAGTTTGTGACTTGTACTGCCTTGTCAGTGTTGTGAATTTTGTTTTGCACATGCCTTTTCAGTGTTGTGAATTTTGTTTTGCACAAGCAAAGTCAGAGATTTGAACATCGTAGGCATTAAAAGTACGCAAACACTCTGTAAGATTCCATGAATCAATGAAAATTATTTCATTTTCTGAAAAAATATTTCGGTCAATTTATTAAACATTTTTGTTGCAAATGATACTCTTGCAAATGGGAAAAGTGGAAAAAAATAGTTTTTAAAATCTTGGAGACTGTGGGTGTGGTTCAGCAACAGAGCAGAGCTACACGGCGGTTCTCAGCAGCCCTCAGAGGTCTTTCAGCAGGCTAAGCTCTCCCTCTGATCTTCTGGGCCTCTTTCTTATGCCCAGTTCCCACTCATATCAACCCCGGAGAGCATCATTAAGTGGAGAGAACAGAGGCATACACTGAGGTTTTTACAGGGGCTGTGAAGCCATGAAGTTCTCCTCCTAAGCCTCCCTCCCTTGCCTGCTGTTGCTTGGTTTATCTTGGGAGAGTGGCTGCAGTGGGTGAAGACACAGAGGTACGGAGGTCTACACCTGTGGGAAGCTGGGGAGTGCTCAGGGTTGGAGCACGGTGCTCAACCCTGAATCGCTTGAGGCTGAATTACTGAAGCGTTCTGCCATGAAATGCCCTGAGATGCTTGTGGCCCAGTGCACAGTCTTGAACCAAATTGAAATTGAAGTTCAGAACTCAAGAATCCTGAAAAGGGGCTGCGGTAGTGTGGATGCTAGTGTAGCCATATTGAGTTGAGCGCGACCTCGTTGAGACGGCCCCACAAGGTTAGTGAGCTCAGTGCTAACTCCCCCATGACACACCAAACATACCAAAAACATTTAAGCCTCCTGTTATTGTTAAGATTGCAATACAGGCTTGACTAATCAAGGGAACCAAGGCATCTACAGGAAAAATGAAATCCGTTAAGATCGGACAACAGGCTGCGCAGAAATGATTGAATCAAAAAAAGATCGCATGGAAACCTCAGACAGACATTGTACCAGATAACACGACTAAAGCAAGTGAAGGCCATAGCATTCCATTGAGGTCGCCAATACAGACATCTGGGAAAATGAACCATTGCTGTAACTTTTTGTTTTTAAAAGACTCAGCAGCAGTTATTTATTCAACGACAGAAAATATTGCAGAACTGCCAATCCACTCATTCCTCAAAAGTCAGATTCACTATTTAATCCAGATCAACGGTCCAGCATAAGCCAATCTATGAATTTAAAAGTAACAGCACCTGGAAACAGTGAAATGTCAGTGGATAAAGTTATCATGATACAGGCCCAGGTTCACGTACCAAGCTATTCTTATTCAATGCCAAGACCTCACCCAAACAAGCGCTATCCGCATACAAACAACTCCATCATTGACTCTGTAGAGGAAGCGGGGAACTCCTGGCTGCGCTCAATTTTACTAGCAAACCATATAGATCTAGTACAGGCAATGGAAAGTTAAGACCATCAATCTGGTTGATGATCCAGTAGGAAATGAGCAATCTGCTACTTAAATCTCAGATTCATCTGAGCAATTAACCCAAGAATAGCTAATTAATGAACATAAGTCTGCATTTAGCGACCGAGTAACATTAACTCTGCCACAGCCAGAAGAAATCAATGGAAATACATTTAATGGCCCTTCGTTGAACACAATTAGGAAAATAAAGACCCCACATACTGTTGTCTTTACTAATAAGAATGTATTTCTACCTAAACCAACCCTTTTTACCATCATTAGTATAGTGAAAGATAAGAAAAAAACGTAACTCTTTCACCCATACCATGCAGTTTGCAAGCAGCTCTTTAACACTTCGTAGGTTGCTATCCTATATCATAATTGTAACTTATGAACTGCAAGTAACAAAAGGTTCTCTACAACAAAAGCCGTAACCTATCGAGCTATCCACATAAAATACAGTTCTGTTATGTGTATGGTACACATTTTTGTAACAGGCATATTAACCCTCTGTACTACTTTATGATGAGTCAAAACTGCAACCAGACAAACATCTCTCCAGCAGAAATCTTAATCATGGGAAACCTTCTTTACCTTGCAGTCTCAACAATGACCAGCCTTTGCAAAGCATTCACTACCCCGACTGCGACTTTACCACAAGTTACTTTAACCCAGAAGTTGTTACGCTGACTTGCTGTAGGGGACTCGTTTTTGGACTGGTGACAAACTATCTCTGACGGGATATCCAGACATTACTCCGTAACTTGTACGTCTAATTGTAAATATGTTATGTAATTGTGTATATATGTGATCTTGTATAGGCTCCCAACATTCCCCACCCTATGAACAGATATTGAGCTGAGGATCTTCAGTAAAATCGTATTATGATACCACCATTGGAGTCCTGTGCTTTTCTAAACCCAAAGTGTACTCTCCTGTGTAACCAATTCATGTCATTGCGTGTATATCTAAATTGAAAACCTGCCTTAAGACACTTCATGTGGCGCTACATGTGTGGAAATGCACTCTTTTCACTTTTTTAAGCAAAGGTTTGGAGTGATATTTGGCGCTGCACCCACATACGCAGTCTGGTTCCCGGCGCACATAGCCTTAGTTGCAGCACACAGAGACCTTATACTGCCGCACACAGAAGAAAACAATTAGAGGGAACATTGGTCATGAGTGCTACACTTATGGGCAAATGAAAGTAGACGCCAAATGCCCCAGTAGGGCACAGTTCCCCACTGGTGGGTTGACAACTGGTTTGGTTATTGTAGGCCTTGGCAAGGAGTTTTCCTAGTTAACATGGAGGAGGGGTAAAGGAGAGGTTACACTTGTATCCCTAGGTGACAAGGAGATGGTGTCAAAAGCCCACAGGCCTTCTAACACTTCCAAGTACAGGCAGTGAGTCACCATCAAATGGTCAGCGGGTAGAGGTTCTAGGGGACACTGGAGCCAATATGACTACTATAAGATGTTATCTGGTGTCCTCCGAGCAGATGTTGAGAAGGTACTTTTTTCAGCAGGACTAACCTGGTTCCTATAGCTGGCCCATGCTCCATTCGTGGTCAGCCTGAACTTGTGCCCTTCCCCCAGGCTAGCATGACCAGATGGCCGCGAGGGGCGATTTGTGTTTTTAGGCGCTATGTATAAATAAAAGTTTAAAATTGAATATCTCTGGTTCTATGGATTCGATTTTTGTTCTGGTATGCTTTTATTTATCAAAATTAAATTTACTCTACATTTTAAAATTGGCTTGCCTCTAAGTTAAGCCTAACTGCTTTGTGCCAAGTTACCAGATGGTTAAGCACAGGTTATTTTAGTGACTTTTATTGTTCGCCCTTACAAGGATTGTGGTTGCTGTTTGGGTAGGGTTTTCACCTTACCCCTCCCCCAAACCAATAACCTCATTTCTTACAACTGCTTCGTTTACATTTGCACTAATGATCACGTTTGTTCATGTTTTTCATAATGAACTAGTGTCATACTTGCAGCTCATCTGGTGTGGTTCCTTGCACTGCGCCCCAGCCTTATTTTGTTGGATCTGCAATGATTTACCCTGTAAGTTATGCAGAATCAAGGACCTATCTACCATTGGTGAAGCAGCTGCAATGGTACCAAAGTCCATTGAATGCTGATAATTACTGTATTTTATTACCCAAACAGCAGTCAATGGGACCATTTTCCTTGCTTGCAGTAGGCCCCTTGGCATACTTGCTACACTACTTGTCAGAAGACATGCTTACCACTCAGCAGAGCAGCAGTGCCCATTACAGGAATGTTAGACAGATGTGGGGGAGAGACTCCCCGGTTCAAAATGTACACATTTTCCATTTATTTTAAGCAATTTGCTTCAGTTGAGACGATTCATCAACACTTTATCCCTACTACCCATTTATCTTAAAATGAAGACAAATATCACTCAAAATGAGCAATAAGTGTGCAATTGGGTCATGTCTATGATCTCGGTATAAAATGCAAACTTTTATTGCCATCAGCGTGTAGTTGTTTGTCTATATGTGACATGCAAGAAGCAGCTTTAAGGTGCACTTTCACTGTGATACTGTAAATATAGAAACCGCAATCACCTAATTTGTTTGTGAGAGTCCCACCATTGAAGTGCGTCCTCCACATTGCCAGAGCCACTGAGAAACATGTACAAGTCACATCCTTGGACTGTGCACCATAAACATCCCATTCTCTTTTAACAGGTTTTACCTGATCAGTGGAGGCGTTCCTTTTATTATCTGCGGGGTTACAGCAGCAACTAATATGAAAAACTATGGAAGTTACGAAAGTGCACTATAGTAAGTATGATATTTTTACTACATAAATTCAGCATGTTTATTTTTTTTAAAACTGTTGACCTTTAATGCGAAAAAAAAGTTTTAATATCACTTCTGGAATTATGTGGAACATTTTGTGTTCACTTACAAGAGCTCCTCAAATGCGGATTGACAACCACTATTTATGGCTGTTTCAAGCATTGTTTCTTATTTTTCATGGATTTATACATAGTAATTACCGCTTACATTGCTGGGAAATGTGTTTGATGTACAAAACAGGAACATTTTGTATTTTCTATAAATGGCGGCTTTTACAAATGAAAAAATAACGGAGGCACATCAAATAAACAAAACAAGAAAATGGAGAAAAAAAAAAGATGTTGGAATGCAGTTTCCGCAGTGTAGGATGCCCGTGTTTGGTTCCGCAGAGTAATTCATCTTAATACATTACGGGAACATAACTCCATTTGTGGCACACATATAAATATCATTTCTCCAGCATATATCAAAGAATAAATCTACATTGAATACATGGGGTCAATTTTGACGTCTCATTATTAAAAGACAAACCATACAATAAATGATCGTCACTGTTATGTTTTATTTTCCGAGAAAGACATTCTTTTCAAGATGATTTCTGGGTTTTGAGGATAGCAGAATACCAAGTAAATCCCAATTACAGAATGCTGCTTGAGACTTCATGTACATACAAGCAAGAAGGACATGCTTATTTGACTGCATTTCAAAGAAGGTTTTTTTGTGAGTTAATGACCTTGCCTACTGAGTGCTAATGTTATAATGTACACGAGTGGCGACGCTGTTCCTTGTTTAATGCACATTTTCTCCATCTTTCCTGGGGTCTAGGTCGTTCATGGTAAAAGAAAAACAAGCATTGGCATAGCCAATAGGTCTCGCCTTTGGGACCTTATAAGTGCTTAGCCATGCAACAGTTGATGTAGCTGCACCAAGGATATTGTGCTACATAACTAAACACTCATAAGGTCCCAAAAGCGAGACCTATTGGCTATGCCAATGCTTTATGCATGCCATGATGCATTTCACGATAAAATAGTGCCAAATGCCAGGTTTTCATTTTGCATGATAAGGCATAATTTTTCTGAACTCTTGTGTAATTGCACAAATTAGGAAATTGGGCACACCCCTAGACAAATTGACGAAACTGACAAATACTGCAATAGAAAAATGATCAAATGGCGATTCTGTATTATGCTTAGTACCATGTTCACCAACAGGTCTCATTCTTGCTATCCTGGCCTAAGCATGTAGCAAATGGGATAAACCTAGCACCCCTTATTCAGATCTGCACCTTATTCACCAGACCATAGGCAATAGGTCTCGCATTTGGGACCTTATAAGTATTTAGTTATGTAGCACAATTTCCTTGGTGCAACAACATCAAGTGTTGCATGGCTAAACACTTATAAGGTCCCAAAGGCGAGACCTATTGGCTATGCCTATGCTTGTCCTCATTATCGCGTATGAAAGCACTTCCAGTTGTACAAAACAAACACTTTAATAAGTACTTCTCTGAGTGCTATAATGTGCCTATTCGTGTCAAAGCATCTTTATTAAAGAATTTTAAAGAGACGTTATTATATTTCATTAAATAGCACGGAATCCTATCCTTGGCTGGGTGTGGCTGTCCACCAGCGGCAAGTAAAATAACATTATATGTTGTACGCCCATGATTGTGTGCTGCATGGCGAAATACTCATAAGGTCCCAAAGGAGAGACCTATTGGCTATGCCAATGCTTTTTTTTGATAAGAAGGCTGCACATACCCATGTATTTGATGCGGTTGTAAAGTAGTGGTTGCTCTCTGTGCTATATTGGGGGGGCTACTGTGTCGAGCCTGGGGCTGCTACTGGCGCCAAATTGTGTGCTATTTCAACACAGTGGTTTGTCCTTGCATTATACTGGAGACTGATTCAAGGCACTGGCTGCTCCTGGCGCTGCGCTGGGAACTGTTTTAAGGTAGTAGTTACTCTTGGCTCTACACAGAGCACTCTATCGAGCCAGTAGCTGCGATTTGCGCCGTGTTGGGTGCTGTATAATTCAGTGGCAGCTGTTGGCGCCGCTTCTAATGGAGATGCCGTGATCTGTTTTTGATGAAGATGATCTGGCCTGTGGAGGAAAAGAAAAGGTCGGCCTCCGCTCCAATTTTGATCCAGCAGAAAGACCAGATCATGTGCCACGAGCTCTGCGCCTAAATTTTAATTGGTTGTGACTTCCTCTTGTATAGTAAAGGCACTCTTCGGCGGAGCAGCGCTCTACTGCTGTGCACTTTTTAAATAATGCATTTATAGTTTTGTTTACACGTTTTTAAATGGTTACGTTTCTAGATTTTCATATTACTATTCTTTCCCGTGCATGAGAATGTACACAGATTTTTAATGTTTAAGGAACATGCCGGTGTAACTGGGAATGGGTATGAAAATAATAGATGTGGTATGTCAGACAGCTAGGCCAAAGGATAGCTCAGTGAGCTGAGTGCTCGCCTCTGCCAAATGTTAGGTTCTTGACATCATCCTCAGCCTTCCACCCTTCTGTGGTTGTAACCACTATAAAATAACTAATGTTTGTCATTTAAATTACAGTGCCTAGAATAGGATGAAGTACAGTTTCTAGTGCTATAGTCGCAACTTGTAGGGAATTTGGGTATAGTGCCTAACTTTGTATGGTGTACTGTGGGGAAAACACCTCCTAAATATATGCAACAAAAACATCATAACCAGAGTATCCTTGTGACACGTAACTTCAATTATAGGTACCATACCAACACATACCTACAAGGTCCATGGGTTTGGAGATAAGAATAGTAAATCTTTACTTCGCTTCACCATATCTGGCACTTCATATTGCACCTACGATATTTTTGTAGTTCACATCCTGACACACAATGTTAGTGTTTTAAGGAAATGTGGTTGTTCATGTAGGAGACACACTGCACAGATACCGACCTAATGTGTTTACAGCCAACTCGTGATGGTCTCCTGAAAATCTTGAATACATGATCTGGCCCTGTTGCGGATCATTTCCTACAAATGAAACATTAGCGCACAGATTGTGTTAATTTTGTACCTGAATTAAACCAATAGGAAGCTTTACAATCTGGTTGACAGTAGCACGATATTTTTCAATAAGAAATACAATAACATCCTATGTCCCTAGACCGCAGTAGCCACCCACCTGTAAAATGTTTATTTGAGAGAAAATGGCTAAAGTGCTCGCCAGCCCTGGAGCTTTGGTTATGCAGTGCAGTGGGCTGATCCGGTCTTCCGAAACTGGTGCAGTATTCGCGACCCGCAAGGTTCGGTGGGTTTCACGACCTCACCCGTCCTGCGGCAGAGCACAGTAGGGGGCTGCCAGCATGCATTAAGTGACACCAGTAACACTTCAGGCCCCAACCCCCGAAGCAACTAAGCACAAATGGAACAAGCATTGGCAGGGTGCGTGCAGGGGCGCAGTGTGGCTGGTGAGGAGGCTTCGTTTGAGGGAGAAGAAAAAAGAAAAGTTAAAGAAAATGGTGGATGAAATGTCGCGGCACCCGCGCTTTACCTTAAACATGGTTAAATGTAAAGCGCCGGTGCCGCGATTGCACAAAAGTAATGAAATAGGAAAAAAATCAATTTCTTTACTTTTACTACAATTGCGGCACACGCGCTTTACTTTTAACATAGTTAAAGTAAAGCGCGGGTGCCGCGATTGTAGCAAATGTAAAGAAATAGATGTTTTTTTCTATTTCTTTACTATTGCAGCAATCGCGGCACCGGTGCTTTACATTTAACCATGTTAAAGTAAAGCGCGGGTGCCGCGATTGAGCACGGCTCTGCAAAAGTAAACAAAGCTGGCAGCTGGGGCCGCGCCCACTGCCTGCTACAGCATAGTGAGGCATGAGACTAACGAGGAAGTAGGAGAAGGGAGGGGGTAAGGGAGGGGGTAGGGGAGGGGATGAGCACGGTTCAGCAAATGTAAACAAACCTGGCGGCCGAACGCGAGAAAGCCAGATAGGCATGCGATCGCGAGTTGGCCGTGATCGCGATCAAAGCGGCCGTGCGGTCGCAAAAGTGAAAGTAAGTGCGGCGCGCGCGCCCGCGCACATGCACTGTACCTCTAGGCTGGCCTGGTAGCACTTTTTGGAGCCCACATACAAAATGTCTCTTCGAGCCAGCGCAAGCGCTGGGGCTCAGCGAGACCTAACAAGGGCACTCCCACAGCTGGTTATTGCTATGTGGCGAGCAGCTGTATAACTCTAGATAATTGTTGTCAATGTTAGAAGATCAGTACTGACATTACGCTATTTATGCTGCATTGGGAAAATGTTATGAAACATTTTCAGCTATAAATTACAATATTATTCTATTTTGTGGTTCTTTTCTGTAAGGTTTTCTTCTATTTCATCTCCTCAAGGACAGCATCTCCAAAAGCCTTCAATCCGAACCATTATATACAAAAGCCAAACATTATTTCATACTGAGAGTTCTCGAACTGGCCAAAAAACATAGATTCTGATGGTAGGGAAAACAAACCACCTGTGTAGTGAAGCAATGATTTTTGTAATGCCACTGCTGATGGAACCCCCATGTTTTAATGCATTGAAGGAGGGCACTTTAAATTTACAACCCAGTTGTCATGCTTAGACGTTTTGACAGTCACACGACAAGCGGTCATGTCTCTTTGAGATATATTTATATAAGTGCAGCAAAATAATAGTTAGGTTATAGTTTCTATAGGAAGAGTTTTCTCTAATAACTTTGGCGCTGTTTGACAAATCTTCAGAAACTTTCCCCCCCAAAAAAGAGTTTATTCTCCTCAACTCCTTCCTGGAAATTTCAGGGCTGATCCTTCAAGGGGTAGCTGGGAAAAAGGGGTGGTCTCAAAACGTGTTTTCCCATGGCAAATACCCTTGAACTTTTGAGAAGAGATACAACCCCCTCCACCCCAATTAAAAAAAACAGCTTAACAGAATTAGACTGTGAGAAAGTGGATTATTATTTGAAGTGGACGGTGGTCCTCTTCAAGTAATAATTCATCTGTTCTTTACTAGGTCCAGGTAGGTCTCAATAATTAAAACCTGAGCTAAACCCTTCACAGTTGTAGCACAAAGCAGACAGGCTAAACTTAGGAGAGATGTATGAATCATTTATCGGTACAAAAACAGTTACCAAATTGAAAACACTACAAAATAAACATCCCACTCCAATTTATAAAAAGAGAGAACATTTTAATGAACTAAACTCCATAATCTGATGTAGGGAACAGGAGATATGATTTTTCATAGTTTTAAATACTTCTAGCACCAAAAAGCACAAAGCGCCAACCGTGGGTATCCGGTCACGCTAGACCATGTTAAAGTAAAAAGTTAAGGCTAACCGCGAAGGAGCACAGTTCAGATACAGGGACAAGGTTAGACCAATGGAAGGTCTGCCATCGGATTTAGTAGTTTTTCTTGAGAAAAGTCCTCGCCAAAGAGGTTGTTGGCAGGTATGGCTGCAGACTGGATCCAGAGAGGGGCTCGTCAACATCGGCTGGCTAAAGGATGGATCCTTGGTGGGAGTCTCTGTCCCAGCAGGAAGTTCAAGGCTTCCATCGTTGAAGGGGGGAAATCTCCAAGCGAGCAAAGTCCAAAGTTGGGGCTCAGAAAGGCATCATAGTTGTCGGAGTGCTGTTCAGTGTTGATCTCAGTGAAGTCCCCTCCATTCGGACCTAGTAACTTTTCAGCAAATCAAGATCTATTCTGTGGGACAAACCAGCAAGCTGAGTCTGACTGGCAGTTTGACGTTGGAGGTTGCAGCTCAGTGGTGTCCTGCTGCGGCCCTTACTTCTTTGGGAAACAAGTTCAGAAACAAGTTTCTATGAGTCCAGTCTTGCAATTTTGAAGTGAGAGAGAGTACACTTTAGCACCAGCCAAGGGTCCAGAACCTTTTGGGCCTTACATGGTTGTTAGGACTCAATCTCTCAGAAGCTACCAGCAGGGCCCAGGGATAATTCAGTTGGAACTGGTCAGATGGGCTCAGCAGTGTCTTGAGCCTCTTGCAGCTTTTGTGTTCCTGGACCTTAACAGGAGGCTAGCCAACTAGCCCTTGGAGTCCACTCTTCTGTCCTAGATACAAGTGAGAGCAGGTCCAACCCTTTGGGTTTCTCTACACAGGTTAAATAGCAGGTGAAGTATTTCTTCTGTCTTCCACAGTTCCAGATGTGTTCTGAATGGGGTACTGTGGTTGCCACCTTTATGCCCGGTGCCAGAATGTGGATGGGGGAAACTAATGGCCACTCCCTAACCAATAAGGTAAAAGTTCCCAGGGTTGACCCTACTCACCTTTTCAGCACTTCATGCATGTTTTACTGTAATATATCCTACATTACCCCTCTCCACCTAAAACCAATATGGCAGAACCTTTTTTCACTGTGCAGAGCTTATCTGTGCCCACACAGAGATGTGGCTATTATGATCAGCAAACCCTCCACTGTGATCACTCAAAACTGATTCTGGGGGCAGCTCCTCTCCCACTGGTATTGGTGCCTGGTTGACTAGCAAGACAATGAAGGGGCAGGCCTAAGTTTTCGTTACATCTGGTTGTCACAGAGGAGGTACCTTTTGAAGTGTAATTAAGTTGCTTGGCACAGCCCATATGGCCATCCTTATGGGGGGAAAGCATTTCCTCACTCCCAAGCCTTTTGTCCACTGTCTCGGAGTAATACACAGTCTACCCTAGGAGAGCCATTAACAGTCATGTGGCACAGAAGACTAGAAGAAAGGCACATTTTGGCTTAGCGGGAGCAATGCCAATTTTCTAAAGTTACATAAAAACCCTGATCTAGCTGTATTATTTTGATCAAAAAATGATTTCAAATCAAGGTCCAGTAAATTAATTGGTTAAGCCCTTGTGTTTATTCACAATTCTTTTCAAATACATTTTTACATGTGAAACAACATACATGTCATGGAGGGGCTAATTTTACCTTTTTGTGTACATAAGCATTTGACATAGAACTCTTCAGAATTAATCGGTGCTGAACGTACATACACATAACGTAATAAACTGTGAATTGCACAAAAATAAATTTAAACTCAAAATTGACGATCTCTATTCACATTATTAAACAAAACCTGAGAAAGTACTCATAGTGCCAGTCCACTATTCTCAACTAGAAACAGAGGTAACCAATCACTGTTATTCTTTGCACTGTGAACCACCTCTTGTTAATAATGTCTCTTAGAGGTTGCAAAATAATGGTATTTTAGTGTTGTAGATGTGTGTGCCCGGCATGGGAATGCATGCTCAGAGGCCAGGTTATGCAGGCAGTTGGCTTTATGTAAGGCAATAAAATACTGCTTTATGTTCACAAAACCCCTAGAAATGCACTGAAAGTACACAAAGATTAATTTGATTGGATTTGATTTAAATTTGTATGGCTTGATGTATCTTGGTGCTGATGTCTGCAATTCCATTAATCGCAAAAAACCAGAGTCAATAAAGAAATTATTAGACCAGCAAGGCAAAATGCCACTTTTTATCTGCTTTTTAAAGCTCATAAGTGTTGGTTGTGACCATAAATGTAGTGGCATTTGGTTCCAAGAATGGCTGTAGCATGCACAAAGCTTTTGCCTTTCCAAGTGGCTTTATAGATCTTAGGGACTACAATGGTCTTAGCATAGGTAGATCGCAGAAATCTACTATGGGTATACCATGACATTTTTCCCCTTAGATATCAGGGCCCATTCCGTGCAGGGCTTTGTGTACCAGTTAAAGCGCTTCAAAGGAGACTCTGCTTTTGATTGACAGCCAATGTAGCTCCTTGAGCCCTTCCGGAACCAGCTCATTTTTCTTCAGGTTTTTCAAGAGACGAGTTGCATTGTTTTGCTGTCTCTGAATCTTTATTATCATCCCTTGTTTCATTCGCAGATAGATGGTGTTGCAGTAGTTTAATCGTGAGAGCACAAGAGAGACAACCACTGTTCTTTGTAAGTCAGTAGGGATGAAAAGTAGTACGTTTTAAAATATTTGTACAAGATAGAAGCATGACAAAATCAGGAGATTAGTCTGCTCTTTAAAGGTAAGTTTGGAATCGAAAATCACTCCTAGATTTCTTACTTTGGAGACAGGGGTGGGTAACGGGCCCAGTGTGGTAGGCCACCAAAAAGGATTCCAAAATGGAATATCTGAACCAAGGAGGAGCACCTCCGTCTTATCAGAGATCAATTTCAAGCAATGACTATCCCGGCAACTGACAATGTTTGACATACAGTTTCTGAATCTCATAGCTACCTCATCTAAATTTGTGTGAATGGAGACAAGAAGTTGTGTGCCATCAGCATAAGATATTGTGTTGAATCAGAAAGATCTATTTAACGCAGCTAATGGGGCAACATGGATGGTAAACAGTGTGGGGATTTGTGATGATCCTTTTGGGACCCCACGCTGCAGAGAAAAGGCGTTGGAAGTAAAGTCTCCAAAAGAGACAGATTGAGTTCTGTTGCTGAGAAAGAAAGCCAGGAGGTTAAGAGCATTGTTCTTAATTCCCATCTCAATGACCCGAACTCGATGTCTTGCGGTGTTGAAGGCTGTGGATGAGTCTAAAAGGATCACCATTGCCTTTCCCCTGCTGTCCATTGCTCCGCAAATTTCCTTAGTTACCAACACCAGAGTGGATTCTGTTCTGTGTGACTTCCTGAAATCGAATTGTGATCCATCCAGGATCTCATTCTGGTCCAGTAAGTTAGAAAGAGCCACATGTTGGTGTCTCTCAAGAATGTTTGCTGGAACTGTAAGTATGGAAATGGGGTGATAGATTTTCTCTTCACTGGGGTCTAGTGTGGGTTTTTGTAGTAAAGGAAGGATCAAAATGTCGTTCCCAATCCGAAGGAAAAACACAAGAGTCCAAGATATTATTCAGTAAGATTGTAAGTGCGGGGCCTAAGATATTGGCCAGGCTATTATTTTAGATTTATATTCAGAAAAAAGCTTTTTATATTTTGCTTTCTCCTCCACTAGATAATTAGTCCTCCATATTTTTCTTGTCTCCTACATAGTCTTTTAAGCTCCTTAAGCCTAGGGGAGTCTCATCCTGCTGTGGGAAGAGATCTGTGACTTTTAACAAGTTTGAGGGGTGCCAGCCTATTTGATCCTTCCTCAATCCGAACAGAAAACCTGTCTTCTAATTGACCTCCCCTATCATTACAACGGAAGAGGATTCCAGGATAGCTGCTAGCTCAAGTATGTCCAATTTGTTCCATTCTCAAAATGTTGTATCTATCCTCCTACTCAACCCCATCCACGTAAAGGAAGGAGCCTGGATTGTGAATTTGATCAGCATGTGATCTGACCATGTGACCGGAAAGATACTTTCAATCGACAGTCCTGTAAAATTAGAGAAGAGTGCATCCAGAGTAAGCCCTGCAATGTGTGTTGGAGCTTTGACTAATAGACTATGGTTTAGATTGTCATTATTGTGGGCCTCATCTAAGTGAAAATTTAAATCACCTAGAATGGTCAATTAGCAAAGTGAATGCAATTATCTAACAGCTCACACATGGCTTCCATAATTGTATTTTAGGGTCTGATGGGTGGTAAATCAGCCTCTGCCTCCGTTAGCGCAAAAAGGTTTCCATTTAATGTCTAAATAATGTTTGTAAATAAGTGCGAGGCCACCACCCCAATTACTAACCCTATCTAGTCTGGAAACTGATTAGCCTGATGGTGAAGAGTGTCACTATGTCCGGGTCTGATGGCAATATAGTTAGGTGAAGATGTCAGTTGAAACATGTTGTCTTAAACATACAAAGGCACTGGAATTCACCAGTTATAGTAATCTCTATTAACTATAACTCATCCGTAAATGAACCATAATTCTCACCCTCACCATGCACAGCTAATTATCCCACATGTTACATCACTCATGACATGTTTTTTAAAATCAAAGCTAAAATCACTACGACATTTGAAATTACATCATTGATGACAATACTGTTCATGGTGGGGCATGAGTTATAGTTACTTTAGGTTGCAGTAGGGAATTCTTTACCACTGGTCATGGTGCTGAAGTGAGGTCCTTAGGTTTGGCGAAGGCAGAGTTAGTCCATGTCCTATGCCTTCCTCTGTGGCAGTCCCTGAAACTGGCTCTGGTGGATCATTGGTTATGAATTTAGAGGATAATTTACAAGTGATTGCATTGGTGCTTGCATGGTGCTGTGCAATTTTGTGCTGCACCTACATGCTTTTATAATCCTATATCATTACAATACGTTGTGATGCTTTTCACCATGTGCAGCTCCTTAGTAAATAATCTCTGTAGCTTCTTGGTCAGGCAGGAAGCCCAAGCGATCATCACTTTCTCATGGGTTAACTCCAGACAATCTTCCTAGTTAAGATACTTATTCTGGGCTGCTCCTCACCATGAATTCGGAGACTAGGCTTCTTCTTCTTGGACGGACATCTCCTGCAGGACAAGGTGCTACCCTCTCAACATACAGGCAGGCTCTCAGGTTTCAGGCAGAGCCACAACTTCTCCCGGACGATTTGTAGATTTCAGGTGATGCCCCTTTGCTTCTGGGAGACTGACTATCTGTGAAACCAGCTCCAGATCACATCAACTCTTTGAGTACTCTGCGAAATACAGCTTTCCTTGGTCCGTAAAGTATCTTGAAACTGTGATAAAGTGGGAATATTTGAGCCCCAATTCATAAATAGTTTTCATAAAGGGGCTGTACATCCTCTGTCTACAATTTGTTAACCAGTTTGGGGTGGTTTCTTTCTGCAGTACAGACAATTCTTTATTTTAGATGATGGCTCTCACAGCAGGTAGTGATGATTTTGGCTCCAAGCAAGAGTACCCATAACATGAGCACAATATGTGTGAAGTCCTGCACCTGTTGTCATCAGCCTGCCTGGATCGGCCACTCAGGGAAAGACAAAATGTCCAGGCCCTGCCTTGAAGCTTCCCTCTGTCTAACAAATACATCTTCTGAGTCACCTCCATCCTCCTAACATCACCCAAATTGCAATGTGAGAAATAACCTATAGGCAATCTCCTGCAAAATAGGACTCTCTAGAGGAAACCATGATTGTTTCCCTTGCACACTTTAGTGTCTGTCTGGGGGGGCTATATCTGCATCTAAATCTTGTGCAATGTACAAATTCTGCCCAATCGCAAAATGGAGCTCACTGGCCATTTTATTCACCCCCTCACAAACATGTAGTCCTGCTAGCAGGCACTGTGCACTCATGATGTACTCATAATACACACAGGGATATCATGGCTGGGTATGGGCATGACATGCAAGCTGAACTTTACATGACGGAGACAGTAGTGATTGTGCTCTTTCTCGGAACTGAGAAAAAGAGCTTGGGCCTTTCCAACCACAACAGTTAAAAAAACGGTGCGCTGCCACCACTGTTCATTGTCCATGTCCCATGGACACAGATAATAGTCTTGTGCCAGTTACCGGGTACCCTTTTGGTGTTCCCTACTTTATTATTTATTTATTTATATTTCAGCATGAAATAAGCCCTTGCATCAATGTTTGGCATTGGTGCACTTCGCTCTAAGAAAAAGTGCAAAAAACAAAGGCATCTAAGAAAAAGTGTGAAAAAACAAAGGCACCGCAAACAACACTCGCTCAGGTTCAGTTGTTACCATGAGTTTGCAGCAATGTTTAGCACGAATGGTGCATTTGCTTATAAGGAGTTAAGACATAAATTCGGCAATTTCACATTAGAAGATCGACTGGAAATTCCCAAAATTACACAATTTATTCCACTATGTATATTAAATTTTAGCCAGGCCAAATTCCAACAGCATGGGACACTGGTATATACAATTACAAAAACACTGGGACATTTGCCAATGGCACTGAAACACGAAGCACAAGAACTGATACTAACACAGAGGAATATAAGGTGACGCGCCAGAAGATACAGGCTGTGACACTCATGCTGAAAGAGACATGCAGACAGTGGCCACGGTCATTGATACTTACAGGAACATAAGGAGAGGGAACACTGACACTAAGAGGGCCTCCTCGGCAGTGAACATGGCTCCTTACACTGGTGCTAGCTGGGGAATATGCCTCTTCACTCCGCGTACCATTATCCCGCATGCTGTCACAACAAGGTCGTAACAACGACCGCGTTGTGACAACGCATACCATTACCCCGCAAGTCGTTACAACGACTTGCGGAGGGGGGGCGCAGGATGTTGGAATTGTAAAATTTACTATTCCAACTCCAGTCTGTGCAGACTGTAGGGAAGGTGTTGGATTTTAAATCCATCACCTTCTATCCCCTCCGCAATTCGTTGTAACGACTTGCGGAGTAATGGTATGCGTTGTCACAACGCGGTCGTTGTTAAGACCGCGTTGTGACAGCATGCGGGGTCACGGATGCGGGGTGAAGGTAGTTTACCGCTAGCTGGGACATGATAATGATGAGGATACAATGACAAATTTACAGCACACTTTCGATAATCTTCTCAAGATGTGGTTTCCGTAAACATGAATCTATTTAAAAAGACCGACTTTCTCAGCCCTATCAGCTTTACTAGAGATGGCTCAAGGCTGAGTTCTTGTGGCAGGGTCCTCCAATAGGACAATCCGGCGATTAAACAAACTCAGCCACCCAAGGAGATAAGGAGTAGATGTGATGAAGCAGCCCTATACTTGAGGGCTGCAAATGTTCTTCAATGTGTGAAAAAGGATTTTGACTTGAGGGTAAGAGGATGAAGGCCAAACATGCACCTGTGCATCAACCAAAGAATATATTTGACAACAGCTGTCTTTTCTAAACTAGTGCTGACTTCCTTTGGTGACTAAGCCATGCTTTTGTCTCTGTAAAATGTTAAGTATAAACATGATGAAATGTACTATTTTCCTTGGAAGGGAGAAGAAATTAAAGTAATTTTTAGTGATCCATTCTGTTTGTTTTTTCATCCAGGGGTGGCCATGCAGAAACATGGCTTCACTATTTACCTTATGTGAGAGGGTGAGTTATTATATTTTAGCAGTTTTCTGTAGGGTAAATTAAAGATAATCAGATCACTTTACTGAAGTTCCTTTTGGTTCATATAGAGCAAATATAATTCAGAAAACTGGTCAAATCACGGCTATGTCAAACAGATACCAAATTAATATGAAGGAGAAAGGAAAGAGAAGTTGACCAACTAAAGTAAATACAAAACAATTGAGTAGTTAGATTTGAGTTAGTGTATTGAATTTCAAGCATAAAGAGATAATTTTGGGCCTGATTAAGAAAGGTAAACTAAAACAGGTCCAGAGGAGGGCATGACTCTGGAACAACAAACTTGTAAGTTGTTTCTTAAAGAATTCAAATGACATTAGTGTTCTAATGACTCAGAATCGTTTACCGTATTTATTCCCTGGGTCTCCAGAAGTCTGTCTTTACACTTTAAAGTGCTTTGGTCAAACAAGAGTTTGTGGGTGAGATAAATTGAGATTGCAGTATTGAGAGCTTTCTATGTGATGCTGGTCAGAATCAGAAATTGAAATTGTATTGCTTCTATTTTGAGCCACTTGATGTGATCAAAAGAGGTGAAATGGGATTGTGCTCCCTCGCCAGTGGCTACTCAGGCTGTGGCATGAATAGAAGCGTGGAAAAGGACTAAGAGGGGTTGGAGATTACTAAACGCAAGGAGATGCCAGGAATTGTGTTATTTGCTTGACGTCTTGGTCAAGAATTAGGAGTTTATTACCTTGAATGAGTGCCAGATGTTATTGTGCCCCTTTAGCTAATGCATCAATATGAGATTTGAGATTCAGGCTCTTGTCGAGTAAGAACCCAAGAAATGCCACGCATTTTACAATCTCCAGCTTGCTGTTTAGCACAGTAAGGGGGTTCAGGCAATTTTGATCCGAAATGTATGAATTTCAAGGTGCAGTCTGAACTAACTATTTTCTAAAGGTGTTGAATTTATAATAATGGTGAATCATCTATGACTCGGTGTCTCTGATCATCGTCTGAGAAAGGAGTAACATATAATTCAGTGAAGAGTTTTCAGGAAAGCTGAGTCTTATCAATATAGAAAATGTGTCAGATTTTAAAAATGTTAAGAAGTAAGAAAAGTGGTTCACGTAAATATTGAAAAGAGTGAGAGAGAGGAGGTCACCAGGCACGCATAGGCAATGGAAGTAAGGGTGCCACAGGTGCTGTGTCACACCCAAAATAACCCATCTGGAGTTCAGAAGGCAAATGAGCAATAAAGATGCCTTTAAATTTCGTTTTTTTTATGGTAACATTTTCTCTGCTTCAAAGACAGAGGTCCAACATCATACAATATCTTCGGGCTGATGGCTACTTATTCTTTTAGCATGGAGATTGGTGTGTTTACTTTTTCTGACAGCAAATTGAGATGATTTTGTAAAGTGAACATTCTGACAATTTTGCAGGGAGTGTGAAAGGAAAGGCTGTAGGATTTCATTTCTTTCTAACCCATGATGCAATGGAAATACCTGTAAATGAATTGTAGAAATGTTTCAGAATATATCAGCAGTTAAGAAAGCACAAATGTAGCACAATTTATTTTGTAATTCTGGAGTGTGATGAACAAAATATTTAATAGGATCAAAATAAATGAAGACGTACTATATTTCCTGAAACCTGATTTACCTACATTGCACAAATCTTATGGCCATTTCGATGGAAAATCTGTACTTTGCAAATGATGCTACACTACCAATGCATGTTTGCAAAAATGTTCCCCAAAAACATCATCAGCTACATACCACATCCATACCACTCTTCTGCTGAATGGGCGTGGTGTGTGCTACACGCTTGAATTTTTCACAATACCTATGACTTCGGTGATGAAACTATAATGGCAGAATTCCGACTTTGAAAATTGTTGTAGCACCACTGACGACATGGTATCACAAAAAAGACCCTGACAACATTAAACTTTGAGAAGATAGCGAACAGGGCAATGGCCTATACAGTCATGCACATAAAGAGTAAATGCTTCCAGGGTCAGATAGATCACTTGCACTGCACCAGCCACATTAGAACTGGGAGAAGTAAGATACACTTTGGTTCATCAGAGAAAAAGTTACTATAAACACCTGCCATGTTCATAAGCAGGCTAGCTGGCAGCAGTAGCTCTTATGACACCTTGACTGATGCTTATTGTTAGAAATGGGGGTCTCTAGTTGGCAGAGTTAGGTATCTTTGTCCAAGTAAGGACCCTTCTTCCTAGTCAGGGTAAGGGGGATACACTTCTAAAATAACCCCTGCTTACCCCATTGGTAGCTTGGTACGAGCAGACAGGTTTATCTCAAAGGCAGTGGCTAAAGCATTTGTGAACACATACAGTAATACAGGTAAAACATTACAAATGGACACCACCCCAGTTCAGAAAAATAAGTCATCTTTATCTAAACCAAACAAGACCAAAACGACAAAAATACACAATACAGTAATAAAAATATGACTTTCAAATGGGAGAAATAGTTCAGTTCAAAGCAAATTGCAGATGCAACACTTTTCACACAAAGTACCTTGGATGTGTCGCACACATAAACAAAAAGCGTCGCAGGGAAGGTGATGCATTGGTTCCTTACACGCAGGGAAGGTGATGCATTGGTTCCTTGCTTCGGGGGAGGTGATGCGTCTATTCCTTACTGCTGTGCAGGGAAGGTGATGCGTCGGTTCCTTACTGGAGAGGAGGTGATGCATCGGTTTCTTACTTTTTGGGGAGGTGATGCATCGGTTTCTTACTACGTCCCCCAACAGTGTGACAGGCCTGGCGCCTGAATGCGATGCGGCAATCCGGGACGATGTGTGGGTTCTTGCAGCCACATATCAGGGCTTGCGTCGGAATCGGTACAGTGATCTCGGACTTCGGAGCTCGGTACACTCGATGCGGTGTACGGGCAGGCTCTGCGTCAGTTTCTTCGGCGATGCGTCAGAAACAGGTATGGATGCATTGTGCTGCTCGGTGTTGCGTTGCTTTTCCAGCTCCCTTCAGCAAGAACAACATCCAGAGGCCCAGAACAACTACAGGCACCTCTTGGCAGGTCAGAACTCCCAAAAAGGAAGTTCAGGGGAGCTCGGGTGACTTCTTCGTGCCTGTGAGACATCAGAACAGGATGCAAGCTCTTATTCAAACCCTTGGAGATCTCATCACACATCAAAGTGCTTTTCCCTTTCCTTGGCAGAAAGTAGCCACTGCAAGCCAACCCCAAACAGCAAACATCACAGGGGAGGTATTACTCCTAAGGTTCTCCACCTCTTCTCCTTGGCAAAGATTCCTCTTGATTTCCAAGAAGTGATCTAAAATTATCAGGTCTGGGTCCCTCTTTTTATAATACAAAATCATTCATTCTCTGTGGCAAAGAAGCTCTTTGCCCAGCCAAAACCAGTTCTGTCCTTTCTAGTGCAGCTTCCTGGCAGGAGGCGGAGACGGCATTGTCTAAGGCAGACCAGGCTCATTCAGGTGTAAAAGTAATCCCCCCCCCTACTCTGAATGCAGCCCAGGTCTATTCAGCCCAGCCCTGACTCACCCTGGAAAGGCAGGAAACACCCAACCCCCCAATGGCTGTCTGAACAGAATGCACATCCCCAGACCCTGTCACTCCAAAGCTAGACAGTCAATACATAACCTAGCAGAGGCACACTCATGGTTAGGCAAGAAAATTCTTACTTTCTAATAGGGGTATTTTCAAGTCCAGAATGTAAAAATCACCCTCACTAAAAGATGCATCTTAGCATTCTGAGTTCAGGCATGTCAAACTTTATTTTCCTGTCTTGTTCCCATGGGCAGTAATGCTCATAAGATGTTAAGAGCAAACTCCCCATTCTATCCTATGGGGCACATAGCCTTAAAATAGTGAGAATCGAAATTTGCAGTATTTTACTATCAGGGCATGTCCTACCTTTCACATACATTGTACCCTGCCCACAGGGGTACCTTGGGCCTACCTTAGGGGTGACTCACATGTAAGAATAGAGAAGCTTAGGGCCTGGCAAGTGGGTGCACTTGCCAGGTCGACATGGCAGTACTAGACTGCACACAGGCACCACAATGGCAGGCCTGAGACCTTGTTGCAAGGCTGCTTGTGTAGGTGGCATTTGGTTTACAGGCCCTGGGCACACACAGTGCACTGTACTAGGGACTTAACAGTAAACTAAATAAATCAATTATGGAAACACCAATCCTTAACAACAATTGACAAAGGGAGCACTTGCACTTTGGCACTGAACAGCAGTGGCAAAGTGGCCAAAGCACCTAGACCAGCAAAACGAAGTTCAACACACAGCAAAATAACAGGAGGCAAAGGCAACAATATAGGGGAAACCCACACCAATGAAGCAAGGTCTAACACTTATGCTCCCATTCATACTTGTACTACACATCAAGTCACCTTTGTTGTTTTTCTCCTTCTCAGTACCCCTAGTTTCTCTGTCCTTATCTTCTAATGACTTCTATTTGGCTCCATGTTTGTCAGTTGCGTCTTCTTTCTCATAGGCTTCTTCCTCACCGGTGGTTCAGTTTAATTTACGTTACTTCATCTCGTGGATGGGAATCCAGTTTTGTTTGGGGATAATTACAGTCCTCCTGCAGTCTGAATTAGATAAGTCATTAAGTCAACCCTTTGATAAGGTATCTGTCTGCATATCATTTTGGTGTTTTCCCCAAAGATTGTGATCCCTCTCTCCCAAGGCGAGGAAGTTGCAGACCCTTGAGTATTTACCAAAGGTGCTGTGCCACAGCTTTCCAGTTCAGGTGTTTCACCAACAAACTTATAGAATTAAGTCTTCCTTTCTTTCTCTCCCTTGTTCTCTTTACTCCCTTTTACTTGGATCTTCTTCAATACCCATGAGATACCAACAGGGGATGAACTGACCTGTATGAGGAGGAGGAGAGTTTGGCCACCACATCCTAAATCCTAACTGAGTTCCGGCAATGGCAGATTTCCAGCCAATAAATTGGATTTTGAGGTCAATCGTTTCCCCCAGGGAAAGACACAAGTAATAACTAAGATACAAGATGATATTGAAATTGCTTGGCAAGAGCATTATTTCTTACTTGATAAGATAACATTTTAGGGAAAGACTTAGTGTCGCTTCCGGCAGAAGCATAGCTTCTCCCTCCACTTGTCCCAGTCTGCCTACTCAACCAGATTAATTTCCGGCATGGCCCCACCTAAAAATATTATAGGGGATCCTTTTAACTTTCATTCATATTCATTTATTTTTTGGCTAAACCCAAGCATTACCGATTGTTAGACCTGACATCCTTGGCGTGGGTTTTTCCCCTATCTTTTGCCTCTACTACCTGGATTTTTGATGCTGTGCTGAATTTCGTTTTTGCTGGTTTAGATGCTTTGGACACTCTGCCACTGCTAATCAGTGCCAGAGTGTAAGTGCTCCCTGTGTAAAATATCATATTGATTGGATATACCTCATTGGCATATTTGTATCACCATGAAGTCCCTAGTAAAGTGCACTGTGTGTGCCAGGGCTGGTGATGACAGATGCTACTAGTGGGCCTGCAGCGCTGATTGCGCCACCCACATGAGTAGCCCTAAACCTAAATGGTGTCTCAGGCCTGCCACCGCAGGCCTGCCTGCAGTCCCTGGACTGCCATGTCCTCCTGGCCAGTGTCCACACTGGCCGGGCCTAACCCTTCCCTTTTTGTGCACATCAGTCATCCCTATGGAAGGCCCAAGGTACCCCCCTGGGCAGGGTGCAGTGTATGTAAAAGGTAGAGCATGTACTAGTGCAGGTGCCATGCTCTGGTAGTGAACAGCGGCCATTTTTGTGTGTTCACTGCTGCAAGGTTATCTTGCTCCATAGGCTAACATGGGGGGGCTGGTGCCAATGGCCATCAGCCTATCTTCTCATAGGAACAAGATAAGACATGAGTGTTTGATATCCCTGAGCTCAGCATTTAATAACACATCTTTTAGAAGAGGTTGTTTTTAAATCCTGAGTTGGAGAACAGTACTTTTTAGAGAGTAGCTGTTCTCTTGTCTGACCCTTCTGTGTGCCTGGGCATGCTTGTGGATTGACTGTCTGGTTTGAGAGTGACAGGGGCTGGGGAGCCCCCAGGAGGTTGGATGAGTCAGCCCTTTGCTGAATGACTGCATTTGCAAGTAGAGTGGAGGGAGGAGATAGCACCTGGGAGTGAATAGGGCTGTGCCTGCCTGCCCCACTGCTGGCTCCACCTCCTGCTGGGCGGCTGATGACTCTGCCCCTCACTCTGAAAGGAAAGAAGAAGCCAGGAAAACAAAGTGCTCCAGCAACACCGAGAACTGGATCAGACCGGGCTCAGGACCCACTTGCACAAAGACTTCGAAGACTTTTAGGGGTATAAGTAAAGGACCCCTGACAACAGAAGATTAGATTCTTCAATCAAGAGGAACCTCTGCTGAAAGACGGACCGCTGAAGGACTGAAGGAAGATTGCCTTGCTGTGTGCTCTAAGGGCTGACCTTTTCTGCTGTGCAACTGAAGCTGAGGAGGAGAAGGGGTCTTGCTGTGTGCTGTGACCCTACCTACTTGACCTAACCAGACTTTGCTGTGTGCTGTGTCTTCAACTTTGAATCTCCAAGGGCCTGAGAAGAGCTGGCCTCCTGTTTTGCAACCCAGGGACAGAAAGGTTGCCAAGACTTCAAGACTCTGCTGTGTCCCCCTGGGCTGCTGTGTGCTGCAGAGATCGTGGGCTGTTTCATAAAGTTTCTGAACATCTGCCCCGTGAAGTGCTCTGGCTGCTCTCTGTTTTGCTTGAGAGCGCCGCACTGATCTTTGCCTGAAACCGGCTGCCGCGTTGAGAAGACCGACGTGCTCATCGGCACGTGTATTACCGTGGCCAAAAGATTGTGGGTGTCCCCAGTGCTAACTGAGCTGCTGTGAGGCTTGGCGGCGTCACGATCGACCCGCTGACACTGGGCGCCTTAGAATATCCTGCCCGCAATTCACCGCCGCGGCCCGGGGGCCTGAAATTGATCAGAAGCTGCTTTTCCCCGCTCCGCAAAGCCGCGGAGAAAGTAGCGAGGAGGCCGCGACCCGATTGGTTGCTGGTGGAGGCTTGGCCGGAGGAGCCGCGCTGCGAGTGGCTGACTCCCGGTGGCATCTGACATCGTCACTGGGGGCTCGTCGAGGGAGCCGCGACCTGATTGGCCCATCGCTCGGGAGCTGCAGAAACCTGACCTGAGAAGTTGCTCCGAAGCCCCCGAGTCATCGCGCCCCTGCCCGCACCCTGGTGAGCCTGTGCCGGGAGGAGGAACCTTGCCGGGAACCTCGTTAGCTGTAGGGGCATATTCTCTTAATCACACCTCAATCCCCGAATGCCCCGCATAGCTCGTGGGACCCGGGGACTGCCGTCCAGTGTGTATTCTCGTGATTACCAGCGAGAAGAGCAGCCTGAGAGGAGCGCTTCGGTTATGAGCGCAGGGCACAGCTGAAGAAACGTGTGCTACAAACTTATTCTTTTTGAATACTAATTCACACAATAGAGACTATCTGTTTATTTTCCTAACAACCAGAGAAAGCTGAAGAGAACCGGAAACTAATGTGCAATGCTATGGTAGTTGATTTTTATTGCTGAAACTAGATAAAGATATATTTTTAATATACTCACCTGTGTGGCCTGCATTTGTGGTGTACTGGGGGGTCATTGTGGTTGTTACTTGCAAATACTTAACACATCGCCTTGGGGATAAGCCTGTCTGCTCGAGCCAAGCTACCTAGAGGGTGAGCAGGGGTTATCTACAGTGTGTGTCCCTGTACCCTGACTAGAAGAAAGGGTCCCTATTTGGTCTAAGGTACTTACCTCTGCCAACTAGAGACCCCCAGATCTAACACCGATCAAGCCAAAGTAACATTCACAAATCATATCTCTGCAAAGACACTTTAGCCTGGACAAACCCACTGATTTTAGTTCAGAGTCCCTGGCTTATTACAATACTTTCGTTCAACAGTTCAGATCAATATTTGGCAAGACACAGACTCCATCATAGGGGTATTTGGGTTTCCTTACCTTGCATCAAGGAAATAAGGACTTAAATATGTGCATCTGTCATTATCAACACTTGATGTCAGAAGCTGCTTGAACTGATGAGGCAACTGCTGTGACATTTCACCAAGGCCTTGGAAAAGAGTTGAAAGAGGCACAATCTCCAGCAGTCAATAGACATACCTATTCCACTTCCCTTATATATCTAATCTTACTGTACATTTAGTTTGAGCGGTAGGACATTTTGAAAGGGATTTTCCACAAATGATGGAAAACACTTAGAATTGAGAGTAACAGAAGAACTTTGGTACCGTCCCCTTCTAATTGCAAGGTTGGTCCAAGTGTATGAGGAGTATAGAATGGAACATTTTCAACTAACTGCGAAGCTTATCACAGGCCAAGACCCTTTTAACCACACTGGATTTAATTGAATGTGGGGATTCCTGCTGCTTTATGTACCTAAGGCTCCATAGCCATCTTCGTCTGACAAAACAACCAAAGAAAATACCTGAAGATGTTGAATGAATAGATGTCATATCCCTGCTGTCAAGATAAGTATGGCATAGGAATAGCGTTTGGGGAATAAACAAGCCAAAACCAGTAGATTTGATATCCCTGAAACTCTTCTGTGTGCTGTAGTCTTGAAAACGCTTTGTCTTCACAAACATAATCCTTAAACTAACTGGAAAGAACACACTTTCATCTCCCAGTTATGCTCAAAACTGATTCTGCATGGACGGCTTGGACTGTGCATTCCCTTTAACCTGTTGTGCAACCTAACGAGAGCAAGTCAGCTAATGGTGCTGGAAGCTTATATGAAGTTAATAGATGTATTCATTTAGAAGGAAGCTGATCAACTGAATTGCCAATGTACCTCTTCTGTCCCAGGGTCTAAGATTCCACATGGGTAAATATTTCCATTAACTGAAAAGAAGATATAGTATTTGAGATTATCTCAAGATTATCACAAGGAGAATCTACAGAAAGGTTCCATTTGTCACTCTTCCTTAGAAGCAGATATTTCTAGATTGTTTATTCTCAAACAAGGAAGATAATTCTGTCCCTGCATAGGGAAGAGAGAGTTAAATGCAACCACAAGCTATAACATATATACTCTACCTCTTATCTTATTTTCCCTGGATTATATCATATCAGTCAAAGCCTTTTCAACATAAGATCAGGAACCTATAATTCCATAACAATATGCAAAGTGAATAAATGGACAATGGCCTATGATATAAGATATGGACACATTGAACACGTCACAATCCCCTTCAGTTTGTGAAATACTCCAGCAACCTTTTTGTGAATAGCATATTTGGAGACATCTTAGATGCTTTATCATCATTTATCTCAGTGAGAGATTGATCTATATGGAAGTATTAGAGAAGCATCAGTAATTTGGGAAAGAGTTGCTGAGATTTCTATGAGAACACTCTCTATTTGCAAAACCAGAGCAAAGCATCTTTGGGGTACCTGAGGTGGTATTCCTAGCATTCCATATTTCTGATAAAGGACTATATATAGATCAAAAGAAAGTGAAAGTCCTCACAAACCACCACACACACAGACCAGTCAAAGAAATTCAATAACTCCAGGGATTCTCCACCTTCCAGCCCCATTATATTCTAAAAATCTCTCATTTTTCTCAAAAAGGTTTTCAGCTTTATTGGGGTTTAAGTAAGAAGAAGCATTCCATATTAGATGGCACACCTATTTTGAAATATCCCAATTGTGCCTTTCCTTTCATTCAAGAAACTAACACCTCTTTCATTGCTGTATGAGACATTATGTCTCAAAAGGCAGATCATTATGCTTCCTATTATTCTAGAACTCTGAATATTTTGAAAATAAACTACCCAGCTGAAGAAGAAAATTGTCGGCAATTGAGGAAGCTTTGGGACATTGGAGATTTTATTTGGACTAACCATTGCATCATCATCTGGGTGGATCATAGGAACTTGGAATATGTGATGTCCATGAAGTATTTGAAACACCAGATGGTCTCTCTTTTTCTCCATGTTCTCTTATCAGATCACATATAAACCCAGAAACGTTCACAGTAAAGCGGTTGCCTTTTCTCATCCTGAAGAAGAGTTTAAACTTGTCAACAGACCCCTTTTCAATCAAGTTCCTCAAAGCGAGACACCTGCGTCATGAACTGCTCCATCAAATAAAACAGAGTTACCATGCAATTAATGGGCAAGAATTAGTAGCAGAAAGCCCGCAACAATTTTGAATAGACCTCCTATGGCACACCATCAGAGTGTTCATTCTTGAGAAGGGTTTACAAGTGCAGATTCTAAAGTGGAGGCATGATTCCCATGTTGCTGGACATCCAGTACTGACTAGACTCTTGATCGCATATCAATTCTGGTGGCCGCAAATGAGAAAGGAAACAGACCAATGTACAAAATAACATACAGTATGTGTTCAAACTAAGATACTTCACAGGAAGTCAGTAAGGGTACTACAACCATTACCTATGCCCCTGAATTTAATTGCAGATTTGCCTTCATCTAATGATGCTCAGTGTTATTGGTAGTGGCAACTCATTCTACTAAGATTACACACTCTATTCTATGTTAGAAGATTTCTGAAGCCACGATCTTGTCACCACCCTTTTAAAAATACAAGCTTTTGCAGAAAGGGCACCATGTGTCAAACAACTACTGTGAACCTACCTCTTTTGTTCATGCTTCTATGTTAGCCTTTGCCTTATGTTATATAGTGGGCATTTCAGCATCCTGAGTTTGCCCTGGTTCTGTGATGTCGGTCAATGGCAACTGCGGCTTCCACTTCTAGAGTCTGGGTTGGAGATTCTTTCGTGGATGGAGCTTGTATGCAGTTACTGACAAGGTGGCAGGCAGACCAGGGGTTGTTGTGACTATCTGAATAAAGTGTTTGTTTATTTATACACAGTGTCCTGCTTGAATTTCAAGCGTTCTTACAAAAACATGGTCTCAACCATCATAGAATGGCAGTGTACCATCCCTGTGAAAATAGTCTTGTGGAGCGCTTCAATCGCATTTTGAAGGAGTGCATGCAATTGGCAGTGAAATCAGTGGAATCAGGGTTAGACTGCAGGAATGAGATTAAGAAGATGCTTTAGAATTATTAGAATACTCCCCACACAGTTACGGGCGAAACACCATTCCGTTTGTTGAGGGGAAGGGTTGCATGCACTAAGATAGCATCTGCTTGGATGAGGCGGGTGGATCTGGCTAATGTGAGCAATGACAATCTAAGGAAGACAGTGTAGGATTACCAGGACAAATATGTGAGCCGACACAATGACAGGTTGGTGAAGTGTGCCCACCATTATGATGAAGGCTATTGGGTGAGAACTAGTAGTGAAGGAAAGTTTTAAAGATGTATACGTCCCAGAAAATTGACAAAGTGAAAGGAACTACTGTGTGGTTGTAAAATGGAAAAATTGAATGTCACGGAGGTCACGAGGTGCAAAGATGTAGAACATGCTTATTGAGGTATCACGTCTTGAAATGGGGTGCATTCTACTGTTGAGCAGACCCCGTAAGGGACAGTGCAGAAAAGCGTGATGTAAGAAGACCTGTCAAGCTAAATGATTATGTGTGTTGATATTTTGTTTTACATGTTGCTGTTGTTCATTTCATAGCTATGTTTAGCATATGCTTAGCAAACATTTTCTTTTGTGCCAGTGTGTCTTTTTTCACAGTGGGATTGTTGCATTATATTTCTGACATTGTATAAGAAGGGGGATCTGTTATGTAGTGTGCATTTCAGCATTCTGAGTTTGACCTGGTGCTGTGATGTCGGTCCATTGCAACTGCGGCTTCCACTTTTAGAATCTGGTTTGGAGATTCTCTGGTGGTTGGACCAGGGATCATTGTGACTATCTGATTAAAGTTCCTGTTTATCTATACTCTGCATCTTGCTTTTTAAAACCTTGCATTGGAGGTTCCCTTACAAGGCAAAGCCCAAGAGACAAGGGGGTCTTTTGAGGAAGGGTACTGTCAGGTGACAAAACACATTAGCGCAGAAAAGACCCAGACAACATCAAACTTGGAGAAGGTGGAGAACAGGACAATGGAGAATACAGACATAGATAGTAAGGGCAAATGATTCCAATCTCAGACACATCAGTTGTTCTGCACCAGTCGCACTAGAATTTGCAATAGCAAGAAACCCTTAAGGGTCATTAGAAGCAGAGCTCTCATAAAGCTGTACCATATGTATATGGAAGCTAGCTGGCATCATTGATTGATATGACTTCTAATCTTATGATTCAGTTTACGCTAGGTCTACTCAACTCTTCCATTTTCTTTGTTGTTTTTTCCGTTATCATTTCTGCTGTTCTCATCTTCCATTGACTGCTGATGCAGCGCGATTAAAGCAAATCCTTTACAAACGTCACCTTACCCAGGAAAAACTCTCAAACCACTTATTAATCGGTGGGGCCCATAACACCGAAAACACACATTCACTCAGTTTTCCAAATAAGTGACAAGCTGTCGAGCTGCAAGACACCCGGGGTACCTTAATATTAAGTTTCCCTAAATATCAACTATATACATTATATACATTTAATTCTGGAATTTTCTGGATTAAACATCAAGGTACTCCATTACATTTTTGGGTCGATGGACCAACTAGTAGGAATCATTTGAAAGCGATTAAGTCCAGCTGAATCATATTTGGACCTTTAACTTTTATAGATCATAACCTTAATTCTAATAACCACAGACTGAGTTTGAGTTAGCATGAAATTTTATCTAGATTTATTGAATAATTGAATAAGTACAATTTATTAGACAAGATTATAATCATTAATTTCAGATCCCCCTTCTTATACAAGTGTTTCAAGTAAAGATTCAAATAGAAAGGGAAAAGACTCATTACCCTTGGCCTTAGGGCTATGACGAGAATTGTTCACCAGAGCATGAACCGCAGATCACAGGATAGGTTCCCAAACTGACTGACTGTCTCTCTAACCTCCTCCGACGTATTCCTTCCCAGGATAGAATCCTGTGACGGTATTGTTCCTTTTCTCCCTCAAAGTTCGAAGTGCAGTATCTGTCAAAGGCTTTTTAGCATCTGGGAGAAATCGTCTCAACAGACAGCGTGTCGTGCTGAATAGAAAATTAAGCAAGTGCCCACAACGTCATCATAAGCACCAATTTGTATACCCTTTCACGAACTTGCTATACCCAGAATTGAAACTTTTTAGGGGCTGTATTCATTTCTAATGGTCCATTGGAGGGGTGGTGCTGGTCACCTCATTGTCCTCCTTGCCTAAACCGGTTCCGTAAATTACATATTCATGCACATCCTCGTGATTTGTGATGTTCTACCATTTGTAACAAATGTTATTATTAATAAATGCTGAAGTCCAAATTCTTCCATCCGTTCCCAGGCTTTTGTGCAGAGAATCTTGGCATCCACTCTTGTCCTAGGCCAGTGCGGCCTTGACATCTCTCACTCCAGGCATAGGCCATCACTCGTGACTGTAACTTCCATTCTGCTCATGCGCAGGGGCCATCTTGGTTATACGTGATCACATCTCTCGGCAGCGGCCATTTTCTCAGTGAGGCCTAGCAGGCCTGAACAAAACTAATGTGAAAACAACATAGCAGAAATTAGACATAGAAAATAAGCCCTTCTGTTTACCACCCACCATTTTAATGACCTGTGTTAGGTGTTACTAGCATAAGCGACATTTAAAGCCATTTTACTTACCATCTGCATTCTTTGCCACAATAATTAACTACCAATAAAAATACATGCAATGTTACTTCTATATTTTACACGAAATACAAAACTATGTTAATTTAATTTCACATCTATAAGTAAATTAGATTTTTCATATGCCAGTTAGTTTTCCGCGTGTAGTGTCTAATTAAAGGTGCATTGATTGATTAGTACATTCATTCAAACAATTAGTAATTTTAAGGTTATGAGGTCATTAACTTCGAAGGGGGTACACAATTTTGTATTTTCCCTGGCTCCATCACTGCTTTGACCTATTTTTCTTAGTTGTCTCTTCCTTTGCACATGTTTCTTTCTTACCAGTGCTGCAGTACAAATCCCTCCCACTTTTGCTATTGAGCAGGAGTCCAGATACACTTGGGAGCTAGTTACAGTCAACCTGTACTATGCACTGGGTAAGTCATTACATGAAGCCTTTGATAATATATCTCTGTATTGTTTTGTTACTTCCCTGACTGATTATGCCCTTTCTCTTTCAAGGTGGGTAAGTTGTTGACCCTTGAAAGAAGTAGGACAATAACATCCCAGACCAGGTTGTCTACCAACCAGGCTCTGTTACACTTTCTCCCTCACCTTCTTTCCCCATTAGGCTCAGTTCCTCTTCACAAACCTTAATATAAGTATAGGTACACATGGGTTGTGGTTGAAGTCTGCTTTCACTATGCTCCATCGCACCATGCAGTGTTTTCTGTTTAGCCTTTCCTTCTATTGATGTTCCAAGTTCCTTGTTGTTGGATTTTAATGACAAATACCTCTTACAGTTCATAGCACTTTTCTTTTCTCATTTCACTACTTGGTTCTTTACTCTCCATACACCAGTTGTAGCCCCTTTTGGCTGTTGGCCTTTCATGCTTTTAGGCCAACAAAACTCTGATTCAATCTTCATTTCTTACAGTCACTGATTCCATTCAAATTAATCTCCCTACCTAACTCTTTGTTCTTGATGCATGTGTGCACAGGGCCGGCTTTAGAGCTGGTGGTGCCCTGTGCAACAATGTTTGTTGGTGCCCCCCCAATGACCATCTTTCCTGCAGATTCCTTAACCCTTTAACAGTGCCCCTCGTGTCTCCATAATCACTCACTCGCTGAGATGCATTTATTTAGGTTTATAGCGCCGCTGTAGGGTGTCAGAGCACTTTAAATCACACACACATTACACAGAGATAATCGATCACACATGTGTAATCAGTATAGGAATGTTACATAACACAGAGGAATACAAGGTGCAGGAGTCACGTCATTCATACTGGTAGACAGTATAGTTTAATAGTGCTTGGTGTGGAGAAGCACAAACTCAGAATTTAAAACATAACACCATAGTTGGGGGTTACATTTAAGATTTTTTTTTTTTTTTTACAGAAATGAGCCTATTTTGCAAGGTTAGAATAATGTAAAGGCTGGGGGGAAAAGCATAACCTTATAATAATAATATACCTTGCAGTTTGCATTTAGCTCTTTGATGTCAGTTATTAGCTCCCTGTTCTATATTAGGATTTCAACTGATACACTGCAAGGAACAAAAGGATCGAACTGACAAAAGCTCTGACCTCTTTATATTATATGCACTTTGTGATCTCCACGTACACGTACTTTGCATCAGGCATATTAACCCAGTGCTCTACTTTTGGTTATGTCACAACTTCCACTAAACAAAACTCGGATCTCACTCCAGGAAGAACGCACGGAATGAGGCAGCAGGTGCTTTTAAAAGTATAACATAATTGTAAACACGGCGCCCCCAGAGGTCAGCACATGGTGCAATGGCACCGGTCGCACCGCCCTAGAGCCGGCCCTGTATGTGCATTTCCAAGTATTGTCGGTCTCAGCCTGCCTAAGTCTGAAATCCCTTTTTGTCTAGCCAAAGAGTCTTTACGCGCTCCTTCTCTCATTTCTTTCCTGCAATCTGGGTATTATCTTTGTGTCCACATAAACATTTGAACAGCAAATATCTCTAGTTGTGTAATAGTATTAGTAATAGTAATAACTTTTTTTCGGCTATCAAGCCATGCAAGTTTTACAATCATCCATAAAACCACATTAAAACAAAAATTATAATAATCAGTAAAAAAATCTTAAGAATGTTACATACTATAATTTAAACACCTGAAATTAATCTCAATAGATCAAACTTCAATTCATGCATCATCTCACAGTTATACGGTAGAGCCCTTCTAAAAAAGTGGAGTAAAAGAGAAACCAGCTCATACATTTCATATTAAATAAAATACAAAGTTACCACATGACTCAGTCACAATACAGAAGTGTGCATTATAACTTTAAAAAAAAAAAAAAAAAAATATATATATATATATATATATATATATATATATCTTCCACGTTTTCCCACCATGTGCCACTGCCGAACTCCGTAACGGGTGACTCCTTTGCGCGAGGGTAGGACTCGCGTGTTTCTAAAACAACTCCGCCACAATTAAGGAGCACTCACGGGGTGTCCGAAAGTTCATTTTATTTCAAATAAAACCATGAACAGCAAATGCATTTCGGCGCTTCTCGCCTTCCTCAGTGCTCTCGTTCAGGCTCGTGAAATGCAACACAGTCACTCATTCGTTGAAAAATAATCACCTTCATTCTGATTGGTGAATAGGTGGCCAATGGGAGGGCTGCAATTTCGATGTAATTGGCTCAGCAGTAATGGATGTTTTTTCAGGTGTCGGTTTGAATGTCGTTTTTTCCGCATCCATTTGGAGCTCTGTTAATACAACCCCAGCCACATTCCATTGTTTCCCAGGTGGGCCTGCCACTTAGAAGATCCTGTGTTGTCGGGCACCCCTCGTTGCAGCCGTAATTCATATTCTCGTAGGCGCCGCATAAATAAACGGGAACCACAAACTTGTATAGTTTGCCACCTCCATAGGTGGACGAAAGAATTCTCAGCTGCGGTTCAGGCAGTATAGGCGACTTTTACAGCTTCCACGTTTTCCCACCATGTGCCACTGCCGAACTCCGTAACGGGTGACTCCTTTGCGCGAGGGTAGGACTCGCGTGTTTCTAAAACAACTCCGCCACAATTAAGGAGCACTCACGGGGTGTCCGAAAGTTCATTTTATTTCAAATAAAACCATGAACAGCAAATGCATTTCGGCGCTTCTCGCCTTCCTCAGTGCTCTCGTTCAGGCTCGTGAAATGCAACACAGTCACTCATTTGTTGAAAAATAATCACCTTCATTCTGATTGGTGAATAGGTGGCCAATGGGAGGGCTGCAATTTCGATGTAATTGGCTCAGCAGTAATGGATGTTTTTTCAGGTGTCGGTTTGAATGTCGTTTTTTCCGCATCCATTTGGAGCTCTGTTAATACAACCCCAGCCACATTCCATTGTTTCCCAGGTGGGCCTGCCACTTAGAAGATCCTGTGTTGTCGGGCACCCCTCGTTGCAGCCGTAATTCATATTCTCGTAGGCGCCGCATAAATAAACGGGAACCACAAACTTGTATAGTTTGCCACCTCCATAGGTGGACGAAAGAATTCTCAGCTGCGGTTCAGGCAGTATAGGCGACTTTTACAGCTTCCACGTTTTCCCACCATGTGCCACTGCCGAACTCCGTAACGGGTGACTCCTTTGCGCGAGGGTAGGACTCGCGTGTTTCTAAAACAACTCCGCCACAATTAAGGAGCACTCACGGGGTGTCCGAAAGTTCATTTTATTTCAAATAAAACCATGAACAGCAAATGCATTTCGGCGCTTCTCGCCTTCCTCAGTGCTCTCGTTCAGGCTCGTGAAATGCAACACAGTCACTCATTCGTTGAAAAATAATCACCTTCATTCTGATTGGTGAATAGGTGGCCAATGGGAGGGCTGCAATTTCGATGTAATTGGCTCAGCAGTAATGGATGTTTTTTCAGGTGTCGGTTTGAATGTCGTTTTTTCCGCATCCATTTGGAGCTCTGTTAATACAACCCCAGCCACATTCCATTGTTTCCCAGGTGGGCCTGCCACTTAGAAGATCCTGTGTTGTCGGGCACCCCTCGTTGCAGCCGTAATTCATATTCTCGTAGGCGCCGCATAAATAAACGGGAACCACAAACTTGTATAGTTTGCCACCTCCATAGGTGGACGAAAGAATTCTCAGCTGCGGTTCAGGCAGTATAGGCGACTTTTACAGCTTCCACGTTTTCCCACCATGTGCCACTGCCGAACTCCGTAACGGGTGACTCCTTTGCGCGAGGGTAGGACTCGCGTGTTTCTAAAACAACTCCGCCACAATTAAGGAGCACTCACGGGGTGTCCGAAAGTTCATTTTATTTCAAATAAAACCATGAACAGCAAATGCATTTCGGCGCTTCTCGCCTTCCTCAGTGCTCTCGTTCAGGCTCGTGAAATGCAACACAGTCACTCATTCGTTGAAAAATAATCACCTTCATTCTGATTGGTGAATAGGTGGCCAATGGGAGGGCTGCAATTTCGATGTAATTGGCTCAGCAGTAATGGATGTTTTTTCAGGTGTCGGTTTGAATGTCGTTTTTTCCGCATCCATTTGGAGCTCTGTTAATACAACCCCAGCCACATTCCATTGTTTCCCAGGTGGGCCTGCCACTTAGAAGATCCTGTGTTGTCGGGCACCCCTCGTTGCAGCCGTAATTCATATTCTCGTAGGCGCCGCATAAATAAACGGGAACCACAAACTTGTATAGTTTGCCACCTCCATAGGTGGACGAAAGAATTCTCAGCTGCGGTTCAGGCAGTATAGGCGACTTTTACAGCTTCCACGTTTTCCCACCATGTGCCACTGCCGAACTCCGTAACGGGTGACTCCTTTGCGCGAGGGTAGGACTCGCGTGTTTCTAAAACAACTCCGCCACAATTAAGGAGCACTCACGGGGTGTCCGAAAGTTCATTTTATTTCAAATAAAACCATGAACAGCAAATGCATTTCGGCGCTTCTCGCCTTCCTCAGTGCTCTCGTTCAGGCTCGTGAAATGCAACACAGTCACTCATTCGTTGAAAAATAATCACCTTCATTCTGATTGGTGAATAGGTGGCCAATGGGAGGGCTGCAATTTCGATGTAATTGGCTCAGCAGTAATGGATGTTTTTTCAGGTGTCGGTTTGAATGTCGTTTTTTCCGCATCCATTTGGAGCTCTGTTAATACAACCCCAGCCACATTCCATTGTTTCCCAGGTGGGCCTGCCACTTAGAAGATCCTGTGTTGTCGGGCACCCCTCGTTGCAGCCGTAATTCATATTCTCGTAGGCGCCGCATAAATAAACGGGAACCACAAACTTGTATAGTTTGCCACCTCCATAGGTGGACGAAAGAATTCTCAGCTGCGGTTCAGGCAGTATAGGCGACTTTTACAGCTTCCACGTTTTCCCACCATGTGCCACTGCCGAACTCCGTAACGGGTGACTCCTTTGCGCGAGGGTAGGACTCGCGTGTTTCTAAAACAACTCCGCCACAATTAAGGAGCACTCACGGGGTGTCCGAAAGTTCATTTTATTTCAAATAAATAAATATATATGAATGAATACTCCTCTCACACCAGGAATGACGACGCCATGTCTTGACAATATCGCTCAGATTTTAATCAACGGCAATGTCGGACGTGTTTCGCCTGAACCAGCAGGCTTATTCACCAACAAAGTTTTGTCAAAAAACACAATTTTAAAGCCGTGCACATGATCAATCACATGATGAACTACAAATAAAGTGCATTGAAAGACAGACTCGTAGTTCATTTAGGTTAATGTGAAAACAAAAGCAGACATTTGCGGAATTAATCTCAATTGAAATTTAACTAATATCACAGATATTCCAGCGTAAATACGCACAAAAGAACAGTACTGCTTGTTATGTTTCTCACATACGGTAAACTCTGAATAAAGCCCTTGTGGGCATACGCAATGATTCTTGCTGTTGTCTAACTAATTAAGCCCCAGTGGGCATACACTACATGATTTTCCAACCTCTTAAAAGCACATCATGACTTTTCTTATTATATAGAATAAAGTGCTGCCCCGTGTGACCTCACAAAACATACAATTTATACAATACCTACATTTAAAATTAACATAAAAAGAGAATGCAGAAAGAGAGCAGCAACAACATAATCCTAATGACTTGGGTTTCAAGCCTTCATAGGTGTGTAAACAGGTCCTCTTCCATGTTGAGGCCTGTCGGGGCTCTGCTATTAAGCTCTAGGATATAGCGGGACTCCAGTTTTCTAAGATCTTTTTCCCTATTGCCCCCTCTAATATTGGGCTTAATCGCATCAATGACATAGTACGTGAGACCTGCATCATTATTTTCATGGTACTTTGCAAAATGACGAGCCACAGGGTACGTCTTGTCCCCATTCTTGATAGCTCGAAGATGCTGCAAAATTCTTTTGTGGACAGGTAAAATAGTACTGCCCACGTAAGATAGATTGCATGGACAATTAAGTACATAGACGGCAAAATCAGTTTTACAGTCATATTGTCCTTTGATGTTCTTTTCTTTTTTCGAGCAGCCCGTTACATATTTAGAGGTGTTCTTGCCATGATGACACGCTTTGCACTTAGTGCATTTGATAAAACCATTCTTTGGTTGCAGCCAAGCAGCTTTGGAAGATACAACAATGGGTTTGGGTGCCATGTTACTCACTAACATTTGCTTGAATGATCTGGCCCTACGGAAAGTTATTAAGGGTCTGGCCGATACTATTTTGTTCAGAATAGGGTTATTACGAATTAAATGCCAATGTCTCGACAATATATTCCTTACTTGTCCATGCTGTTTATTATATGTTGTTATCATTCTGCAATCGTTCGATATAATTTCCCTATTCTTTACTTTCTTGTTGGGCCTTGTGTCTTTAAACAAAATATCTTCCCTCGTTTTGTTCTTAATCTTGTGAATCGCTGCATCAATACAATCATCTCCATAGCCTCGGGATTTAAAGCGAGATTGTAAGTTTGTTAGTTCAATCTCCCTGACTTCAGGATCACTCCAGTTACGTTTAGTTCTCAAGCATTCCCCATAGGGAATGCTTCTAATCAAGCTGTACGGATGGAAACTAGTTGCATGAAGCAACGTGTTGCCTGCCGTCGGTTTTCGATAAATTTTAGTTTGTAGCTTGGCATTTTTTACATAAACTGTAAGATCTAGGAAATTGACTTCAGAATCACTGATGTTACTAGTGAATTTCAAATTTAGATTATTGGTTTGCAGTTGATTCACAAATTGCCTGGCTAGTGTCTCTGGACCTTTCCAGATGACAAACAAGTCGTCTATATACCGACTCCATTGCAATATGTTGTTATGCCAAATCTCCTGATGTTCTAGCAGTAGCACCTGCTCCTCCCACCAGCCCATATGCAAATTCGCATAGCTGGGGGCGAAGCAGGTGCCCATAGCAGTCCCGCATTGTTGGTGAAATAATTCACCATTAAAAAGAAAAAAAATATTTTTTAAACAAGTATCTGTCATGGAGATCAACATTTGTGTATGGGCCCATAATGAAATATACCGTGTGCCTAGAAAGTGTTTTACGGCATTCAGGCCATCTGCATGTCTAATGCTAGTGTATAATGTAGTGACATCGATAGTTATTAAAAGCATGTCCTCCTCCCATGGTATATCGTAAATGCTTTTCAAGAAGTCACCCGTATCTTGTATATAAGAGGGCAACAATTTTAACACAACATCAGCTGTATAACACGCAATTACAACAATGGTTTGAACAAAATTTGCTGACACGGGAAGAATTTTTGTATTTAAAGATTAGTAATCCAGTTGTACCGGTTTTCTATTTAATACCTAAGGTACACAAAAATCTCACTAACCCGCCAGGAAGGCCCATTATTTCAGCTATCAGGAGTGCCTTTGAGAACACCTCCAAGTTCATTGATTCTTTTCTATGCCCAATGGTAAAATTGTTGCCCTCTTATATACAAGATACGGGTGACTTCTTGAAAAGCATTTACGATATACCATGGGAGGAGGACATGCTTTTAATAACTATCGATGTCACTACATTATACACTAGCATTAGACATGCAGATGGCCTGATGCCGTAAAACACTTTCTAGGCACACGGCATATTTCATTATGGGCCCATACACAAATGTTGATCTCCATGACAGACACTTGTTTAAAAAATATTTTTTTTCTTTTTAATGGTGAATTATTTCACCAACAATGCGGGACTGCTATAGGCACCTGCTTCGCCCCCAGCTATGCGAATTTGCATATGGGCTGGTGGGAGGAGCAGGTGCTACTGCTAGAACATCAGGAGATTTGGCATAACAACATATTGCAATGGAGTCGGTATATAGACGACTTGTTTGTCGTCTGGAAAGGTCCCGAGACACTAGCCAGGCAATTTGTGAGTCAACTGCAAACCAATAATCTAAATTTGAAATTCACTAGCAACATCAGTGATTCTGAAGTCAATTTCCTTGATCTTACAGTTTATGTAAAAAATGCCAAGCTACAAACTAAAATTTATCGAAAACCGACGGCAGGCAACACGTTGCTTCATGCAACTAGTTTCCATCCGTACAGCTTGATTTGAAGCATTCCCTATGGGGAATGCTTGAGAACTAAACGTAACTGTAGTGATCCTGAAGTCAGGGAGATTGAACTAACAAACTTACAATCTCGTTTTAAATCCCGAGGCTATGGAGATGATTGTATTGATGCAGCGATTCACAAGATTAAGAACAAAACGAGGGAAGATATTTTGTTTAAAGACACAAGGCCCAACAAGAAAGTAAAGAATAGGGAAATTATATCGAACGATTGCAGAATGATAACAACATATAATAAACAGCATGGACAAGTAAGGAATATATTGTCGAGACATTGGCATTTAATTCGTAATGACCCTATTCTGAACAAAATAGTATCGGCCAGACCCTTAATAACTTTCCGTAGGGCCAGATCATTCAAGCAAATGTTAGTGAGTAACATGGCACCCAAACCCATTGTTGTATCTTCCAAAGCTGCTTGGCTGCAACGTAAGAATGGTTTTATCAAATGCACTAAGTGCAAAGCGTGTCATCATGGCAAGAACACCTCTAAATATGTAACGGGCTGCTCGAAAAAAGAAAAGAACATCAAAGGACAATATGACTGTAAAACTGATTTTGCCGTCTATGTACTTAATTGTCCATGCAATCTATCTTACGTGGGCAGTACTATTTTACCTGTCCACAAAAGAATTTTGCAGCATCTTCGAGCTATCAAGAATGGGGACAAGACGTACCCTGTAGCTCGTCATTTTGCAAAATACCATGAAAATAATGATGCAGGTCTCACGTACTATGTCATTGATGCGATTGCACCCAATATTAGAGGGGGCAATAGAGAAAAAGATCTTAGAAAACTGGAGTCCCGCTATATCCTAGAGCTTAATAGCAGAGCCCCGACAGGCCTCAACATGGAAGAGGACCTGTTTACACACCTATGAAGGCTTGAAACCCAAGTCATTAGGATTATGTTGTTGCTGCTCTCTTTCTGCATTCTCTTTTTATGTTCATTTTAAATGTAGGTATTGTATAAATTGTATGTTTTGTGAGGTCACACGGGGCAGCACTTTATTCTATATAATAAGAAAAGTCATGATGTGCTTTTAAGAGGTTGGAAAATCATGTAGTGTATGCCCACTGGGGCTTAATTAGTTAGACAACAGCAAGAATCATTGCGTATGCCCACAAGGGCTTTATTCAGAGTTTACCGTATGTGAGAAACATAACAAGCAGTACTGTTCTTTTGTGCGTATGTACGCTGGAATATCTGTGATATTAGTTAAATTTCAATTGAGATTAATTCCGCAAATGTCTGCTTTTGTTTTCACATTAACCTAAATGAACTACGAGTCTGTCTTTCAATGCACTTTATTTGTAGTTCATCATGTGATTGATCATGTGCACGGCTTTAAAATGGTGTTTTTTGACAAAACTTTGTTGGTGAACAAGCCTGCTGGTTCAGGCGAAACGCGTCCGACATTGCCGTTGATTAAAATCTGAGCGATATTGTCAAGACATGGCGTCGTCATTCCTGGTGTGAGAGGAGTATTCATTCATATTTTGGACTTGGTTTGCGAGGTCTACTCGACGACGCACCTGCTGATTAGGAGCGCGGTGGCTGTTCGCAAACAGTGTGGAAATATATATATATATATATATATATATATATATATATATATATATATATATATATATATATATATATATTCACTGAAAAAAACATAGGTTTCACACATGTTATAGTTAGGAATTAGCATTTAAAAAACCTTGCAAATTCACTGAAAATACCATAGGTTTCACACACGTTATAGTTAGGAATTAGCATTTAAAAAACCTTGCAAATTCACTGAAAAAAACATAGGTTTCACACATGTTATAGTTCGATGGACATTTCACTCATACAAAACCATTGCAATTCCCCCGTTATAGTTAGTTCAGCTAACTATAACTCGCGCGACCGCAATCCACTGCTGATGACGTCACATATTACATCACTCTGACATGGTCAGTGACATAACTCATGACATCACTGATGACATCTCAAATGACATCACTGATGACATCACTGATGATATCATCCTTGTGTAAGAGTGGCAGACCTCCTCTCATCCTAATATAAACTTTGATACACACATTGAAAAATACAAACTAAAGTTTTGAAAACTATAGAGATACCAATACCAGTTAGAACAACCTATTCAGTAATTCCAAAATCTACATACGCATCCACTCATTCATCAACACTTCTGTATCAAAGTTTATATTAGGATAAGAGGATGTCATGAGTGATGTAATATGTGACGTCATCAGCAGTGGATTGCGGTCGCGCGAGTTATAGTTAGCTGAACTGACTATAACGGGGGAGTTTCAATGGTTTTGTACGAGTGAAATGTCCAGCTAACTATAACATGTGTGAAACCTATGTTTTTTTCAGTGAATTTGCAAGGTTTTTTAAATGCTAATTTCTAACTATAACGTGTGTGAAACCTATTTATTTATTTATTTGAGAAATTTATAGAGCGCACAGCGGCCCCAACGGGGCGTCCCGGCGCTGAAACAATGAAAAACAAAGGGAGGTCGTAGGGGCAGATATCCAAATTTATGAGGAGAACAGATGTGTTTTCAGGGATTTACGGAAAACTAATTCAGTCTGACAGGTGCGTAAGGCTAATGGAAGTTTGTTCCAGCACTGAGAGGTACAGACCTCAAAGGTTTTGCCACCGGCCCGAGATCGTTTACATCGGGGGGTTTCCAGGAAATGGAGGGTATTGGACCGTAGAGTCCTGGAGTTGGCATAAGGTCGAAGAATGTTTTTGAGGTGTGCCGATCCCTTGCCTTTTGAAGCTCGAAAGGCCAGAGTCATGGCCTTGAATACACATCTTTTTGCTATGGGCAGCCAATGTAACTTACGGAGATGAGGAGTAATATGGTGTCTGGCCGGGATTCTCTCAACCAGCCGTGCGGCGGCGTTTTGGACCGTCTGGAGCTTGTGGCAGAGGCCCGCTGTGATACCAAGGTAGAGAGCATTAGCATAATCAAGATGGGATATGATCAGGGCCTGGATCACAGTCTTACGGCAGTCTGCCGGCAGATAATTGATGAGGCGTTTTATGATTCTAATCTTGGCGAAACAGGAGGTTGCTACTGTTTGCACCTGATTTTTGAAGCTAAGTTGAGTGTCCCAGCGGACTCCGAGATTTCTCACCGAGTCTTTAGGGATGGGAGCTAAGCTTAAGTCTTCTGGCCACCATATACTGGAATCCAAGGGGGATGATGTGTTGAAAAAAAGGATCTCTGTTTTACCGGCGTTGAGCCGGAGGGAATTGGTATCCATCCAGCTCGAGATGTCCCTGAGACAGGATTTCAAAGGATCAAAAGCAGAGGCAGAGTGAGAATCGAAAGTGAAAAGAAGCTGGATGTCATCAGCGTAGGAGGTAGATTTGATCCCCGTCTGTGCAATCAACTTGGCCAGAGGGGTGAAATACACGTTAAAAAGGAGCGAGCTCAGGGAAGAGCCTTGTGGGACTCCCCATTTGAGTGGTCTGGCCAGAGAAGAAAAAGGGGGTGTGAAAACCTGCTGTGTGCGGTCCGAAAGGTAGGATGAAAACCATTTCAGGACAGCTCCACCCAGCCCAAGGTCCTCCAGTCTTCCCAGCAGGATTTTGTGAGAGACGGTGTCGAATGCTGCCGATAAATCCAGCAGCACCAACACCGCCCTCGATCCTTGGTCAAGCGTCCACCTCACCGAGTCGGCCATTTCGATAAGGGCCGACTCGGTGCTGTGGCCCGACCTAAAGCCGTGCTGGGAGTCGTGGAGAAGACCATGGGTTTCAATGTATTTCGACAGCTGGGAATGTGCCAGTCTTTCCAATATCTTAGCTGGGGCAGGCAGGAGAGAAATAGGCCTGTAGTTACTGGGATTGTCTGGATCTAGGTTAGGTTTCTTTAGAATGGGAACTAAGGAGGCATGTTTCCATTTGGCAGGGAAACAGCCCGTTCTGAATGAATCATTCCAGATGAGATTGAGGTAGGGGTTGAGAAGGGGTGCATGTTTTTTATAGAGCTTGGCCGGCCAGGGGTCTTTGGGTGAGCCTGATTTGCATTTGGTTAGTTCGGCCAGAGAGTCTACTTCTGATATGGTGTCAAATTCGAATAGGGTAGGTAGCTGGGGCGAGGGGGTAGAAAGTTTCTTTTTTTGCCCTGCGGTTTTTTTTAGTGAATTTGTAAGGTTTGTAAGGTTTTTTAAATGCTAATTTATGTATGTATTATTTTTTTTTATATATTTATTTTACAATAAACTACCTATGTATATAGTTATAGATTGACTGTATCCTGTAATATGGAATGGCTCAGCTCTTTTTTTTTTATTTGGATAAAGTTGAACAGCATAGTTAATATCTTCTATAAACGTATAAACAGTTTAAAATGTTTTTTTTTATAAGGATTTTTCACGGTGCGCGCACCGTGCTCGCACCGCGCAATATTTATAAAATGTCTTTTTTTTTTGAGACCTTAGGGGTCTTTCGTGGTCCCCCTAAGAAGGCCTAGGGGGTCAGGGACTCTCTACCCTGCCCCCTTTTCACGTTCTCCACTTGTTGTTTTGAAAAAAAATAAAATGTTTTTTTCACCCTTCGGGGTCCTTCAGGGACCCCCTGACAAAGGCTAGGGGGTCAGGAACTCTCTACCCTGCCCCCTTTTCACGTTCTCCACTTGTGTTTTTAGCTCTCTTCTGCCTCTAAAACTCAAAATGGTGGCTGGGGGGTGCGCGCACCGTGCGCGCACCCCGCGATTTTTTGAAAAAAAATTAAAAACATTTTTTCACCCTTTGGGGTCCTTCAGGGACCCCCTGACAAAGGCTAGGGGGTCAGGAACTCTCTACCCTGCCCCCTTTTCACGTTCTCCACCTTTCTTTTTCACTGTCACACACAAAATGGCGTCCGACACTTCCTGATTTCGACCGATTGGAATGCTGACTGACATGTAACCACCAATCAGAATTACGCTTGCAAACATTTAGTGCGCGCCCCGTGCGAGCACTGTGCACGCACGTTGCGGGCATATAGATATTTATGTACATTTAACTGCAATTTTCTAAGGAACTACTGAACAGATTGTCACCATATATGCAAAAGACACATGCCTGACCTGAGGACTACCTCTTTGCCAAATTTCAAGAAATTCTGTTCAGCCGTTCGGGCTGTACCTTCGACTAAAGGTCCTATGGGAAAATGCATGGGGAAAACGCGTTTTGGGACCCCCCTTTTTTCTCAGCCCCCGCTTGACGAATCACCCGGAGACTTTCAGGGTAGGAGCTGAGCGGAGCGCCCCATTAGTTTTGAAAATTTCACGAAGACAAGCCAACCAGCGCCAAAGTTATTCAAAATAGAATTTTCAGATTTCCTATGGGAACTCGGTCCTAACTATAACTATCTACTGGCGACCGCCAGTAGATAATAAATATATATATATATATATATATATATGCTCCAAATTACCAATACTTGAAAGTAAAGGATGACGACGCCGTGTCTTGCATAAATTCAAAATTTAATGCTCAGCTGTTGGACGCGTTTCGCCTGTCCCGCAGGCTTGTTCACCAACAAGTTGGGTTGGTGAACAAGCCTGCGGGACAGGCGAAACGCGTCCAACAGCTGAGCATTAAATTTTGAATTTATGCAAGACACGGCGTCGTCATCCTTTACTTTCAAGTATTGGTAATTTGGAGCATTTCATACGGATCGAGCCCGGATGATCCGGACGGACGACGCGCCCTTTGTTCAGGTGGTGCGGTGATTGTAACCGAGCAAGTAAAGTTGGCTATATATATATATATCGCTGCTCCGTGGTCTTGCCTGCTGCTGCACTCGTGAGCGGGTGCCCGGTCCAGCGGTGGCAAACCGCTAAATATCAAGCTCCTTACTTTCAAGTAAATTCAGACCAGCACTCACGTTGGGTATAAACTTGTTACGGTTTATTCACGAGACAAATAATAACAAACGCGTTTCGGCGTCAGCCTTCGTCAGTGTCGACGACCGCCGTTGCCGTGACAGCTTAAATTCAAATCAATTTCATGCAATGGACGAAGGACTGTTGCTCGACTTTGAGCGCCATCTTGTAATATGTTAATATTCACATATATTATAACAAATTCATAATACAGCCTAAAGTAATAGTCTGGTAAAACTAATTCATAGTGCGGAACCACCATTGATAAATAAATAAATACATTAACGGGTGGCGAGTGTTCGCGCGTGCATAAATTATTCTTTTACAACATCAATTTGTTCTATATGGGATCGCGCTATTCTCCACAGCTACCCATTCTCCAGCCTGACATAACAATTGGTCAAACTAATTCATGATGAGGAACCACAGTTGATAATTAAATACCTTCATAGGTCGTGAGTGATCGCGCCTGAATTCAATTCATTCATTCACAACATAATTTTAATCCTATATGGACTCGCGCTATCTGGAATCAGATTGGAACCACTACAGTATGCCCATACAGGGCAGTATGTTGACACGAGATGATTAGGAATCATATGTGACACACACATGACAGACAAATCACTAGCATGACATGTATATAAACTTTTCTACAGAGCAGTTGGAGGTTGTAAGCCTGCCCATCCAGGGCGTGAATGATTCCAGATAGCGCGAGTCCATATAGGATTAAAATTATGTTGTGACTGAATGAATTGAATTCAGGCGCGATCACTCACGACCTATGAAGGTATTTAATTATCAACTGTGGTTCCTCATCATGAATTAGTTTGACCAATTGTTATGTCAGGCTGGAGAATGGGTAGCTGTGGAGAATAGCGCGATCCCATATAGAACAAATTGATGTTGTAAAAGAATAATTTATGCACGCGCGAACACTCGCCACCCGTTAATGTATTTATTTATTTATCAATGGTGGTTCCGCACTATGAATTAGTTTTACCAGACTATTACTTTAGGCTGTATTATGAATTTGTTATAACATATGTGAATATTAACATATTACAAGATGGCGCTCAAAGTCGAGCAACAGTCCTTCGTCCATTGCATGAAATTGATTTGAATTTAAGCTGTCACGGCAACGGCGGTCGTCGACACTGACGAAGGCTGACGCCGAAACGCGTTTGTTATTATTTGTCTCGTGAATAAACCGTAACAAGTTTATACCCAACGTGAGTGCTGGTCTGAATTTACTTGAAAGTAAGGAGCTTGATATATATATATATATATATATATATATATATATATATATATATCAAACCCACTAAAACATACTGTGTCAGACTAAATGTTTTATATATAATTATACGGCCAGATTTATTCAGTATTTATAGTCTTAGTGCATAGAGCCGTAACTCTTAGGTTTCATGCCAAGTATAAAAACCGGCAAACAGCAAAGACTATTTGTTCCTTTTGGTCACTTTTTAAAATCCTTAATGCCTCCCAATAATGTCTCACACCCACAAGTTTGCATACAGCAACAATCCATTTCTTGCGGGCAGCTACATAATGAGGGCAAAAAAATAGGAACTGCGCTTCCATCTCCTCTATCTAAGGGCAATGTGGGCAGCAATTTAAGAGATAGCCTATTTTGTCCCACTTTGAAGTGTGGGTTCTCAGTGGAAGAAGTCCGCATCGAAATTGGAAATATAAACATTTAGCTTGCACCGGAAATATTCTGTCCATATATTTCTTACACCTAGGTAGACATTTATGGTTGATGAAATGTCCTGTGAATGACCTTTCCAAATCTGATACATCGCTTCCTCACAATACATTTGTTTCACTTTCTGTGCATCAGTTTTAACTATACCTACTGGAGTACTCTATAATTTCCCAATCCCAATACTGTCTGAAAGTTTCTCAATTTGCTGTAGCCAGGACGTACATTCTTCTTTATCATAAGCTATCAACTCTTTTAGTGATTCCCGATACGGTGTCACCTCCACAGTTGACCATAGCCGGACCAAATATAAAAGGGGTTTGAGCAAGATAACGATGATAATGGGATTTGACACCAAATCAAATCTCAGGGGTATAAGAGGTGTGCTTACAGTTAAACTAAAAAGGTCACTAATAAATGTATTCTCAGTCTTAGTAAGCATTGCTGTGTCCATATCTCCCCATATCTCAGCCACATAAATAGTTGCTGTCAGTGCCGAAGCTCTATATACTGTAATGTCAGGTGACACTGAATCCTTTGAGGTGGCCGTATATTTCCGCCCAATTGCCGATGGTTTCTGATGTCGAATAGCATTACTTTTTTCTAATTGAGCCCCCCATGTCAGGTTATCTGTTAGTCTAACACCTAAATAATCAAAGTGTGTAACCTATTCTAGCGGAACCCCATCTATTGTCACCCTCTCTCTGAAGGATCGAGGGGATTTATTGACATAAACTTTGATTTAGACAGATTAAGTTCTAATCTCCTATTGGCACAGAAGGCTGCAAACACGTTCAATTCTGATTGTAAGCCCATGGGGGTTCTTGATAAAAGGAAAGTCTCATCTGCACTCATTAGTAATGGTAGAGGGAGACATGTAGATTGTGGAGCATCATGTCTGCTTTGGGCTAGCCATTTAACCGCTCCCATAATATAGAGACTAAAGAGGGTAGGTGCAAGGACACGTCCCAGGCCTAACTCACCTCTTACTTTCAATTCTATTCATTAGGTCTTCTCCCATATTCCATCTCACCCGAGCATATGTTTCAGCATGAAGTACCCTTCACATCTAAAGTAAATCACTTGGGATTCCATAGTCATCCAGGACTTTTCAAAGACTGTCCCTCAAGACTAGGTCAAATGCCGCTCTTAAATCAATAAAAGCGACATGAAGGTGATCCCGCTTCAAGGTGAAATAAATATAACTCCTTGAAACAAAAGACTGGTCAAGGATACTAATCTTACTTCCAAAGCCTGCCTGTGTATCTTCGAGGTTGTTGTTCTCATATATCCACTTATACAATTGAAACAGGACCTGGCTACAGAAGATTTTCTGAGTATTGTCCAATAGGCTTATGGGCCTGCAGTTTGATGGGTCATCGCTTTCCCCTTTTTATAAATAGGGATAATGGAAGCCCCATGCCATGATGGAGGAAATGGCTTCACCCTTTAGAATGTCACAGCATTAATATATGGAACCCATACCTCTGGTTGAAATGTATATAGTTCTTCAGGAATTCCATCTAAGCCTGGTGTTGTTCCCCCTCTTCATCTGTTTTAGTGCAAGGGCTGTTTCCGCTAGACTGAAACATGTAACATCAGCACTTCCATTCATTGACCCCTTTTCCAATAGATCTAGATTCCTCTGGGTCCCTGCCATTTGCTTTGTTGGAGATTTACTCTGTGTTTTTTCACAGTCCCATTCTGTATGTAGACCATCAAAATGAAGTGCCCACCTACCTGGCGTTATTATTGCTTCAAAGTGTTTCTCAATTGAACAAGAATTAACTGCAACCAGCTTCCAAAAAGCCTTCTGGTCCCCAGTTTGTAGGGCTTCTGATATTTCCACCCACTGTTCAGATTCCAGACCCCTTTTAGCATTAATCAGGGTGGTCTTATAGTTTTTCCTAGCCTTACTTAGTTCTGAGCTATTGCCGTTCTTTTTTATTTCCAGAAGTCATTGTTTCTCTATACGGCAATATTTTGAGTACCAAGTAGGGACTGTTTTGTTTTTTACTACAGCCCCTCTTTTGTTCTCTCAAAAAAAACACTCTTATTTAGTTTATCAGTCCACAATGAAGATTTACAAATTTGACATTTGTTATGTTAGTAAAATCTGTCAGGTAATGCCTTTCCCCAAGTAATTCCTATATATGTGTTAGGACCTCAGTATTAGTTGCTATTAGTGGCCATTTTGCACTTCTTCTATTACTGGTAGTTTCCAAAGTCACTTTAGAAATAGAGGGTGTGAGGTTTGTATTGTACAACATTCCTATTACAAATGTAGCGTTTAAAGCCTAATTCTTGATATCTTGTCTTGCGTTTACCTCCATGTCATATAATTCAGGCCATAGATCAATGTCCACGATTTTTAGACCATGTTCTAATGTTACCTTCAGCAGCTGAGATGCCATCTTTTGTCAATTCCTTACCATCAAACCAGGTAAGGAATGTCATATTAACCTGGGGCTGCGTAATAGGCAATCGCGTGTTGCAATCGCCTGCAACGATTTTTATTGTGCAGTGGTTGAACTGTCCTAGCATCTCTGCTAAATGACCACAAAAGGTGACTAGAGGTATTGTGGGACTGATGTAATGTAGATATTCACTAGGGCTATGTATCTCCCTCCTACTGAAGTGGTTATTTTAATTTCAAGACCTAATAAATCCCTGGTATTTGAAGGCACCACCGGAATTAGATTTAACCTTAGCCATATCAGAACGCCACATCAGAGCGCCACCTGATTCTAGACCCACAAGGGAAGATAATGTATGGTCACCAAATGCAAGAAACCCAGATCTATACACTGGTTTAGTAGCTCATATTTCCTGGAGGAGTTTGATATGGTAATAATCTACGAAAACTCCCCATTTTGGGTTTGAAAGCTTTGCTTCAATCCCTGCTGCATTCCAACACAACATAATATTGTGGTCATCCTTTATTGCCTCACTCCTTACTGTATACGGTGACATGCACAGGGACTCAGCCCCTTGGGTCAGTGTATCTTTTCCAAGATCCAGCAATAGGCTGGTATTGTGCTTTAATATTGTATCTAAGGACAGCTCTTTTGAAACTGCTTCCCAATACGGTGAAAGTTGATCTCTCCCCATACATGTTGTTAATGAAGCAGGATTTCCCAAGTTTACCTGGAGTCAATCATTCTCCCATAAATGCGAATGCTCCCTTGGTCTAGAAGGATTAATAGCTATTAGTATTTTGTGATCCTTTAAAGTTGCTAGTGCCAAAGTGTGCACTGGAGGGTTCAGTTTCAATCTTATTTGAGAGCTGGTGTTATGTCTGAACCATAATTCAAGTGTAATTGACTCTTTGGCCAGTTTCTGGTTCCTTAATTTCAGCCCTATATAATCAAACTGTTGGTCAATTTTAGTGAAATGTTTTGTATTCGCTATGTCCTCCTTTATAATAGAGCTACACACCCTTATATGTCTTACCCAGTGGCTAGATTTATTATCTAGTGAGTCATACGTTTCCCTTGCTCCGTGGGGGATTTTGGGGACATTTATCATTTATCATGGAGATATCATAGGGCTTAGTCACAGAATTATTGAAGTCAAAGCTACAAATTTTCCCATGAATTGTCTGTATAGTATTTCTACTCTGTCTGGGTTGGGTATTTGAAGAAATCCCCTGTCTTAACTTAGGTGTATAATGTGAGGTGTCAATGTCCTTCCAGGGATCTGTGTAAAAAGATGATGACCCCAGTTTACAGTTTCCCCTAGTATCTGTAGTCCCAGTTTTAAATTGAGGTATATTATCTCTATAAGAGGGAGAATACATGGTGAAGGCTCAGGGTAACTTGTTTTTACTGTCTTCTGATGGAGTGCTTATCTTTGTTACTAGATTTGAAAGTCTATCTAATTTGTAATTTAGAAATGTTGTTAGTCTGTCCATACAATCATGCAGGGTTAAAATCTCTCCCCTTATCAAATCCAACTGTTCAATTAAATCTGCTTTTCCCTCACTCTCATATTGCTCACAGGGTGCTGGTTATTCCCTAAATGTTCCAAAACTGCATACTGATTAGAGCACTCAATATTATGTACAATAGAGATGTGTTTAAAAACCTTTGCTAGTTGGATAGATCCTGAGAAAGAGTTTCAGAAGTACTCACAAGGTGGGAGGAAGAATAGAATTAGGATCTATAATAGGTGCCTCTATGGAATGGCCATCAACTGATTTGCTAAAGTAAGTTTTAATATCCCTCTGTGTGTCTACCTTCTTCCATGTTCCCTTTCTCTTCCTACATTGTTGTTTCCCCTCTTTATCGTTGGGGGCAAGTAACCCCCCCACTGCTTCAATTAGCTTGTCTATTGTATTGAGTGTACAATTCTCAGCTGCATGCCTGGCATTTTCCTATCACTCTCTGCTCCACAATTTTTATAATTTGCCTTACTTTTCACCATAATTTTTCCTAGGTTTTAACATTTGTTTTAGGGATGGAAATTCAATCACTATTTTTTAAAATGTTATTCAAAAGATTAAAAAACACAAGACAGGACAATAATCAAATCAAACGCAACTGGCAGAAGAGAAATAAAGTATGCTATTTATTTCAAATATCACATTTTGTTATTTGTATCAATCACAAGAAAGTCACTTTGTTTTCACTTGTTATAAGTCCAGCATCTTCAAAACAGTTGAATAGTCTTACCCAGCGCCAAGGGTAATTAATGGCAGAGCCAAGGAGAGTGGTCATTCCCTGCCTCTTCCTGTCACTGACGGGCGCAGGATGGGCCCGCCCTTTGCCTGGGCATATCCCGCACAGCGGGACCACAGCACGCTTTAATAGTGCCCACAAAGAAGAGGAAGAGACAATAAAGCAAGGGATGATGGGACTTGTGTTCCCCAGCGGCCAGATGGGGATGACAGCTTATCCACAGCAGAATCTGTCCTTGAAGTAAAGGAGTTGTTACCAGGTGAAGGTAACACATTCCAGCAGTGCTACTGGCAACAGAAATATGTCAGTTAGCAGTCCCAAACAGTACAGACCATGGCACGTTTTAAAAGCTCCCATGAGGGAAAGGAAGTGAGAATATAGCAAGGCATTATGGAACGTGTGGTCTCCAGTGGCCAGATGGGAATGGCAGCTATCCCCCACACAATCTGCCCTTGGAGTAAAGGTATTGTTCCCAGGTGGCGGTAGCATGCTCCAGCAGTGTGGCAGAAATAGGTCAGTAAGTGGTCCCAAATAGTACAGACCACACCGTGCTTTAATAACGCCCATGAGGAAGAGGAAGTGATGATATAGCAAGGGATGATGGGACTTGTGGTCCCCCAGTGGCCAAATGTGACTGGCCGCTTATACGCTGCTTAATCTGCCCTTGGAGTACAGGTGTTGTTTCCAGGTGGAGGTAGCGCACTTCAGCAGTGCTACTGGTGGCAGAAATAGGTCAGTAATCGGTCCCAAACAGAACAGACCACAGTGCTTTTTAATAGCACCCATGAGGAAGAGGAAGTGATGATATAACAAGGGATGATTGGACTTGTGGTGCCCAGTGGCCAAATGGGAATGCCGGCTCATCCCCCACAAAATCTGTCCTTGGAGTAAAGATGTTGTTCCCAGGGGGAGGAAGCATGCTCCAGCAGTGCTACTGGTGTGGTGACAGAAATAGGTCAATAAGCGGTCTAGTTATCTATATATGGTTTTTCCAGGACGCAGCTCTCTCTTTTCCTGAATGGAGTAGCACAATTTTTTGCTGACTACCTAAGAGATGCCCCGGTCCTAGCAAGTATAAAAATACCAATCCTCATGTTCATGGACGACAAGCTTATATTTCCAAAACACACTGTGGTCTGCAGCGAGCACTCTGCCGATTTGAAGAATTTTGTAGAAAGAGAGGACTTGTGATTAACATGAGTAAAACTAAATTTATGGTTATAAAAAAGCATTGGGCAATGTGTGTTTAAATCATGAGCCCCTAGAACAGACAGATGTTTTTAAATTACTTAGGAGCCTCCTTAGCTAAGAAACTGACTTGGAAGCCCCAGTCGTGGGATCAATATTATATGGCCCTGAACTCTGGGGCTTTGAAAATCTGACTCCACTTGTCTCAGCTGAAAACAAATTTTTACAATGTATTACAAATCTTTCACAATATACACCTTTAATGCCCCTGCGTTATGATTTAGGTTGTAAACCCATGGGTGAGGTAACAAGATGTCTCCCATAGCATACTAGGGTAGACTATGGACTACCCCTGAATTAACACACTATGTTGCTTCACTCAAGGGTTTCCTGGAGGTTGATACCACACATAAGATTAGCTGGCTGCAAAAAGTAAAAAGCACGTTGGTAGTAATGGGCTTGAGGCATCTATGAGAGGATCCCATGAGCAAATGGTTTCCCCCAAAAAAGGATATGAAAGAGCTATATTGGTCCATGATTAGAACTGATAATATAAGATTAATTGAAAGTTCAACATTGACAGGGAGTTGTTTAGAGTTTAAATCTAGCACCCTGCATGAGCCCTTTTGGGATTTCATTTCAAAGCCCCTAGATAGAAGATTAAACTTTCAATTTTGGGTGGGTATCCTTCCGTTAAAATCTATTACATGCAAATGGTACAACACTGATGACAACAAATGCCAGTAATGTGTAGACCAAATGGAAACTTATTCACACATTCTCTTTGTTTCTCCAGCCTATGAGGCCCCAAGGAAAAAATGGTTGAGACAGAGGTGCAAAAATATGGGTACTAGAACCAGTAATATTTCATTGTGAATATTGTGTATAAATAGATCAGAGCCGTGTGCAATATCAGTCGTCAAATTCTTGGGTTGGATGTGGGTAATACATAAAAAGATGCAAACCTCATCTGAGCACACATTCAATAGCAGTCAACTAAGCACACGTTAGGTAATCTAAAAAAAATTATACCAGCCTAGCACAGTTATATAATAAACAATGCCCTTTTTTTGTTGGTCTGTCTGATGTAGTGTTTAAAATTATGTAGCACCTTATTCTTAATTTGCACTAAGAGTACGTTTTGGGATGTAACACATAGGAATAAGATTATCATGGTGCCAAAAAACAACAATAACCTAGTACCAGGATTAATGTGAGTTTTTAAATTAGTGAGATTTAAACTTTGCACTTTAAAAGTGGAACTAGGCCCAACTTAGTTGGCTATTAATATTAGCTTTATTTATATCTCGACCTAGGATCAAATGATTATTGAATTATTTATAGTTGTGCATATGATTTGATTCTAAGTGAAATTTACCCCTATATGAACTGAATGCTTTATGTTTTTATGTTGAAGTACTTTTATGATCCTGGAGATCGAAATAAAGTAAAGATAAATGCATGTTATTTCCAATTGTATTACATTGAGAAGATATGATCCTTTTTTGTCTCTTCCTGCTAAAGGTCTTATTGTCTTTCCGCTTTGAATTTTGCTGCTCTTTATATTTTAGGGCTTTATCCCAAGAACGCGGTCCTAAAACCTTTGTGTTTGCGGTGGCAGTCCAACCTTGCCACCACTGTGGGTCCGCATGTCATATTTGGTGTGTGGATTTCAGACAGCTACAGGACTGCCGCCTCTGCCAAAATCCAGGATCCTGCGGCAGTGGTGCAGCCGAAAGAGGCAGGAATATGCTGGTGGTAGAGCACATTCTGAGTTGCATGTCCACCACCCATTTAATGAGGGTGGTGGAGATGCAACTAAAGAGGCCTTCCCCGGAGTTGCACCCCGGTTCCTGCACGGTGTGGCATTCACGACATGGCACATGCCACACCGTGCAGGAACGTGCTGCAGGTGCTGTCACGGCGGCCGGCTGCTGTAAAGACTCTCCACCGAGCCTAACACAGCCGCCACCGTGAGACCACTACACAGCACTGCCCACCCACACTGTAATCAACTCAGAATTGGGCAGGTGCACCAAGGGCTTGGTGGTCCTCCTGCCAGCGTAGTGGTGGCAGTGCTGCATGGGGACCGCCAAACTCATAATAATTTAGTATGGTCTTAGCCATTGTCCATTTTACTCCATATATTCTTCGTCTTTAACAGCTGCTGAGGGTGTCAATTTCATTACTTATATACTATGTTCAAAGGTATTCCTCATTCTGTATCCTACTGCCCACTATCAATGTTCTGCAGAACTGGGACCTCTGTGCCATTCTTCTCCGTGTAATCTGTCTTGTTTCAAGTTCTTGTCTCTTCTAAGACCTAAATTAATTAATGAGCTAGAGCTGTGTTAATTAATCTCCATCTCATTCTGTGTTTAAAATACTTGTTGTCATCTCCAAAGTATGGCTTTTTCCCACTAATGATATCTTGCTTATGTTGTTGTACCTTTTGTTCACAGTGTTCCTGAAATTTCATTTTTCTCTATTGTGTTATGATTTTGTTGCAAATTGTGCCTTGGATTCATGTGGTTTATACATAAAAATACCCAAATAAACAGATGTAGGTCTTTTGAGCACCACTGGGCTGACATTTTAATCTTTTTTGTTTTTCGGGGAAAAAATGATCATTGGGGTTATCAATCAATTCACACATAGTTCTTCTGAATCACAACTTTCATTTAAGTGGGTATTAAACGAATTTGGAAGAAGTCATATTTACTAAAAGCAACAGCAGAATCTTTCATGTATCCCCATTGGCAGTTGGAGTCTCCAAAGAAGGTATTTCTATCTGAGGAGATCTCTCTTCCAGTAATAAATTCAATAGTTATTCCATGTATATTAATATTTTGTTCCTGGCAAGGCGTTAGATTATATAGTCTTTGGGGAATTGGGAGTCCTCCGTTTTTATTTCCTCTGATAAACATTGAAGGGTGGAGGAATGTTTTTTTTAGACTTACATACAGGATTTGAACAATTTATTTGTACATTAAGCCTATGGTTCCATTAGTGTTCCAGACTGAAGGATAGTATCAGGATTTTCTGGCACTACATTAAATACTGGTTTGCTAGCATTGCAGACTGTGAGGAGTATTTTTCTGTGTTTTGATTTTTTGCTTTTCAATTATTTTACTATATTTATATGGAGATGGCAACATATGCTTTAACGCAGTTCAAGACACCTCCTTGCTAGCTTGTTACACAATACACAGCCAATATGGGTTGAAATGCCATTGACATTACCATGCTTGTAACATCAATGAAGAATTCTTGTTCTGTTTGCAACTAGAAACTTTGTGCTGGTACTGAGCAAGACTAATTCATATGTTAATACGTACTGTTCACACTTGTTGATCCATCCACTACCATTTAGTGTGAAAGAACCTAAGCATCAAGAACCTTCCAGCACCATTCATGGTATTTATAATTCAATAAATGTATTGACATTTGCAATGCCATCTATAGATTCAATATGAGACACTACTCTCATTGCAATGATTTTTATTTTTGACTGATGCTAACACTTGGTTTGCTCAACAGTAATTTCATATGATGTTATTGTCCACTTGATAACCTCTACTATTTTGTGTCTAGCAGGTGGCCAAATGTTATGTTCATTATCACATGAGTGGCGATAGAAAATCGGCCACACATGTAGATTTTGAATTTGAATTATTTCAGGTCCATAACCCTATGGAGCACTGTCACAATGTCTGGATGATATCATTAGAAACGTCAGTTAGTCAAATATCTTTATTCGGTCAAAAGATATGAGCATAAAAGCAAAAGATATAAAATACATTTTGAATAGTCATAAGCACAATCACTGTAAAATAATTCTTCATAAATGACAGTCAATTGTATACTACATTATTGAAAAGTCACACAAATTTACAATTAATTAAAATGCGTAATTCTTCCCTAACTTTAAAGCAGCAACAATATAACTAAGCACCACAGAACAGATTACGGGGAGGGTAAACGTTTGCAAAAATCAGCCCTTTTTCATAAGAAGTAAAGTACTTGTGCAATAGAATTGGGTGTAAAAAGTGGTCTGTTAAGGTGTGATGCAAAGTGTAAAAAAAGCATAAAGAAGCAGCATCACATGGGCAGCTTGAAAGAGAGGCAAACCAAGTGCCTATCAGGGGAAAACCAACTAGAAAGTAGACTGTGTTTAATCCTAACGTGGTTAGATAGAATCTGTGTTTGGGATTCATGATCCAGATTAGATAATATGTCATACCCGGAGTGGTGGAAATTGGCATATGACTGAGGACTGGGATCATGTCAAGAGATCTCTCGATTCTGACCTCCTTTCTGTGATACAAATCTATGTTTGGGTTGAGGGACAATTTCTTACGGACCAGTCCTAGGTTATAAAAAGTGTTCTTGACATATGCCAACCAGAGTATAGCGATCATATTGTTTACATTTAAACAATACTCCAACACCTTCATCGAGAAACCAGCCTCTGGAGTGCCTCATGGATTTAGCCCTATTAGTAAAGGGGTCATACCAACTTGGTCCTCCAAGAAGCCCATACCCAGTTCTAAATGTGAGATGAAGCTCAGAGTAATTTTGGGAGTGGCTAAAATTCTGCACAGAAATTTATGTTTGGCTGCCTGCAATTTCCCTGAAACTGCATGACCCCAAACTCCTGCTCCATATACACCAACTGAAAGGCACATGCTCTTGTAGAACTAGGTCATTAGACAGGTTGCCTGCATATATTGCGTTCTCTGATTTATTAACCTGTTCCATGTACCATCATCATCAAGAAAGATACCGAAATAATTGAAAAAAGGTACTTTTGCTATCAGGGTCTTCTCAACAAATAAGGTTTGAACCTAGTATTTTTGTGACCACGAGTCATTATAAATGATTTTTGATGATTCACCTTAAGGTTTAAATTTGTCATAAAATCATTAAAACTATTTAAAAGATTTTGGAGACCATTAGCTGCTAGTGCTATAAGAATCAAATTGTCCATGTATAAAAGTACTTGGACTGTGCTGGGGCCAATTCTGGGAACACCTTTGCTATAGGAGCCTAAAAAAGCATCTATAGAATTGATATAAAATAAAAAAAAAACAGGCTGATATACAGCCCTACCTTACCCCCTGCTAACCTTTATTGGATGTGTACAATTCTCATGCTGTGTATAATGCACTTTTGTGGTGGTGCCCCAATGTAGGCGCCTAAAAAGGTTCAACAATAGAGGGTCAACTTCTGCATGCTTCATCAGTTCTCACAGCCTCCCCCAATCTACTTGGTCAAAGGCACAGGAGATGTCCATAAGGGCCACGTGTAAGGCACCTCTCCTGGCTCTAACATACTTCCCCAGTATTAGGGATAAATTGATCCCTTTCTTCACAGTCTGTAGGCCAGGTCGAAAGCCACATTGGACGGTTGAAAAAAAGGATTTGACCTCTGCCCAAACTTCCAGTTTGCCCAAAATGACCCACCCTAATTTTTTTTACCATGGAATCTACTAATGAGATTGGCAGATGGCATGCGGGGAGATTCCTATTGCCTTTTTTATGAATTGCCACAATAATAGATTCCCTCCAAGTGTCGATTGGATTAAAATGTTCGTTATTAGTGGTGCCCAAAAATCTACATTGTGCTTAAAGAAATCTATTGGGAACCCGTCTGGAACTGGCACCTTTCCACTTGCTGCACTCTAAATTGCTTTAGTGACAGTTGCTAATTCAATAAAGTTGGCTAGCCAATGCTTGCTAAAAAAGAGGGGATCAAGCCTAGTGCCCAATACATGATCCCTTCCGTGATTACAGGGACAAATATAAGGGACAAATGATCAATCCATTCCTGTTCAGAAATATGACACTCTATACCAGTGGTTGAGTTGCCCGAAAAAAAGGATGGTTTATAACTTACCAAAATACTATATTGTCTTTCAAATGGGCCGCTGTTTCCACGCCTTGTCTCTGATTTCCTGCTTTCTAAGACCCTCATTTAATTGCTATTGGCTACCCTAATGGCATCAGTCTTTCGCGGATCCATGTTGGTAGCCTTTTTAAGAGCTCCATCTGGGGTGGCTATCGTAGGGCGTCAGTCATTATCCAAGAGCCTAGACAATACCTAAAATCGATTGGTAGGAACACTTGGAACCGCAGGCAATGTTCCTTACATGATCTCCTAGCTTTAACAACTCTGTACATAGGGGGCATTTATAGGAGGTGGGCCGTTAAAAAAAGCATAGTGGGTAAGCCCATACTTTGGAATGTTGAGAAGGGAGAGAACTCAAACGTGACAGTAAAAAATGAACACTGTCTGGGTCTTTGAAATTGAGCATCACACAATCCCCCTTGAAGATTTTACTGTGGGGCCTACTCAATTTACTTTGCGAGCCACGATCAACTACTTTGAAGGAACAGTCTGCATTTTTTTTACACCAATGTGCAGCTTTATTGATAAGGCTTTAGCAGTCCTCATGTACTTTCAATGGGGAAACTCCCACTGTATACAGGGTACTTTCTAATGGTAAGTGCAGATTCTCAAGCTGATTTTGGGGGGAAGTGATAGTGTATTCTGGGGCAGGTTATGGGTATTCCTGACCCTAAGAGGTGGGCTACACAGAAGCTACTGGTTTGCTGCAGATTAATCTTTAGCCCCTATCCCCTGAGCACTTGATTGGCCAATGAGGGTGCTGTTGTCAGGTTGTTGAATATGAAATTGTGAAGGATCTTCCTGATGTTCACCTCTGTCACTTGGTGCATCTCTATGAAGTGCCTTAACTAATGTTTGAATTTTTCCTTATAAAAGTTTTATCTGGCCCAGCATTTCTTCCATAAAGGATAACAGTGTGCTTTTGACAGAACAAATGATGGACTGACAGCAAATTTTAAAAGCATCATTTATGTTGTTAATAGATTATTGGCTTTTGCCTACCTGATGTAAAGAGCCAGGGGGTGACAATATCCCATTACGGTTCCTACAATGAGAATCTAGGATAACACAGTCCTTCTGGGGTGGCCGCTGTCTTCTTCCATCACCCCGTTTTCTTTTAGATGCGGGTAGGCTTTTGGAGAGATCACATTTGACGATTACAAGATTATTCCGATAGTGTTATTGTGCACTAGACACATATCTTTCAGCTTGGCCTTATCTGCTTCATAACCTTAGGAATGCATGATGTGCCAGCTTTCTCCTTAATAGCAATTGTAGCCTTTTTAGAATCCTCGTCGGGGGCCTTCTGGTGAATTTTGGTCAGCAGCAGGGATGGATCAGCAAATAGTTTTTGTATCGCTTCTATACTTTCTTTGACCAAATTGAGCTCAGTTGAGATTGCCAGCATGGTTGACGTAAGGAAAGTGGCTATGGAGGGAGTGGAACGTGGGCCCTTCTGCCCACCCTTAGGAGCCAAAAGACTTTTCTTCTCCATTGTGGTATGGAGGCCACCCTGTGAAGTTTATTGACAAGGAAGAAGAGTCAGTCAAACATGGTAGCTGCCCTACAGGGATAGAATGAAGAGAAAACCAGCCTTATTAGAGCTTCTTTCACAGGCCTTGAATTAGTGGTAGCACCTCGCAGATTGTAGACCCAATAGACAGGGCCTGTCCCAGCCTTGGTCAGCCATGGATAGGCACAGACGGACCCGCTCTTCACCCAGACTTCAGCCGGTCACAAGCCTGCCTGCGTCCTGCACTGCAGGAATCAATCAGCAATTGTAGGCGTCAGTAGGCTCCTCTTTCACTCCAGAGTAATGCTGAGGGACAAAGTCCCACCTGTAAGGGCCTCTCAGCAATGCAGGCAGTACAAGCAGGCAACTGCCAATGTATGTATCTCCATTAGATATGTCATGAATTACATAATTCACAATGTCATTTGTGATGTTATCTATTCATTAATATAAACCGTCATGATGTAATATGTGAGGTGTTGAAGAGTGCATGGCCGGAGCACAGGCTATAGCTATCTCGGTATACTATTACTGGTGAATTTCATTGTTTTTTTAAACTATCTTTTATCTTTTTTCAAGCCTAAACTGAAATGAGGGTTTTCTATATATGTGTGGCTGATTGTTGATGTGACTTATACTAGCAGTAATGTGTATAGTATAGGGTCAATGTTGCACATAATGCGTGCTTCCTGCACCTAAGCATATTGTGTCTATGATGGTGGTAATGACAATAGATATTCTCCTGAGATATTTTGTACTTACTGTTAGGCCTCTGGTGCCAAAGTAGTTTATAGACTGATGTATGGGAAAACAAAAAAACTTGGATGATGTCATCCGTGATGGCATCAATGATGTAATCAGTGGAGTCATAAATTATGTCATAACCTAAACTCTACTACTAGGCCTCGCAACTCATGGTAACAAACGACTGGGTATATGAACCTAGAGAAGAACCTGCTTATGGAGTGGGTAGAGAGTTGGAACTATGAGCCTTTCCTATACGCGCAAAAAACAGGTCGAGACTGCGCAGCACACACAGCAATAGTAGTTAAATGCTAGAATGAGGCGCATAGTTACCTGCGATAACTTGACGCTCCGGTGGAGGGGTGACCGACTAAGAGAGGTGGCCACGCTTGAGGGGTTCAGAGGATGGCAGACCATAGGCATTGAACATCTAGGAGATGTGTGGAGAGATGTGAGGCCTTCTTCTTCGATGACCTCTAGCAAGAATATGCCCTAACCCCCACCCAAACATTTTCATATATACGATTCGTACATGCTTTACAAATCCACATACAACGAGGCATGACTATTCCTGATCACTCCCCGCAGAAGTTAGGCTGTTAGTGGACTCTATGTCAGACAAAGCAACTTCTACAATATACTGGAAACTAATGAATAATGCCCTGGACCCGCTAACCTCCCTTAGGACAGCATGCATATATGACCTGGGTAACACTGATGATGAAGAAATGGTCGGGGGCCCGGCAGAGCCCCAGAGATATAGCAATCCCAGCTGCTTAAAATATAACATTGCGCATACTACCCCTGCACATCATTATACAGATGGGAAAAGGCTCAGATGACACTATGTGTAAGAGGCTGCCAACAGGACGGCTCCTTCTTCCATATACTATGGGACTACCCAGTAATTAACTCAATCTGGAGGGAAGTAACAGCGGTAATGATTTGATTTGATTTGATTTTAGGTTTTCTAGAGCGCGCAGCTACCCTAGGGCATCCCGGCGCTAAAAAGACCACGGTACTGAGGGAAGGAAGGGTCAGGAAGACGAGCTCAGGGGAAAAGTAGGGTTTTTAGGCGTTTCCTGAACCTGAGGTGGTTATGTTCTTGCCTCAGGGAGAGAGGAAGGGCGTTCCAAAGTCTAGGAGCATTATAGGAGAACAGGCGACCGCCTGTTCTGGCCTTCCTAATTCTAGGGACATTAGCGAGGGAAAGAGAGTTAGATCTTAATTGTCGACTTGAATGTTGTTGAGTCACGAGTGTCCTAAGAATGGGAGGGCCTTCGTTGTGCAACATTCTATGAGTAATGCACAGGGTCTTAAATTTGACCCTCTCCGTTACTGGCAACCAGTGCAGGCTTCTGAGAGCTGGTTTGGCCGAATTCCTCGCTGGGGTTCCTGTGAGGATTCTAGCCGCCGCATTCTGTGCGCATTGAAGTCTATGGACAACCGAGGCTGGGGCCCCCAGATACAGGACATTTCCATAGTCCAATCTGGAGTTCACAAGCCCCTGCATCAGGAGTTTCCTGGACTGGAGCGGGATTAGATGTAAAATCTTTCGAGCCATCTTTATCAGGCCGAAACAGGTTCCCGCCGTTTTTCTCGCCTGAGTTTTGAAACTTAGATCCTGGTCAAGCCATATCCCTAAGCTCTTGACTTCGGATTTGGGAATTGGTGGCGTTCCCATGCATGGTGGCCAAGGAAGGGATATGGGGATTTTGTTGGAGGTTCCCAAGAGGAGTATTTCAGATTTCTCCCCATTCAGTTTTAACCTGGATTCGCACATCCATTGATGCACCTTCTCCAGGCAACTGCTCAGATTGGACAAGGTGTTGTCTGGTTGGTTAAGGGAGACGACGAGCTGAGTGTCGTCAGCATACATTATTGATTTAATGCCAAATGGCTTGACAACATCCTCAAGGGGAGCCATGTAGACATTAAAAAGTGTGGGGCTCAGGGAGGATCCCTGAGGCACACCGCACTTAAGAGACTGAGCATTAGAGACGGAATACCCGTCAACAACTTGAAAGGACCTGTCTTTGAGAAAGGATGAGATCCAGGCCAAAGCGGAATCCGCCACTCCTATCAGACCAAGGCGCTGGACAAGGGTTGCATGGTCCACCGTGTCGAAGGCGGCACTCAGGTCGAGGAGGATCACTGCCACTGATCCTCCTGCGTCCATTATGCCCCTAGCTTCTTCGACCACGGCTAACAATGCGGTGTCAGTCCCTTGTCCTGGTCTAAAGCCTGTCTGGGACATGCGGAGAAGATGATTGGTCTCTAAAAATTCCGAAAGTTGTTGGTTTGCTACTCGTTTGGCTATTTTACTCATAGCCGGTAGCAATGAGATCGGTCTAAAATTAGAAGGATCTGTGGGATCTAAGTGCGGTTTTTTTATGAGAGCCTTGACTGTGGCTTTTTTCCAGTTCGCCGGGACTATACCAGTTTTAAAGGAGGCGTTGATCAGATTGGTAAAAAGGGGGGCAATAGTGGGAGCAACTAGCTTCAATTTACTAATGGGGGCTGGGTCTGATGGGGAACCACTTTTGACTTTCTGTAGAACGTTAAGAAACGTTTCAATGGAGATTTGGAAGAAAAAGGTTAATCTCGGGGTGTCTTGAAGGGGAGAGGAACCAAAGCCTGTTTGTGCGGTAGAAGGAGCTGGAAGGGAGGTCAGGATTTTAGCAATTTTTGCCGAAAAGAAATCTGCTATTTGGTTACATTTTGCCCCATCCAAGTCTGGGGATGATGGAGGGTCTTGTATTTTGGTGAGGAGTTTCACTATTCGATAGGTCTCTTTCGCGGAATTAGCAGCTGAGGCTATTTGCTCCTCAAAGTAGGAGGCCTGCGCGGTTTTTAATGCGTTTTTATAAAGCCTAATATGGGTTCTATAATCGTTTTTATCAGCTGTGTTCCAGTTCTTTCTCCATTGGCGTTCAAGCCTTTTGCCCTTCCTTCTTATTTCGCGTAGTTCTTCAGAGAACCATGGTAATTTGGACGATTTCCTACTGGATGGGAGAGTTTTAAATGGTAAGACTGAGTCGAGGGAGTCATTTATCCAGTTATGAAGTTGGATTTCAGCTGACGAGGGGTTAGGGTCTACTATAGGTAGAGTGGAAGTCAGAGCGTGATCCCATAGGATTTTGTCCAATTTTTTCCAGGGACGAGAAGGGACTCGGGGAAGGGGGGTGTCAGACGGATTACCTGGAAGTTGAAGTTTAAAAGGGACCAAAAAGTGGTCTGACCAGGGAAGGGGCAGAGGGGTTTGTACGGAGAGTTTGGAAAGGTTGGAAAAGATGGGGTCCAGTAGCCGTCCTTTCGTATGGGTGGGTTCATTGTTGAGTAGTTGAAGATTAAGGGAAGCCAAATCGGCTTGTAAGTCAGTGGCGAGTTTGTTGCCTTGATCATTGAAGTGGAGATTTAAGTCTCCGAGGATTGTGAAGTTTGGGGTCACACAAGCAAAAGAAGAGATGGCGTCCATGAGTGAGTCTATGAAACACCCTACCTGTCCCGGAGGGCGGTAGATTAGGGCCCCAGAAAGTGTCGTAGATGGCGGCAGGTGAAGGGAGAACAGAACATTTTCACTATCTAAAATTGGGCTATCTTTAAACTGGCATGAGAGATTGTCACGATAAATAATCGCAATACCCCCTCCAATACCCTTCGGTCTATTTAGGGTTTTAATGAGGTATCCGGGAGGAAGTGCTTGATTGATGTCCGGATCCGTGCTAGGGGAAAGCCACGTTTCTGTTAAGAACAGGACGTCCAAGTCCGACTCTGATAGTAATAGGTGAATTTCTGTCTGGTGCTTTGGGAGTGACCTACAATTAAGCAGGGCCATCTCAATATATACTGGTTCGGGTTGGGGGGATGGGGACAACCTGTAGTCGCAGTTTGGGCAGCCAATAGGATCGGTTTCCAGAATGATAGTTCCATTACATCTGGTGTTTAATGGTTCCCTGAGCTGGTACAGAGTATCTAGTGAATAGTTCAATTGAGGGCAGGTATGACCAGCCTGGGGTATGGGCTCAGGGCTTGGTCTGGCGCGGACGGGCGCAGACGGGCTTACCTTAGGCACGCCTTTGGCGCGCCATCGGCGCGCCCGCTGCGCTTCCTGGCGAGGCACATAATTTATAATGGAGAGAAGAGGCGTCAAGGGGGCGTGGCCACCTGAGGTGGGCGTGTCTCTCGTCGCGCCTCGCCCTCGGGAATGGCGGTGGGAGAGTGACAAGCGTTGCAGCGATGAGCTCGCTGTTCGTGGACTGCGGAGTGCAAGAGGTGAATATTTTAAAAAACAGAGTATCACACACAAGATTTTTAAAAAAGAAATGTCTCAATCACTCCCGGCTTCCGCCTCAGGAGTCTCGTGGGTCTTAGTGTCGCGCTTTCCAGCTGCGCGCACTATTTATACTATTATCAGGGGGCGTGGCCACCTGAGGTGGGCGTGTCTCTCGTCGCGCCTCGCCCTCGAGAATGGCGGTGGGAGAGTGACAAGCGTTGCAGCGATGAGCTCGCTGTTCGTGGACTGCGGAGTGCAAGAGGTGAATATTTTTAAAAAACAGGGTATCACACACAAGATTTTTAAAAAAGAAATGTCTCAATCACTCCCGGCTTCCGCCTCAGGAGTCTCGTGGGTCTTAGTGTCGCGCTTTCCAGCTGCGCGCACTATTTATACTATTATCAGGGGGCGTGGCCACCTGAGGTGGGCGTGTCTCTCATCGCGCCTCGCCCTCGAGAATGGCGGTGGGAGAGTGACAAGCGTTGCAGCGATGAGCTCGCTGTTCGTGGACTGCGGAGTGCAAGAGGTGAATATTTTAAAAAACAGAGTATCACACACAAGATTTTTAAAAAAGAAATGTCTCAATCACTCCCGGCTTCCGCCTCAGGAGTCTCGTGGGTCTTAGTGTCGCGCTTTCCAGCTGCACGCACTATTTATACTATTATCAGGGGGCGTGGCCACCTGAGGTGGGCGTGTCTCTCGTCGCGCCTCGCCCTCGAGAATGGCGGTGGGAGAGTGACAAGCGTTGCAGCGATGAGCTCGCTGTTCGTGGACTGCGGAGTGCAAGAGGTGAATATTTTTAAAAAACAGAGTATCACACACAAGATTTTTAAAAAAGAAATGTCTCAATCACTCCCGGCTTCCGCCTCAGGAGTCTCGTGGGTCTTAGTGTCGCGCTTTCCAGCTGCACGCACTATTTATACTATTATCAGGGGGCGTGGCCACCTGAGGTGGGCGTGTCTCTCGTCGCGCCTCGCCCTCGAGAATGGCGGTGGGAGAGTGACAAGCGTTGCAGCGATGAGCTCGCTGTTCGTGGACTGCGGAGTGCAAGAGGTGAATATTTTAAAAAACAGAGTATCACACACAAGATTTTTTAAAAAGAAATGTCTCAATCACTCCCGGCTTCCGCCTCAGGAGTCTCGTGGGTCTTAGTGTCGCGCTTTCCAGCTGCGCGCACTATTTATACTATTATCAGGGGGCGTGGCCACCTGAGGTGGGCGTGTCTCTCGTCGCGCCTCGCCCTCGAGAATGGCGGTGGGAGAGTGACAAGCGTTGCAGCGATGAGCTCGCTGTTCGTGGACTGCGGAGTGCAAGAGGTGAATATTTTAAAAAACAGAGTATCACACACAAGTTTTTTAAAAAAGAAATGTCTCAATCACTCCCGGCTTCCGCCTCAGGAGTCTCGTGGGTCTTAGTGTAATGTTAAGGGTGTTAGGGATGGTGATATTGTTAGATGCCAGGTGGTTGCTATCGATGATTAATGGAAAGGGGGACTGGCCTAGACATAATGGGCTCTGGTTGGCACTTTTGGCAGGGGTGGCAAAGATGGGGAGCATCCCCCCATCAGTGAAAGGGTGGGAGTCTGACTTGGACTGGTGCCAACAAGTGGAGGAAATAGTATATAAAAGCAGTGGATGCTTGAAGAAGTGGGCAAAGATATGGTCTCCATGGCGAAAATATAGGGAATGTGAGTCTCCTAACACAAAACTACATAAGCCTTCTAGACAAAAGGCTATCTAAGGATATCTAAGGTAGAGCAGCAAAAGAGACTATCTGATTGTTCCAATGTATTTGTAATCTAGTAACTCCATCATGTAACAACGTTATTGTCAACCTTAACCCAATGATGTGTGTGTAATCAATAGCTTCCTAGTGATATTATGAGCTGCTTTAATAAAAAGAATGAAAATAAAAAAATGATGTCATAGAACATGTAAAGAGAGATATCATATTTGAAGTCATAAGCAGTGCATGGTGGGGGGCGCATGTTAAAGTTAGTGCTGCTAACTATAAATGGTGATTTCTATGTTTTTTTTTAGTTCAGAATGTTAATGCTGTCACTGAGAAATTCAGCTAACTATAACGTTACTTTAACCTTTGTTTTTTTCAGTGAATTTCTAAGTTTTGTTAAACAAAAACACACACACACACACACGCATGCACACATGCATGCACGCACACACACACACTCACACACACACACACATATGTATTACCTACTGGCGGTCGCCGGTAGGTATAGTTAGGACTTAGTTTCCATAGGAAAAGCGTTTTTTGTTTTCCCAATAACTTCGGCGTCGTTTGATGAATCTACACAAAATTTTCAAAACAAGTGGGGCGCTCCGGTCAGCTCTAGTCTTGAAAGTTTCGGGGTGATTCATCAAGTGGGGGTGGAGAAAAAAGAGGGGGTCCTAAAACGCGTTTTCTCCATGTAATTTTCCATAGGAAACTTTAGACAAAGCTACAGCCTGAACTGCTGAACAGAATTACACCAAATATGGCAAAAAGGTAGGGCTTGGCTCAGAAAGAGCCCTTTTAGTTAAATGCTGTAAATTCATTCAGTAGTTCCTGAGAAATTCAAAAAAGAAAAAATATCGATATCTGAGCACCGAGGAGGAGTCACAACCCCTCCCGAGCACGAGTTCAATTCTGATTGGCTGCCAACACTCCAAATCAGGAAGTGTTGGCAGCCATCTTGTGACTCTGTAGAAGCGAGTCACAAGAAAACAGTGAAAAAGAGGTTAAAAAACAAGAAAAGGGGGCAGGGTAGAAACACCCTGACCCCCTAGGCCTGCTCAGGGGGTCCCACAAACACTCCCATGGCCAAAAAAGCATTTATTTATTTTAAAAAATCGACCAAATTCGCAGTGGGATTGCGTATTCGGCCAAGAAAATAAAAACAAGCATTGGCATAGCCAATTGGTCTCGCCTTTGGGACCTTATAAGTGTTTAGTTATCCAGCACAATATCCTTGGTGCAACAACATCAAGCGTTGCATGGCTAAGCACTTATAAGACGAGACCTATTGGCTATTGGCTAATTTTTACTCCTCCGCTATCCAAAGCTTTCCTTACTGTTGCACTTATTGGAGTGGGAACAGTAATTTTTACTCCTCCACTTTCCAACATTTTCCCTACTGTTACACTCACTGGAGTGGAAATAGTAGCTTAATGTTTTAATTAATAATAGAATGTTTTTTTCACATACATTTTATGGTATTGGTATGTGTAAATATATATATCAATTATTATATATCTCTTTAAATTTTTTGGGTTAAGTTAATTTGTTATTTTTCTTAAAATGTATATTAAATCTATTTTTTTATATTAAGTTTATTATTTACTATATTTAATATTTTATTGTATATATATGTATTAAAAAACAATATTTTTTACATTTATATTTGTGTCATCAATATTTTTGTTTCTATATTTTTGTACTTACCTTTATAAATATAGGATTTCAATATATTTGACATCTATATTTATGACTCAATAATGTGGTATGGGATGTTTTGGGTGTCAATGTTTTGTCAATGAACTGGCTGGGCCTGGGGCCAGCCACTATACCCAAATATTTACCTACTCCATGGAAGAGCTCCAACGTCTTGACTCAGTAAGCCTAAATATAACCCTCGTTTTCAAACTACACAAACTAGGTATGTTAAACACTTATATCCCTCCTTCAGTGATGCTTTGGACATCTGAACCCTCCTTTGTCCCCAGACTTAAAGGCTCAACAATCCCTAGCCATAATGAGAACTCCAATCAACTTACTGTGATATATCTGAACACATAGGGGTCTATTACAATGTCGGGCGGATCACCCCCACATCTCCCAACAGAGTTTTTTCTACCTTATTTATCAACCAAGCTGATATATTGCTAATAGTGACTTCAATAATTGGGCAAACATGGTAAAGGGTGGGCAACAATCATTTTATCTAACTGACCTACTCAATAGCCTAAATCTAGAGCAGCATGTACATCAGCCCGCACAAATTAAATGCCACACCCTTGATAAAGTGTGGACCACTTATCTTTCCATGAGAAAGCTGACAATTTTTCCTTGCGTATGGTCTGATCATTATCCGATTACGTTTTTATTATCACATCTTAATCCCTGTAATCCTTCCTCATGACCTGGCACTTTCTGGAGGAACAGGTTCCAAGCCGGCTGCTTGCTGCAGCACCCGCCGCAATGGTAAAATGCCATGCACAACGTGGCAGGCACAACAGGGTGCCTGCCACCTTGGGCATGGCAGTGTAGTACCATAGGTACACCCCAAATGCAGCCCCCCTACCCCCCCGGTGGCCCGCAACGGGCCCCCAAAGCAAATCCCTGACAGCCTTTCCATGGCGGCGATAAAAGGCCTTTAAACCCCAGCATCATAATATGGATGGAGGTGCCTGCTAGGCACCGCCACCATATATGTGCCCCAGCTCCACCCGGCTGGCAATCGTAATGATTGCTGACCAGGGGAAAAGTGGCAGATGGACTTTCCGTCCGCTGCGTTACCCACCACCATTGTAATCTGGCGGTGGGTAAATCAGGTGACGATCCGCCCGCCATTGTAATCAGCCTCAAAGTGTCAAGTGAACCCAGCAGTATGTATGAGAATTCCTTTGTCGGCATAACGTGGAGTGTGTGCCTAATGTAATCAAAGATCTTCTCCCAAAAGGATTGGAGCAAGTGACAGTGGAATAGCATGTGTGCAAGGTCACCTTCCTGCGTGTGACAATTCCAGCAGAGGGTAGATGTGGTAAGGTTAATCTTATATAGTCTGCTGGGCATTCAATAGGCTCTGTTAATGATCATGAATTTTGTTTGGGCAAGTATGGGTGAGATTTTATTTCTGAAAGGTGTCTTATGTATTAGCTCCCAGTCCGGCTTGATTGTGCTCGAGTTAGTTTCTGTTTCTTATTTTCTTTCATTCACCTTGTGTGACTTGCGAGGGTCAGGCAGGATTAGTTTATACACTTTGAATGCCATGTGTCCCCTCATGTTAAGCTGAATTAGCTTGGATATCAGTGATGGGGTTGCCAGTGTTATAGGCAGTTTAGCAATCTGAAACTTAAGCTTCAGAACTTGTATGAATCTATTGCCTCCAGTTTCCTTTCAGTCGCAAGATTGGCAAAGGACTTTGGGGAAGTGTCATTATACAGGTCTTTGATAAAATGAATACCTTTTTGTGACCATTCTTGCTAGTATAATGTCTGGCCCTCTATTTTTATTTTAGGGTTATGCCAAAGTGTTGCCATATTTTAAGTGCTAAATTTAGTGGTGGAATGTTTCTCTAAAGGAAAAAGTGTCTGTAATGTATTTTGTATGATATATTTGGAGTGGGGTAGAATAGAGATGTTCATTGCCATGAGTGCAGGTGGGGGATGCTATCTCTAGCCACAAGGGTCGATAGGCTGGGTTATCAATAAAACAGGCTGCTCGCTGAATATATAAGAAGACTGTCTGGTATGCCTTGGGGAGATCCACTCCTCCTTTGGTCTTGGCCAATTTGAGTTTTTCTAGGGCGATTCTTGGCTTTTTCCCTTGCCATAGGAAGTTTTTAAGGATCTTGTCTATTTTACAAAGGAATTAATCTTATAATGTCATTGGAAGCATGCTGATTAAATAATTAACGAGGGAACTAATCATCATTTTAATTGTTTCTGCTCTACCCTATCAAGCAAGGTACTTTGGTGACCATCCATTCAGTAGTTCTGTGATTTTCTTTAATAATATGCGCTCATTCTCCTTTAGTGTTGTAATGAGGTTGTTAGTAAATTCCAGGCCTAAATACTTAATCATGTCTGTTTGCCACTTTAAACCTGAATCTTCTAGTATTCCTTTATCTCCTTGATTGTTAAGTAACTTAACTTCAGTTTTATCTGTATTTAGTGTGTATCCCGAAACACTTGAGTACTCCTGTATGGACTTCATGAGAGCCGGAATGGCTCTCTCAGCATTCTCTGTAACAACCAGGACATCATCTGCATAGGCGGCTACTTTGAAGTTCGTCTTGTCAGAAGCAAGACCGGTTATATCGTTATTCTCTCTTAAGTGTTGTAAGAATGGTTTGATTGCCAGTAAAAAAAAGAGATGGTGAGAGAGGGCATCCCTGTCTCGTCCCTTGTTTAAGTGAAAATCTAGAGGAGATTGCCCCCCCTGCCTTGACTTTAGCTGATGGGCCTTTGTTAAGTGCCATTATCATGTTAATTATGGTATTCCCCAGATTGAACTTTTCTAGCATCATACCCAGGAATATCCAGTCTACTTTGTTGCATGCTTTCTCCACGTCGAGTGTTATGGCTACCATTGGAGAGCCAAATAAGTTTGCTTTTTCTATCACATGTCAAAAAAAATCTTGTATTATCGCTAGACATTCTGTGTTTGAGGAACCCTACCTGAGACGGGTGAATAAGTTTAGGTAGGTGTTTTTGTATCCGTTTGGCTAACATCATGGCATATAACTTGCAGTCAACGTTAATCAGAGAGATTAGCCTGTAGTTTTTGGTGAGAAGAGGATCTTTGCCTTTTTTGGAAATTACCAATATAATGGCCTCTGCTGGAGTACTAGATACTTGTCCAGTGGAGGCATATTGTTCACAGAGGTTTAGGAGCGTGTGTTTTAACTGGTCCGAGAAGATGGTATTGTAGCCATCCCGTCCTGGGACCTTCCCTGATTTGATGTTCTTGATGGCATTTTGGATTTTTTTGTACGAGAATTGAACCATTAATTTAAGCCATTTCTTTTCCTGATTGGGAGTTAAGTGATATTTCTTCTAGATACTTCTTTTTCTTCGATTGCAGGAGATTGGGGTTAGCTTCGTATAATTTTTGGTAAACCTTCTTGAATGCACCGGCGATCTTTTGTGGGTTAGTTTGTATATTACCTTCATCATCTTTAATAGCGTTAATAACATACTTTTTCATCTTGTACTTTAAGTGTGAGCCTAGTGAGGTCCCTTCTTTATTTGCCTTGCATAATCTTAGGCTTTTGTGTTTGTTTATCCACACCTCTGCTTTTGTGCTGATAATTTTGTTTTTTTATCCTTTTTTTTAGCATTTTGTTTAAATTCATTTGATCATTCTTAAGTATATGTAGTTTTTCCAATTTAGTTATTTCCTTCTCTAAATTCAATAGCTTGGGCTTAGCTTCTTTATTCATTTTTGACTTGATTTTAAGTACAACTCCTCTGAAGACAGATTTTAGAGCTTCCCATCTGGTGATATGTGAGGTATCATTTTCTTTGTTTTCCACTAGAACATTTTTGATCGCCTCCTCGATTATTACTTTATTTGACTTTGAGTTAAGAACATCGTCATTGACTCTCCATAAATGCTCTCTAAGTGGGGGGGTGTTCAATCTGTTATGGAGAGATTGATATAGGAGAAGTCAGATATTACTCTTGGTTCAATGGGTTTTTGGTCTATTCTGTTAGTAGAGTTACTTGATATTAAGAATAAATCGATGTGGGAATACGAATTGTGAGGGAAGGAGTAGAAAGTGTCAATTTTTTTCTGGTGGGTTTTGTAACCTCTATCATGTTATATTTAATGCAGAGTTTCTTTAAAGCCTTATGAGCCTTATTCGGTCTAAATTGGCATGCAGACTTTCTATTGAGGGTGGGGTCAAGAGGGCTATTAAAATCCCCAGCAATAATTAAGGTCTAAGCTTCTGGTCTTCGCAAGATCTTCCAATGGATCCCAGTAGTATCCAGGATGCTGCTGGTTCAAGGCCTAATCATCAGTTGGCTTGATTACGGAAATGCCCTGATGGCTTCCATCGATGAAGAGCTTCTTACCAAACTCCAGGTGCTACAAAACACAGCTGCCAGACTTGTATTAAATCTACCTTCACAGACCCCGTCAGCACCTAGTCTCAGAGCTCTCCACTGGCTTCCAATAAGGAAACACATCCATTTTAGGATCAATTGCCTGGTCCACAAAACCATCAATAGGAACGGGCCATGCTATCTTGCCAAAAAACACACCTGGTGTCAACCTACCAGAACCCTCAGGTCCTCAACCCAATATCTTCTCACCCCCATTAAGATTCGCACCACCAGGAATGGCAGCAGATCCTTCTCATTCCTCGCCCCTAGTCTGTGAAATTTGCTCCCATTGCAGCTACGTATGGAAACCGACCACAGAGAGTTTCGGAGAAATCTAAAAACCTGGTTGTTCCGATCTTTCTTCTTCCTGCTGGTTTCCTCTTTCCTTCCCACCCCAGGGTTTTGGCAAGCGCTTTGAGACCCATGGGTGATATGTGCGCTCAATAAAATCCTATGACTATGGTATGGATTTGATTTGTGTCGTTAGGTCCTCCCAGAACTCTGGTTCATCACCAGTGGGGGCATAAATGTTCGCTATCTATAGTGTTGAGTTTTGTCTTTCTAATTTTGCTATCACCCTTCTACCTTGTGTATCAGCAGTGACTGAGGATAATTCTGTCCTGCCCTTCCTTGTCTCCAGTGTTAGTACTCCATTTTTCTTGCCTATGGCAGCTGAATAGGCAACATCCGTAAAATTACTATTACATGGGGATTCCATTAGAGTAGCATCTATTTTTGTTTCTTGCAGCAGAATAATATCCGCATTCTGCTTACAGATACAGTCTAAGATTTTTTTCTTTTAAAAGGGTGGTTTCGCCCTTAACGTTTAGTGATACTATTTTAATATTTTGCTGGTGTTGGTGTCTCATTTGTTATTTGGGAGAGATCATGTCTAGTAATTGGCAAAATGTAGTTTTTTGTAAACGTAGAGCCTGTTGTGGCTTAGAGTAAACCATTATAATTATCAGTACTTTTGCTGTTGAGCAGTATTCTCTTATGATTTGTGTCAGCGATTGTTGTAGAGATTGCTTGTAATGTGGATCCCCTGACTCATGAGTGATGTTAGGACATTTGTGGTAAGCGAGTGTTCCAATGGCTGAAATCAAAAAGTAAAGAGGAGGAAGAAGAAAACGAAATAAGAACCAGATGTCTCAAGAAAGATAACATAACAACAAACCCCCTTTACCACCCTTCGCCATGCCTAATCCACCCTCCCTCCCCCCCATGATAACAACAGACATGGCGACACAAGGAAACCGTTTCTCACTAGGGACGCTAGTTAAACTGCTATTTCATAGCAAATACCACTATAAACCTTTTTCCTTTAGGCAAAGGACATTTGGAACCTTTATCATATTTAGAGCATTTAAAGTATTTAAAGCAGTTGAGACATTTAGGCCATTGAGAGCATTGAGAATATTGAGAATAATGGCCTTCCTCAATGCCAGATTTAACTGCCAGAAATAGAGAAATAGCTGTTGTGCTATTTCCAGGAGTACCATAATTAATACAAGGAATTAAAACGCTCCTAATATATATATATATATATATATATATATATATCAACAATGTTACGCTAAGTGTGACTATTATTCTAACACATAATTGCCAACTACTACAGAACTTCATTTCAAACATGAACAATGGGAAACGGTCTGACTCAGCTCAACGAGTGTTCAATGAATGCTAGAGGGTTAGAGGAGTCAGGATGACTCGGACTACCATGCTTTTGGTGAGAATCAGCATTTCAGTCTAACCGCCGGGTCGCTTGGTGTGTAGGTGTCCATCTTGTTTTCTTCAGCTTCATCCAGGAATCTTCTAAGAGCTTCTCCTTCTGTAAAGAGATGAGGAGTGCCTTCAACAGTTACGCAGTATCTGGATGGGCCCGCGAATGAGAATTGTTATCACACCGGTTTCAGCCAGGGTCGAAGAGTAAGAAAGCTTTTCCTGGTATCAACTGTGGCTTTTGAAAAGTCTTGTGCAATAAAAATGTTGTTTTTGTTCCATGTAATGTGGTTTTGATTCCTCATTAAGAATAGGATGAGCTCTACATGCTGGTACCTTAGTGGTTTGCAGGCAATGGGTCTTGGATGTGGCTGGTTGATCATTCTTTTGGTGGGTAGAACATGTACTGGTGTGTTTTACATGTCCTGGTATTGCAATACTGCTAATTTCGCTGTTTACTATTGCAAGACTATCTCTCCCATAGGATATAATTGGAGCTGACTTGTAAACTCTTACAAGTGTAACTTCCTATTGGGAAGAGATGGAGATTTAGAGTTTGCAGTCCCCGAACTCACAATTTAAAAATACAGCATTTATAGAAGTTGGTTTTTAAATTGTCTGTTTTAAAATGCCACTTTTAGCAAGTGGGCATTTTCTTGCTTTACCATTCTGTGCGTCTGTCTGCCTGTGGAATCCATGTCTGAGGGATGGTGACAGTTGGGCTATTTTAGCATTCACTCTAGACAGTCACACAAATGAAGCTGAGGCGTGCCCTGCATATCCTGATGGTCGATCCTCAGACTGAAGGATCTTACTGAGCTAGTGGTGGAAGGAGTTGTTACTGACACTTGAATCAGGCTACGCCTGTCCTCACACAAAGCTTTCTCCATCCCCCTCTAGTGTTTCTGGAACCAGGCCAGGTAAAGGCAGGGTCTTGTGCACTGCAAAGACTTTCCTTTGAAGTTTGCCTACTTCAAAGGCAGAGACTGGTATACATGTGGGAGCTGTGTCACCATAACTTCAGAACACTTCTTGATTAAGAGTAGATTCTGTCAAGAAGAAGAGTTGTAGAAGCTGTAGGAGAGGAATTGCCACTATGCATGTTGCTGTGTTGTGTTGGCCTACTGCTTGCTGCTTCTGTCTTGGGCAGTGAAATAACTAAACTTTGCTTTATGTATCCTACTTGCCAAGGATCTCCAAGGGCTTGTATGTGATTGCCTTCTGTTAGGAAGTCTCAGGGCAATCAAAGACTTCATCTGCAGTCCCTGTAATCCTCTGCTGGGAATTCTGACTTGCCAAGTGGTGCCAATTCCAGTTCTGGGCCCTTGGAGGTGGCTTTGCTGCACAAAAGAGAAGAAAATCCATGCATCACCCTTCAGCACCTGTTTTTCCAAACCAGTGCTGCCGTGCTATTGAAAAACCAACATATCACAGCAGTGCGGGTGAAGAATGGACGCAGCGCATGTGTGCCACTGAAAGATCACTGCAGTCCGAGTCCTGAGCACCGTTTCTACACCTGCTCGACTCCAATGCAAGCCTGCTGTAAGGCTGAAGAAATCAACGCATCACCTACTCGCGGCTTGAAAGTCAACGCAGTGCATGTTTCACCTTCACCGCATATACCCAGTGTGTCAAGTTTTTAGACGCATCGCACCTGGGCACCAAGTTCTTCATTGATGTAGCCCCACAGTAAGGAACCGAGGCTGCATGTCAGGAAATCGACACATAACCTTCCCTCGCAGTAAAGAATCACGCATCACCTCCCCTTGTCAATCAGGAATTGACGCATCACCTCCCCGGCATGACAGTAAGGAATTGATGCATCACCTCCCCACCAGTAAGGAATCGATTAATTGCTTTGTTTTCTGGCGTCTCATCTCCCCGCGTCTGTTTTTATCTCTGATTTTCATGCATCCCAGGTACTTTCTGATAAAAGTAACACATCCATAGTTTCCTGTGGACTGAACTATTTCAAAACTTTAAAAAGTGACATCTTTGCTTGTGTATGTTGGATTTTGTTGTTTTGGTCTTGTTTTATTCAGATAAATATTGGCTATTTTTGTAAACAGACATGGCGTCCTTTTGTAGTTTTTTCAATGGGCTACTGTGTGTTTATGCACAAATGAGACCCCCATTCTTCAAGTTTAAAGTGAAAGTTTATTAAAATAATTTGCAATGATAACATTTAAATGAACAACAAAAATCATTGAGCATAAGATCATAAATCCTGAGAAAAAAGGAAAATACAATATAACACCAGCAGAGAGACTTAAATGATAGCAATAATATAACAAATGCAAAATAAGCAATGAAAAATTCAGAGGAATAAAACATAGCATAATATAATTGGGTAAAAGTTTTTTAACAAAACTACATCATAGAGGTTTAAAGACTTCTTCAATTTGGGGTTTATGAGAACATGCAGTATGAGCAGATTTATCTAAAAAAGAGGTGACTGGGAGCCATAGGAGATCTCTCTTAATAGCTAATAAAACAGGGTGTATGTAAGCCCTATCAAGTCTATGGTGATAACAGGCACCATATCACCATGCTTGAAAGGTTACTTGAGAAGAGTCCTTCCAAGATTTGGTAATCTGCTGGAAAGCTACCGCTAGCAGAAAATCAATTATATAAAAATCACCAGATATGGAGGACCAATAATCAGAAACACTACCTAGAAAAAGATTAATAAAGTTAATAGGAGAGTGGGGATTAAAAATTAAATTAATCTGTTTCCAAACTTCTAACCAAAAGTCATAAATAAGGGAACATACAAATAACATATGTTTAAGATCTGCAAATGAATGAGCACAGGACCAACATTTGGGGGATAGTGTAGGATCTAATCTATGGAGTTTAAGAGGATTAATAAATAATCTAATATATATTAAAAATAATGTTTGAGTTGTGTTAGCTGCTCTAGAAGACTTTCTTATTTTAGTCCAAATCGTATTCCAAAGGGAAGTGGGAAAAGTAGATTGAACATCTATTTCCCAACAAAATTCAAATTCAGTTTTAACTCTATCCACTGGGATTGAAGATATATGTTTATATAATCGAGTAGCAGATGGGTAATGGGTCTAATAACTTGCAAAGAGGAGAAGAAGAAAATGAAGATACTTGTTCAGAAGAAGATTCTTGTATTGCTAAGGTAAGTAAGTTATATTTATTTTCATACGAGGCCGGAAATGAAAAAAGAGTTTGAGCTTCAGAAAAAGGGAGACTGGAACCATCCTGATATAATTGAGATACCCATTTCAATCCCTTAGGATACCAATCTTTCCAAAAAATAACCCTGTTTTTGATCCTAATCAAATCATTATACCAGATAGAGGAAGCTACAAATTTCTCTCTAGATGACTTGAATGACATAAAAATAGGAGAAAGAATCCTTCATGTATTCTTGAAAATTTGGGGAGACAAGAAAGAAGGATTAGATGAAAAAGATAAACATTCTAACATGGAAAAGGGATTGAAATAAGATTTCTTCAGGTCAGCCCATAAAGGTAAAGGCACAATATCGTTGTCTTGTAATAAAAAGGCTGACTGTTTAAGACAGAATGCCTGATGATACTAGATGAAGTCTGGAAAATTAACACCCCCCAGGAGTTTTGGTTTTTTAAGTTTACACAAAGACATCCTAGATTTTTTCCCATTCCATAACAATTTTGATAGAATTGAGTAGATTTTTTAAACATAATGTTTGGGAATATAAACAGGCATGTTAGAAATATAAAATAATATAACGGGAACAAGCATCATCTTGATGGAATCAAGACGCCCCCACCAGGATAATAATAGGGGATTCCAGCGAGATGTTAGATCAAGTAGGATTGTAGATAAAGAGTTCAAGTTCAAAGTGATAGAATTCTTAACAGAATCTGAGAACAATAAGCCAAGATACTTAGGGGGTCATTAGCATGGTGGGCCCATACCCCTGGGAAATGGGACCGCCCGCAATGCATGCGGCGGTCCCGCACATACCATTAGGATGCGCCCGCCACACTGGTGGGCGCATCCCACATTCCTAACATTGCGGCGGGCGGTGCTGAGAGCACCGTCCGCGCAATGCCAAAAATGCAAGTTGTGCATTTCAATGCACAACGTGACAGGCACCGCGCGATGCCTGCCACGTTGTACATTGAAATGCAGGGGGGTACCATAGGTACCCCCATGTGCACCCCCCACCACCCAGAATCCCTGGGGGCCCACTACGGGCCCCCAATGTAGAAGACCGCATGCCTTTCGCCACCACAGAAAGGCATAACCCCGCATGTATCTTAATATGGATGGCGGTGTCTACCAGACACTGCCACCATATTAACAGCTTTTCCATCGACCGGGCAGAAAACCGGCGGATGGTCTTGCTGTCCGCCGTGGTCCCCCACCATAGTAATATGGCGGGGGAATTTACATGCGGGCGGGAGGAAATGTCGGGCGGATCACCACCGCCATGCGCCCAGTGGTGATCCGCCCGACATACTAATGGGCCCATTAATTTGGTTTGGATACCAATGAAAGGAAGACACACTGAAGTCAGCGTGGAAACATAACTTATTTAAGGAAAGAATTTCACATTTATCTGCGTTCAATTTGTACGCCGAAACCTTTGCAAAATTATCTACTTCTAATAAAAAGGCAGGTAAAGATGATTGAGGATGAGACATAAATAATAGAATATCATCAGTTTAAGCTGAAATTTTTAGTTGAGAGTTTCCATAAGGAAAACCAATCATTTTGGGATTAGAGCGAATCTTTATTAAAAAGGGTTTTAAGGTGAAAATAAATAATAAAGGGGAGAGAGTGCAACCTTGTCGCACACCTCTACGTAGAGGAAAATAAGGAGACAAGAAGCCATTAGCTAAGATAGAAGATTTGGGAGAAGAGTAAAGTAATGACACATATTGAATGAACTTAGGAACAAACCCGAACCAGGGAAGGGAAGCAAAAATAAAGGACCAATTATCCCTAAGAAATGCCTTTTCTGCCTCTAAAGAAATCGCTGCTAGGGAGGATTTATGAAATGAAATGTGATATTTATAAAGCGCAAACTGTAATTCCGAAACGAGCCTCCTGGCGCTGTACAGATAACAAACTTAGCAGTGGAGAGCGGAGACCTAGATATGGGCTAGGCAAAGTTCATCAGATGCTCCATAAATCCAGGTCTTTAGGGCCTTCCTAAACTGCATTTCAGGTTCTATCGATCTCAATTTGTTTGGCATAAGATTCCAAGCCTTTGCACCTAACACGGTTGCAGATTTCCTTCCCCGCGTTTTAAGTTTAAAACCAGGCGGTTTGAGTAGGTTTGCAAACGAAGATCTAAGTGTCCTCGTTGTAGTATATGGTGTGAATCTTGTAGAGAGATATACTGGCCTCAGCCGGCAGGTAGCTCTGAAGGTAGTGACAAGGAGTTTAAATAGAATTCTCTTGTGTAGCGGGAGCCAGTGAAGAGTTTTCAGCGCTGCTGAGGCCCTACGCAGAAGTTTTAAAACCAATTTGGCTGCTGCGTGCTGCACTACCTGTAGCCTCTTCAGGGTTGATTTATTAAACCCTGCCAGGAGGCTATTACAGTAGTCTAGGCACGAAAGCTTTAGCGCAACTGCAACTGTTTTCCTCGTTGAAAGCGGAATCAGATAAAAAAAAATGTCATGGTTTTAATTAGGCCGAAGCATGTCCCCGCCACCTTAAGTACATGGGGTTTGAAGGAAAGAGAGGAGTCAAACCACACCCCCAGATTTTTGGCCACCTCAACATTGGACTGCTGCATCCTCCGGCCACCAAGCCTTGGGTTGAAAGGGATTTATAAGATTTGGACATACTAATAACATTAAAAAATAAGCGTATGTTATCAGAAAGAAATCTACCTTTAATAAATCCACACTGTTCTCGCCCAATTAAATGTGGTAAAAAATTCTCCAAGCGTAGAGCTAAAACTTTTGCCAGAATCTTATAGTCAGGGAGATTGGGTGATAATTCTTACATAATTTATGGTCTTTTCCATCTTTTGGAAGAAGGCAAATCAGTGCTTCTTGAAAAGAACCACTGGATGATTTAGTTGAAATAAAGTAACGAAAGAGTTGATGTAATTTAGGTATAAGGAAAGAAGAGAAAATTTGATGGTGAAACCATCAGGTCCAGGAGCTTTACTGTTGTAATATAAAATAAGTCCATTGATGCCGAGGTGTATCTCAAATGAAGATGGTTTATTGATGAAGATTGTAGATGGTAAGATCAGCATGTAGATAATTGTGAGCCCCACCAGGAGCAGCTCCCTTGCTGCTCAGTCCATACTCCCAACTGACACTCATCCACCAGGCATCCCCAACATTCCATTACATCACATATACCAGCATTCCACAACACATCCACTCACAACACATGCACTCTTGCTGAGCAGCAAGGCAGGTAAGTAGGAAAGATGCATGGCAACGAATACAAGATATCACACATCTTCCCTCTTTACAAATCAAAACAAGGAAAAACATGCTGCTCAACAACATCATAAGCAGAACAGCAAAGAGCATGTAAAGGGAAGAAATCAATTAAAGCAATGGAATGAAGTTGTATGAAACATCGCAATAAAGAAGGAGAAGAGAATGAAATGATAAATCAATAATGAATCAATAACGACATGACACACATCTTCCCCTTTAACGGAAAAAGGTAATAAGAAAATACAGGATGCAAACCCTGGTTTCAATGAGTGAATACAATAATAGAATTGAAAGCTGGGGAAAACACTAAAAGAAACGGAGACTGAGAATGCAGCAAAATTTCTCACCAACACAATAAACTAAACACAAGTGGAGAAAACAAAGGACAAAACGTCCAGAATACACCAGTACATACCAGTTGGCCAGACCAGCAAGTAAAAGGAATAATCAGCGAACGCCAAAAATGAAAAATAAAGTGCAGCATCCAACAAGGCAAAAGGTACTTCCACGAAGAGAAACCAGAAAGGACACTCCTGAACACACAGCGAAATTAATAGTGAAAAATACATGCACACAAGAAGAAAGGTGAAAAATACACCCATCATAAGTACCTTAAATAAATGAGGATGTTACAAAACTTTGGAAAAATCCCAAAAGTAAGACTATGCCAACAAATACTATAAAGAAGAATGAGATGCACTAAACAAGGTGTGACAAATAAATGCACAAGGAAAAGTGCAACAAAAGTCACATAGCTACAGAGCTATTGCATCACATACCTCTGCCAGAGGTAAATTCCCAACCAAGGAAACTAGAAATAAGTGACTAATGCATCAAAAATCATTTGAACAGATGCAAAGTCACATAGCAAATGCTATATAATCACAAACCAAACACAAAGAAAAGGGGTCCCCTAAGAAAATTTTGCTAGCAAAACAAAGTTTAAAATTTAATACAAGCATCATGTATGTAACCTAAATGATAATTCCACGCAAAAATAAATTGCAACAGGTGGAAAGTCACATAGCGGGGCTATATAAAGCGTACCTCAATAAGCAAAAATTCATTTAACTGAGCTTGTAAAAACAGACTGTAAAATAACATATCAAGTAAAGTAGGTGGAAAGTCACATAGTCCAACAGACTATAACAAATCATACCTCACACAGGAACAATTCCCTTAATAAACTTGTACAAAGTACATTAATTCAAAAATATGCAGGTAAAAGTAGGTGACATGTAGAGTCACATAGCCCAAAGACTATCATCGAAGAAACTTAATTATAATATAGTTAGTGACATATCCACGCACAAGTATCTGCGCAGAAGGTGGCAGGTCACATTTAGGCTAGGCATTATGAAAATAGCAAAGTAGAATGAGCATTAAAGGTGATAAGCAACAGTACAGTAAGGCATTGTACAGAAGAGAAAAGCATTGAACATTGGAAAAACATATTAAAATAAATGATAATTCACTCCGGTGAGCGACTCCTCACCCGAAATCCATCTCAACTGCAGGAATCATCTGAAATCACGCTGAAATCCCATGTACTAAGATGTTAAACAAAGTCAGGTGAATGCAGTTCCGGAACGAAGACCAAACACAGAAGATGGAACCAGGATGACTTTCGTGGACAGTAAAGCAGCAAAGTGTACCAGCAGAGAAGGTAACAACTTGTTTCCTCTTCTACAATTTTAATTGCGCTCCAGAGTATTTTACAGAATAAGTTGCACATGAATGACTCACCAATAAGTGCCTGTTGAAAACAGCGCCTCAGACCGCAGCATGTCGACACCAACATCCAAAATGAAACTAGTTCACTGCGGTAAAATTAACTTTATTGTCCCGTAACATAGGAATGTGGTTGTCAAAACGTGAGTCATGCTAAATATTGCCCGATAGCTCAGGATGATGCCAAACGTAAGATGGCGGCACGCACTGGTGACGCCGCACTGGGTGGCTCCTGGCATCACCGTGCATCAAAACCACCACCAGAGCACATATCCATGATGGAGCAACGACGTCACAGAAGAACCAGAGGACAAATAGCGCGTGACAATTTTAAAATGAAAGGCAGCGGCGGTTAAAATGAAGAGGGCAAAGAATTTGCTGAAAAATGTAAAAACACTGGAAAATGCATCAAAACTAAATTTTCTCTGAGGTACAGGTATGTCACTGCGAGGTTTACGCAGAGCCAGCAGGACAGTAAAGGCACACGTCATCAGCAGGACATCAGGCTGGAAATAGGCAGAGAGATAGACACTTGAAAAATCAAGACACAGGCTGAAAGTACCTTGCAGATCATAAATAGATGAAGTATGAAACCGCAGAATAAGGATCCAAGGCAGCTGGAGGAGTAAAATCAGTGTTCAAGGGGAGTTGCCAAGTAGAGTTGAAAGTAGGCAGGCAGGCAGAAAACTGAGATACACAGCTGTCATCACGGTAGCAGGAAGAGTAAATGTGCAGAAAGTAGCACACAGCTGAAATCACACAGCAGATTTAAAAGAGCAGGAACTGGCACGTTTGGGAAGAGGGTGACGATGGAGAGGTCACTGGTGGGGCTCTCAGGGGTGCCAGTATGCTATAAATATATGTATCAGGAAATTTTGAAATGTTCTTTACCTTGTCTTGAAATTCCTAGGTTGTAGTTTCAAGGGATACTTGTAGTTGGCTTGTAGTTTCAAAAAATTCTTGAAGTTGCCTTGTAACGTCTTCAGAATTCAAAATTTGTAATCCATCAGGTACACGTAGGTGATCCCAGATCGCCCCCAAATGTTGTAATATAAATTATGTCCATTGATGCCGAGGTGTATATCAAATGAAGATGGTTTATTGATGAAGATTGTAGATGGTAAGATCAGCATGTAGATAATTGTGAGCCCCACCAGGAGCAGCTCCCTTGCTGCTCAGCCCATACTCCCAACTGACACTCATCCACCAGGCATCCCCAACATTCCATTACATCACATATACCAGCATTCCACAACACATCCACTCACAACACATGCACTCTGGCTGAGAAGCAAGACAGGGAATTAGGAAAGATGCATGGCAACGAATACAAGATACCACATTTACCTTGTTTAATGGAACGAATAGCAGTAGAAATGTCCTGAATCTGAATATCCTGTTCCAACAGAGATAAATCTAAGTAAGGATGTGAAGGTGCAGAAATGGAGGATAAATAAATAGAGGCATCATGTGTTTCCGAATGAACCTCTTGGGAATAAAGGGTTTGAGAACATTTTGTAAATTCTAAAAGAATATCCTCACTTTTATAAAGAGTTTGATTGGACGAAGATAGGATTGAATCAATAACAGTACGTTCTTTCTTGATTTTTAGATAATTCGCAAGACGTTTCCCTGATTATTTCTGACCACCATAGTATTTTGCACTAGCCTTGAGTAGAAAAGAATTATCATTGTTGGTAGAGATTCGATTGAATTGAAATGTGGCCTGTAGTAGATCATTCAAGGTTTTTGTAGGTTGGGATTTATAATGAGAATGTTCTAGTGCCTTAATCTGTGAGGTGAGAGTCTTTAATTTTTTTGCAGCTGATTTCCGTTTTTGAGAAACAAATTTAATAATAAAGTCCTAAGAGGTGGCTTTAAAGGTGTCCCAAACAATTTGAGGTGTAATCCCAGGAGTTTCATTTTCCTTGAAAAAAGTATGGGCAAAATGTTCAAAGGTACATGTGAATTGTGAGTGTGACAGAAGAGCATTATTAAACCTCCAATGTCGGGTTCCCTCAGGAGGAGGAAGAAATTCTAGATCTAAAGTTACTGGAGCATGGTCACAGATCAATATAGATCCTATATCAGAATTAATAACTCTTTGAGCAAGATTATTGAAAATCAAAATATAGTCTAACCTAGATTTGGAAAAGTGGGCAGGAGAAAAGAAAGTATACTCTTGGGGAGTTGGGATTACATAATCTCCAAGCATCGACAAGAGATCTTTTGGAAAGGGTTGATGTAAATTGACAATGCATGGCAGAAGGTATAAATTTGGCTTTAGAGTGTCTGTCTAGGATAGGATCATAAACCATATTGCAGTCACCACCCACGATCGAATAATCGTCAACTTAGATAATACTCCTGGCCAAAAAGATTTATCAGGTGCAGTAGGTGCATACAAATTTACAATAGTTATTGGAATCTTATCAACAAGTAAAGAGACAGAAACCCATCTGCCATCACAATCCACATCTTGAGTAAGCATTTGTTTATTAAGACGTTTGTGACATAAGATAGCCACCCCATTACGTTTTCCTGACCCCGGAGAGGCGAAGACCTGACCAACCCATTGACGCTTTAGCTTAGCTATTTCTTCAACAACAATATGTATTTCTTGCAACAAAACAAGGTCTCTTTTTAAAAAGGACAGATGAGATAAAACCCTATGACATTTTGTAGGAGAACCTAAACCTTTAACATTCCATGAAATTATTCTTAAAGTCATTTATCATGTAACATTAACTTAAGAACATTACCATATATGAGAATAGCAGTAATTGGTGCATTATCAGAACAATAGGAAAAATAGAATAATAGATAACTGGGAAACACTGAAAGTAAGATGAAGAGATTTGCAAATAGGAAGAAGAAAAGAAATAGACGGTAAAGGATGGAAAAAGATGAAAAAAGGAATGATATGAACATCTAGTTTTAAGAGGCATTAGACCGAGGAAAATATATAAGAAAAGGATAAGGATAGTTGATAAGGACCATTGTAGGAAAAGAGAAAGTGTAGAAAAGAGAGAAGGAAAACACACAAAGAAGAGGACTATAGAAACAAAATGACACCAAAACCATGTATGGGATACAAAAAATGGCATACCAAAAAACACACAATGAGGTTGAGGGTAGTGGAGCCACAAGGAGGGATGGTACATCAACCAGAACTCCATTGACAAGAACGGGAGGAGAACAAAATATCATCAGACGAACTGGTAATCACATGAATGAATATGAGGAAGTTGAACCTAATGAAAAAGGAATAAAATAAGATATGTATATAGTAACAAATACATTATACAAACCAACAATCATAACATTTTAGTGAGGTTAAAAACATAGCAACATTAAACAGCGGATCTTGAAATGTCCATGTCCTCCTGACTGCAATTTGAAAGAATCTTTGAAGTAGGCAGGGATCCTCATATGATGTAGTCTTATTTTTATATGTGACCTTAAAGAGATAGGGATGGATAAGGCCAAATCTAGAATTGATATCTCGTAGTGCCGGTCTCATGTCCAAAACTTCCTTCCTCTATCTGCTGTGGCTTTGGCATAATCTTTTGAGAAGAAAAGATTGGAACCCTGCCACGAGATTCTTACTTTGGCTTTAGCGGCTTGGAAAACTAGCAGCAGATCTGAATATTCCAAAAAGTACAGTATCACTACTCGCGGTTTAGTTGATGAACCTGTCGAGTGAGAGATATGTCCCAAGCGATGAGCACGTTAGATATTCAAAGGTGGAGAGTTGGGGATGTCTAACAGTTTTGAAAAAAGGAGCGCGGATTTGTACCTTCAAGTCCCTCTATCAAGCCATAAATGCGAAGGTTATTGGCCTGTTGCGATTTTCAAGGTTTCCAACCTGCTTCTGGAGACTTGAAATCTGTAACTGCATTGAGGGAACTTGAACCACAGTAGACTGAAATGATTCCACTTTACTCTCCAATTGAACCACACTACTCTCTATATGAGACCATTTATCGTTTAACTGATGAAGACGTATATTAGTCTCCTCCATATAAGGCTTAAGAGCTGGAATTTCTTCTAGAATTAACTCAATTGAAATAGGGGGAGGAGATACTGTTGGTGAGGGAGGATCTTGTTTCACCCTATTCACAGGTGATTGAGTCGATGTGCCCAGTGGTTTCAATAAAACTTTAGAAGTAGGCAATAAAACATTAGAGACAGGTGGGTTTAATGAGATCTGGTCTGACTCAGCCATATTCTCCTGAAGAACAGTGAAAGGATTGTAATCCACCACCCAAGAAGAAGACATTACCTTGGAACGTTTAGTAGATTTTGTTCTCCCCATATATAAAGGTCACAAAATAGTAGAAATGAAAATATTTGAGGAGAAGTTTTGCCATATATTTGATCTCCATATACAAACATCCAAGGAAGGCAAAAATAACAGAGGAAAATAAACATGCCTCAAAAATCATTCAGGAGGAGTATAATTAGGGCTCCCTGTTTTCCGTTTTTACTGATTTTTACAGATAAATACAGACAGAAAACTATTTATATTCCTGTCTGTATTTATTTTTAAATACAGATAAATACGGAAAATAGGCCTTCTTGGATGAGTTTTTTCTACTGTCAATCATGAGTGCCAGGTCAGTAGTTGTACCGATTTCTTAATTAAGAGCAGTTCTACAGTTATTTATGCTATTCTACAATGCAAGTGTTTTCAGACCACGCGATTGCACTGTATACCGTTGAAACCATTAGGACATTGAAATGCGAGTATACATTTACACTTTAAATAAATGTGGAAAAATACCTATTGCCGCTTCATTTCTACATTAAACACAAAATAAAAATGGATAAATACAGAAAAATTGAGCAAGAAATAAATATGGATAAATACAGACGGAAATGTTGAAAAAATAAATACCATAAAACCGGGAGCCCTAAGTATAATAAATGTGGTAGAAAGAATTCACCTTAAGAAGTATGAAGAAAATAAAATAAATTCAGATTGTCATGTCATTGAAAAAACCAAGCTGCCTCATTCTGTGAGGAAAATCGTCGCTCGCAGCAAAACAAAATGGCTGCCGCGAGTCTCAATGCACTCACCCCGGCACGTCAAAAGCAAAACATACAAGCCGCTTACCGAGGGAACCTCACAAAGCAGATCAAAATATGCACGACATCTTCAACAAAGCAGCGACTGTCCTCCAAGCCGTTTGTTGTGGTGCAAAATGCCGAAATAAGGAAGAAGCTCCCGCTTCGTCACAGAGCTCACGGTAGAGCGGCCATCCCTGACGCCATCCAAGCCACAACCCCAGGTATACCCCCATTTCTAACAATAACAAAGATGAAGATGAGTAAAAAGTGAATTAAGGGAATGTATTTCACCTCAGAGTTCTAATTGGCATCATGGACAGATCAAGATTAGCTCTCATGTCTATTTGATGTCATACAGAACCCATCAGTAAAAAAATAAATCCCCAGTATTTCACTGTTTACCAAATATATATGCTATAGGCTTAAGAAATAGTTGTGAGGGTATCTCTAGGTTGTCAGTTGCACAGCAGCCTTCCTTTAATATGTGTCAGTAGAATGGTAGCTTTTTGACTCCAGGTAACATCTGTGAGGTCTTCTGTTGGATGCCAGTGAAAATGCAGTTTATTATTTTCCATTAAAAGTTTAATGTAGATTTATAAATAATATAGATTTATACATATATACATATAAGTTTAAAGGTTTTTTTTTTTACTGTAATATCTCAAATATTACTGAAGGGATTAACACCAATCTAATGAACACCCACTTTCTCAGGACATTTTTGCATTCATGTTTAATTTGACGCAAATCCGCTCAGCCATTTCGACAGAAGTTGTGAGCAAAATTGCCTATAGGAGCTAAAGTGAGAAAATACGTTTTTTTTAACCAACCTCCCTTTAACTTTTTTTTCCCTGCATGGATATGCACATACATAAACATAGCAATCCAACTAAGCTAATAATTTGCCATATTTTGTGTAAATCCATTCACAAGGCCAACAGTTATGGGGAAATTGAAAATGCTCTTTGTATGAAATTGTATCTGAACTGTAACAACATAGTGGCTACTGCTACTGTGTATTATACAGTATATATGCAGATGCGTAGAATGTAATATTCTGTTTATTACCATTATTGAGTGTGCAGAGAGGCCATGACTTTCAAGAGCTAAAACCCAGAGATTTTCATCCCCAACCTCAACAATGGTAAAAGTAGCATATTACATGCTTTTTACCTGAATGTATGGCTTATGCATGCTGTGTTTTTTTTTTACATAAAATGGTTATAGAGCGCAATACCTCAGTGAGTCCCTTGAAGTATTTATTTTCTGCATTGAGAGGGAGGAGCTCTGGAGGTTTCAGCGGGACAAACTCGCGCATTCAGCCTAATTCTCGACTGAGAAGGCTTGGCTCTCGACATCGAGTTGGTCTTCTTCTGGAGTGTTTTACCAAAACTTTGTAGAAAGTTCCCAAACTTTCATAACTTCTTCTTGGTTGTTTCCTTTGCATTGAAAAGTGTTCAGCAGCACCAGCCAAGGGTTTGGAAGCTCTGCATTGCCTCTTAGGGTGTGAGACTTAATCTCCCACAATGCACCTGTGCAGTCCAGGAAAATCCAGCTGTACTTGGTCAGCTGGAACAGTCTTCTCTTTGTCTGCTGCAGATGGCTTCTTTCAGCACTTTTCTACCTGTTGCTGCTCAGGGAGTCCACTCCTTTTCCCTGAATCAGGTACAGTTATTTCTTTGTGGAGCTTTGAGAGTGCAACAGGTGCAGTCCTTCTGATAATAAGTCTTCTGTGGTGCAGCAGGACAGTCCTTCTTCTTCAGTTGTTTCAGTCAGTGTTCTGCAGAGTTCCTGCAGACCTTCCATATTTATTCCCTCATCTGGGTTGGCAAGAGGAGGTATACTCCAACCAATAAGGGTAAAATTGCCACCTTCTGCTATGACCACTTCCTGTAGTGTGTGGCATATATTTGACCCAGAATGCACTGTTCTTACAAATATCAAAATGGAGAAATTCTCTCCTTGGAGGGTATATCAGTGTAACCCAGTCTAGAGGTGTGGCTAAAATTTGACTACACTCCTATTGCAGCCCCTCTCCTAATCTAATCAACCGGGCTTCCATCTGGCTGGGGATCAAGGAGGTGGGGGCTGGCCTGAGTCCCGTGACATCTGTTCTCCTACCTTTGAAGTCCAGCTTATCTCTCCAGCCCCCTTCCTCTCCCTGGCCTCTCCAGGAAGCAGATCTCCTGACACCAAATAGCTATATTGTTGCAGCACCAGGCCTCTTCACACCTACTCAGATGGCAGCTTGGCTCACGCTGACTAACCACAAGAGGTTGCTACAGGGCAGCTTTAGGGAAACTCAGGCCAGTACGTTGTAAATCTGCTTTCCTGTAGTAGTTAAATAAAAAATAAAACTGACCTTGGCAAGTTGTTGGATATATTGTACCCATAATGTTGATACTTTGAACCATATTTCTAGCTAACTCCAACCAAAAGTTAGACTTTATTAAGTCTACTCAAGCTTCTCCATGTGAACCAATAGGGCTAGCAGCACTACAATAGGGGAAAACTCCTGTGCCTGTTTTTACCGTCAGGGCATATCAAATATTTTTCTATTGTCCCTTCTTTTTAAAACAAAGCACCCTACCATTGGGGCACCTAGGGCAGACCTTAAGGGTGACTTATATGTAATAAAAAGGTAGTTGTGGACTTTGGAAGAACTTTTTTTAATTACCAAGTTGAATTACAACACAGTTTTATTTTAAAAACAACCTACAAGTCAGGCATGGCTTTAAAATGACATTGGCCACCACAGCAGGGATGTCCTAACTCACTGTCAATGTAACAAAGTCCTTAACTCATTGATTGAATAGTCTATATGGTGCACATAACTCCAAAGACGAGCTTCCCACAATACCTTACCCAAAAATGTAAACTTTCCGAGGGACTTTGTGCACTTCGGAGTTCTGAATCTTTTCTTCATGACCATCACACAATTATCACACTGTGCCATAGTGTGCCTAAGATTGTGCCCTCAAGATCTGTAACTTTACCCATCTAAACAAATTCCTCTCTCACTGCATACAAAAAAGATCTAAAAGGCATCTATTTGTCAGACATGTGCCATCTAGCCCTATGTAAATGTGCTTTCTAAATATTATACTTAATCCTCCCCATATTTTTCTTCTTTTCAAGTTTATGGCACCTCTGATACTTGAAACAATGTACATCCACGAGGGAAATTCCAACTGGACACACAGACAGGATATCAATATGTAAATACTGTGTACATTAGTTCCAGATAGAACGCATACATGTATGTACACTCAATATTAATTTACTAACTAAGGGCCTCATTATAATGGCCGATGGACCGCCACTGACAGGCTGTCGGTGGTGGTCCCTCGGCCATCGTAACAGGAATCTCTGTCCGCCATACTACAATGGCTTCTGGACGGGTGGCAGTCGGAAACACCAACAGCCGCGGTCCCGACAGGCGGTCTTCATCCGACCACCTGCCGGACTTCCCAGTACTCCCAGAATGGCAGCGGCGCCTGTCAGGCACCACCGTAGAGATTACAATATTCCTTTCTGGCAGTCAATCTGCAGCAATCAAACCACAGCAAAACGACAGGCGGAAATGGATTTCGGGGCCCGTAGCAGGCCACCCTAACCCTCTTGGGTCAGGGACATAGGCCCTGGGGGCACCTGTAGTGCCCCCCCACACCATGTGGTAGGCACTGCCATGCAGTGTGGGGATATGTGTGGGGTGTCTGTTTTATCTTGCAGTGGCTGCTGCAGAGCGCAGCACCCGCCGCAATACAAAACATGGCAATGCGACCGCCACGGTGGCTGTCACATCCTAATTTGCCCTGTGGGACCACAGCCTTGTGGGTGGGGGGTCCTAAATACCATTGGACGGCGGACGGAAGAAAGTCCGTCCACCGTCCTAATAACCCTCTAAGTTGTCAATATTTTTCTTTGTTCCTTTTTATATGGGTCTGATACCCTTTGGTCTGGTCAGCACTACATAAAACCACACAAATAAAACAAATAAAATAGCAAGACAGCTCACTGGAAGTTCCTACTTTTATAGTAGGCATGTTTTGGCTTTGTAATCTTAAGCCAATTAGACCTTGACATGGGGCGTATCAACTTTCCCATACAATTGATCATTGTGACAGTGCATTCTTTGTGATGAACCAATGGCAAAAATTAGAAGAGGGCAACAGTCAGCAGACTCAAAATTATATCTTATCAATTGTGTCAAATCGGTTAAAAACCATAGTCAGGGGGTGCAGACTGCATATCAAATGTGCTTTTCTTTCCACTAACCATACCATCATATCATTTGCTTCAGCTGGCTCCTTTAGGGTTTAATTGATTATTCATTGCAAAATTCTGTTTTGGTCATTGTATTACTGGAACAGACAATCATGGCATTACCACAAATTATCGATTAGATGCAAAGTAACATGCAGAATGACTGTCAACATTTTTTCAACAATAAACGTTGCCATGTTAGGTTCATCTTTTTGTGCAGCCAAGGTTTTGCAATCCATCAGGCAGCCTTTCTTTATTTGTAACAAAATTATATCAATTTATTGTAAATAGCAAAATCATAACCAAAGAGTGATTGCAAGTTGGGGATGCACCTCTGGTTCATAGTATTGACACTTGAACTAAGCATTATCAATTATTTGTACATTTCAAAATGCGGATTATCATTTCTTTGATCATTTCAAACCCTTGAGTTGCTTGGGTCATTTGTGTTGATCATTCAAAGTTTATTTTTTATTTTTTTGGGACTGCAGTTTGGTCTAACACTGCAGCAAATGTACACTACAATACTCCAGTAAACTCATTGAGGGTGTGTGTTTGCTTTCTAGTAGTGGAAACAAGTGGGTACCTTCAAGAAACAAAGCATCTATCTCGAAAATAAACATGTGTAAAAAATCTTCTTAGCTCTGTTCCACCTAAATGGATTTAGGGAATCAACTTGGTCAAACATCTGCTAATTTTAATAATTATGATTCTGGGTATGCCTTAATATTAAGAATGCCTACAGACTTATCCTTCACCATTAGTCATCTGATCTAAAGGTCAACTCCAGGGCTCCTATTATCGTTTTCTGAATATCTGTTTTAATGGTATTTCTACAAATAAATGGCTAAATAGGTACAGGAAGTTTTTTTTCAAGACAATTCTGAAATTAGCAGGGGATCCTAGAAACATCTTCTTGAAAACAATGTCAATTTTGAAGCAACTGAAATGTGGTCATTGTTACCCCACTACTACGGTCATGCTCCTGGAAAAGGCTGACGCAGTTTCAAAACCTTTCTTTCTCTAGGCAGGTTCAGGGCACCAGTTTAAATTGTAGTGGAACAAATTTCTGGTTGCCCTGTCTTTACGAAACTTTACATTTTCAATTGGAACCATCATCCTCCTTCAGGATAGCTAAGGCCATTTTTCAAGTTTGATGTTTTCAACATATTCCATTAAATGTTATAATTACTTTACAGCTGGGAAAATGTGTTCCCATTATATTTTTACTTGAAGTAAACTCCCTTTTATTCACTATTGCTTTACTTCATTTATTCAACTTTATATATTTTCATTCTTAGAAAATCCCCAATTGAATACATAATATTGTCATTAGCCTGCACAGTGTCCAAATTATAGCAATCCCAAGTGGAACTCCATTGCTTAAGAGTATTAAATCACAAGTATTTTTACGAAGGGAAGAGTGCTTTTGGGTCCTTTATAGCACTAATACATCAATTAAATACATTTTTGTGAGTTAACGTAATGTATTCATATTATAAAGTATGTATCCACATAATATAGTCAATATACTCTGTGGAGTGTTACAGGCTTTGGTACATTTATCATATTAAAAATGTCATTTGTGTGTATTAGTGAAACCAACTTATCGAGATCTGAATCAGAGAATATTAAGCTGCAATGTGTGGTTAAAGTACTTTAATCTAACTGCAATTCCATCTGTCACTTATTTCGTAGCTTCTTTGTAATTCCTTCATCAATTTGTAATTCTTTCTATTATAATTGTAATTCTCATTTATAATCTCATTTGTAATTGCACTTCAACTCATGCCAGTTTGTGATTTTCTTTATTTTCATTTCTGTTCTTGCTTTTCTTGAAACACCCAATAAAAAGTATTTGAGTAAAAAGTACTATTTTCTCAAGTGAACGGTATATGAAGGGCTATAGCCTTCATGATTCAAACATCATTATGGATAGCATTAGCTCTGTTCTTGTCCCTTCCTGTACATTAACAAACTTTTTTTTTTTAATCCATTTTGTCACTTTCATGTGTGCTGCATGAAGCTGCACACATGAAAGAGTCAGAATGGCATTTCTATGATTGCTTATGTGCCGGAAGGGACACCTTCCTACATATAAACAATCCTCCCCTGCACACAGACACCCTTGCACTCTAGTGAAAGGGTGCCTGCATTGGCACTAAGTTGCTAAACTTAGCGCCATCGCAGGGGGAAACGCAAGGCTGCACCACATTCTTGTAAGTGCAGCCTTTCGTTTCAGAAGTGGAGGAGTGAGACGTTAAGCCAGGAACGCTGATGCCTCTCTCCTCCACTTCCTTGTACATATCCCCCAAAAGGCTTTGCTATGCTCAGAGCTTTCTCCCAGCACCTGGGCCGCATATTCATAGTTTCATAGGGGCAGATTTACAAGCCCCTTGCGACAGTTCTACGCCACCGTTGCGTCACTTTTGTGATGCAGCAACGGCATAAACAATGCGCCACTATGCGACATATTTACAACGTGACACATCTAGTGAGATGTGTCACGTTGTAAAGCCCTTCGCTACATTATACGTGCGTCAGGTAGAATGTATGCAGGGTGGGCGTTCCGTCGCAAGGAAGCCCCGTAAAGTGACTCAGTGAAATCTACAAGATTTCACTGAGTCACTTTTACGTCCCAGTAGCGTCAGATCCTTACGCCTGCTTGAAGCAGGCGTAAGGAGTGACGCAGCATATAAGGTATAGGGCACCCCTGAGCAGTGCTGGAGTTGCGTCGCGCTTGCGACACAACTCCAGCACTGCCTAACCCTTACGGCAACAGATGCGTCACGCATCTGTCAATCCGTGCGCCATGGTGCGCCGCATTGTAAATGCGGCGCATCCATGGTGGCGCAGGGGGACTTTTGAGTCACGCAAAATAACTGGCGCATCCCTGCTAATATGCAGGGATGCGCCAGTTATTGTAAATCTGCCCCATAATTTTTACCTTCAGGCTTTTGCTGACAATCCTGACCGGTGTGATTGCCATGAGAAGAACTGTCCTAAAGAGAGTGGACCTTCCGATGTACATTGACCGATGGCCAACTGAGTTAGATGAGGGACCACTGCCAGAAAAGTAGCACTTTGCCTCTGTAATCTAAACGAGGGAGGCAAACCAGGAGTTTTTGCGGGATGAGAGACAAGCTCATTTAGTGCGAGGATTCCACTCCACTAAATTCTAAATGAAACTCGTAATGTTAGAGGTGGACTGCATTTTAATATTCGTTCCACCCACTGTTGTAGCTTTACTTTGGTCTCCATTGTAAAAATGTATGTTTTTCAAAATATCTGGATCCACTGTGTAACCGGGTGTACATTGGGAATAATATGCAAAATCTCATATTTTGCAGGTTGTTTGGCTCTGCATACTTGAAGTAAAATGAAAAATATTCTTAATAATGTCAAATATGTGATTTGGGGCTGGAGGCTAGACATGTCAATCCCACGAATAGCTGTATAAAAATGTTAGAACCATTACAAAACTCTATTTCCCCCATTTAAGATCAATTGCAATTCTGAGTGTGCTGAGAATCCCAGTACATGAAGTCATCACTTTGATGGGAAAGCTTCTTTACAGGCAAGGCCGTCATCTACTGGGCCTGTTGCTTTAAATATGACGGCCATTACTTTCAAGCTGAACTATAAAAATGTCAATAAATGTACCTTGATTTATGAAAGTCTTAGAAACATTGACGCATATCCAGAATCAAACAAAAAACGAAAATTATAGGTAAAGACAATTTCACCTCATGTAAGCAGTTCTGCTAGCCTTCCTAAGAAACCATAAAGCTCATACAGTCACAGTAACACAGCCCTGCCAAAATTGCACTCACAGATGAAAAGCTTTTAATAGCCCTTGGCATGTGGACAAGTTATTCTTATTCTTTTGTCAAGACAAATTAGAAAAACAGGAATGTGAGTCTCAGAAACGCTCTTATAATTGGAAAGTGGAATGCTAGCGTAAGAGTTTAATCCAACAGATATTTATTTTAATAAAACTTTGTTACTGTTTCCTTTTTATCTTCACAGTTGCTGGATGGCGTGGGAGCCCAGCCTGGGAGCCTTTTACGGACCGGTGGCATTTATTGCACTAGTCACGTGCATTTACTTCCTTTGCACCTACGTACAGCTGAGGCGCCACCCTGAGCGCAAGTATGAACTGAAGGAAAGGACAGAAGAGCAGCAAAGGTTGGCAGGCGCCGAGGTTGGCCACAGTCATATTGCAGACGCTGGAGCTCTGCCACCGGCCGCGTGCTCGCTGCTCACTGCGTCCTTACTGGCAAACGAGCACTCGTTCAAGGCCCAGCTTCGAGCCGCAGCCTTCACCCTTTTCTTATTCACTGCCACGTGGACATTCGGGGCACTTGCGGTGTCCCAAGGGCACTTCCTTGATATGATATTTAGCTGCCTCTACGGTGCATTCTGTGTGACCCTAGGACTTTTCGTCTTGATTCATCACTGTGCCAAGCGGGATGACGTGTGGCATTGCTGGTGGTCGTGCTGCCCGTCTCGAAGAAATACATACGCCATGCCGGTCAATGTCTGCCCAAAACTCAACGTCAATGGCGACGCCCAGGTTCACGTACCTTGCATCCAGGATTCACCGTGCCCCAATAAGTCGGCAACTTGCAGTCACCCAAGTGCCAGCCACTGCAAGCTTATAAACCTTCAGACTGAGCAAAGTCACGCGAACTGCCTTTCGCCAGTTACCCCCTGCTGTGCAAAGATCCACTGCGAACAACTTGTCGACGACGATGCGCATGTGCACGTGCACAACGAAGGGAGTTTCAGACCAAACATGCACATCCATAGGTGTCTTAAAAGCAGAACTAAGCCACGCTACTTTAATCGCAGGTCCGTCGCAGAGCGGGAATACGCCTACCACATTCCTTCGAGCATCGACGGAAGCATCCACAGTTCCCACACAGACAGTCCGCACAGTGTCCACGAAGGCCACCTGGGACACAGACGGGCTTGCTGTGTAAAAAGTGATCCATACCCTACCATGAGCCAGCCAGAAAGCAGTGACGCAAGTACTGTACAGTACACATGTCCCAAGATGGCGGAGACAGACACTGTGCACCACACAGCTCACTTTGAGATGCATCCGAGGAGACAATCGTACCCATTTAATGCCAGTCATAATGGACTCCTCAAGGGAAACATGCATGAGGCCATGATTTTCAACTCAGATAGTACTGGAAACATCAAAACGGGCCCCTGGAAAAATGAAACTACTGTGTAGTTGAATGGACCTATCATGTCTTTGTGTGCTCTTGCCAGCTGAAGTGACTGCAAGCTTTATTTTGCATATCCTAAACTGATTACCATCTGGGTTGTGAGTGTGTATGTGAGTGAGTGTGTGTGCCTGTGTGTTCAATACAACACTAAACTGTGAAGGTCTGTCACCTCAGCTTCTGTTTTGTGTGTAAGAATAAGTCGCACATCTTACATATGTGAGCAGAAAGAAATTATTTTTTATAGAAAGATGCGTAAAAATACAAGAAGTGTGGGTTTATGAGGCAATATCCTTTTGCTGGGAACACGTGTTTTTAATGTACGTGCCTAGGGAAGGGGAGGAACCCTTTATGAAGTGCTCCGTATCAAGTTTGTTGATAATGATGGTGAAGGCGGAAGATGATAATTAAAATATCTGATTTAATTCACTCCTATATCGTTCCCTTAAGGGGCAAATCCCACCTTATCTATCCAAACCAATGTCCTGAGATGTCGTTATATTTTTATAGTGAATGTGTTCTTGATCAAGTTTTCATTTAAATCATACAAGATGGCCCCACATATTCCATATGGCTTTATACCTTTTAGAATTCAACTGCAAAAGCGATACTGCCTCCTACGACCTGCCATAGTATAAGGACAATGACACCAAGTAGCGTGAAGTCTCCGTTTTGTCTCTTTGCCTGTTGGAGATAATACTAGGTAATGTCTCTGTTACATCTCTGGTGCTGTATTGGTTGTAGTTTGCATGACATACTGTTTGTCAGGGTATTCCATTTGCTGTTTTCTGGTTTTACATTTGTAATGGAACTATTGTGAAAGGCTGTGAAACCCCCTATTGGTATTAATCTAAAACATTACCAATTGACAAGACTCACTAATGCACTAGTGTTTAAATGGCACAACCCTTTGTACACGGATACGTGGTAGAACCACTTGCGGTCACTCTGGTGTCGTTGCGGAGCATGCAGTACTCATTGTATGTGACACTGTGCAGTATTATAGCAAACGTCTCAAGAAGTTTAATGTTCTGTTGCAATTGCATTTGATCACATATGTAAGTTTGCTTCACAGTCACTTTACAACATTGGTTTTGTCAATATACCTTTATCATTAACTCTTTGAGGACTACCACTGTTGTGTTAATGTTTCTCGATATGTCTTTAAAATTGGATTACAGACATAACAAACCTATCTCGTCATCCTGTCCTGACTTGACTTCTCCTTTTAAAAGAGCCCCAATCCTATTTGCAGTCAGTATTCATTCATGTTTTAGTTCAATATGGGAAAAAATAAGAGGAAATAAACTACTGGAAAAGGGGAATGTCCAATTGATATTATAGCTAAGGCTACTGGAATTATGTTATTATGTAGCCGTGGCATTTTCCCCAAAAAAATAAATTTGTGAGTCTTGCCGCATAATCTTCTGCAGAATTTGGATTTGTTAAGATAAAAACTGTTTTTGTCTCGAATGGATCAAAAGTCATTAAAAGTGGTGCCACATCCATTGCCCCACAATGCAAGCAGGGCCTTTTGAAATACAGAGGCAGGTCCCTTCTCAGTTACCGATTATTAGTTTATGGTGTGAAACTATTATGCACTTTTAAGATGTATGAAAATGCCAAAATTAGTGTAGTAATACCTCTTTAAAATGATCCACATTGTGCAGCATACTTTTATGTTTCCTTTCGTATATCTTAAACACTGCATAATTTAGTCCTACCATAAATCCAAGGGCCCTAATGATAGGCAGAATTTTGTAATGCTCTCATCATTAGACAATTCGATCTGGATAAATATGCCTCTCGGTGGTAACATCCATTCTGAATGTTTACCACTGGTGGTAAATGCATTATTACGGGTGGTAAACCCATCATCAATATGCAATTAAGTTTTAATTTTTGGATTTCTCCATTTAGAATTGAATGTAGGTACAAGCATGCTCCATTTCAACAATTACTGGTGCTCATCAAATAAAACTGTGATAAAAACATTATAAAAAATATATACCGTATCACAGAAATTATTACCACTGTAGGTATACATTATAAAATTAACCCATATTTGTAAGAACTGTCAGGTGGCCAGACAAGGCGTCTCATATACCCAAACTAAACATGCAACTACTGATCAAAAACAAGGTTAGAATGAAAAGTGCACCTGCCAAGGAGTACAAGTCATTACTGGCACAAATATTTCATTTTAGCCAAGAACCCAGGAATTTGGCATTTTCAGAGACCTATTTCACATAGGTGCAAACTCTTAGGCTGGTGCCCTGTTCTTCAGCCTTTAGGAAATCTGCCAGAGATGTTGGGCCTTCTACTTCAATAGTTAAGGTTTAATCAGTTTGTTTATAAGCCCCACAATTCTGTCACAAAAAGGAGGATGTGGCTTGTCTTTGCTCTCCTAGGCTCCCTGGTGCATTCTTCTAGGCCTCTGCTGGTAGCTGACGTTTACTGGTACCGACTCTTGAAAGGGGTTCTTGCATACACTGCACAACTGGAGGATGGCATCTTGTTTGAGAGCTGCTCATCTTGAGGTCAAGCTCAACCCTTCTTTGCATGTTCTATTTTTGTAGGATGGCTTTGCCACCGGGCTTCTTTCTCTCTGAAGGCTTTCTGAGCACATCTTACGTCGATTTGGAGATCCAATTCAAGTCCAAGGTTCATGGTGGTGTATATTTCATTCATCCACTTGCAGCAGTGAATTGAGAACCCTGTGTTTGTCCTTCTCCATCTCTAAGCAGTGCAGGTCCCCGTACCTAACTGACATAGTACGGTGTCGCACTCCAAAACTATATCATCCTCAGACTTGCTTTATCATTAGAAATCCATATGAAGAAAGAAACTCCATCCAAAATTAGATCTGCTCACAATTGATGTAAAAAATGCCAAATTAAAAAATCTGCTGCTGCTCCCGGAAGTACATTTTAGGTGTGGTGTCAAAACACTATGACACTTGCCATTTCCTGGGTAGTCTTACATAATAACATGACGGCGAATATTACTACCCGGCAATGAATGAATATCAGCAAAGTGACAATTTTAAACGGGCATTCTTTTATTTTGAAGCCAGGAAATTTATGATTGAAAGATAGTAAAAATAGTTAATAATTCAATCATGTTTGTGGACTTGTGATCCAGTGCAGTTCATTATAAATCTTGGCAGAAGTCATTTGTGGTCATTAACCATTAATTCAAATACCTATTTAATTTCAAAGGGGGTTCGCCCTAAGTTGGCAGGGAATGCCCAGACGTGGGTCCCCTTTGCCACTGAATTCAAACTAGCCTGGCTGATGAGGGCTATTAGCCCGAAACCGGTCCCAGGATGCTTGTTTCCGGTCCAGGGAAGACATGGCTTGGCAGTTCAGGCTGAACTATTCCCATGAGGCACAGGGTCAAGACTGATTTGCATATAGCTGTGTCTGAACTGAGGTGGCGAAGTGAGCTAAAAATCTTTGATAGATTCAACCCAGATCTGGACTGGGGGTGAGTGTCTGAAAAGTTTCAGCGCTCAGTCCATCATCGCCTTGTGTTTGCTTAATTACTTGAGAATCCGCTTATTTTCATAAAAGAAAAATGTTAAAATATTTCCCCCCGAAAAAGAAAATATATTTCTCACAAACTTAAGGCAGAAGACACTTCAGACGTTATTTAAATTTTTTTTTTAGATCTGAGCTAGCAACAAATCTGGCTGTCTCGCCAGCCTCATGTTTTTCAAACGAGTCATAACAAAAATGAATATAAAGGCATTAGGTCAGCCCTCTTTATTCATTGTTTATTTCAAGAGCCATTTACATTATGCTTCTTCTGGCCACCACAAGATGCGGCAATGGGTCAGCCCAATTCATTTATTGGCTGTCTTGTACTCTGAGTGACAGATTATTTTCTGCTCACATGTGCACAGCTGCCTGGAAAGGAGTGCAGGACTTGGGCTGCTATGCCACTCCGTTATGTTTATATTTTTATATCTTTGCCAAAGTATTTTTAATATTGGACATAATTGGCGAAAAATAAAAAAACAAACTGCACTTTTGGTAAGGCTAAAACTACTGGCTTTGCCAATGCTTGTTTGTCCCTTATGCTAGTAACTAAGCACAATGCAACACAACAGTTGAAGCAGGAACGTCTGCAGAGGCTCACCACTTGGAAACTACGTGTTCTAAAAAACGCAAATTCCATTCAATCGTCTAGCAACAATACTCTTACACTCTGTATTATGCAAAGCAATCAATTTATCATGTTTCTAGAAGTTTCTGGGTGTCAATGTGTTGTGGTATGTGGGAACAGTCAGTGTGCATAATTACGAGAATATTGTCTATGGGAGTGCTCCAATGTACAAGTCGTAGTTGTGTCTGCACAGTTGCAAGTGAGAGTTAGTGCTCAAAGGGTTAATGCTCAGTATCTGAGTGCAAGAAATTTTGTTTTTCTGTATTTCTGTATTTTTCAGATCAATACTGTAAACTTCAGAACAGCAGTGTACTCTTTCCATTTCACATCATGTGTGTCTTTTAACTGTTAAAACAATAAGTGCACTAAATGGGTGTTGTATTCCACTCTGTAAAAAACACACAAAAATCTCCTCGTGACTGCTCCTTTACTCACTGCGAAAAGGCCCTCGCTTTACTATGTCTATGCTAAAAAAAAAAGCCCAAATTGCCTCAGATATGAAATACAATATTTTGCGTTATTTGTAAAAACGTGATACGTTCCATTGACTAATTATTTTAAAGCAATCTTACTGTCGTGTAAGCTGTGAGTCCACAATTACAGACACAAGGTGCAAACCTCCCCTATACCTGGTATTCAGTGTTTATTGGGAGGCCCCGGACACACTATGCAGTACCTGCTCACAAACCGACGGACACTCCAGCACGCCTATTTTTCTGATCTCCGCGTTCACTGCAGCTTTCCACTGTATCATCAATATATTGTTATTTTATTGAAACTACATGTGTGATCTGATATTATTTTCACCACTGCGAAGAAAAAAAAAACTGCATTTCTTATTGTGGCTTGTAAAAGGTGACAAACATCCCTTTGAGATAATCAGTTTGTGTAATGTGAATTACTAGTTTTTTTGCAAGGATGCTGCTGTGTTCAATGGCTCATTTCGTGCCTCCGATTTTCTGTTCCTGAATTAGACCTTTAATTAAATTTCATATTCACCCATAATATGTTTTTGCTAATACAATCTACACGAAAAAAAGACTGTTACCTGTTTTGCAGCTAATGTTTACACTTCTACGTCCGTGTTTTAATGTAAAGGAGATCTTGATTAAGGAAATCGAATCAATCCTACAGCAAACAGCCTTACATCTCGCAGAGAGCAAAAATCATTGAACCGGATGGCTGTGCCCTTTATATTGCGGTCAAAACCTCTTTGCAAGATGTCGGCTGTAATTTGTTCTCTGCAGTGAATGGGAGGACTGCACATAAAAGCAGCCCTGTAAATTCTCGGGAGCAGGTGCATTATTTATAGAGCTCTCTGCAGCACTGCATTGATAGGTCATTTTCTATACATTTTCTCAAAACGTTTAGCCCTTTTTCCAAAGTCTGGAAAATGCTTTGCTATTTTTGAGGGGATCTGTTTAGTGCCGCATACACCACAAAAGGCAGCGATGGCGCGCCGCTGCTGCAAATAGAAAAAAAAAGTACAAAAAAAAAATAGACACTCATTCAAAGAGAGGTGAACGGGCGAACAGGTCCACAACGCACAAGGAAAGAACTGGAAAATGATACTGCCATGGGAAGAAAGGTGACACAACACGATTTTCAACTGTCTTATGAGCAGAGTCAGTATCAATTAACCTGTGCCTTGTGATTTCTCCTACCGTCTGGATGCTTTCAGCCTTGCTCCTGTGGTTTAGATGAGGTATCCCGTTTTGAGTGAAGGAACCATAAATCTATAGACATGGTGGCCAAGGAAATGCTCAGTTAATACCTGTTATAGATTAAAATCATAGGATGAAAGCCTGAACGAACTGGAAAGCTTCTAAGGGTGCAAAGCTATATGCAATTTAACACACCACTCTGCTCTTAATTCTTCTCCCACATTCAAACAACGCTCAAAAGGTAGTACATTAGTTCTCATATTTCCTAAAACATGCCATTCTCTCATAGAACATAATTACATTTTAAGAACAAAACAAAATTGTACTTATCTCTAGGGCAGCAGCAAAAAAGAAGAGTCATGGAGGTTCCGGCTCTTTGATAATGTTCTAAGATCTTTGTTGTTCTATGTTCTTTGATGATGCTGCCGTGGGGTGGCGCAATAAAGAGGATTGCATAATATTAGCCTCCGGTCTTGCCATAAAATCACAGGATGAAAGCTTGAACGAACTGGAAAGCTTCTAAGGGTGCAAAGCTATATGCAGCAGCGGCCCGTGCAAGTAAGAGCGGTGAGGCGGTGGGGTTGGGTTGGGGGGGAGGAATTCAACTGACGACCATGAGGGAAAATTAAATAAATAATTAATTTTCCCACGTCGTCTCTCAAACTATCCCCCCCCTCACCGGGCCCCACAAGGGCCGGACTGGGATCGCAAACCAGCCCTGGCAATTACGTCCGACCGGCGGGGGCAGGGGTAGATTGGCGGCAACACTGCTGCTGCGCTTTTGTTACATGGGGTTGATTTTGCAGCACTGCTGCAAAACCGGTCTCCAGAAACAAAAACGGCCCCCACTGGTCCAAAACCAGCCCCCACCCTTCCGGCCTACCGGGGCAGAGACGTTTTATGGCATGGGCAAAGTAGGCTCTGGCCCAGGGCCCCAGCTTTTCAGGGGGACCCCTGATAGAGCCAGCTCTGTTCTACAATCTTGCCCTGATGACCTTGAATAATTTTCAGATTGTTTTAAATACCGTTTTCCTTTAATTAATTTTAATTTGGGTGATGTGTGAGTCTATTACAGACATTTTGCGGAGAGGTGTTGTGTTTATGTTTAATACAGCGTGTATAAAAAAAGTTTCTTTTAGATCAAAACAGGATCGCTCTTATGAGAAATGGGAGGGTGCCACAGAGATTATTTGCAGCAATATTAGTGAGCTGCTGCTGTGTTACGATATTGTCACTATCACTGAATACTAGAAGTAAACACATTTAGAATTTGGACGAGTGCGCCTGTGCCAAAAAGGGCATGAACGAGCAGAAACTGGATTATAAATTCAAAGCTGTTCTGAACAGGGGCCGCCAAAATAAATTTTGCCCAGGGCCCCCAAAATCCTTAAAATGTCCCTGCACCGGGGAAACACCCGGGGCCGGCTACGGCCAGTCTGGCCCTGAGCCCCACTGCTCACCACTCTTACCTACATGGGCCGCTTCTGGGTATATACCATAGTTCATGTCTACCATTAAGCTGATGTGTAAAGCCAAAAATTGCCTTCATTGCATTGTGCATCAAGAAGGCAGCAAACATGTTTCAGTTGCTGTCATCAACACTGTGAAGATGTTCTCAGAAAATATTAAACCTGAAAGAATTTCTTTGGCAACCTAAATCAACTGGTTGAGTCCCCTTTCCCTCCACTGACCCATCTATTATTTCACACACTGCCATGACACCATTGGGCCACAGACACGTCCACTAAGCACTTGTAAAAAGCTTTCCACCTACCAGCTAAGCCCTGTCCATCAGTACTTACCAAATACGTTGAATTTTCAAGCACCGTCCTCTAGTTGTGCACAGTCCCATGGCATTACAACATTTATTTATTTGTATTTTTCTACAACCCAACTCAACCTTAATCTAAGTTTAAATCTTTGCTTCGTAAAAACCCAAAAGGAGAGGCAGATGTCTCTGCACAATGAACCAACTACAAAAGATGAAAAACATTTAAAGGTTTGAACTCAAGAATAAGGTGGTCAAACATAAATGTGGAATAAAAAGAAGTGCTTTCAGTTTTTACTAAATTGAATGAGGTCATCCAACAGCCAAGGCATTTTAGCTCTTCAGTGCAGTTGAAGTAAAACCATCAATTTAACTGCTAGAGGGCCTATTATTGTCAAATGTGCATTCCCGTTGTCCCCAGACAAGAACAAAATATGGTTCAGTCTGAGAAAGTTGGCTGGCATCCAATTATGCACTTTGAGCAAGGTGCTTTTTCTGGTGCATATTCATGAAATTGTATTTTCAGCTACATTTGCCTGTCAACTTCTCATTGGCAGATTGCAACATCTGCCTTGTGTTTTAGGTTTCCTAATGACACCATATGCACATTGACAAGCGTAGGTAGAAGTAGGGATCATTGATTAACTTTGCAGGTAGCTGGGAGATGATCAGAGAAGGAATGACTTGGCTAGCCAGTTTTTGAGATGTATATGAAGGAAATTAACCAGCTCAGAACTTTTCCTTTCAAACAGATGCAGGTCTCAAGAATCTGGTAAGACTTTTGTGCTCAATGGTAATACTACACATATCTTGAAAAAAACGAACATTTACCCTAAAATCCTACTTATTGACATCCTTGCTCCATCCATATGGGTAAAGGGGCTACTCCCTGACACATTTTTTCGGGAGAAGAAGATTGTATGTCAGGCTGAGCAAAGGTCAACCTGATAGACACTCTTCTTGTTCACGTCAGACAGCAAGGAGCTAGACATGTACTAAATGCGCAGGTTCCTGGCTGCCTGAGCAGAACTTTGCTAGGCTGGGGATTTCACAGCCCTGTGGGCATGTCCTCCTCAGCCTGGCAAAACTGCCAAAAGGCCTTCCCCCTCGTGACGAGGTGTAATATCACCGATTTCCTCAGACCTGGACCGTTCAGTTTTAAGCCATAAAGTGCCCATGGGCGAGTGTCAATCAGTGACAGCTCGTCAAAGTGTGGGATGGGGTCAGCAAGTCTCACTGAATCCATCCCAAGCTATGAAGAGTTAGGGACTGCTGCCTCCCCTCACTGGCTGACCTAAGGTGAGCCAATGAGAGAAGGCCGCAGTCCAATACTCCTGGAATCTCTGAGGCTTTCCTCTCCGGGAGCTGCGGGGCAGGAAAGTTTTATATTTTTGAATAGTTGGTGCTTGCGTGTGAGTATGTATAAATGTACAAATTAGTTGTGAGTGAGTGTTGCAAATGGGTGTGTACAGGTGCATTTGTGAATGCATGGGCATGAGTGAGTGAGTGTATATGTGTGCAAGTGTGGCCCGCCCACACCTTTCCCTGCCAAAATTACTGACCAACGCTGCCTATTGATCAATATCCAAACTCCAACCCCAGGAAAAGATCCCTGAAGGGGAGGTCACACACCAGGTTTGTAATTTTGTGGAGAAATAAACGACCACTTCAAATATTACATAAGGTTTACAACAGGCAGGAGCTTGGAGGCATTAGGCACGACCTGCTATCACTGAATAATGCTACCGACCATGACCTCTCATCCTTCCCTACCCAGTAGCGGCTGGCATCTATGGGAAGTCAATGGGCGGGCAAATTGGTGGTGGGTAAAAATAAAAAACACTTACCTGTGACACGTCCGACTCAGACCCCTTCCTTGCTACATGTCTTACTCCTGCTGTGAGACCCCTTGAGAAGTGCCTTAACCAATCCTGGCGCTGCTCTCATGCTGTGAGAGCAGCGCCCTGATTGGAGGGAACAGCCTCATTTGCCACTCCCAAGGACACTGGAGCCCTGCACTTACTCTAACCCAGCTGTCTTCAGACAGCTAGGTAGAGGTCTCGAAGTGCACATGTCTAGCTGGCCATAGCAAGATGGCCGGCCAAAAAGACATGTGCCATTGAAAAGTGCAGAGGCAGCTCACCTCCTCCCTGCTGCTGTCACTCAGCAGCAGCAGCGGCCCATCCCATTCTGACGCTCGTGGCAGGATGGGGTTATATTGAAAAATAAAATGGTCATAAACCAACTTTATTATCATTTTATTTTTCCATCCCGGGTCATGAAGGGCCATTGTAACAAGTGGGGTGACACTACTTCAGGATGGCTTTCACCCTAATGATCAATGTAAGAAATTGTGTTACTGTCTGATGGGGTGTAGCCCTACTCAAGCAGCAACCAAAAGCTTTGTCAGGGTGAAGTCACAAGCAAACCCCAAATTAACCTGTGCTTAACCCTCGGGTAGCTTGCCCCAAAAGTATTCAGGCTTAACTTAGAGGCAATGGGAAAACTATTTATGCAACACTTCAAACAGTTATAGAGTGAAACACAAAACAAGAAAAATCCCACACCAACTTCAAACAATAAAGCAAAATGTCATAAATAATTTAAGACCAGAACAACAAAAATCCAATCAGTAGAACCAAAGATATGCATTTTTAAAGATTTAAGTGAAAATAGTGTAAAAAAAAAAACCCAAGTCTCCATCAGTGAGTATCTGGTCACACTGGACCAGGACATAGTCACAAGTTCAGGCTGCCCCTGATGGAGCGTGTGCCGGCTACAGGGACATAGTTAGGCTCACTGAAAAAGTACCTCAAATCCTGCTTACTAAGCAATGGGGACTTCTGTCTTGAGGCTGCGTCATGCAGCGGCGGCTCCTAGGAACTGCGAGGCTGCGATGCAAGGTCCTGCATCATCATAGAGGAAGCTGTTGATGAGGGCCTTGTAATACAAAGTCCTGCATTGAGGATGTGTCACACACAGGCCGGTTCCGAAAAAGCTGTGGGGCTTGTGATGTGGAGTCCTGCAGCCTTGTTGATGATGTCTTTGACAAGGGGCTTGTGATGGAAAGACCTGTGTCGAGAATGCATTGCGCAGAGCTGGTTGCAGAAAGGGGGCAGAGTTTGGTGAGCGATGAGCAGTGCTGCGACTCCGATGAGGTGTTCCTGGGAGGTGATGCATCGCAATGTGTCGGTGCTGCTGGCACTACAGTTGAGCTTCAGGTCCACTTCCAATGGTCCAGGACTGCGGTGACACCAGTTGGAGGACAGGACACATAGCTGGCAGAGTCCAGGTGCTGGGTTCAAGATGGAGGAAGCTTGTTCTGTTCCTGAGGCATTTGATCAGGAGGCCAGCCACCTAGCCCTTGGAGTCAGTCTTGTGGCCCGAGGTTCAAGATGTGGGTCCAGTCCTTCCAACTCAGGTGGGAGGGCAGCAGGGAAGCACAGCAGGGAAGCACAGCAGGGAATCAGAGGGACAGTCCTTCTAGCAGCAAAGCAGCACAGCATTCCTTCTTCTGAGGCCTCCACAGGTTCAGATGTGCACTGAAGTGTTGGACTATGAGGTTCAATATTTTTACCAACTGCCCACTTGAAGTAGGATAAGTTTCCAGAGGCCCTCACTCCCCTGAGATGTCAGGCATCACCTTCACCTCTGTCATGGCCCCAGCTTTTCTGGAGTCACAAAAGGCCAGTGACAACCCCTCTGTGAGAGTGCTCAGTCAGTGCCTTTGTGATGTGCAAGGGTGGTAGGTAAAGCTCATCTCCCTCATTAAGTCAGAATGGCCCATCCTACCAACACCTAGTTTCCATTTGTCTCACTGTCTGGGAGCAATACGCAAATACCATCTGTCAGCTACACCTAGACACCTAGTCATGTGACCCAGGAACAGGCTGGAGGCACCAAATGGTTAGGACGAGAAAATGCTAACTTTTTAAAAGTAACTGTTTCAGAATTGTGAGAACAAATCTGACTTTTACCAAAAGAGGGCTTTTAATTAAAATTCCTTAGCCACCAAACTCGAGACGCTCCCAATTTGAAGTTCTTAAATGTAGTAAGGAAACCCAATGTTATCCTATGGGAGAGGTAGGCCTTGCAACAGAAATGACAAATTATTTTTTGATAATCAATTTAGTAATAACAAATGTAGGAGTTTTTCCACTACCAGGACATCTATAACTTAAAAGTACATGTCCAACGTTTTAAATACAATGTAACATGCCCTCTGATCTGTTCAGGGCCTAACCACAAGGTAACTTATACGTACTAAAAAGGAAGGTTTTGGCCTGGCAAAAAGGTTTGTTTTGCCAGTTCGAAATGGCAGTTATAAACTGCACACATAGGCTGTAATGGCAGTCCCGAGACATGTTTAAAGTGCCAATTGGGGTAAGCCAGTTATACCATGTTTGAAGGAGAGCACAAGCACTTTAGCACTGGTTATCAGTGGTAAAGTGCACAGAGTCCTAAGACCAACAAAAACGAGATCAGCAAAAATATGAGAAATGAAGGTAAAAGGTTTGGGTGAAAAAACCCTAAGGCTGACAGGTCTAGCATGCATCCCCCATATGAAAGTGGGGTAACTACCCAACCTCCTGGAAGTTCTCATCGCTAAGGCGGAAAAACTTGGAGAGACCATCAGCATTAGCGTAGTGTGACAAAGGCTGGAGTTCCTCAGTAAAAAACAGTCTCTGTAGGGAGATGGACCACCTCAACAATTTGGGATTCTTACCCTTCATCTGTGTCAAACATGTGAGAGGTCTGTGGTCTGTCTGAAACCGGAAGTGAGTCACAAACATGTACGGTCTAAACTTGTTCGGTGCAAGAGCACAGCAAAAGTTTTTCTCTCGATAGCACTGCACCTCTGTTCCCCGGGAAATTACCTCCTACTATTGAAGGTTGCAGGTTGTGCTAGACCCTCCTCATGTAATTGTGACACTACTACCCCAAGCCATGTTCTGAGGCATTCATTTTCTCAATCAATTCCTGGGAAAAGTAAGGAATCTTGAGTACAGAAGATGCACGCATGACCTGTTTGAGGGAGTCAAAGGATTTCTGACAGGCCTCTCTCCAGATCAACTTCTTTGGCTGCTTCTTCAAGGCCATCTCAGTCAAAGGGCAACAATGGTGTCATATCCCTTGATAAACCTCCAGTAATATCCAGTGAGGCCCAAGAAAGCCCTCACTTTTGATCGTTTCTATCTTGACCTGGAGGGGCTGCACCTTCCACCCACCCACCAAGTGTCCCAAGTACACCCCTGACCCTGGCCTATATGACACTTACAGGCCTTGATAGTCAGGCCCACCTATTGCAGATCCTGAAGCATTTTCTGCAGGTGGCCATTCCTGCTGCTCCTGAAGACAGCTATGTCATTCACGTAAGCAGTACTGAAGACCTCCATCCCAGCCAAGACCGGATTAACCATCCGCTGGAAGGTGGCAAGAGCATTCTTGAGTCTAAAGGGCATCTCTTTAAACTAGAAGTGGCACTTTCGAGTGGAAAAGGCACTCCTCTTTTTTGCCCCCTCAGTCAGGGAAATCTGCCAGTCCCCAGATAATAGGTCAAACGGCCCGAGGAACTTGGCAGCTCCCAACTGATCAATGAGCTCATTAGCTCAGGAGAAGGGGAGGTGAGAATCAGTCTTCATGACTGAACTGAGCTCCCTGTAGTCCACACAGAACCATAGTTCTGGGGTGGTGCCCGGTGGGGCAGCCTTTGTATTGGACCAGGGTCTACTGGAGTGCTCATTCACTCCCTATTCCAGCATCTTGGTGACCTCCTCCTTTTTTATACTGGCCCTCACCTTGTCTGACAGAATGTAGATTTGGTTTTTGACAGGGAGATTGCCACCAGTGTAAAAGTCATGGGTACACAAGTGTGTAAGCACAGGGGTAAGCGAGAACTGAGAGGCAAACTGTCCCAACAGCTGGGGACAGTCCCTCTGCTGCCGTAGGTTCAGTATAGAGGAGAGGTTGACACCCTCCACTGACCCATCTTTCTCCTTTGATGGCAGAAGATCTGGGAGAGGTTCAGTCTCCTCCCCTACTTTATCACCCATCACCAACAGCATGGTGGCCTTGGCCCTCTCATAGTGGGTCTTAAGTCAAGGTGGAGGACCCATAAGGGGTTTCTGGGGGTCTTGAGGTCCACAACATAGGTAGTCTCCCCATTATTCTCAATCACCTCAAAGGCACCTGTCCAATGATCTTGGAGGGCCCTGGGCTCAACTGGCTCTATCACCCACACCTCCTGCCCTGGCTGAAACTTGACCAGAGTGGCCTTCTGGTTATACCATTTTTTATCACCTCCGGGTTATCTTTTAAGTTCTCTGAAGCCTTCTTCCAGAACTTCTGTGTTCGGCAACAAAGCAAGTAGCTAATCAGATCCTGAGGTGGTTTCTTGTCACCTTGCTCCCACCCCTCTTTCACCAAACTGAGCAGTCCCCTTACAGCATAACCATAAAGGAGTTCAAAAGAGCTAAACCCTACGCCCTTTTTTGGCACCTTCCTGTTTGCAAAGAGCAGGCAGGGTATAATAATGTCCCACGTCTGCCTCAAGGCCTGAGGTAGGCCCATAATCATGCTCTTGAGGGTCTTGTTGAACCTATCAACCAGCCCATTAGTCTGGGGATAATACAGAATTGATTGATGGTTAACCCACATTCCTTCCACATGAACTTGATGTATGCTCCCATGAAGTTGGTGCCTCTGCCTGACACCACTTCCTTGGGGAAACCTACTAGTGTAAAAATCCCCATCAGGGCACAAGCCACTGCCAGTGCTGTTACCGTCCTCTGAGGGATGTCCTCTGGGTACCTTGTGGCATGGCCTGCCAAAACCAGGGTAAACCTGTTGACCAGGGAAGTTTTAGGGTCCAAGGGCTCAACAATGTCGATGCCCCCCCTCTCAACTGGAGTTTCCAATGACAGGCATGGGAGTCAGGGGAGCCTTAGCTACTTCTCTGTCTTCCCACTCACCTGGCAGGTGAGACAAGTCCTACAGAAGTATCTGAGGCTGTCCTCATTCAGGGTCGATAGAAGTGTGCGGCAAGCCTGTCTGTGCCAGTGGTATCTAATGAGCTAAACCCATTAGGAAGGTCCTGTAACACTCAGGGACCAGGAGCATCTGTGCTGCCCCATGCTCAGACAGCTTAAGCTCACTGTAGAGGTGATCGCCATTGGTTTCACCAGCTTCCTGGTCATCAGCTTGCTGACTCAGCCCCTCTGGGGATGGGCACTCTCTTTGCACCTTGCAGAGCTCCTCCCTGGTGGGTCACCCTCAACTTGCCATCCACAAATTCTCAGGCATGTCTCCTAGAGAGGTAATGTCCTCCCAGGTCAATTCCGGGGCAGCCTCCTCTGGCGCCCCATCCATGGTACTGCAGGGGCTTCATATGCTGGATTCCCATGCCTCATGCCCTTCCACTTCTTTGCATTGCCTTGGCCATTCTTCCAGCTCTCTTGACTTTCCCCCTGGGCAGCTATAGATCAAGTGGTCACGAAGACCGACTCAGACAACCCCACAATTTCCAGGTGCAACTTGAGCTCCACCTTCTTTTTAGGCAGTGTGCTCAAAGTCATTCCATTGCAAACCATTCACAGGCATGGCAGTGCTCACAGCTACCATAAGGGAACCTGAAACACCCCCTACTCGAAGGGGAACCAGGGCCGCCAGTTAGTGGCTCTCATGGTTGTCTGCTACCACAACCCAGAGAAATGCATTGTGTATCACCGGCTCTGAGAACACCATACTGCCTCCTGTGTCTCTCAGAGCCTTCACTCTTTGTCTATTTATGGTGACCCATTGCCTAAACTTGGAAGTAGTGGCAGGCATATGGGCCTTTCGCACCATCTCTGTGTCACTCAGGAACACTAAGGAAACCTCAGCTGCCACCTGTGCTGCTTGGTACCAGCTCCTCCCCTAGTGCTACACTGGCCAATCCCTTGGCCTGCCCACCGCTGGGGGGCAGTGTACTCTTAGATCACTTGGCATCTCGCTTGATTTGCCCATATTGGTAGCACTCATAGCACATAGGGAAAAAAATCCAGTTTCCTCATCCACAAAACCTTTCTTTTGTTGGCCATATTGGGAATGGGACCCTTTCCCCTATGAGCTATTTTGGGGACCTTGAGAGAAATGTTTCTTGCTTTTATCTCTACCCTGTTTCTTCTGGTGGAAACCCTGACCAACCTTTTGGGAGTCTTGCCAGCCACCTTCTTGTGGACAATGATGCTATTCCAGTGGTCTGCCTCCCTAGCAAGCTTCCTGGCATCAGTGAGCTTACTCTCCACAAGGTGTTGGCACAGATATGTAAAACAAAGACTCAACATGTGCTCTCTAGCAAACAGACTATACAGCCCTTGGTAATCCTTTACTTCACTGCCCTTCACCCAACCATTTAATGCCCTGCACAAATGGTCCACACAATCCACACAAGTCTGCTGGAGCAGCTTCTGTCTGTCCCTAGACTTCTGCCTATACCTTTCCATGGTATTCGCATACTTCCTTGTCAGGGCTTCCTTTATGATGGGATACGTCATCCTAACCCCTTTACCGGGGGTTAACAAGGCATCCCTTAATTCCTGGTTGTGCTGAAAATGGGATTTAGTCATCTGTGGTGCCGCGCTCTGATTGGTTCACCCAATCAGAAGCGCACCTGGGAGGTGACTGTTGTGCCCCCAGGTATCATATGCACGCCGCAGCGTGGACGCGCAATGGACATGCGCAGCGGGCACGCCGCTGGCACGCCGAAGGAGTGCCAAAGGCAAGCCTGTCCACATCTGACCTCGCCAGGAGCCAGGGACCCTGCCCATTTGCCCTTCCAAAGGATGGTGTACTCGCGTGAGGAGCTGCTCATGGTACGTAGGGCTATATCCTTGTTCGGGTCCCACTGCTGGTCTCCTGCGGAGGATTCATGGCAATGGTGTCTCTGCAATCTCCAGCCTCAGCATCGCCTCAGCGCTCAGTTAGGCAAATTTCCCACCAAAGCCAAGGTTGGCAGTATTAATTGTTGTTTGTCGGTTAAACATCACGCTGACATTTTTGACTTACTATCTGAAAATTCTTTAGATATCCTGTTTTTAACAGAAACATGGCTTTCCCAAGAATCTGTTGCTATCCCTGCCTTGGCTCTGCCCGCCGGGTTTTGTCATGAAGAGTGTTAACAGAGAAGTTGGCCGTGGCGGGGGTATCACCGCTATCTATAAAGATTGCTATACCTGCACTTTTGATCTATTCAGGTTTGGGAAAGCGCCATCTTTAAACTAGCTTTATCAAGTAACTTTACGTTCACTGGACTGCTGATCCAGCGTCCACCTGGGCCCTCCAAAAAGTCTAGAGAAGAGCTCATTAACGCAGTTAGTAGCCTTGCACTACAATCTGCCATCTTTACTATTATTGGCGATATGAATTTACATCTGGAGTCCGATATGGACCCAGATGTACACAATTTCTTGAATGATTTGGCTGCCTGCCAACTAAATCAACTGGTCTCCAGGCCTTCGCATAAGGCAGGCCATCTGCTCAACCCTGTGATAGCCAACATTCTGCTCACGAAGGCCCCTATATTGGTTCCGATGGTCTGGACCGACCATCACCTAATAGGTTTTTCACTGCATCATACCGGCTCTAAAATTCAGAGTCAGCGTAATGCCATATACAAATGTCCCTGTCAGAAATTGGACCATCCTAATTTCCATAATATTCTTGCCAGTTCTCAGCCCACCCTCTCCTTGGATGTTGAGTCGGCTAGCGCTGGCTTTGGGAACTGGATCAATCAGGCACTAGATAGGTGTATTCCAGCCAAATGGATTCATCCAAAGAAAGGCCATTCCCAGTGGTTTGATGAGTCTCTTGATAAGGCCAGGATAATTCTTAAAATTCATGAGCATCGTTGGACATGCTCCTACTGTCCTCTGGCCAAATTTGAGTACTTAACCACTTGGAAAACCTACAACAAATTGATTCGGAAAACCCGTGCCACAGTGTTTGCTGACATAATCAATACGACCCATAATAACTCCAAAACTATTTTCTCCCTATTAATGGATATGGTGAAAGCTCCAGTGACCAGTGACAGCTCCATCACCTCTAACGATCAGTGTGAGGTTTTGGCCACCTACTTTATCAATGAAATAGTGGGCATTTACGATAGCTTCCAGGGGAAGTGCGAAGCCTCTGTGATGCTGTGGGATGAGTCAGCAGGAAATGGGGCTAACTCCCTGTACACCCTCCCTTCTATTACTCTAGACGGCCTCAAGGCTATGGTTATGAAAATCATATCAGGGTCCCCCGATGACCCCCTCAAACCTGACCTTTTTTTTCAGCATCAGGAATGCCTACTGCCTAGCTACCTGGATCTTATTAATCTTTGCAAAAACAACAGTTGATGGACAGAATGCAGTACAATGTCATACATTAACCCCTGTACAGAGATCTGGTCCTAAATCCATCGTTTTATGCTCACCATGCCATTCCAGTTTAAACCCAGCCATATACAAATCAGTCTTGACCCTGTACCTCATGGGAACAGTCCAGCCCAAACTGCCAAGCCAGGTCCCCCCTGGACTGGAAACAAGCATCCTAGGACCGGTTTCGGGGTTTCACCCCTCTTCAGCCAGGATAGCTTGATTGCAGCGGCATGGAGAGCACGGGACCCACGTCTGGGCATACCCGTCCCACTCGGGGTGACAAATGCAAAAACAACAGTTGATGGACAGAATGCAGAACAATGTCATACATTCAGCCCAGTACAGAGATCTGGGCCTAAATCCATCGTTTTTTTGCTCACCATGCCATTCCAGTTTGAACCCAGCCATATGCAAATCAGTCTTGACCCTGTGCCTCATGGGAACAGTCCAGCCCGAACTGCCAATCTAGCTCCTCCCTGGACTGGAAACAAGCATCCTAGGACCGGTTTCGGGGTTTCACCCCTCTTCAGCAAGGATAGCTTGATTCCAGCAGCATGGAGAGCACGGGACCCACGTCTGCGCATACATGTCCCACTCGGGGTGACAAATGCAAAAACAACAGTTGATGGACAGAATGTAGAACAATGTCATACATTCACCTCAGTACAGAGATCTGGGCCTAAATCCATTGTTTTCTCGCTCACCATGCCATTCCAGTTTGAACCCAGCCATATGCAAATCAGTCTTGACCCTGTGCCTAATGGGAACAGTCCAACCTGAATTGCCAAGCCAGATCCTCGCTGGACTGGAAACGAGCATCCTAGGACATGATGATGGATTCAACCCAGATCTGTGACTGAGGTGAGTGTTTGAAAAGTTTCAGCACTCCGTCCATCATTTCCTTGTGTTTGCTTTGTTTGCCCTAAGTTGGCAGGGTATGCCCAGACGTGGGTCCCTTGCTCACTTTGTCACTGGATTCAAGCTAGCCTGGCTGGTGAGAGCTGTTAGCACGAAACTGGTCCCAGGATGCTTGTTTCCAGTCCAGGGAAGAAATGGATCAGCAATTCGGGATGGACTGTTCCCATGAATCACAGGGTCAAGACTAATTTGCATATACCTGTTTCTGCACTGGGGTGGCAAAGTGAGCTAAAGAATGATGATGGATTCAACCCAGATCTGTGACTGGGGGTGAGTGTTTGAAAAGTTTCAGCTTTCCGTCCATCATCTCCTTGTGTTTGCTTTCTTGTTAATCTTTGCCTTTCCAACTCCGAGGTTCCTCAAACCTGGAAACATGCGAATGTTATCACCCTCCTGAAGAAACCGTCTCTTGATGTTTCAAGGCCGGAGAGCTACCGCCCAATTTTGCTCCTACCGCTCCTAGCTAAAATTACAGAATCCTATGTGAACGGCATTCTGATGCAATATTTAGAGGCTCACACCATACTAGACCTGTCCCAGAATGGTTTGCGTCCTAAGCACAGCACGGAGTCAGCTCTATTAGCTGTAACAGAGCAACTAAGAGCCTCCATGGATGAGGACAACATGACTGCGCTCATCCGGCTTGATCTCATGGCGGCCTTCGATACTGTCTAACACAGCATCCTGATCCATCGGCTGTGTGAGATCGATGTCACAGGTAGCACCCTTGAATGGTTCTCCTCCTTTCTGCGGGACAAGTCTTTTCAGATCATCACTCCTCTGTTCCACTCACAGATACATCCTCTTTGCCCGTGGAAACCCACAGGGATCAGCTTTGAGCCCGACCCTGTTCAACATTTACGTTCGTCCGACGGCTTTGTTGGCCAACACTCGCAACATACAGTTTGTCTCTTATGTGGATGATACGGAACTGATCTTTTCCTGTACCAAGGACTTCAGCCAAGGCATGATTACATTTCAGGAGGATCTGGCAGCCATAGCAGGCTGGATGGCGGCAAACTGCCTGAAGTTAAACTCATCCAAAACTGAGATCCTTCTGTTTGGCAGAGATTCGCACTGTTGGGTAACAACTGGTGGCTGTTGGGTAGTCTCCCTACGCCCAAGGCCATGGTAAAAAACCTCGGCATTCGGCTGGATACTGCACTCTCGTTTGAGGAGCAAGCCAAGTCTGTGGCAGGGACTTGCTTTGGTATTTTGTGCTGACGTAAACCCATTTTGGGTCTGATTGACCCTCACACGTGCCAGCTGGTTGTGCAAGCCACGATCCTGGCGATGTTAGATTACTGTAACAGCCTTTTGCTCGGTGCTAACAAGTCTGTGACCAATAGGCTCCAACACACCATGAATGCGGCTGCACGCATCTTACTTGCACTACCTAAGTATAGATCGGTCTCAAGGGTGCTGCGTCGACTCCACTGGCTCCCTGTGGAGCAAAGAATTAGGTTTAAAGCACTTTACGCCCCTCATAAAGTTTTGACAGGTGCCGGCCCGGTGATTCTTAGAGGCCTTGGCCACCACTATATCCCCTCCCATGCTCTGCGCTCTGCGGATCTACACCTGATGCGGGTGCCACGTTTTCGTAGAGCCAGAGTTGGAGGCCGGTCATTCAAAGTGTTAACCCCTATTTTATGGAACTTGATGCCTCTCAGAATCAGGAGTATTTCCAACATTCTGGCGTTCAGAAAGGCAGTAAAGACTTGGTTGTTTCATTAGCGTTAAACATCTAATTCTTCTCTCTTCCTGATCTTTAGCGCTGGGACGTCCCTTTGCTGGGACAGCCATGCGCTTTACAAATCGCCTAACATAACAAAACATCCCTCAGTTCACTGGGAATATGCCTCCAGAAACAGCCCCCTCAATCCTCCATTAAGGACCCGGTTCATCTCTAGTACAACTACATAGAGCACAAACCGGTTATCTATGTTATCCCCCACAACAAAGTTAGGCACCAGGGACTAAGATTTATCATTCGTTAATGCAATGCAAGGCAGCAAGCCACCTTGCTGCTCTGTGTAAACGGTAAAGGACAGGAATGTGCCATATTTACTATTATATGTTGTATTCCTGTCCTTTCCTAGCACTGGTGCACTTTTGGCTGCCTAGTGCCAATGCAGTCACCCTTGCATCAAGATGCAAGGGTACCTGCATTGCAGGCAGGATTGTTTTTTACAGGAAGTCACACTGGGGTAATGTTGCCACCACTACAGCTGGACTCGGTTTGCTTGGCTCTGAGATCCAGCTCTCTCAGGCTCCTGCCATGAGCCAATATGTTTTCTTCCAGGACCAGCTTCTTCTCCTTTTTAAGCTTAGCCATTCACACCCTGAATTCCCTCTCTGCCGCCCTGTTCACCAGCTCCTCAGGGGACAAGTTCCTAGAAGACACACTGCTCCCTGCCTTCACACTGGGCTCTCTTTCACTTGGCAGATGGTCTCCCTCCTCTGGGAGCTCTACAGCCAGGGCCTCCTCCCCTCCTAAATCAAGTTTCCCCTCATCAGGATCATCCTCATTAAGAACCTCCTCCTCAGGCTCCTCAGGATTGGATTGCATCCTTGTCACCTTCTCATAGGTACAGAGGGCTATCTGAAGATGCAGCATTGTGTCCTTCTTTCCTGCATGCAGCTCCCTCTCCTTGCAGAGTTTCTGCAACTCAGCCCTGCTGAGGTTGTCCACTTTGAACATCTCCATGGGATAAGACAAAGATGTAGGGAACCTAAATTTAGAAAAAGTAAAAACAGCCAATCAGAAAACTAGAGAATTTGAAAGGCTCAAATTGGTCTCAGAACTTATCTTGGAATTTCAGTGTAACAGAAAAATCACTGAATGGCACTGCACAAACGCAAGTTCTAATCCTCACCGCTGGACATCAATGTAAGAAATCATGGTACTAGTTGAAGGGGGTGATACCCTACTCAGGCAGCAATCCCAATCCTTGTCAGGGTGAAGTCACAAGCAAACCACAAATTAACCTGTGCTTAGCCATCTCGTAGTTTGGCACAAAAGCAGTCAGGCTTAACTTAGAGACAATGTGTAAAGTATTTATGCAACACTTGAAACAGTGATAGAGTGAAACACAACACAAGAAAAATCCCACACCAATTTTAAAAATAGAGCAAAATTTAATAAATAATTTAAGAGCAGAAGAACAAAAATCCAATAATCAGAACTGGAGATGTGAGATTTTAAAGATTTAAGTGAAAATAGTGCCAAAAAAGACAAAGCACTAACTTTGGTTATCTGGTTGCGAGGGACCTGGGCAAAGTCACAAGTTCAGGTCGAGCACAATGGAGCGTGGGTTGGTTATAAAGTCCCAGCTAGGCCTGCTGAACAAAGTACCTTAAATCCTGGTTGCAGAGCAATGCGGAGTCCTGCCTCAAGGATGCATTATGCAGCAGCGGTTCCTAGGAGTTGGGAGTCTGCGATGTGAGGGCCTGCATCGTCATCAAGCAAGCTGTTGATGAGGTGTTTGGGATGTGAAGTCCTTTGACAAGGATGTGTTGAGCACCAGCTGGTTCTGGAGAAGCTGTGGGGCTTGCAATGCAGAGTCTTGTGTCATCATCAAGGATACCGTCAAAGAGGGGCTTGTGATGCAAAGACCTGCATCAAGGATGAGTCATACAGCGGCGGTACCTCAGAGCCTGTGGGCAGCTATGCAAAGTCCTGCACTGAGGGTGTATCGCACTGTGTCCTGATGCAGAGTTTGGTGAGCGATGAGCCGTGCAACTGCTCCGATGAGGTGTTCAAGAAAGGTGATGCGTCACAATGTGTTGCTGCTGCTGGATCCACAGTTGAGCTGGTAGAGCACCTTCAGGCCCACTTTCATGGGTCCAGGACTGGGGTGTCACCACTTGGGAGGGCAGGACTCACAGCTGGCAAAGTCCAGGTTCTGGGTTCAAGATGGAGGAAGCCTGTGCTGTTCCTTAGGCATTTGATCAGTAGGCCAGTCAACTAGCCCTTGGAGTCACTCTGGTGACCCTGGGTTCTAGATGTGGGTCCAGTCCTTCTCACTCATGCAGGAGGGCAGCAGGGCAGCAGAGCACAGTCACAGTCCTTCTAGCAGCAAATCAGCACAGCAGTCTCCCACAGGATCGGATATGTACTGAAGAGTTGGGGACTGAAGTCCGATATTTATACCTTGCCTGGTGCCCGCTTTGAAGTAGGAGAGGTTTCCAGAGCCTTCCAGCCCCCTAATGTGTCAGGCATCCCCTTCCTCCTGACCCGGCCCTAGCTGGTCTGGCGTGAAAAAAGGCTAGTGATAAACCGTTTGTGAGAGTGTTCAGGCAGAGACTTTGTGATGTGCAAGTACAAGCATTTTAGGACTGATTAGCAGCGGTAATGTGCACAGTGTCCTAAGGCCAACAAAAACAAAATCATCAAAAATAGGAGCGGTGAAAGCAAAAAGTTTGGACAAAGGCCACCGCAAAGCTGACAGGTCTGATAATCAGGAGTTCCTTGTGCCTTGCCTATAAAATTGAGATGTTCTCACAGGGACAGTCAAACATGTATCTGTTCCTTTCTGTCGAACTGACGCCAACAAGTTAGAATAGACACTCATCTACAGCCAACAACATTAGATGTAGAGTTCAATGAGGCTGATCTGAACGACCCCTTCTGTTTATCGATTATGTGCAGCCTGAGCAGGTGTGATCCTACAATATCACTTATAATTCCAAATGTACACTAATAAAACACAGATCAATGCCATCAACAGAGAGCATTCCATGAAAGTCACTGACTGCTTGGAACTCTTGTACTCATGAATGAAACAGACCTGTCCCTGCCTTTAGGTATCTAAGACCAAGATGTCTAGCGCAACTGAGAACTCCTTATGGTTTGACTGACCATCAGAGACAAGAGCAGTTAGTAAAATATCCTTCTGTCTAGTTCATCCTAGAACAAGGTCACAACTGGTAGAATGTGGTCGTAGTATAAACACATTATATTATTCTAGTTGATGAACAGCAAAGAGCTCACAAGAGTGCAAGTGCCTATGGCGAATGGCAGGAGTCTGATCTTGAATAACCAAATCCGATATTGCTGTAAAACAAGTTCCACCTGCTCCTGTGGAACAAAGAGCAAACTCTAAGTTTAGTGCACCATTTGCAAAATCTTTAGGCCCCAGAATGCCTCAAGAAAACTGCCCAAAATACAACTCAATAACTTTTCTGACTTTTACATTAGGATTTAAACTCACCTAACAGCCACCACACGAGTATTACATTGATTATAGAATCCCACCCTCTGTAAGGAGTTGTCCAATTCCCATTTAGTCTTCATGGGAACCGCCACCCACACTTTCTCCATTGAAGAACACTGCCTACTACCCCTGTACAGAAAGCTGTATTGGCTGTGGGTGCCAAAGAATGGCAACACCAGCAACCCCCACATGTTAGCACTGGGAACAAGCACAAGCCCAGACCCTTGAACAAATCGCACTAAGAAGTGACTACTGGTGACAACACTGTTCAGCTTTCACTTTCAGAATCAAAACGGTTGAAGGTTAAAAACTGAGGGGCTTATTTATGAGCCCCTTGCAAAACTTTTGCGCCCCCGTTGCATCACTTTTTTTTACGCAGCGGTGGCGTAAACAATGCACCACGTTGCGCCATATTTACAATGTGATGCATCTAGGCAGATGCGCCACTTTGTAAACCCCTGCGCCACATTATACCTGCCCCAGGTATAATGTATGCAGGGTGGTTGTTCCCCTGCATCAAAGTCTCGTAGAATGGTGCACTAAAATCTATAGGACTTTAGTGCGCCACTTTTTGGACGCCATTGCATCAACACCTTACACCTGGCTCATAGTAGGAGTAAGGGTAATGTAGTGCATTAAAGATAGGCCTCCTCCACTCATTGCTGGAGTTGCTTCATGCTTGCGACACAACTCCAGCAATGCGTGACTTTTGCACCAACAGATACGTCAGGTTTCCTGACATATCTGTCTTTAATTGCAAAATGGAGCGTCGTACAATATTTACGGCACATCCATTGTGTCGCAAGGAGGGCGCAGTGAAAACTGTTTCATCGCTGTTTATTCACAGCGATGCAACAATTTTCATAAATAAGCCCCAAAATTTTAGGTTAGCTGACACTTCAAGGTCTGTTGGCTCTGTGAACTAATGCATCAACTTGATGGTCGCAGGTTCAAATGCTGTCAGATTCACTCATCTGGGCTCAGTCATCTTCCCGAGGTTGATAAATTGAGTAACATTAGGTCGAATAATACAAGATATTTGCTATTCAGCGCCTAGATACCTCAAGGGTGAATGTGAGCTTTACAAATACCTATTTGTATCTAATTCTAGACGTGGCATAAGGACACTTTTAACTCTTCTGCATCAGAAAGGAGATATTTCTCGGGAGTTGCAAAGATATATTAGGCAACGTTATGGTCATTAAGCAGTATGTATGTTTTCCCTTGACATGATAGATGGACATCGTTATTCACAATGGCATTCAAGTGCATATTCAACTGTGGAGTTAGGTTATGGAAATCTCATTGACAGCCTGGCTGTCCTACAGTGATTCTTCAATGGATCATCCATTTTTTCATATTGAGGAACTGTTAGATAAATACTTCCTTCAGGCATTCCATAGATCATTACAAGGATTTATGTCACTAGTCGAAAACACGTAAATAATTGCACCCAGTGTGCAGTGGTGGACGCAGGACCAATTTATTTTTTCTTGTGGAACATCTTGTGTGTGTTTTCCATTTCTAGCTCAGCTCCCTTGCCACAGGTTCGGTCATACGTGCAAAAAATGACAAACTGCTTTTTGATCACAGGGGAATGTTATGAACAATCACAAGTGTCTTCACTTGTATCACGTGACTTAACGAAAATCAATGAAGGTAACGCTCATCGGTCACGTGGAACTGTTTATTTATTGCTGCTGGGCGAGTGATCTATCATCTCTGAGTGTCATAATCTGGCGTCACTGATTCACAGGTAATAAGCACAGACATCCCATTCTGGAAGCAAACGTACCTATTGACTTTCAAAGATCCCTGCTCGTCAACAATCGATGCAAACATTCCTTTGGGTTTCATGTTAAGCAGTTAGGTTTATATTAGGACCCCCAACCTAATGCAAGGCTAGTTTAACAAAAAACAATATACACCTGATGCAAAGATTAACCACAATCCACTGCATACTAAGCGAGGAGGATAACAGCTTTGGACTTGATCATTTCTGTAGGGTCATCCCTAAACCTTTTTTTGCCTTCCTTCGCCTGTTTTTGCTGAATTCTTTTTTGCTGAAGTTAACACTCAGAGCAATTTACCACTGCTAGCCAGTGCTAAAGTGCATGTGCTCACTCCTTAAAACATGGAAACATTGGCCTATACTCAATTGGCATATTTAATTTACTTATATTTACCTAGTAAACACTATGTGTGAACATGGCCGATACATTAACTTCTACTAGTGGGCCTGCAGCACTGATTGTGCCCCTCACTTAGGTAGCCCTTTAACTATGTCTCAGGCTTGCCATTGCAGCCTTTGTGTGCAGTTGTAAACTGCTGTGTTGACCTTGCAAAAAAAGACATTTTGCCAGGCCCAAACCTTCCTTTTTATTACATGCCAATCACCCCTAGGGTAGGCCCTAAATAGCCCATAGGGCAAGGTGAAATGTATTTAGAAAGTGGAACATGTATGTTGAGGATTTACCTGCCCTGGTAGTGAAAAACTCTTAAATTCGTTTTTCACTACTGCAAGACCTACCTCTCCCATAGGATAGCATTGGAGTTACTTTATTACATTTTCTATGTGTTATTTTCAAATGGAGAAAAGTAACCCCATTCTGTTTGGTGTCTCTGGGATCACAATTTAAAAGCATAACTTATGGTGATGTCGGATTTTAAATTGCAATTCTAAAAATGTCACTTTTAGAAAGTTGGCATTTTCCTGCCTTTGCCATTTAGTGCCTGATGCCTGTCTCTGGTCACATGACTGGGTGTAGGCAACTGTTGGGCTTTGTGTATTCCTCCTAGACAGCCACACACAATAGAGAGCTTAGGTGTGCCTGGATAGGCCATCACTGGCAGGATGGGAAGAAGGGGCTGGGCACAGACCCACTTTTACTTCAATAGTTTGTGTTCTGCCTCCACACAAATGGCTGTATACTCCCGGGACACCCTGTGGCCAGGACCGGTAAGGCAGGATGCCTAGTGACTTAAAAGGGACACCTCTAGAAGCATCTCCCCCACTTCAAAGGCAGAACGGGGTATATATGCTGTACCTCAGATACCAATCTTCAGTACACTTCTGGGCCTGTGGATACTCTGCCAGGAAAATGGACTGCTGTGCTGCTATAAGAACTGCCACTCTGCTGGACTGCTGCTCTAAAGGAACTGCTGTGCTGCCCTCTTGTCTTGTGAAGAGGATCTGGACTTGCAACTTCATCTTCAACCTGGGACCCTGGAGTGACTCCAAGGGCTAGTCTGCTGGCCTCCTTATCTTAGGACCAGGGACACAAAACGCTCCCCCAACCAGCTCCAGGACCCAGCTGCAGCAATTTTCTGACCCCCATGTGGTGCTCCTCAGGTCCTGGACAGCTGGAGTGGCACAGAAATCCTAAACTATGCTTTTGGGCACTTTGCGACCGCAAATGCACCCATTCACACAGAGAACGCGCTGTTCACACTAGAAACTAGCACAAGCTGCCACCACCCCATCTCTACACCTGCAGCATCTACTGCTTGTGGGGAACGCCAACGCGAAGCTCCAGCCTGCCCGTCCCCGATGTCTGGTCTACTTTTAGCACCAGACAAACAGCCTTCTGCGACACTCTCCTAGCGGCCCTCTTCAGTGCAAACTGGACTCTTTAGACAAAACTTAAAATGGCAAACCGTCAGCAGGACTAATCTGCGCTCTATCCTGGTCAGCCTGAAGTTTTGAATTTAACCCAGTCCAGCGTGACCAGATAGCCACAGTTGGAGCTTTGCGCGTCCAGGTGCTATTTTCCACTATATTATTTAAAAATTCACATCTTCTTTTCTACTGGTTGGATTTATTTCATTTCAGTCTTGTTCTATTTGTTAAATTCATCTCTATTTTTCTAACTTGATGTGGGATTCGTTTTGTGTGGTATACTTTAGTAAATACTTCTCTTGTGGGTTTAAAGCCATCCCCCTGCTTTTAATGTGTTGGTTTCAATGTTCTTTAAAAATCCTTGCTGCCTAGTGATCACTCCTTTTTTCCCTTCATTTCCTTCCACAGAACAGGGATCAAGTACTGTAACTTTATGCTTTGGTTATTTATCTGTCAATTGGGAGACAATTTTTTCATTTGTTGCCTGCTCGTTTTTCGGTGGGTGCATGTTCAGCCAAGGAGGGGAAGGCAATCTCCGATGAGGATGTACCCTATCGACAACAAAGCCGACATCTGCACAGAGAGGAAGCTGTTTTAGGTAAACATCAATAAGGTCACCTAAAACCAGAATTGCATTGCTCAGACTCAAGCAACGGACGGGTTTTCAAGGCGAGGAGGAGAGGCGGTGTGGGTCCATATAACAACCCTTAAAGAACTCCGAGGGTCCTGGGGAGTCTCTTTCATTCAGCTGCCAAAGAGCTGAAGCAGTTCTTTGGACATAAACACTACCATTCTGTTGACAAAACAATCCAAGATAGATAGCCGTCTTGCACTACCTACATCACATGCTTGCCATAACTTATAACCCTCCTCTCTCACCTGCAAATGCCACAGCAAGAACCAGTGTAGAACCATTATTGCTGTTGAGGACACTGAGCAAGATGTTCATAACTTACAGAGGACTTCAGAAGACAGCATTAGCATGGTGGCCATATTTGAGTGGTGCCACGTCCAACTAACAAGTGCAGACCTTCCACTTATCCCATATTCTGAACTCAATGGTTAGCCCATCTACCAGAGTCTGGTTACCTCTAACACCTTCCATATATGTGCTTAAGAATGTCTTTTCAAACTGTTATCTATGTGCCAACTAAATCATTGAGTATTGGTGCATTTTTATCCATAAAATGATCAAGTTTCTCAATTTCCTTTGCTGTTTTACATAGCATGAACTTGACCCAAAAGTATTGGAATGCTTCACATGAGCACCAGTTGCATAGCACAAGGTCACGTTCTTTTTTAGGCACACAGATAATAAAGTGATTTGCTCAGAATAACAGGATGTTGAGCTGAACCATGTACTAGAATCTAGTTCGCCAATTCCAAAGGTAGCAGCTTTTAAGTTGAATTAACGCCACATTCTGTGGAATATACTTGTGTAATAAATAAGCCATACCATTTTAATGAGTCTTCAGTTTTAAGCACAGCTGTTTTCTTCTTTACCATTGTCACTTTCACTTTGTAAGATTCTAGGCTCATCTTACTCGAACGAGAGCACGCTCCTGTGTACGAGGGAAGCTTTACACTGCATGGTGGCCATATTATTGTCAGGCGAAGCAATGCGTGCCGACGTCATTACATTGAAAGTGAAATTAAAATGAGCCGATCGACTCATTTCACTTCCACTGCTTTGGTGCTCGCGGGGCTATCTCAGCCCCCAAAGCACCGAAACACACAGGAGAGTTATCATTGGCAAATGGAGAATCTCTCCTTTCCAATGGTACCCTTTTCTAGTGTATCCCTGCTAAGGGGATCACTGCAGGAGGGTGATCCCCAAGCAGGTATCCCCCACTAGACACCAGAGGGGGAGGGATGCCCCTTGTGCAAGGGCCTTTGCTCCACCCAAACATTTATGGGCAAATTTATTATTTCTGCTACCTGACCCAGAGGGGCAGAATGCCCACAAGACACCAAGGATTATTTTTTTTTATATAAAAGAGGGGTGGGGCTGACCACAATGAGCATGACAATGCCCCCACCCCAGGCCCTGTTATTACACCCAATCTGCACACCTTGGTAGGGGCAGAGAGCCCACTAGGCACCAGAGATATGTTTATGGGCATGTCAGGGAGAGGCCTCATAGTCGGGGGTTGCTCCCCATTTTTTAGGCACACATTTTAGCCGTTTCTGCGCTCCCTGGGGGCAGATCAGTGATATGTTTAGGCTCATCTGACACCAAGGGGGGCAGAAAACCACTAGGGACCAGGGAAAGCTTCTGTGTGTGTGTGAACTGGAGTTCGGGTGATGATCTGCATGTACTGGCATTTGGCTGGCTTTGTGTGTACTGACGTTTTGCTGGTGGTATGTGTGGGCTTGCAATTGGCTGGCAGTGTGTGTGGACCAACACTTGCCTGGTGGTGTGTATGTGGACTGACGCGTGGCTGCTGGTGTGCATTGGATGGTTCTTGGCTGGTGGTGTGCGTGGATGGTGCTTGGCTGACAGTGTCTGTGGACTGGAACTTGGCTGGAGATGTGGGTGAACTGCTGCTTGGCTGGTGGTGTCTCCTTGCATAGATCCCTCAACGTTTTCTTACCCAGAATCCACTGCAATCCTCAAATTTAGATAAAAAGTCACATTTTCCTCACATGTTTGTGTGGGAGAGTTGAAGGATCATCACACCAATACGAATTTCCTCCCACCCAGAGTTTCTCTCGATCTCATGATAAAAATGATACCTCACTTGTGTGGGTGCCCAAAGCAGGATCAACCTAAAAATATGCCTTTATGGACACGCTTTGGTTCCCCCTCAGTTTTTTTGAGACATTTTTAGGCGGACTCTGCTTTAGGCACCCACACAAGTGAGATATAATTTTTATTGGGAAACAGAGGGAGCGCTGTGTAGTAGGAAATATGTGCCGGTACACTGATCCCACACAGAAATGTGAGGACAATTTGATTTATTGAGCTGCATTTGAGGCTTGCAGGGGATTCTGGGTAAGAAAACTTAGAAGGAGACATGCGCCACACCTCTCCGGACTCCCCCGGGTGTCTAGTTTTCAGAAAGGTCTGGGTTTTGCAGCTTTACCTAGATTGCCGCCAAGTCCGACAACAAAAACCTAGGTGCCCTACTATCTATCACAAAACAACCTGTTTTTGCAAAGGAGGCTCCTGCATTTTAGTGCCATGCTCGACGACCATCTATGGAAACCTACCAAACCCGGACATTTAGGAAAAGTAGACACCTGGGGGAGTCCATGGAGATGTGGTTTGTGTGGGTCCTCCTAGGTTTTCTTACCCAAAATCCCCTGCAAACCTCAAATTTAGCTAAACAAATCACTTTTTCCTCAAGTTTCTGTACGGGAAAGTCGTGGGACCACTGGCCCGGCACACATTTCTAACCATCCAGCATTCCCCCAGATCTCCCAATAAAAATGCTACCTCACTTGTGTAGGTGAGCCAAATGGCTGCGACAGGGAAGGGCCAAAACATATTGTGAAGGCATCAAAATTATCGATCAGAAAATAACCTGGTTTTGCAAGGAGGCCGACTTTCACTTTTTGGTCTCAGGTTCATACAGTTCTGAAAACTAGACACCTGGGGGCTCCCCGCAGGTTCCAGAACTTTTCATTACAGAAATGTGAGGAAAAAGTGTTTTTTTTACAAAGTTTGAGGTTTGCAAAGGATTCTGGGTAACAGAACCTGGTGAGAGCCACACAAGTCGCCCACCCTAGATTCCCCTGGGTATCTAGTTTAAAAAAATGTACAGGTTTTCTAGATTTCCCTACGTGCCGGCTGAGATGGGGTCCAAAATCCACAGTAAGGCACATTGCAAAAAAAGGGTCAGTTTTCACAGGAAAAAAGGGTTGTGTCTATGTTGCGTTTTGGGCCGTTTCTTGTCACTGGCACTAGGCCTACCCACACATAATAGTAGAACAATTGGTATTACCAATTAACTTTGTACACATTTCTGCCATCCAAATGTAAGATAGTGAGTAAAAAAGAAAGTCTTTTTGAAAAATGCCCTCTAATTCACATGCTAGTATAGGTACCCACAAATTCGGAGATGTGCAAATACCCACTGCTTTTAAACTCTATATTTTGTTCCCGTTTTGCAAATAAATAGGTGTCCTTGATACCTATTTTTCACTCTTTGGGGCTTATTTATGAGCCCTTACGTCACTTTTGCGCCGCCAGTGCGTCACTTTTTGTGACGCACCAGCAGCGTAAAAAATGTGCCTTGTTGCACCATATTTACAAAGTGACGCATCTAGGTAGATGCGTCACTTTGTAAACCCCTGTGTCACATTATACCTGCGCCAGGTATAATGTATGAAGGGGGGGCGTTCTGACGCATGAAAGGGTCGTAGAAGTGACGCAGTGAAATCTATTAGTTTTCACTGCACCACTTCTAGGACGCAAATGCATCAATATCTTACGCCTGCCTCATGGCAGGCGTAAGACTGGCGCAGGTACATTTCACATGGGACTTGCCCATGTGTAATGACCCATTGCTAGAATTGCGTCACTTTTGTGACACACTCTAGCAATGCGTCATTTTTGCGCCTACAGATACGTCAGAAATACTGACGTATCTGTAACTCCTTGCGACATGATGCGTCATACTGTAAATATGATGCATCATTTGTGTCGCAAGGGGGGCGCAGTGAAAAGTGACGCATCGCTGTTTTCTCGAGCGATGCGTCACTTTTAATAAATGAGGCCCTTTATATTTTACCAAATGAATTGCTGTATACCCGGTACACAATGAAAAACCATTGCAAAGAGCTGCTCAGTTATTGGTTCTGGGTACCTCAGGTTCTTGGTGAACCTACAAGTCCCATATATGCTTTCAAAAATCTGACATACTTAGAAAAAGTTACAGGTGAAAACATAAGCACAAATGGCTATTTTTTTCAACTCAATTTCAATATATTTTTTTATTTCAACTGTTAGTTTCTATGGGAAAACCTTGAAGGATCTACACAAATGAGTTTGAAAGCACAAAAAATAGGAAAAATAGGCCATGTCCCAGTGATATGCCAACTGTGTAGAAAATGTTGGTTTTCTGATAAAAGTCTGCCTGTTCATGAAAGCTGGGAAGATGATGATTTTAGCACCACAAACCCTGCATTGATATCATTTGCAGGTTAAAAAACAAATACTTTTTTTCTGCAGCACTTTTTTCCCATTCTTCCCCCCAAAAACAAAAGTTTTGCTGTATTTTGGCTAATTTTTCTGTCTCCTCCAGGGGAAGCCACAAACCCTGGGTACCTTTAGAATCCTGAGAATGTTGGAAGAAAAGGTTGCAAATTTGGTGTGGGTACCTTATGTGGACAAACGATTATGGAGACCTAAGCACAAACTACCACAAATAGGTAAAACAAGGCTTAGTACGTGTGTAGGGGGGAGACCTTGCAGGAAAGGGGTTAAAGGACTGTGTCAGCACCAATATTACTTATTTCAAATATGTTTGTCTTAAAAACAAAACATGCAATCAACATAATCCCTGAATATCCCTATAAAAAAAACGTATGTACAAAGAGACTGATATCCCATTGGAAGAGAATTCTTTACTAATGCAATGCTTACTGACAAAGCCTGTATATATACTAAAATTCTGAGATCGAGAGTCAAAGAATTAGAGTGAATTACTCTTGTAGTACTCATGACTTACTACTATATTCCAGAAATAAGACTTAGGGTGGAATGTACAGCACTTTTTTCCGGTCGCAAACGACCCATTGGACCGTTTGCAACCTGTAAAATGCATTTTCCTATGTAGCAACCCTACTTTGCGAGTCGGTAACCTATTACCAACTCGTAAATTAGGGTTTGAAAGTAACTATTAGAAAGGGATGTGTAAAGGGCGTCCCTTCAAAATTGCGACTCACACAGGTACGTATGAATTTTGTGAGATCCGGAATGTGGTCACAAAACATTCGCAGATTACCAATAATTTAAAATTGGTGGTAAGACATTCTCAAAGGGTAAGGAGTCCCCAAGGGACCCCTTCCCCTTCGTGAATGGGGGTGCCAACATTTTTTCAAAGCAGACTGTGGTCCCAGGGACCACTGCCTACTCTGAAAAAATGAAAAGAAACCTTTTTATTTGTATTTCTGAAAAGCATCCCGTTTACCTTTAAGGTAAATGGACTGCATTTTTTTTTAAACTGCTTTATTTAAAAAACAGTCACAGACGTGGTGGTCTCCTGACCTGACCCTGTGAGTGGCAGCCATTTCCAATAGGTAGAAAATTGTGACCTCCCCCATGAATATTAATGAGTCAGGTACCTTGCTCCCCATTTGGGAATCACAAACAGTATCTGAGACACTGTTGTAAATCATGTTTTGGACTCTCAAATCATGAGTCGCTTAAAATTGAAATTTGTGGGTTTCAAACCCTGACAGTCATACATGTGGCCCTTCCCCTTGTATTTCATTTCAGTCCTATTTTGGTTATTAAAATAACCATATAAACATAATAGCACCATAAAATACAGAAAAAAAGTCTTCAATAAGATCTGCATGCAGCATAGTACAAATACATGAAGGCCCAATACTTAAAACAAAGGCACATTAGTCAAGGCATAAAACAGGCAATTAAAATAGTAGGGATCACCTAAACCGTAGAGTATGTTTGATAAAAGAGGCCAGGCCAAAACAGACCTCAAAATTCAGAAGGGATTGTAAATACAAAAGGACATGGGGTGTCTCTCAGCAAAGGGATGAGGAAAATCCTGGCGTAACTGTTATAAAACATGCAAAAACATGCAAAATAAACTAGGGTTTGCAGGGAATGCTTGTTATAATGGCAGGCCAGTATGTCCTTTGGGTTAAACTGATCCAGTTGGAAGGAGAGTGGACACTTAGTCAGACCCAACCTAAACCTGGTAAGGGGGGCCTTGCCCTTTCACTCAGCACCAAAGCCAGATAGGGCTCTGTGTCAAAGCAAAGGTGGTTTGTACCAGCACATACTCTCCTGTGGCAGGTTTCCGCAATTCCTGCCCCTTGCTATCTTTGACCAGGAGATCCTTAAAGGTACCTTTAAACCAGGTTTTATACTGTGCGCTAATATCACCAGGCGAGGCAAAGGTCTCCAATCTCCCCACCTTGTTACATATGTCCCTGACATAGCTAAATCATGGTATATGAAGTCATCGATCACAATCTGTGCAGTCCACAATAGTATCCCTATTCAGGGAAGGCTCCTCGATTGCTCTAAATTTAGCACCATAACATCAAGCAGCCCAATTTGATGGTGTCAGCAACAAACGGCAGGCCCAGTTCATCATGAATGGCAAAGCTAGGGGTCTCATGCAATACGCTGAGTAAGTGCCTACAGATCCTATTTTCCTCGGCCCTAGGCCCTTAATGGCTTTGTACCCTCACACACCAATGCCGTAAGTGAGGGTAGGAACACATTTCTTGGAATATATCTCTAACAAGGCTGCTACTGACTTGTTTCCTAGCTTAGACACCAAGCTAAAGAGGAACCCTGCAGAGTTACAGAACCTCTGAGTTCTTTGTTTTAGACAGGGCCACCAAGACTCACGTGAGTCGAAATTAACTCCCAGGTAAAGGAAATTCATGCGTTCTACCTAGGGGGGCACCCTGTAGTGCAAAACAGAGCAATCTAATGCTGTATTTTAATGCACAACTATGCTTTTATGGTTATTTTAACAGCTGAAATAAAGCAGAAATTAAATTAAATGAAGACTTATTCTTGTAGTACTCCTGGCTTAATACTGATTTCCAGGAGTAATCTCACACAGCATTTAGTACTACTCCAGGAGTGCTGCATGAGAAAGTATGGAGTGCTGCTGAGTGAAACTCAGTTATATTCTTGGTTTTCAGCAGTATTCAAGAGTTTTATTGGCTTATCTCAGAATTCAGTAGTACTACAGAAATTAGCCAGGTGTTGGACTTGACCCTCTCTGCAGGGTCACCCCCAAACGTTTCACCTTCACTCCTCCAATTATTCGGAATTTCCCTTTGTTGGCATTAGGACTCTGCACTTTACCACTGCTAACCAGGTCTCTCTCTCAAATATGGTACAATTAGTTTAAACCTGATTGGCACATTTAATTTACTTTTAAGACCCTACAAATGGTACTACATGCAGCCAGGACATGTAACTTAAATGCTACTACTAGGCCTGCAGCACTCGTTGTGACACCCACTTAAGTAGCACCTTTAAAACACGTCTCGAGCCTGCTACTGCAGCCCGGAGTGCAGTTTTAAAACTACCAATTCGACTTGACAAATTAAATGTTTTGCCAGGCCTAAACCTTCATTTTTCAAACTAGGGGTGGGTGGAATTTTTAATTCCGCCATCGAAATTGGAAGAATTTAGTGATTCCCCATCTCTCTTGTACCAGGGAAATACTAACAAATTTACAATGTATTCCCTGACTGCTCGCGGTCCTGTCTCCCTTCAGCGAGGCACTTCTCCCTGCTCCGGGAGTACATATGTCTCTCTCTCTCTCTCCAGCTTGGCTCTCCGTGTCCTCTGTCACAATGCATTCCTTGTGTTAGACAAGCCCAACAGAGGCTGAGCAACCCCCTCTTACCTGTCAGGAGAGCTGATGGGTTTTGCACAGGGATGATGACTGGCAAGTTGGTCGAGCATGAATGGGTGTTGCACACACTCCCCAGGGCTTCTTCACTGCTGTAGGACCAGACCTTCTGAAGCATCCGATGCTGGGAACTTTCACATTTGCATTATGGTTACTTGGGCTTAAGGCATGCAGACTCTCAGTGGGAAACCGCTTCTCCTTAGCACAATGGACCATCGTGTCACCAAGAGAGGAATTAAAGAAGCCATAATTGAAGTGAAGAGGGCCCCTAACTGCCTTTGGCCTTTGCGTCACTGCACCCACCACACTAATTATAGCTACACCCAAGTCAAATCTTCAAAATGGTGGGGACTGTGGTTTCCACAGTACAGGGCAGACAACTGAATGACTCATCTAACCCCCAAAACACAGCTCTCACTCGAGTCCCTAATCAGCCCTTATTATGCAGTTTATCATGTAGAGTGGGCCTTCATTTCCATTGACCAACACTAGTAGGGAACACCCTCCCCACCATAGGTAACTGCCAGTATCTGGGTCCTACCCAACTATCCTCTGGAGCCCCAACATACTTCAAAGCCAACTGCAGTCATTGGGGGGGAGGAGCCACCGGTGACATCAGTTTAAGGCCAGAGTGCCCCCCGTTCTGATTGGGATAATCTAGTGGCCTCCTCCAAAGTCGAAGCAAGTGCCCAGTGGGGGTTTGGGCAGGGACAATAGCCCCCTCGTCCCCAGGACCAACTCTCCATTGCTTATGTTTCAAACTCACTGCTGCTGGGGGCTAGCAGTGAGATCTGGGGTCTGCAAGGGGGCATGCCCACACCTTTCCTCAGCCTTCACCCCATCAAAAGTATCCAGTGACCTGCCCCACACAAGGCAGCCTGAGAGGCCATTATCATGCTCAAGAAGCCTTCAATGGGCCTCTTCCTGGCACTGCTGGCCGAGGGAGGCAGGATGGCTCCCTGGGGGGCCATTCCCTGGCATGTCTGCTGGGAAAATGGGTGACTTTCCCGCTGGAGGGAGTGCTGAGATGAGAGATGTTGGGGTGGGAGTAGGAGGGGCTACACTGGGTCCAGGGTGGTGGAAATCTTTATAAGAACAGAGCCGGACTCACCTTGCACATAACCCCTGCTGTCCACCTTGACAAAGTCCTCTGCTCACCTCATAGGGCCCTCTCTAGCTGGTGTGACCTCTTGAGCCACCAAAAAGTTGGTTAGGACAAAAAAGATGGTATGTGGGCCTGGAGAATTCTTTCAGTGCCTAACAGGCATGGGGGGTGAGATGCTGACGCATTTATGCTCATGTTTGAAGGATCCCTACTCTCAATGCAGGGACAGGAGATTTTAGTTTCTTTGGGGGTGGGGCGAGCATAGCCGACCAAGGTCCCTTGGTCATCAGGTGGAGGTTTACCAGAGCCCATGTCGTCAGAACACAATTTATCCAGCCCAGTCTGTCAAGATATTTCCTTTTACAAACTCCTCTTTCGCGTGTGCTAGTCCAATGAAACTGTTCCAATACTACAACTCCCCTAATGCATTTGTTAATTGAAAGTACAGGTTTCTAAGCAATGTGTTCCACTTGCGACACGATGTCATCTGGTAACCAGAAGCCAAGATGGTCACTGCAGTCTTGAGATGAGGCCGAGGCAGTCGGACACATAGAACTGAAGAGAGTCCCCAGGGAGGGCAAGGGGTCCCCATAAGAGAGACTACAGTGTGTACGCCGGGGAATGTACATTAGACGAGCTCATGTCATGGCGTCCCCTTCCAGCCGGCTCCAGACCAAGCCAGATATCGCCTGCCTGAAGAGTGTGCTGCTGATCTACACCGTCATCTTTTGGGTGAGAGCATCATGGAACTGGCAGAGTAGTGGGAGATTTGAAAGGGGAAAATGTTCCCTTCTGGTTCTTAAACAGGAGCCCTTAATAGTTAAATGAGCTTGTAGTTTCCTAGTCCCTAGTGTACCTTGGTCCCAATGGAGGCCTGAATTTTAACTGTACACATGGAGTGGCCTTCTCTCCCCAGCCCCAATGCTCTCAACACCAGTTTATGGGGCGGCATTGCGTAGGCTGCGACCCTCCTCCCTCTTGCACAATGCCGTGAAGGAAGACTGCTGTTTATTATTCCTAACTCTGACCATTCCCGTGTTCGTGGCAGCCTCTCAACCCCCACTTCTTTCTGTGTTTCACTTTCTGCTTTGCACGTAAGAACCCCTGAATTTGTTATGTGGAACACGTCCTCTCTCTCACCTGTCTATCCAGATCTTAATTTTGGGGCATATTAGCAACGAACTGCGATAAAGATCGCAGGGCGAGCTAAGTGTGATTTATCTTAATGTTGGGTATCACCGGATCAGATCGCTGAGATATTGCGTTATTTACAATGCTTATCTCCACGGCAATGTGAAATCCGGCGATAGCCGCGAAATGCAGGATTATCGCTGGGAATCCAGCGATAATCTAGCAGCGATAGGGGAATCCTTACTGATAGGGAGATGTGGATTTAGCCACTCAATCCACCTCCCATGTCAAAGATAGGTAAGTCAGGAAAAATGTAGACGTACAATAACGGCGATAACCGTCGTTAGCGCGGCTTTAAATATCGCTATGGGTGTCCTGGGCTGTATTGTAAATACGGAGAAGGACAGTTAGCTTTCATTTTCAATCTGTTTTCGCAGGGAACGCCTACTTTGCATCTCATTAGGGATGCAAAGCGAGGAGTGAACAAAACGGGAGCTGAATCAAGGAAACACGCGCTGTAAATAATGCGATATAATTATCTCCGCTTTCCGCCCGAAAACGGATGCTAAAGCTGCGATAATTATATCACCAGCCCTTGATGATATGCCCCTTTGTTCTTAAGCATAACCCACACTTGATGTTGTATACGGTGCATGACTGGTTCTGCTCTAGTATATCCTGTTGGCGTCCTGTGTGTGCGCACACCTGTCACCCTTCCTCTCTCTTTCTTGTGTGAGGGTTGAAGGGAAAAGGATAACTGCTGGCTTAACCTTCTGAAGGGAATCTGCCCCGGAGAAACAAAAGCACACGCCTGTGATTTGTACAGTATTAACTTATTACTGGTGCGCTACGTTTAGGAGCGCTTTGCGTTAAGAAAAGATATGCACATGGACAATAAACCACTTCCACTGTATCATTTATGAGGGCTCTGAAGAGAAACAGAGCATCTAATCAGCTCTGAAGGAGGGTGCATCACCTCAGCAGAAGTTGCTGCTGTCAGCTGCAGAGAATAACAAGCATTTGCAATGCAATAGGTCTCGCATTATTAAAGTTTGAGCTATTGGCATTGCTAATAATAATGCAACACCCTAGAAACCAACACTCCCAAAGTATCCATTACCACTCAAAAGAAAAAGCCCAGACACAACTGCCAGTCATAAGAAGAAACTACAAACATGCAAAGCTTTAGGACTCAGGATTCTTAATGGCAGGACAAGAAAGGGGTCACTGAGACAATACACATACAGCTCTCATTTAGGTAATATATAACAGAGTACAGAAATGATTTATGATATGGTAGCATTCCGCCAGTCTGTTCTTCATATTGTTAGTTCCTTACTGCTCCGGTGGAGTATTTCTAAGGAAAATATTTCCACTGTAACAGTAGGAGCACCTACGTAAGAAAGCAATGCTGGATCAGCTACCATATCATGGTGGTTCGTTTGCCATTATTTTTGTTTCTCTGTATCAATCATTTTGCGCACAATGTGGGTGGAGGCCATGAAACACTTTTAATGGCGAGGAGCAGCAGGCTTCACATGGTGCTCCTGAGCTGGAAAAAAATCTGCATTTGAAATCCCACCTTAAATAGGGCTGGCCTTCTGAACTACTGATCAGGCAGCTCTGTAGTGTCCGCCAGGTCAAAATTTTCTAAAGGCAGAGCCAGCAGAAGCTCCGGCAATAGGAAACCTAGTAGTTAAACCAACTGTAAATAAGGCGTGGAAACAGCAGGTCTAGATAACCAGGATCCATGCTGATTTTCTGCAGGGCTCCTGCTCCCCCACACCGCAATACACCCTCAGATGTTAGTCAGCATACATTGTCAAAGCTTTAACCAGAATCTCACAGACCCACATCTGAAACTACCATATACCATACAATACAGTCACAATGCAGAGAGAATGCTACAGGCCTCAAAGAATGTCACACAGACAACTAATGACAGCTGTCATGTGAGTGAACATGACTACATGAAGAGAGACCAAAGAACTATGACCGATGTGTAACTACAAACACAAAGTGATCCAATGCTAAGAATCAAACTAGTGGTGCTCACAACTTTCTCTACTTACTACTTAACTGTGATAAACAACATGCTAACACAGATTAAGTAAACCTGGGAAACAAAGCTGCAGTAGGTGGAATACATCTTGAAGCAAGGCACCAGCTGCTATTGACGAGACAAGACTTGTTCCACCTTGTGAAAGAAGTTCTACATTGAGGCAAAGTGTTTTAGTGCTCACATCAGTTGCTTGCTAATATCATAAAAGACCATGGCTAAAAAGTGCCCATATTTTCTTCCCTCACAACATGAGAGCTGAAAGAGCGACAATGTTTTAAAGGGTGACTTAATCTCAACATTTATTTTGTATTCTTGTGTTGTTTAACTCCTCTCATTGAGCATTTTCTTTGCACTTCTTTAAAAGAAAGTAAATGTGCAAAAAAAAACTAAACCCAACTAAGGGGCCAGCATTATTTATATAATTATTACTGTCATGAACGTTTCCAATAAATCAGTCCAACTGTACGAGAAAGCAGACTGCACATGCACTACAAGGGAAGCTCACTACAATGCCAATTGCAGTGCTATCTCCACACTCCCCATTTCTACCCCTATGCCCATAAGAGTGGTGAAATAAAAATGTGCAAAGCCACTGCTCTGGTCTTTTTAACTTCTTTGCTAGGGTCCTACCTCCTACAAAAAGAAGAGCACAGAGGCATAGTAATCCAAATCACAAGTAGTGGCTGATGGTGGAGAGAAACACAATTTGACATGGTGATTTGATACTTCTTGGGCAATGGAAAGAAAAAAGGCAACAAGGTAAGGAAAAATGCAGCAACTCTACATGATATGGTTTGTATACAGACGCCAGTGTTGAATGCACAGAGCTTCCGCCAGTAATGAGTTAAGCGAATTGTTTGCAGACACACTGTTCAGAACCTTCATTAAACAAGCATTTGAAAACCCAACTGTACTCGTCTTTGAGACCTATTTGCTTCACCGGTACCTTTTAACTGGGGGGGTGGGGAGGGAGGGGTTGTCACCAATACACGGGGGGCCAGAGACAACACGGAGGGTGCAGGTGGGGGAGAGGGAACCAAGCAGGTTAGAAGGAGAGCAATGTAGAACGCAGATGTCAGGTGAGAAAAACAAACTGTTGACAGAAAGGGATCAATGTACAGCTGGGAGAAGGAGAAGCAGAAAAGTGACAAAGGAACGCAGGCGGGAGGGCATCAGAAGGTGAGAGCATGACAAAGGTCGGCAGGGGTAACTACACAGGCGGGAGAGCAGCACAGAGAGAGGAAGAGAAGTACACTAGATAGACAGCAGGGAAACAGATGCACGCTCGTGGAGTGCTTAAAAATTAAGAACGAGTTTAAGCTATATGCATTGTAAATGACAATGCCTTTTATTTATGTTTTCAAAACCAATACATAAATAAAAGGCGTTGTCATTTACAATGCCAATGGCTCAAATTCTCACAAATGCTATACCTATTGCATTGTAATTGCTTGTTAGGATTGTTAGAGGCTTTAAGGCTGAAGAGAAAAGAGCATGTGAAAACGGAGCAATACTGTGTCCCATGTGAAAGCTGGGTGAAGAATCAGTATTTTATACACCACTCTTGCCGCAATTTTAGCATTAAGGCGCTTTACAGAGAACAATGATGCATATACAGGTATAATAATGCACAGAACATATGTCGCTTGACCAGGAGCAATGAAGAAAAATCACACACATAACAGCATAGTGGTGTAACTGGGGAGGAGGGAAGGAAAGAGGAGAAATTGGGGCGTGTGGAGGCAAGAGGGAAAAGGTGCAGTAAGAAGGGGAAACATACTGTTAAATACCATGACTTAAGAGGAGTTTGTATGTAGTCAAAAATCTGCATTGCTTTGTGCCAAGGTTACTTGCGGGGGTAGGTTGAGTGACAACAGCAATACTTGGGGGGGGGGGCGTTAATTGGATGTTGAGTGACGCCAGCTATACTTGCTGGGAGGGGGGGTGTTGGAGTTTGAGTGGCACCAGCGGTTACTGGTGTGTGTGTGGGGGGGGGTTGTTGGAGGTTGAGTGATGCCAGCGGTACTTGGTGTGTGTGTGTGGGGGGGGTTTGGAGGTTGAGTGATCCCAGCAGTACTTGCGGGGTGGGGGAGGAGAGGGAAGGTTGGAGGTTTAGTGGCATCCGGGGTACTTGCTGGGTGGGGGGGTTGTTAGTTGAGTGACGCCTGCGGTACTTGCATGAACGGAAGGCAAGCAGCAGATTCTCATTACTCCCTGCCCCGCATGATGTACCTGGTGGCTGGCCTGCGTCCCTCGAGCCAGCACCATCACCAGCCTGTCGTAGTAGCGAGAGATGGTTGGAAGAGAGGCTTCCTGTCCCCGGTACCGTGCTGACCAAACAGAAAGGACTATCACAGAAAGGACCCCACAATTATATTACGCCCCGTCACCTACTTCCGGGTAAACGCTTGAGAGAAGGACACCAACCCTTTCTACTGCACAAGTCTCTTGAACACGATCATTATGCAGGTTTAGTCTAATTTGCCTGAAATGCTTCTCAGTGCTGCTTTGCTACTTACATGCGGATCTGGAACGTAGGCCATAATTCAAAACCAGTGGTGAGCGCGCACCACAAAGGAGCAGACGCCGGAATCGGAACCAGTGGTGCGCGTGCACCACAAAGGAGTCAATGCCGCAATCGAAACCAGTGGTGTGCATGCACCACAGAGGAGCGGGGGCCAGGGAGCCTGTCGTCTGTGCCGCACTGATGCGCGTCCTAGACACCGATGGGAATGGACGGAGCAAAGGTGGGACATGCGCCCGCCTTTGCCCAATTGCGAGCCTTATTTTTTTTTTTTATATGCTAAAGCCAATGGCAGCCCGCAAAATCACACGCATGAGCGTGTGGTCAGCTTCCAGAAACCCTTTACAAGACGTCTCGCGCTGCGCGAGCATAGCAGCGCACTAAAACGCTAGGCGCGAGACCTAAAAATAGTGTTGTCTCCCTGGCAAGGAGAATGTAAAACATTTCTAGGGGTGGGCAGAGCTCCGCAGAATCTCGCGAGGTTTTTATGTAACTTTGCAAATTTCCACATAGTAAAACTGCAAGTTCCGCCCAACCCTATTTAAAACATACAACTCCTGTAATGTATGCCCTAAATAGTCCATAGTGCAGAGTGCATTGTATTCAAAAAGTAGGACATGCGTTTTTAAGTGTTACATGTCCTGGTAGTGAAAAAAACTCATAAACATGTTTTTCACTCCTGCAAGGTCTATCTCTAGAATTGGATTACATTGGGCTGCCTTCCTACAAATTCAAATTCAAAGATAGCTTTATTCGATTTAAAAAATAAATCATAAAAGCACACCATTATAAAACATTTTCAGACAAATACACAGAAACTTTACATAAATAGATCAAGTCTACATAATTAAAATGCAAGGTTCCAATTTCACATTGATTTCCTAAAATTGATAACACATAAAAAAAAGAACAACAGACTGGGTGAACATTTCATTATCGAGAGTTTGTATCACCAGAAATGCTGTACGACAGTGTCTTAAACCCATTGTTTTTTAAATGGGTATTATAAACCTTTTTCTAAGGCTAGAATAAAATTTACAAAATAAGAGAATATGGATCATGGATTGACTTGATACATAATCACATGGGCAGGCATCCAAATTCCTAGACCAGTCATTGATAACTGGGAAGCTAGTGAGTCTATGGAAAATCCCCAGATGGCACCGGGTCAAAAGCATTCGATCATAGCTTCCCAGAACTTGGACCAAATATGGATGGGTGCCAAAACATGTTAACATTAACTGATTGCCCATAACAGTTGATTTAACGCTCTCTTTAGACCCTCTCTTTAATTGTAAGTGGGCAAGGCAATCTGCTTTCAATGTCTTTCTCTGGAAAAGAACCATGCTTTCAGGCCTCTCATGGTATTTAGGGTGTCCAATGTCACTAGTTAGTTGTTTAATATATCTGAGCCAGGGGATACAAGAAACAGTATCAAGCTTTAAACAATCATTAATGTCACGGTTAAAACTGGTCTCATTTGACACCCACACCTTGTGCCATGGCAAAATAGGTTACATTTTTCTCAAATCCAAGATAAATGGAATGCCAATCTCAGAATGGCAAATAAAATTAGCGGTACTGCTCGGGACAGCCAACAAGTATTGTGTAAATGCATTTTCAATCAATTGTATTGGCTGCACATGCTTAAAACCCCACATGCCTGCTCTATACAAAGCTGTCGAAAGGCACTTTGATTTATACATTTGTAATATTTCTGGGACTTGTCTATGACCTAATTTTCTAGCGAAGTTAACCACAGCGCCTGTAGTTCTTGAGAACACCAATTTCCTAGCCTGAACTGCAGAAGACCACGTCCCCTTGTGATCGAAATTAATCCCCAAATATAAAAACTTTGTTAGTGCTTTCAATTTTAAAATTATTAATAAAAATGTTGCGGCATTTAGCACTGTTTTTACCACATTTCATTATATAGGTTTTGGTAGTATTCACACTCAGACCCCTGGATTGCATAGAAGTAACAAAGCTAGTTACAATTCTTTGCAGCCCCAGTTGGATTTGTGCCATTAAAACCGCATCATCTGCGTATAATAAAACTGGAACTTGGCACTTATTAATAATCAAAAAATCCATAACAGTGATCTATTAAAAATTGGCCAAGGCCATTAATATATAAGGTAAAACTTTGCTTAGCATTCACCTTGTTTTCCAAATCGAACCCTCTCACCTGCATCTTTGTAAAGTTCTCTCATAAAAAATAAGTGGAGGATCTACTCCCATATCTTCTAGAATTCTCCAAAGCCTTTCATGTCTCACGCAATCAAACGCAGAGCTAAGGTCAACGAATGCCACAAAAAGCCTTCCTTCCTTGGCCTGTGTATATTTGCTGAATAGAAGACTTAAATTTAAAACCTGCTCAATGGTCACAAGACCCGATTGAAACCCATATTGCAATTTGGAGAGGACATTAGTGTCTTCCTCCCAAATCTGCAACTTATTTAAAATAACCCGCCCTACCACTTTAAGGAAGAATCCAATAAGGAAATGGGGCGATATCATGTAGGCTCATTTCGGTCCCCATTTTTAAAAATCGGGATCCCTATTGAGTCGGACCATGAAGAAATAAGGCGTTGATGACAACAGGTAATTAAAACATTAGTTAATAATGGAGCCCAAAGTTGAAGATTAGATTTATACAGATCCACAGGGACTCCATCCAGTCCTGGGGCTTTACCTGCTGCACGGGCGTTAATAGTGCATGTTACCTCTTCTAACAAAACCCTCCTTAGCCACTTCCGAGCCAGGAAAATATCATCCCATTTCGCAGCTACCCTTTCTGGCTAAAGAGACGGAGGCGCACGTTAATTCCATCTTGGCTGGCTTTTTTTAGCAACATGCCATATTTGACTCCACACAACACGGCTTCCGACCCCGACACAGCACTGAATCTGCGCTACTGGTTGTGTCGGAAACGATTAAGAGCCATTTAGACGTAGGCGATTCAGCGGCCCTGGTCCTTTTGGACTTAAGTGCCGCATTTGATACGGTATCTTATAAAATACTCCTGAAACGCCTGCAGGATATTGGGGTCAGGGACCTGGCCTTGGCCTGGATTAAGTCATTTTTATCAGACAGATCTTTTCAGGTCTCGGCACCTCCCTTTGCCTCACAAAAGTGTGCGCTACACCAGGGGGTACCACAGGGCTCCATACTAAGCCCACTATTATTCAACCTTTTTGTCAGCCCATTGGCGGAGTTGGCTAAGGGAAGGGGGCTGTCATTGGTATCTTATACTGATGATACTCAATTGATGATAGCCTTCTCTAAGAGATGTACCACCAATTTAAATAACTTTACGGAAGATCTGCTGGCTATCTCTGACTGGATGGCAGTAAACTGCCTTCAGCTGAACTCCGGGAAATCTGAAATCCTGCTATTCGGGAAGGATAGGGAGTTATGGACTGATCTCCATTGGCCGGACCATTTAAAACCTGCCCCAGTCCCTAGGGATACTGTAAAAAATCTTGGGATATGGTTTGACCGAGGAATGACCTCCGAGAAACAAACTAAGGCCGTTGCTGGGGTTTGTTTCAGACTCCTACGGGGTCTTAAGCCACTGCTCTGGTTTTTTCCCCCTCCGGTGCGGCAGACTATTGTCCAAGCATCTGTTCTCTCTAGATTAGACTATGGGAACTGCCTGTATCTGGGAGCTACTAGGGCTAGCGTAAACCGCCTCCAGAGGGTCCAGAATGCAGCAGCACGGATTCTGGTCTCACTACCCAAGCATTGCTCAGTCGCCCGGGTGCTTCCAAAACTTCATTGGCTGCCGGTGGGTAAACGGATACAGTTTAAAGCACTGTGTATCTCACACAAGATTTTAGCAAAGCAGGCTCCGCCGGGCCTTTTACATTTGTTGGAGGCTTATGTACCTGAGCGCTCACTGCGATCTGCTGAACAAACTTTGGTCTGTGCTCCTCGAGTGCGGAGGGCCAGGGCAGGGGGGCGCTCGTTTCGATACCTGGCTGCCAAACTGTGGAACTCACTTCCGACATCTATTAGAATCATTCCTAACCATCTGGCCTTCCGTAAGGCTTTGAAGACTTGGCTCTTCCTCTCTTCTACCATTTAACTACTGTGACTTGCTCTGGCTCTCGTTTCTGGCCCTTGCTGCTGCGCTGGGACGCCTCGTTGCTGTGGCAGCCATGCGCATTATAAATCTTTTAATAATAATATGTCATGGGGAAATGCTAGACACTGTGCATTAGCGACAGAGGCAGATAGGTCCAGGTCTAAGTCTTTCTGGACCTGTTTATCATCATTGTATAAAGTAGTAAAATGCTGTAACCATTTGTCCTCACGTATTGCTGTTTCTACAGTAGGGGTGTCACTTGAGGCTAAAAAGAGAGCATTAACTGCTTTCCAGAAGCTATTATTGTCTCTCCGCATGCAAGCGTTGGGCAACGCCCGCCATGAATCCGCCCTTAATTTTTCCTTACATACTTTTAGGCCACGCCTATATGAGTTTCTAGCCTGTTTTATTTCAACATGACTTCTATCCTTCTTATGTAGAACTTTCTTCAAATTCGTGTGTGTCTTGGTACATGCCTGATCGAACCAGCCCCGCGCCTCACTTTGTCTCTGCTTTGATTCCACTGTTAGTGAGTTTTTGATCTCCCCCGTGAGGTGGTTAAATGCCTTCAAAACTGCCTCATTACCAGCATCCTCACTGAGGCAAACTGCAAAGTCCTCTTTACATTTAGTAAATTATTGCTCAATGAAAATATTTGGATCTAATTTTCTCCAGCTCAGAGAATACCCATTAGTTCTAGTGACAGCCATAGTAAAATCATAATGGGCTGTAGGATCCCTCTTACCTAAAAAGGGGTTCACCAAGTCAAACTCAAAACTCAATGGATAATGATCACTCATAGCATTGGAATAGGTTGCAAAATTGTGAACCTTACTAGAATGTCTATTAGAGACTAGGATAAAATCACTTATAGAATTACAGCCTCTTCCATTAAATGTGGGCCTAAAGGGTACAGATGGTGTACACAAGTCATTAGCATAACCCAGATCCAACTGGAAGGCAAGGGAGTTCAACAGGTCCCCTGTTGCTGAGTGTATAAAATGTGCCTGTTCATCATCTTTTTCATGACTTCAGCCACAAATACCCCACCTAGAATACTCACACAAAGCATGATTAAAATCACCACCCCAAATAATACACGTCATGCAACAGATCGTCCTGCAGTTTGATGAGATCCTTCTGTAAATGTATCAAGACACTGGCTATTTGCTCTTTAGGAATGGTATTCTAAAAACTTAGCAAGGCGACACAATAATTTTCGTCCACATTTAATAATAGGATCTGGTAATGAGCAGTCACAGTTTTAAGAGTTAACTTATTGACCCTAGCACAATTGGATACATAAATACAAAGGCCTCCCTTATTTCTCCCATGAACTGTAGTGACTGCTGGGGAATGAAAAGTTCGATACCCGTTAATATGTATTTCATTCACCAGCCATGGCTCTTGTAGACACAATATGGAGAACGTTTCAACAAAAATAAACCAATGAGGATCAACTATTTTCCAGAACAGCCCTGCAACATTCCAGAAAAGTATTTTACATGCAGGCAACTTTTTACCTTGTTCCCCCTTTGATGTTACAGCAGGAGTGTGTCTGTTTGCTACTCTAGTGGTACTATTCTGTCCCGTTAAATCAGACAGTATTACAACGGGCCCTACGGGGGCAAGAGTCCCCGGGCTGATAGACTGGTTTGTATGATATAGCCCTTAAGAATACCTTAGGTATTAGTGGTGGCTGGGGCAGCCCAACTCCCTCTATGGGCACTAGGTACATCTATAACAATTGGTCAATCTATGTCCTTAAGTGTGGGAAGGATGTCAAAACAATTGCATACCGGAACAATGTAGTGTCTCATAACATTAGCCTGTGGTCCCTCAACCAGGGTTAAGTATTGATTTAAAACATGTGGTTGATAGAAATACCCTAGGGGTAAAACATTAATTCCCCTGTCTGCTATATTTAAATTCCATGGCCTTGATAAGATAGCCTGCACTAAGAGTGGATCACTAAATGTCAGTTCAACACAATCGCCCTGTAGGGATTTATGGTCACGCTCCACCCAGGAAACTCGTCTGGCCATTTTAAATTTAGCAAAAAGAGCTTCAGTCAAATCAGTTTTCCCGCCCAGCCAGAATAAAGATTTATCGCGTAAAGCCTCCTATTTTTCAGTCGCTTGTGTAGTTAAGGCAGGGACGTTGGCCAGAGTTATTGTGGATGGAGTTACTGCAGAGGTTAATCCAAGAGTGTTATTACTAGTCACCTTAGATTGAGGCGGCCGTACCGGATGCCGACCGGCCCTATTATCTTTCAATATATGGTTCTTTGAGTAGTTATCCGCCTCATACACAGCCGGTAAACTAATAGAGGTTGGTGGAACTACAGTTGTAACAGGAAGAACCTGGCTGACCATAGTATTGGAGACCATGCTTTCTTGTGGGGCAGTTTGAAGGTGCGTGTTCTCCGCATGTAGGTTTTGAGCTGCTATAAAGCGGGACTCTGTATTAGATTTTACTTTATTAATGCTACACGTGGCTTGGTTGTTTAAGATACCTTCAATAGCCCCCACTCTCGCCGTTAGTTTAGTTAATGAATCAATAACATAATTATGCAAATCATCTATATTCTTCATGATTTTATTAAGTTCGACCGACTGACCCAAAATCCTAGTGTTGGTAGAGAATACCGTAGAGGATGCAGCCCTCCTACCTTCATCATTTTTGATCTGTTTGCTTGTATTCTTCCTTTTCTTTGTAGTAACTTTCATACTCATTAGGGAGATTGGGTTTTGGACCCCCTCCTCAACCTCAGGGTTTCTGGATCGTTTAGATGGTGGCCGAGGGCCGCACTCCAGATCACTCACATAGATCTGCCCTGAGGATTATTGCACACACCCATTTTGGGGTTCCTGAGCTCTCATTCTCTCCCGTGAACAACTAGAAGAGGCGCTGAGTGTGTTAACCATGCTGTTAACTGTAACCATCGCACCCACCCTCCCTTGCGTCAAAGACTCCTCAACTGAGTTGATTTGCTCCTCGATTGCCCCCATAGCTCCTATCAGGAAATGTATCAGGGATTGTTACCCACCCGCACCTGTGATGGCCGAGGCAATAGAACCCGCCTTCCTTTTACCCATCTTAATCCTACCCACACAGGTTTATAATCAGTATTAGCAAATCTAGGCCAGACATGAAAGATGATATATATGCTACTGGGAGAAACTAGCTTAATTGTTATTAGGGCTTGTATCAGACACTAGAAGAAGAAAAAAAAAATCTTGCCGTAGGCCAAGTATACTTAGAACCAATGTATTTCTACACTACAGTACCACGGTCAAAACCTCTCTTAAATTAGAGTGGAACGTTTATAGCACCTCAGTCTGCTTTATGGCGCTCCTGAGCTGGTCGGGTCTTGTAGCTCCTCCTCACAGGACTGGAACCAACAGGTCAAGGGGCCCGGTTTGAAGTGCTATGTGCGGTGCAAAAAAGGGTTCGATACAGGGCTCCCGCCCAGCGGAGCACCTCAGTCTGCTTTATGGTGCTCCTGTGCCCGACGGGTCTGGTAGCTCCTCTTCACAGGACCGGAACCAACAGGTCAAGGGACCCGGTCTAAAGTGCTGCGTGCGGTGCAAAAAAGGGTTCGATACAGGGCTCCCGCCCAGCGGAACACCTCAGTCTGCTTTATGGTGCTCCTGTGCCCGTCGGGTCTCGTAGCTCCTCTCACAGGACCAGAACCAACAGGTCAAGAGACCCAGTCTAATGTGCTGCGTGCGGTGCAAAAAAGAGTTCGATAAAGGGCTCCCTCTCAGTGGAACACCTCAGTCTGCTTTATAGCGCTCCTTCGCCCATCGGGTCTCGTAGCTCCTCCTCACAGGACCAGAACCAACAGGTCAGGGGGCCTGGTCTAAAGTGCTCCGTGCGGTGCAAAAAAGGGTTCGATACAGGGCTCCTTACATTTAACAAGGGCTTAAATTTGATTGGGAACAGATAGGAATGTCAAGAATGGACTCAAATGAATTTTAATTCAAAATTCTGTTTAATGGTGAAGTCAGATTGTAAGTCCCAATTTTGAGAACTGCCACATTTAGAAAGCGTGTTTATAGAAACAATGGTTCAAAACTTGGCCAAAAAATGGTCCAAGGCAGACGCAGGAGTTGCGCCAAAATGGGCAACAGTGCAACTAAGTAAGGGAAGGCAATTAATGCTGTCAGGAGCAAGAAAATGTGTGACCAGGGACACGTTATGATCAGAGTAACAGTAGTTGTTTATTTTCAATAGTATGCAAGGAATAACACTAGTTCAAGCGCTCACATAAACAAGTGACAACAAGCGTGAGGTGCTCAGTAAGGGGGACTTTAAAATATGTACATCACATTGACAACACACAAGTGAACTCCTTATGAAAGAATTTATATAAAATATATGGAGTTCTAGTTGTAGGGGGTCAACGGCGTTTCGATCTCAGTTAGTTAGAGATCATCTTCAGGACATAGCATATGTGAGCAATCCGAATCTATAAGAGATATTACATAGTATTAGGATGACGTCCTGGTCATGGAGTATTACTTCATAGAAGAATTGGAGTAGAGATCCCAGAGAGACAACAGAAATCAATCACATTGGTTGAAAGATAATTAATAAGTTAATGCCTATATTGGTATGATGAGTGCGTAAGGCATAAAGATGTGATAGAGGGAATTCAAGTTTTCAATTCCAGGGTGAGTCAAACATATTAACTTGATGAAGGAATTAAATTAAGGATTCAAAATTCAAGCGAGGTGACCTACTTAACGAATTAGACTAGTGAGTGGATAGAACCACGCTAAAAGGAAAGGATATTTATTCCAGTGCCTATGAAATAACAAGAGGGGGAACATTGACTGTCTAGTTCTAGGATTGCCTTTTCTAGCTCAAGAATTTCTTCCAATTCTTTCTTGCTGTGTTCGCGTGCTGTATCAATACCGAGCACCATCCAGTGGTGGGAACAGGTAGTACCAATGTGTGAGAAACCGTTCTTGATTTTTTTATCCTGGAGAAAAAATGCTGAGATATTGCTCACCTGCAAGCCTATTGGGATAATATCTGCTTTCAGATATTCTGTGAGCATGTGTGCATGTAGTTCTGTCAGTATGTGTTTCTTTTTCAGTCTTTCTAGGGCAGTCAATTTTTCAGTGCCTAAGTCCGTTGGGGTGGTGGTGTTAGAGACCTGATTATGGAACAGAGAGGGGCCACTAAGTATTTTGGCAATGTATTCCTCAGTGTATTTTGGAATAACGGGTGCAGACATTATGCGGGTAGGAGGCCAGAATGAGTTCAGAATTTAAAAAAGTGAGGGACAAAAATTATACACATAGAGGATACTTTAGGGAATAATTAATATAACCACTACGATAGTCGAAACCCTTGCAGTGTAGCCACTGGGCTAAACACGTAGAAGAAAAATCAAGGGTACCCCAATATTAGAACCTGGGGTGCAATAATGTTTATAGACCTGGCTTGGCAGTTCGGGCTGGACTGGTCCCATGAGGCACAGGGTCAAGACTGATTTGCATGTATCTAGATCTGATCTGGGATCGCGAAGTGAGCTAAGGAACGATGATGAATTCAACCCAGATCTGTGACTGTGGGTGAGTGTCTGAAAAGTTTTCAGAGCTCCGTCCATTATCTCCTTGTGTTTCCTTTGTTCGCCCTAAGTTGGCAGGGTTGCCCAGACGTGGGTCCCTTGCTCACTTTGCCACTGGATTCAAGTGAGCCAGGCTGATGAGGGGTGTTACCCTGAAACTGGTCATAGGATTCTTGTTTCCGGTCCAGGGAAGACCTGGCTTGGCAGTTCGGGCTGGACTGTTCCCATGAGGCACAGGGTCAAAACTGATTTGCATGTAGCTGGGTCTGAACTAGAGTGGTGAAGTGCGCTAAATAACGATGATGGATTCAACCCAGATCTGTGACTGGGGTTGAGTGTTTGAAACGTTTCACCGCTCCACACATTATCTCCTTGTGTTTGCTTTATGAACAGGTCAGTCCAAGCTGCTAGGCGAGGTCCCTTCTGAATAGGGAAAACAAGCATCCCCAGACTAGTTTCAGGTTACATAGGCCTAAAGTATATTCACTGTGTTAAATGAACATGAGAGCCCCATCTGGGATGGACATTGAACTTAGAGTGTCACACCAGATAAAACATAAAGGTGAAAGATGAAGATGTTTGAAAAAGTCTCAACCACTGGAAGTTGCTCAGAACTACATTTCAGTCCACTGTTTCTTGCGCACTGTGCCACCTCACACAGAGACCATACACATATAAATGAGTGTCAATAGCTGGGTTATGTAGGTTACTTTCTCTTCTCCAATTACGACTGTCAGAAGAAAGGGAGAATCCTTCCAGTAGCTACAATGATGTTCTTTTGCCTATGAGAGGGCATAGTTAACCTGCACTATTGAAAATGCCACTGGGGGCCTAAAGGCCTAATCTGGATGGATGAAACCCAGTAACATTCTACTTGAACACCTGTATGGGTCAGCTGATGGTGCACCTTGCACGGACTTGTGCTCTGCTGTATCTCCTCTCTTTCGTGATGGCTGAGTTAGGTTGGGTGCTTTCAATCATGTCTTTAGAGTATATCATTTGTCACCTGTTGAAAAAGCAGGAGTTATGAATGGTGGCATTATTTTGCTGAGCTTCAATTATGATTGTGTGTGTGTCTTTGTGTGTGTTGTGTGTGGACTATTCGCCGGGTATAGCACAGTTGTTGTATGTATTTCCATTCTTTCACTGACTTTGCACGTAAAGAAGATTATGTCATCATCCCCAGAACCTGGGAAGCATTTAGAGTATTAAGAAACTCATCTGCGACATTATATATCAACTAGATGTTGCAACTGATTTCTCCTTTGAATTTGATGTAGACAAAGAAGGATCCAGTTGGCTTTTTAACACGTGTGCTCCTAGGGTGAGCTGGAAACCTCAGGGGCCAAAGAAGTCTATTAAATCCATCTGTGTTTTTCGAATCTGCTGTAAAGTCTGTACGACTTTGAAGGCTCTGCTATTGTACCATCATGACTGTGCCAAATATCAACATTCACCTCAAATAGTAACAAGCATTTGCAATGCAATAGGTCTCGCATTAGTAAAAGTTTGAACTTTTGGCGTTGCAAATAATAATGCAACACCAATAGCTGTAATTTTCAGTAATGCGAGACCTAAGTATGCCACAATGGCACAAAATGCACACACAGATGACAGAACAATGGGAGTACGTATTTGGTAAACAAAAGATATGTGATGACGATGTAAGCTATAGAGACAACACATAAAAAAATTAAAAAACATATTAATAGAGGGTCGGAGTGTCCTTAATTATTAAAGAGAATCGGAATGTCAATACGCCAAAGGCTTCATCATGTTACTAATAGGAGCTCCCTTCACAAACAGTTACAGCTGTTCACAGTTAATTCGACAAACATGCCCCATACCCCTGGACGGTAGTAATTAAACATTTGTTATATAGACTATTAAATAACTACTTGCCAGTGAAAAACAGTCCTGCACACACCACCTACACTAATACTGTAGCTTCCGGAACACATACCAGAGAAATAGTACATTGCATATTGCACAACTACATGCCGGTAGTTTGATCGGAGTCAGGAAGGCGCAGTTACTAGGGGCAGTTATTGAGGGTATGGGGCAGAATCACCGAGGCAGGAAAAGCAGAGCAACAGGAGGTATGAGGGAACGGTTACTAGGGCGGTGTTTGGGGGTAATAGGATAGAACCACCGGGGCAAAAAGGGCAGTATGCCAGGAGTTAAGAGGGAGTAGTTACTAGGTGTGGTTATTGGAGGTAGGGGGTAGAATCACAGATGCGAGAAGAGCAGAGTTAGTGGAGGGAACAGGGAGCAGTAGGGGTGGTGATTATGGGTAATAGGGCTGAATCACCGGGGCAAGAAGGGCTGGGCCACCAGAGGTATGAGGGAGCAATTACTAGGGCCGGTGACTAGGGGCAATAATGTAGAAGAACCTAGGCAATAAGGTTAGAGTTGCATCAGTAGCGAGTAGGGCCGTTTATTGAGGGCAAGAGGGCAGTAGAGTAAGCGTCCCCGCAGCTGGTGGTACACACATCCCGTGGGACTTGCACATGCATGGATTATATGCTCTGGTATTTAGGGTGAGGGCATAGGCGCTGAAGCAGGCGGCGTGTGCATTGGTGGCACACTTATGGGGCAGTGTAGTGGCTGCATATACGGGTGCATTGACACAGGGGCAGTGTGCACTGAGGCTGAGGGGGCGGACACTAATTCGGAGGCAGAGATACTGGGGCACGAAGGGAAAGGGGCAGAGACACCGGGGCATGAGTGTGCACGGGGTGGGGACAGGCATACAGAGCCCGCGGTAGTAGTAGGTTGTGTGTTGTGGCAGGGCGCAGCAATAGCAGGTAGGGGTGGGTAGAGTGTTTTTGACAGGGCTACAGGCACCCGGGGCAGGAGTGGGCAGGAACACAAACACGGAGGACAGTAGTGGTTAGGGGGTGGGGGGGTACAGATATTGGTAGTGTTAAAGGGACACAGACACGAGGACAGGAGCGGGCATGGGGTTAGGGGCACATACATAGGGCACAGCTGGGTATGTGTTTATGGGCAGGGCTACAGGGACAGGAGTGGCTAGGGGCACAGACGAAGCAGCCAGGGACATGTCACATAACACGAGGATAAGAGCAGGAAGGGTGATAGACAGGAGAAGGGTGGCCAGTGAGTTAGGGACACAGACATGGGGAAGGTGGGTATGGGGTAGCAAATGGCAGCCCCGGGCAGCATGTTCACAGAATAAGAAGCAAGCAGTCAAGAAGGGAAGTAGCGCTGCGGTACTCACTAGGTCCTTGGAGGTGCCGAGGAGCTTCAGCTGGTCCAGGGGCATCAGCTGGTTGGAATCCTCTGCTACATGGCCGCACAGCAAAGCTGTTTCAGTGCTGTGCTGGGGTCTGAACCCCATTTGAGTAGGGTGGGGAATATTGATGGACTCGAGGTAGGCGCAGAGATGTTTATTAACATGCTTTTAAGGAGCTTTGATGACCCGGTAACAAAGAAATCGGCCTAAAGTTAATTAAGCAAAGAGGGTCGAGGCCAGATTTTTATTTAAAGGGGCTTCACCAACGCATGCTTCCATTGTGGGGGAACCTGCCCTTTGGAGAGGGAAGAGTTCAACAGGTCCCTCAGTGTGGGGAATACTTTGAGACCATTGACACAGACTGTAGAGGGGAGCGGGTTCGAGGGGGGAGCCTGATTTTACTGTCCTTAAGAGATCTGTAAGAAGGTTCACCGTAAGGCATTTTAAAACAAAGATATCCATGAAATATAGGTTGCACAAAAAGTCAGTTTCCACACACATAGCATACTAAAAAGGGCTGTTTAGTTGCAAAGTTTTCCATCAAAAGTTGTGAAATGTGTGAATAAACCCCAACCTACGCCTCAAAAATGAGTGCATATTATTCCACAACACAACCGAGCCACCCCCATCCATTGAGTACTGAAGCCTGCGCTGCTGATACTTACTCGGAATGTGGGCGCTTCACACTGGGCCTTGGCTAAAGTTATTTCTAGATGGGGCCACAGAAATTGTGCGACTCTGTCGCTGCGTACCTGTGGATTTTAACAGACTTGACACACACTCAAACACTTAAAGCATCATTTTCTGTTTTCAACAGGAAAATAAATGTCTTTCAGTTCTAAAGGCTCACGTTAATTTTTTTTGTTGCTTATTTATATAGCGTGAACTCGACCCGGTATTGGAGCGCTTTACATTAGCACCTATTTACATTACATATTCAGGCACGGGGAGATTAAATGATTTGCCCAGAATCACAGGAAGTGGACGCGACCCCGAGGCTCGACCCTGGTTTCCAGCACCAAAGTCGGCAGTCTAGCTGACGCACCACATCCTCTCCCAACTGAAGAAAGTGCCACCTTCAAGTGCTGCACAGGAAAAAAATATTTTCAAAGGTGTACTTGTCACTTTTCAGTCGCTGATATTCAGGAGTAAAACTAAATATAAGTAGAAACCTTTGCCCAGATGGTGTCAATGCGTCTTAAAATGACATGATAACTGAATACTGCCAAAGAACATGTTTCACTATTGCAAGGTTTGTCAGTGCTGTCACGTGCCAGTCTGCTATTGCTGAATCATTTCTGTGGCCCCGATGACAGAGCCAAGTGTTACATTAAGTTTTTGGGGGAGAACGTGCATCTGCTTACTTTTTCTTCTTCTTTTGGAGTACACATTTAGGGTGAACACCCTAAATATCGATTCCAAAATATCGACTGCCCAGAATATCGAAGTTAAATTATAGAGTGGACAGAATATCGAATTATCAAAATATAGATAGGTCAGAATATCGAAATTGGGGTACGAAATATCGATTTCCATAATATAGAATGTTAAAATATAGATTACCATAATATCGAATTTAAAAATATAGATATTTATAATATCGAATTTTTTTTAGTGTTATGTATGATAGTATATGTGTTAAAAATATGTATTATTGTTGTAAAGTATGTTTAATTTATTTAAACTAATGAATGTTATGTTATTTAATTTTTGCGTAATTTAATTCCGTAGCGGGTTGTGGGTTTATAGGGGAATAGGGTGGGAAGTAATTTAATTATGGTTAATTAAATATTAATTATATTTATATGTTTTGATAATTAGTTGATTGATAATTAATTATTAATTGGTAATTAATTGTTTTTAATTGATAATTAATTTATATTAATTGAATAATTGATAATTATGTTAATTGTATTTTTTATTATTAGGAGCGGGTTGTGGGTTTGTAGGGGAATTGGGTGGGAAGTAATTTATTTGTAATAAAGTAAATAATTATTTTTTGTATTGATATGTGTATTGCTAATTAATTGCCAATTAATTATTAATTGGTAATGAATTTGTATTAATGGGTAAATAATTTGTATGAATTGCTAATTAATTTTTTTGAATTGCAAAATTATTTGTATCAATTGATTAATTGATAATAATGTTAATTGAAATTTTTATTATTGGGAGTGGGCTGTGGGTTTATAGGGGAATTGGGTGGGAAGTAAATTAATTGTAATAAAGTAAATAATATTTTTTTTATTTATGTGTATTGATAATTGATAATTAATTATTAATTGGTAATTAATTTGTATTAATTGGTAAATAATTTTTATTAATTGCTAATTAATTATTTTCAATGGTAATTAATTGTTATTAATTGGTAAATCTTTTTAATTAACTTTTTATTGGTATTGATAATTAAAGTAATCTTATTTTAAAAATAAATCATTACTTTCCCTACTTTTGCACTCTCAGGAGTTGGAATAGTATGTTTTACCCTCCCGCTATCCAACTCTTTCCCTACTGCTGCACTCACTGGAGTGGGAATAGTAATTTTTACCCTCCTGCTATCCAACGTTTTCCATACTGTTACACTCTTTGGAGTGGGAATAGTAATTTTTACCCCTACACTATCCAGCGTTTTCCCTACTGTTGCATTCACTGGAGTGGGAATAGTAATTTGTACCCCTACGCTATCCAATGCTTTCCTTACTGTTGCACTCACTGGAGTGGGAATAGTAATTTTTCCCTTCTTGCTATCCAACGCTTTCCCTACTGTCGCACTCTCTGGAGTGGGAATAGAAAATGTTATCCTCCCGCAATCCAACGCTTTCCCTACTGTTGCACTCTTTGGAGTGGGAATAGTAATGTTTACCGCTACGCTATCCAACGTTTTTTCTACTGTTGCACTCACTGGAGTGGGAATAGTAATTTTTACCCCTACGCTATTCAACGTTTTCCCTACTGTTGCACTCACTGGAGTGGGAATAGTAATTTTTACCCTCCTGCTATTCAACGTTTTCCATACTGTTACACTCTTTGGAGTGGGAATAGTAATTTTTACCCCTACACTATCCAGCGTTTTCCCTACTGTTGCATTCACTGGAGTGGGAATAGTAATTTGTACCCCAACGCTATCCAATGCTTTCCTTACTGTTGCACTCACTGGAGTGGGAATAGTAATTTTTCCCTTCTTGCTATCCAACGCTTTCCCTACTGTCGCACTCTCTGGAGTGGGAATAGAAAATGTTATCCTCCCGCAATCCAACGCTTTCCCTACTGTTGCACTCTTTGGAGTGGGAATAGTAATGTTTACCGCTACGCTATCCAACGTTTTTTCTACTGTTGCACTCACTGGAGTGGGAATAGTAATGTTTACCCCTACGCTATCCAACGTTTTCCCTACTGTTGCACTCACTGGAGTGGTAATAGTAATTTTTACGCTCTCACTATCCAACAAAATCTCTACTTTTTTTACATTACTTTTATTATGTTTACATTTTAAGCTTTTTTATATTATATTATGTGTGTTTTATTTATTTGTTTTTAATATTTAATTACTTTTATATTATTTTTAATACATTTTAAAAATTCGATATTTTAGCTAACTATATTTTAACATTCTATATTTTGGAATCGATATTTTAGTACTTACCTGTTTGTAGATAGGGAGTCGATATTCTGTCCTTCTATATTTTGGCATCGATATTTTGTCTATCGATATTAAGTCACTGAACCCACATTTAGGACTAATCTTCCCCGTTGCCGTACCCGATCCTGCCTCATCAAACTCAAAAATTCCCCCCATCGCCAGCACTTTTCAGAAATAATAAAAATACTGCAATGGCTCATGTTGGAGGGAAGATTTATTAAGGGTCAAGGGGGCAGGAGGCTGAGCACAGAGCGCTTGGAGCCTTCACGGAGAGATCGAGGGAGTGAGTTAGGGACAAAAGGGGCACCTTAATTTGAGCCGGGGTGTCTAGGAACGCTCACTCTAAAAAGGAAAGAAACAGACATGTGAGCCATGGAATTTGAGGCAGAGTACATTGGCAGTTTAATGAGAAGGTGCAACTTCAAAGAAACAGAAAGACAAAGGCATAAGATACAAAATACAGAATCCAGATAGTCACATGGATTAGAAGGTATTTCCGTATCTAAACTATTGTACTGTCAGAGAGAGAGAGACTAAATCTAAAAAACACATGTATAAATGCACCATGAAAACAGCATAAATGAAGTAAAATATGTCTCAGCATACATAACACTTTCACTTAGGAACACTCACGTTTACCCAAGAGTGAGCAATGCTGCAATTATAATACAAAACATTTTAAATGCAAAAGTGAAGAGAACAATGGTTAAACATAACATGACATTTCATATTGGTAAAATAGAACAACATACTTTAAGCAAAGCAGAACAAGACACTTTAAGTAAGACAAGACAAGAGCTTCTTAGCTCTTGGGGAAAAACCTACACAGCCTGTTACCTACATACAGACAGCGAGGTTGTCCGCCGAGGACTGTATGAGCTCCCCTTTTATATGGTTATAGGCTATGAGAAGCTCCTACAATAACGTCATCTCACGCCACTTCTATCTACGTCAGTCTACCCTAAAAGCTTGGTCTGCAACTTTTATCAGACATGTCGTCGCTATCCCACTAAATGCAGAACGTAGACTATGTGAAAAGGTCAGTTTCTCAGGCCAAGCGTTCGTCGTAAATTGCATAGGGCAAGCAGAAAAATGTGTATTGTAAAGGGATTCTGTATATACATACATAAATCTTCCCTTCCTGTGTTCCTTAGCTTGACACATCTGCGGTGGCAACTTCCTTAAAAGTATGTACCAGCTCAGGATGCAGCCTACTGTATGTCGAAAGACCAGGGGGATGTTGAACTTTGAGATAGTGAACTTAGCACACGGGTAGGGTGGGGGCTCTTAGTTTGGAGCAGGAGGCCTCGCAGAAAGAGGAGCTGGATATGATTTGGGTCAGACCTGCCTTCAGCCTGCTATACAGGAAAATGGCAGAACTATGGTCAACTTAACAAAGAGGCCTACATATTGAACAGAAGGGCCCACACAGGGGTTTCATGCTGGCTGAGTGGTAGGGATGTCTCAGGATATTTATATGGGAAAATCGGTCCCTTTCTCATTTCCCTCCTCTTGTTCATTTTTGAACACCATTCGTACAGCATATTTAGCTGGCGGTGGGGGCAGTGGCCATGTTGCGTCACGAAGAGAAGGCTTTCCGGGGCTCTTATTCGGGTCTGCTGCTATCTCTCCGGATGATCCCCCTAATTGGTCAGTCATTATCTCATATGGGTGCACCAAGTCTTTCCGCAAGGGAAATGGGGGGCTACTAGGCACCTGGGCTTGGTAGTTACTACCAAGGGGAACCTGTGACGTGTTGGAGTCAGGGATGGTGAGCTCTACTATATTTAACATAGCTATTTCTTCCCCGTCCCCTTGTTCCATACGTACTCCAGTGTATACTGCTGAGTCTGCATAGTTCATACCAATTACCTTAGAGCTTTTACACAATGTATTAAAATCTGCATACCACAACACAACAGCAACAACACACAAACGATAGGCATTATACATTTTAGTACAGCAGACAGCCATGAAGGCATCCAGTCCAAGTTGAACCAATTAGCAAATACGTCTGCCTTAGCACCTCCCTCCTCATGCATCCGTTTCCCCAGATTGTCCAAGTCCTTAATGGCCTTTGTAAGTGTTCCATTGTCCGCATCATTGCCCAAAAGGAAAGTACAGCAGGATCTCCCCACCTTTGCGCATACACCACCATTCATTGCAGTTAACTGATCTAGAACATATCTGTGCTCCAGAACCATAAGTCGCAAAGGTCGCAGTTCTTCTTTCACGGCGTTGAACCCATCACGGGTGTTGTTGACGAGCTGCATCAGCTCGTACCGCGTCACCTGGAGCCAGCGAGCATTTGCTTTTGTCTGGAACAGGGAGAAAGCGCCCCCGAAGAAAAGTTCAGCTTTGTTGAAAAGGCGGAAATCTAGTGGAATCTCGTGAAATGGGCCATCTGAGAAATAGTTCAAGACACCCCTCTTTTGGTGGTGGAGCAGGGTGACATCACCTGTCATCGGGTGGGTATGGATGTGGGAAATGTTCGCTGCTGGTACAACCAGGTGCAGTTCATGCATCGTAACGATGGAGCAGAGTCCTTCCAGTGGGGAGGCAGCTGCAGATAAATGTGTTCACCGCAGGCCCAATAGATGTCCATGAGGCTGGAGGTGCCATACTGAAGGTCCGAATTAAAAATTGTGTTGCTGCAGTTAGTGTTCCGACCCACAGAAACTGTACCGTTACCTAGGAAACAAAGGAGAGGAGACTTTAGCTTGGATGCTTTTTTTGGATTGTATGTTGTACCCTCATTGAAAGTGTATCTTCTAGTTTCCTGTGCCCATATCTCAGAACACTTCCCCTTTGTATCCTTATTAATATAATGTGTGTTCTCTTCTCCACAATGGTGTTTCCTAAGGAGGCTGCCTTACATATCAAGTCATGGGGCCATTCCACTTGCTGTTAAAATAAATATTGGCCTTTAGGCGCAGTATTGGCCTCCACTGGCAAGGGTATTTGGAAACGGTATGGTTGGCGTTCTGATGTTCGGGTGAGTGGCATTTTGATGGGGGTGTTGGGAAGGTGAAGTTCCCTAGTCTCTTAAAGGGATATTCCCAAACCTGCATTAGGTTGGCAGGCACTTCCATACCATGGTAAACCTCCATTCCCCTTTCAAACTCTGATGGATTCGTTACAACTGTAAATGTAATATACTTGTCATCTCACTCTGTGGTGTTCACAAATGCACGAACATTTCGGCTGAGTGGAGTTGTATCTGACCATGTATGCGGCAAAGAAACAGGTGTAGGAGACATTTGGCGGTGGGTGGTGGCACTTCTCTGGGAAATAGTAATTTATCTGCGCCTACAGCGAGAGGGATGTGTGAGCACACAAAGCAGGACTCATTCGTGACCTTTCTCCCAACCTCCCTCATGTCTCTGTACCACATGTTGTCTAATAGTGTGTTGTGAACCCCATTATCCTCTGCTTTCTTATCAGGGTGCTGGGAGTGGAAATCAGGCATAGAGTGCTGGTCATAAGTGTAAACAACTGTGTTTTGAAGGTCACTGACCCAGTCTGCTATTGGCGGGGCCGTTGCTTTCTTACGTGCGGTACGTGGCGTACACCTGACTGACACTTTCTTGCTTTTGGTACTCAATTTATACCTAACACTTCGCTTATTTTGGCGAGAACGTTTATTAGTATCTGGCACAGGGGGATTCAGGGTGAGATCAAGTACCATATCCCATTCTGTAGGGTTGGCAGGGGGTGTGGAAGGGGCCAGGGTGGGCAGTGCATAGGTACCAGGAAGTGTCTTGGACAGAGGGTGTCCTGTGGTGGTGGTAGGTCCAATATTGCTAGCAGCACCTCTCTCTCTCTCTGAGCGTACTGCACGCCAGTGAAATACAGCTATTGCAACAACAAATGTAACAAAGAAAATAATGGTGACTGTACATATCTTTTTGAGTGAAAGTTTGATATGCGGGTGCGTCTGTTACTGCGTCTCAGCCCATAGACCATCATACGATCTCCATACTCCTTCTCTTGGATAGTCAGTGGAAACACGATGCCCTCCTCTCGTTCATAATTCAGGCCTTGCATGGTGCCGGGTGGATTCTCACGTGACTCCGATGTATCCATACCTTCCTCTCGGCTATTCGGACAGCAGTGCATGAAGAGTCTATAACTTGATAGGGTCCTTCAAATTTTGGGTCTCTCCACTTCCGGAGTTGTTTCTTTATGAAGATTTTTGTCCCAGGGCAAATAGGTGGAAGTTCATCAGAAATAGGGCCCTTGTTCTTTGTCTTTGATATCTGAATAGAAAAGAACTTTGCAGCACGAGTTAGAGCACACAAGTAATCAAACAATTCAGCTTTCACAATCTCAGAAGACGTTTCAGTGTCTACTTTAGGTCTGGTGGAGGGAACAACCACATTCATTGGTCTGCCAGTGACAAGCTGGTGAGGTGTGAGTTGATGATCAGAACTGGGAGTGTTTCTGAGTGTGAACAGAGCAATGGGAAGGCAATAGAGCCATTTATTTCTAATTGTGGCACTTATCTTACTGATTTTGGCTTTGAGCAGGCCGTTGAGGCACTCACAAATACCATTGCTTTGCGGGTGATAGGCTGACGTCAACTTATGTTTTATTACTAATATTGTGGTAATTACGTCCAAAATGGCGTTTGAAAAATGGCTGCCATTGTCACTGCGAATGGCATCCGGTAAACCCCAGCGACATATGACCTCACGAAGCAGGAAGGTAGCTGCGGCCTTTGCGTCACAATGGACACATGGTCCAGCTTCAATCTGCCGTGAAAAGGGGCATACCACTACAATGAGGTATAGGTAATTATGGCACCTGTCAATCATGTCTACGTAATCATTCAATTCAAAAATCTTTATTTCGATCACAGATCATGAAAGATACATAACAAAATATACACAGTTATAAACGTATTAAACATGATGTGATCCAATAGTTAAGACATTAAAATACATTAAAAGGAGAACAGAGGGTACAGTGTACTGTGCTAAAGTCTATCAGGGGGTCTGTTATACAAGTCTTTTCAGCACGCGACTACGAGTAAACCACAGGGAGGTTAAAAATTTTGAAAGTGCAAAGACAACAATAGGAGAAAGATCTGTCTTTAAGACTCTATAGGCAGGTTGGAAGGATCTGAAGCCCAAGTTCCTGAGTAACGGGACTAACCAACGTTTCCTGCTCCTCTCGTAGCCCTTGCAGAAGAAAACAGCGTGAACTTCATCCTCCTTCGGATGAGCACAGACAGGGCAAGTTGCTATGGTGGAGCGAGGAGACCAAGACGCTGTAAAAAATGCTAGAGGGAGGCATCCGTATCTCCATTGAAAGAATAGTTTCCTCGTTAGCAGAGGGGAGATCGCATCAAGAGTACTTTCGAGACAGTAAGAGTCTTTCGCTTTCAGGAATAAGTGTGTCAGGGATCCTTCACGGCTGTCGTTGATAGCTCTTGTGAGCATCCGTTCGTAGTATGCTCTCGCGAGTACCTTCTTTGAAATCTTTGTACAGGAGTTGGAAGGATCCGTCCATAGTTCCGGGTAGCCCAGATCCTCGAGCCTTCCCTTGACATAGGTCAGCCACGGGATCCTCGTGGCATTCCGCAGCTGCAAGAATTCCTGGAGTTCCTCTCTGTAATTTAAGAGATCGGGGCTGCACCACAAATGCCTCCAAAAGGTTAGGGGTTTAAGACCTAGCTCCTCTGTTATTGGTCTTACTCCCAGATCTAATCTGAGGGGGAGTAATGGAGTGCTCTGGGGGAGGGCAGTGACCTGTCTCAGGAATTTATTTTCGGTGGACTGTAACTTTGGGAGATGAGTGTGACCCCAGAGCTCACCCCCATATGTGACACCCGCCCGTGCTTGAGTTTTATATATGTGAATAATTGGGGTTAGTGGACGATAAAAGGATTTGTTCGCCAGGCGCATAGTGCCACCCGCCAACTGTGCCAGTTTGATGGTCACTTTGGCCTGGTGAGACGTCCACGATAGATGTTCGTTTAACGTGATCCCCAAATATTCAATATTGTGCACACGTTCCAGTTGTGTTGTGCCTAGCCTGGGTGGGGCTCGATTCTGGGGGTTGGGGTTCAGGATCATGAACTTAGTTTTTTGGGGGTTGATTTCCAATCCCCGATCATTACAAAAGTCTAGAAAACCGTCCAAAATGCGCTGAATCCCCATGGGGGATTTAGACAGCAGCAGGGTGTCGTCTGCAAACATGATTGCAGGCACCCTGCTGCCGGTCAATTTTGGGGCATCGGAGTTGGGGATCCTGTTTAGGTGGGCAACAACCCCGTTCACAAAGATGCAGAACAGGGTCGGTGCGAGCACGCAACCCTGTCTCACACCTCTGCGAACGGGGAACCTTTCGGTTAGTTTGCCACCTTTGCCACACCTTACGCGAGCGTAGTTGTTGTGGTGGAGTCTCATCAGGATTGTCAGGATGTCAGTAGGGACATTCAACTCTTCCATGACTCTCCATAGCCTCGCTCTGGGAACCAAATCAAAGGCGGCACGTAGGTCTACAAAGATGGTATATAGACTGCCGCCCTCGATTACAGCTGTTCTCCAGTAGAGGAGATTTAACCTGAAGATTTGGTCTATGGTTGATACACCCTCCCTGAATCCTGCCTGGTAAGGGGACAAAATTTCCATTTCTTCGGTCCAGGCCTGCAGTCGATTCAGAATCAGTCTACCGAACAATTTTTGGGATATGTCGATTAGACTGATAGGACGATAGTTGGAAGGGAGCAAGGGGGATCCCTTTTTGTAAATTGGGACCACCTCTGCTCCCCTCCAAGTATCGGGCACCTCCAGTCCCCCCGCAATGGCATTGAATATTAGTGTAAGATAGGGTGCCCATATCCCGGGTTCCTGCTTAAACAGGTCACCGGGCACCCCATCAAGTCCTGGGGCTTTTCCGGCAGCTAGCCCTTTAATGGCGTCCCTCACTTCTTTTTCGGTGAAAACAACCCTAGTGGGACAGGATGAAATTGTGGGACCATCTCTGTTCTGTTCACTTCCACCCTCTGCGTACAGGGCCTCAAAGTGGGTCTGCCATACCGTAGGGGCTATATTGGGCTCTATTGCGGAGGATAAATCCTCCGTGCCGTTCGCCACTACGCGCCAAAATTTACGGGAGTCACTAGCTGTTAATGCATTAGTGAGGTTTTCCCAGTAATCGTGGTCCCATTCTGCCCTTGCGTTCTCCAGGAGGATTTTATATGATCTTCTCCTGGCGCGGATTTCATCTTTGTTATGGTGTTCCTTTATAGCAAGTAGCAAGTGGGCCTTGGCTTCCCTGCAAGCGGCATTATACCAAGATGTCTTCGGTTTAGGGCCATTCCTTTGCCTTGCAGATGAGAATAGGTCCTGCTCTAGGGTGGTGAGGATGCCTGCATGTATTTGTGCAAGCTCTCCTCTAGTAGCATCGTCTAAGACCCTAGTTCCTAGCTGGAAGGCATCCTCCAGTAATGGGATTATCCTTTCATATAGCCGGGATATTCGTTCTGGGTTGCTGGCCAGTTTCTCCCACTTGACCTTCCTACGATTATTTTCAAGTAGGAGGCCCGTTTTATCTTTGTCCGACCCATTGATTATTGCCTCTCTCCCGGGCAGGGAATAAGTCAGTTCCAGGGAATTGTGGTCACTGTCTAATCTTGGGGTGACTTTAAAGTCGACTATTGCTGGCCACATAAACAGTTTGACCATAATGTAGTCCAATCTGGATTCACTGCCGGGTTTGTTAAAAGTATGGGTACTTGGTGTGTCTGATTTGGTACGACCGTTGCATGCCCTTAAACCAAGGTTGAGGGTGAGGGCAGTTATCTGTAGGGCTAAAGGAGTCCAGGCCCGTGGGGGTGGTGCCACCGTCTCAGGTATAAGCCAATATGAATCTTCCTCCAGGGAAGGACCATCACGTAGCCCAGGCAGTGGTTCGTATTGAGCATTGAAATCGCCTCCTACCAGGCAAGCAAGTTCGCTTGGGATTCCTTCTAAGAGCTTGGCTAGCTCATCCACTGTGCCAGATTCTTTGTGCATTGGAACCGGCCTTGAGTAGATATTGATTACTAGCAACTTCGATGAGTCCGGCCACTCGAGTGAGACAGCCAATAGATCATCAGAAGCGGTCTCTAAATAAGTAGCTTGGCAACCTAAGTCCGTGGCTACCCATGTAGTTAGTCCCCCAGATGGCCTACCCCTTCCCCCCCATTTAGCTGCTTTAAAGAAGGAGGCAAAACCCGGGAATGCTGTTTCTTCGCGCGCCCAAGTTTCTTGTAGAAGAATTATATTTTTTGATCTGATGTATGTACCCCATTCTGTGCAATCTATTTTGCTAGCAAGGCCTGCCACATTCCAAGAAATCACTGTTATTTCTAGTGGTTGGGTGGAGGCCGTGCCCATACAAACCGAGTTGGTAGTAGTACACTCGTGGGGCGGCCGTGGATTTGTGGGGACGAAGAACGTACCCTTGGGTCTGTTATCAGGGGAAGGAGAGGAAGGCGTAACGCTTGGGACCTGTCTGGGATCAACTGTGCCAGGTGCTAAAAAATAAGTATCAGCAGCTGTGGCGAATTTGGGCTCGTTTGTGGGAGATATTTGAGTTGCGCTCCCCTCATCAACCGCATGTCAGTCTACCATTTCAAGACTGCTATATCGGTTATGGGTAGATAAATAGGCGGGGTAGTGTATTCTATGTGGCCCTGAAATTCCACTCCTGTGTCCACCACCTCCCCCCCTCCTTCTTGTGACAGTTTCCCAGCCGGCCTCATCCCCATATGTAGGGAACTGCTCTGTTGGTCTTTCCCTGTGTGACGGATAGTTGTTGTTCTCCCTGTGACAGTTTTCCCAACCCTCCAGCAACTCCTGGTGGTACCTCCACCTGTGGTCCTCAAGGTTATACAGATTTGAGGGGTAAAAAAATGAGAGGGGTAATGGTTGGATGATGCTCGCAAAATCCTCATCAGCAGCACAGGTACAGATATATGCGGCTGTATTCGGATCTCTGAAGGTGACCAGAATACAGTCATCTCTAATGGATTTCTTAGTGTAGCCCACCCACGTTGCCCTCCTAGCCATGGATATATCGCTAGTAGTTCCTCTCGGTAGCGGTCTGTTTACGGAGAGCCAGTTGATTACTTTGTTTTTGAGTGAAGTGGTGGATTCAAATGTGGTGGAATTTAGTTCAGGAACCCCCGCCAGAACTAGAGTGTAGGGTGCTGCTTCTGGGGGGAGGTTTATGGATTTAGGTTTGGGAGTAGTATTAGGTTTCTCTCCAGTAGTAGGAGGATCTCTCTTAGCTTTAGCCGGAGGCTGAATATTATCTTTCAGTGGAAGGGTTGATTTTGGGGTAGCAGTTGCCGTTTGTTGGGTAGGGATAGGGGCCTTGTTTGCAACTAGTGATGCCGGAGCGTTGATTGGTGCAGGTTGTGAGGGTTTGGGATTAGTTTGTGGGGGTTTATTAATTATTGTTGTGGGAGGACCATTGCCTTTGGTGGATTTTGGTCCTGGTCCCTCTCTTGTTGTTTTGGTCCCACTGTTAACAATTTTCCTTGAGTCGGCAAGTTGCACGGTTGCCTTTTCGATGCTAACTAATCTAGCTTCGATCTTGATAAGTCTTGCCTCAAGGGGGCTCAGCAGAGACCTAACTAGTGTGCCTATATCCTCTAAAGTGATGTCGTCTGAGGTAGTGTCTAATGGTGCGTTGCTGCTGAGTTGTGGTAGTGAGGTTGAATTGATCATTCTAGGGGGAGATGGCGGTCCTGATATATTCACAATAGGGTCAGAGGAAGCACCTTTCTCCCTTTTGCCTCTGACTTGCTTGGATTTCGGAGTTTTGGTCCTATGATCTTCTTTATTTTGAAGCCCCTGCTTCTTTTTAGGAATAGCCCCTTCCCTAGTACCCCTATTGCTATCTAAGTTGGTTCCTACAACTTTGGCTGTCTCAATGTTCTCTGTGGTTATAAGCTGGAGAATTTGGGTGTTAGGTAGGGCCATAAGGCTCATGTCCTCAAAGTCACTCGGGACCTCAATAGTGAGCTCGGGGTTGGTGGGATTAGTGACTGGGAGTGGACATGTTGCCTGGTCTGTGCTATGGCTGTTTGGAAGACCAGATCTGTTTTCTGGGGTTCTAGCTTGGGCCATAGGGCCCATTGAAGACCTCCTTACCCAGTCTATTTCTTGTGAGATTCTGCGCTCCAGAACCTCGATTTCCTCAATCAAAAGGGAGCCAGCTTTAGCAAAGTAAGTGTCAATAGGGCCTTTAACAGCCCCGGATGCAGCTAGTGAAGAAGTTTTGCTCCTGGTTTCCCGTGTACACATTTTACTAATGGTTCAAAGACCTTTGGATACAGGCAAAGAGGGGGGGCCCGGACCGGACTCTCACGTACTCGAACGGCCTCAAACGGCCCGCTCTTTGCCCGGTCTTCGCCCCGTGCTCCGTCCCGTGCTCCGTCCCGCGCGCGTCCCGCGTCGCGGTGGTGCTGAGGCCAATGAAGTACAAGAAGGTTGGGGGCGTGGCCGCCGGGGGAAGAGGCAGCAGCAGTGAAGAGCTGGGGTTGCTGGTCCTCGCAGTCCCCCGGTAGGCTCCACGCACTGTGCACTTTTAAGTCAACTCGACCTGGGAGCGCGTTATCCCTCCACCGGCTTTGGAGCCGCTCACACCAGGGAGCAGAGGGTCACAGGGCAGATGAGCGTCACCCGCGGAGCGGGTGTCGCGAAAGGTAGCAGAGTTAGCAGGGCTGGAGGCAACGAAAGTCTGTCTCTCTCCTCACACGCAAAGGGAAAATCCAAAGGCACCCCAATGTAATCAATGTGGATCTCTCTAAAGGGACCTTTGGGCCTCGGTATTGTTGAGGCAACTGTTTTCATAGTTGGGTTAGGTGAATACTGTTGACAATTGAGGCATTGATGAACAAAGAGTTGTATCTGCTCATACGCATTGGGGATGAACCACTCTGTCTGCAAAGTTGTGGACATGATATCACGAGGCACATGTGTAGAAAGGTGTAACTGAGTGAGTGCCACTTGCAATAGTGCCTGTGGCATGACTGGCTTTCCTGTCATTGTCTGTCTGTAAATGAAATCTGAGGCATCTTGTTGCACTCCCCTCTTCTTCCACAACTCTTTTTCTTCAGGTGGGGCACTCTCCTGTATCTCTCGGAGGTGTAGTTGTGCAATGAGATCATATTGCTGTGTATCATTAATAGTGTATGGAAGAGTTGGATCAGGGGTATCTGAGAGCGGCGGCTCACTTGTGTCATCAACTGTATTTTGTGTATCTACCTGCACTGCTAAGGATGCATCTTGAGGAAGCAGGATGGGGGCACAGGTATTTTGTGCTGTGACTAGAAATGGTACAGGTCGGGGCCCTCTGGCAGCTGCTTTTGCAGCCCAATCTGCCATGGCATTTCCTCTGGAAACGAAATCTTGGCCATTTGTGTGTGCAGCACACTTTACTACAGCCACTTCGGTTGGCAATGTTAATGAATCTATTAGTTCTTCAAGTAACTGTTTGTGCATTACAGGCGTGCCATCTGTTTTGAGGAAGCCACACCTTTTCCATCTCAAGATGCTGGAATGTGTCGTTGTGGTGACATATGTAGAATCGGAGTACACAGTAATCCTCTTATCAGCTCCATGTTTGAGGGCTGCAATCAAAGCTACTAATTCTGCTGCTTGTGCTGAGTCATGTGATGGCTGTACAATGTCTAGAGAGTCAGAGGAGTCCCTCTGTTGTACTCTGACCACTGCAGCACCTGCGTACCTTATTCCCGTCTCTTGATCAATGGTAGAGGAACCGTCAACAAAGTAAATTATACTATCTGGTAATGGGTCCTCTTTTGCTGTTCCTGACTCATCTGGACAATATGTGGCACAATCATGACTGTCATCATCAGTGGTGGCAATGGGATGGGCAAAGAACGCGGCTGGATTCACAGTGTGACATTTAACAACCATCAAAGATGGCAATGACAGTATGACTTCATATCCTGGCACTCTTTGTGTGGTAAGAGTCGTTTTAGCTTTTTGTATTATCGCAAAGACAGCATGCTCAGTGTACAGTCTCAGAGGGGAGCCCATAACTATGGGGGTGCTTTTTTCAACAGCAAATGCTGCGGTCGATAAAACCTGTTCATAGGGATAGTGGCCCTTCATTACTGAGTCTAACATGCCACTGAAGTATGCAATGGGTTTGTGGCCCATCGGGTACTTCTGGGTGAGGACTGCTGTCATGGCCTGTCCATTACAGTGAGTGAATAGATAGAACTCCTTTGTGTAGGCAGGAGAACCTAACACTGGTGCATTTGTAATCTCATCTTTCAATTTTGCAAAGGCTGATGTCATTTCAGGTGTCCAGTCAATCTTGTTATGTCTGTCTTTGGCCATTTTGACAGCTGTCAGGAGTGGTGCAGTGATGGTAGAATAGTCAAAAACCCATTGTCTGACGTAGTTCACTAGTCCTAGAAACTTTTGCATGTCTTTAACTTTCTGAGGTCCTGGAGTGTTTCTTATTACCGCTACTCTTCCTGGGGTAACTCTTCTCCCTGATGCTGAAATCAGCTGACCTAGGTACTGTACTTCTTCCTGACAGTATTGAAGTTTCTGTTTGTCTACTTTGTATCCTCTCTGTGCCAGTGTTGTAAGCAGAGCAATTGTATCCTGTCGGCACTGCTGCTCAGTGGAGCTACAGAGGAGTATGTCATCGACATATTGTAGCAAAGTGCTGTCACATTGGAAAAGTTGACAAGTCATCTTTGACAACTCTGTTGAACACACTGGGGGACTCACAGTACCCTTGAGGTAATCTTTGATATGTGAATTGCCTACCTTTGAATGAAAATGCGAATAAAAACTGGCTGTCAGTGTGTAAAGGGACACTGAAAAACGCATTTTTCAGGTCAATGATGGAGAAGTATTTGGTATTAGGTGGGATGTTGGTAAGTATTACTGAAGGGTCAGGGACAATGGGAAACTCTGGAACCACTATGCCATTAATCGAGCGAAGATCATGTACTAGTCTCCATTGGTTTGTTTTCTGTTTGCGTACCGGTAAAAAGGCACATGTTACATGGGGAAATACAGGGGTATATCACGCCTTGGTCTAGCAGTGCTTGTATGGTAGGGGCAATTCCCTCCTCTGCTTCCTTAGACAAAGGGTACTGGCGCACTCTGGGTAGAATGGCGCCTTGTTTCGGTGTCACTCTGAATGGCGTGGCTGATTGAATGAGCCCCACATCATTGGTACCTGTTGTCCAAAGGATGCTGGGTACCTGAGCTAAGTCTGAGTCACGGGTAGCATCAAATACTGTGGGTGGAGTTGGAGTTCTAATCTCAACTGTCACCGATAGGGAAACTGCATTTTGATAAATAATTTCTGCTTTGGAATACTCCTCAGGATCTCCAAATAGTTCGTGATCTGAAAGGTTCCTCACCTGGTGTCCAGGTTCAATGAAAATGACACAGGCCCATGTGTGGACGTAGTCGTCTAGGGATAAAAAGGCTCCATATGTGGGTGTTATTTCAAGACAGTGTATTCCTAGGATCATATTTTTGTCAGGTACAGGGATGTTCTGTGATTGGGAACGAAAGAAAAATTCTTTGGGAAGTTGGACAGTGCGCCCATTCATCTCTGGTGTGTTGGCAACAACAATGTGTACTGCTGTGGAGAATGCTTGCTCATCCATTGGGCGGGCTCTTATCTCATCTCTCAGGGAAGAATCCACAGTGACAGCCATCATTCTGGCCGTTGATGTACCGGGAATGGAGCAGGTCATTGTGCCGTTCTCATTGAAATTTATTGTCATATTTAATTTGGCCATGAGATCACGTCCCAAGAGAGTTACTGGGGACTGTGTTGAGTAGAGTAGACGTTGCTGAATACATTTGCCTCCTATTTCCATTGGTACTGGCTTGGTGAAAGTTACCCTTGTTATTGCCCCAGAGAAACCCTGTGTGTCTGCGCTCTGATTGGAAATAGGCAGTGCTCCTTCCCTAATACAGGAAAATGTAGCACTGTGTCAATCAAGAAACTATAAGTTTTGTTGTTAATCGTGACATACACAACTGGGTCCTCTCTAATATTTGTGAGGCACGATAACACGGGACACACTAGAGTTGTCTGTGGGCTGTCCTAACTTAAATATCCTCCAGCCTGGCACTGCTGGATGGTGCCCTGTGAAAACGTATTGGTGGGGGGCAGTACTGTGGCTCCCTGGGGTACAGGGGCTTGTGTCTGTGGCACCATTTGGTACACAGGCATTTGTGGCTGAAGTAGCTGTGGCTGTGCTTGTTGAATAGGGGGCTGCATTTGAGCCATCACAGGTGTCTGTAATTGTACCTGCTGCAGCATTGACTGTCGCTGTGCTGGAGAAGGATAGGAGTACACTACTTGGGGCGGCAGTGACTGTGGCTGCTGCTGCTGGAAGTATTGTGTTGGCACCTGAGCTTGCTGTGGGTGTCCTCTACCTGCCGACCTCTCTTCATCCCGCATTTTAGTACGGCACTCCCTCACAAGGTGTCCTGGTCGCTGACAGTAGAAACACAGTCGTGCTCCAGGTTGCGGTGTAGGTATGTGGGAGCCTAATCCTCTACCTCTCCCCCACATCCCAGTATTTGCATACCTCATCTGCTCATTACCATAATACTGCTGTTGTTGCCCATTCGTGTATGTCTGTTGTTGTGCATTGTTATTGATGGGCTGTGCGTGCATGAGTGGTGTTGCTACCTGAGTGTTACCTCCTAGTGCATTCTGGGCATCTTGTGGGAAATTGGTGACAGCAGTCATTTGACTCACTGGTGTGGCTACCATCATTGTGTCAAGGGCCTCTCTTTTCTTAAGTTTTTGCTGTACTAATTTAGCTTCTGCATTTTCAATTGCTAATAGCTTCTTCTTCTCCTGTTCCTGCTCTTTTTTGCAAAAATGAATGATGTGGTGTTGTATTTCTGGCCATGGTTTGCATTCCATTGCTACTATTCCATCTAATTTGTCCTGTACTGTGGTGGGCAGCCCCTTTTTAACTGTGTGGTAAAAGAACCTACAATTACCCCCAGTTACGTCCCATTTTTCTCCTAACTCCTGATGCCATTTTTCCTTCATTCTTGAAATGTACTGTGCTGGATCTTCATTGCTTTGCATTGTTTGTAACATCAGAGACCCACTGTTCGGGACATCGGGAAACTTCCAGCGCAATTCATTCCATAGGAATGGTCTAATCTTATTGAAAGGATTACCATCAAATCATGTATTAGTGGTGGACAGTCTTGTGTCAATGCGTGTGAACATATCCTCTGCATCTTCTCCAATCAGGGAGGTGAGCAGACTTTTTACATCCCCAATAGCCAATGGCACACCTGCAGTGTGCTTTTCAAAGGCTTGTATCCACTTTCCAGCACCCCCTGTGAGGGGTGGGAGTTGTTTCTTTAAATTTTCCTTGTCCATAAGTGACCAAGGGACATAGGGGGGGAGGTCATTGACATTTTTAAATAGCAGGGGCAGCTGGTGTGTCACCCCTGTGGACCTTGTGTGATCATATCTACGTGCATATTTCTGCCAGACTCTTAGGCCTTGGCTCATGTACTCGTAGTTCCAATCATCGTCTCCTGCCCCCTGCAGAATACATTCTTCAGCAGTGGCCATTTCTTCTGGCTCAAAAGGCCCTGCTCGAGGTCAGACATTCATTTGAGGTGCATTAGCTTCTGTCCAACCTGCAAAATTATCTGAGAATGGATTGACATAGTAGTCAGACCCTTCTCCAAGTATTACTATCTCATTTGGCGTCAGACCGTTGGTCATTGGCGGTGTTGGCCTGTTAATGGCCATGCGGTGTAGAGCTCTAGATTTTGTTGTTCGCAGCTGTGCAGTACCTGATACATCATATTCCTGTGGGATGTCATCAGGTCGCCCATGGTTACCTAACACTGCAAGTCTTTCTATCTCTGTTCTTCTCTGCCTTCTCCATCTTGTTTCTGCCCGTTCAAGCACGCTTGGCAGATCAAAATTATCTAGGTCTAGCTGTTGTGCCACTGGCCTGTGTGGTGCAACTACTGGCGGCGATGCCTGAGGTATGGGCATAGATGGTGGTGTCATCTGGGCGTTATAGTTAATAACTGTTGGCAGAGCTTGTGGTATACTTAGGGGCTATGCTTTGGGCTCCCTAATGTAAGTCTATCCATGGCCCCTGCTGTGGTGGGATCATTGGGACCCCGCCACTATGTGAACTCACCGGGCCTGCAGCACCAGCTAATTCATTTAGTGTTGGTTGCTGCTTTTTACTAAATTGGCCTAAACCACCCATTAGTTCAGTGAGTCAATCCTCTACCCTGCCCACTTGTATTGACAACCGCTGTATTTTTGCGGGGTTGCCAGTGGGGCTTCTTGAGTGCTGCTCGTGTGACATGTACCCTGCTTCTCTACTTGTTCTTTGGTGTAAATCGTGCTCTGTTCTCCACCTGCTAATGTCTGCCTCAGTGGCTACCTCAGAGTGATATTGTTCACTTTCCCTGTTTCCTTCATTGAATTGTAGCAAGTGCTCTTCCTCTCTCTTGGGACCAGTGTTAAGGGGCCGCCACCCATTATAGTGTGCCTGTGTGTTGTAATGCTGCTGGCCAGGGGAGAGGAATGGGCCATAATGTCTAGTCCTTGTCTCTAAGGGCTCGTTATCTTCAGTGAAAAATGTGGGAGCTGGGGGGTTAGGCCTGGGAAGTGGCAGGTGGGAACTGTGCTGTGAACCACCAAAGGCCACATCGCTCTCTGGGTCCTCTTCCTGCTGGTGTGCTGCAGAGTTGGATGCTGGTGTCAGTTTTATTGTAAATAGCGTATCTGACCTGGTATTCCTAATGTTGCACACTGCATCCCTGGGCTTTGGGAGCTTAGGGATAGCTGGCCCTGCGTATTCTCTGGCCTGTTGTCTGGTGAGTCATCTGAGAGGTCTGGGACAGAAATATCCTCATGTCCTACAGCTGCCTGGTCATTTGAATTAAGCTCTAGGTCAGCCTTGATAACTCGCTCTGCATACATGCCACCTACGTCATAGGCTGGTGGAGGCGCGGTAGGTACTGGGGCTTGTTCGTCATTGTCCTTAAAGACTTTCCACATAGCCAGGGTGTCTTTACGTTTTTTGAGTTTGTTACCGGAGTACTTCCCCTCCAGGAATGTTGTAGCGTTATCTAATACTGCCCTGTCAAATGTACCTTCTTTTGGCCATGGGTGTAGCATATATGGTTTTAGGCTATGAGAAGCGCCTACAATAACGTCATCTCATGCCACTTCTACCTACGTCAGTCTACCCTAAAAGCTTGGTCTGCAACTTTTATCAGACGTGTCGTCGCTATCCCACTAAATGCGGAACGTAGACTAGGTGAAAAAGTCAGTTTCTCAGGCCAAGCGCTCGTCGTAAATTGCATAGGGCAAGCAGAAAAATGTGTATTGTAAAGGGATTCTGTATATACATACATAAATCTTCCCTTCCTGTGTTCCTTAGCTTGACACATCTGCGGTGGCAAGTTCCTTAAAAGTATGTACCAGCCCAGGATGCAGCCTACTGTATGTCGAAAGACCAGGGGGATGTTGAACTTTGAGATAGTGAATTTAGCACACGGGTAGGGTGGGGGCTCTTAGTTTGGAGCAGGAGGCCTCGCAGAAAGAGGAGCTGGATATGATTTGGGTCAGACCTGCCTTCAGCCTGCTATGCAGGAAAACAGCAGAACTATGGTCAGCTTAACAAAGAGGCCTACATATTGTACAGAAGGGCCTACACAGGGGTTTCATGCTGGCGGAGTGGTAGGGATGTCTCAGGGTATTTGGAAAATCGGTCCCTTTCTCACTCACATCAAAACACAAATATTGCACAGGTTCACGCATACACTGACAGAAATACTTCAGAGGCTCTTATTCCCACACTTGCCGAAATTTACACTCACACACAAATACTGCACAGGCTCACGCGCACACACAAATACTGCACCGGCTCACGCGCACACACAAATACTGCACCGGCTCATGGGCACACAAATACTGCACAGGCTCACACACAAAACAGAAATACTGAACAGGCTCACACACATACTGCACAGGCTCACGCCCACACAGAGAAATACTGCACAGGCTCACGCGCACACACAAATACTGCACAGGCTCACGCGCACACACAAATACTGCACAGGCTCATGCACAAAACAGAAATACAGCACATGCTCACACACATACTGCACAGGCTCACGCGCACACAGAGAAATACTGCACAGGTTCATGCACACACACAAATACTACAAAGGCTCAAGCGCACACACAAATACTGCACAGGCTCACGCACACACACAAATTCTGCACAGGCTCACGCACAGACACAAATACTGCACAGGCTCACGCACACACACATACTGCAAAGGCTCACGCACACACAGAGAAATACTGTACAGGTTCACGCGCACAATTACAAAAATACTTCAGAGTCTTACAAGCACACATTTGAAGAAATAGTGCGCAGGCTCACTTGGATAGAAACAGGGCACAAGTCAGGGGCGTACGGAGTACCACCACTATTTTTAGGAAGCAAACTCTGGTTCCCTTCTGCACAGGCAGAGAGATATTTGGAGTGTCCAATCATGGCAGCTGGCTGCATTTGTAAAAACTGAAAGAGTGTAAGTTGTTCTCACTGTGTATGTAAAGTTCCCTCCCACTGGCAGCATGCCCTTTACGATGTGAGAAAGGCCGAAGGGAGGGGGTGGGGGGGAGAGTTATTTGAGGAACAGACACTGTTAACTCTTCCACTGCTTAACAAACTGCAAATGTGAAGCAAGTTTGTGTTTTCAAGCTGGATAAATAAAGCCAGCAGGAAATAAACCACGCATTAACACCAAGTTTATTGTTAAACGAGTAAAAGTATCCCACCAGGAATGCTTATCGGTGGGCGGCTGTCAGGATTTCCTGATGCGGGGCAGCAGCACGCAGTGCTGGAGGACTCCGCCGGACCTCAGACTGCAGCCGTCAGGCAGGAAGGGGCAGCGCGCGGTGCTGGGGTACTCTGCCGCCTTCCGCAGGTCCCCCAGAGGACAGGGAGCATGAGTGAATGGCCGGATAGAACTACCGCTGGTCTGTAAGGCAGTACTGAGGGCTCTGGGGCGTCACACGGCTCTCTCAAGGCCCCTCAGCCCTTGCCTGCAGCAGCATACCCTAATAGAACAAGCGGCAGGGAAAGCGTTCGCTTTCACTTCCGCTTGAAAAAAACCAAAGAAGTCCGCGAGTGGTGCGCGCGCGTGCACCACTGCGAGCCATGGCCTATTGGTGTCTATTACGCGCACCAAGCGCGTAACGGACACCAATAGGCCGTGGACAGAGCAATGCGCCCGCCTTTGGCCAATTGCGTGCAGTCTTTTATAAAAAGACGCACGCAAAGGCCAATGGCGTAGCACAAACGGAATCGCACACGAACGAGCGTGTGCGATTCCTAGGTCAGCTTCGATTCCCCGTTTTTCACCTACTAAATGTCTCGCGCTGCGCGAGCACAGCTGCGCAGTGCAACGCTAGGCGCAAGACCTAAAAAGGACCTAAAAGAAACATCTTAAATAAATAGTCCCTTGCTAAAATTAACAATGATCTGCAATATTACTCACAACGCTGTATAAACCAGAAACTCTGTGAATGACGATAGCTAAAACATGAAAACTCTCATAAACAAAGAAGGTACACTGCAATTTTGAACACTGGAAAATGCCACATGATAAAGAACCAACAATGAGAACTCCTTTAGCGAGAGCAACACAAATCACTTAGCAGTGATCAGTGGTAATTAGCTCAATGTGACTGAACAGTTGTATTATTCAAGGGAGGGACGTACCGTCCCCACCATTGACTAGTATATAGCCAACTTGTTGGGAAAATGGTGGACAACATAAGATGAGTACAACTCAAGCATTATTTCCACGGACAAAATAAAGAGCATGGACCTCTTTTTGAAGTAGCTTTCTAGTTTTTGGGGGAAATAGAGTAACACATACAATGCCTAAGGCTAAATTGCAAGACGACCCGACGGTAAGACTGAGGACCACCATTCAAGAAATGGTGAAGGAAACAGTAAACAGTGGACATATCAGCAACAAAGAGGCACAATTTCTTACTATCACCACAGGAAAAGTACCATATTTCTATACCATCCCCAAAATACATAAAAACAGAACACCACCACCTGGACGCCCAATAGTATCGGGCATAGGATCCGTCCTCGAAACATTGTCAAAATTCAGTGACTTTTACCTACACCCCGTAGTACAGACTACTACCACCTATCTCAGAGATACTAAAGATCTTCTTGGACAGATCCAAAATGTGGCTTTTGATCCCAACACGTCCTTCCTGGTAAGCCTAGACATAGAAAGTCTATACACGAGTCTACCTCAAGATGACACTCTGAGGGTACTGGAGACTTCACTTGACCCAATCAACTGGGAATACAAAACTCCAAAATCTTTCATCCTTGCCTGTGCTGATTTGGCATTAAAAGAATCTATTTTGAATTTGAAGGTCAACTATACCTTCAACCATACGGCACATCAATGGGAAGCACCTTCGCCCCTAGTGTAGCTGGGTTGTATGTCTATAACTTTGAAATAACGCACCTGTTCAATCCCAACAACTCACCAATAACCAATATACGGTTCTACAAGAGATACATTGACGATGTCCTTCTCATCTGGGAAGGCACAGAAGAAACTCTTGAGTTCTTTCTTGTGTGGATAAATGGTTGTGATTCCAACCTTAAATTCACCCACACCAAGAGTGGGAAGACCATCACGTTGCTTGACTTAGATATCTCTCATTCTAATGGAAAACTTGAGACTAAAACACACTTCAAAGCCACTGCAAGAAACTCCCTATAACAATACACCAGTTTCAATCCTCAGACACTCAGAGAAAATCTCCCAAACGGGCAATACCTGAGGCTATGCAGGAACTGTAGCAATCTACAAGATTTCAAGGATCAAGCAGAGACTCTCTCATCCAAATAAGGTGTGGGAAATGCGCAAACACACAAATTGCAACACTACCAATGCAATATACCTAATCACTTGCCCCTGTAGCCTAAGGTACATAGGCATGACCAGTCGCAGAGTGAAGACACGCATCTGCAAACGCAGAAGTAATATTCGGTGTAAACGCAACACAACGCGTATGACAAACCACTTCCTTGAGATGGGCCATACCACAAATGACATGGAGTGGTCCATTATTGAACATCTGGAAATTAACACCAACAACGCCCAACAACAACTTCTGGAAAAAGAACAAAGATGGATATACCGTCTGTCCACACATCTCCACAGGCTAAACGATAAAATTCCGTGGAACAGCCTCAACATATGATCATTTTCAAACATTGATTAGTGTGTTGTTCTGATAAACAGCTAATCTACTCTGAACAAGGGCACAATTGCAATTAAAAATACCCACCTCCCTTCTCCAATTACTTATTCAACCTGTCCTGTACAAAGGCACAATATAATATATAAGAGATCCCCTCTGTGAAGGTAATCTCAGATTTTGCTTTTGCATTTCAGAGTCGCAGAAATGTCCCTGCAATTGTTACAGAGACGTGGTAACCCCAGATTATCATCAGGTGGCCCCATTATAACTTACCTTTTCTTCACAGATTTTTTCAAACACTCACCCAAATTAAGCATATTTCTGGATCTAAACCCATATGATTAAAAATGTGTGCTATACATGGCCACACTATATACACAGTTTCCCAAATTAAGCATTTTTTGGAACTGAACCCATATTAAAAGTTAGTGCTATACATGGCCACACTGTATACATAGTTTCCCGGCTATAGTTCCAAGCACATCAGCCTTACATTTTTTAGTAGAACTCACTATGCTACTTAGGGCAGCATGCCAGCTTTTTGGATGCAGCACGCATCCCACGTGATGCGTACACACAAGGTTCTCACGTCCTGCAGCCTTAACATATCTGCGGAGCACATCACGCTATGTAGGTTAATGTCCCAGTCCTTTGACGCAGCAATCAGACGAGCACACACCACACGTGATGCGCATACTCCAGGAAGCCGTCCAGCGTAAAGACAATTCAAATACCAGCACCGGTAGCAGCAACTGGAACCTTCCTGTTCCCGAGGAGACTGGAGTAGGTGCTGATGCGGGCGAGCTCCATGACCATGACGGCACTTGCCTCCCGCACTGCTGGCTTTCCACCTTCATTCCTTCTAACATATGCTATAAACAGTCATTACAGCACTAATTTCATTAATTTCTCTACTCCTCCATACAGAGTGTAATAATAGGGGCTCTCCCCTCCCGGGACCAGAGTTAAATTGTATTTCCGTAAACAACGTAAATATAATCCTTTCCTCAAACTAAGGACCATCTACCTATCGTTCCTTACGAACGTCACGGACCACGCCTATCACCAATAACAGTGATAAAGCTAAGCATGCATGGCGCGTTTTCACCCGGGAACACGCGGTTTCTTGATCGCCGTTTTTAAGGCTATAATTACTCAGCCTCTACATGTTTTTCTGCGCTTCACCGCTCACGCAAATTGATACTTTATTGATACATTTCAATTCAGCACCTTGTCTCGCCCTGTCACATGCATGATACCCCACTCATTACTGTATTTTGAGTGCATGATATGAGTATGACACTGAGTGCTTTAGCAACCACCATATTTATATTCTAAATGAATGAAGGATGTGGCATACAATGTATTGCAGGTTGCACTATTTATGTGTTACATGTTGTATTGTACTGCTTTGTACTTTTTTTTCCAGGTACATACACAGATGTGTGGACCCAAATTACGGTCTGACCACAGAGCATAATTAGCACACCTTAGCGCGTGTGCTTCTAAATGCGTATACACGTGGTTGAAAAAGTTTTTACCACCCACTTTTTGTCACTTTTTTCACTTTCACCACTATTTTATTCATTGTGAGAAAGGTCCTGAAGAAAGCCCTATCAAATGTTATCACGGGCGGAAACATGTAGACCTGCAGATAACTAAGACACAACTAATAGTGTTTTACGCTATCCACTCATTATTTTTAAACATAACCTGGACCACTGGGAATAAAGTAATTATCAGTTAGAGATCCAGAGGTATTTTTAAAACACCACTTCATCACACTCACACTCAAAAAACCCAGCTCCACTGTAATCAGGTGTCGCAGCACAGCTGAGTTGCATTCAGCTACTCAGCAGGGAACCCGATGATGAAGCATGACACCAACTAGGTTGGTGTGTGAGGGTTCTTTTAACAAACCCTTGTGGTGCCAGGCACTACAGTGTCGGACAACCTGCTAGACTGGTCCGTCCAAGTTGTTTACTCATACTTACCAGGGGACAAGGACGGCCCGTTCACGGTCCTAGCTCTCCCATTTGTTTATCCTAAATTGCAAAGCAGCCAGAAGGATAGTGCTACTAATACATAACTGTTGGAAATGGCCCTTTTTGGTGTGCTTTCCCTCGACTTTTTTCTTTTGTCCCTCCTGGTTTTCCACTAACATACTGGTGATTGGTGTATTCGTGATTGGCTGATTTGAGTTAGCTGTAAGTCCTTTGTTGAGGGGTAAAACTAATAACTAAGGCATGTAACTCAAATGCTCCTCCGTGGTCCTGCACCACTGGTTCGGCCTCTCACAGAAGTAGCTCTTCAAACGTGCCACACGTTTGCCATGGTAAGGCCTGTGTGTACAGGTTACTTTTAGTCGGCGTGGTATTTAAAAAGCTACTTGCCAAGGTTGTGCATGTCTTTCACTGCATTGGAGTACTACCTGGGGGCAGGGTGCGGTATCAGGAAGAGGTAGAGCATGTGCACGGGTGAGACACATGCAATGGTAGTGAATGGCACTGGATGGTGTGTCGGGAACAATAGGTCCTGCTACTCAAAGTAGATTGATGAGAGGAATCTGTGGAAAAGCTATTGATCTGTTTTTTTTTGTATGTGCAGAAGAGTGGCAGTATAGTGTTCTATATCAATGAGTTAGTAATGATAAATCTTCACCAGTGGTGCAAGTGAATTTGACTTTACAAGAGTGGAAATAACACTTTGGGAAATTGGGCATTTTTGTGCTCGTGACTCTGTGCCTGTGTGCTGGTCTCCAATCTACATCTGAGTGCTGGGGGGACAGCTCCATCTGTGCATTCCTGATAGAAGGCCATAAACTAGGGGCTCAAGGGAAACTGCAAATCTCTGAATCTGGGACGGATACATGGGGGTGGAATTGGCACCTGTATTCCAAGGGGCAGGTTCCTGCCCCACCAAAGATATTGATCAAGCCTCTTGGGGGAGGACGGCAGACAGCACAAAATATAGAGAGGGCCTATGCATTTCAAAGGCGGCCTTTTAAAGTGATCTCATCTTCAAAAGAGGCCACTCTGAGTATAGCTACTGGGGCTCTGCCCTCAGGAGTTAGAGGCGTGTTTGGGATTGGAATAATACTACATTGGTTCCATGCTGGGACATCGACAAAGGGAACTATTGGAACAACAGGATTATCCGCAGACTTGTGGTGGCCTGCGGCTTGTCTTGCACCAGGAAGGGAACTATCAGTGGATTTTGCTCGAAAGTTTCTGGCCTGCAACTAAATGTTGTGGCCTGGATCTCTAAGCACTCTCCAAGGTCGGGTTGGCTGGCCACCTTTACACGAGATCCTCGGGCAGAAAGGATCTCCCCATTTCCCTAAGATCATAAGGACCACACAAGGTGTGGCAAAAATGGGTAGAAGTGAGCGTCAGTTGTGACAAGAACCATCCTAACATATGTCGTAGTTACACTGTGCAGAGGAGTGTGCTTGTGAAGGTCATTGGTCCATCTAAGGTTCCGGAATGTGAGGGGCTCGAGGAGTGTGAGGGAAGTTTTGCCAAGTCCGAGGGATCCCTGCCTGCAACTGGAAACCTGTGTTAGCTTGCACTCCATAGTGTGTGGTGTCCGAGGGGTGTTGGGGGATGTTTTCTAAGTCTGTGGGACCTCAGCTGAAAGTCTAGACTGTCTCTTACCTCCAGATCGGGAAGCCGATAGTGCATGACATCGTGGCCTCCATCTGAGGGTGCTGGCTCCCTCTCCCTTGCCCCACACCACAAGGTACTGCACTGTGAAGAATATCGTGACTGGACCTCAGAGGCCTCGTTGTGCCATGCAAGCCCCCAAGGTGGGCTGCCTGAAGCAACTGCAGCTTGCACCTTCACTGGAGGGGAATCATTTCTCCAAGAGGGAAGCGCAGCAGCTTTCGGTGTCACAGTCTTTTGCCTATGGGAGGGGATAGTGATCCTGCACTAGTGAAAATGCCACTGGGTGTCTAAAGGCCTAATCTGGATGGACGAAACCCAGTAACATTCAGCTTTAGCTGGTCCTGATAATTTAATCAAAGTATCACCAGCAGGGGTAATATGTATCATTGGCTGGTGCCGTTTGAGTGACTGAGGGGCTGGGCCATGAGGTGTAGTTGAAACCTGTGATTCCTTGACTATTGCAACTGTATGGAGTATGTGATATTCGGAATGTCTTGATTTATTAATACCTATGAATAGTGCCTATATGTTTGTGCCGTTCTGTTGCTAATCGGAGAGTTCTACAATTGCATATAACTGTAAAGTATACATCCAATGTGTATGTCGTGTTGATTTCAATGTGTGTGTAGTACAAAGACCAGTGTTTTATACATACGATGTGGAGTCTTTTTGTAGCGTACGCATTGTGTCGCGAGGGTGGTGTTGTGCCAATACAATAATCTTTAACACTGAGTAGAGGCTTGACTGCTCTGTGTCAAGTTACCCAAGGGTGAGCACAGGTTATTGGACAAGTTTATCATACTCATCCTATTTAGGACGGTGGATTCTGTCTGGCTTTGCTGCGTCCCAGCCAGCCGGAAACTGCCGGGTCTAACAACCATAACCTGAAACTTTTTTTGTTGTCTCCAAAATTGAGTGACACTCAATGCACTCAACTAGCAAGCAGCAGACTCACATGAGAACCAATCTTTCATCAAAGCATGAACAAATGACCACCAAAGAATACCAATACAAGGGGAGCAGATACTAAACCAGTGAACACATCTGCACATGTACTTCCATAGCAAGCCCACAGACCGCTGCAGTACATATTAGAACACTGGAATGGTGAGAGCTTAATTGAAGACAATGGAGTGCTTCAGTGCTTATAATGGCTGCTCCAACATTCCAATGTTTGTATTTCTGTTTCTCCTTTTTTATTTAGAACTTTCTACCCTCAGTGGGTAGATTATTCTAATAGCCTTAAAGCCTGTTGTAATCTACTGATAATATTATATCCTCTTTCATGGAAGCATCAGCTTTTCTTTGTAAATAGGGTAGTGTTCCTTTTACCTCCCCACTTGCTTTCCTCTGTCACTGCCTCACCCTAAGGGGCATATTATCAAGAGCACTATCGCTGCTTTTCCGGCGCATATAACCGCAAAAGCTGCGATTTTCTATCGCACAATCAACAAGGACTCGCTAACATGCGTTAGCACTTGTTTTCTTGCGATAGCGGCCGTATTTTTGCCGCTTTGCATATCAGCGATCTTTATCGCTAATGATATGCAAATTAGGCGTTCCTCACAACAACAACATGGAAACTGTCGCAAACTCAACTTCCCTCTATTACCAATGAGGCCCGGACCCGCGAAGCGATAATAAAAGTTGCGCAAAAGTAACTGCAATTATCGCTGGTTTCTAACGCCTGATTAAAACCTGACTTACCCATCTTGCCAATGGGAGGTGGATTGTCAGGCTGAGTCCGCACTTGCCTATTAGCAAGCTTTAGAATAGCGCAGTGAAAATAGTGCTGGTTTTCTCGCGCTATAGCTGGTTTTCACCGCTATCGCTGGATTTTGCATCACCTCTGAGATAAGCGTTGATAATAAAGCGCTAACTCAGCGATGAAATCCAGCGATAGCCAGCGATAGAAAAAATGCGCTAAGCCCTCCCTGCGATGATTATCGCTGTTCGTTGATTATATGCCCCTGTGTCTCCTATGTTCCATTGACAATTGAATGTAGGGCATTTGCCCTATAATTTTAGCATCAGAATGTTCATCGATGTGAAGTGACTTGGAGTTGTCAGTTGTCTAATACACTGCTTCAACTGTTATCACTGGCTGAAGAACTTTTATTACATGGTCCTTTTGGCTTAGGCTATACCTGTTGTTAAAGGCCATCACCCACATTATAGGCCCTCGCCTGCAGCTCGGGCTTATATCTCAGGTTCAGAGCCTTTAACAACAGTTATAGCCCATGGCAGTGGGCTACAAAGCTACATTAAAAGTTCATCAAACTGCAAATCAACCAATGCTGAGTGCTTCAATAGGAACAAGAAGTACCCAGAAGGATATTATGTTGGGTACACTTGCCCGGGTCCAGAATAGATTAAGCCAAACCAGGTTTGACATAACAAACAGCACAATAAGTACATGATTCAGTCACCACTTCACAATAGGGAGTGACACAACAAAGAACCTCTCTTGTCATGGTATTAAACATGTGTCTCATGAACCCATAACACAGTAGAACCTGGAAACTCACACTTTTGAAAATGCCAGACCAACAAAGCAAAATCGTTGATAAAGATGTTGAGTTCATATCACTCTATGATGAGCTTTAAACCTTCATTACAGCTTCATGAACAATACCACTGAATCCCGTGTGACTTGGTTTTCATGTCCCACTATGTTTATGTTTGAGCCCAAAGACCCCATGGGCTTCAATTATGGAAAGTGTTGCATCGCTGGTTGAAAACAGAAATGCAACACTTTTCATTGCGCCCTCCTTGCGACACCTTAGATGCACGGTATTTACAGTATGGCACTGCATGTCGCAAGGATTGACCAGATACGTCAAGATTCCTGAGTTATCTGGTCGCAGAGTAATGATGCATTACTTGAGTGTGTCAGAAAACAACTGCAACTCCAGCAATGTGTCATTACACATGAGCAAGTCCCATGTAAAAGGACCTGTGTTAGTCCTCACGTCTTCTGTGAAACAGGTGTAAGGATTTGACGCAGTGATCTCGTAGAAGTGGTGCAGTGAAATCTCATAGATTTCACTGCGCCACTTCTATGAGCTTGTTTACGGGGAAACACCCACCCTTCATACATTATACCTGATGCAGGTGTAATATAGTGCAGGGGTTTACAAAGTGACACATCTGCCTAGATGCCTCACTTTGTAAATATTGTGCCATGGGGCACATTGTTTATGCCGCCACAGTGACACAAAAAGTGATGCAACAGCAGTGTAAGACCTCATAAATAAGACCCTTTGACCGCCAAGTCAGTTGCAAAGAATGACTAGGATGAGCAAAAAGATAATAGAAGAAATGCTAGAAGTAATCTCATCCACTGGCAATCATTCAGGGCATTTTCCAGTCCATTAATTTTCACCCGCCATGCCACTATAGACAGAGGTCCACCGTATGCAAATCAGTACCGACCCTACTCTCATGGGAACATTCCATCCAAAACTGGCAGGCCAACCCCTTTTCTGAAGCGAATACAAATGACGTTTTTCAACAAATGTAGATGTCTTCCATAGAGAGCAGCTGAAGCCCTACTGTACAGTGAAGAAGGCATTCCCATTGCACTTAGGGCATCAATTACAACAAACTGACCGATGACTGGAATCATGCAAAACATTGGTAACTGTGGATAGTGGGCTTCTTCTTGACTACGCATGACCCCTAAAACGGACACAGTTTAGCTTGAATACGATTTTGGTTGCAGTTTTATTTTTCCTTTTCTACCCCTTTTGACCCAAAATGTTGGCATTTTTTCCTTTCCTTACACTAGGGGGCTTATTTAAGAAAAAGTCATGCAGTGCAGCAAAGCAAGTCACCCTCACTGCGCTGCACTGCATGACAGGTAAAGGGCAAGAATATGCTGTATTTAAAGAAATACAGCACATTCCTGCATTTTTCCCTGCAATGGCACCTTTCTGGCAGCCTGGCGCCAACAAAGGCACCCTTGCACCATGATGCAAGGGTGCTTGTGTTGTATGACTGATTGATTTTGTCCAGGAAGGTGCACCTTTCTGCACAAAACAGCCTTGAGAGGCATATTCCACTTTTTATGTGTGCTGTAGAATGCAGCTTACATAGAAAGTGGAAGTCATAAGGAGAAATAAAGATATTTCTCTTTGTTACACATCTCTAGGGAAGGTGTATCTTTTTGGTGCATTCCCAGGTCTACCAGTTTTGGAAAATCTAGGAATGCGTCAAAAATCATGGGAGTTGCATGGGAACACACACACAATGCCCATGGCCCGCCTTCCCAGGGCAGAGTAATGCAACAAAGGGATAAGCGCTGCGGTGCCTTACTCCAGATTTATGGAGCTACACAGAGCCATTCAAACTGGCCTTGCATGGCATCATAAATCTTATTTAAGGTTTGCCTCGCTCATGTACCACGTTGCGTGGTGCAAACACAACTCAAACCACCGATTGTGAATGGAGCTATAATTACTCTCCCATTTTACTTTTTTTTTCTAGTTAGTACTGTTCCTTTTTTGTTTTAATTGGCCCTTAAATACTTTCGGGACTTTTAGTCGACTATTATATTTTTCTATCCTTTAATAATTACATCAGCATCTTAAGTTCATTGACAGACAACACCTAATCACTTCACTATGTTCACATTACCAAATATTCTCTCCAATTAACTTTTATTTGGAGTCTCACGGTTGACTTTTTTATGTGAGTAGCACATATGTGTTCTATATTTAAATTGTAATTGTTATGTTCAGCCGGTCACTTACATTGGACTCTCCATATTCGTATTGACCCTACCTACATTTACGGCTTACTATATCTATCATACAAACTTCATACTTTAGGTATGTCGTTCTTTCCTCTCCACATAACACTTTTTTCACCAATGGCATTCTCTTTTACTTACGCCTTCTAATTACTTTTGGGATCACAAGCAATCAATTTCTATCTATTAACAAATGCAGACATCCCACTGCATGCAATACCTTACTGTTTGGAAAGTAATTTAGGATCCCAGGGATTGCTTGGCATTGATCACTTCTTCAATAAATAACTTGTGGATCCCAATCATGTGCTTTATTGTTGGATTTCCGTTTTGGGTGTGGCCCATAGAGATTATCACCTCACTGCTTTTATTCTCACACATAGGTGCATATTCTCAAGGAGCTATCGCCTAGTTAATGGCACTCTATCGCAGCCAAACTCGCGATAAATTTACCACCCCATTCACAAGCCGGTGCTAACAGCCCATATCACCAGTTTTCCTCAAAAAACATCGCCACAGATGACCCCGGCAACTATCGCTAATGAGATGCAGAGTAGGAATTCCCGTTCTGAAACCCGCGACAACACCACTCCACAACATTCTCAACGACCAGCCAGATCGGCGATAAGATCACAAAACATGCGATAAGGTGAGTTAGCAGCATGAAATTAACACCTTCTCTGACCTGGTGCAAAGTCGGACAATAACCGGCAACAGACAAGTGAGCACAGCCCATAGCCAAACATGAAGAAAAACAGAAGCCCCCGGGCAACTGAACATGCAGCCCGGAGCACCAATAGGGCAACAACACCCACCGCCACCACCCCCAGAGCCCCACCATGATCTCCCCCGCCCCCCTCCCGGACCAACACTGAGGCAGGGCAGAAAAAGACATCATCCTGCTGAAAACGCACCAACCTCACAGACCCAACACCAGGGAATGTCATTGCCCACCACAGGCTCAAAAGGACAACTATCCTACTAATCCTGACCACCATTGCCCACAGGCCGACGGTACCAACACAGGGGACAACCAACATCCCTCCACAGACAAAGTTGCTGGCTGTGCTGCACCTGTCGCCTCTGGGACCTGCCAACCAACAACCGCCAGAGTCGGAGGAGTCTCACAGCCAGCCCAATCCAAGCCCCCCACAACTGTCTTGGATGCCATCATCAGCTTGGTACCACACTACCTATCCTTCCCCCACACAGTGCAGGAACAGCTGGAGACCAAGCAAGGTGTCAAAGCCATAGCTGGCTTCCCTTACGTGCCAGGGGGCAATTGAATGCACACATGTCTCACTTGTGTCCCCTGGTGACACTGCACACAATATCCGCCACCGAAAGCACATGCATACCATCACTGTGCAGGCAACAGTGGGCCACCTGAGAATCTCCACCAACGTCGACGCCAACCACCCATTCCAAGTGCATGAGTCCTACATATTCCAACAGCCCATCATCACCCGGCACTTCCTAGCTGGCACCTATGGAAAGGCGCTGCTCGTTGGCATGTACGAAAAGAACACACCACTGTCAGGTCAATACTACACAGGAGCAGAGCGACGCTAACTTCCAATGCCCTAATCAAAATGTCCCTGCAAGGCTAGTGTTATCCTTCACAGGTAAGTTCCAATGGGGTAAGGGGAATTGGGACAGAGAAGAGAAAACTCCAAGCTCACTGTCTGTTCTGTTTCTTCTTCTTATGAGCATTAGACAGCACTGAGAACATTAACATTAATCACTATTAGAATGGAACCAAGATTCTTGTACTTACTTTCTCAATGTTAACTAGATCGCTAGCCTTACCAGTATATGCCTTGGAGCTACTTCTCTTCTTACTTCCTAAATTGTGCCTTATGTCTTTTAAGAAGGTTCCACTTAGTTCTCTTCTCTCTTTTCTTATTACAGAGGCCAAAGCTGCAACTTCTGTTTCAGCTAGAACGAGGAAACACTTAGGTAAGTATTACTTATTACCTCAGCTGGCATGCACTAAATAGAGTTATCACCCTCTACTTTTGTACTCGCAATGAAGGAACTAAAGTGGTCAGTGTAATGGTAACCGTTGAGAGACTTCTCTTCCTTATTCCTGAACTTGTTTTAGTTTTCTGTGCCCAATTAGGTAAGAGTTCTTTTTATGTCTTGAAAGGTTTAATGGACCTATGTTTACTCTGCGCATGAAGTTCTACGTATGCTTTTCCCAAGTCTACCATAACAACTAAGCACCAGAGGTTTTGCCTATTTAGCGTTTTAATTACAAATGAATAATGCCGAAGGCTTGAGTATTTTTAGCTTTAAGAATTTGGAAGCGCGAAAACTTTTCCTTCTTAATTGTATATCAGGAAGCTTTTATTGAGAATTCTTTTGAGGGGAATTGGTTTTAGTTTTATTATTAGCTACTCCGTATCTGCCAACCTGTACAGCGCATTCAGTAACAATTCTGAAGTATTTTATGCGAGGAGACAAACTTTAAATTTCTCTTTCAATATACAAATATTATCACTCGTCTCAGGAACTTTAAACCGTCGGAACTAAACGCATTTTAAGTCTTACCTACGCTGCTACCCTGACTAACTTGCGCGACGCCCAAACAGCTCCTCTCCCGTTGAAGTCTTCGGTGAAGTGCGCCTTAGAATGCTGGAGCACACTTCACCAGAGCGGAATTAGCAGTTACAACTAGACCGCTGACCAGCGGTGTGCTGGAGGATGTTGGCCGCCATGTTAGAATTGCGGCGATGCCAACAATCTCGCCAGCTCAAGGGGAAATCTCTTTGTGAGTAAGTTTTGTGGGGCAAAAAGGAGGAAACATTAGCCACAGTCTGACGAAATGGAGGAAACCACCTGCGATTCCTGACAACCACACACCTCAACTCCACAACCAGGCAACTCACAACTTTGGGAATGCACATGTCAGAAACTCACATACAACATGCCAAACAACATGCCCACCCACCACACACGACAGCACAACTTACTCTGGCAACCTGGGCCAGCCATGCCCATAAGTCATCAACTGCATGGCACCTCAGCCACATGCTAGAAGATTATGGGAAGAGGTGGGGACCAGGCATGTGCGAAGGAGGCAAGTGACCGATGAAGGAGAATGTACACAATGCCAAGTGTGGCGTGAAAGTGATGGCCAGACTGCAGTACGCAGACCACACACATATCCATGTCGACATACACCGCTGGTGTATGGAGTGCAGTGGACAGTGGATGCAACCATGTCACCCCAACCAGTGGGGAAGATCCCAGAAATGTAGCTTGTTACGTCCCCCCTGTAAGCCTGAGCGGAGTGGGCTGGCCCAGCGAATGCCAGGCCAGCGTAGGGGAGTGAATAAAAAGCACGTAGCTCTGGGCGTGGTCCTCTTCCCGAATACCCAACGTCTCTGCCAGGGCGGCACCCCTCACCCCACCACGAGGCCGACGCCGTGAGCGGTGTTGCTTGCATTCCTGTGTGCCTGCTGCAGCCCGGGCCACAGGTACCATACCAGTCCTGCCAGGCCCTGCACATCCAGGCCTCAATGCACACCTGCCGACACCGGCGTGTGTCGAAGAGGGCCCACCACGTGCCGGTGCATGCTCCAAGCCCGAGAGCCGCGAACCTGGCAGCCTCCTCAGACCATAACGGCTTCCACAACACCAGCCCGCAGTACTCCCTTCTTGTTGATGTACTCCACCTGCATGCACAGCGGACAAGTAGATCACACATTTGGAAAAGAGTGTTTATTACACTATGGCAGAGAACATCAATTATGGCTGATTTTATCTCACTATACTCCCTTCGATATGGTGCCACCAAGTCCCTGCATAGCATTCCATCCACATGTGTCCGTGGGCCCACGCGGACAACTGCCTTCGGGCCGCGCTGCGTTCGAGTCGGTCGCACATGTGGGACTAAGTCTTGATTCATCAATGGCAGAGTACATGTCATTGCACCCAAGGAGAGGTGTGAGAGGAAGACGCGTGTCAGTCCGGAGGCACAAAGGATCATCATTACGTAGGTGTTCGAACACTACCGACAACTGCCATGGTGTCACTAACTCGGTGCATCGCAAGACAATGACACGTGGCTGTGGGCCCCTGCTGACCGCTGCCTCCAGCATACGCTGCGGGCGAGTAGGTCACACATTTCAAATTCAGTCTTATTTATTTATGGCTGACTTGATGACATTGTACAGGCCTCATCGCAGATTGCATCCCCTTTCAGCCCCGGTGCCAATAAGTCTGTTCCCCGAGACCCATGGACACTTTCTGGTTGAACTTTGGTGGCGACTGAGTCCATGGACTTGGGGTTGTCGTCACCATCATGTCGGTGATACTGACTTTGTGGCAAAAACAATGCTGTGGCATTCCACTCCTCCATTTGCTGCTTCCGGACAGCTTCCACCCTCTGCATCATGCCCTGGAGGACACCTTCCACTGTCCCCCACAACCCTCCACCACATTCGACTCGGACATTGATCAGGACCCGCTCAGCTTGCGTGGCCCATCTGACTGCACCACAAGTCACCGTCCCTTGGCGAGGTGCCTGTGCCGGCCGCAGTGCATCTGGGGCCACTAACTCTGTGCAGCTCAAGTCAGGGACCCTGTCTTCTCATATATTGGATGGCCTCTGAGACGATGGCCTTGGGATCATCAACGCCATGTGCCTGTGGCCCTGCGCTGTCCCCTGCCTCCGGCCTCAACTGCGTTACACCAGGGCTTACTCATCAAATCGAGTCCTGAGCGGCCCGGGCGATGCATCACCACAGGAGGCACACACCACCACCGCCAGTTCCACCTGCAACCGCCACCTGCAAGAGTCAAAACAGTCGTACTGACAGACTAACTGAGTTGCTCACACCTGTGAGGAATGCCATCATCTGCCTGATACCCTGCTTGGCACTCCAGGTGCCCCAAACTCAGTGCACTACAACTCACAGACACTTCTGTTTGCATATTGGGTGGCCTCTGTACTTGCTCGGACTACCTCCATGATGCTCCGCTGTTGTCTCTGTTATGCTGGTGTTTTCTGTTTCCGTTTTACTGCTGTTCACTGTTCACGTTTTTGCCAGCACCAACAACCACTTGCGGGCTGGCTTACACTCACAGTACACACATCCAGCACAGGCATCACTGTACATGTGGCACTGCCAATAAAGGGGCCGGGCGTACGTTCCCGTGGCCAGTTCCACAAACTATCTACGTGTGTCCTTGTGGTCATAATGTATACATGAGGGCCCGGGCACGACAACATTACATTGTGCTGTGTGCAGTGGATGCCAACATGTCACCACAGGTAGCGTGTTAGACCTTGGATATGTAGCTTTATCGTCACCCACTCAATACGTTAGAAGAGTGTACTGGGCCGTCATACCCACGTCCAGCGTGGGTGTGTGAATGATAATTGCGTGCCTCTGGGCGTGGTTCAGTACTGAAAATGTGCACATGTCCCTGAGGGGAATTAGACAACCACGCATGTGGTCTAGTTCATGTTCCACGTGTTTAGGTCCCACCCGCACCTGTTCGGCCACCTCCTTTTGTCATTCTGACACCTGGCAATGAAATGCGATGTGTGCCTAGGTGACGTATTGGGAGCCAGCCATGGTGGCGGGTGCTTCCTGCTCGGTTGTCTGTGCAGGGGCTAGGGTCTCCTCTGTGTGGCTTGGCTGCCCTGCTCCTGGAGGTGGGTTGCCTAAGATGTCCATGGGCTGTTGTAGGGCGTCAGTGCCGATGGTGGGGTGGTCCTCTCCAGCATCACTGAGGGGTAGTCTGGTCTGCTCTGCTGGAGGTGTTGTTTGTCCCTCTGCAATGTAAAGGGGAGATGCATGTTGACATTGTGTTGACATGTATGTTGGCGTATTGTCCTTGTTTACATGCAGACTGTATGACTATGTACATTGTGACTTTTTGGGAGGTGCTGGATTTTCATGCGGGACAGTGGACATTTGGAGTACATGACGGATGTGGGTTTGTATGCATACATTTTCTTCTCACAGTTTCCTGCTCTGTTAGAAGTGGTTGGCATGTTTCAGTGCATGACCACAGCCAGTGTGTCCTCTGTTCTGCAGTGTTGGTGTTGCGCTTTCTGCCACATTGTTGTCAATGTGGATGTGCTGTTATTGCTATGTGTGTGCGCTGCTGTGTGCCACAGGGAGGAGGGACATGTTCCAGGGTCATTGTGGGTGTGCAGTGTGCTACACATCGTTGTGCATGTGTGCCATTGTGCCCATCTCCCCAGTCCCTGATCCTTACTCACCCTGTTGATGTTGTGTCAGGTCCTCTCGTGCTGTGTTCTGACTCCCACCTCCTTGCAGCATCTCCCCACTGATGACTCTGGCCTCAGTTTCCTCCAGCTCCTCCTGTGGCACAGGACTCACACCTCCTGTTGCCGTTGCTGCCTTCCTGTTGGCAGCGGGTTTGTGCTTGGTTTGGCTTTTCACATCATGCCAGCACCTCTTGTCCTCCTCCATTGACCTCCTCGACACTGACTTCATTCACGTTGGTATAATTGTGTGTCAGTTGATGGTAGTGTTCTGTCACCTCCGTGACGCTGATCTGCTTTTCCTGCGGACTGCACCCGGTCTTCCTCTCACTCTTCTCCTTAGCCTTCCCCGACCCCGCTGTTCCTTGCTTGTGGCTTGTCGGGCTTGTGGGGTTCACGTTGACCTCTGCACTCGGTCTGGGTGCATCCATGGTGCTATGCAGTCGCTTTTTTTCTCCCTTTTATTTCTGTGGCTTTTATGGTGCATTTTCCCGCATGACGCATGGGAAATGCAGGCCTGTGGCTGGTTTTCGCTGGTTTTAGTGTTGCAATTGGCATCATCGCAATTTTTGTGGCGTTGGTGTTTCTCGTTTTTGCGGTGTTGCATTGACTTTATCGCGGACATTTGACGCGTTATTGTAGGACTATCGCATGGTGCCGCCAGCTTGTGAATGCCGCCTTATGGAGCTGTTATTTTCCCGTGATGGACTGCGATGTGGTGAGTTACGATAACCTACTCTTGAGGTAGTTATCACACGTTCTTGAGAATATACCCCACAAAGTACTATGACAATACGGTTGTAACTTTAAATTGTACATGTTTGTTTGTAGCCTTGAGGAAGTCCACAGGGACGAAACACATGTTGGCTGTACCAATAATTTGTTTTCTTTAATTTGCTCTGAATAATACTGTAATGTTTGCACCGAAGAAACTTGGAGAACTCTGGATTTCTTACTTGTAGACATTTTAGAATGATTCAATGCAATAATTGTGTGCCCTATGACAGATGGAATGCTTGAATTTATCTCAGCCCCTTGCAATGGCTTGGAACCACATTCAAGTCCATCATTTTTCACTGGCTACTCAAGACCTGCCTTATGCAAATCAGCTCTGGCCCTGCTCTAAATAGGAACTGTATGATGTACTGCAGTACACCCCCACGTTTCATAGAAGCCAAATTAATTCTATGCATAAGAAGATGGCATTGGCCCATGCATTTAGGGTTGGCCCTTTATTAGGATCACCGCAGAAGCTAATTATTGGCACCACCATAAATAACCAGACGGGCAAAGAATATTGCAATAAATAGCTTCAGAAATGCCTTATAGCTAGGAAGAGGGTGAGTCTGAATAGCTAAATGCATGTTTGGGGCATGCATTACCTGCATCCACAAGAGTGTGCAAAATAATTGTGTTTTTTGGGAAGACTGTAGTCACAGATTTTAATATCCTATGGGATTTAGATTTCAACGGACGGGATATCCATCACCGTTGTGGCAGAGTAACCCATTCGCCACTAACTAAATCAGGCCCTCAAAGTGGCACACATATCTCAACCACACCCATTGCACATCAATTGTCTGTTTGCCGGACAAACGTCAGTACGCGGCAATCTCATGGTGGATGACTGCTTTACAATGCACAGAATGCATACATTACAATAAACTGTCTCCTGAATTCTGTAAAATGTGGCAAAATCAACCTCAATTGCAGGATCAATGGACAAGGAGATTCCAATGCTGTGACTTTCTAGGTTAGTACACTGTTCACTAAAATGATCCCAGTTATAAGGCTGGAGCAGGATCCAGGATTTTATAGACACAGCCTCTTAAAAGAATGCACGCCTGGCACTCTGATGGTTTTTCGTGCCTTCGTACTCCTATTGGTCTGACTGCAATCATTAATGCTGTATGTGAAAAAATACTCTGCAATGCAGCTAAATTAAATTTCTTGTTATATTTCTTTTCAAGCCCAGAACGAAACTGGCGTTTTCCTGTTGATAAATCCATGCAGAAACAGCTGTAACCTTTCTGCGTATGTTTGCTTTGCTTATAAAGTTCCCACTGAATAACTAAATTGCTTCTATGTCCTGAGGCACAAAGATGCTATAATTGCTACTGCAGATACAGAGAAAAGGGCCAGAGTGATCAGAGAGAGTGTGCCAGCAAAGCTAAAACCGGTCATAGCAGTTAATGGACCTGACAGGGTTACAATTTATGAATGTCAGGACAGAGTCCAAGAGGTGCCAGCGTGAGCGACTATGGTTGCAATGGCCATGTCAATTAGGCAAATGTTAAGCCCTTTATTATTATTACTGCCATAAGAGATATGAACAAGTATAAAGTACACACTGGTTCCTGTTACAGGAAGGGGACAGGAAAGGGAGGAAAACTTTCAGTCATGTTTGAAACAAGAAGATCGTAATGAACTTTAACATGCATTGAGCATGGCTGGTAGTTCCAGAATCAGGATGAGTTGTGTCCATGACACGTACCTGTATACAGTAGTGGCCAGCTCTGATGGGAGGTATGGGGGCGGGTTGGGGGGGATGGAGGACGTGGGAGGTCGGGGGTACGGGGCGGGAGTGGGGAGGATGCGGGAGAAGCAGGAATAAAAAATTTTTTTTTTAACTTACCTTCTCACTGCTACCATGCCTCCCTAGTCCCCCCTCGCTCTGCCTTACCAGAAGCACACCCAGGCGACCAATCATTCGTGTTTCAGCACTCAGATGCTGACTGGGGGCCTGGGCATGTTCTCCACGTAGGCTGTAATGCAGCCTGCATGGAGAACATGTGAAGTGTGCAAGACTGTTTTAAGTGCCTGAGAGGGCCGGCCAAGCAGTCACTGCGCACTTTAGAAGGGTGCTACCACTCCTCCCCTGCTCCGCCCCCTAACGCAAAGCGGGCTGAAGTAGGAGAAAATTAAATTATAATAACGCAAGTTATTATCATTTTATTTTCCCTTTGTGTCACTGCAAAAATGTAATGGGGCAACGCTCCTCCACCTACCTTAGCGGAGAAGCCGCCACTGCCTCTATATGTGTTTTTGGTTTGTTGGTGTACATTTCTCAAAAACATGGCCTCTGGGCATCGGCTAGCAATTTTTGGAGAGATGTGTTGGGCCTATCACCAGAATTTCTGTGATTTTTACCACCATTCAAATTGAGGTTGTCATCTCTCATTCATATTTTGATGCTTCTAATTCAGTTGCTGATTGTTACAACCAGGCTGAGACTACTTGTTACTTTGAAGTAAGGCTGCATGCTGTCAACATCAGACTGAATGTTGTGGTGGTATCAGTGATGCAGGATCATATGTGGTTTAGTGTATATGTTGAATGTGGTTCAGATACAGAGTAGCCATGTGGGATTCCACATGTGCCTCTGAGTGCAGCTGAGTGGAGATGTCTCAGTCTCACACTTTGGGAACTCTCTTTCCGGAAGGATTTCAACTAGATGCTAGCCTTGTGTGAGCTACTGACCACAGCTTGCTCTCTGTGGAGTAGGATGTTGTGGTCTTCTGTGTTAACCTGTTGTTTGCTAAAAACCAACTCCATAGCCCAGATTTCCTAAATATTTGGAGAGTTCAAAGACCTCAAAAGAGAATTGCAGCTCAGGTAGTTCGAACGTGAGATGATTAGCTCATCTGGTATTATTCCAGAGTAGCAGGGAAAGAAATTGTTATGTGTTGGTCTCATAGACAGCTATTAACTTCAATAACTGAATCCTAACTCCAATAATTCACTGTTATGACGAAACAACAGTGGGTAACAGAATTTGTTATTCAGTGTTGCTACGTCATAAAAGAATTTCATGTTGCTCATGCCACGTATGGAGCAAAGCCTCTGCAATGCAGGGAGGGAAGACAAAGCACAGAGGAAGGAAAATGTGGGTGGCAAGAGGCTATGTATATATTTTTTTTACATTTGGGACAGGGGGAGAATCCATATTATTACTATTCTGCCCTGCTTATCAGCTGAAAGCATGGACAGATGATTTTGAAGGCCAAGCATAGCAAAGAATTGTCGATAGATAAAAAGTAAACAACAGGGATGTTTTTCACCTCAGGGTTCTGAATGACATAATTTCAATCAAATGCAAAAAGAACAATTGATGAACAGAATGCAGAACAATGTCATACGTTCACCCATTACAGAGATCTGGGCCTAAATCCATCATTTTTTGCTCCCCATACAATCAGTCTTGACCCTACGCCCAATGGGAACAGTCTAGCCCGAACTGCCAGGCCAGGTCCTCCCTGGAAACAAGCTTCCTAGGACCTATTTCGGGGTTTCACCACTCATCAGCCAGGGTAGCTTGACTCCAGTGGCATTGAGAGCACGGGACCCATGTCTGGGCATACCCGTCCCCCTCAGGGTGACAAATGCGAAAAGAACAAGTGATGGACAGAATGCAGAATAATGTCACACATTCACCCCAGTACAGAGATCAGGGAATACATTTATCGATGTTTTACTCCCCATGCCATTCTAGTTTGAACACAGCCATATGCAAATCAGTCTTGACCCTGAGCCCAATGGGAACAGTCCAGACCGAACTGCCAAGCCAGGTCCTTTCTGGACGGGAAACAAGCATCCTAGGACCGGTTTCGGGATTTCACCCCTCATCAGCCAGGATAGCTTGACTCCAGTGACATGAAGAGAACGGGACCCACGTCTGGGCATAGCTGTCCCAATCGGGGTGACATATGCAAAAAGAACAATTGATGGACAGAATGCAGAACAATGTCATACATTCACCCCAGTACAGAGATCTGGGCCTAAATCCAGTGTTTCTTTGCTCCCCCTGCCATTCCAGTTTTTAACCCAGCCATACGCAAATCAGTCTTGACCCTGCGCCCAATGGGAACAGTCCAGCCCGAATTGCCAGGCCAGGTCCTCCCGAGCCTGGACACAAGCATCCTAGAATCGGTTTTGGGGTTTCACTCCTCATCAGCCAGGATCAATCAATCAATTCAACTTTATTCAATCTCACAATAGCCGATAATTAAAGATACTTACAATTATAAAATCATGCAAATATAAGACACATATGTTAAAAACATCCATAATCAAAAATGGGTTATATATAAATTTACAATTTACAGTTTGTAAAGTGACAGCGCGTACAACTTAATTACAAAGGCATCAAATCTACTGAGGCAATGTAAAAAAAGGGATCGTAAAAATGCCTGGGATAGAATTTCCACGTTACAATATAATACCTACAATGCTTAACCCCTTGTATGCCCATGACGAGCTGGACTCGTCATGGAGCACAGTCGCGCTGTGCCCATGACGAGTCCAGCTCGTCATGAGGCATACCCTAGGGAATCCCTCTGGTGCGGGCACCAGAGGGATTCCCTTTTGTGCAAAAGAGCCTTGGGAGCTGGTGAAGAGCTTCCCCAGCACCCGAGGCCCCCCCCCCCCCTTTCACTGCAATGACGATCGGCGCGCACGTCGCGCCGACGTCATTACAGTGAAAGTGAAACTGAAATGAGCCAAGAGGCTCATTTCAGGTTTCACTTTGTACGTGCTCAGGGGGCTATCTCAGCCCCCTGAGCACGTACAAAGACGGGAGAGGTATCACTGGAAAGGGGAGAATCTCCCTTTTCCAATGGTACCCCTCCCCAGTGGATCCCTGCTTGGGGATCACCACAGGAGGGCGATCCCCAAGCAGGGATCCACCCACTAGACACCAGGGAGGGGGGAGCGGCCCCTTGGGCAAGGGCCTTTGCTCCCCCTGTGTTATTTTGGCCATTTTAGTCTTTTTGCCCACCCTGGGGGGCAGATGGGGGCATTAACCCCCAATCTGCCCCCCGGGGGGGTAAAAAGCCCACTAGACACCAGGGAAGTTACATCAATAAATGAATAGGGGTGGGGGCTGCCCAAAACGGGCAGGCCCATGCCCCCCCATTACTACAGTCTTTCTGCCCCCCCAGAAACACCAGGGAATTGTACAAAAAAAAAATAGGGGTGGGGGATGCCCAAGACGGGCAGGCCCATGCCCCCCCCCAATTACTACAGTCTTTCTGCCCCCCCCCGGGGGGCAGATGGGGCATTGGCCCCTAATCTGCCCCTTCGAGGGGGGGCAGAAAGCCCACTAAACACCAGGGATTCGTTTTTAGTTTTATTTTTAGGGTGGGGGCTGCCCGCAACGGGCACGCCAATGCCCCCACCCACCCGCCACCATTACAGCCTTTCTGCTCCTCCTGGGGCAGATGGGGCATCGGCCCCCAATCTGCCCCCCGGGGGGGCGAAAAGCCCACTAGACACCAGGGAATTGTTAAAAAAAAATAAAAAAGGGTGGGGGTGGCCCAAAACGGGCAGGCCCATACCCCCACCCCACCCCCCAATTATTACAGTCTTTCTGCCCCCCCGGGGGGCATATGGGACATTGGCCCCTAATTTGCCCCTTCGGGGGGGCAGAAAGCCCACTAAACACCAGGGATTTTTTGGGCGCAATTGTTTTTAGGGTGTGGGCTGCCCGAAGCGGGCACGCCAATGCCCCCACTCTCCCCCCCATGAAAATGTCAGTCTTTCTGCCCCCCAGGAGGCAGATGGGAGCTGTAGCCCCCAATCTGCCCCCCCCCTGGGGGCGCAGAATGCCGACTAGAAACCATGGATTTTTTTGTTTTATTAGTGTAGAGGTAGGGGCTCCCCAAAATGGGCATGACAATACCCCACCCCCAGAGAAATTCCAGTCTTTCTGCCCCCCCGGGAGGGCAGATTGTGGCAGTGGCCCCTGATCTGCCCCCTGGGGGGGCAGAAAGCCCAGTAGGCGCCAGCGAGTAGGCAGGCTTTTTTTATGCGTGGGGGTGGGGGCTACCCAAAATGGTCATACCAATGCCCCCACCCCCACAAAAAATAGCCACAGTCTTTCTGCCCCTTTAGGGGCATTTCAGGATGAAACCCCCTTCCCCGATACCCTCCCCCCCCCAGGGCGGCAGAAAGCCCACTGGGCTCCGATTTTTTTTTTTTAGCAATGTGCATACCTGTGGATTTTGGGCCCTAGCGCAGTTGGCACGTAGGCAAACCTAGCAAAACTGTACATTCTTTAAAACTAGACAGGGGAATCCTGGATGGGGTGACTTCACTGGCTCTAACCAGGTTCTGTTACCCAGAATCCATTGCAAACCTAAAAATGTGTTCAAAATAACACTTTTTCCTCACTTTTCTTTGTCGGAAAGTTCTGGAATCTGCGTGGGTCCACAAAATTCCACCCACCCTGCATTCCCGAAAGTCTTCAGAGAAAAATGGTACCTCACTTGCGTGGGTAGGCATAGTGCCCGCGTCAGGCAAGGGCCCAAAACCTATTGAGGAGACATCAAAATTACCTATCACAAAACAACCTGGTTTTGCAAAAGGGGGTCCTATGAGTTTTTGGCCCCGGGCTTGGCGGCCACCTAGGGAAACCTACCAAACCCACACATTTCTGAAAACTAGACACCCGGGGGATTCCCGGGAGGTATGGCTTGCGTGGATCCCCCAACGTTTCCTTCCCAGAATGCCCTGCAAACCTCAAATTTAGCTGAAAACATCACCTTTTTCACACATTTTTGTGTGGGAAAGTTGAGGCATCACCGGGCTGACTCAAATTTCCTACCACCCAGCTTTTCCCCGGGTCTCCCGATAAAAATGGTGCCTCACTCGTGTGGGAGGCCCAAGTACCCGCGACAGGCAAGGCCCCAAAACGTATTGAGGCGACATTAAAATTGCCTACCTCAAAACGACCTGGTTTTGCAAGGGGGGTCACCTGGGTTTTTGTCCCGGTGCTCGGCGGCCACCTAGGGGAACCTACCAAACCCACACATTTCTGAAAACTAGACACCCGGGGGATTCGAGGGAGGTATGGCTTGCGTGGATCCCCCAACGTTTCCTTACCCAGAATGCCCTGCAAACCTCAAATTTAGCTGAAAAATTCACCTTTTTCACTCATTTTTGTGCGGGAAAGTTGTGGCATCGCCGGGCTGACACAAATTTCCTACCACCCAGCGTTCCCCCGGGTCTCCCGATAAAAACGGTGCATCACTCGTGTGGGAGGCCCAAGTACCCGCGACAGGCAAGGCCCCAAAACGTATTGAGGCGACATGAAAATTGCCTACCTCAAAACGACCTGGTTTTGCAAGGGGGGTCACCTGGGTTTTTGGCCCGGTGCTCAGCGCCCACCTAGGGGAACCTACCAAACCTACACATTTCTGAAAACTAGACACCCGGGGGATTCCAGGGAGGTATGGCTTGCGTGGATCCCCCAACGTTTCCTTACCCAGAATGCCCTGCAAACCTCAAATTTAGCTGAAAACATCACCTTTTTCACACATTTTTGTGTGGGAAAGTTGAGGCATCACCGGGCTGACACAAATTTCCTACCACCCAGCATTTCCCCGGGTCTCCTGATAAAAACGGTGCCTCACTCGTGTGGGAGGCCCAAGTACCCGCGACAGGCAAGGCCCCAAAACGTATTGAGGCGACATGAAAATTGACTACCTCAAAACGACCTGGTTTTGCAAGGGGGGTCACCTGGGTTTTTGGCCGGTGCTCGGCGGCCACCAAGGGGAACCTACCAAACCCACACATTTCTGAAAACTAGACACCCTGGGGATTCCAGGGAGGTATGGCTTGCGTGGATCCCCCAACGTTTCCTTACCCAGAATACCCTGCAAACCTCAAATTTAGCTGAAAAAATCACCTTTTTCACACATTTTTGTGTGGGAAAGTTGTGGCATCACCGGGCTGACACAAATTTCCTACCACCCAGCATTCCCCCGGGTCTCCAGATAAAAACGGTGCATCACTCGTGTGGGAGGCCCAAGTACCCGCGACAGGCAAGGCCCCAAAACGTATTGAGGCGACATGAAAATTGCCTACCTCAAAACGACCTGGTTTTGCAAGGGGGGTCACCTGAGTTTTTGGCCCGGTGCTCAGCGGCCACCTAGGGGAACCTACCAAACCTACACATTTCTGAAAACTAGACACCCGGGGATTCCAGGGAGGTATGGCTTGCGTGGATTCCCCAACGTTTCCTTACGCAGAATGCCCTGCAAACCTCAAATTTAGCTGAAAACATCACCTTTTTCACACATTTTTGTGTGGGAAAGTTGAGGCATCACCGGGCTGACACAAATTTCCTACCACCCAGCATTTCCCCGGGTCTCCCCATAAAAACGGTGCCTCACTCGTGTGGGAGGACCAAGTACCCGCGACAGGCAAGGCCCCAAAACGTATTGAGGCGACATGAAAATTGCATACCTCAAAACGACCTGGTTTTGCAAGGGGGGTCACCTGGGTTTTTGGCCCGGTGCTCGGCGGCAACCTAGGGGAACTTACCAAACCCACACATTTCTGAAAACTAGACACCCGGGGGATTCGAGGGAGGTATGGCTTGCGTGGATCCCCCAACGTTTCCTTACCCAGAATGCCCTGCAAACCTCAAATTTAGCTGAAAAAATCACCTTTTTCACACATTTTTGTGTGGGAAAGTTGTGGCATCACCGTGCTGACACAAATTTCCTACCACCCAGCGTTCCCCTGGGTCTCCCGATAAAAACGGTGCATCACTCGTGTGGGAGGCCCAAGTACCCGCGACAGGCAAGGCCCCAAAACGTATTGAGGCGACATGAAAATTGCCTACCTCAAAACGACCTGGTTTTGCAAGGGGGTCACCTGGGTTCTTGGCCCGGTGCTCAGCGGCCACCTTGGGGAACCTACCAAACCCACACATTTCTGAAACTAGACACCCGGGGGATTCGAGGGAGGTATGGCTTGCATGGATCCCCCAACGTTTCCTTACCCAGAATGCCCTGCAAACCTCAAATTTAGCTGAAAAAATCACCTTTTTCACACATTTTTGTGTGGGAAAGTTGTGGCATCACCGGGCTGACACAAATTTCATACCACCCAGCGTTCTCCCGGGTCTCCCGATAAAAACGGTGCATCATTCGTGTGGGAGGCCCAAGTACCCGCGACAGGCAAGGCCTCAAAACGTATTGAGGCGACATGAACATTGCCTACCTCAAAACGACCTGGGTTTACAAGGGGGGTCACCTGGGTTTTTGGCCCGGTGCTCAGCGGCCACCTAGGGGAACCTACCAAACCTACACATTTCTGAAAACTAGACACCCGGGGGGTTCCAGGGAGGTATGGCTTGCGTGGATCCCCCAACGTTTCCTTACCCAGAATGCCCTGCAAACCTCAAATTTTGCTGAAAACATCACCTTTTTCACACATTTTTGTGTGGGAGAGTTGAAGCATCACTGGGCTGACACAAATTTCCTACCACCCAGCATTTCCCCAGGTCTCCCGATAAAAATGGTGCCTCACTCGTGTGGGAGGCCCAAGTACCCGCGACAGGCAAGGCCGCAAAACGTATTGAGGCGACATGAAAATTGCCTACCTCAAAACGACCTGGTTTTGCAAGGGGGGTCACCTGGGTTTTTGTCCCGGTGCTCGGCGGCCACCTAGGGGAACCTACCAAACCCACACATTTCTGAAAACTAGACACCCGGGGGATTCGAGGGAGGTATGGCTTGCGTGTATCCCCCAACGTTTCCTTACCCAGAATGCCCTGCAAACCTCAAATTTAGCTGAAAAAATCACCTTTTTCACACATTTTTGTGTGGGAAAGTTGTGGCATCACCGGGCTGAAACAAATTTCCTACCACCCAGTGTTCCCCCGGGTCTCCGGATAAAAACGGTGCATCACTCGTGTGGGAGGCCCAAGTACCCGCGACAGACAAGGCCCCAAAACGTATTGAGGCGACATGAAAATTGCCTACCTCAAAACGACCTGGTTTTGCAAGGGGGGTCCCCTGGGTTTTTGGCCAGGTGCTCGGCGGCCACCTAGGGGAACCTATCAAACCCACACATTTTTGAAAACTAGACACCCGGGGGATTCCAGGGAGGTATGGCTTGCGTGGATCCCCCAACGTTTCCTTACCCAGAATGCCCTGCAAACCTCAAATTTAGCTGAGAAAGTTGAGGCATCACCGGGCTGAAACAAATTTCCTACCACCCAGCATTCCCCCGGGTCTCCCGATAAAAACGGTGCCTCACTCGTGTGGGAGGCCCAAGTACCCGCGACAGGCAAGGCCCCAAAACGTATTGAGGTGACATGAAAATTGCCCTTGCCTGTCGCGGGTACTTGGGCCTCCCACACGAGTGAGGCACCGTTTTTATCGGGAGACCCGGGGGAACGCTGGGTGGTAGGAAATTTCTGTCAGCCCGGTGATGCCTCAACTTTCCCACACAAAAATGTGTGAAAAAGGTGATTTTTTCAGCTAAATTTGAGGATTGCAGGGCATTCTGGGTAAGGAAACGTTGGGGGATCCATGCAAGCCATACCTCCCTCGAATCCCCCGGGTGTCTAGTTTTCAGAATTGTGTGGGTTTGGTAGGTTCCCCTAGGTGGCTGCCGAGCACGGGGCCAAAAACCCAGGTGACCCCCCTTGCTAAACCAGGTCGTTTTGAGGTAGGCAATTTTCATGTCGCCTCAATACGTTTTGGGGCCTTGCCTGTCGCGGGTACTTGGGCCTCCCACACGAGTGAGGCACCGTTTTTATCGGGAGACCCGGGGGAACACTGGGTGGTAGGAAATATGTGTCAGCCCGGTGATGCCTCAACTTTCCCTCACAAAAATGTGTGAAAAAGGTGATTTTTTCAGCTAAATTTGAGGTTTGCAGGGCATTGTGGGTAAGGAAACGTTGGGGGATCCACGCAAGCCATTCCTCCCTGTAATCCCCCGGGTGTCTAGTTTTCAGAAATGTGTGGGTTTGGTAGGTTCCCCTAGGTGGCCGCCGAGCACGGGGCCAAAAACCCAGGTGACCCCCCTTGCAAAACCAGGTCGTTTTGAGGTAGGCAATTTTCATGTCGCCTCAATACGTTTTGGGGCCTTGCCTGTCGCGGGTACTTGGGCCTCCCACACGAGTGAGGCACCGTTTTTATTGGGAGACCCGGGGGAACACTGGGTGGTAGGAAATTTGTGTCAGCCCGGTGATGCCACAACTTTCCCACACAAAAATGTGTGAAAAAGGTGATTTTTTTCAGCTAAATTTGAGGTTTGCAGGGCATTCTGGCTAAGGAAACGTTGGGGGATCCACGCAAACCATACCTCCCTGGAATCCCCCGATGTCTAGTTTTCAGAATTGTGTGGGTTTGGTAGGTTCCCCTAGGTGGCCGCCGAGCACGGGGCCAAAAACCCAGGTGACCCCCCTTGCAAAACCAGGTCGTTTTGAGGTAGGCAATTTTCATGTCGCCTCAATACATTTTGGGGCCTTGCCTGTCGCGGGTACTTGGGCCTCCCACACGAGTCAGGCACCGTTTTTATCGGGATACCCGGGGGAACACTGGGTGGTAGGAAATATGTGTCAGCCCGGTGATGCCTCAACTTTCCCTCACAAAAATGTGTGAAAAAGGTGATTTTTTCAGCTAAATTTGAGGTTTGCAGGGCATTGTGGGTAAGGAAACGTTGGGGGATCCACGCAAGCCATTCCTCCCTGGAATCCCCCGGGTGTCTAGTTTTCAGAAATGTTTGCGTTTGGTAGGTTCCCCTAGGTGGCCGCCGAGCACGGGGCCAAAAACCCAGGTGACCCCCCTTGCAAAACTAGGTCGTTTTGAGGTAGGCAATTTTCATGTCGCCTCAATACGTTTTGGGGCCTTGCCTGTCGCAGGTACTTGGGCCTCCCACACGAGTGAGGCACCGTTTTTATTGGGAGACCCGGGGGAACACTGGGTGGTAGGAAATTTGTGTCAGCCCGGTGATGCCAGAACTTTCCCACACAAAAATGTGTGAAAAAAGTGATTTTTTTCAGCTAAATTTGAGGTTTGCAGGGCATTCTGGCTCAGGAAACTTTGGGGGATCCACGCAAACCATACCTCCCTGGAATCCCCCGATGTCCAGTTTTCAGAATTGTGTGGGTTTGGTAGGTTCCCCTAGGTGGCCGCCGAGCACGGGGCCAAAAACCCAGGTGACCCCCCTTGCAAAACCAGGTCGTTTTGAGGTAGGCAATTTTCATGTCGCCTCAATACGTTTTGGGGCCTTGCCTGTCGCGGGTACTTGGGCCTCCCACACGAGTGAGGCACCGTTTTTATTGGGAGACCCGGGGGAACACTGGGTGGTAGGAAATTTCCGTCAGCCCGGTGATGCCACAACTTTCCCACACAAAAATGTGTGAAAAAGGTGATTTTTTACAGCTAAATTTGAGGTTTGCAGGGCATTCTGGCTAAGGAAACGTTGGGGGATCCATGCAAGCCATACCTCCCTCGAATCCCCCGGGTGTCTAGTTTTCAGAATTGTGTGGGTTTGGTAGGTTCCCCTAGATGGCCACCAAGCACGGGGCCAAAAACCCAGGTGACCCCCCTTGCTAAACAAGGTCATTTTGAGGTAGGCAATTTTCATGTCGCCGCAATACGTTTTGGGGCCTTGCCTGTCGCGGGTACTTGGGCCTCCCACACGAGTGAGGCACCGTTTTTATCGGGAGACCCGGGGGAACACTGGGTGGTAGGAAATATGTGTCAGCCCGGCGATGCCTCAACTTTCCCTCACAAAAATGTGTGAAAAAGGTGATTTTTTCAGCTAAATTTGAGGTTTGCAGGGCATTGTGGGTAAGGAAACGTTGGGGGATCCACGCAAGCCTTTCCTCCCTGGAATCCCCCGGGTGTCTAGTTTTCAGAAATGTGTGGGTTTGGTAGGTTCCCCTAGGTGGCCGCCGAGCACGGGGCCAAAAACCCAGGTGACCCCCCTTGCAAAACCAGCTCGTTCTGAGTTAGGCAATTTTCATGTCGCCTCAATACGTTTTGGGGCCTTGCCTGTCGCGGGTACTTGGGCCTCCCACACGAGTGATGCTTCGTTTTTATCGGGAGACCCGGGGGAACGCTGGCTGGTAGGAAATTTGTGTCAGCCCGGTGATGCCACAACTTTCCCACACAAAAATGTGTGAAAAAGGTGATTTTTTTCAGCTAAATTTGAGGTTTGCAGGGCATTCTGGCTAAGGAAACGTTGGGGGATCCACGCAAACCATACCTCCCTGGAATCCCCCGATGTCTAGTTTTCAGAAATGTGTGGGTTTGGTAGGTTCCCCTGGGTGGCCGCCGAGCACCGGGCCAAAAACCCAGGTGACCCCCCTTGCAAAACCAGGTCGTTTTGAGGTTGGCAATTTTCATGTCGCCTCAATACGTTTTGGGGCCTTGCCTGTCACGGGTACTTGGGCCTCCCACACGAGTGATGCTTCGTTTTTATCGGGAGACCCGGGGGAACGCTGGGTGGTAGGAAATTTGTGTCAGCCCGGTGATGCCTCAACTTTCCCACACAAAAATGTGTGAAAATGTGATTTTTTCAGCTAAATTTAAGGTTTGCAGGGCATTGTGGGTAAGGAAACGTGGGGGGATCCACGCAAGCCATACCTCCCTGGAATCCCCCGGGTGTCTAGTTTTCAGAAATGTATGGGTTTGGTAGGTTCCCCTAGGTGGCCGCTGAGCACCGGGCCAAAAACCCAGGTGACCCCCCTTGCAAAACCAGGTCGTTTTGAGGTAGGCAATTTTCATGTTGCCTCAATACGTTTTGGGGCCTTGCCTGTCGCGGGTACTTGGGCCTCCCACACGAGTGAGGCACCGTTTTTATCGGGAGACCCGGGGGAACACTGGGTGGTAGGAAATTTGTGTCAGCCCGGTGATGCCACAACTTTCCCACACAAAAATGTGTGAAAAAGGTGATTTTATCAGCTAAATTTGAGGTTTGCAGGGCATTCTGGGTAAGGAAACGTTGGGGGATCCACGCAAACCATACCTCCCTGGAATCCCCCGGATGTCTAGTTTTCAGAAATGTGTGGGTTTGGTAGGTTCCCCTAGGTGGCCGCCGAGCACCGGGCCAAAAACCCAGGTGACCCCCCTTGCAAAACCAGGTCGTTTTTAGGTAGGCAATTTTCATGTCGCCTCAATACGTTTTGGGGCCTTGCCTGTCGCGGGTACTTGGGTCTCCCACACGAGTGATGCACCGTTTTTATCGGGAGACCCGGGGGAATGCTGGGTGGTAGTTAATTTGTGTCAGCCCGGTGATGCCACAACTTTCCCACACAAAAATGTGTGAAAAGGGTGATTTTTTCAGCTAAATTTGAGGTTTGCAGGGCATTCTGGGTAAGGAAACGTGGGGGGATCCACGCAAGCTATACCTCCCTGGAATCCCCCGGGTGTCTAGTTTTCAGAAATGCATGGGTTTGGTAGGTTCCCCTAGGTGGCCGCTGAGCACCGGGCCAAAAACCCAGGTGACCCCCCTTGCAAAACCAGGTCATTTTGAGGTAGGCAATTTTCATGTCGCCTCAATACGTTTTGGGGCCTTGCCTGTTGCGGGTACTTGGGCCTCCCACACGAGTGATGCACCGTTTTTATCGGGAGACCCGGGGGAATTCTGGGTGGTAGGAAATTTGTGTCAGCCCGGTGATGCCACAACTTTCCCACACAAAAATGTGTGAAAAGGGTGATTTTTCAGCTAAATTTGAGGTTTGCAGGGCATTCTGGGTAAGGAAACGTTGGGGGATCCACTCAAGCCATACCTCCCTGGAATCCCCCGGGTGTCTAGTTTTCAGAAATGTGTGGGTTTTGTAGTTTCCCCTAGGTGGCCGCCGAGCACGGGGCCAAAAACCCAGGTGACCCCCCTTGCAAAACCAGGTCGTTTTGAGGTAGGCAATTTTCATGTCACCTCAATACGTTTTGGGACCTTGCCTGTCGCGGGTACTTGGGCCTCCCACACGAGTGAGGCACCGTTTTTATCGGGAGACCCGGGGGAACGCTGGCTGGTAGGAAGTATGTGTCAGCCCGGTGATGCCACAACTTTCCCACACAAAAATGTGTGAAAAATGGATTTTTTCAGCTAAAATTGAGGTTTGCAGGGGATTCTGGGTAAGGAAACGTTGGGGGATCCACGCAAGCCATGCCTCCCTGGAAGCACACGGGTGTCTAGTTTTAAAAAATTTATAGGTTTGCTAGGTTTCCTAAGGTGCCCGCAGAGCTAGGGTTCAAAAACTACAGCTAGACATTTTGCCAAAAAGGGTCATTTTTCACTGCGAAATTGAGGTGTGACCACATTGCGTTTTGCACCGTTTCCTGTCGCGGGCACTAGGCCGACCCACACAAGTGAGGTACCGTTTTTCTCGTAAGACTTTGGGGAACGCGGGGTGGGTGGACATTTGTGGATCCACGCAGATTCCGGAACTTTCCATCACAGAAATGTGTGGATAATGTGTTTTTTTTGGTCAATTTTTTAGGTTTGCAAGGAATTCTGGGTAACAGACCCTGGTGGGAGGCAGTCAAGTCACCCCATCCTGGATTCCCCTGGGTGTCTAGTTTTCAAAAATGTATATGTTTGCTAGGTTTCCCAAGGTGCCCGCAGAGCTAGGGTTCAAAAACTACAGCTAGACATTTTGCCAAAAAAGGGTCATTTTTCACTGCGAAATTGAGGTGTGACCACATTGCGTTTTGCACCGTTTCCTGTCGCGGGCACTAGGCCGACCCACACAAGTGAGGTACTGTTTTTCTCGTAAGACTTTGGGGAACGCGGGGTGGGTGGAAATTTGTGGATCCACGCAGATTACGGAACTTTCCACCACAGAAATGAGGGGAAAATGTGTTTTTTTTGTCAATGTTTTAGGTTTGCAAGGGATTCTGGGTAACAGACCCTGGTGGGAGGCCGTCAAGTCACCCCATCCTGGATTCCCCTGGGTGTCTAGTTTTCAAAAATGTATAGGTTGCTAGGTTTCCCAAGGTGCCCGTAGAGCTACGGTTCAAAAACTAGAGCTAGGCACTTTGCCAAAAAAGGGTAAATTTTCACTGCGATATTGAGGTTTGACCACGTTGCGTTTTGTGCCGTTTCCTGTCGCGGGCACTAGGCCAACCCACACAAGTGAGGTACCGTTTTTCTCGTAAGACTTTGGGGAACGCAAAGTGGGTGGAAATTTGTGGATCCACGCAGATTCCGGAACTTTCCACCACAGAAATGTGTGGATAATGTGTTTTTTTTGGTCAATTTTTTAGGTTTGCAAGGGATTCTGGGTAACAGACCCTGGTGGGAGGCAGTCAAATCACCCCATCCTGGATTCCCCTGGGTGTCTAGTTTTCAAAAATGTATAGGTTTGCTAGGTTTCTCAAGGTGCCCGCAGAGCTAGCGTTCAAAAACTAGAGCTAGGCACTTTGCCAAAAAAGGGTAAATTTTCACTGCGATATTGAGTTGTGACCACGTTGCGTTTTGCGCCGTTTCCTGTCGCGGGCACTATGCCTACCCACACAAGTGAGGTACCATTTTTATTGGAAGACTTAGGGTAATTCAGTTTTGTAAAGGAACTGTTATTATCTATTGACTTTCGATGCATTTCTTCCTTCCAAATGAAAGATATTGTGTAAAAAAGAAGTCATTCTAAAAAATGACCGATAATTCTCATGCTAGTATGAGTATCCCCAATTTCAGAAATGTGCAAATATCTACTGTTTCTAAACTCTATATTTTGTTCCCATTTCAGAAATACATAGGTGTCTTTCATACCGATTTTTCCATGTACACATTTTTACAGAATAATTACTATATACCCGGTACACAATAAAAAACCATTGCAAGTTGCTGCTCAGTTTTTGGCTCTGGGTTCGTCGGGTTCTTGGTGAACCTACAAGTCCTATATATCCCCACAACCAGTAATGTCCAGCGGATGTAATGGTATATTGCTTTCAAAGAGCTGTCATAATTAAAAGAAGTTACAGGTGAAAACGTTAACACAAAAGGCTTTTTTTTTCAACTAATTTCCAATTTATCCTATATTTAACTGTTAGTTCCTATAAAAAAACCTTTATGGATCTACACAAATGACCCCTTGCTGAATTCAGAATTTTGTCTTCTTCTCGAAAATGTATAGCTTTCCAGGATCCATTATTGCTTTTGTACCCATTTATGCCATTAACTGGAAGGAGGTCAAAAGCACAAAAAATAGCAAAATTAGGCTATGTCCCAGAAAAATGCCAAAACTGTGTAAAAAATGTTGGGTTTCTGACAAAAGTCTGGTATCCCCGAAAAGCTGGGAAAATGGTGATTCCAACCCCACAAACCCTTTTTTGATAACATTTGCAGGGAAAAACCCAGATGCTTTCATTTGCAGCCCGTTTTTCCAATTTTTCCGAAAAAAAACAAAATTTTGCTGTATTTTGGCTAATGTCTGTGACCCCTCTGGGAGAATCCACAAACCCTGAGTACCTTTAGAATCCCCATGATGTTGGAAGAAAAGGACGCAAATTTGGCATGTATACCTTATGTGGTCAAAACGTTACAGGGGTCTAAGCGTGCACTACCCCAAAAAGACAAAAAAGGGCGTGGCACAGGAGGGGAAAAGGCCTGGCAGTGAAGGGGTTAAAAGAGAAAAAATATATAAACACTATTTCATCAAAACAACATGCTTCTTCTTTTGACTCTTCAAAAAGCTAGCAATTGCATGGCATACACCATGGTCATTAAGTTGCAACAGATAAAATAAAGCAGCTTTGCACTTAGGGAATTTTTGTCTGCGTAGAAGAGGTAATAAAACTTTTCTAGTAAACGGCAAATAAAATTGACAAAAGAAAACAAAATGTAAAATAATTTGACTGGTTCACTCATCACATGGACAAATACAAATTGAGGCAGAATAAAACTTACCTAGGGGAAAACATAGTAGCCAACAGAAGGAGCCTAGCCTAAACCTTGTCAACAGTATCCTCTCGTACACATTTGACACATGTAATAGGTATGGGGCAATAGGAGGCACCATTAGAATAATGCAGTAATCTCGTACTGAAGGATTGGACACTTCCGTTAGGTCCCTGGTAACTTGTTTATGCTTGGGGAAACAGTCCTGGACCCAGTTTTCATCTTTTTTCAATACTTTCTCAAACAAGTGGGCGCAACCCAGTGTCGTAAAATAACCTTTGATATATTTTAGCCATGGAATTTCCAGACTGTGGGCACAGGATAAGCAATCTCTGATAACTGCTCAATTGAGCTCAGCTTCTTTATTGAGCCAGATTGAGCACAAAAGGGCCAGGGGAGTGACATTAATGGTATCTTGGACATACTCCAAGTCCAGCTCCAGGTGCAATGGGAAATGCGGGGTAGTCGGAAGGATGCCTAACATCCGATGGCAGAATCTGTTCTCTTCCATCTGTATTACATGAACGTCCCTACGTCCCCAGATACCCATTCCATATGTTAGAGTTGGTAGGCATTTCCGTTTACATATCTCTGGTATAGGAGCAATGGGTTTTTTGCCAATAGACATGGCAAGCGCGGAAGTAGTACCAAAGGCTTGAGTAAAACGCAATATCCTGTTTTTTGTACAAGTTGCCCGAGTACAGCCATCATCAAAGTCCAGGCCCAGATATGAAAAAGAGCTAGCTCTGTCTTGTGATTTACGATCAATATTTAAAGGACGGGTTTTTGTATTTCTTGGCCCGCATACCATGGTAAAGGTTTTCTTAAGGTTAGTCTCTAAGCCTAGGTCTCTCATGGAACTGACATAGCTAAAAGATAAGCCTTTTAAGACCATTGGCCGTCCTTGCCAAGAGTACCACATCATCGGCATATAGGAGTACTGGTTCAGGTTTCTTCTCCACACATGGCACATCAGCCCCCACAGATACCAACGTTTTTTCCAAATCATTCATATAGAGCAAAAAAAGAAATGGGGCAAGCACGCATCCTTGGTGCTCCCCCCGCTTAATGCTGACAGAATCTGTGCATTCACCCGCACTATCACATCTAACTGTTGCTGTTAGTTCATGATCTAAAAGTCTTAAAAATGAGCCCAGCCCTCATCAACACTCATACTCTCTAAAATAGTCCACAGCTTTACTCTATAAAGACAGTGAAAAGCGCTTGACGGGTCCATAAACGCCAAATGTGTTGAAGCTCCCTTTGCATACTTGTATTTAGCCACAATTAGGTGAAGATTGAGGCACTGCTTAATAGTCTCTAGCCCCTTTCTAAACCCATATTGGCTTGGAGCAAGTCTTCTATAATTATTAATCCAGTCAAGCAGGTGATCTAGGAATACCCTCCCAATGCTTTTTACGGTGGAGTCTAGGAGGGATATTGGGTGGTAGCATGTGACATCATGCACATTTCCTTTTTTTTTAAATGGGCAACATGATCTGAGCATGCCCACACTACTAACAGAATTAAAAACAGAAGTAAGAACAGAGGTCCAAAACCCAGGGTCCTCCCTAAACAGATCAAGGGGGACACCATCCGGTCCTGGAGCCTTTTTGCACTTACTTTCCATAATTGCTTTTAAAACCTGTTCCTCGCTAAACACCAGTTTTGTACCTAATGGGACCAATGGCTGAGGTACATCATCGGCCCCACTGTCAATGGAATGCATCCCAGCAAAATGTACCAACCAAGCCTCATCCGGGATATGGCCAGTTTCTTTATCTCAGTGTAAATGCGGGGATAAAATAGATCACACAGCTTTACAAAAGGTGTGTGATTCATTTAGTTGGCACGCTCTGACAATAGATTTTCATGTATTCTCCTTTATAGTCTGTTTCCTTCTCCCCACTGCTTGCTGGTAGCTTTTTCTGCTAGCTATAATGACACTGTGGTCTCTAGGCAATTGCTTTAAAGCCCTACGTAGGGATACGTTAGCTTCCCTACATTCTTTATCAAACCATAATTTGGCTTGGTGACACGGCTAAGTGGGCAGCTTCTACTTTTTCCAGAGTAATAAGTTTATGAAATTAGTTAAAATAAGGTCTAGATTGCTAATTACTGAGTTACAAATATTTACCAAGGCTGTGCTCTTACAAACTACCTGGAACATATTAAACTTCAAATTAGCAGTTTGCCAAACCAATTTGTGCCATGCATCCTTTATTATTAAAACCTGGGGCGGTGGCAACTTAGACTTATGGTTCTCAAAAGGAGTCAGTAGTTGTACAGCAATCGGGTTATGTACACTATAAATATGGGCAAGGACCTCACAATTTATAGTGATAGAAGACATACTCCAGGAGGTAAAGATGAAGTCTATGCACCCTCGCCCCCCTCCCTGTAAATGTTTAATCACACACTGCCAATGGAGTTAGTGACCTTATTGACCAAGCCCTGTTCAGCCAGTAAGTGAAATAGGGCCTGCCCCCTGGTATCCATCACATTACAATCAGCATCACGTAGAAACGGGATCAAGGGTGGTTGATGATAAAAATGATAAATCCCCTAATTTGGCATTAAAATCACCTGCCACCCACAGATTAAGGTGCATTTTGCCCGAGGTACATTTCCCATTAGCAAATCAGTATCTGCAAAGAGGCCCTGGAAATTACACCCGCTCTTGCTAGAAAAATTTATATTCTAAAAATTAACCACATAGATCTTAAATTTGTAATTCCAGCTAGGAAAAAAAACCTGCGCCTCCCCCTGATCCAGGAAAAGGGGAGAGATTGAGCAACCACTATTTACTTTGAACCTTGCTGTCAGCCCCCCTTTGGCTCTTCCCGCTGTAGACTGTGTCACTGGCAGACTAAAACAAGTAAACCATCAATTGCTGTCTCTTTCACATCCCAGGTTTCCTGCATAAAGGCAATGTCACAGTTCAGGATAACATGTTGCAAGTCTTCGATCAAAATGTTTTTAAGCTAAACCTGCAATATTCCAGCATAAGAAATGAACAGAAGCCCTGTCAACATCATCTTTGGTCAAGGAAACACTCACTACTGGGCCTTTTGGTGAATTGATCTGAACTGGGTTGGAGGTCAATTGTCCAACCGGGATAGACCTGGAAAACAGAGCACTCCCGCTCCTTGCTTAAGCAACAATCATTGTCATCCAGCCCAGGCAACACTGCGAATCTATTGTTCAAGGGTACTATCAGTTGGAAAGGGAGTCTGGAAGGAACACTCTTTGGAACAACTAACCCCTCAAGATTACATTGTGAGGTTGCAAGGTGGCTGTAGAAAAAAATAAGTGGCAGTATCTTAATAAAGCTAGTTTTTACCATTCCGGTGCTAGCTTGACACAAAATTTCCTTTACAACCCACGGGTTATGGAAGTTAACCACAATATTATCGCTCTTAAACCCTTTCCCCAGCTCACCAACCCCCCCTCATGTCTCGCCATCAGTATCTATTTTGATGCATCCCAGTCACCAGTTACATTTGTATTTAACCAGTGTAAGCTTTTATTCCTTGTAGTTTCTGTCTTGCAAGCTTTGAGACTGGGTACATTCGCCAATACAATAACGTAGGGAGAAGAGACAGAAGGCAAGTCAATCACCGGAAGCAACTCCGGGCTAGGATCACATGTTTCTGGTTGCTGAACAGCTTGTTTATCCCTTATGTGATGCACTTCATTGTACCTAACAGCACTAATAGAAACTGGGCTGATATCAGAACCCGAGGCTTGATTATCGACGGCCCCTCCACCCCTATATTTGGAAGAATCATTTAAAGGGGGAATAGAAGTGCATTGAGTATCCTGGGAGTGGGTACTTGCCCTACATAGGGGTAGCTCTACTAGTTTAGTTTCCAATTGTACCAGGCGATCAAAGATGGGGCGCAGTTTGACATCCAATAGATCACCTAACCTACAACTCAGTTGATTCCAAATATTCTCAGCAGATGCAATTGCTGGCAGGAGCACATCCTCTTTACAGGGCCTTTTCCAAGGGCCCATTTTGACTTTAGCATCTGTTTTTTTTTTTTTTATATTTTTACTCCTGCGCTTTGGTTTTGTGCCACTCTCTGAGTCAGTCTCATGGTGGTGGTCGCTTTCCACCATGCCAGTAAGGCTGCTCTCTAAAGCAATGAACTCAGCTCCCTTTTATTTTGCTGAAAAAGCACCCTCCAGGCTAGCCATCGGGCAAGCCATCATACCATTAATAGATTGTCCCCTCCCCGCAAGGTGGGCATGACCAGATGAACCACCACATGTGCTTAGGACCAAGCCACTAGGTGAACTCGACCGTGAGGTGGGGTCGGTAGGACTTAGAATGTTAGACTGATGCAATTGTCCAGCTATGACAAGCTCCTCAGGAGTAAGAGAGAGGGACCACTCTACCATCCTTTTTTCATTTGTTACCATGACTACAGCCCTGGTCAAATAAATGTCTATGGTAGAGCGAATCCGAGGTGTGGTAACATACTGACAGCACCACAAGATTCCTTCTTTTTTGCCATGCTCGAGGGTAGCATCAACACAAACCACAAGCCTCCGGGCAATTATACGCAAAAGAGAAGAGAAAAACAAATACAAGTCCAGAGTACCTTTGTTGATAGAAATGAACTTTGGGGCCATCAGCGATGCACCATGATGACCAAAGGAAGATCTCAGAGGGGTGGCCCTGCCCAGACTCTTCTGGGCTGTGACGGGCGAAGATGGGCCCGTCTTGGCCCTGTCTTGGCACGGGCCGAGCCCGTGCGCACCCGGGTGCACACGCCCCTGGCAGCGGGAAGCCTCAGTTGAATTTACGGTGCTCCGGCGCCAGACATAAGTGTCACGGCCCCTCCTCCTCAGGCTGGTTTTGGCCCCCCACACTGCGGGAAGCCCCAGCTGAATTTTTGGCAGTCAGGCACCAGACACAAGCGTCACGGACCCTCCTCCTCCTCCTCCTCCTCAGGCCGGATTCAGGCTACCGCTGTGCAGGAAGCCTCACCTGAATTTGCAGTGCTCCGGCGTCAAACACAAGTGTCACGGCCCCTTCTCCTCCTCCTCCTCAGGTTTCGGGCATCATTTCACTCTCATTATCTATTTGTGATCACTCAGAACCCTTTGATGAAAAACATTGCCGTTATTCACTGTTCCACATCTTTAATTATAAATATCTATTTCATCTCACTGTAGTTTCTCAGGGCGTTTACACTAATTATAAAATCTTAAATCAGCACCAAATATCTTAACATGCAAGAGAATTGCTCATTAGTCTGGTACATGTTGAGTGAAGGACCTTGAGGGACTGGTTATTTTCTGAGAGCTCCAGAAAAGGCCAATGATGCAATGTGGAAGACGATTATATCTCACTTTATTGAAACCTGAAGGTCTATAAATAGCCACCCTTTTAGACCAACAGACATTGGATCATTTGTCACATGCGAGTGCTACCACCTGAATTACGATCGAGAGACCCAAACAGATGTCTGCACACTGTTACTTTGATGATCACATTTCCTTTAGGGTGTCGAAGAGGTACACGAGTGTCTCACTCCGTGATCCACACTGACTAGTCACGCGACCACCAAAGTCTTTAAAGACAGGGCTTTCCCCAAGATTGTACAATTATTGCAGAGTTCATCTTTCAGGCATGTTCCATCTACTAACCCACACTATGAATGAATGCCTAAGCTTGAAATCTCTGTTCACACAAGCACACAGCAGTTCCTCTAACCTCTGCCACTCCTGCACGGCTCAAAATGCAAGTTTACAAAACAAATATTAATTTGAACTTACTATCATGTTACATTGGTTAGTGAATTGCATTGAGCTTCCAAGCTTTCAATGGATGCATAATTTATTATATTGAAAATCATCAGAACATTTCATACAGACATCCATCAAGAAATAACCAAAAAGAGTGCAGTTCAAGAGATGCGATCCTGCTGACACTCAGCTGTTGTCCTTCTGGGGTGAGGGGAGGTGAACAGTTTACAAATACAAATTCGTGTAGCAGGGTGAGTTGTATTATATCTGTTGCCAAGTTATGTCAGCACTCCAGGAGAGCATGCACTGCTATATGAAATGGGCTCTCAGTTCTACTAGGCACAATATGAAGGGAAAATATGACATTGACTATCCAGTCAAGTGCAAGAATGAAGCGGAATGAAAGGCAGTCAATATCATGTAAATAATAATTGTGAAGTGCTGTTTGGTTTCCCGTGAAGATGTAAGACTCTCGGTTAATGAGAAATGTGTCAGTCACAAGCAAGTCATTTCCTTTCCTGTAATTTGTGCGATTGTTTTAGTGTTAGAGAACTGAAAAATGCGTAATAATAGGTTTAGGACAGACCATGGCAAGTTGCTGTCAGAACCCTTTTTAATGGTAAAAAAAACAAACTCTGTGAGAAATGGATCAATATGAAATGCATCAAAATGAAATGCATCAATATGAAATGCATACGTTTTACACAGTAAAAGTGGGAAGAATAGGATGGACCATGTTCAGTCGACGTCCGGGGGCTTTGCAGTGGATAAGTGTCTTGTGTTAAGTCTATATAAAGCATACTTATTTTTATAAAACCTGTGTGGTGTCCATCTGTAGTGTTCTCACTGTATGTGTTCACATTTTGTGATGAGCACATAAAAAACCAAATACCCCCAAAGCAAAAACTGGAAATTCTACTAGTTGTTAGAAACTTGCATTTATGAAAGATTGAGCTTCAGACTGAGATATGCCAACTAAGATCCAACTAAATGGAGTTTTAGAGAGGCAGTGGCATAGGTGGGAAGTGAATCCCTGTTCAAATAATATTATTTATTCATTATAAAGTTTGTAGTTTGAGCTCATAAGTGCAAGTTTAAGAGAGGGTCCATGCCACAGGTTTGGGGTAACTGGAGCCTCATCACTTAAGGCGAGCACCCTGAGCACTTAGATAAGATTTAGGCTTTGCCACAGTTCTGGTGTCTTAAGTAGTTGAAGGGTGGGAGCAGAGCTATTGTACCGCCCTAGACAACAGTAAATTGTTTCTTCCCATAGGAAATTTAAAGCAGTGTGCAGCTTTTGGACGAAAATGTTGGACCTTACGAAAGATACACAAAACAACAAAACAATACAATTAAAATATAATGGTGCACAAAACAACAAAATAGTTCAAAGAGATTGCAACACAACAACAGTCCAACACAACATCATATAGCACAAAAACATAGCAGTGCACAAAAACAAGAGAGCACAACAAAGTGCCATATATACCCACCTCCTGATATTTGCTTTCATAATGAAGCGGTGCAACGTGTTTGCACAGTTCATGGTGTGGCATGGAAAGCCTGGCACACATATTGCTCATGTTCATCCGTGTGCCCCAAACTAATAATATTGCATATCACTTGGCCAATTGTGCATGAGTGAAGATATAATATGGGCAGAGTATTAGAGCTTGTTTAGTAGAAACTGTACCAAGACAAAAATAACTTCAATTTTTCAGCAGAGACAAAACATGATATTTGTTTATGAATGAGATTTCATGATCAACTCAGGGCTGGGATAACAGAATTTAACCTTCAGAGGGTGATCCAATGTGAGGAATTGCAAGGACTAATTGTATGGAATCAGCTATGGCTAGGGGAGGTATGTAGGTAGTTGGCAGCATCTAGGAGGACCAGAAATGGTGCAGGGAATATTTTGACGTGTAAGGTGCATGGCATAGTATTGGTGTATATGTAGTCAGCAAACTGTAGTGCAACTTCTAATGGAAAATGCTCCCAGAGGGCTGAATGCAACGGTGTGATTTTACTATTTGTGTGTTTTGAAGTGATGTACTCTCAAGGTTAAAACGGAATTGTTCATCAACACACTCGGCCATGTGGACGTCATATAATGTTCAATGTTACCATGAGTGAACAACAGTGGGTAATGAGCCAACAAGAGTATTTGACTAAATGACACCTACTCTTGAAGGAGACACAGCCCAGGAGGATGCAGGGTGCCTGGAGTACGCATCCAGGAGCTAGGCATTTCCGTATTGCCAAAGTGCTGGGAGCAGGCTTCCCATCAAGAACTTGTCCCATGCACCAGCCAGCTCTCCGTCCCTCCCAGCTTATCCGACTACAGCTTCTCTCCTGGCACCTCCATAGGCTTTGTTTCTGCTTCCACTTCCACCATCAACCATGCTGACTCCACCTTCAATTCACCTGCTGCCACCAATCTCAACTGGCTGGTTCCTTATTGAACAATGCTACATTGGGCGCATGTCAGGTATCTATACAATTATAGATGACTATAAGATAAACCCTATCGACAGAAATAAGGTGCAATCATTTTCATAAAATATTGTTATCCACAAGAAGGTTTTATAAATGATAATTCAGCCAACCGCCTGATAGAAAGGTGGACGCACTGTATTTTAAACGACAAAAAAGATTAAAGAGAAACACGTTTCCGTTAACAAAGAAAATAAATATATGATTGAAGAACTATAGGGTGGTCCACGTAGAAGATAACAAAGTATTAATACATGTGATTGAGGTGTGTCTATGAAGTCTATGCAAAGGTGTACCAGTGAGTGAAGCATTGGTTTTATGTTTGATAAAAATGTATCAAAATATTTGCAAGCTTTATGGTGCCTCCTTCTGAACTAATACTGAGTCTACTGTACCTAAAATGGATCACTTAACTTTTTAATAAGCTTCACAATTTGTAAGTGATGTTCAATTATGCATACAATAAGCGTAAGTAGGAGGGATACATTAATAGTTATTCATTATCGATGCTTAAAGAAAATAATTCAAATTAATACAAAAATAATCAGTACTCTAAGGGAGTAATTACTTTTGGTCCCATTAACAAGATAAATTCGGTCAAGATGGCTGACTACATTTTATACACCTGAAAGGAATTCACTAAGTGATCCCTCGCAGGCATAAACCCATCATAGCGAAGATCTCTGTCACTAAGGCTGAGGTCTCCCCAGTCCTAGATCCCCTTTAGAGGTGAGATGTTGGTGCTCTAAGGTGCGCTTTGCCTTGAAAGGCATTCTCAAGCTAGAAACTCACCCTGCTCCATCCTAGAAATGGCTGGACATCTATTCCAGCACAGGATTCTAATAACCCCCCATGCTTTATGGTGAGTGGTTCACTACCAGATTTGGTGGGGTGCTGGGGAAGGGGTTTTTTCCAAGTAGAAAAATTCCCTGTGGAGAAAAAAAACATTTGCAGAATGATCCTAGCCCCCCCCCCCTCCCCCCCGCCCCATTGGAATTCTCCACTCTGGACAATTCTGTACATTGGGAATAGAAGCTCACTCAAAATGTGCCCTGGCCGTGGGGTGCAGATGTGACTCCTTGGACTCTTGTACTCAACCTGATTGACAGCTCTAGCATGAATAATAACATATCTTTCCATTGTCATTTGTCCCAGGCTACTTTAGACAGAGGCCTATATTTGAACTCCTCAAGCCTGCTACGTGAGCGATCAATCAATATATTCAATAATAGCTTTTCACTGGTAGAATCAAGAACCAATCAGCGTCGAGAGCTTTCCAAAAAAGCAGTTTAACGTGCCCTTTTCAGACAAGGATACAAGAATATTGAAACTTGTAGTACTTTTAGTGAACAGCAACAATACAGTCTGCCATTAAGAAATGCGAACAAATACAAGTAGTCGAGAAATAAAATTCAAATGGGCTGGAAGAACATCAGTTTTCTTGACTGAAGGAAACAATCATATAGGAGCGATGTGAACACAAAGCAGTTCGGAGAGAATTTGCTGTATTAAAAAAAAGCACAAGGGGCATACCTGCATAATTAGGTGTGTTGTAAGGCACACTACGATGACAATGCACCACACTATATTTTATTGCTTTCTGCTCAAAGGTACTACATTACATCTGCTTTCAGTGGAAAAGCAGGCATGCTGAAATATTTGCAGGAGGGACAAATAAAGAATGTTCCCGCTTGTATTCCAGTCGGCTAGTCTGCATATGCTGGAAATGTATACCCCCTGGTGCGTTTGCAGTCTTGACTTGTTATGGTCTTCTGTTCTGTACCAAACTCATTTCTTCTGTTTGGCGGTGTCAGTTTCTTCCTTGTAGTGTACTGATTCATTCTGCTTATTTACCTTTGTCTAATGTATATGACTGCAAATGATAGAGATTTCATTGAAAGGAAATGTGAATGAAAGAAAGCTGTGCTGTTTGGTGAGATATAACAGCCGATCCCACCTGACACTGACTTGCCTAAGCGCAAGGGCGCTTGTTCTGAAGCATCAGTTGCGCTTTATAAATACCTCTTCATTCATTCATACATTCAAGTGTGTTTAAAGTGAAGTTTCAATGTCTGCCTTCCTATCTTGTGTTCCCAAAAGAAGTGGGCCCCGAAAACCTATTTGTATCTTTTTAAGTTCTCTTTTGCTTGTTCTCACTGAGAAAGGGTTGGCCCAGGGCTTTAAGTGAGATGAAAAAACTGGGGGGTCTCTCAAAGGGGCGTGGCCAATGTAATTAAGGGCGTGGCTTAAGACACATGAGCTAAAAATCTGTGCTTAGCACAGTGTGCCACCCGATTTGTATTTTGCTGTTTCCGTCATTGCATCCAGATATATGATACAACAAGTAACATCATACCTACAACAAGTCAGGACTATTTGCTTTGTCAATGGTTGTTAGTTGCATAAGATAAATAAGCAGCAACTATGGCTTGTATATAATATTGAAAAAGTTTCTACTTAAAGCCCTGGTGACACCACAACAGTGTTGCTGCTCCTGAGATTCAAAAAGAGAAGGGGAATCTAGAGAGAAAATGACTCTCTTTAAAGGATTTCATTTCCCCTACAACACTCGCCTGGCATGAGGTCATGCTGTAAGTTCTCCACTAGTAAGAAATGAGCAGTGTGAGCACTCACACATTATGTGCCTGCTATCACTGCAGTCCAGAAAAAAACAGACCACCAGTGCTAGGGCACAAAACAGCCCGATACAGATCCGTTTCGAGGGCCCCTTTAAAAACATGCCGGTGCTCAGCACCGGTGAGACCCGGCCCACTTAAAGCCCTGGGTAGGTCTCACCACCTCTTTGAAACTGTGATTGGCAGGCTATGGGTCTGCTCATCTCCCTGTGTTTTTATTCTGTTCTAGAATAGTTTACTGGAACGCTGATTCAAGTGGCTTGAGCATTCCTGCCTACCAATAGCTAGTTCCTGTTGTTGATGGATAGGGTGCCCAAATGAAAATCTCCCCTTCCTCTCTCCTCTTGTGAAAGGCTGGTTTGTTCCACTGACAGCAACAGTGTGCAGTCACCCAACAAGTTTGGAAGATTTCAGCTGTGACTGGAGCACGGTCACATTGAAGAACCTAGCAGCCGGGTTTGTAAGGTACCTCTGCTGCACTGTTAACAGACTAGCAACAGGGCATCTTAGTCCAATCCAGAGGTCTCCTACCTTTTCTGTAATAAGAGCTACTAAGTTAAAAAAATATTGTCCTGAGCTACTAATATTATTTCCCTGTAACTCGGGGGGTACGCCAGGGTTGTGTACTGGCCCCTACACTGTTCAGCCTATATGTAAATGGATTGATCGATGAACTAAACAGTCTCAGGGATAATGATGCCCCGCGTTTGGCCTCTGGTCGGGTGCCCGCCCTGATGTTCGCGGACGACACATTGTTGTTGTCGCGGACATCATCGGGCATCCAGCGGGTCCTGGATGGGTTTATGACCTTTTGCGCCTCGAGGGGATTGGAGATCAACCTGGGGAAAACTAAGTTTATGATCTTCAAACCCCCGAGGCACACACGCCCGAACCCTGCATTAGGTGGTGTTCCCTTAGAAAGAGTTAAGACCTTCATATATCTGGGAGTAACGCTGACTGAGCACTTTGTATGGGATGCTCAAGTAGCCAAATCTTCCCTGAGGCTATCCCAGATAACAGGGGGTATCGGAAGATTCCATAGAATCTCTATATTTAAACCTGTCACCCCTGTATTATAGATTTATAAAACACAGGTGAGGTCAGCAGCCTTGTATGCTGCGGAACTTTGGGGCCACACAAATACATCCAATTTACGGAAGGTAGAACAAGCCTTTATGCGTGGTCTGGTTGGTCTCCCCCAGAGCACGCCTCTTATACCACTGTGCCTGGACATGGATCTGGAACCCGTCAATGAATTGGCGGCTGCGCGACCATTACTTTATTGGAGAAGGCTTTGGTCTGTCCCTGAGCTTGCATTTTTTAGAGCGGAATTTAATGCAATCTGGGGACAGTTAAACTATAAGAAAATACCATGGCTACTCCATATAAAGACTTCCCTCTATCAAGTCGGTCTGCCCCAACTTTGGGATTCTCCGGGTACTAGCTGCGTGAGGACTCAAAGGTCCGAGATATTGGCTGCTGTTAGATTATATAACTCTAAAATACTATGCTGCTCAACTTCCCTGGGCAGGCTGACCTCTGAGTTCTTAATGGTGAAAACTGATTCTAGGCTGGAGGTATTCTTGGATTTAGTACAGCCTCCTCTGGCAAGAAAATTATATATTCAGCTGAGACATGGCCCTCTCCCAATTGGGGCGCTTACATCTTGATGGGAAAAACTGATGGAGGGCATTTGCCCAGCTTGCAAAACTTGTAATGAAGATATCACCCACATTATGTTCTTTTGTCCAGCATATAGCATGACTCGAAAATGTTGGCTTATTCCTCTGTGCAAAAATTTGGGGCTCAGACAATGTGTACAAGCTTGCAGAGTCTTAACTTATGACACTGATCCTCTTATTGTTTATGCAGTTTCCCGCTTTTTATATGGCATGTGGCGGAGAAGGATGAGTTTTATCTAAAGTAATGGCTTTTTTAGCTTTTATCTTTTTTCTCTGCTAAATAATCATGCTAACTTACTGTTTAATAATTAAAAAAAAAATTGTTTTGTAGTTATGGTCTTACTCTTGTACTTGCATATATTTTATTGTACTTTTATGGTCTTATGACCGAAATAAAGTTATCACAAAAAAAAATATTATTAGTGTTGTAATAGTAACCAGATTTGACAAGATTACATTGGTGACCACCTCATGCTGGTATCTGAGCAATGATCACATCAGCGCATCTAGCATGGTTCCTTTCCTAGCAGTAATCTGAAAAAGGCTTTATCACTTTGAAATGCCTCTACATTGATAATACATACCTCCCATAGCTGCACCAAGATAATATGTCTACCCAATGCCACATAATTCATCACTCAAATATCAGCTTTAAATAGAACATGTGTATTTTCAAATGCATGTTTACCCCATAGGGTATCTTGGCATTGAAATAACATATGATTTCGTGTTCACCAACGGAATAGTTTTAGACAAACATCTACTTATGAGTTCTGAAAATACACACATTTTCAACTCGAATACACCCTTTTGAATTTTGGTATACATATATTCATTCAAATGTGCAACGGTTTCTGAACACAGGAGAGCTACTTGTGTTTAGCTGTTGAGCTACCAGTATCTCACAAGCTCCTGGTTGCAGAAGCTTGGTCCAGTCAGTCTGTTTTTGGAGGAAATGTACTCCAAGAAGAACATTGTTGAGGATGCCAGTGTTACTGTTAGGCACACGCCTCAGACATTACAGGGTCAGGCACACCTCTTCTGGCTGACCGCAGAAAGGCTAATGTCATAGTCAGGCAGACGCATTTGCGTCTCTGAGCACCGTGAAACTTCTTTCAGCGTGAGCGGATTTTGACACATTGCCGGCAGAAGGATAGTGTGTCAGAGTTCCCTGGGGATGACGTTCAGTAAAACGTTGCTGGCACACGAGTCGCATGTCTTGGCACGCATGTCGGTAATCTTGTGAGGAGGTGGGCTATTGGCCGATGCCAGTCTTATGGCGGAGCTGGTAAGTCATAGCCAGTCTGCAATTTCTGCCTTTTGAGTTTAAATTGTCTAAGCAGGGCCGGCTTTAGGGCAGTGCAACTGGTGCAGCCGCACTGGGCGCTGACCTGTGGAGGGGGCGCCGACCTCATGGGAGAGGGGCGCTTGTTTTGCAATAACTTGATTGGAAAGATGAGGGGCACTTATGCCTGGTGGTACTGATAGAACCGAGGGGGCAGTCATGGGGTGTGGGGGTGCAAAAAATGATTCTCGCCCGGGCGCCATGAGCGCTAAAGCCGGCCCTGTGTCTCAGCAATTAACATGGTGAAGGGCAGACCTTACATTTTGCTGGTCATCCGGATCCTCTGCCTGGGACTTATTCTAAAGGGAAATGTGTTCGACACAGTGAGGCTTATTTACATGCCCTATGCGCAGCTGGTACGTCACTTTTTCGTATATTAAAAGTGATATACATTGTACAGGCAGCGCAGGGGGATTGTAAATAAACCCCAGTGTTTGTTAGAGTTGTATGTTTGAGCGAAGTCACGGCGAAGGTCACACCTATGAAATTGTCTGTTTATCGTCCATTGCAGTCAAGACTGTTCAGATGCCTGAAGATGCCTACTTTATTGTCAGCTATAAAAACCTGGAGGAGCTCAATTATTCTCCTAGAATATACCGATGCACTTCAGTCTACCATATTATTGGGGACAAGCACACCTCCCATACCCTTTTGTGTGATAGATACCTGCAGGCAGCGCCTCCCATGAGGAGTTTTTCACATTCTTGCTCTAATCTCTTGTGGCATCCAAAACTGTGTCATTTATAAACAATACGTTGTCTCTCGGTGCTTGTATGTTTTTTGTTTTTGTTTAGTGTAATAGGTAAGTATTCTAACATGGTTATAGGTGACAACTCTGGAGTCTCACTTAGAAAATGTAACTCCCCCACCGCTTATCTTAAGTGTAACTAGAGAAGATGTACAGAGGTGGGGCAAATGGAAGGAGGTGTTTCTGATGCAAGCAAGGGTGTGTTGTGCGTATTCAGGAACAAACAGTAATTTTTCTGGGGCAGATTTACAAGGAAATGACACATGTGCATAGATGCGTCAGTTTCCTTGTGCCACCGTCAAATATCATTGCACCACCATGGATGAGCTATATATACAATACAGTGCTCCAGGGTGCAAGGATTAACAGATGCATCAGAAATTCTGACATATTTGTTGGCCAAAAAGTGACGCTTTGCTGGAGTTGCTCATGAAAGTGACGCAACTATAGCAATGTGCCATAACAGATAGATGAGTCCCATTCAAAAAGACCTGCATCATTCCTTATGCCTTCCCTGAGTAGGTGTGGGAATTTTGACGCAGTGAAGGCGTAGAGTGACGCAGTGAAATGTAAATTTCACTGCGTTAGTTCTACATGGCTTTTTGCGTGGGAACGCCTACCCTGCAAACATTATATCTGACGCAGGTATAATGTGACGCAGGGCTTTACAACGTGACGCATATCTCTAGATGTGTCACTTTGTAAATTGGCCGGATTATTTGCGCCGCCGTTGCAACAACAAAAGTGACACAATGGAGGCGCAAGGAGCTTGTAAATCTGCCCCTCTGTTCTTCAATATAGCCTTGGCGCACTGGTAGAGGGCGGGGGGCAGGAGGTTCATGAGGTATTGCCGCCTCCTAGTACAGAGGATGCCTGAGGACTGATTGAACTTGACATTTGTATTAAAAAAAAATTGGCATTCACTATTTCTCTAGAATGATCACTTTCATCATGCAGTATCATTTTGTAAAGAGGATACAGGTGAAGGGAGACCAAATTCTTTAGTACACTAATATTGAACAGATTAATGAGGAGCTTGGGATGAAAGATGAGCCACCTTTCAGTGAGGACATAGCAAACATGATACAGTGTGTAGAGAGATAAATGAAGACAATAAAGAGGCACTGAACTCAGTGTGGCCAATGCTGGAAGAGAATTCAGCAAAGATCGAGTGGAAAGTGAAATTGCATGTAGAGGGGGTTGGTGAAGGTGCGGGGTTGGTGGTCAAATAGCTCGTTAAAAGATGTGCTACATGGTTACATCAGTCTGTAAAACATGTGCCAGAATAGGCCACTTCATGAAATGCTGTAGGGTGGTAGTACAGAGAAGAAACTGAATGGCCAGCTATAGGTGTGCAAAGAGGTAATAACTGTTGGGCCCCGGAGAAGAATGTAATCCTAGAGCTAAGGTTTTCACTGAAGGGTGTGAAGCTGAGTAGATATACCCTCTTGACCAAGGCTGACAATCATTCCTGACTCTATGAATGTCCAACTGTTTGTGAAGAGGCACATAGTGAATAGGATGGATATAAACCCAGGTGTTAAGGTGACTCTAATGGTACCAAAATCTAAATGAAGGATTACTTCATGGCCATTGGCGAGTTTAATGGGAGAATAATTCTGGAAAAAGTAAAGTTGAACATAAAGGTAACCATACAAAAAGAAAAGGGGGGTGTTAGTTGATCCAATGCTTCATCTCACGTTCAAGTGCATGTGGAGGATCTAGGATGTGGGAACTTTGAAGAGGTTTTAAACAATGCGTTTAGCTATATACTTTGGGCTACATTCAACAAATCATGCTCAGGCAGGGAGCCATGCCAAAGTTATTTAGGATTATGAGACTGTCCATAGAGGTGTTTGATTCTATCAAAAAGAAGTTGGACAGGTTTTGTGAGGTGGGCATGATTGTTCCTGTAGAGGCCAATGGTGAGATATTCCCATGTATGAATTTAAGGGCCCTCAACAGGGAGCTGATTGTAGCTCAGAGGCAGTGTGTAAAGCATATGTGCACACATACAGTAACACAGTGAAAACAGTACAAATGGACACCACACCAGTTTAGAAAAATAAGTAGTCTTTATCTAAACCAAACAAGACCAAAACAACAGAAATTCAACACACAATAATAAAAATGTGATTCTTAGAAGGTAAAAACAGTTCTGTCCATAGCAAACTATAGATGCAACACTTTCAACACAAAGTACCTTGGATGACTCACAGTCATAAACAAAAACAGCTGCAGGAAAGGTGATGCGTCAGTTCCTTACGCCCAGGGAATGTGATGCGTTGGTTCCTTGCTTCAGGGGAGGTGATGTGTCGGTTCCTTAATGCCACGCAAGGGAGGTGATGCATCGGTTCCTTACTGAAGGGGAGGTGATGCGTCGGTTTCTTACTGTGTGGGGAGGTGATGAGTTGTTTCTTACTGTGGCCCCTGCGTTCTTGTAGACTTGGTGCCCAGGTATGATGCGTGGGGAACAGGATGCATCTGTTCTCAATGCGGCGGTAACAGCGCTGCATTGGTCTCTCCAGCCGCGGAACCCATGATGCGTTGGTTCTTGCAGCCGCACAGCAGGATCTGCAATGGAATCGGTGTGGTGATCTTAGTCTTCGGAGATCAGTGCACAGGATTCAGCATGCAGCAGTGTCTCCAGCAGCGGGCAGGCGCTGCGGCAGTTTCTTCAGTGACACAGCATAGTTGCATCAGAAACGGATGCGAATGAGTGCACTTCCCTTAGTTGCATCTCTTTTCCAGCTCCTAACAGCAGGAACAACCTCCAGAGGCCAAACACAGCAACAGGCACCTCTTGGCAGGTCATAACTCCCAGCAAGGAACATGTCTATAAATTATGGAAAGGAAAACAGAGTAGTATAGAAGAAAGGAAATGAAGAAATGTACACTTAGGGGCCAACACAAAAAATGAAGAAAATAGAAGAGTATGAGAAAGGACATACCATACAAAGGGCGACGGACAAACATATCTTCTTGAGACAAATAGGACTGGGAGTACTGTCAGCACATTATGAAGATGATATATCCAAGGAGCAAACTGATCAAATGACGAGACATATTATTATAAGAACAAAAATTTGTACACAGCAAACAATGGCCTAACCTGAAACGAGAAATGGAGGAAATCAGACTTTAATAGCTTCAAAAATATTCCAATTGAAGACAAATTAATTCCTTATAAAGCATCCATAGCTACATTTAATAAGATGAGGCTCCTTCCATATACATGAACTCCACTCATTTTTTTCTAAATGAATTTTCTGAGAGGTGCATTTTCATCATCGGGGAGGGTGTTCTTTTTAAGTTACTTTGAAACGGCATAGATCGATCATGTCAAGTGGGCACCAATAGTTCTAAGAACTGGTCGAAGATCAAAAAATTCTTCCCTTCTACTTGCTTTGGCCTTAGCTACCTCTTGCGTAAAGAACAGCTTTCTTCTTGAACAATGCAGTTACTCTTTGACTTTGGCAGTATTAAGCTTGTGATCCCGTGGTGTACAGGGATTAGCCCCATTATGCCTGTTTTATTACGATGCAGAGAAGGGGGAAACATTCCACGGAACATAGGAGAACTGTATGAGGATGGCTGAATGGTTGGTTATGTAGACTTCGGCACTAAATGGGGGTGGATGGTGGCTGCTTTCTGGCAGATACTGGTCTAGCGGTGGCTGTTCGAAAGGCCTGGGCAGGGTTTCGGCAGGAGCTGGAGATGCATGTGCTGAACCAAGCACTACCAGATGTGGAGGATGGTGGTAAACTTATCACACGGATATATGCATTGTTGTTACCGCGCACAGCTACACGCATGGAAATGTTGAAGTTACAATGGGAAGGTGATCTAATGGTTTAGTTGAGGGAACATGATTGGCTATCCATACTGGGCAATTGCAGAAAAGTCACACGTAATATGCGCCTAAAATTGATTCTTTATATTTGTGTTCATAGGGTCTATGCCACACCACAGTTGTTGCACAGATTAGACTCTTCCAAACCAGAGCACAGTCCCAAGTGCAAGACAGCAGTGGGGACCTATATACATATGTGATGGACATGCCCATGGGTGGCTGCTTTCTGGAATAAAGTGGTCAGGGTACTGGGAAAATAATGAGCTACCATTCCAGCTGGTGATTTCGCTATGCTTAGTGGTCTTAGTAACTCGAGCTAAGCAAACTAAACATGCAGAAAAGGTGGTGGAGCTTGGCTTGACGCTGGCCAAGAAATGCATAACTCTGTGGCGGATGATAAATAGATTACCCACCAGGGAATCAATGGTTATGGGAATTTGCCAAATAAATATAGGCTGAGTATGGGATTCGCCACAGGCTGATGTACAGTGGGATGGGCCAGGGGGGGGCAGCGAAATGGGACATGGTAGAGGTACGCATGCAGCAAGAAATGGAGGATACTGAAGTGGAACAGGAGGCGGAGTTGGGAGAAGCATAATTGAATGATTCAGAAATTGAAATGCTGGGGTACACAGTGATTATATGTTAGATTTGAATGTTGCTCATACTGTCTGGTTGCTTTTCAAAACAAATGACAAATGTAACTTCCATGGCATGCTCCTTGTTGGGGGACAGAGGGGGTATAGGAGATTATATGAAGCTGTAAGTTAAGCTGTTGTTGAAATCAATAAAGGAAATATATATTTTTTAAACTTTGGCAAGATCTTTAAACTCCAGGAATATATAAAAAACAATTTGGGTTTAGTTGAAGGAGAGCTTGAAATATTTCAGGAGGTGTCGGCAGGTCTAGGAGTTGAGGATTTGAAGCAAAAGGGAAATAGAAATTGCAACTGGATCCTTGCCTTCAACAAGGTCGAGAAGGCCATAGATGCAAAAATTGGCAAAACTAAAAAGACAGTAGTAGTGTTTGAATTATCGCACATCAGTAACCAGTATATAATCAGACTGGGCAATGTGAAACGATTGACAATTGTCTTAGTAAACACCAGCACAAACAAATTCAGAAATGGTGCCACTAGGGGTTACAAATGTACCCTACTACCTTGGGTACACAGACACAAAGATCACGTGAAGCCGTGACGATGTGATAAAATGAACAATACAAGTACCCCGGCACTCAAACGTAACAATTCTTTTGCTTTATATCAAACCCTGTTAAGCAAAAAACCTTATTAAGATACTAACACTGATTATAAACAGAGATGGATTCATACAAAAAGGTTATGTATTTCATTTTTGTCAATGGATAAAATATAGACAAAACATTCTAACAATATAGTTTTGAAATACAGAAGACCATATAGACCCCTTAGTTAGACATGAGCTTGGCAGTTGCAGTATTAATTATGAAGGGTGTCTGAGGCTCTATGGTCTTGATCCCAAGAATGCAACAGCCGACACGTGTTACATCACATCAGTGACTTCCTCAAGGCTTAAGACAAGAAAATGATGTATACAGCAGTATAAATCTCTCTGCATTTCGGTATTTGATAATTAGAACGGCCACAGGACGAGCGAGATTTTATAATTTATGTAGCCAAGGCTTGCCCATCCGATGACCTCAGAAAACTGGCAATCATCTATTGGACGATGCCGAGATATATTGACAAACGATCTAAAAGTTGGTTATGTTTCTATTCGAAAACAAATCTAATAATCTTGCTAACTCCGTACTTCGCGCTTCAAAGGAGACATCATCCCTGTCATGAACTCGTTGTTCGAACAGATCTAGTTGTCGATTGTGCCCTTGATTTTAATTAACATTTGTTGGGAACGTCCAAAATATTTAAATCCTGTATGGGCTGTGATAGGCCCCGCAAAAAGATTTTCAAAATGTCCCGAAATGGGTTTTGGCTCTCCTTTGCGTTAGAAAGTTATGCTTGTTCCTGTTCTCCAAATACTCAGACTGTTTTTAAGCATCACTATTTACCTTTGCAAATAAGCACTCTATTTTGTTTTATCTTGAATGTCACTCACTCATTGCTCCATTTATCAAAGTCTTCTCTCATTAAGGGACCATTTGACATCCACATTTTGAAGTCTCTTATTTGTTTCTTTGATGTGTAGATGAAGTGCTCTGATTTCATTGATAAGATTCTACTCCTCTTTGAATCTTTAATCAGCAGATTCAGTGTTCTGAAATTGTGTTGCAATAACAGGCTTTGGAATAGCAAAAGGCATATGATTTGCTTCAGTATTAAGATTAATCTCCCTTGAGGTATAACTACTCTCACCAACCACCAGATCTGAAATTGGACGCACAGGCAAAGAAGACTTGCTTAAGAGCTTTAGCTTCCTTGTTTTTCACATACAAAGGTAGTTAGCAACATATGGGGAAATTATGTAAAATAAATGAGTTTTCTTTAAAATTCGTATAATTAGAAAATGAGGCTTGATAAGCAAATGAATAATCAGACAGTTGGTCAAATTAACTTTATTCAGCTAAGAATAGCCATAGAGCGCAATATAAAAGCAACACAAATAAATACATTTAAGAAAAGGCGGTAATTTGATTTTTACACTTCCAATAAAAAACAACCTTAGCAAAACATTGAACTGCTCAGAACTATTTGATTATTAATTACATCCTACTCGGTGACCTCAACTTCCACCTGGACAACTGCAATGACCAGAACACCACATCCCTTCTGGAGACCCTTGCCAACATTGGACTGAAGCAGCTAGTCAGCTCTCTGACCCATGCAGCAGGACACATGCTCGACCCCCTCTTCTCTGCCAGCAAAACATCTCCTACAGCTACATCCCTGAACTCCTCTGGACCGACCAACACTGCGTGCATTTCTCTTTCATCCAACCCACTGTACTCCACCGCACCAACCTCCCCCTGCCCTAACTGGAACAAGATCACTGAAAAAAACTGCCTTGCTCAAACCTGCCTTGCTCAGCACAACCACACAACCAACATCCAAGGCCCTCCAACACAGAATCAACAGTAACACTCACAACAGCAAAGAGCTCCTCACCATCGTCAAGGAGTTCGCCTAACCCAACAGCAAGACCACAGAAGTTCCACACTCCCAAGACCTCTGCAATAACCTTGGCACCTACTACCACCACAAGATCAAGCAGATCTATGACAGCTTAGCCAGCCAAGACCCGCCCATCACTTCTGCCACCACCACCACACGCAGCGATGACACCCCCAACAGATCCTCCTCAACTGGACCCCACTCACCATGACTGACACTCTCAAGACCATGAAGACCATGAGGAACATTCACTCTGGAGCGCCATCGGACCCCTGCCCATACCACATCTTACACAGAGCCGCCACCTCCATGGCATCCGTATTACACGGCATCATCAACTGTCCATCGAGACAGCCACCTTCCCCGATGACTTGAAACACACCGAAATCATCCCCCTGCTGAAGAAATCACCTTAAGAATGTCAGACCCATCTCCCTGCTCCCCTTCCCAGCCAAAGTCATGGGAAGGCCATCAACGCCCAACTCTCCAAGTTGATCAAAACCAACCACATCCTGGACTCCTCTCAATCTGACTTCAGAAGCAACCACAGCACGAGACTGCCCTCCTCACCACCACCAGCTACAGCCACTCACTCCTCGACCGGGGGAAAAAGGGCAGGACTCATCCTCCTGGACTTCTCGGCTGCCTTCGTCACCGTCTTCCACCGCACCCTACGCACGAGACTCCACGATGCCAGCATGCTGGATCCACTCCTTCCTCACCAGTAAAACACTCCTCCCTGAGCCCCACCCTCTTCAACATCTACATGGCCCCACTCGCAGCCATAGTCAGGAACCTTGGGACTCAACATTGTCTACTACGCTGACGAAACCCAACTGAACCTCTCCCTCTCCCTCACCAACAAACCCACAATCAACAGAAACTACTTCCATAACGGGATGGAGGCCGTCGCTCCCTGGATGAGAGACAGGTGCCTCAAGCTCAACTAGGACAAGACCTAAGTCCTCATCGTAAGGCCCAACACCTCCACCTGGGAAGACTCTTGGTGGCCCACCATGTTAGAACCCCCGCACACTCACAGATTACGCATAAAACCTCATCATCACACTGGACTCTGCGCTCATGATGCACCACCAGATCAACGTCATCTCCTCATCATGCTTCCACACTCTGCTCCGAAAGATGGATCCTCACTGAGGCCAGAAAGACGGTCACCCATGCACTCATCAGCAGCATTAGACTACTGCAACGCACTCTATACAGACGTCACCCAGAAACTCCTCAGGAAACTACAGAACATTCAAAATGCCGTTGCCAGACTGGTCCTAAATATCCCCCACCACAGCTACATCTTCGAACACCTGCGAGGACTCCACTGGCTCCCAGTCAAGAAAAGAGTTGCGCTCAAGAGCCTCACACATGCCTACAAACCTCTCCATGATGCTGGACCAGCATACCTGAACCACTGCCTCTCATTTCACATACCCATCAGACACCTCCACTCCACTGAACTGGCCCTCGCCACCATTTCCCAGATTCACAAGACCAGGACAGGAGGAAGATGCTTCTACTTTGCAGCCAAGACCTGGAACACTCTGCCTCTCCACCTCAAACTTGTCCCATCACTAACCCAGTTCAGGAAGGATCTCAAGACCAGTTTCTTCGATAGAACCTCAGTGCATAGTGAGACCTGAAGCCCTCCCAATGCCTTGAGACCCTAGCAGGTGAGTAGCCACACTTAACAAATACTGATTGATTGAAAGTGCAAGCATTGTTAAACCAACCAGAATGCTAGAGCTTTGGCATGTTAATAGAATGGATGCAATATTAATGCAGAAAGAGTGATATGCCTGAATAATGACCTGTGGCTCTGTCCCCATGTCATGAGCCCAAAGTGAGTGCCTTCTGATTCTCAATCACTACTTGATCATGCATGAATTGATCTTTATCAACCTTTCTTCCATTTAATTTTGACCCACGTTTTTAGAAATGGGGGTCTCTAGTTGGCAATGGTTTTCACCTTTATCCAAGTAGGGACCCTTCTTCCTAGTCATGGTAAGGGGGATTCACTTCTAAAATAACCCCTGCTCACCCCCTTGGTAGCTTGGCACTGGCTTATCTCAGAGGCAGTGTGTAAAGCATTTGTAAACAAATACAGTAATATAGTGAAAACACTACAAATGGGCACCACACCAGTGTAGAAAAATAAGTAATCTTTATCTAAACCAAAACAACAAAAATCTGCAATACAGTACCAAAATATGATTCTTAAAAGGTAGAAACAGTTCTGTTTTAAGAAAATGTTGGATGCCACACTTTTACACAAAGTTCCTTGGATGCGTCGGGAAATGCAAGCAAAAAGGGTCGCAGGGAAGGTGATGTGTCGGTTCCTTACACTCAGGGAAAGTGATGCTCTGGTTCTTTGCTCTGGGGGGAGGGTGATGCGTCGGTTCCTTGCTACTGCGCAGGGAAGAGGACACGCCGATTCCTTACCAGAAAGGAGGTGATGTGTCGGTTTCTTACTACGTGGGATAGTGATGTGCCGGATTCTTACTACGTACCCCAACGATGCGACAGACTTGACGCTTCAATGCGATGTGTGACAATCCAGTACGATGCGTTTTGTCAAGACCTGGGATGCGCTGCGATGATTTAAGCAGCGTCCCCTCAATTCGTCGGTTCTTCTCCAACAGGGCCCTGCATCAGAATCTGTGCGGTGTTCTCAGACATCAGAGAACGGTGCATAGGATTCGCCGCACGGCAGACACTTCAGCCAAGAGCAGACGATGCGTTGATTCTTCTGCAGCGGTGATGCATCGGAAACCTTCTCTCGCACCACTGCGATGTGTTGGAAACAGGAGATGCATCGATTTTCACAGTTTTTGCAGTTTCTAGTCCCAAAACAACCACAGAGGTCCAGAACACTGGCAGGCACCTCCCAGCAGATCGGAACTCCCAGCAAAGGCATATAGGAGGGACTGGGGGTGAAGTCTTTGTGACCCTGAGACTTCAGATCAGGAGGCAAGCTCAATTTCAAGCCCTTGGAGATGTTCCTCAAGCTGGGGACACAGCACACAGCAAAGTCCTTCTTCTTTCTTTGGTAGAAAGTAGCTCAGCAGGATGATGCAAGCACAGTCCAGTCCTCTCCCTGCCCAAGACAGAAGCAACCACTGCAGGACAAACCCAACAGCACACAGCACAGGGGAAGTCCCCCTCCAGCTTTCCCTGGTTCTTCTTCCTGACAGGTACCTTAGTTCAGCAGTAATCTGAAGTTCAGGGGTTTGGGCCCCACCTTTGACTGCACAAACTCCTTTGTTCACGGATGGCAGAGAAGGTCTTTGCCCAGCCAAAACCAGTTTTGTTCTCTCTGGTGCAGCTTCCTGGCAGGAGGTGGAGACAGCATTGTCTAAAGCAGACCAAGCCCATTCAGGTATAAAAGAAATCTCCTCCCCCTACTCTGGATTCAGCCAAGGTCCATTCAGCCCAGGCCTGACTCACCCTTTAAAGGCACGACACACCTAACCCCCCAAGTGACTGTCTGAACAGAATGCCGATCCCCAGCCCGTCACTCCAAAGCCAGACAGTCGATACACAATCTTGCAGAGGCACGTTGGATGGTTAGGCAAGAAAATACCTACTTTCTAAAAGTGGTATTTTCTTACACATAATATAAAAAATCACCGTTACTAAAATATGCATTTTTATATTCTGAGTTCAGGCATATTAAACTCTGTTTTCCTATCTGGTTCCCATGGACAGTTATACTTATAAAATGTTACAAGTAAACTCCCTATTCTATCCTATGAGACAGATAGCCTTCCAATAGTGAAAAGCGAAATTGGCAGTATTTCACTATCAAGACATGCCACACACATCAGAGCATGTCCTACCTTTCACATACACTGCACCCTGCCTACAGGGGTACCTTGGGCCTACCTTAGAGATGTCTTACATGTAAGAAAACGAAAGGTTAGGGCCTGGCAAGTGGCTGCACTTGCCAGGTCGACATGGCAGTACCGCACTGCACACAGACACTACACACGGACACTGCAATGGCTGATCTGAGCACCTTTTACAGGCTGCTCATGTGGGTGGCACAATCCATGCTACAGGCCCAGTAGCAGCATTTGATTTACAGGCCCTGGGCCCACACAGTGCACTGTACTAGGGACTTACCAGTAAATCCAGTATGCCAATCATGAAATCACCAGTCCATAAACACAATTTACAGGGAGAGCATATGCACTTTAGCACTCATCAGCAGTGGTAAAGTACCCAGAGTCATAAAACCAACAAAAACAGGGTATAAATCAGGAGGCCGAAAAAGCAAAAAGTCTGGGGATAAACCTGCTATAAAAGCCAGGTCTAACACACTTGTTTTGTGAAAAATCAATTTCCCCACTCAGCATCTATGTAACCAATTCTACCAGATCGATTAAGAGATGTATGGTGAGTGGATCATGGTCACTGATACAACTAGAGATCACTTTAATTTCTTTTAGTATAAAAGCAACATCTGATAAAGATATCATAAAATCAATGTTGCTACAATTTCCAATCCCCTTGCAGGTAGGGGTATGGTTGATTGGGGCGACTTGTAAGCGTGGGGTAGACCAGATTTTTCGACAAAATAATCCAACTTAATACGTCTCCATATGGTGTATGCGCCAACTCCACCCCTCTACATGCTGTAGGCCACAAGTCTATGTAGAGCATTGACAGCAACTGAGTATATTGAAATCACCTATCAACAGAATAGGGACCTCTTATACTTATCTTCAAAACCTAACGAGTGAGCCTCCCGGTCAGCAATGACCTTGGTTAATGAGGAATCAAATATGTTATGATAAAAGAATATTAATGCACCTATAGTGATAATGATATGTCAAACAATACTAAATAGGTGCTAGGCACTTTACAGTCACTGTTATTATAGAAATTAAGAGAATCCTATGCCTTAAACCAAATCCATATAGCCAGGAAGTCTGAGAATACCCAAGAAGAGTGAAATAACATGAATAACCACTGAGATCAAAATAGCTCAGTAAAATATTAATGCTCACAAAAATTTGCTAAATTATCCTCAAGATACTTTCAGGTACATTAAAAAAATTAGTTCCTCCTTCATTAATTTGAGAGTATAATTCAGGAAAAGTATTCAAAAGTTCACTGCGCAGTGTGTTGATTGCAGAGCTCCATCAGAGGAACCAAGTAAAAAAAAGTCTGAGATGCCAAAAGGAAACGTAGGAGCAGGATTAGCATTAGGTTCCTAGGCTAAGAAAGACTTTCAGAAATAAAGAAACACATACCAATCATCTTGTATATTATGGGTTCGGAAGCCTCCTCTTTTCCTCCATAACTGGGCCCACTAGAGGTGCACTGGAAACTGCTTGGGCTCAGTAGCGAGCCCTAATGTAACACGGCCATCTTCTGTGGTGGTCAAGCCACTCCTTCAAATACAAAATATTTTTAAATGCTGGAAAACACACAGGTGCATATTCTCAAGAACGTGTGATAACCATCGCAAAAGTTACTTAACGCAACCTACAACATCGCAGCCGATCGCAGGGATTTTACGCCGTGTTAACCAGGCATTCACAACACGGCGGTACCATGCGATAGTCACCAGATAACACTTAAACTGACTGCGATAAAATCAATGCCACGCCGCAAAAATGCAAAATGCGAACGCAAAATAAGCTGCGATGAGGCCAAACGCGATACAAAAATCAGCAAAAACCAGCTACAGCCCTGAAGGGAAGGGCAAGGACAAGAAGAGTAGGAAGAAGCGCTTCAGTCTGCAGGAAAACAGGATCCTGATAACAGAGGTGGTCAAACACTATCAACAACTGTTCATCACCTCCACTGTGTCCTTGGCGACAAAAAATGGACTATGGCAGGCCATCGTGGACAAGGTGAATGCAGTTGGAGTGCTGAAGAGGACAATGGATGAGGTCAAGAGGCTCTGGAATGATGTCAAGCGCAAAACCAAGCTGAAACTCGCCAACAACCAGAAGGCAGCAATGCAGACTGGAGGTGGCAGTCCTGCGCCACAGGAGGAACTGGACGACATGGAGGAAATGGTGTCCACAGTCATCAGTGGGGAGACGGTGGCAGGAGTTGGGGGACTGGACACTGCTCAACAGGACCAGACACAACAGCAACAGGGTGAGTAACGACCAGGGACTGGGGATGGGGGGAGATGGGCACAATGGCACACATGCACAAGTAAGTAAAGCACAGCTGCGGACAAATCATGCGCCAGACCCCAACTCCCACAAAGAGAGCTATGTACCCAAGTATGCAACATCTCAGCACTGTATGAGCACAGAAGTCAGTGGCACACCGCATGTAAGAGATATGGGGCAGCCAAATTAGAGCTGCAGGGGTGATTCCCCCAAAATGCGGCTCACATCACATGCACAGCACATCAACATTGACAACAAAGTGGCACAAACCGCATCACGTTCACCACAGAACAGAGGACACAACTGGTGCCGACTGGGTGTAGACACTGGCCAATCACAAGTGGCATTGCAGGGAAATCTGAGTTGATAATGTACATGTACAAACACACAGCCGTGATGTTGTCGGAATGTCCACTGTCCCGCAGCAAATGGGCAGCTCCTCCGAAACAGCCATGATGTACACAATCATGCAGTCTGTATGTAATCATGTACAATGCTACAACACACATGTGAACACATTGTTAAACTGCATCTCCCATTCACATTGCAGAGGGACAATCACCACCTCCTGCAGAGCAGTCCCAACCTCTCTTCTCTGATGACGAAGAGGACCGCGACACCTTTGACTCTGACACCCTCCGAGAGTTCATTAACAGTCTCTACAGCACACCTCCAGGAGCAGGGCAGCCCAGCTGCAATGAGGAGAACCCACCCCCTGCACAGACCACACTGCAGGCAGCACCCACCACCACGGCTGCCTCCCAGGACCCCCACGAAGAACACATGGCTTTCCAACGCCGTGTGTTGGGATGCCAGGAGCAGCTGGCTGAACAGATGTGGTTGGGCTACGACCGCATGGCAGACAAACTAGATGCCATACGTGGGTGTCTAAGTCCCATCAGGTACCACTCACAATCCCGAATGGACACCCAGAGTCCGCTCCATGCTCTCCAACGAACCATGGCTGACATCGCTAGAGTCCTGACTGTGAGACAAAATTGACTGTCTAGTCAGAGTGGCTCCAGCGAGCTCGCCCAGGAGTTGGGACTCATGCGGAGGCTCATGGAGAACATGGAGGGGGCCAATGCAGAAAGAGTGGCTGCCATGGCTGCACACCGGCAAGAGGTAGCTGGGTTCCACAATGACCTCAAAACCATCCTCATGGCATTGCTGCCACAAGGCCTGGTGCAGATGCATGCTGCTGCTACCACTACATCCACATCTCAGCCCCCTGAAGTGTCAGTGCCACACAGTGCGGCAGACATTCCACCTCTGGCCCCTGAGGTGTCACTGCCACACAGTGCTGGAGAGAGCCCAGCATCACCCACACCTGAGGCACATGAGACAGCAGAGGACAAAGATGCGGATGAATCTGCCCTCGTGGTCAGAAGGAAGCGGTAGCATTGATCTCCGCCTCATGGCCGGTTTCAGCTTGGTTCTGCCCTCTGCATCATCACCTTCCACTGTCCCCCGCTACACTCTGCGACACTCACCTTGGACCTCGCAATGGACTGCCATATTCTGTTTGATCACCAATGACCCAGCTATCAGACTGTGGACTGAACTCTTCCACCTCCTTTGTACCTGTCATTCCCTGAAGGACTCTGGCTGGCCCTCCACAGGCAAATATTTGAAAGTGGGGTGTGCATGGCCCTGTACAGCTCCAGATGCAACACTCCACTGAATGTGCATTAAGCATTCCGAATCACTATGTCGTCTCTATGGTCTTTCAACTGTGGTAGTATGGATGAATGTGGGGTCAGTAAATTCCTCTTACGTCTATGTGGCTTATGTCATTGGACTTGGGTCACAGGGTGACACATTGCCGATTGTCGTCCGGGTGGCACCGATGCAATAACAGCGACAAACACATTTGTTTCTTCCTTGTCCAGCCCCGTACGGAACCACGCACAGAGCCCCGGGGTGATTGTTCAAACCCTTACGCTGTACTAGCATACGCCAGGCCTGCCCACTACGCCTACGCTCCAGTGGGGGACAACAACGCCACATGTGCCAGGACTCCCCTGTAGTGATTTGCTGCTCACAGGTCTGGTTGTCAGCATGCCACGGCCACTCCCTCACGGCTGGTTTACACCCACACCACACCCATCCACCACATGCATCACAGCATATGTGACCCTGCCAATAAAATGGGCTGTGCGCATGTGCACGATGCCGTTTCCAACCTCTCGCGGGGTGTATCCGTGTGGTGTGCATGTAGGCATGGGGGCCCAGGGGCCTGCGACGTCACATTCCGCAGGCCCGGAGGGGACATGATGGCATCTGCACAACGATACCCAATCATAGAGGGTTCATGACTGTGGGGGCAGAGACTTGGTGGCATTGGATACACTGTGGCCGGCACAGGCACACCGCCACGGGACGGTGACTTTCGGTGCACTGAGGTAGGGGCACATTAAGTGCTGAGCGGGTGTGCAGCCTGCGATGATGCCCTGTCACGGCGTTCCAGACGGCTCAGGTTTTGTGTGTCCTGCTGGACTGCAGTGTAGGCCTGAGCCAGCGGGCAGCGCGGGCCCACCACCACGTGACATCACCTCCTGGATCACAGAGTTAGCGGCACCTATGAGGCTGAGCGGGTGTGCAGCCTGCGATGAGGCCAGGTGCACTGGAATGTCCTCTGCCATGGAGTGATCAAGTCCCAGCACCAAATGTGAGACCTGGCTGCCTGCGGAGCGGGGCGGCATGATGTGGAGGGTGCCATGTTTGCGGGCCCCGGGCTTGTGGCTTGCAGCGGCACGTGGTGGGCCCACTTTTCTACACGAAGGTGGTGGAAAGTGAGCAGTGAGGCCTGTGTGGGCAGGGGCGGGTGTGAGAAGTTGGCCTGGTATATGCTGTCCACTAGTTATAGTGGGCACCTTGCACCAGTCCAAACAACCCCTTATTGATGATAGGTTAAAGACAACCTTTATTGAAAGCTATCCTAGTGGTAGCTATGGAGAGCAGCCTTCAGGCTATGTTTTGAAGGAATGTAAAGCAGCTTGTTTTACCAGTCTATAATCTCTTGAATGGCTTAATGAAAGAAAACCACATCAGGTATATATATAAAAGTTATGTATTTATTTCAAAACACACCCTACTAGTCTCTTTATGAGGCTAGAGGTTCAAACACATAAGTTACACTTCAAATATTACAGTAAAATAGCACAACTACACGTCAGGCCCTAGGGGCGAGCCAAACCATATTCTAAAATAGTGGTATAAGAACCACGACTTAACTAGACACAAGGCCTAGAGCCTATAGAATTGTTGGGACCCCAAAGAACCACCCAAGGTAGTGACACAGGGGACCCACGGGGGCCATGTGCAGTGTGAGAACACTGCTGCGAGCTCCCGTTAGCTTCTATGGGGAAGTCGCGGTTAGGTTTTTAACGATTAGGGACACTTAGAGATGAGCTAGGACCAAACCCTTTTGGAGTTAGGAAGTTCTAGGGTCAACACCCACGGGGGCACCGGAGTACTCTAGTTACCTCACCCAGGGAAGCGGGTTCATAGGTGTCAAATGGTGTTGGGTCGCGTCGTTGTTGTCGGGAGCTGGCAAAGAAGTGCTGCTGCCGGGAAGATGCGAAGTGTCCAAAGAGATCCAAGCCTGGATCAAAGTCGAGAAGAACCTAGAAGCAGAGGGGACAGAGTCTGGGTCACTAGCCAGTGACCAGTGGCACGATAGGCAAATGCCCACCGATGTCGGGTGTTTCAGGTGAAGAAGGTGAAGCTTGACTCTTCAGCCATGAGGACCAGGAGGCGTCGAGGACAACCAGGAGCTGGATTCGAGCTGTCCCACAAAGGATGTCGAGTGCTGCAGCATTGGTACCCGGATTGGATACAACAAGCCTAGGCAACAGCAACCCACGCAGAAAGGAGAAAGATGCTTCGGTGCAGACCACCAAGGTCTGAGGGACTCACCACGTGGTGGAGAGTCAGGGCACTTGTGGAGCAACCAGGGAAGCCCAAGGAAAATCAAAGTTGCCTTCACAAGGACCCACCAGCCGACAGACCAGGGATCGCAAAGGAGCCTCAAGCTGAAATGCAAGAAGCAGGCTCACAGAACAATCATGGAGTGTAGGCCCACAATCTTTGGTGCAGATGGTGCTCAGGGTATGGGCTACAGGTAAACCAAAGCACGACTTCAAGAGACATCGGGAAGTCAATGCACTTAAAAATGTGCACAGAGAGACCAGGAGTTCCAGTTCCACATTTCTCACGAGGGCTGCGGGTCTCAGCTTTGCTGGGGACTCGGGTCGGCCTCTGAGAAGTCTGGAACTCCTTTTCCTGGGCTGCAAATACTTCAGAGTCCAGCAGAAGCTTCGGAGATGCAGACCGGCAAAATGCTTTGTTGGTGCCTGCCAAGCAGGGGAGTTACTCCTTGACCCCAAGGGAGATTTCTTCAGTCCTCTAATCTTGAGTAGAGCGTCAATGTTCCAGGATTCAGTTGCAGAGTTTTGTCCAGGGATATCTAAAGTCCTGTTGCCAGGGGTTCCTTACTTATACCTAAGAAAGGGATTGGACTAACTCAGGGGACCCACCTATGGGAGGGTGTGGAAAGAGGGGTGGTTACACCCATTTCCTTTGCCCAGTTTCGTACCAGAGCAGGGGCTGGTAGCCCCTGAACCGGTTTGAGCTGGACTATGCATAGGGACACCAAATGTGCCCCCAGTGCAGGACTTCAAAGCACTCTGAGAGTGCTCCCACCCAGCCCAAATACACATCAGCCTGTCTGGGAGGTGGTTACACCTCCCTGTGACAGGAAACCTATTGCCTAGGCCTCCCCTGCCGGAGTTTCGGTCAGCAGCAGGAGGCCAGACCCGTGTCTGTGGCTGCAGCATCCATTTTGTGATGCCAGGGTTCTTTTAAGTTGGTAGCGGGTATACCGGTGCTGTCATGTCTCTCCCTCTAGAAGGGTGGATCATACTCCCACACCAGTTACTGGTGTGGGGGTATGATTCCAAGGTGTTTGACACCAAACACAACATGTTTCCGTGCAGCCAGTCCAAAGTTAGCATTTACCGTTTGGTTATAATGCACTGAAAGAGTATATGGTAAGGCTGCACCACTGACAACCACGGAGGATGGATTCCGAAGGCTGCAGAGGGGCTCAGCTCATGCCTGGTCACCCTCTCACATATAACCAAGCACTCTGCCTTCATGATTGATAAGGCCTGCCATAAGGGTGACTGATAGGTTTCTATGTGCAGTGATAGGTGAGATATAGTGAACATATATCTCAGTAAGGTGTGCATGCACCACCTTACCCAGGCTGAAGTAGCAGACCTGTGGTGTCATTTTGGAGGGCTTCCCAGGGGTGGCATAATACATGCTTCAGCCCCTGGTAGGCCTCTGGGGTACCTATGCCCTGGGTACATAGTATACGATATACTAGGGTCTTATAAGGGCACCTCAGAATCCAATCTGTTATGTACCTAGGGTACATGGAATCAATTTATGAGAGAAAGCAGAAAGGTTGGGGACCTGAATAGCAGGTTCCCAGCCAAACTAAGTAAAAAACCATCAAAACACCAGAAAAGAAAAGTGAGGGCAACCATGTAGTCAGATTCCACCTTCCTACAGCGGGCATGCACCACTGGGCGGCAGGAGGGACTGGGGTGAATCTGCCTGGCTGCGCAGGGGCGGGCATGCAACGCTGGGTAGCAGGAGGGGCTGGGGTGCAACTACCTGGGTGCGCAGTGTCGGCACTCTCTCTCCCTGTCCCTCTCTTCTTTTCTCTATCTCTCTCTCCCCCATCTGTTCGTATATACCTGTCTGTCCGTCTATCTCTCTCTCCCCTCTCTGTCTGTCTTTTTCTCGCTCCCCCTCTCTGTCCGTCTATCTCTCTCTCCCCCTCACTGTCCATCTTTCCCTCACTCCCCCTCTCTGTCCATCTATCTCTCTCTCTCCTCTCTCTCCACCTTTCTCTCGCTCCCCCTCTCTGTCTGTCTATCTCTCTCTCCCCCTCTCTGTCAGTCTTTCTCTCGCTCACCCTCTCTGTCCATCTATCTCTCTCTCCCCTCTCTGTCCGTCTATCTCTCTCTTTCTCTCTCTCTCCTTCGCTCTCTCTCTGTCCCTTGATGTGCGCAGGACACACCTTCTCATCATGATTTGTGTCTTGCAACTGTGACCTATGGATTGTCCCAAAGGGAGGCGACGTGTGTCTTCATTTCCGTTCTGTGTTTATTTTAATACATTTTCATTTATTGCTTCGAAGGTGAATGTGTGATGCTCATTTTTGTGACGACACATGCATGTCACCAGATGTGATTGAGAGACATCATGTGGGTTATATGGGATATGATTCCATGTTGTTGATGGGTGGCGGGTGCCCGGAGTAGGGCCCGGGGGGGGAGGTGGGGTCCTGGGGGTGATGGCTGTGGGTGTTGTTGCCCTCTTGGATCTCCGTTGCTCCATGACATCTGTTGTTCTTCAGGTGTGGCTCTGGGCCGGGCTCCCTTTTGTGGTGCAGGTTTTAGTCCGACTTTGCACCACGTCGGAGCAGGTGTTAGTTTCCTGGTGCTAACGCGCCTTATCGCATGTTTTGGGATTGGGCATGGTTGCAAAATTATTCCTTTCTTCTACGAGCCCCCATACTGTTAACATAGCTTTTTGAAGGGCAGAACCTCTCTTGCTTACTTCTAGTAAGTGATTACAGTCACAGTGATTGTCATACACACAGTGCTTAATTTGTTAGAGAATGAGTGCCTGTAACCGAAGCTCTGCTCAGAAGCCCGCAGACGGGGCTATTAAATGTCTGCACCCCAGTACCAAGGCTACACATTCATAAATCCACCTCAGGTTTTGTTAATCCACTACCAGAAACTCCACCTTTAGCTCACTCTTGGAGATCCCTGCTTTCGCACTGTGTAACGGATTTTCTGTCTTTTGCTTCCTGCATCATTCAGATTTGTGTGATTTTCCATCTCTTGCTCTCATAAGTATTTGGGGGCAGATTTACAAGCCCCTTGCGCCACTTTTGCGTCACTTTTCCCATGTTAAAAATGACGCAAAAGTGGCGTAAGGGCTTGTAATTAAGCCCCTTGATGCAGAAAAATAAGTGCGAGTCCCAAAAAATTTGCGGTGGCCAGTACCAGTAACCACCGGCTCAAATTAAGCACTGCAAACACCTGCTCCTGATACAAAAATAAAAATGAAAACTATCAAAGTTGACAAAAAAAATGTGGGCAAAAATAAGAACAAATCCCACCCAATGATAGTGGCATTCTTTGATAAAAGTGCCTTAAGCTGCCAGTGTGCACTGACCATTGGAACGTGTATGCAGTTGAACTTTATTGCTATTTTAGTAGAAAATAACTATGAACATTAATTGAGAAACATGTGGAATAAATGTGTCTCAAATAGCACTGGAGTGCTCTACCCTCCTGCTTGCTCCAAATGTGCTCTCAAATAAATCATTTCTTTGAGTTTTAATTTAAAAAGAACAGTTGTTCAATGCACTTATGCATTTCACTGTTTCATCTCATGCAAAAACCTGTGAGCCTTGCAGAGACGGGTATGGGCATTAAGACTGCTTTTACAAAACAGGATTCTATTTTCAAAATTACATACATTTGAAAGAACATTTAATTACTGTGCGCACCCGTACAATTTCCCTCCAACTGTGTGATTTTTGGTTGTGTTTGCTTTGATTTCATATTATAAAGCTTGCTAAAATAAGCCTTGTAAACCAGTGTAGCCAATTCATTTACTGTTTAGAATACCCTTGAGAATTGTTAATGCCATGACTCTTGAAGAAACTTTTATTCATCAAATTATAATTAATATTTTTTTTGTTGCTTTTTGAGAAGCAACGTTTTTATTACAATGTATAGGCAGTTTTACTTGGAGGAAGTATAGCACCATAATGCACCTAAATTCCCTCGTGTTTTTCTTCTTTCATGAATGCCACTGTCCTGTCCAAGAAAACGTGACAGGGACATCAGTCATTAATTCAATAAAATTAAAAACAGGGGAAGTGACTTATCTCGAACTGTCATCCACCAGCTGCATAACATAAGGGGAGACATAATAGATTGTTATCACTAGTTCTTAATTGTTAAAACATTAAGGGGCCGATTCCGATCCTGGATAAACCGGGTACGAACCGTCGGACGGAGCGTTTTCTCTGTCCGACTCGTACCCGGTCGAAATACCTTACAAACATGCAAGTACGATTCGTACGCAAACACCATTTGCGTACAAATCGTAAAAAACACCGACCAAACAAAAAATACCCACAATTCCGATCCGGGACACCGCGGACGTGACGTCCGGACGGAGTCAGGCAGCGTTTCACGAACCAGCAAGTACGATTCGTACCGACGTCACTCAGGCACGGACAATATTTTACGGGAGCCAAAAACTGTCGGGAAATCAGGACGACGCGCACAGCCATGGACCCAAACCTACCTGTCATCCCGGCCCTCATTGCAGTCCACCTGGTGTACAGGAACCGACGCAGACGCCGCAGAAGGTCAGAACAACACCCAGGGTCAAAGGGGGGGGGGGGGCAGGGGCAGGAAACATAACCCCCACCCAAGTCCAAAATCAAACATGCCCTGTACATACCTGACCCCCAGGGCCTGGTCACTTCGGGGGTGGGGGCGTCTCCACCAAGGCCTGCGTCGGCCACAACGGAAGTCAACATGGACGCGAACCGGCAACACAACAATTGTGGTACGCACCGTACCCACGCCGTAAGAGCGTGGGTATGGGTCGTACCACGCCCACCTCTACATCACCCCAACAATGGCGGTACGGCCCGTACCCACGTCCCAAAGGCATGGGTACGAGCCGTACCGCCATTCTTGGGGTGACGTAGGGGTGGGCGTGGTACGACCCGTACCCACGCTCTTAAGGCGTGGGTACGGTGCGTACCCCTACGTCACCCCAACAATGGTGGTACGGCCCGTACCCACGACCCCAGAGCGTGGGTACGGCCCGTACCACCATTGCAGTGGCGATGTAGGGGTACGCTTGGTACGGGCCATACCCACGTCCTAACGGCATGGGTACGGTATGTACCCCCACGGCACCCCAACAATGGGGTCGTACCCCCATTGTTGGGGTGCCGTAGGGGTACGTACCGTAACCATGCCTTTAGGATGTGGGTGCGGCCCGTACCAAGCGTACCCCTACATCGCCACTGCAATGGTGGTACGGGCCGTACCCAGGCCGTAGGATGTGGGTACGGGTCGTACCACGCCAGTGGGGGGAACAGCCATTACAACGCGGTTTTTACCACGCAGTGCAGTTACATCGCATGCATTACAACGCATGCGATGTTACAATGCTATGCCATTACAACGCAAGTCTGTACATCGACTTGCGCTAGATGGCGTGCTAACATTACAAATAGTGTAGTTTACTATCCCAACACCTTCTCTACTGTTAAGTGGACTGGAGTTGGAATAGTAAATTACACTTTTTTAATGTTAGCACACCATCTAGCGCAAGTCGATGTAAAGACTTGAGTTGTAATGGCATAGCATTGTAACATCGCATGCGTTGTAACGCATGCGATGTAACTGCACGCGTGGTAAAAACCCGCGTTGTAATGTCATACATCCCGCCAGTGGACAGACACATAGGGGTGTGTGGCCATCAGCCCCAGCAGTGCCCAGACATAGGAGGGGTGGGTGCAGAGTCCCCCCAGCAGTACCCAGACATAGGAGGGGTGGGTGCAGAGTCCCCCCAGCAGTGCCCAGACATAGGAGGGGTGGGTGCAGAGTCCCCCAGCAGTGCCCAGACATAGGAGGGGTGTGTGCTGAGTCCTCCCAGCAGTGCCCAGACATAGGAGGGGTGTGTGCCCATCACTCCCAGCAGTGCCCAGACATAGGAGGGGTGGGTGCAGAGACCTCCCAGCAGTGCCCAGACATAGGAGGGGTGTCTGCCTATCACTCCCAGTAGTGCCCAGACATAGGAGGGGTGGGTGCCTATCACTCCCAGCAGTGCCCAGACATAGGAGGGGTGGGTCCCTATCACTCCCAGCAGTGCCCAGACATAGGACGGGTGGGTGCAGAGTCCTCCCAGCAGTGCCCAGACATAGGAGGGGTGTGTGCCTACCACAGCACCGAGACCGCCCTCATCGCAGCCACCGACGACATCCGAGCCCTGCTCGACAACGGCGAAACAGCGGCACTCATCCTCCTAGACCTCTCCGCAGCATTTGACACTGTCTGCCACCGCACACTAGTCCATCGCCTCAACGACACCGGCATCCAAGGGAAGGCTCTGGAATGGATCATCTCATACCTCTCCGGCAGAACACAGAGAGTACGCCTCCCTCCGTTCCGCTCCGAGGCCACCGAAGTCATCTGCGGCGTCCCGCAAGGATCGTCGCTCAGCCCCACTCTCTTCAACATCTACATGAAACCCCTCGCTGCCATCGCACGCCAACACAACCTCAACATCATTTCCTACGCCGATGACACCCAGCTAATTCTCTCCCTCACCAGAGACCCCGACACCGCCAAAGCCAGCCTGCACGAAGGGATGACAGACGTCGCTGAATGGATGAACATCAGCCGCCTGAAACTGAACACGGACAAGACAGAAGTCCTCATCCTGGGACCATCACCCTCCGCATGGGACGACTCCTGGTGGCCCCCGGCACTAGGCACCGCACCTGAACCGACGGACCACGCACGCAAATTGGGCGTCATACTGGACTCCTCCCTATCGATGACCAGACAAGTCAACGCCGTCTCCTCAGCTTGCTTCCACAACCTCCGCATGCTCCGAAAGATCTTCCGATAGATCCCAACCGAGACCAGGAAGACGGTCACCCACGCTCTCGTCACCAGCAGACTAGACTACGGAAACACCCTCTACGCCGGTACTACGGCCAAGCTTCAGAAAAGACTTCAGCGTATTCAGAACGCCTCCGCCCGACTCATCCTGGACGTCCCCCGACGCAGCCACATCTCGTGCCACCTGAGAGACCTGCACTGGCTCCCGGTCAACAAGAGGATCACGTTCAGACTCCTCACCCACGCACACAAGTCCCTCCACGACCTAGGCCCAGGGTACCTCAACAGCCGCCTCACCTTCTACACGCCCACCCGCCGGCTACGTTCCGCTAACCTCGCCCTCGCCGTCGTCCCTCGCATCCAGAGAGCCACCGCTGGAGGAAGGTCATTCTCCTACCTGGCAGCTAAGACTTGGAACTCCCTACCCGTCCACCTGCGGATGACCCAGGACCACCTGGCCTTCAGGAAACAGCTCAAGACCTGGCTGTTCGAGCAGTAGCAGACCCCCTTCCCCAAGCGCCTTGAGACCCTTATGGGTGAGTAGTGCGCGATATAAGTTCCATGATTGATTGATTGATTGACTCCCAGCAGTGCAGAGACATAGGAGGGGTGGGTGCCTATCACTCCCAGCAGTGCCCAGACATAGGAGGGGTGGGTGCAGAGTCCCGCCATCAGTGCCCAGACATAGGACACATGCATACCCACCCCTGGTGCTGGCAGCACAATACACACAATGAGAGCATGCAACAAGACTGTATACTCATGTGCCACCCTACTAAACTAAGAGACCCAAAGTGAACACACACTGTCACGCACATTCCAGGACTGATAGGAATGTACAGGTGCTGGGGCAGCCAACAAGCTGTTGCCTCCCATGGAAGGAAAAGGGTGGAGTACCCACAGATACAATGCCCACAATTGTCAGTCAGGTGACCAAAGACCCTGCAGAACACGTAACACATGTGTGCGAGGCTGGGAGTACACACATGCATAGGGCATAAAAGGGAACATGTCCACATGAAGTCATGTCAATATACTCCATACACTAGTACAGTGACCACCAAGGATGCCACAAATGATGCAGGTGGAGACATTGCTGAGCAGGCATGGCCAAAGTTGAAGGGATCCGTCACACATCCAGGACATGTAGACACAGCTCAGCACAACAATTGGGAAACAGCCTGCAGGGAAGATGTCAGGGTCCACAGAGGAAGGAACACACCTAGGGGCAATATCACCATACAGTAAGAGCACAAGTGATCAAAGATTATTTGCAGAGCCCTTGTGATGGCACACAGATACCAGGGTACACCCCATGAGCAGCACACTGCAACATTTCCCAGACACCTAACACATTATCACCACCCCAAAACATGGAGCAGCACCACCAACAGCAAGTCCAGGAAAGCATAAGTGTGCAAAAGAAAAACAAAATGCTTTATTCAGCATTCAAAATAAATTGTTTTAAATGTCCACTATTTACAAGGCCCATGGGCCAGGCCATCAGCAAAGTCCTGGGGGTGTACACATCGGGACGTGTGTCCCCTAGCTTGCCTGCACAGTTCACATGTCCATTTCATCCACAGAAGGGGGGGCATCATGTGGGGGGGGAAGGACCAGGCACCGCAGGGACAGGAGGGGCAAGGGTAGATGTTGTGGGTGCAGGGATGGACGACTCCACCACAGGGGGTGGGGCAGCGCCAAAGGTGGATTCCAGCACGGTGCTACACACTACTGCCAGGTCGCCCAGCGTCTCCCCTGCACCCGAATGAACCACAGGCCCCAAGGAGGGGGGGGGGTCGGAGGGATGGGTTGCAGCGCTCCTGGGGGGGGTGTGGACAGGGGGGGACTCTACTCCCGTGGCCGGGCACTGCCTCCACCGCTTGCGGGGTGGTGCCACACTGGGGCTGAGGGACACAGTGGCCACCAAGGACTCATTCGGTGACAGTTGGCCAGGGGAGCTAAGGGGAGTGGTTTTGGAGGAAGTGGGTCTTGAGGAATGTGGACTCCCACTCTGGCTGCGTGGCTGCCGTTTGCCCCCAGACCCAGTGGGTGTGCCTACTTCCCCCTGTATGTGCATGACTGGAGGAGTGCGCTTTGCCTTCCCTGGTGGTGTGCTGCCTGTGTCTGGTGGGGTGCGTGCATGGGGACGTCTGGGTGTGCGAGGGACAGGCATGGGAGTAGGAAGTGTGGATGGTGCAGGGGTAGGGGGGGACGGAGCGCTGCTGGAGATCCACTGCTGCAGTCAGTGAGGAGTCTATGGACTTCAGCAACATCCGTTGATCAGACATCGCTGCTGACATGCCCTCCATGTACGACAACATCTGTGTCAGCAGTCTGGTGTGCTCATGGAGGACAGTAAGCATCGATGCCTGACCAACCTGCAACTGCCGCTGAATGTCCACAGACTCGGCATTGACGGCAGCAGGGGAGACAGGGGCAGGGGGTGCAGTGCCTGGCACGAAAGAGACCTGTTGGCGCCTAGCACGGAGGGAAGGGACCCGAGCAGGTGGGAGGCGGGTGATGGCAATGGAGGGGGCGGCGACAGATGGAGTGCTGCTCTCAGCTCTGGGAGCAGCGTCCGCCCTCTCAGCCTCGGACCCGTCAGCGTCATAGTCGGTGGTGGGACTGGACAGGTCCTCCGCCGCACTCCCCTCCGCCTCCTTGCCACTCGCTGAGACAGACTCGCCAGCACTGGTGGCACCGCTGCTGGATCCCTCCTCAATTTCCGTGCCAGTGTCTCCCTCGGTTTCCCCCGACGATGCTGTGGGCAAGGTGAAGAGACAGGAAATAATCAGACACCTGTATACATATGACACATGATTCAAAACTACATAGGTCACAGTGCATAGCATGAAAAGCAACATGAGTAACATCTACAATACTACGCACATATGTAGGCCCTGCACCACACATTTGGTTGACCCACCATGCCACTGAGAAACAATGGAGAGCATGACACAACAGCAAAGAACTTGATATCAAATTAGACAGAGGAGCAAGTCTCTGGGGACAGTTGAGTACAGCATCTGGACCACACACCGTAGCCAAAAAAAGGGATGAGCAGGAACCATGTCTTGTAACTTTTGGCACATGCTGCTTAGCAAATACATTAAACCCTGCCCAACATGACTGGGTCACTGCATGTTGAGTGTATGTCCAGACAATCATCACACACAGGCCAGACCTGGCAAGGACACATATGGTTTGGACATGTAGGCCTTTCCCGCACAAACCCCCCCTACCTGAGACAATGTGAGTGACACAGAGGAAGTACTTACACCTCTTACTCAGGGATTACTAAAATGCCCTTCAATAAATTCTGAATGTACATGAACTAACCCTTGTGCGCCTGTCCACACATAAAATTGACAAACAACCATCATCAGATAGTTGTACCAAAACACACTGGCCCCGGCCACTGTGAGTATGCACAAGCCAAATTGGGTCACCCTGTACAGTGGACACATGTAGCACACTTTACGTATATACACATTAGGCCAGGGTACAATGCCACAGGGCCCAACCTATGCTGAAGACACAGTGAATGTCCACATTGTTGGATGACACACATGATACCTAGGAGAAGGTGCCCCAGGGGACTGTAGTGGCCACACTCCTCCATGGTCCGGGATGGATATAACTGCAACAGAAGCAAACGTCCCTGCACCATGCATATCTCCCACGCATGCACATCATATCTGAGGCCACAACATTGGTCATGCATGCTGTAAGGCAGTACACTTTTCAGACACACTCCTATGTCGGGACTCAGCATCAGTGCCAACTAACATGGACCCCACATTGACTGAACTGGCCAGGGCACAGGCAAGGTCCCAACACATGTTACACACCACCCCCACACATGATGCTGCAAGCATTGGGCACTTGTATTAACTGGCAGCCTAGATGACCTTGTGCAAGAGTGACAACACACAGACCAGGGAACACGTGTCAAGGAGGGGAAGGGAGGAAGAACAGCACCGGTTTACTTTGGGGAACAGGATATGTACTGCACATATGAACCCTGGCAGTGTATCCATGCATCTGCGCACTTCCAAAAGCTGGTGACACACAACAAACAGACATGTACCTACCCCCTTCCTGCTGCTGCTTCTCCGCTAGGCACCTATCCAAGTCAGGGAAGACCACCGCCAGCACACGCTTCATCTGGTGGGTCAGGCGCCGGCGCCCACAGTTCTTGTGGCTCTCAGGTGAGTCCCCCAGCAGGACCCGGGTGATCCTCCTGGTCCAGCACCGGATATCCTGCCAGCGTTTCCTCACCTGGGGCAGGCGCCGCCTCCGACCCTCCACCGACCTCACGGCACTGACGGCTTCCCTCCAGATCTCCCCCTTGGCATGGACGCCTACCTGTGAGGATGACAAAGTGAGACCACATCAATACACCTGCTACATGTCACAGAGACACACATTTGAACAATTTGGCTGGTTTGAACAGGGCATAGTATGCAGCAAAATCATTGCACCTTCATCATAGGAACATTATCCTCTGGGGAAGGCCAAATGCACAACGTGGCATTGAAAGTACACAGGTGGAATGAGGGGTGCAACACAATCACTGATCCCGGCTCACACTGTGCATCACAAGCTACACCATGATTATGTACAGCACCTCAAAGCAGTCACATGCCCCAGGCCACTGGCGCAACCTCAGCAGGGTACACAGACACACACAGGCACAGGACAATCACCTGCCATTGGCAACTGCGGGTACAAACATCACTCTGCACATGTGGCACTAGACCGGGGGGTGTCACAGGTGTGGGGAAGGCTCAGCACGTCAGACACACAGCACTGCTCCCTGCTCACATCAGATGGGTAGGCTATATGCATCCCTCAGGCAGCTGGGGTGCAACACTCCACATAGACACTCACCCACATGACAGGGGACTTACACACACACCAATGTCCAGGGGACGAACACATCATTTGGACACTCTCACCACAGGTACACTCAACTCACACACATCTGTGGGTACAGTCACCTGTCACACTGGGGGGACCACAGAATCACATCAGGACTGTAGAAACAACATTCCCAAGAGGATTAGCCGGGCTGAATGTGGCATGCACCATGCAGTGATTCTCACAGTAAGCACCATGCAAGTGAGGAGTGCAGACATGCACTACAGCATGCTCTGCATGGGAGACATGAGGCATTCCCCCCCTGGGACCCACTCTGAAGAACATTGCATGCCTGTCACACCTGGACACATTGCCAGAAGTGACAATCACAAAACAGAGGCACAGTCTGAGCTAATGGAGTCAGCACTCACCTGCTCCCCTGGTCTCCCATACAGGCTAGGGTACTGTGGGAGGATCACGTCCAGCAGGGCCTGGTTCTCCTCCTGGGTGAATGGCTGGGCCCTCTCCACAGACCTGGACATGGTGCCAGAGGAATCACGAGCAGCAGCAGTGGTGTGGAATGAAAGGTTGTGCAGGCAAGTGCTCTCTAAATGGGGCCTGGCTGCCTTATATTTGCCTTGCTGGCCTGTTTCATTTACAGGAGTACAGAGTGATTGGTCAATCTCATTTGCATCCTACGTTTCCTCCAATCCCTTTAGACCTACCCCAGTGGGTGCCTTTCCATGTTTTAAAAAATGAGCATGATGTCAAGTCAACAACCACTTTGCAACTTTGTATATTGTCTCCAACCGACTTCTGCTGGCCGCCTGTTGAAAACATTTGAACTTGAAACTGGGTCTCCATGAACACCAGCATGAATTTAGGCCCTTATATTTGTCCCTCATGTGTCCCCTATGTAATTTCACTATACACACACAGGTACGGAGCGTACCACGCCCCTAGGGCACCACTACTCCAGTAATACAGTCCGTACACGCGTGTGTAGGGTTCGTACCACTATGGTTGTGTCATTGTAGGCGTACGCCATAGGGATACGGTCCGTACACGCATGTGTAGGGTCCGTACCACTATGGTTGTGTCGCCGTAGGCATACGCCATAGGGATACGTCCGTACATGTGTGTGTAGGGTCCGTACCACTATGGTTGTGTCGCCGTAGGCGTACGCCATAGGGATACGGTCCGTACACACGTGTGTAGGGTCCGTACCACTAAGGTTGTGTCGCCGTAGGCGTACGCCATAGGGATACGGTCCGTACACGTGTGTGTAGGGTCCGTACCACTATGGTTGTGTCGCCGTAGGCATACGCCATAGGGATATGGTCCGTACACACGTGTGTATGGTCCATACCACTATGGTAGTGTTGCCGTACGCGTACGCCATGGTGATACGAACCTTACACACGCGTGTACGGACCGTATCCCTATGGCGTATGCCTACGGCAACACAACCTTAGTGGTACGGACCCTACACACGCGTGTACGGACCGTATCCCTATGGCCTACGCCTACGGCGACTCAACCATAGTGATAAGGACCCTACACACGCCCTCAGAGCGTGTGTACGGTGCGTTTCACACCTTACACTGGTGACATGCAGCACACAGTAAGGAATTGAGCTGTCATACTTGGCCGAGGCTGGACATCAAGTCACGGTCAGTGCAGTCCTACATGTCTCGGGCCTAGGTGTGTCAGGCTGTGATGTGGCACAAATCTCCTCATGTTTGAACCCAGTAGATGTGTGATGAGCTGTGTACACATGTCATGTGTCAAGCTGCACTATGTGCCACACATCCCCTTCACACCTTTGACATGTGTGCATGTAGTACAGACTTGTTGAGCACTGCGTCACTGGCATGGCACAGTCGCCAACACCCGCAACTGTCCCCTGATGCCAGGTACACGGATAATGACACCTGACATTTGACTACCGGCTTTGCACGATGTGAGTATGTCATGTGTGTGTCATGTGTTCCCAGAAGCTTGCTGTTGGTGTACCGTCCAATGCATCTGCAGTTGCTGCATCCAACATGTGCATGTGTGTGGATGGGCATGGCACAATATAATGCACACCAGGACACATGTGGAATCAGACGTAACGTGTGTATGTATGCATCGAACATGGACTTGCGAGACAAGGACATATCTGCGTAGTATCAATGTATGTGTGATCAGTTTTGACATGTACCCCTTCATGGCAAGGTGTGTGGTCTGTCCTTTTTTCAGGGACATGTGACCTGTGCCTCTAGTGTTCCGCAACCTGTCTGTATGATAAACATCCTTCTCCTGCACACATGTGGATATCTGTCACTCCTGTAATGCGTCTGCCTGTTCACTTACATTGGCCCACAGCTAGTCTCATGCCATGTCATGTTGAGCTTGTGAATCCACGTTTGTAAATGGCTCTTGGTAGGAGTGTCACCTGCCTGGCATACGTGTCCAGGATATATTGCACAGACCTGACTCTGCATGTAGCATATGTGTATTGGCTGTTCAACATGTGCTCAGTACATTGACAGTGTTGTTGTACTGTACTCACTATTCGTTATCCCTTCCAAATTACTGCAGGGCTCCGCCTCTCCCCCGACCAATCCCAGACTTGGCTGCCCTGAGGGAACGTGACTGTATACGCCGCTACCGCTTCACCCTACGGTTGATTCTGAACTTGACAGCAAGGCTGGCACCACACCTCCAACCGCTACACAGGTATCCTACTGCACTGACACCCAAGATGAAGGTGATGGCAGCCCTACATTTCTTTGCCACGGGTACATTCCAACATACCATTGCTCATGTTGGTGGCATGTCCCAGACCATGTTCAGCCGTGTCCTGGATGATTTTTTAGAGGCCATGTTGGTTCACCTGGATGAGTTTATACATTTCCCAACTCCTGAGCAGTTGACAGGTGTCAAGGGTGACTTCTATGCCCTGGGAGGGTCTATTGATGGGACACATGTGGCTTTGGTACCACCACAGGCACAGGAGGTAGCCTATAGGAACAGGAAACATTACCACTCCATTAATGCCCTTGTGGTGTGTCTTGCTAACATGGTGTTTTCCCATGTCTGTGCTCGTTTTCCAGGATCAGCACACGATGCCTACATCATGAGGCGTAGCAGGGTGCCTGAAATGATGCTGCAGCTGCGCAATGAACGAGCATGTCTTGTTGGTGGGTATACTCTGTTACTCCTATATTTAGCGTCATCTTTCTGTCTTACTGCTTCTCCTGACCCACTTCTGTCCATGATGTTTCCATGTAGGGGACTCTGGCTATCCCAACATGCCATGGCTGATCACACCTCTCCGCGACCCCAGAACGGCTGCCGATCACCGGTACAACAATGCCCATGGGCAGACCAGGCGAGTGATGGAGAGGACCTTTGGCTTCCTGAAGAGCCGCTTCCGGTGCCCCGACAAGACTGGCGGCGCACTCCCATATGCACCGGTGAAGGTCTGCAAAATCTTCCTCATGTGCTGCATGCTGCACAACATGGCAGTGAAGAAAGCTGTGCCACTCATCCTGGATCCGGATGAGGAGGAACATCCACCCGTGGAGGACGAGGGGCTTGGTGATAAGGCAAGTGATGTAGAGGAGGAGGAGGAAGAGGACATCCGGAGTCGGCTCATACGCAACTTCTTTGCTTAGTGGTGAGTTGCAGTGTCTGAGTGTTCACGCATTGAGCCTTGTGTGGCATGTGTTGCAATGTGTGGGTTCATCTGCATGTCTGGCAAGTGAGTCAGAGGTGTGTTTGGATGTGTCACTCCAGTGATGGTGTAATAACAGTATGTCTTACCTGAGACACTATTTTCACCTAGCATGTTGACAACCTCATATGTGTTGAGTACATGCCCATGCATGCGGATGTGCTTCTTTTGGCTCACTTCTTGTGTGTCTCTCATCCCCAGGTATTTGCGCATGCTGTCTGCTGGTGGCATTGTTGTGCTCCTGCTGTCCTCATGAATACAGCAACGTGTGCTGAATCAGCGTAACATGCACGGACATGTCGAAAAATCACCTTAGGGTAAGGGATGCACCACGGCTTTTTGGGTGTGCTATGTGTTTGGAATGTGTGTGCACTGCTCCTGTTCATGTTTGGTTACTTAGCATACATGTAGAATCACCATGGGTCACATGACATGGAGCTGGATTCACCTGAATTGATAGTCACACTTGGTGACAGTCATCTGTAATGTGATTGTGGATTGTGATGAAGGCATCAATGTGTGTAACACTGCCCTCGGAAACATACGGGATGCACCGGGTTGACATAGTGTGGGACATCCCCATTAGTGGTTCAATGGTGAATTGCAGCCTCTCCGTGAGCAGCACGGGGTGTTTGCCTCAAACCTGTCACTTGTGTGCCAGTTCTATGGGTTTCCTGCATCTGTGGTGCAAAGGGGGTGCCAGTGTAGGTTCCACATGTTCATCCACATGACCTGTGCATCTGTTTATATAGATGCATTTGCCTTCCGGCGAACATGACTAATAAAGGTGTCCCTCAGCCTCAAAGGTGCCTCATCTCTGTCAATGCAGGTCTCTTGCCACTGTGCATGCGGCATGTCTGGCATAGTTGTCACAGATTGTGCATATGAGTCTATGTGTAGAGTAGCAAGATGCAAGATGTTTGTCAGGGATTATGATATGTATTGTGCACAATGTACATGGCTGTGTAGGTATTTTGCCATCTCAGTCCCCACAACGGCCACTTTGCTGCATGTGCATCCATTGTCTGCGTGTGTGCCATGTTGAACCAGACACTCCTCCCTTCTCATACACCTTTTGCAGTAGTCGTTTCTGACATGCTTGTGTTAGTGTGCAACTTGTGGCATGGTTTCCAGAACATGGCGCCTGCTGCAGCAGGCCCTGTAGCAAGGGCACACAGAGTTTCGAGATTTGCCCTCACACACACGCCTGTAAGACGCACCCCCCCTTCCTCCCCCCACCCATTCATTTTGGTGTAATCTGCTTGTGTGTGACACAGTTGCGGTGGCAAAGGCTGGACCGTCTGCACATGCTACATGCACATTGCACGTGCCTCATGTCCTTGAATGTGCCACATTACGCTACACCATGATGTTGAGGCCACCCACCAAGCAATGTCCATCCAATACATCTGTTGCATGCACTCAGGTATGCACTCATCGCCCACACAACACCTTTGCATAATGAGTGTGCAACTCCAACTGCCTACACAGCGCTGGCACGCCTTCCAGGCCCTGTCACACCAACCAGGTCATGTCCCTCCTACTCCCCACCGGCTCTGTACCCCAACATGGCCATGTGAGTGGTACTCCAGGCCTCTCCATGTAGTATGGTGTCGTTGTGGGACACATGGCACAGGTATCATGTCTCAGCGTGTCAGTCTACAATGTGTCCAGGATACCCCTCTACACCATGACATGCGCACTGCATCTCATCATCATCTGGTGTCCCATTGACAGGCAGGTGCTCCTCACCCTCCCCAAAGACACAGTCCTTGCCAGTTACCATATTGAAGAATGCATGGTAGCCATTGGCAGATGGCTGCACGTTGGCCACCTGATGCTGGACTTGTACACGACTGAGGAGTTCATCTGCGGATTGTCCCCTTACAGCTGGGTCAACTGCTTGTGTCACACCCGCAAGGGCCCTGCACAGGCACACAGTGTCCACGCACATGAGCTGGTGTGCATCATGGAATGCTTGCTCACATGTGCTATGCTGATCACCAGCATCTGTACCTCAGGCCTCAGAACACTCTGCCTTATGCACACGGTCCACTGTTCGATCCACCTCAAGGCAAGACAGACCATCCCCCAGGTCAACTTCGACATCCATGTCCAATCCTACCCTGCACTCTTGGGAGAAGTACCTTACAACTCCCATGACACTTGTCCACATCCAGGGTGCATCTGCACAGCTCTGCTTCAACATCCGGCAACCCAGCCACATCACCGTCCAACAGGGATAGCGGCAATGGATCACTGTCATCTGCAGGATGACCTTCACAATCCACGGCCACACTTAGGATGCAGCCCACGACCACGCCCCCAACACAACCATGTGACACTGTCATCCAAGACCCCATTGTGCCATCTCCATGCATCCAACCTTGGCCTGGCCACCATTCTCCACATCCACCTGACTCCTGCTTGCAGGACATAGTTCTCCCACCTGGCTGCACATACCTGGGACTCCCACCCCAGGACACTCCACATGATCCCTGACCTCTGCGCATGACTGTTGCTCTTCGAAATAGGTCTGTCCGCACAGTTGTGCAGGCACCCCCTCAGCTGGTTGGGCCCATCACGGGTGAGTATGGTGCTCTATGTTTGTACTGGATGATACATTGTGACCCATGTGTGTCCTGTGCCAGACTCAGACCCCAGGGTATGCATGGTTGGAGTTACTTCAAAACTCAGGCATGGTTTGACTTGCCAACACACCCATGTAATGGAATAATGCTAAATGACGGCATCATCTCGTGATTTCTAATATTTTTATTGGTGGTGGGGTACGTGTTTGGGGGGATGCAATTAGGTGCTGTACCGGGGGAATAGAATCCAAAGTTCACAGGGGGAGATGGTATCCTTGCCATTGGAAGTCATCAGAGTCCATGCCACAGTCTTTGTCAACATTGGTCAGACAGTGACCAGCAAGTCCATGTGGCAGAGAATGTCATTGGATGAGGTGCTGCTGTTGCACCAGAGGGCCAGGTGCCAGGCCAGGTGACCTGGGAGATGGTGATGGTCCGCTGACTCTCATGGTCTTTTGCGTGGACGACCCACCTTCCTCCGGGGACCCTCAGAAGCAGGCCGTGACGATGTCTGGGATGCTCCGTCGGATGAATCCTCCTCCTCCTGATCCCTCCCTGTGGCTGGTGGTGATCTACGCCTGGTGGCACAGGGAGGGTTGCCCATGTTTTCGGCAATCCGACGGAGTACACGGGTCATGTCCGTTTGCACCGCCACGAGCTCAGCCAGTCTTGCCTCCATCCGTCCTTGGTGTTGCTGTTAACTGGCATATTGCTCGGCCTGCACGTTCTTTATCTGGTTGAGGGCCTCCACGGCCTGGCTGATGCCCCTGGTGTCACGCTGGTATGTGTCCAGGATGTTTCGGACGTGTGACATAACCGGTTCCTCAGCTGGCTGGTCAGGCTTGTGCCTCCGCCGTCCTCCACTCCCACCACCCCTGCCCACTTCAGCCTGGCCTGCCCTTGTGGGCACGATGGGTCTCCGGGACCCCTGAGGGATGGCATTTGCGGGGTCGCCTGCCTCCTCCTGGGTGCCCGGGGTCCCTCGTCCCTCCTGGTCAGACTGGCTGTGTTGTGTGCGAGCAGGGCTCCTGTGTGTATCCTGGGATGTTATGTTATGTTATGTTAAAATTGGTCTTATATAGCGCTCGGCTACTCTAAAAGAGTGTCCCGGCGCTTTTATTAATAACCACCTGAAACAAAAGACACAGCACAGCAGACAGGAGACAGAGCACACAAAAAAAGAAAAGACAGCCAAACTAAAGAGCAAAAAGGCAGGTTTTAAGGCCCCTCCTGAAGGTCAGCAAGTTAGAGGTACTACGCAGTGCCAAAGGCAAAGCATTCCAGCAATGCGGTGCCAAAAGCTTGAAAGAGCGCCCTCCAATGCGAGCTTTCTTAACGCGGGGAACTACGGCCAAAAACAGTGACTCAGACCTCAAAGCTCGGGCCGGATGATAGAAAGCAAGTCTCCTTTGAAGATATTTCGCACCCGAAGCATAAAGGGCCTTATGCGTTAAAGTCAAGGCCTTAAAAACTATCCGTTTCCGGATCGGAAGCCAGTGAAGTGACTGTAGAAGGCTGGAAGCACTGGCTCGCCTGTGCAGGCCAAAGATGGCTCGCACGGCCGAATTCTGGACTACCTGCAACCGTTGCAAAAGATATTCCGGTAGGCCGAGATATAAGATGTTAGAACAATCCAATCTTGAGCCAATCAAGGTCTGCACCGTCGTCTTCCTATGATCTTCTGAGAGCAAAGGAAGAAACTTACGGAGCATTCTCAGGAGGCCAAAACATGTTCCAGTGAGACCAAGAATCTGGGATCTTAACGACAAACCATTGTGAATCTTGATCCCCAGATTCTTTACTAACTGAGAAGAACTCGCTGGAGGGAACATGTTGACAGGCCACCATTCCTGCCAGGAAGGGTCAGACGGACAACCAAAGAAAAGTATCTCTGATTTATCTGAGTTGCACTTGAGACTGTTACACTGAAACCATTTAAAAACAGCCCCAAGGCACTCATGAATACTCTCCCCATCAAAGTCTTCACCCTTCCTACACGTAAAGAGGAGCTGAGTATCGTCGGCATAGGAAACGATCTGGGGCCCCCGAGACTCCGCCAGGGCCGCCAAAGGGGTCATAAAGATGTTAAAAAGAGTAGGGCTCAACACAGAACCCTGTGGAACTCCTACTCCCAGAGGCGGCATCACGGCAGAGCTGGGCGGGACCCAGACCGTTTGCTGCCGGCCTTCAAGGAAAGATCTAAACCACCTGAGCACCGTCCCCCTCAAACCGATGTCATGAAGTCTGGCGAGGAGACCCTCATGGGGGACGGTGTCGAAGGCCGCCGACAAGTCTAGCATAACGAGCATAGCTTTGCCCCTGCATCCAGCACCTCTTTTACAGCCTCAGACACTTCCAGTAGCGCCGTCTCAGTACTTAAGTTAGGGCGAAAACCTGATTGTGACGGGTGCAACAGGCTATGGGATTCCAAAAAATTGGAGAGCACGATATGCACATGTTTCTCCAAGATCTTAGCTAACGCCGGAAGGAGAGAGATAGGCCTATAGTTGGCCAAGGCCTTTGGATCCAGGCCAGGCTTTTTGAGAAGAGGGATAACCAACGCCTGCTTCCAGGCCTGCGGAACCGACCCCCGACTGAGGGAGAGATTTAAAAGAGGATTTGCCAATGGATTGACAACTTCCGCCACCTTCGCCAAAAACTTGGCCGGACACGGGTCAAGAGGCGACCCAGTGTGAGATTGGCCATAAGTGCCAAAGATGACGCAGTCGAAATAGGCGGGAAAACTGCTAAGATAGGGCCCGTAGGTGTCACCAGGTCCAGGTCATCCTCATAACTGGGACATACCTTGGCGATTCTCAAAGGAAAAGTATCCTGCATCAATTTGATCTTAGTGATAAAGAAGTCAGCCAGGGCCGAGGCCCACGACTCAGAGGGAGCAGCCACAGTCACATTTTGTCACGGAGACGTGAATTCCCTGACAATCGTGAAGATCTCCTTGCAGGAGTTAGAGGCAGCCTCTATCCTCTTAGCCAGGTAACCCTTTTTTTCCAAGAGGATAGCGCGATGGTATGCTTTGACCGCCATCAAACTACTTCAGCCTGGCCTCCGGGTCGTACTGCGACCGCCAGGCCCTTTCAGCCACCTTGCACTGCCGGCGAGACGCCGACAGTGCTGCAGTAAACCAAGGGACCGAGACTCGTTTAGATGATAGCCGGGGGGCCCTCTCAGGAGCCAGATCGTTCAGTCTCTCCGTTAGCCAAGCCTGCAAGGATTCTAGGTCACTCTCCAGATCTCCCGTAAAGGAGCAGGGATAATCACGAGATGCTTGAATCAGCATTTCTGGGGTCACCCGATGATATGCCCTAGATGAGCGTCCCTGGTGCCTAGAAGCGGTACTGACAGATTTCTTCGTACCTAGTACATAACATTTGGCCAGCCTATGATCAGACCTGTGGCAGGAATGGGGATGGTGGTTGGCACAGTTGTACCTGACGCAGGTGCTGCAGGTGCTTGGGCACCAGAGGGGCCAGGTTGGTCTGGGTCATCCACGGTGTGGTGAGAGTCGTCGCTGCCGGTGGGATCATTGTGACGCCGAGCCTGGTCCTGTGTGTCTTCCCCCCCAGTGTTGGGGGGAGATCGACGACGTTGCCCTGTGTGTGAGAGAGAGACAATGTTAATGGTGTTACATGCAGAAACAGCAAGCACGTTCCTGAATGGGAAAATGTCCTTCGTGTTGCACTCAGTCTCAGAGATGCGATCTCTTTTATAAAATTAAACTCAGATAAATCGAGGTTGATTCAAGCATAAATTCAGGTTTATTAAACCGTTATTCCAACATGATAGATTCAAAGAATTGTATTCATTCTTATTCAATGCATCATTTGTCCAACTGCCCAATGCATTTCGGGCTTTTTAAGCCCTTCTTCAGGGGCGGTGCTCTAAAAGGATGAGGTATAGGATTCAGTATATACATGAGATTAAAGAGCTAGATTGAAAAAAGAGATGTGCTCAAACGGTTTCGTTGTGAAGTAAGTGACAGTTATAACGAACGCAATCATGTTTAAAACAGTGTTAATTGGTGCATTCGTAATTAATGGTGGGTGAACACGGTTAAAGTCCCAGTGATTTACGAAGCAGTGACTCACTGTATATCGAGGTGATTTGAGAAATCGACTTTGTTAACGTGTCAGGACAAAACAATATAACCGTGTGTTTAGGTTTACCAATAGCGTGGGTAAAAGTATAAACTAGACGGAAAGAGGGAGGTTTGAACGATGGTATTGGCTGAGAAATACGAGTGACAAAAAGGGGAATTACATGCATACAGCGTGAGTATTAAAAGAAACTGTGTGGATTTCAAACGATTATCAAGTGACAAAAGATCAAACTTACGGTTAGTAATGATGGTATACAGATTCTCGTGAAACCGGGAGAATCATTTCGAAGACGCTCCGATGAGCGTAATGGATCGTGATCATGTGATATACAAACACGTGATAAAAAAAGGAAGAAGTGCGGGTAGAATCAGAACTACAAAGAAGACAGACTTGTAGTTCCAAAAGTAAAGTGAGGTCAATAAAGTTTGATGAAACTGAGAGGGTACAAACAACATAAATAAAGTGGTAAACAACATAAATGAAGTGGTAAACTGAGGTAAATACCATTAAATCAAGGAAACTATAAGGGTACAATAAACGTTAGAGTGGAAACGCAAGTAGAGCTGAGAAAAAGCAAGTGGAGCTGAGAAAAACAGCGTAAGTAAATTGGATAATTCCAACAGTGAGCAAAGGTTCTAGGGACGATCTGGAAATATGAAATTATACATAATCATAATGCTGATTAGCGTGTTCAAAGGTATCAATATTATTATACAGTTGTACAGTGTCTGTTGACCTACGTCAACCATATGGTAAAACTCTGTCAACAGAATAATTGTAAAGTTCAACATAGGCATATGGAGTTACACAAGGTAGTAGGGTATCCCAGGCAGGGTGGATGTTCAAATCCCAGATTTGGATGTGTAAGGAAGACCTTATTTACAGAAAACAGCCCAGGTCGTAACGTTCGTTGAGACCTTTTGGATGTGTAGAGTTCAGCTTATGAATCCAAAATATTTCTCTTTGTAATAGATATTTACTATTGTCTCGTCCCCTCAGGTAGGGAATCTGTTCAAGAACAATGAACCGCAGTTGACAAATGTTGTGCTGATGCTGGTGAAAATGAGTTGCAATTGGGGATTTTGCCTGTTTTGTGCGTATATTGCTTTTGTGTTCATTAATCCTTATGCAAATTTTTCTCTCAGTCTTGCCCACATAAACGAGACCGCATGGACATTTCAGCATGTAAATTAGATTCTGGCTGTTACATGTGGCTGTGACCTTGAGTTTAATCGTGTTGCCTTGTGAGGGATGTTGAATGGTGGTACCTTTGATAATAGAGTTGCAATTGCCACAATTGAGACATGGTAGAGTGCCTTTGAAGGTACTTGTGGTAGATACATCAGCTTTAGATAGTATTTGTTTGAAGTTGCGTGATCTTTGGTATGCAAATCTAGGCGGTGTTTCAAAGATGTTGTTGAAATCCATTTCCGTGCTTAACATTGGCCAATACCTAAGGATGGTTTTTTTTATATTGAAACTTTGTGTAGAAAATTTTGACACAAATGTCATTCTCTGATCTGAAGTTTTGGGTGGTTTGGGTGAAAGAAGCATTTGTCGAGTGGACTTGTCTGACTTCAAAATGGCGTTATCAAGGACCTTAGTGGGATATTTTCATTGTTCAAACTTAGAAATGCAGGCCAGTTTGCTTGATTCAAAAAGTTCATTGGTGCTTGAAATCCTTTTCAATCGTAAAAGTTGAGAGTAGGGCAGGTGTTTCTTAAGAGATGGTTGGTGGAAACTGTGGAAGTGAAGGAGGTTATTGCGGTCAGTAGGTTTCGTGTAGACCTCGGTGGTGAGATGTCCTTGGTGGATTGTAACTTTGGTATCTAGGAATGTTATGGATTCTTTGTTTATGCAGTGAGTGAATTGAATTCGTTGATCAACTGTATTGAGAGATTCAATTAGTGATTCCAGGTGATTACTTGAACCATTCCATAGGATGAAAATATCATCAATATATCTTTTATAAAGAGTAAGGTGTTGGATCCACTCATGTTTGGATAGTATGTTGTCCAATTCAAAGCGGTGCATGTAGAGGTTCGCGTAAGTCGGGGCGGCACAATTGCACATGGAAGTACCGGAGCATTGGATGTAAAAAGTTCCTGCCCATTCAAAATAGCTGTGGTAAAGGGTGAAATGCATGAGTTCCATCAGGAATATTTTGAGGTTCTCTGGTTTATCTGTGATCGTTAAGAATGACTCGATTGCCTCAATGCCTTTATCATGGGGTATGGAAGTGTAAAGTGAATTTACATCGATGGTACATAAGATGGTCTCCATGGTTATCAGGTCACGAATAGACTCCAGAATGTTGAGGAAATCAGTAGTGTCCTTAATATAGGTAGTCATTGACTGGACAGAGGCTTGCAGATGTTTGTCCCAATATTTCCCAACAGGTTCATGTAACGAGTTCACTGTGGACGCAATGGGTCTGAATGGTGGTTTTGTTGCGTTTTTGTACATTTTAGGGAGCATGTAGATGTAGGGTGTAGATGGGTTACTTTTAATCAGATATGTTTTGTCTTCGTCGTTAATAACTCCCTGTTCTAAGGCCGTGTTAACAATAGCTTTTAGCACAACCAGAAATTCATTGGTTGGATCCGTTCGAATGGGCATGTATGTCTCTGAATTGTTAACATGATCGTTGACATTTTCAGTGTAAAAGGTGGTATCCATGATAACCAGTGCTCCACCTTTGTCAGCTTGGCGTATGGTGATCTCCGGTTTGTTGGCTAGTTCTTTCAAAGCATGTTGTTCTTTTTTAGTTATATTGGAATATGCCTTTTTGTTGTGGTAACCAATTTTCTTAAGTTCTTTATTAACAATGGTCTCGTAGGCATCCAGTACTTTGTGACTCATGGGTGCTGTAAAAGTGCTTTTGTTGCGGAGTCCCATTAAAGTATTATTCCGTGGTGTATCTGGAATGTTAAGGATGTTTCGAAAGTAGTGTTTGAGTCTCAGTGAGCGCATGAATTTAAAGAGACTGATGTCAGTCTCTAATTGATTAGAATGGTAGGTGGGGACAAAGGAAGTACCTTTTTGAAGTGTCAAAGTCTGAAGTCGTGTAAAATGGTAAGAAGAAATGTTTATCACGAGGTTTTCTGACTGCGCGTGCTCTTGGCCACTGATTTTGTTGATATTTTTCCTCCTGGATCTCCGAGTGGCCTTGCGCTTGCCCCTAAAAAATGAGATTGTCCTGAACCGCTGGTTGTTGGGCCTTCGCTGGCTGTTTGCTGTTGGTCTCCTATTTCTGTTGATCTGAGGTTTGACTGTGAAGTTTGAGGTGTTCTGGTTGTCTTGTCTCTAATAGATGAGTCATCAGAAGATGTTGTATCTATATCTGATCTTTGTCCTGTTTGTTGGCGTTGTTGTCTTTTATAAGCGTAGGCGTCTGCCCATGTGTAGACCTCTCCTAATTTATAATCCACGCTGTCACGCTTAAATTTTCTTGTTTTCCGTTCATTAATCTCTTTGGTGTATTCATCAAGTTGTTTGTTAAGGTCTGCAAGTGTTGCATTCCAATCAATATCAGAGATTTTGCTGGAAATTTCTTCGCGGAGTTCATCAATTTCTTTCTGAAGGTCTACAAGGAGTTTAGATAACTCTTCTACTATTAGTAGTATTAGGTCTAGTGAACATTTGTTAAGGATTGCTTCCCATTTTTCTGTGAACCGTGGGTTGTTCTTGCAGAGAGTGGATTTGAGGGCGATTCTTAACCCTCTTGGAATCCTTTGTACCTTGTGATAACGTATTAATGTGCTTGCGTGAAGCTTTTGGTTAATAGCTCGTTTGGAAGTATCTAGTAATTGTCTGATATTAGATTGAACAGTTGTAGTGCTATGACTGGACCCTGTAGTATCCTCAAAGAGTGCGTAAATGCGTTGAGTTTCTTTGTTGGTGTACATGAACGTTTGTGTTCTCCGTTCGGAGGTGTTCTCATCTTCATCCATGTGTATGGTGGTGCGCTTTCTGTGTCACTCAGGAAAGGGGAATCACATAAACAGCTCAGACAGAAGGTGCGCACTCCACGTTTTCCAGGTCAATAGTTTAAACAGTCGTTAGTTGGTGCAAACGAATAAATCCCCCTGAGTAGGGAATTCAAAAGTAGAAACAGCAAGCACGTTCCTGAATGGGAAAATGTCCTTCGTGTTGCACTCAGTCTCAGAGATGAGATCTCTTTTATAAAATTAAACTCAGATAAATCGAGGTTGATTCAAGCATAAATTCAGGTTTATTAAACCGTTATTCCAACATGATAGATTCAAAGAATTGTATTCATTCTTATTCAATGCATCATTTGTCCAACTGCCCAATGCTTTTCGGGCTTTTTAAGCCCTTCTTCAGGGGCTGTGCTCTAAAAGGATAAGGTATAGGATTCAGTATATACATGAGATTAAAGAGCTAGATTGAAAAAAAGAGATGTGCTCAAACGGTTTCGTTGTGAAGTAAGTGACAGTTATAACGAACGCAATCATGTTTAAAACAGTGTTAATTGGTGCATTCGTAATTAATGGTGGGTGAACACGGTTAAAGTCCCAGTGATTTCCGAAGCAGTGACTCACTGTATATCGAGGTGATTTGAGAAATCCACTTTCTTAACGTGTCAGGACAAAACAATATAACCGTGTGTTTAGGTTTACCAATAGCGTGGGTAAAAGTATAAACTAGACGGAAAGAGGGAGGTTTGAACGATGGTATTGGCTGAGAAATACGAGTGACAAAAAGGGGAATTACATGCATACAGCGTGAGTATTAAAAGAAACTGTGTGGATTTCAAATGATTATCATTGACAAAAGATCAAACTTACGGTTAGTAATGATGGTATACAGACTCTTGTGAAACCGGGAGAATCATTTCGAAGACGCTCCGATGAGCGTAATGGATCGTGACCATGTGATATACAAACACGTGATAAAAAAAGGAAGAAGTGCGGGTAGAATCAGAACTACAAAGAAGACAGACTTGTAGTTCCAAAAGTAAAGTGAGGTCAATAAAGTTTGATGAAACTGAGAGGGTACAAACAACATAAATAAAGTGGTAAACAACATAAATGAAGTGGTAAACTGAGGTAAATACCATTAAATCAAGGAAACTGTAAGGGTACAATAAACGTTAGAGTGGAAACGCAAGTAGAGCTGAGAAAAAGCAAGTGGAGCTGAGAAAAACAGCGTAAGTAAATTGGATAATTCCAACAGTGAGCAAAGTTTCTAGGGAGGATCTGGAAATATGAAATTATACATAATCATAATGCTGATTAGCGTGTTCAAAGGTATCAATATTATTATACAGTTGTACAGTGTCTGTTGACCTACGTCAACCATATGGAAAAACTCTGTCAACAGAATAAATGCAAAGTTCAACATAGGCATATGGAGTTACACAAGGTAGTAGGGTATCCCAGGCAGGGTGGATGTTCAAATCCCAGATTTGGATGTGTAAGGAAGACCTTATTTACAGAAAACAGCCCAGGTCGTAACGTTCGTTGAGACCTTTTGGATGTGTAGAGTTCAGCTTATGAATCCAAAATATTTCTCTTTGTAATAGATATTTACTATTGTCTCGTCCCCTCAGGTAGGGAATCTGTTCAAGAACAAGGAACCGCAGTTGACAAATGTTGTGCTGATGCTGGTGAAAATGAGTTGCAATTGGGGATTTTGCCTGTTTTGTGCGTATATTGCTTTTGTGTTCATTAATCCTTATGCGAATTTTTCTCTCAGTCTTGCCCACATAAACGAGACCGCATGGACATTTCAGCATGTAAATGAGATTCTGGCTGTTACATGTGGCTGTGACCTTGAGTTTAATCGTGTTGCCTTGTGAGGGATGTTGAATGGTGGTACCTTTGATAATAGAGTTGCAATTGCCACAATTGAGACATGGTAGAGTGCCTTTGAAGGTACTTGTGGTAGATACATCAGCTTTAGATAGTATTTGTTTGAAGTTGCATGATCTTTGGTATGCAAATCTAGGCGGTGTTTCAAAGATGTTGTTGAAATCCATTTCCGTGCTTAACATTGGCCAATACCTAAGGATGTTTTTTTTTATATTGAAACTTTGTGTAGAAAATTTTGACACGAATGTCATTCTCTGATCTGAAGTTTTGGGTGGTTTGGTGTTACATGCGTCATCCATGTTTCATACATATTCAAGTTGGCACAGTTGCTCTGGGTAGTTGGATATGTCTAGCATTCCTCTCAGAGTGCACTTGTGGATCGGTATGTTGCGGGGGTCAGATTGATATGTACTCCTGGTTATTTGACCTGTCTAATGAGTGTTGGGATGCTTATTTGGCTATGAATTGGTCTTGTTGTGTCACATATCCATTGTGGGAGTGGCAATTTGTGTTGGCTGCCCCGGGGGTGTGTGCTTGTGTAAGGGGGGTGTGTGTGATCGGGCATGATGTTGGGTGTGGTGTGATTTGTCATTGGGTCTACCAGGTGATGTGTCTATCCCCTCATGGTGCCTGCTGGCATGACAGTGAATGTGAGTTCCTGTGGTAGGTAGGTGGCATGTGGAGTTAGTGTTTGAGTGTACAGTGGTCACAGGTTTGCCTTGTGTTGTCTACAGCAGGGCCAAGTGTCATCTACCTTGTCTGTACTTGGCAAGTATTCATAACACAACAAAGAATGGAGGGTCAGAGGGAACAAATGTTTAAAGACCTCCTCATGGTTTACTTCCCCAGACAGAACTATATGCAAAACCAGAAAACCAGAGAGGTCTATAAGTCAGTTTGCCTGACCACAGTAACAAGTCTATAAAGTATGTCACCGAGTGCATTAGTCACTGATAACTATAAAAAGGAAAAAGAAAACGCGTGTATGCAAGAAAGTAGAAGTAATTGCTGGTTCAAAAGAACAACTGGTCAACATGATCCAAGTTATAGGATAACCATCAAACCGACCAAGTGATCAATCCTATCATGTGGTCATCCAGACTGCACGTAGGCAGGCCCTTTGATCATCAGGACCATACGCCTGGCAGTAAAATTTTTGACACTGGATCAAATCCACAGCTGGTCAATTAGCCACCAATTTCTTATGGATGGTTCATGGTAATAAGAAAACAGTGCAACATAAACAAAAAGTGTAGTGATGTTAAGATAAGGTGATGTGTCTATACCAACTAATTTTAATAAAGAACAAGACACATCCCCTAATTAAAAAATTAGAACAGCGCAAGCGACAGTGTGAAACAAATAACTGTCGTAAATCGGGCCAACATGTTTCTGCCTATCGGGCTAACAGTCCCTCGGCATTCATCAGGGCCACTGCTCTTAAATTGCTGCTACTGTCACGAAAATGTTGTGAAAATTAAATATATTATCCGTGAACGCAGTTCATGTGATAATCAAAAATAAAGTGAATTTATTAGAAACAATACAACCTGTAGCCACAGTTGTATATTAATCCTCCTTGTCTCGTTTGGTTCTGGAGGACAACTGAAAAACCATAAATCATTTATTTTAGAAAAACTTTCTACAATCTCGTCAATACGTGCGTTCTCTGAATCAAACTTTATAAAGAAAAAAATTCCTTATTTCTCACCCAAACTGACAGGGGACTGGACCTCACCTCACCTGGACCGTGCTCAGGTATCCGAGGCCCCGCACTGTGGATAAAAGAGTGCAAACAAGGCTGGCGTCAAATATCTACCTATATGTAGATTAACCATGAAGCCCAACGAATAACCCTGTTATACCTGTCACTCCTGTCCACAATAGTTAAATGATAGAGCGAGAGGTTCAGTTTTAGAACCACTTTCCACCTTTGTGGATTTTTTCTTGAAGCCAATCGTAGCGAGAATGCCGACCTACCTCCAAGACACGAAGGATGTCTTGAGAGTCCTTCCGGATATTGCCTTTGACCCCGAAAGAGACCTATTGGTCTCCTTTGATGTGGAGTCGTTGTATACCTCAATCCCCCAGGATGAAACTCTTGAAGTAGTTACAACCATCCTAGGGGAGAATATTGGGGACACCATTATGCCAGTGGCCTTCATAATGGCCTTGGCTACTTTGGCTATGAAGGAAAACTTTTTTCGCTTCGAGGACACTGTTTATCTTTAGACCTCCGGCACGAGCATGGGCAGTGTTTTCGCGCCGAGTTCTGATGATCAAAGGGCCTGCCTACGTGCAGTCTGGACGACCACATGATAGGATTGATCACTTGGTCGGTTTGATGGTTATCCTATAACTTGGATCATGTTGACCAGTTGTTCTTTTGAACCAGCAATTACTTCTACTTTCTTGCATACACGCGTTTTCTTTTTCCTTTTTATAGTTATCAGTGACATACTTTATAGACTTGTTACTGTGGTCAGGCAAACTGACTTATAGACCTCTCTGGTTTTCTGGTTTTGCATGTACTTGGCAAGTCCCTGTGCATTGTGCATGGTGCATGGGTATGTCCCTTGGCCATGGCTGTCAACACTTTTCCTATGTGTGACACACTCTTTGTTGTTGCATCAGTTTTGAACGCAGGGAGCAGTGTAGCAAGCGTGCGTAGCGAGCGCTGCAGAACCGACTTACGTGTTGCACTGTACGCGGCCAAATGTTGCTTTGTCATGTCTATTGGAGAATGCAGGTAGGAAACTTATGCATTTGTGACTGCGTTCTAACAAACACAGTGAGTGGGTATACTGGGTGTGAGGTTAGGTTTGTGCCTGCAGCGAGGATCGACTCGTGCACAGTTTGACACATGGGCCAGTGCTTTCCAAACAGATGAGGGGTGTTTCACGCACTGCCAGACATTGTCAACATGCACACAGTCCACCTGCTGATGAGCGGACATGCCCACACCACCCAAGGGTGATTTTGTCTCCCTCTGTCTCTCTCTCTCCCTCCCTCTGTCACCCTCCTCCCTCCCTCTGTCTGTCTCCCTTTGTCTCCCTCTGTCTCCCTCCCTATCTCTCCCTCTCCCTCCCTCTCTCTCCCTCTCCCACCATCTGTCTGTCACCCTCTGTCGCCCTATGTCGCCCTCTGTCTCCCTCCCTCTCTCTCCCTCTCCCTCCCTCTGTCTGTCTCCCTCTGTCTCCCTCTGTCTCCCTCCCTCTCTCTCCCTCTCCCTCCCTCTGTCTGTCTCCCTCTGTCTCCCTCCCTCTCTCTCCCTCTCCCTCCCTCTCTCTCCCTCTCCCTCCGTCTGTCTGTCACCCTCTGTCGCCCTCTGTCTCCCTCCCTCTCTCTCCCTCTCCCTCCCCTGTCTGTCACCCTCTGTCACCCTCTGTCACCCTCTGTCGCCCTCTGTCACCCTCTGTCTCCCTCCCTCTCTCTCCCTCCCCCTCCCTCTGTCTGTCGCCCTCTGTCACCCTCTGTCGCCCTCTGTCTCTCTCCCTCTCCCTCCCTCTGTCTGTCTCCCTCTGTCTCCCTGTCTCCCTTCTCTCTCTCCCTCTCCCTCCCTCTCTCTCCCTCTCCCTCCGTCTGTCTGTCACCCTCTGTCGCCCTCTGTCTCTCTCCCTCTCCCTCTCCCTCCCTCTGTCTGTCTCCCTCTGTCTCCCTCCCTCTCTCTCCCTCTCCCTCCCTCTCTCTCCCTCTCCCTCCATCTGTCTGTCGCCCTCTGTCACCCTCTGTCGCCCTCTGTCGCCCTCTGTCTCCCTCCCTCTCTCTCCCTCCCCCTCCCACTGTCTGTCGCCCTCTGTCGCCCTCTGTCGCCCTCTGTCTCCCTCCATCTCTCTCCCTCCTCCTCCCTCTGTCTGTCACCCTCTGTCACCTCAGCCTAGCTTCCTGGGCACACACTCTTTGCAGGTCTTTCAAAGGCCATTGGCTTGTTCATGTGGCTTTGTATAGAATCTCCCGGACCCCATTGGGCAGAGTGTCTCTGAGTCTGCGCTGCAGCGGCGGTGTGTGCTGACACTCTTTCACAGTGTTGCCCCTTCATTAGCTGCTGTTATGTGCGAATTGGGCCTTCATACCCATGTCATCCTGCGACGCGGCCGCCATTTGCAGGCGACACAGTACAGTGTTGGGACACACTGTTTGTATAGCTCTGCCCTAGGCCATATGGGCTGAGGGCATTGGTGTCTGCTTATGAGTTGCACAATGTGATTTTGGAGGCCCCCCTTCCCGGCATCACGGACATCCTGTCTTGTGTTGGTGTTTTGTGTGGCCTGTGACTTGGCATGGCCTTGCTTGGTGCATGGGGCATGGAGCCGATAGTGGCATGTGCGTGTTGTTGGAATGTGGTTGCGTCTGGTGATGGCTTTGGGGTAGTTGCGTGCATTATCGGGAGTTGGGTTGTGGATGCGGTTCCCCCCATGTGGGGTGATTTGTTTGTGTACTCACCAGGCTCGGCGAGTCCTTCTAGTCCGTGTACTCCCACCGGAGGCAGCGTGCACAACACCTTCTCCTCCCAGGGATGGTAGTGTACCGGTCTGCGGGCCGGCCCACCTCCAGTGATGTTCTCCTGGTTGTGTTCGTCGGTCATTTTGCGGCGGACCGTCCTCCGCAGATCGTACCACCTAGCTTGGCATTCATGCCTGGTCCTTCGGATGGGCGCAACAGCATTCACCCTCTCGACGATCCTCTGCCACATGGCTGATTTTTCTGATACGCTGGTCTGTCTGACCAATGTTCCAAAGAGCTGTGGCTCGACTCTGATGATTTCGTCGACAAGGATCTCCAGCTCTGCTGTTGTGAACGTTGGATTCCTGTCTGTGGGCATGGTGTGGGGTGTGGGTGTGGATGGTTGTGGGTGTGTGTGTGTGGTTGTGAAGGGGTGTGTGTGAATGTGATGAGGGGGTGTTTGTTAAGGTGGTTGTGTGAAGGTGTGCAAGTGTAAGGTGTAGTAAAGGTTCAAGTCTGGTGCTGTGGGTTGTCTGTGGGGTCTGGCAGCAGTGGGTCTGTTGCAAAGGCTCATGGTTTGTGTGTGTGTGCCCTTTTTATTGGTCCATTTGTGGGTGTGGGTGTGGCTGTGTTTGAACTTTGGGTGGGTGTGTTATAAGGGGAGGTTGTGTTTTGGGCCTCTTTTTACCTGTTTGGCTGTGGCAGGTTAGTGTATTGGGTGTATTTGGGCTTGTTGGACGTGTTTTGTGGTGTTGTGCGATTCGAATTGACTCTCCTTGTGGTGTATTGCAGTGTCCTGGTTCAGTACGTGTGTTTTTCGCGTCTGTGCGGTGCGTACATCGGCCATGTTGTTGTACAGTGCTCACATTTGCAATGGCTTGGTACGACTCGTACATGCGCACGGCTGGGTGAGGGTGCTGGTGTAGGGGCCTCGGGTAGGGTGCGTACAGGCACGGGCAGGGTGTGGGGGCCTGGGGGTACATGCCGTACATACGTGAACCCAGGGTACGACACGTACATGGGGGGCTGGGGGTACGGCTCGTACATACGGGGTGCTGGGGGTACGGTGAGTGCCCCCACCCCCGTATGGACGGTGTGTACCCCCAGCCTCCGTATGTAAGCACCGTCCCCCAGCACATACCCCCACCCCCGTATGTATGCGCAGTACCCCCAGCCCCCGTATGTATGCGCCGTACACCCGCCCCCCCATATGTACGCGCCGTACCCCCAGCCCCCCTATGGACAGAGCGTACCCCCACCTCCCCTCCCTAGGTACAGAGCGTACCACCAGCCCCGTAGGTACGCTGTGGACCCCCCAGCGTGTAACGCACCGTACATAGGGGGGGTGGGGGTACCTACGGGGTGGGGGTACGCTCCGTACTTACGGGGTGGTGGTACGCTCCGTACCTACGGGGGTGGTGGTACGCTCCGTACCTACGGGGTGGGGTGGGGGTACGGCGCGGACATGGGGGGGCACTGGGGTATGGCGCGTACGTGGGGGGGTGTGCTGGGGGGGCAGTTCGGCGCGTATGCGGGCAACTATTTGGACGTCTCCATAGTTGCTATGGGAGTTCGCACCGTACGGTGTTTTTTACATACGGTTGTGCATTCGGACAGACGGGACGGATCGTACTTGCGCGCTCGGACTTCAGTTTCCCGATTCGTAGGTAAAACTGTCCGGGGACGTGTCGGACACTTTTTCCGACCCAAGGACGTGTCGGGGTATTTTCCCAATGCGATTCGTATGGATGTTTTCACATATGAATCGTACTTGCCAGTTTGTACGGGAATTGTACGATTCGTACGGTAAAAAAAACGGATACGATTCGTACGGGGGAAATTTTTAACGGATCGGAATCGGCCCCTAAGTGCCGGGGCCTATCAAGGCTGTGTATTCGTGATAGCAACACACGCCTCTTTAATCCCCCACCAGACACTTCCTGCCCATCGATCTAATTCTTGTAGGGTTTTTTTCATCCCTGCTTTCTACCGTAGTCACAGTTTTTTCTTCTTTCTCTTCATCTTTCTTTCCCTCTTTTGGGTTCTCTCTCTTGCTTCGGATAAAAGTCTGATATTGAAAAAACAAACTATTCTCCCAAAAAGAGTTCTGGTGGGCCGCACCTTCAACTACCAGCTCAAATTAACTACTGGTTATCATGATATTCAGGAAAAGCAGACATCTTGGACCAATAACACACAATAACCAAGTGACCCATACAGGCCTTTCTGGCCCATGCATGTGTCAAAAGTGCAGAAACACTGTCAAAAGCCACAGACCAGCCTTAAATACCCATGTACATACTCAAATGTCCAGTCACAGACCCATATGCCAAGACACACACCATTGGCACCCAGGCACTACTGCTGAATGCCCAGGCACAATCCTTTCATACCGAGGAATACATCTCATTAGCAATTACAGCATCATATACTCAGCCCTCCCGAGCTGTCCAGTGCTGCCCAGTCTGCACATGTACCTCTTATGCTCTGTGCGGTCTTCTATGCCCCATTGTAATGAGTCTCGCTACTCCATGCTGCCCCACACTTTTGTTTTAAAGAGTTCCTTCTCTTGAAGGGTGAGGGTAATTTGAGAAAAAATATTTACTTTTGCATATCAGGACTCTTTTGTTTTGTTCTATACAATAAATTGAAGTCTGAAAAGAGGGGGACTAATTAGGGTGTAAATCATAGCTTGGTGATAAAACCCAATTACATGAATTAATTAAAATGTTTTAACATGAAGGTTAAGGTATCAATATGAAGTGATACTGATAGAATGGTGGTCAAGACCATTGAAAGGCTCTCTCCATGTCATATACCAGTTACTCAGCACTAAATATGAACCTGTTGCGGGGATATAGGGTAGGCATGCTATCGATTTCTAAGAACTTTTTGATGCTTTCGGCAGAGTGTATCACGCAATAAAAAAGTTACAACTCATTTTAATGAACAATTTGGAAATAATATCATACAAAATAAAGCACTCATGTAGGTGTAAAATTAGGAAGCGATTACACTTGTCCACTTCCTAATCTTGGTAATAATGATGATTTCTCATAGGCACTTAGAAGCCCGATGGCTGCAGTTGGAAAATGGTCATGCCTGCCACCAACCTTGGGCAATCTTTATGGTCAGTTGTACTATAGCCACTCACCCCGGTGGCGCATGTCTCGGGCCTTTATTCATTCGGGGGATTATTATCAAGCACAGTGTTAAAATTATCGCCGCTTTAGCGGCAGTTTTCTTGAGAATTCCAATAGAAGCCCATGTTGACACCAGAACATGGGCTTCTATGGGAATTCACAGGGCATATTATCAAGCCCATTATCGCCACTTTTGCAGCAGATTTCTGCCGCTAAAGCGGCGATTATTTTAACGCTGTTTCGTGATAATATACCCCTTGGTTTGGTAGACTGCAGTTCACTTCTTCCACCTCCCTCTCAGTGACAGGTGACTCTTTAGTTATAGTGATGCTTTGATCAGAGAGCACGTAGATCATCAGTTAATGTTGGCATGTAATCACTGACGCATTCATAGGCCGAAGCAGTTTGCTTCCCCTACCTCCATTGCCTCCATGATAGGAGGAGCACAAAAGAATAATATGCTCCAAAGCTTCTCTACGGTTCAGTCTGAAGGCAAGTTCACTTGTGACAATACCCCATATTTTTATTCCCCACTGTCTGTGGTAGACGGTACCTGTAACACAGAAATAGACATTGATGCTCCCGAAAATTGCGGAATTATGTAGGGACTGGGACGGTCATTAAAATAGAATATGATTTCCAATGCATTCTTTGAGTTTTCCTAAGGCTTAGGTGCCAATTCCGATCCGGTAAAAAAATTCCCCGTCCGACTCGTATCCGGATTTTTTTCCGTCCGAATCGTCAAAGTAGCGTACAAACTGCCAAGTACGATTCGAACGGAAAAAAGTCCATACGAATCGCATTGGGAAGATTTCCCCACACGTCCTCGGGTCGGGAAAAGTCACCGACACGTCCCCGGGCGAGAAACCCACCGTGCGGAAAAATAAAGTCCGACTGCGCAAGTACGATCCCTCCCGTCCTCCCCATTTCACAACCGTACGCAAAAAACACCGTCCGAACCGAACTCCCATAGCAACCATGGAGACATGTGCCCGCATACGCGCCGAACACCCCACCACCCCCCGCCCGCGTATGTACGCCCCGAACCCCCACCCGTGTATGTACGCACCAAACACCCACCCGTGTATGTACGCCCCCGAACCCCCCCCAGCCGTGTATGTACGCACCGAACCACCAGCCGTGTATGTACGCCCCCGAACCCCCCCCCAGCCGTGTATGTACGCACCGAACCACCAGCCGTGTATGTACGCACCAAACACCCACCCGTGTATGTACGCCCCCGAACCCCCCCCCAGCCGTGTATGTACGCACCGAACCACCAGCCGTGTATGTACGCCCCCGAACCCCCCCCAGCCGTGTATGTACGGACCGAACCACCAGCCGTGTATGTACGCACCAAACACCCACCCGTGTATGTACGCCCCCGAACCCCCCCCAGCCGTGTATGTACGCACCGAACCACCAGCCGTGTATGTACGCCCCCGAACCCCCCCCCAGCCGTGTATGTACGCACCGAACCACCAGCCGTGTATGTACGCACCAAACCCCCCCCCCAGCCGTGTATGTACGCACCGAACCACCAGCCGTGTATGTACGCACCAAACACCCACCCGTGTATGTACGCCCCCGAACCCCCCCCAGCCGTGTATGTACGCACCGAACCACCAGCCGTGTATGTACGCCCCCGAACCCCCCCCCAGCCGTGTATGTACGCACCGAACCACCAGCCGTGTATGTACGCACCAAACACCCACCCGTGTATGTACGCCCCCGAACCCCCCCCCAGCCGTGTATGTACGCACCGAACCACCAGCCGTGTATGTACGCCCCCGAACCCCCCCCAGCCGTGTATGTACGGACCGAACCACCAGCCGTGTATGTACGCACCAAACACCCACCCGTGTATGTACGCCCCCGAACCCCCCCCAGCCGTGTATGTACGCACCGAACCACCAGCCGTGTATGTACGCACCAAACACCCACCCGTGTATGTACGCCCCCGAACCCCCCCCCAGCCGTGTATGTACGCACCGAACCACCAGCCGTGTATGTACGCCCCCGAACCCCCCCCCAGCCGTGTATGTACGCACCGAACCACCAGCCGTGTATGTACGCACCAAACCCCCACCCCAGCCGTGTATGTACGCACCGAACCACCAGCCGTGTATGTACGCACCAAACACCCACCCGTGTATGTACGCCCCCGAATCCCCCCCCCAGCCGTGTATGTACGCACCGAACCACCAGCCGTGTATGTACGCACCAAACACCCACCCGTGTATGTACGCCCCCGAACCCCCCCCAGCCGTGTATGTACGCACCGAACCACCAGCCGTGTATGTACGCCCCCGAACCCCCCCCCAGCCGTGTATGTACGCACCGAACCACCAGCCGTGTATGTACGCACCAAACACCCACCCGTGTATGTACGCCCCCGAACCCCCCCCCAGCCGTGTATGTACGCACCGAACCACCAGCCGTGTATGTACGCCCCCGAACCCCCCCCAGCCGTGTATGTACGGACCGAACCACCAGCCGTGTATGTACGCACCAAACACCCACCCGTGTATGTACGCCCCCGAACCCCCCCCAGCCGTGTATGTACGCACCGAACCACCAGCCGTGTATGTACGCACCAAACACCCACCCGTGTATGTACGCCCCCGAACCCCCCCCCAGCCGTGTATGTACGCACCGAACCACCAGCCGTGTATGTACGCCCCCGAACCCCCCCCCAGCCGTGTATGTACGCACCGAACCACCAGCCGTGTATGTACGCACCAAACCCCCACCCCAGCCGTGTATGTACGCACCGAACCACCAGCCGTGTATGTACGCACCAAACACCCACCCGTGTATGTACGCCCCCGAATCCCCCCCCCAGCCGTGTATGTACGCACCGAACCACCAGCCGTGTATGTACGCACCAAACACCCACCCGTGTATGTACGCCCCCGAACCCCCCCCAGCCGTGTATGTACGCACCGAACCACCAGCCGTGTATGTACGCCCCCGAACCCCCCCCCAGCCGTGTATGTACGCACCGAACCACCAGCCGTGTATGTACGCACCAAACCCCCACCCCAGCCGTGTATGTACGCACCGAACCACCAGCCGTGTATGTACGCACCAAACACCCACCCGTGTATGTACGCCCCCGAATCCCCCCCCCAGCCGTGTATGTACGCACCGAACCACCAGCCGTGTATGTACGCACCAAACCCCCACCCCAGCCGTGTATGTACGCACCGAACCACCAGCCGTGTATGTACGCACCAAACACCCACCCGTGTATGTACGCCCCCGAACCCCCCCCCAGCCGTGTATGTACGCACCGAACCACCAGCCGTGTATGTACGCACCGAACCACCAGCCGTGTATGTACGCCCCCGAACCCCCCCCAGCCGTGTATGTACGCACCGAACCACCAGCCGTGTATGTACGCACCAAACCCCCACCCCAGCCGTGTATTTACGCACCTAACCACCACCCCACCAGGGAATGTACGGACCGCACCCCCACCAGTGCATGTACGGACCGTACTGACGCCAAAAAAACACGTACTGAACCCGGACAAACCATATTTACACAAGGAGAGTCAAGTAGAGTTTCCCCACACCACCAAACAGGCCCAACAACCCCACAAACATCACATACACTCACCTGCAACTGCCAAACTGCCAAACAGAGGCCCAAAACTCAATCACTCCTCATAACACACCCACACAAATTTCAAACACAGCCACACCCACAAATGGACCAATAAAAATGGACCACACACACAAACCATGAGCCTTTGCAACAGACCCACTGCTGCCAGAGCCCACAGACGACCCACACCACCATACTTGAACCTCACACTTGCATACCTTCACACAACCACCTACACAAACACCCCCTCATCACATTCACACACACACCTCCACTACCACACCCACACACCCACAGCCATCCACACCCACACCCCCACAACCACACCCCACGCCATGTCCACCACCAAGAATCCAAAGTTCACAAAGGAGGAGCTGGAGATCCTTGTCGACGAAATCCTCAGAGTCGAGCCACAGCTCTTTGGGACATTGGTCAGACAGACCAGCATATCCGAAAAAACCGCCATGTGGCAGAGGATCGTCGATTCTGTGAATGCTGTTGGGACAACCAGAAGGACCAGGCACGAGTGCCAATCCAGGTGGTACGATCTGCGGAGGACGGTCAAGAGGAAGATGACTGACAATCACAACCAGGGGAACATCACTGGAGGAGGGGCGCCCCCCAGACCGGTACTATACCATCCCTGGGAGGAGAAGGTGATGTCCACGCTGGCGGTGGAGGGACTACACGGACTGCCAGGACTCCCAGACCCTGGTGAGTACACAAACAACTCACCTCACATGGGGGGGATGCCATACACAATCAATCATGCATGCCACCCCCCCCAAGCCACCACCGGACACAACAACACTCCACAAACACACACATGCCACTGGCACCTCCATGCCCCATGCATCAATCAGGGCCATGCCAAGTCACAGGCCACACAAAACACCAACACAACACAGGATGTGGTCGATGCTGGGAGTGGGGGCAGCAAAACTAACATTGAGCAACTCACAAGCACACAACAATGCCCTCAGCCCATATGGCCCAGGGCACAGCCATACAAACTGTGTGTACCCACACAGTACTGTCTTGCCTGCAAATGATGGCTGCCATGCAGGATGCCATGGGTCTGAAGGCACAATTTGCACATAACAGCAGACAATGAAGATGCATCGCTCTGATAGAGTCTCAGCACACACCGCCACAGCAGCAGCCTACACTCAGACACACTGCCCAATGGGTGCCCGGAGAACAGGGACTAACTCACATGAACAAGCCAATGGCCATTCAAAGACCGGCTAACTGTGTGTGCCCAGGAAGCTGGCCTGAGGTGACAGAGAGTGACAAAGAGAGGGAGGGAGAGGGGGAATGAGAGGGAAGGAGACAGAGGGGGGACACAGGGAGACAGACAGAGGGAGGGAGTAGGGTGACAGAGGGAGACCGACAGAGGGAGGGAGGAGGGTGACAGAGGGAGGGAGGAAGGGAGACACAGGGAGACTAAATCACCCTTGGGTGGTGTGGCCATGTCCACTCGTCAGCCGGTGGACTGTGTGCATGCAGACCAGGTCTGGCAGTGCCTCAACCCCCCCTTCCGTAGATGAAGACCGGTCCATGTGTCAATCTGTGCACGAGTCCATCCGTGCTGCAGGCACAGACCTAACCACACACCCAGTATACCCACCCACCGTGTCGGTAAGAACCCTGTCACAAATGCTTCAGTCCCCTACCTGCAACATCAAATTGCCTTGCCAAAACACCATTTGGCCACGTACAGTGCAACACGTAAGGCGCCTCTGCATGGCTCGCTACGCCCGCACACCACACTGCTGACTGTGTACCCAAATAGATGCATCAACTAAGATTGTGTCTCACACATGCGTAAAGCCCTGACAGCTGTGGCCAAGGGACATAGCCATGCACAAGTGCACTGTGAGAGGAATGCAGGACAGATCCAACTACCCAGAGGAAGAGTGCCAAATCAGAAATGCATGCAACATGGATGCCACATGTGACACTGTTAACATTGTCTCTCTCACACACAGGTCAACGTCGACGAACACCCCCCAACACTGGGGGGGAAGTCACACAGGACCAGGCTCCGCGGGATGATGACCCCACCGCCAGCGATGACTCTCACCACTCCGTGGATGACCCAGACCAACCTGGCCCCTCTGGTGTCCAACCACCTGCAGCACCTGCGTCAGGTACAACTGTGCCAACCACCACCCCCATTCCTGCCACATCCCAGGAGACGTCCAGGAGCCCTGCCCGCACACGACCACCCAGCCAGTCTGCCCAGGAGGGACACGGTCCTCCGGGCACCCAGGAGGAGGCAGGCGGCAACGCAGATGCCATCCCTCAGGGGTCCCGGAGACCCGATGCACCCACAACGGCAGGCCAGGTGCACGTGGGCAGGGGTGGCGGGAGTGGAGGACGGCGGAGGCGCGAACCTGACCAGGCAGCTCAGGACCCGGTAGTGTCCCAGGTCAGCAACATCCTGGATACATACCGGCGTGACACCAGGGGCATGGACCAGATTGCGTCCACCCTCAATGACATCAAGGGGACCCTCCAGGAGATGAAGACCCTGCAGTCCCAGCAACATGCCTGTCAACTGCAACACCAAGGAAGGATGGAGGATAGACAGGCTGAGCTCGTGGCGGTGCAAACCCAAATGACCGGTGTACTCCGTCGGATTGCCGACAACATGGGCAACCCTCCCTGTGGCACCAGGCGAAGGCCATTACCAGACACAGGGAGGGATCAGGAGGAGGAGGATTCATCCGACGGAGCGTCACAGACATCGTCACGGACTGCTTCCGAGGGTCCCCGCAGGAAGGTGGGTCGTCCACGAAAAAGACTGTGAGAGTCAGCAGAACATCACCATCTCCCAGGTCACCTGGCCTGGCACCTGGCCCTCTGGCCCAATAGCAGCACATGACATTCTCTGCCACATGGACTTGCTGGTCACTGTCTGACCTATGTTGACGAAGACTGTGGCATGGACTCTGACATTTTGCTACGACAAGGATACCAACTCCCCCAGTGAACTCTGGATTCTACACTCCCGCTGTGCACCTCTTGTCATCCCCACAAACCCGTACCCCACCACAAATAAATTAATCACACTTACAAGATGATGCCGTGATTCTACATTATTACAATACATGTGTGTGTCGTACAGTCAAAGCATGCCTGATCTCAGAATTAACTCCAACCATCCAAACCGTGGGGTCGCAGTCTTGCCCAGGACACACATGGGTCCCAATGTCTCATCTGATACAGACATGGAGTACCAAACTCACCTGTGCTGGGCCCAACCAGCTGAGTGGTTCCCGCACAACTGTGGCAACAGACACATTCAGGGGAGCAACAGTCATGCGCAGAGGTCAGGGATCATGTGGAGTGACCTGGCTTGCCGCTCCCAGGTATGTCTAGACATGTGTCCCTACAATGTGCAGCATGCTTGCGTCAGGCGGATGTTGAGAATGGTGGCTAGGCCAAGGTTGGATGCATGGAGATGCCAGAATGCAGTTTAGGATCACTGTGCCACATGGTTGTGTTGGGGTTGTGGGCTGCATCATGAGTGTGGGCGTGGATCTAGAAGGTCATCCTGCAGCTGGCTGTGAAACATTCCCCCCATCCCGTTAGGACGTTGATGTGGCCTGGTTGCCCGACGCAGTAGCAGAGCTGTGCAGATGCACTCCGGATATGGACAAGTACCATGGGAGTCGTGAGGCACATGTCCGTAGACTGCAGGGTAGGATTCTACACAGATGTTGTAGTTTCCCTGGGGGATGGTCTCTCTTGCCTTGAGGTGGATGGAACTGTGCATCTTGTGCATAATACAGTTCCCACTCCCTGACAAACCCCTAGCATCTTGTCACTCTACACATAGACACATATGCACCACCTATGAAAACTATGCCAGACCTGCGGCACGCACAGTGGCAACAGGGCACCATTGACAGGGAAGAGGCACCTTGGAGACAGAGGGACAAATTTATTAGTCATGTGTGTTGGAATGACAATGATACTCTGTCAACACATACACAGGTCATGTGGATGTACATGTGGGAGCAACACTGGCACCCCCCATTGCAACACAGATGCTGGCATCCCATTGACCTGGCACACAAGTGACGGATAACAGCTAAACACCCCCTGCTGCCACGGAGAGGCCGCTATACACCATTGAGGCCCTGATGGGGCAATCACACACCATGTCAACCCGGTGCAACCTGTATGTTTCCGAGGCCAGTGTTACACACAATGATGGCCTCATCACAATCCCCAATCCCCTGCCACATGACAGTCACCAAGTCTGAGCATGGCTCCAGGTGAAGCCTGCCCCATGTCATGTTCCCCATGTAGGATCACCATGTATGCAAATGGAACACACATGAACCGGAGAAGTGCACACAGACTACAAACAATTCACACACCCAAAACGACGTGAGGCATCCCTTACCCTGAGGAGATTTCAACACTTGCCCGTGCATGTGACGCTGAATCAGCACATGTCGCTGTGTTCATGAGGAGTAGCAGGAGCACAACAATGCCACCAGCAGACAGCATGCACATGGACCTGTGGAAGAGAGACACACAAGGATTCAGCACAAAGGAGCACATCCGCAAGCATGTACTTAACACGTATCATGTTGTTAACATGACAGGTGACAATGATGACCCTCAGACAACATCCTTCCATTGCGCCATCACTTGAGTGACACTTCAATACACACCACTGACTCACTTGGCAGACATGCAGATGGACACACACATTGCAACACATGCCACACACGGCCCAATGCGTGCACACTCAGACACTGGAACTCACCACTAAGCAAAGAAGTTGCGTATGAGCCGACTCCGCATGTCCTCCACAGCCTCCTCCTCCTCCACATCACTTGCCCCGTCACCAAGCCCTTCATCCTCCACGGGTGGATGGTCCTGGTCATCTTGATCCAGTATGAGTGGAACAGCTTCCTCCACTGCCATGTTGTGCAGCATGCAGCAGACGATGATGATCTTGCACACCTTCACCGGGGCATATGGGAGTGCTCCGCCGGTCTTGTGGAGGCACCGGAATCGGCTCTTCAGAAGTCCAAACGTCCTCTCAATGACTCTCCTGGTCCGCCCATGTGCGTTGTTGTAGAGGTGCTCGGCAGCCGTGCTGGGGTTGCGGACAGGCGTCATCAGCCATGGCATGTTGGGATAGCCAGCGTCCCCTACAAGGAAACATCATGGACAGAAGTGTGTCAGCACAGGCAGTGAGATTGGAAGATGACGCCAAACACTGAACTGCCAGAGTCTACCCACCAACAATACATGCTCGCTCGTTCCGCAGCTGCAGCATCATTTCTGGCACCCTGCTACGCCTCATGATGAAGGCATCGTGTGCTGATCCTGGAAAGCGAACACAGACATGTGAAATCACCATGTTGGACAGACACACCACAAGGGCATTAATGGAGTGATAATGTTTGCGATTCCTATACACCACCTCCTGTGCCTGTGGTGGTACCAACGCAACATGTGTCCCATCTATGGACCCAATGACATGGGGCATCCCTCCCAGGGCATAGAACTCACGCTTGACATCTGTCAACTGCTCACGATTTGGGAATTTAATGTACTCATCCAGGTGAACCAACATGGCCTCTAAGAAATCATGCAGAACACGGCTGAACATCGTCTGGGACATGCCCCCGACATCAGCAATGGTATGTTGGAACGTACCCGTGGCAAGGAAATGTAGGGCTGCCATCACCTTCAACTTGGGTGTCAGTGCACTTGGATACCTGTGGCGCGGGAGGAGTTGTGCTTCCAGCCGGCCAGTCAACTCATCAATCAACCGTTGGCTGAATCTGTAGCGGCGTATACAGTCCCGTTCATGCAGGGCAGCAATGTCTGGCATACGTCGAGGGAGAGGCGGAGCCCTGCAGTGAAATGGAAGGAACACCTAAGAGTGAGCACTGTACAACAACATCGTCAATGCACTGAGCACATGTTACACAGCCAATACACATATGCCACGTTGTGAGTCAGGTCTGTGCCACAGTTCCTGGACACGAACGCCAGTCAGGTTACACTCCTACCAAGGGACAGCCACTAACGGAGGGGGGCAAGATCACGATGACATGGCATGAGACTAGCTGTGGGCCAGTGTAAGTGAACATGCACACGCATCACAGGATTCACAGACATCCACACATGTGCAGAAGTAGTATGCGTATGGTACAGACAGGTAGTTGGATGCGATATGCACTGGTCACATGTCATAGGAATAGGACAGGCCACACACATTGCCTTTGAGGAGTACATGTCGAGACAGAACATACATAGGGAGCATGTGGATATGTACTTGTGTTGATACTCCGTGTAGTTGGATACATACACACCTCATGGCAAATCACATATGTGGGCTGGTGTGCGGAACAGTGTGCCATGCCCATCGACACACAGACACATGTTGGCAGCAGCAACTGCTGACACATTGAATCACACACCTACAGCAAAATCATGGAAAGACATGCCACACACATGACATGGTTGCAGCATGCAACGCAGCCATACACGTGTCATATGTAATATTCCGTGTACCTGGCATCAGGGGACAGGTGCGGGTGTCCGTGACTGGGACATGCAAGTGACTCATGGCTCCACTAGTGTGTACGACATGCACACATGTCAAAGGAGTGCAGGGGATGTGTGGTACAATGCGCACCATCACACACGACATGTGTACACAGCTCATCGTACATGTGCTTTGCCCACACCTCAGGGGTAAAGTGCCACATCACATCCTGACACACCTGTGTCACACACAGGTGGTATTGCACAGACAATGCATTGGTGTCCACCCTTGGCAATACCTGTCCGCTCCATTCCTGTCTGTGTGCCGCCTGTCACCACTGACAGTTGTAATACGCACCGTACATACGCTCGGAGCGCGTGTATAGGGTCCCTGGGCCAATATTGCCGCTGGCGTATGCGTACGCCACAGTAGTACGGACTGTACACGCGCTTGTACGGTCCGGATCACAATATGGGCGCTGGCGTATGCGTACGCCACAGTAGTACGGACTGTACACGCGCTTGTACGGTCCGGATCACAATATGGGCGCTGGCGTATGCGTACGCCACAGTAGTACGGACTGTACACGCGCTTGTACGGTCCGGATCACAATATGGGCGCTGGCGTATGCGTACGCCACAGTAGTACGGACTGTACACGCGCTTGTACGGTCCGGATCACAATATGGGCGCTGGCGTATGCGTACGCCACAGTAGTACGGACTGTACACGCGCTTGTACGGTCCGGATCACAATATGGGCGCTGGCGTATGCGTACGCCACAGTAGTACGGACTGTACACGCGCTTGTACGGTCCGGATCACAATATGGGCGCTGGCGTATGCGTACGCCACAGTAGTACGGACTGTACACGCGCTTGTACGGTCCGGATCACAATATGGGCGCTGGCGTATGCGTACGCCACAGTAGTACGGACTGTACACGCGCTTGTACGGTCCGTACTACTGTGGCGTACGCATACGCCAGCGCCCTTATTGTGATCCGGACCGTACAAGCGCGTGTACAGTCCGTACTACTGTGGCGTACGCATACGCCAGCGCCCATATTGTGATCCGGACCGTACAAGCGCGTGTACAGTCCGTACTACTGTGGCGTACGCATACGCCAGCGCCCATATTGTGATCCGGACCGTACAAGCGCGTGTACAGTCCGTACTACTGTGGCGTACGCATACGCCAGCGCCCATATTGTGATCCGGACCGTACAAGCGCGTGTACAGTCCGTACTACTGTGGCGTACGCATACGCCAGCGCCCATATTGTGATCCGGACCGTACAAGCGCATGTACGGTCGGTATCACTGCTTGTGGGGTGCCCTAGGGCGTGGAACGCACCGTACCTGTGTGTAAATGTATGAAAACACATAGGGGACACATGAGGGACAAGTATAAGGGCCTAAATGCCTGATGGTTGCCATGGAGACTGAGTTAAATTTTTGATTTTGAGCACCAGGTGCACAGCAGAAGTCAGTTTGAAAGAATCTACATTGTTGCAATGTGGATGTTGACTTGACATCATTATCAAAACTGAAACCATGCAAAGCCACACACTGGGGTAGGTTTGAAGGGATTGGATGAAACGTAGGATGCTAATGTGACTGACCAATCAATCTGTACTCCTATACATGAACAGGCCAGCCAGGCATATATAAGGCAGCCAGGTCCCATGAGAGAGCACTTGCCTGCACATCCATTCATCCATTACCACTGCTGCTGATAGTGATTCCTCTGGCACCATGTCCAGGACTGTGGAGAGGTCACAGCCATTCACCCAGGAGGAGAACCTTGCCCTGATAGATGTGATCCTCCCACAGTTCCAGAGCCTGTATGGTCGACCAGGGGTTCAGGTGAGTGCAGACTCCACTAGCTTAGACTGTGCCCCTTTTGTGTGACAGTGACTTCTGGCATTGTGTCCATGTGTGACAGACATGCACTGTTGTTTGGAGTGGGTCCCAGGGTGTGGAAGGCCTCATGTCACCCATGCAGAGCATGCTGTGTTTCCTGTGTGCACTCCTCACTTGCATAGTGCCTACTGTGACAATGAATGCAAGGTGCATGGCACATTCTGCCTGCATACTCCTCCTGGGGATGTTGTTTCCACAGTCCTGATGTGATCCTGTGTTCCCCCCAGTGTGACAGGTGTCAGTACCCATGGATGTGTGTTTGTTCAGTGTACCTGTGCTGTGAGTGTCCAAAGGCCGTGTTCGTCCCCTGCACATTGGTGTGTGTGTTAGTCCCCTGTCATGTGGGTGAGTGCATATGGGGAGTGTTGCACACAAGCAGCATGAGGGATGGATATGGCCTGGCCATCGGATGTGAGCAGGGAGCAGTGCTGTGTGCATGCCGTGCTGAGCCAGCCCCACACCTGTGACACCCCCGTCTACTGGCACATGGGCAGAGTGAGGTGTGTACCCGCAGTTGGCAATGCCATGTGATTGTCCTGTACCTGTGTGTGTCTGTGTACTCTGCTGAGGTAGCATCAGTGTGCTGGGGCAGGTGACTGCTGTGAGGTGCTGTACATAATCCTGGTGTAGCCTGTGAGGCACAGTGTGATCCCTGGTCAGTGAGTGTGTGGTACCCCTCATGCCACCCGTGTGCTTCCACTGGCACGTAGTGCATTTGGCCTTCCACAGTGGATAATGTCCCTATGACAAAGGTGCAATTAGTTGCATGCATACCATGGCCTGTTCATAATGAGGATTGTTCTATATGTGTGTCTCTGTGTCTTTGCTCATGTGGATTAATGTATTCTCTCTTTTGCATCCTCACAGGTAGGCGCCATTGCCAAGGGGGAGATCTGGAGGGAAGCCGTCAGTGCCGTGAGGGGTACAGAGGGTCGGAGGCGGAGCCTGTCTCAGGTGAGGAAACGCTGGCAGGACATCCGGTGCTGGACGAGGAGGATTGCACGGCTCCTGCTGGGGGACTCACCTGAGAGCCGTAAGAACCGTGGCCGCCGTCGTCTGACCCACATCCAGAAGCGTGTGCTGGCGGTGGTCTTCCCCGATATGGACAGGCGCCTACAGGAGAGGCAGCAGCAGGAAGGGGGTAGGTACATGTGTGTCAGTTGTGTGTCCCCAGCCAATGTAAGTGTGCAGTTGCATGGATACACTGCCAGGGTTTGATTGTGCAGTGCGTCAACTTCTCCACAAAGTAGCACAGTGCTGTTCTCACTCCCTCCCTTCCCCTCCTTGCAATGTGTTCCCTGGTCTGTCGCCACTCTTGCACAAGGTTATTTATGCAGGCAGTTCATGCAGGTGCCCTATGCTATCAGCATCATGTGTGGGGGTGATGTGCCACAGGTATGGGGACCTTGCGTGTGCCATGGCCAATTTCAGTCATTGTGGTGTCCATGTCACTTGGCACTGATTGTGAATCACGACATAGGGGTGTGTCTCCAAAATGTACAGCCTTCCAGCATGCATGTCCAATTGTGTGCCCTCTGACATGATGTGCCTGAGTGGGAGGCCTGCTAAGTGCAGGGACGGTTGCTTAATTTGCAGTCATGTCCATCCTGGACCATGGAGGAGTGTGGGCACTACTGTGCCCTGGGGCACCTCTTCCTAGGTATCATGTGCGTCATCCAACAATATGGCCATTCACTGTGTCTTTGCCATGGGTTGCGTAGGGTGGCATTGTACCCTGGGCTCAACTGTTAGGACCTACAGGTTGCTACATGTGTCCACTGTACAGGGGGACCCATTTTGCTTGTGCATACTCACAGTGGGCATTACCTGTGTGTGTTGTTGAGACAATCTGATGATGTTTGCCTGTCAATGATGTGTGGACATGGCCACCAGGGGCTGTGTGTTTACAGTCATGAATTAGTGGAGGCCATGTGTTTCCATCCCAGAGTAAGAGGTGTACATACTTTCTCCGTCTCAATGAGATTGTCTCAGGTGTGGGTGGTTTGTGCGTACAAGGCCTACATGTCAGAAGCTTCATCCTCCTTGCTGGGTTTAGCCTGTGTGTGATGTTTGACTGGACATACGCTCAAGGTGCAGTGACCCTGTCATGTGTGGCCTGGTTTCATGTATTGCCTTTGCAGCATGCGGCAAGAGTAAATGGATATGATTCATGCTCATCCCTTTTTGACGACGCAGTGTGGTGCAGGTGCTGTGCACATTTGTCCCCAGAGGCTGACTCCTCTCTAAAATTTCAGGTGCAGTGATTTGCTGTTGTGTCATGATCTCCATTGTGTCTCAGTGGCATGGTGGGTAGAAAAACTGTGTGTTCCATGGCCTACATGTGTACATTGTTTTGTAGGTGTTACTCCTGTTGCTTTTCAGGCTATGCAATGTGACCTATGTATATTTGACTCATGTGACATATGTGTACAGGTGTCTGATTTTCTCCTGTCTCTTCACCTTGCCCACAGCATCGCCGGGGGACACGGAAGGAGACACTAGCACGGACCGGGAGGAGAGATTGAGCACCAGTACCAGCAGTGCTGTCCTGTCTGGCACATGGAGTGGCACGGAGGCCGAAGGGAGTGAGGCGGAGGACCTGTTGACTGCCAACACAGACTATGACGCAGACGGGTCCGAGGCTGAGCTCCCAGAGGTGGCGGAGTCTGCCCCCCCAGCTGATGGCAGCCCTCCACATCCCCCCGCCACCTCAGGTTCCATCACCGGCCTCCCACATGCTCGTGGCCCTTCCCTCCGTGCTCGGTCCCCACATGTCTCCTTCCTGCCAGGCACCGCACCCCCTGCCCCTGTCACCACTGCTGCGGTGAGTGCGGAGTCTGTGGACATCCTGAGGCAGTTGCAGGTTGGTCAGACTGCGATGCTAAATGTCCTCCATGCCCACACCCAGGTGCTGACCCAGATGGAGGCATACATGGAGGGCATGTCGGCTGCGCAGTCTGACCAACGGCAGTTGCTGAGGTCCATAGACTCCACACTGACTGCAGCACTGGATCTCCTGCAGCGCTGCGTAACACCCCCTACCCCTGCCCCATCCCCAATTCCCACTCCCGTGCCTGTCCCACGCACATCCAGACGTCAGCGTGCACGCACCCCAACAGACACAGGCACCACACCACCAGGGAAGTCGAAGCGCACACCTCCTGTCACGCACACACAGGGTGAGGAAGGCACACCCACTGGGTCGGGGGGGAAACGTAGAACACGCAGCCACAGTGGGAGTCCGCATTCCACACAACCCACTCCCTCCAAATCCACTCCCCTTAGCTCTCCTGGCCAACAGTCAGTGACAGCATCATCCACTGCGAGTGTGCCCCCCAGCCCCAGGATGACACCACCCCGCAAGCGGTGGAGGCGGGACCCGGCCAGGGGAGTTGAGTCCCCCACCCTGTCCACACCCTCCCCCAGTGGCGCTGCGACCCATCCCTTTGCCCCCCCCCCCTCCTTGGGGCCTGTGGTTGGATTGGGTACGGGGGAGTCGCTGGGGGAACTTGCCGACGTGTGCAGCGCCATTCTGTCCTCCACCTTTGGCGCTGGCACCCCCCCTGTGGCAGATTCATCCCTCCCTGCACCCACAACACCTACCCTTTCCCCTCCTGTCCCTGCGGTGCCTGTTTCCACCCTCCCCCCTGATGCCCCCTCTTCTGTGGATGAAATGGACTTGTGAACTGTGCAGCCAAGCTAGGGGACACACGTCCCGATGTGTACCCCCCCCCCGGACATTGCTGCTGGGCTGGCCCATGGCCCTTGTACATAGTGGACATTTTCTCTGATATATTTTCCTGCTGAATAAAGCCTTTTCTTTTTGTTTTGCACACTGATGCTTTCCTGGACTTGCTGTTGGTGCTGGTGCTCCCTGCGTTGGGGTGGTGATAATGTGTTAGGGGTCTGTGAAATGTTGGAGTGTGCTGCTCATGGGGTGTACCCTGCCATCTGCGTGCCATCACAAAGGTCTCTGCAAATGGTATTTGGTCATGTTTGCTCTCACTGTATGGTGACATTGTCCCAAGGTGTGTTCCGTCCTCTGTGGCCCAGCCCATTTTTCCTGCAGGGTGTCTCCCAAATGCTGTGCTGTGCTGTGTCTACATTTCCTGGATGTGTGAGGGTTGCCTTTCAATATAGCCATGCTGGCTCAGCGATGTCTCCGCCTGCATCTGGGGTATCACCCTTGTAGGTCACTGAACTTGTTGATGGGGTATATTGTCCGATGTCTGGGCACTGCTGGGAGTGATAGGTACACACCCCTCCTGTGTCTGGGCACTGCTGGGAGTGATAGGCACACACCCCTCCTGTGTCTGGGCACTGCTGGGAGGACCCTGCACCCACCCCTCCTGTGTCTGGGCACTGCTGGGGGTGTTTTGCACACCCCATTCTTATAGCAGGTTCGGTGCGTACATGCACGGGTGGGGTGGGGGTTTGGTGCGTACATACACGGCTGGTGTGGTGGTTTGGTGCGTACATACACGGGTGGGCGTTTGGTGCGTACATACACGGGTGGTGGTTCGGTGCGTACATACACGGCTGGGGTGGGGGTTTGGTGCGTACATACACGGCTGGTGTGGTGGTTTGGTGCGTACATACACGGGTGGTGGTTTGGTGCGTACATACACGGCTGGGGTGGGGGTTCGGTCCGTACATACACGGGTGGGGGTTCGGGGCGTACATACTCTGCTGGGGTGGGGGTTTGGTGCGTACATACACGGGTGGGCGTTTGGTGCGTACATACACGGGTGGTGGTTCGGTGCGTACATACACGGCTGGGGTGGGGGTTTGGTGCGTACATACACGGGTGGTGGTTCGGTGCGTACATACACGGCTGGGGGGGGGTTTGGTGCGTACATACACGGGTGGTGGTTTGGTGCGTACATACACGGCTGGGGTGGTGGTTTGGTGCGTACATACACGGGTGGTGGTTCGGTGCGTACATACACGGCTGGGGGGGGGTTCGGTGCGTACATACACGGGTGGTGGTTCGGTGCGTACATACACGGCTGGGGTGGGTGTTAGGTGCGTACATACACGGGTGGGGGTTCGGGGCGTACATACACGGCTGGGGTGGGGGTTTGGTGCGTACATACACGGGTGGGCGTTTGGTGCGTACATACACGGGTGGTGGTTTGGTGCGTACATACACGGCTGGGGTGGTGGTTTGGTGCGTACATACACGGGTGGTGGTTTGGTGCGTACATACACGGCTGGGGTGGGGGTTCGGTCCGTACATACACGGGTGGGGGTTCGGGGCGTACATACTCTGCTGGTGTGGTGGTTTGGTGCGTACATACACGGGTGGGCGTTTGGTGCGTACATACACGGGTGGTGGTTCGGTGCGTACATACACGGCTGGGGTGGGTGTTAGGTGCGTACATACACGGGTGGGGGTTCGGGGCGTACATACACGGCTGGGGGGGGTTCGGGGGCGTACATACACGGGTGGTGGTTCGGTGCGTACATACACGGCTGGGGTGGGTGTTAGGTGCGTACATACACGGGTGGGGGTTTGGTGCGTACATACACGGCTGGGGGGGGTTCGGGGGCGTACATACACGGGTGGTGGTTCGGTGCGTACATACACGGGTGGTGGTTCGGTGCGTACATACACGGCTGGGGTGGGGGTTTGGTGCGTACATACACGGGTGGGCGTTTGGTGCGTACATACACGGGTGGTGGTTTGGTGCGTACATACACGGCTGGGGTGGGTGTTAGGTGCGTACATACACGGGTGGGGGTTTGGTGCGTACATACACGGCTGGGGGGGGTTCGGGGGCGTACATACACGGGTGGTGGTTCGGTGCGTACATACACGGGTGGTGGTTCGGTGCGTACATACACGGCTGGGGTGGGGGTTTGGTGCGTACATACACGGCTGGTGGTTCGGTGCGTACATACACGGCTGGGGGGGGGTTCGGGGGCGTACATACACGGGTGGGCGTTTGGTGCGTACATACACGGGTGGTGGTTCGGTGCGTACATACACGGCTGGGGTGGGTGTTAGGTGCGTACATACACGGGTGGGGGTTTGGTGCGTACATACACGGCTGGGGGGGGGTTCGGGGGCGTACATACACGGCTGGTGGTTCGGTGCGTACATACACGGCTGGGGGGGGTTAGGGGGCGTACATACACGGGTGGTGGTTCGGTGCGTACATACACGGCTGGGGTGGGGGTTTGGTGCGTACATACACGGCTGGTGTGGTGGTTTGGTGCGTACATACACGGGTGGGGGTTTGGTGCGTACATACACGGCTGGGGGTTCGGGGCGTACATACCAGGGTGGGGTGGGGGTTCGGGGCGTACATGCACGGGTGGCGCTTGGGTGCGTACATACACGGGTGGGGGTTCGGGGCGTACATACCAGGGTGGGGTGGGGGTTCGGGGCGTACATACACGGGTGGCGCTTGGGTGCGTACATACACGGGTGGCGGTTCGGGGCGTACATACACGGGTGGGGGTTCGGGGCGTACATACACGAGTGGGGGTTCGGGGCGTACATGCACGGGTGGGGGTACGGGCCGTACTTCCACGGGTGGGGGTACGGTCCGTACATACCCCTGCCCACGCTCTGCGTGCCTGGGTACGGGCCGTACCCATGCCTTTGGTGTGTGGGTACGGTGCGTCCCACCATTGTTGCGGGCCGTGGGGTCCGCACCGTACACAGGCCTTGGGGGCGTGGCTACGGGTCGTACCACGCGTACCCCTACATGACCCCAGCAATGCTGGTACGAGCTGTACCAAGGCCTTTCTGACGTGGGTACGGGCCGTACCGCTATTGTTGGAGTGACGTAGGGGGACGCGTGGTACGTTCCGTACCCACGCTCTTGCGGCCTGGGTAGGGTACGTACCGGTTCGCGTGACCATCCACTTCCGTTGTGGCGGACGCTTGCGTTGCTGGCCTTGCCCCCACCCCCTGGAAGTGACCAGGCCCTGATGGTCAGGTATGTCCAGGCCATGTGTGATTTGGTACCATGTGTTGGTGTTGTGTGTCCTGCCCCTGCCCCCCCCTTTGCCCCTGGTTGTTGTGCTGACCTTCTGCGGCGTCTGCGTCGGTTCCTGTACGCCAGGTGGACTGCTAGGAGGGCAGGGATGGCACGTAGGTTCGGGTCCATGTCTGTTCGTCGCGTCCAGCTGCTCCTTGCGTGTGTCGTCCTGATTTCCCGGCAGTTTTTGGCAGCCGGTAAATATTTTCCGTGCGGGATGACGTCGGTTCGAATCGTACTTCCTGGTTCGTGAAACGTAGGCTGGATGCGTACCGACGTCACGTCGGCTCCTTTCAGGATCGGAATTGTGTTTAGTTTCTGTTCGGTCGGTGTTTTGTTCGAATCGTACGGAAATGGTGTTTCCGTATGATTCGTACTTGCATTTTCGGATGGATTTCGCACCGGGTACGAGTCGGACGGAGAAAAGGCTCCGTCCGACGGTTCGTACCCGGTTTTTACCGGATCGGAATTGGCACCTTTATGTGTTGTTTCAATCCATCGCCGGCCACACTTGTGTTAAATGTCTTCACAAGGGTAACCCCTTGAGAGGTTGAACATTTCTGATGCCCCAAAATGCTTCAGCCTCTCTTTACATTTCCCGCATTAGCTTTGATGGAACCTCATCGAATATTCTTTTCCAGTATTGATCTGATTGTTGCTGGAGCTTCTTAATCTTTTAATCTCATAGAATATTGGGGCCACACACATGCACACATCCTATCTTCAATGCATGTGTAGGTGGTATTGGGCAATGAGAGAGCAGAGGCCACGTTCTGGTGTACTGAGAAAAGTGGCTTCCATATTACCTATTCAGCTTTCACTAGCCTTTGATTTCTCATTGGCCTAGATGCCATATCTGTACTCCACATACAGTTTATTCCTCTCATCTTGGTACTCATAGCACTATCCAGATTCCAAAAGGGTTAACATACTGCTGCCTAATTGGTTGTCAAAGCTCTTGATGCCTCTAGCAGCATTCCCTCCCCCATCATGTAACTGTGTCTTTTTACGGGCCGATTCCAATCTGGGTCGGAAGGGCACCGAACGTGATCCGGCCGGAAAAACTACAAGCCGTATGCCTGTTTTCCGCCCAACTCGTACAGCTGTACGAGCGAGCAAGTACGATGCGAGCTACATGAAATTCACCGACCGAGTCGTTTCCGGGTCCGAACCGCTCCGTACGTCTCTGTCGTAAGCTAACCGTGGCGTGCAATGGATGGGATTCACGACCGAGCCAGTACGATGCACGCGTCGGACAGCCTGTGTGAGCCGGAGTGGCCGGCTTGCAAATCGTCCGGGTGGTTGCCTTTGGGGGTCCACGTCAGACCCCCTGTCACCCGCAGCCCTACAACTCGGACACAGGGGGAGATCCAAGGATCCCCCCAACACAGGCATGTACGGTGAGGATGGCACCGACACGTACTCACTGTAGGGGGCGCACTTGTCTGCGACGGACCCATTCAGTCAATGGGAGCCCATGTACGTGTCGTACGACCGGCTCCCATTGACTTCTATGGGAGTCCGACCGAACCGAGTCCGACAACATACGGCCACATCGTACTTGCTCGGTCGGACTGCAGGACTCCGGCTCGGTCAGAAAACACTCCGGATCCGGCTCGGTCGGAGTGCTTTCGGACCCGGATCGGAATCGGCACCTAAGTGGTCAGTTGATTTTCTGTGCAGTAGTTCTCAACTGCTTTCATTAGAGATCTCACTGTCTTTTATAGATCTTTTTAGAATCACAGAAACGTAAGTATAAGACAGTATTAATGTATTTTTCCTCATCAGTTCTTGGTATATCCTCCTTTGTATTGTACAGGACTTGGTAAACATCATTGGTGTATAGATTTCATACCACCGGGGACAGGAGGAGGCATTTTTGCTTTACACATTTATTTTATTTCACATCACAATTCATTTCTTCATTGAACCCGCATCTAACCTGTACTCTGTTGTTAGTGTAGAGCTTCATTATTGTTGCTCACATTACTGGATCTATTCACTGTTTCTCTAGTTTTTGCCACAAGATCTTGAGGCTATCTAAAGCTCACCTATAGTCTATGGAGCCCAGATAAAGTGCTATTCCTTTTTATACAGAGGTGTTCTACCAACTGTATCAGTATGGTCAAAAGTGGACGCATATTTTCTAAACCCACCCCGTTCAGCGATTCAAATGTGTTCCTTTTAAACGCACTTTTGTAAATTGGACAGAATTAATTAGGTGCACATTTTGTGAGTGATGTGAAAATGGCATGTAGTTGGTAAGACTTGGTTTATGCTGAATGCTTTAAATATTGTCAACATTATTGGAAACCACCATTCTGCTAACTGATAGAAAGATTCAGGTTGGCAATACGGACACTGTTTTTTCACTAAATGCTCTCTCAATGTTAAGGTTGTTAATGAGTAAGTACAAAAATATTGAAAAAATATATTGATGTAAAAAATATAGGTGTACAAAATATCGATTTTAATATATGCAGAAAAATTAATATTCAATATATTAAAAAAGAAATTAGATTTAATATACATTTTAACAAATATAACAAATAAACGTAATTTTTTTAACATACGTATATAAAATGTCATATATATATATTTACTTTAAAACAATAGATTAGTAATTTAAATTCATTTTATTCTTGTATATATGACAATTAAAAAATATATATATATTCCGCAATCCGGAAGGAGCATCTTTGTGGATTTATATATTTATATATATACATACATACACCAATAACATACAATCTAATTTAAAAAACCATTATATTATAACTTAAAACATTAAACTACTTAAAAGTCTTTAAACTTACGTTTTCCACTTCAGTGAGTGCAACAATAGGTAAAGTATTGGATAGCGGAGGGGTAAAAATTACTATTCCCACTCCAGTGAGTGCAACAGTAGGGAAATTGTTGGTTAGCGAAGGGGTAAAAAATACTACTCCCACTCCAGTGAGTGCAACAGTAGGGAAAATGTTGGATAGTGGAGGAATAGAAAGGACTATTCCCACTCCAGCGAGTGCAACAGTAGTGAAAGTGTTGGATAGCGGTGGGGTAAAAATTACTATTCCCACTCCAGCGAGTGCAACAGTAGTGAAAGTGTTGGATAGCGGAGGGGTAAAAATTACTATTCCCACTACAGTGAGTGCAACAGTCGGGAAAGTGTTGGAGAGCGGAGGGGTAAAAATTACTATTCCCACTCCAGTGAGTGCAACAGTCGGGAAAGTGTTGGGTAGCGGAGGAGTAAAAATGTATATTCCTACTCCAGTCAGTTGAAAATTAAAAACAAACAAAATATCACCAACACAAAATATTAAAACATAAAATAAAATCAAAAATATATAAAAATATTAACAAAATCAAAAATGTAGAAACATATTATAGTGTTAATTATATATTACAAATACATAGAAATTTTATATTAACTACATTTAAAAATAATTTACAAACGACTATTTTTAATTAAAAATTATTTATAAACCAAAACATTAATCATTTCCTACCCTATAAAACTGCACAATTCACAACACATCTAAATATTTAAAAAAAATGGACCTCCATAGATAACATAATTAACTATCAATTAAATTAATATAATTAATTAAAGAACAAATTAAAACAGATCAAAATTAATTTACTCCCCTAACATTACCCCTATAACACCAAATCTCACACACAAAAAAATAAACAATTACCCTAAATAATTATCAATTGATGAATTAATTATTAAGATATTTAAACATAAATTACTTTCCACCCTCTACCCCTATAAACCCCACAACCCACACCTAAAAATCATTACAAAATTTTCTTAATTATTTTAAAAATAATATATTAATATCTATTGACAACTACTTAATAATTGATTAAAAATAAATTACTTCCCACCCTTTACTATTATAAACCCCACATCTAAAATTAATTACACAATTACCAAGTTTACATTTTAAATAATTAATTAGCTTTAATTAACTATCAAATAATAACTAATTAATAATAATTTACTTCCCACAATTAACACAATAACATCTAAATTAAATAAATATTACTAAATAAAAAATAATCATTAATTTATTATAATTAAATTACTTCCCACCCTATTCCCCAATAAACCCTAAACCCGCTACGCAATGAAAAAATTCAACATTTAATTAAAATAAAATTGATAACTACTAAAAATGTAACACATATATTAAAAAACAAAAACAATACTTATACAAAACAATAGATCACATACATTGAAAATACATAACACTAATTAAAAAATCGATATTTTAAGCAACTATATTTTTCCAAACGATATTAATGATTAAAAAAAAAACAAAAACAATATTTCTTACCTAAAAGTCGATATTCTTGACCACGATATTCTTGCTGTTGATATTTCTGTGTCACGATATTTTCAACTTGATATTTGCATACCTATTCATTCAGTTCAACAATTGGCATAGATGTCTTCATAATGACTTCAAACCATTTGCCTGCTGGTATTTCTGCAGCTATGTTTTCTTGGGAATTTGCACGTTATAAACGCACTCTTTGTTTCTCTTTTAACATGGGGTATGAACATTATAAATGTCGATCGCAAAGTGAGACAAATGCAAAGAGGACCTCAAGAATTGAGCTGACTGTCAGATTGTCACACTATTATATTCCCTTGAAGATAAAACTATGTATGATTTGCTGATACAAATATATTAGCAACATTGTCATTCAGTGTTATATTTTTTCATTAATTCTTTTCTGTATCATGAGCATACACTAGTGGATGACGACATTTTCTTTGATTTTGTGCTGTCTCAGTTTATCCTCAAATTGTTTTTGAGTTTAAAAAGCTTTATTTTAAAATATAGACCAATTGCAGATAAGAAAAGGGGACAGAACAATGAGATATAATCATGAAATATTCCATAGAGATATAACGGAAAAATAAATGCGAAATACAATATATTAAATTCATCTCAATTAAGTAAAACATATCTCAAACCTCATGCACAGGAATGAATTCCGCAATATACAACAGGTAGCATTTTATACATTTTAAAATTCTGGGCTACAGGGAGGAGAAAGAAAGGAAGAAGAACGAGAGAGCAAGAAAACATGGTGTGAGTGAAAACTAAGGAAAAGGAGGCGTGTTAAAAGATGTGAAGAAAAAAAGCAAGATATTAAGATATAATACGGCTTCATGGAGGTTTAATAACCTCACCAGGTCGAGAGTTAATTATGTTATGATGAGATAAATAGAAAGTCAAAGGAGACCATAACAGATCCTTTTTGATGGCACTGCGAATGTGCGCTGTCCAATCTATGATTATACACACACAACAGAATAGGGGGTCTGATAGTAGACAGCACAAGAATAAAGAAAGGGAATAATAGTGTGTGAAATATCAAACCCATACAAAGTCAGAGCAGAGCACGGAAAACCATCAAACCGACTCAACCAACGAGACCAATATTGAGAGCAAAGTCACCTCTCACGATCAGTTTATATCATATGGTCTCCACCTAGAGCCGAGGTATGCCTCTTGATCATAGAGACTTCCTCGTTAGTTCAAGGCTCTATTGCTCACTTGGGTTGATAAAGAGAAGTCCAGAAGGCACGTGACAGACTGTGACCACCAGACAAAGTAAGTGCAGTGCAAAAGAAAGATGTGAATTTTAAAAAGAGATTGTGTGAAGAGTACAATATAGTTCACTCACTACGCACATCTCGATTAAAAAAGTGTGTAACAAAAAATACCAAGCAGTGCTAACTAGTCACTGTTGAGTGAGGGTCGACATGTTTCAGCCTTCACGGGATTATAGCCCACGGCTTTCTTCAGGACCTATATAAATTTATGCTACTGCATTCAATCGATGGATTTCAAATAGTGCATATGAAAAATGTGAAACTTAACATAAGAAGTAGTAATAAATACAACCTCACGTTGTCCTAATCCTCTATATCACAGGGTGCTAGCATCACCTGAGGAGAAAGGACAATTAACACACATAATAAACCAATTCAGAAAAAATGTGCCGTCTACAAACAAGCAATTCTTTTTAAATATGCCTGATTAGTTGCTGTGAAGGAATCTACGCAATGCTTACCCAGCGTGATCAGGGATTTCACCTCACCTACCCTGGAACCTGGCTCAGGTTAAGGAGGCCCCGCTCTAAATCGTGGGTAAAAGAACACATTTTTTTCAATTTATTTTCTGTTTTTTATTTATTTCTTATTTAGAACAACAAAGATCCAAAATCACTCCCAGTTGCTCTTACGCGTTTAGTTCAACGTAGAAAACTCCTAGCAATTTAGTAGTATGCTCTCCCCTTCAGTGCAAATAGCCCATCTCAGTAAATCAACTCTCAGAAGTAGTATCATTAAAACTACAAAGGTGCATAGTTTTGGCCATTGTGAATATCCCTGACTAGTAAGAGACCGGATCTCTAACTTGTCATTGCCTGTATCTCTCAGTTTACAAGTGCAGGAAAATGACTGCCAATCTGCCCAATTGCACTAGTCAGGTGCCTCTATTCAAACGAGTGAGGCTCGCTTGTGAGCATGCCTCAGCCAAAATCTGCTAAAAACGAGTTAAGAAAAGAACAGAGAAAACAGAAAAAACCGAGAGTTTAGCGCTCGGTTAGCAGCACCTCTCACCTGTCCGTCGTTGCCCCTAGCTTTCCTAAGCAGGGTGGGAGGCAACGTGCAGGATCAGGGAGTGTGTTGAAATACCGTCAACTCACGGAACACGCCTCACGCTACGTAACCGGAAACTACGGAGGGCGCCGTGTCCAGTTTAACAAAACTACAAGAAAGTGGCATACCTCATGGGAAATGTAGTTAGCCGCTGTCAGCACGCATCAGGAATAACTACGCGCAATGCCGGGGAGCAGACAATCCACTACTGGTACGGGGTTGCCGCTTCATTGGCTCCTATGAAACCTTTCCAGATATCAGTATTACTATATGTCTAATCCATTATCAGACAGACCCAAGAGTCACAATTAAGTGCCATATATTGTTCGAGTGTCATATATTGTTCTGACCGAGCAGAGTCAATTGTGCCGTTGCAGTGGGAGGAGGGCTCCTATGTATTAGGTGCTTTATGGGTAATGTAGTCAATACCGAGGCCGCAGGTTCCTCTATCGATTTTGAAGTACTTGCAACTATCGCTATAAGCCATATCCAAACAGAGATTCTGGCGGAGCAGCTATAGAGAGGGAAACATCCTGTGAATGTCGAGTTTCAGCTAGTATCATAAATGTCACGATATCCACGTTCTGTTTAATGATCACTGTGAAGACTTAGTGTATTATAAAATACTCATTTGCATGCTGGTGTACCGCAAAGATTAATAATTGGTACGCTCTTCTCTATTAATTTCTATTTAATTCTAGCCGTTCACAACTAGTGTTCCTGTTGTACCTTCTCAAAATACTAAAAGTCAAAACAGTAATGAAGCAAAAGGGCCTTGGTTAGGTCATCATCCATTGCATCAATAAACAGCATATGTTATAAACTATGACCCAGAGTATCACAATGCCTAATGGTTCTGCCCCACACAGTGAAGACAAGCCAATACTTAATACTGGATGCTAGTCCAGGGAATATCATCATTTAATCCCAACGTGTCACAACAGAGCCTGTGAACTCATTTTTGTTCTTTGGTGAACAAATACCTGGAGATATCACTGATGTGTTGTGGAATAATTGGTTTCTCCAGTATTGTCCAATGGAACTCATCTGCAGTATGATTGGCTTCAGTATAGTGCCTGGTGAGTCTTGTGTTGGATTTGCGGCACCTGAAGGTGCTCTTGTGCTCTGACATGCGTAGCCTCACCTTTCGGGTGGTCATACCCACATACCTAGTCTGGCATGGGCATGTGAGTAGATAGATGACATTACTGCTATTGCAGTTTGTAAAGTGGGTCTGCATCCAAGGTCTGTTGGTCCCAATATCCACTGAAGAGCTGTGGGTAGTTTGTGGACACACCGAACATCCCCCGCAGGGGTGGTGTCCTGTCACTGCTGGCAGGTCCCATAAAGTACCCAGTGGGCCCACTTGGTGGTCGTGTATGGACCAATCGGTCCTTTATGTTGCCTGATCTTTTAAAAGCAAAGAGTGGCATCGCTATTCTCTCCTGGCAACTGTTTAATATCCGCCAATGTTTTTTAATGCTTTTCTTTATATCATTGGATAGTGTGCAGAAAGTACTGACCATTGTCAGACGTTCCAATGGTGGCTTCGGTACTGGCGGTTCCAACAATGCTTCCCGATTGTTATTTGAGGCTCTTTTGAGAGACCGTTTGACCAGCTTGCGGGGATAGTGTCTCTCCATAAGTTGCTCTGATAGCAGATTGGCATGTTTGGCAAAGCCATCTGTTGTGGAACAGTTCCTACGCACCCTTAGAAACTGGCCATAGGGTAAATTATCCCTTAGGGCCTTAGGGTGCTGACTGTCATAACGCAAAAGCGAATTGCGTGCCATGGGCTTGCGGTATAGTTCACTTCCCAGACCTTCAGGAGTTACAAAAATCGATAGGTCCAGAAACGCCAGACGGCTCTTGTTCACTTCAACCGTGAACTTCAGATAATCATTACGTGAGTTAAGCCACTGGTGGAAGTGGCCAATGGACTGTTGATCTCCTCTCCACACCACCAGGACATCATCAATATACCGCTTCCATAAGCGGATTGATGAAAAGAAGGGGTTAGTGGGAGCCAAGGTGGTGTGGAGAGGAGATCAACAGTCCATTGGCCACTTCCACCAGTGGCTTAACTCACGTAATGATTATCTGAAGTTCACGGTTGAAGTGAACAAGAGCCGTCTGGCGTTTCTGGACCTATCGATTTTTGTAACTCCTGAAGGTCTGGGAAGTGAACTATACCGCAAGCCCATGGCACGCAATTCGCTTTTGCGTTATGACAGTCAGCACCCTAAGGCCCTAAGGGATAATTTACCCTATGGCCAGTTTCTAAGGGTGCGTAGGAACTGTTCCACAACAGATGGCTTTGCCAAACATGCCAATCTGCTATCAGAGCAACTTATGGAGAGACACTATCCCCGCAAGCTGGTCAAACGGTCTCTCAAAAGAGCCTCAAATAACAATCGGGAAGCATTGTTGGAACCGCCAGTACCGAAGCCACCATTGGAACGTCTGACAATGGTCAGTACTTTCTGCACACTATCCAATGATATAAAGAAAAGCATTAAAAAACATTGGCGGATATTAAACAGTTGCCAGGAGAGAATAGCGATGCCACTCTTTGCTTTTAAAAGATCAGGCAACATAAAGGACCGATTGGTCCATACACGACCACCAAGTGGGCCCAGTAGACCACTGGGTACTTTATGGGACCTGCCAGCAGTGACAGGACACCACCCCTGCGGGGGATGTTCGGTGTGTCCACAAACTACCCACAGCTCTTCAGTGGATATTGGGACCAACAGACCTTGGATGCAGACCCACTTTACAAACTGCAATAGCAGTAATGTCATCTATCTACTCACATGCCCATGCCAGACTAGGTATGTGGGTATGACCACCCGAAAGGTGAGGCTACGCATGTCAGAGCACAAGAGCACCTTCAGGTGCCGCAAATCCAACACAAGACTCACCAGGCACTATACTGAAGCCAATCATACTGCAGATGAGTTCCATTGGACAATACTGGAGAAACCAATTATTCCACAACACATCAGTGATATCTCCAGGTATTTGTTCACCAAAGAACAAAAATGAGTTCACAGGCTCTGTTGTGACACGTTGGGATTAAATGATGATATTCCCTGGACTAGCATCCAGTATTAAGTATTGGCTTGTCATAACTGTGCGGGGCAGAACCATTAGGCATTGTGATACTCTGGGTCATAGTTTATAACATATGCTGTTTATTGATGCAATGGATGATGACCTAACCAAGGCCCTTTTGCTTCATTACTGTTTTGACTTTTAGTATTTTGAGAAGGTACAACAGGAACACTAGTTGTGAACGACTAGAATTAAATAGAAATTAATAGAGAAGAGCGTACCAATTATTAATCTTTGCGGTACACCAGCATGCAAATGAGTATTTTATAATACACTAAGTATTCACAGTGATCATTAAACAGAACGTGGATATCGTGACATTTATGATACTAGCTGAAACTCGACATTCACAGGATGTTTCCCTCTCTATAGCTGCTCCGCCAGAATCTCTGTTTGGATATGACTTATAGCGATAGTTGCAAGTACTTCAAAATCGATAGAGGAACCTGCGGCCTCGGTATTGACTACATTACCCATAAAGCACCTAATACATAGGAGCCCTCTTCCCACTGCAACGGCACAATTGACTCTGCTCGGTCAGAACAATATATGACACTCGAACAATATATGGCACTTAATTGTGACTCTTGGGTCTGTCTGATAATGGATTAGACATATAGTAATACTGATATCTGGAAACGTTTCATAGGAGCCAATGAAGCGGCAACCCCGTACCAGTAGTGGATTGTCTGCTCCCCGGCATTGCGCGTAGTTATTCCTGATGCGCGCTGACAGCGGCTAACTACATTTCCCATGAGGCATGCCACTTTCTTGTAGTTTTGTTAAACTGGACACGGCGCCCTCCGTAGTTTCCGGTTACGTAGCGTGAGGCGTGTTCCGTGAGTTGACGGTATTTCAACACACTCCCTGATCCTGCACGTTGCCTCCCACCCTGCTTAGGAAAGCTAGGGGCAACGACGGACAGGTGAGAGGTGCTGCTAACCGAGCGCTAAACTCTCGGTTTTTTCTGTTTTCTCTGTTCTTTTCTTAACTCGTTTTTAGCAGATTTTGGCTGAGGCATGCTCACAAGCAAGCCTCACTCGTTTGAATAGAGGCACCTGACTAGTGCAATTGGGCAGATTGGCAGTCATTTTCCTGCACTTGTAAACTGAGAGATACAGGCAATGACAAGTTAGAGATCCGGTCTCTTACTAGTCAGGGATATTCACAATGGCCAAAACTATGCACCTTTGTAGTTTTAATGATACTACTTCTGAGAGTTGATTTACTGAGATGGGCTATTTGCACTGAAGGGGAGAGCATACTACTAAAGTGCTAGGAGTTTTCTACGTTGAACTAAACGCGTAAGAGCAACTGGGAGTGATTTTGGATCTTTGTTGTTCTAAATAAGAAATAAATAAAAAACAGAAAATACATTTTAAAAAATTTGTTCTTTTACCCACGATTTAGAGCGGGGCCTCCTTAACCTGAGCCAGGTTCCAGGGTAGGTGAGGTGAAATCCCTGATCACGCTGGGTAAGCATTGCGTAGATTCCTTCACAGCAACTAATCAGGCATATTTAAAAAGATTTGCTTGTTTGTAGACGGCACATTTTTTCTGAATTGGTTTATTATGTGTGTTAATTGTCCTTTCTCCTCAGGTGATGCTAGCACCCTGTGATAAAGAGGATTAGGACAACGTGAGGTTGTATTTATTACTACTTCTTATGTTAAGTTTCACATTTTTCATATGCACTATTTGAAATCCATCGATTGAATGCAGTAGCATAAATTTATATAGGTCCTGAAGAAAGCCGTGGGCTATAATCCCGTGAAGGCTGAAACATGTCGACCCTCACTCAACAGGGACTAGTTAGCACTGCTTGGTATTTTTTGTTACACACTTTTTTAATTGAGATGTGCGTAGTGAGTGAACTATATTGTACTCTTCACACAATCTCTTTTTAAAATTCACATCTTTCTTTTGCACTGCACTTACTTTGTCTGGTGGTCACAGTCTGTCACGTGCCTTCTGGACTTCTCTTTATCAACCCAAGTGAGCAATAGAGCCTTGAACTAACGAGGAAGTCTCTATGAGCAAGAGGCATACCTCGGCTCTAGGTGGAGACCATATGATATAAACTGATCGTGAGAGGTGACTTTGCTCTCAATATTGGTCTCGTTGGTTGAGTCGGTTTGATGGTTTTCCGTGCTCTGCTCTGACTTTGTATGGGTTTGATATTTCACACACTATTATTCCCTTTCTTTATTCTTGTGCTGTCTACTATCAGACCCCCTATTCTGTTGTGTGTGTATAGTCTTGTTATGGGGATTAGAATTTGGGCAGGTCTTTAAAAAAAAATTCCCTTAGACCCTTTATACAGGTGGTAGTTTTGACAATCTATGATTATGACAAATCAAGGTCCAAATATTGTAAGAGTTTTTCCAATTAGAAGTAATAAAATGAAGGGCCAGCGCAAGGAGAAGCTCAACCAACATACTCTTAACCTTATTAACCAACCAAATATCCCAAAAACCTCTGAGAACGACATGAAGAATGGCATAAGGAGCAGTAATAGAAAATAATTGGGACAATGTGTGCCAAACCTGTTTCCAAAAGAAAAGAACATTTGGACATAAGAAGAGCATATGAAGAAGATCTGCATGGCAAGTTCAAAAATTATTATTAGGCAGTTATTTAATATTAAAAAGAGAACAAGGAGTTAAAAACATCCTATTATAAAAAAAATACATGATCTGGTACTAGTAGAATGAGAAGTATGATGACATTTCTACCATATTTTGTTCCATAATGGTATGGAGAAGGAAGACTGCAAACCTTGTTCCTAAGATTACTCAATTTTAGATCTAGATCTATCCGAGTCAGAAGAAGAAAACTGCTTATACATGAAAGAAGCTTTAACAGCAACAGAAAAATCGTAAGAAGATGTGAGAGAGTTGGATGATTGTGAAGAAATTGAAATAGGGTCTATGACACCTTGTCGAAGAATGTCCAAGAGAGTGTCATATTTAGCCCGAAAAGAAGAGGGAATGTGAAAAAGGAAGTATAGTTAAATGAAAGAGAGGAATGGATTGTCATGAATTATCTGGGACAGTGAGAATAGACCATTAGCCAAAAAAGAAGAACATTTAAGGACCTTATGAGCTATGGTAATAGAGGGATTATACCAAATAGGATTGAACAGCAACAATTGAGAAGGGGCATAAATTCATTGCTAGAGTGTCTCAGTAAAAGAGAAGACAGATCTAGGTTTCTGGGCCATGAGAGAGAATTGGAGGAAAGAAAAAGGAGAAATGAGCGAAAGTTCAAGAGATCGCCAAAGTGGATGGGAAGTACACCGTGAACAATCCAATGAAGACCAAATTTGTCTAAGAGTTAAAGCGGAATGATATTGAGTGAAATTAGGGAAATAAACACCACCAGATAATTTGGAACTTTTTAGTTTCGATAGAGGAATGCGAGCCATCAGCTTGTTCCATAAGAATTTGGATAGAAGACCATCAATACATCTAAAAAACGTGATAGGTAATTGAAGAGGAAGCATTTGCAAGTAAATATTAATGATAGGCAAGAACATCATTTTAATAGTATCCAAGCTACCCCACCAGAAAAAAGTATGCGGGTGAACATTGAGCAGATAAGGTAAGGATCATATGTTTTAGAGTGACCAAGTTAGCTTGTACAGAGTCTTTGATAGAGGGAGAGTAAAGAATTCCCAAAAATTTAATTTTAGACGAGTTCCAAAGAAAATACATATAGATAAACATATCTTTAAGGCAAAATCTATTAAGCAGCATTACTTCTGATTGATCAATATTAAGACGATAGCCAGAGACTGCAGAGTAGCGGGATAGAAGCTGAAGAGATTTGGGAACGGAAGCATGAGGATTGGAAATATATAGTAAAATATCGTCAGCATATGCAGTGAATTTAATATGAAGTCGATTATGAGTATAACCAGTGAAAGTCTGAGTCTTCTAATAGGTTCTAAAGATGGTTCCAAAGGAAGAATACAAAGTAATGGTGATAATGGGTAACCCTGTCTTGTTCCTCTAAAAAAGGGGAAAATTATGTGACTGTAAGCCATTAGTAAAAACTAAAGTAGAAGGAGAAGTGTAAAGAATTTATACATTTTTAAGAAATTTAGGTTCAAACCCATCCCATTTATGGGCACGGAAAATAAAGTCCCAGTTAACACGATCAAACGCCTTTTCAGCATCCAAGGTATCCGCAGCTAAAGGAGTGTTGCAACAAGACGCCCCGTGTATCATAGTCAAAAAGGTGCAGGAGTTATCCGAAATGTAGCGACCTTTAACAAAATCAGACTGCCCTGTACCGACAAGGGAGGGGACAAGATCATTAGCACAAAGTGCCAGAACCGTAGAAAATATTTTACAATCAGTATTAATCAAGGATATAAGCCTAAAAGTTTTACAAATGGCCACGTCCTTGTCCTTTTCGGATTTGAACAGATCATAGCTGCAGAGCCAATCAGGGTATCAGAAATCAAAAAATGCTGAATGGGTAAGGAGTTTAGGGAATAAAAGATGAGAACATTTGAAATAAGCTTTGTTCTTTGAAAGTTTGAAAATAACAGATTGAAGTTCTGCTAAAGAAATATCTGCCTCAAAAAGGGAAAAATCAATATGTTGAGATTGAGATCTAGGAATAGTACTAAAAAATGTGTGAAGGGATTCTAGAGTAGGAAGAATGTCTTCATTATAAAGATCGGAATAGAACACTGCCAAACAAGTGATACTACCCTGATCCTTAAATAACTGTTGACTGGAGGCATCGTGGAAAACTTCTATGTTAGATATCTCTTTTTTAATCTTTAGATAGTTTGCTAAAAGTTTACCTGCCTTATTAGAAGCGCTGTAATATTTAGCACTTATTTTCAAGACAGCATTACAAACATTATTTATCAACGATTTGTTAAAACTAAGCTTAGCTCAAATAAGTTGGTCCAAAACATTTTTATTGGATGAGGAATAGATTCATGTTCTAATTTTTTAATATATTGCAAAAGATAAGAGGATTCCTTGGTGACAACCCTTTTCTTTTCAGAAATATAATTATTAATGTGTCTACGTGCAGAGGCTTTAAAAGAATGCCAGACATGGTGGAACTTGACGACAAGAGTGGTATTGCTATTAAATAATTCAATGAAAAACTGTTCAAAACCTGTGACAAAATGTTTATCCAGCAACAGCAAATTGTTAACACGCAATCTACTGGAATGGGTGGGGGAATAGGGGAACTCTAGGTCCACAATCGTCGGGCCATGATCTGAGATCAAGTTAGGGCCCAATTCAGTATGGACAACATGTGGTGTAAGGTCCTTGTTGAAAAAAATATAATCTATTCTAGAAGAGGAGTGAAAAAGCGGGAGAAAAAAAAGAATATCCTAAAAGATCTGGGTTAAAAACACTTCAAGCATCAAAAAGACCTCTATCAGAAATTGTTCCATGAAAAGCCTTTTGCATATTAATAGGAATATATTTAAAAGCTGATTCCCTACCTAAGAATGGATCATACAACTGATTACAATCTTCTTCAAGAATAAGATTACCCACAGAGATAAGAATTTAGTAGAAAGTGAATAAAAAAACTGTACATCAACGCTAGTTGGTCCATATTCATTAATAATGGAATAAAGGCCAATTATTAATAATAATATCTAAAAGAACGAATCGACCAGCAGAACCATTCAGTTGACTTAAAACAGTAACAGATATGGGGCGTGGCGAACCGTAGAACAACATGGCAGCTTGCTGAAGCGGCTCTGTGGTCCGGCTCTCTTCTCCAGGAATTATCCGTACATAGATCCACCAGTGTACCCCCATCAAAGAGCGGTGGGAGCTGGGGTCTCCGGTGAGCTTCAGTCCTGCGGAGTTTCATATGGCGATAGCCGTTCCGGTGTTAGGACGGAAGAGGAGTGGCCATCTGGCCTCAGAGAGGCCCTGACCCAAAGTGTAAGTCAGTGCATCAATCCCGAAGGGTTGAGCTAGGTACAGCGGGGTACATGACAACTGACCGAGAGCCGGCCTGGCTCTTTTGGTTTTGTGACCCCCTCCCTCAAAGCTGGCTCTGGGCGGGACAGATCAGAAGGAGAGAAACAGTGGTGCTGCAGTGTTGATGGAGCCCTGACCCGGAGTGTGGAGTAAGTGCAGAACAAGCATACTCCCCGGGGGTCGTGCTGGATGGGCCAGCGACACGACTGCCAGTTGCAAACCAGTCCCGCTCTCCTACTGCTGCACCCCCCAATGAAGTTGATGTTGGATGGGGCGGGTCGAGAGCAGAACAGTAGCAGAGCAGCGCTGACGAGGGAGGGTGCAGCCACCTGAAAGGGAACTCAGGACAGAGCACTTGGACCATACAGAGGGGGGGAGCGAGGCTGAGCTCGGTCCCCACCACCACTGAATGGGGGAAATAATTAGGCCTGGGTGGTGAACTTCGCTCCGTTCATGGAGTTTGCGGAGTTTTTTGCACTCCACACTCCACGGAGCTCACGGAGTGCAGAAAACTCCGCTTTGCGATATGCAACGGAGTATTTCCCTGCTCGCGATCACGAATGGTAAGTTCGCAAGCGCGAGTTGCCACTCTGGTAGAATTTCTACCAGAGCTGCAGGAATACCAGCACAAAATGCAGTTTGCACTGCGCTCTGCCACTCACGAAACTTCACGGAGTATTTTTGTAACTTCGCGGAGTTCCGCGTAGCAAAATTCCGCGAACTACACCCAGGTCTAGAAATAACACCAAACCCTCTTTTCATCTCTCGTGGTCCACCGAGAGTCCTCGAAACCAAACCTAAGTACTCCTGAAGAACCTTTGAGCCGAGCAGCAGCGCCTGGAGCGGAGAACTATGCCCTTAAACCACATTGACTCCTACCGGAATAAAAGCCTCAGATCCTCCCTGCCGAGCAGATTTCAGATAAAATAGTTACAACAGAGAACCTTACTGGCCCATCCAGTGTGGGGAGATCAGAGAACACTGGGAGAAACCTGACAGGCCACTCTGTAACTAATTTACACCAGTGGCTGATGGCAGTGAGTACCCTAGAGCCTGTCTCTCATCACCAAAGGATCCTGCACCCTGTGCAGACATGACTGGGGCAGAGGGATGAAGAGTACTCACCAGACTAAGCTCGACAAATTTGCCCTCCTCAAAGGGCAGGAGGGCCAGGGAAATACCGAAAATGGTGCATCAAGTGCACACCCTCAGTCAACAGATAATGTTAATGTTAGTGGGATTTATAAAGCACACAAATACCCAGGGGTGTCTCGGCGCTGAGATAGCAACGCGATTTCCCTGAAGGACATAATGGAAGTGATCCAGAGGGTTCGCACTACCCTGGAGGGACGCATGGACAATGTCACAACAGAAGTGTCCCTGATCCGCGCGGATATCAATAAAATTAATTCCAGAGTCCAGGAGGTGTAGGGTTTAGCGGCAGAACTACAGCAAGATACTAAGGGTCACATCTATCAAGCTATTTACCGGTCGCAAACAGGCCGATTTGCAGAATCGTCCCGTTTGTGACCGGTAAAAAGCTTTTTGGGATATATCAACCCATAATGCATTCACAAAATAGGTAACCGCAATTCTTGCATTTACCTATTTTACGAATGCATTTAGCGCATCGCACTTTGCAATTCCCTAAATGCAATGCAAGAAGCCTGTTTGAAATGCTACTTTGCATTAAGGAATCTCAAATTACCACCACATATAAGTTGATGGTAATTTGCAATTCCGTTGAAAAATGCAAAAAATTGCATTTTTCTAAGTGCCATTTGGTGCATACACATGTGTGCGCCACATGTGAACACATACCGTTTTTGGGGGTGCATCACGGGGGCCTTGTGGCTCCCTAGCACCCTTGAAATTGCATTCGCAATTTGTGATTACTCATTTGGTAATCACAAATTGTGAATGCTTTCCTATTCATTCCTATGGGCCTGTAGGCCCATAGGAATGAATGGGAAAGCATTCCCTAATACCGAATCACAATTTGTGATTCGCTATTAGGGAATGTGTAGGAATCGTTAATATTTTATTGAAACCTATATGCATAAGGAATTGCAATTCCTTAATAGCGATTCCTTAAAAAATCGCTATTAAGGAATCACAATTCCTTTGTTTGATGCATGTAGCCCTAAGACCCTTAAGGACCAAGTGAAAGAGCTTGAGATAACTACGGCACATCTTGAGGCCCGGTTTGAAGACTATGAGGGGAGATCACAACGTAATATTGTGTGTATTTTTGGAGTCCCATAACGGGTGGAGGGGCCAGCCGTGGATCTCTTTGTTGAGGTCCTCATCCTCAAATACCTCAAGTCCAGGAACTTCTCGAAATTCTTTTCGGTGGAGGGAGCGCATAGAGTGCCAGGGGAGGGCAACCTAGGCCTGGTGCACCCCCCCAGACCTATCCTTGCTCGTCTTTTCAACTTCAGGGACAATGAAGCGATACTCCAAACAGCCCGCATTGCTCCACCAGTCCTATACCAAAATGTCAATATAACCTTCTTCCTGGATTTCACACTAAAGGTACAAAAGCAAAGACACAACTTCCAGGATGTCAAACACGCATTGTGAAAAAAGGGACTGGAATACTCCATGATTTTTCCAGCAAAAAACTGCTTAGAAGATGAAGGTAAAACATGGTTCTTTGACTCGCCTGAGGCAGGCTGGGTACGGCTTGAAGGTGGCGCATGGAGGGGGGTTCCCCTCCTGGGACACACCGAGGCAGAGGAGGGAAACATCTGTCCTCCCAGTGAAGTGGCTGTAGAAGTGATGCAGGAGGGCCTCCGCGAAAGACTGTCGATGAAACTGAGAAGGGGGAAAATTGAATTGAACTGGGTATATTGGGTACCAAATCTTCCTGAGATATATAATCAAGTCCAATCCTTTTACAGATGGGTTGGGAGGGACTATGGAAAGGTATGTCAATGTCATTGAGTTGGCAATGGGTAACGGGTGACGACAAAAGCCAATGAGGTCCACCCAACCAACACTCTGATAAATAGTCATAATTGATGGGGTGACACAAATCTTTGTTTTGGGGATGGGGCTGTGACTTTGGGGGGTTTTGGCCACCCATCATACATTTCTAGTAACCAGGGTATGTTGACAGGTGCTCTGCTGAGTTGGAGGAGGCAGGTAGTTGTGAATCCACCAGGCAGGGATGCAGGGTGGGGGGCTGTTCTCTGGGAAATGCGTTAGATAGGGGTTTTGTTTTTTCAAATTTTGTTCTCCACATTACTCGATCCTGGTACAGCTACACCACTGCCAATAACGACAATATCACAAACCTGCAGCGATGGACACATGCATTCTACAAGGCACTCCCCCCCGTTGCCAGGGGCGATCCTGGCCCCAGCCCCATATGGAATCAGCTTAACTGTCACTACACCTCATCTCATATACACACAACCCTGAGTTCCGCCTAGTGACATGGAATGTGACTGGCTTGGGGAATAAAATTAAACAAGGCTAGTCCTTCAGGTCCTAAAAAGGCACCCTTCAGACGTAGTTCTCCTACAAGAAACCCATCTTTTGTGTAAAACATGCAAAGCATTAGCCCGATGGGAATATAAAATGATTGTACATTGCAGGTTTACCCCGGGATCCAGGTGCACAGGAATACTTTTCACTAATAATAGAAATTAGATGGATTGATAAAGGGGGTAGATACGCTGCAATCTCAGGTAAATGGGAGGGAAAAACCATAAAATATTGCTATACATTCCACCGTCACCCCACAAAACGACATTCTCAGATCTTGGAATACTCTTACTGGTGTTGCCACTGGGACATCTCTTCCTAGGTGGGTACTTTAATATGACACTGACTGACACAATGGACTGATTGTCAGTGAGGAGGACTCATGAAAATAAATACGACTAAATGAGTTCATGAAGGCCATGGGACTGATAGATATTTGGATGATGCTGAATCCAGTTGCTCGGGAGTTCACCTTTCATTCTGGTGTACATGAAAGTCTTTCAGGGATTTAACTCCTTATTGCACTTCCATCCCAATTTTCAAGCTTCGAGGAGGTGAGGCACTTAACCCGGGGAATATCTGATCCCTCCCATAGACAGGTAAGATATAAGAATCAGCGAGCAGCGTACTAAGAGCACAATAAGTATCAACCCCTCATATTTACAAATCCCTAGGATCAGAGCAGACTTGAAAAAAGTAAGGACTTCTATTTTAAAGAAAATGAGCAGTCCCTGACATCACTGGTGACACTCTGGGAAGCATATAAAATGGTACTCAGGGGACAGGCACTATCTTTGATGGTTGGGCACAAGAAAGAACAGAGAAAAGAGGTAGAGAAACTAGAGAAAAATATCCTATACCTCGAAGCACAATTAACACGACAAAACAATTGAGATATCAGGCACCTGTTGAGCCTAAAATAACATGAGTACAGTAACTTGACTACTGAAACCACCAGAGACATGATCAAGATGACTCAGCACCAGATTTATGAGCATGGGGACAAAGTGGGGAGGCTCCTCACCTGGTTCGATAAGAAAGAGAGGGACAGTCAGCATAATAAGCATGACGCATTAGAGTTTCTCAAGGATCGACCCCTCCCTAAACCTTCTCCTGTAGATATCCAGACTCTAAATGGTGACCTGACAGAGGAGGAGGTGAGACAAGCGATCAGTGCACTTAGGTCTGTAAAGGCACTTGACCCCAAAGGGATCCCGATTGAATTGTACAAACTAACGGCAACAACTACAGTGCCGTATTTTCTCAGTATGTACGAGGACTGCAAGGAAGCTGGTGCTATGCTCAGAGACCGACATTAATGGTAATCCACAAAGAAGGTAACCCACCTGACAATTGTGGATCGTACCAACCCATATCCTTGATAAACACTGATGCAAAAATCCTGGCTAAATTGCTGGCCCTCCGTCTTGTCCCGATAATTGATACATTTGTACATCCAGATCAATCTGGATTCATGCCGGGTCGGAATAAGGTCCTCAATCTAAGACGCCTACATGGAGATCTGGGATGAGCCAACCGAATCCAAGAAGATGCAGTAGTTTTGTCTATCGACGCTCGCATCACATTCAATACTATCGAGTGGATATACCTATTTGCAGTCCTTGAGCACCTGGGACTCGGAAATTGGTTTATTGCTAAGATTCGCCTCCTTTACTTGGCCCCACTGGCACAGGTGGTGGTAAATGGTAGAGTGTCCCGCACCTTCCAGCTCTGATGAGGCACCAGTCAGGGTTGCCCTCTCTCCCCATTACTATTTATGCTGGTGCTGGAGCCACTGGCGGCTTGGATTTGAGGGGACCCACCGATTTGAGGCCTCCGATGGACTGCTGACTGGGAGGAAAGAATATCCTTGTACGCAGATGACATTCTTTATTATGTGGCAGCTCCACAAGCATCCATCTCTAGAATCTCTAGAAAACATCTTTGCCACATTCCAGCGGTATTCCGGATATGAGATAAACTGGGGAAAATCAGTAATATTTTGTACTATGTGGTTCATTACCACGGGTGCCGAGGGGATGTGAGGCGCAGGTGGTAATGGAGGGATTCCGTTATTTAGGAATATTTGTCACGGCCAACCAAGATCTCTTTAAGTTAAAAAACCTTCTCTCTCCTTTAAAATGATTGAAGGCCGACGTGCATCACTAGCGGTCCTTGCCACTATCCTTGTTGCAAAGGGTAGCACTTTTTAAGATGATGGCACTGCCACGTTTGTTATACGTTTTACAGAATGCTCCCTATCCGGTTTCGGATGCATACTTCAGATACATACAGAGCAAGGTTAAGACTCTATTGTGGGATGGGAGCCCTCCTAGAATAGCGCTTAACAAGCTTACTCTGGGATAGTTTGACAGTGGAATCGCCCTTCCAGACATTCAAGCATACTACAGAGCTGCACAAATGGTAGTTATTAATCGGTGGGTCCACCAACTAACAACGGAACCAGCATATCAGATGGACAGACTAACACTGCAACCAAGGGGATATTTATATGCACTATATACAAAACTGAGAAATCTTCTCTTAGGGGGACTGACAGATTTGACAGTCCAGAACTGGCACTCGACACATAAAATGCTGGGATGGAGGAACAAGATCAGACTAGCAACACCTTTGTGGGAGTCTGACTTATTTGGGGACATAAGAATGAGACTGCGGTTCGATAAATGGGACCTGCTAGGGATCTCAAGGGTGGGACATTTTTATTCATCAACAGGAGTAAAGTCCTTTGCTGACCTACAGAGAGTGTACCACTTGGCACCCACAGACATTCCGCTATTTGCAACTTTGGTACGCCCTGCAAACTATAATACCCAGACAGGAAGAGGTACCCAAATCCTCACACTTAGCAAACAGATTGCTTGAGGAACACATAACCCAAAAGGCAATCTCGTTAACATTCAAAAAGTTAGTATATAATACCCCTGACTTGCTTAAAAAAGTGTGAGAAAAGTGGGAAAGAGATATCAGACATGCAAGAGGACAATTGGCCTGATGCCCTATCCTCCCCTAGAGAAGTAGCCATCAGATTCTGATTTCGCCTCATACAGCTTAAAGTTCTCCATAGAACTTACATCTCATGCACTGCATTAGTGAAGATGGGCAAACAACCAGTCTCACTTTGCCGAAGAGGATGAGGTCAAGAGGGAAAACATTTTCATAATATAGGCGTGTCTCAGAATACAGTCCTATTGGACTAAGATAACGCATTGTTTAAATACACTATAGAGAGTGATAGTCCCATTGTCGGCCAAGCCATGCCTGCTTAATGTATAAGAGGAGACAGATCTGGAGGGGGGGAGAGAACGGAAGTGACCTTAGCCCTGATAATCACCGAAAGAAATATAGCAGGTGGCTGGAGAGCTGAAACGACACCAACACTCGGCAAATGGGAAAAAGATATGAACTGATACGTGCTGGCTGAAAAAACAACTTATCAGAAAAGACTCTGCCCTCAAAAGTAGGGCAAGGTCCGTAATATATGGAATGAGTATAGAGGCCTTCTTGTACAGCCCCTACTGCCCAATTTGGAGGGGGGAGCAGAGTGATGGAAATGGCCTCACAGGAACCCTGGGGGGAGAAATGGACTAAAAGTTGTGAAATAGCAAGATAAATAGTGGATGGAATGTGCTAATGTGTTTTTCGGAAGGGTGGATAACCAAGGAGTGGTGTTTAAGTAATTTTTGTTATAATTCTGTAATAAAAAGATTTCATTTAAAAAAAATAATTTAAAACAGTAACAGATAGACTTTTATGAAATAATATAATCACGCCATTTTTATGAGAGACAAATGGAGAACAGTAAACAGAACCAACCCAACTTTTTTTAAGCATATGAATATCTTTTTCAAGAAGATGAGTCTCCTGCAACAAAGCAACATGACAGAAGGATTTTGAAAGGTGTGTTAGAGCGCTCTGTCTTTTAACAGGGCTGCGGAGACCTTTAACATTCCCTCAAAAAAGTCTGAGTCTAGTCACTACAGTAATTGTAAAACTTGATACATAACATTAACTTCATAAAAACATGGATAATACAGTAAAAAAAATACATGCAAACCATTATAGTAACAGAAAAGGTAAGAAGAAAAAGGAAAAGTATATAAGATAACAACAAAGGATAGGATAAATGAAATGAGAAAAAGAAAAAGAAAAAAGCCAGAAAGGACACAGATGAAGTAGAAAAGAGATATAAGACTAAAAAAGTATGAAAGAACCAAAAGATAAGAAGAAAAAGAGAACTGTACAAAGGGAAAAGGAAAATGGAAATTGGTCTAAAGAAAATCCAAAAGATCAGATACCAGAAGAAAATGGGTGAAAATCCAAGGGACTCGAGCCAAAGGAAAAGAGACAAAAAAAGAAAAGAAATTGAAGACAGAGCACCGAGAAACACCATAAAAGGTGAACCAGCCGAGGAACCTGGCCCAGAAATGCAGAAAGAAGATAAGGAAAAAATAAACCGGGGAGAAGAAAAAAATGTTTTTTATTAAAAAGGCAGAAGAAGTGCAAGAGCAGATGGTAGAGATGAAAAATCCCAAGAGGCACATATGAAACAAACTTACCCATCAAGGTGAGACATATAGGAGGAATGGTCCAATGAAGGGTAATAGACATTGTTTGAATAAAAGACAAATGAGAAACCCCAATGTAGACAGACCTGGGAAGGAAAAAAAAGTAGAAAATACACAGATGAAGAAGGAAAAGGAAACCGAGAAACATTAATGTATTAGCCTTCCCAAACAAAGAAACAATGGAGGTCAAAGCAGAAGTAGGAATTCAGGAACCACCAGTATCCATGGGTTCTCTCTTGTGACGATGGATGAATTCCTTTAATTGCGCTGGAGAGTCAAAGGAAGTAGACCTGTCCTTATAAGTGACCTTTAAAATGCATGGGTGCAGAAGACCATATCTGGTACTCATATCGGATAGAGGTGGACGAAGACTTAAGAATTCCTTGAGACGAGCAGCCGTCACTGGTGAGACATCCTGTGTAAGAAAAATCTTGTGACCTGACCACATTATCGGCTTGCTTTGCTTAGATTCCAAAAGGACTTGCAAAAGATCTGTATATTGAAAAAATAGTATGATAATGCCTCTGGGTTTTGAGCTAGAGCCTGTACTGGAAGTTTTTGAACAAAGACGATGGGCTCTCTGGATATTAAGGGAAGAACTACTAGTAAGTCCCACTATCTTGGGCAGGTTAGTGTGAAGAAAAGCAATCAAATCGCCTCCTTCCACCCTCTCAGTTATTCCATAAGCTCGAAAAATATTTCACCGGTTGAGATTTTTAAACTCTTCAGAGTGTCTCTTAAGAACCTCAATCTCCTTGGCCATACTAGTTACGTTTGAAGAGATAGCCCAAACTTCCATGGAGTGACGTTCAAGGTCAGAGACCCTTGTTTTAAGGGATGATCATTTGTCATCCAGATGTCGCAGCATGGTGGTGGTAACTAACATGAAAGGTTTCAACATTTTGAGTTTGTCCATCAAAACTTACATTGTTATTGGGAGAGGTGATTTTCTGGGGGACGTGGGATCCTTTTTAAGTCTCTTACCACCAGCATTCTCCTTGTGAGTAGCAGAATACGCAGCATTGATAGAACCATTTTTCAAGGAAGTGCTGCCACCCTCCGCCATGTTGAATAGGGAATAAATGAAGGCAGGACAAATACAAGCTGCTGTGGAAGATAAAAATAACAAACCTTCCTGAATGAAAATTAGGGAATAACAACCAGGCAAAATAATCAGTAGGGAACTAATAGTCGAGGTATTGCACAAAACTCCAGCATGTCCTCCGAAAAATTGATTGATAAACTAAGACAGCTGTTAGCGAACACCATCATCCATTACAATGTCTTTCTAGCCAGTAATAATCAGTCAAATAATTGCACTTTGAAGTTAAACAGATTTGAGCAAACCCACTCAGAATATGTGAAAAATAAAAATAAATGAAAAATAAAGAGATTACCAAAAAGGTGTTATGCTGTAAAAATTCATTAAAATACAATGCTGAAAGTGAGAGATGAAGGAGAGAGCCAGTAGGGGGCACAGGAAAGCTCTCATTCCTGTCAGCATACTGTGATGAAACCTCACTTGCTGCTGAGGAGAACAGAATCTGTCTCTGAGGAGAAGAAAGGGGCCACAGGAGAACAGGCTCACCAAACACGCAAAAATAATTCACCACCGAGCCGCCACAGCCTCAGAAGTAACCGCTGCCATTTTCAGAGGTGTGTCGCGGCTCCGGACGAGGAACGAAGGCAAAGTCTGGATTGGGGGAGCGGAGCTCCATTATACCGCTGCCATCTTGTACGCGACCAACTGTGCGCTCCTATCCTCAAATTATGCTCATTAGAATATTGATCTATTGTGAATATAATTTTTAAGTCTTTGATACTATTCTAAATGGTGGAGCTTTTTGTTCTGATTATAATAATATGTCCATGAACATCATCTGTTTCCACAATATGCACTATTCAAATTTCTTGCACTTGCACAGAAAATCAACCTGTGATCAAGACTGAGTTTCAGTCAAAGTGGGTTTGGTAATGGATTACTAGATCACCCCTTGATAGGGGCATCTCTGGATTGTGTGTAAGCTTTGCTCATGTACATGGTGATAGTACTTTGATTCCCCCCAACCCCACCATGGACCGCCAGCGATTGGGGATCCACACGTCATGTATATATAAATATATATTTGCATTTTCTTCCCGCAACGCGGGCAAACGTGGGCACTCCGGACAAGGTATCAATTTCAAAATTCTTTATTAGGGGACACCCATCACTGATGCATTTTGGCTGATCCCAGCCTTTTTCAAAGTGTGCACGGCCCACCACCCAGTGAAAATTTTAAAAGACCACCAAAAATATAGAAGACATACTTTCAAATCACTTTTTTTCTTCTCTCTCTCTTTTCTCCAAAGAGAAATCCATAAAATACAAGATTACAGACATCATCTGATATCTAATTTCATATGTTGTTAACCATAATATTAAGACAGAAATTAATCTGCAAAATATGTCTGCAAAAGACTTTGGTGAGAAAATTCATGAAAAAGACGAGAAACTGGAGTACAAGCTGAAATAGTTGATGGCATGCCCATGTGGGACCAATGAGTATTGGTATCTTTGTCATGGTGAGCTGAAATGAATGTTTCAAAATGTACGTGCACCAGTTTGGTTTGTAACCCTGACTGGTGCAGAGTATGCATGGGATGACTTACATGACTTTTTGAGAGACGCAAACTCTAACGTTAAAGGCATCGAATTAAAGACACCAGAAAAACTTTGCTCTTTGGATCCTGAAAATATTTGCTGGTATTTTAATCACAGATTTCAAGCCATGCTGTCCTTCATCTACAACAAAAAAAATCCACCTCTTGGAGAAGTTACTGATTTCGTTTGTTGAATAGAGTCCAAGCAAGAGGTGCTCCTCATATTCACATGCTGTTGTGGGTAAAAGATGCACCTAAATTTGGAACAGACACAGATGATTCTGTACTTTCTTTCATAGAGGAGTATGTTACAGTATGTTACACATAGCATTCCAAAACAAACTTAGGAAAGAGCCTTAAACCAGCAAGTACTGTGTTTTCAATCACATACATGTGGAAAGGACTGTTGGTGAAAGTACAGAGCAAAAGGACAATTTCATAGGAAATCTCGTTTTGGATTTTCAAGAACTGTTAATTCAAAAGGGAGAGTGAATAGATTTATGTCTACAGTGAGACATACTCTTACTTGTAAATCACCAAAAATACACATACATCCTCAGGAGAACAGAGGCTTCACGATATATTGCTGACTACAATGCTGTGATTTTGAAAATGTTGAATGCCAATATGTATAATCAATTTGTACTCGTTATGTTACTTCATACATACCAAAATCTGAGAAGACAGAGGTCAACGATCTGTGGGAAAAGGTTTTTATTTCAAAGTCTCTAACAATGGAATTGTACAACTTCAGTTTGAAAATGCTTTCTCACAAGAAACTAGGATCCTATGGAAGGAGGGAACGGAGAACAGGGTGGCCGCGTAACACGCAGGTCGCGGAGCACCCCAGACACCCACCAGTAGCAGAATGTGAATACCCGTAAAGCCCTCACCTCCCACAGCCGCTAACGCCCTAATGTGCCTTGCCGCTCCCGACATCCTGGTGTTGCCAGTCTCGGACTCGCTGACCCGGCGGTGCTGTTGGAAATCAGACACCGATAGACCACGCTGGTCTAGGGCCGCCCTGGAGCTCAGGGAGAGTTCCTACACTTACTGGAGGCTTGGCGAGCTCAGGGGCATTAGAGGAAGCGCGGCTGGTCGCCGTTAGCGGCAGCAGAGAGAAACTGGACCTGAAAGGTAGGGGGGCTAACGCTGGGGTCAGCTTTGGTGGAGCAGGAGGGCAGGCACCAGCTAAAACCCATACTGAGATGGGGTAAAGACTGTAGATAGTGAGGAGTTACAGACTCCCTGTTTGGAAACTGGTGATTTGTTTGGCTCATTTCCCTCTGCACGTTTATAAAGGGGTCTTCTTGGAGAGAAACCTAGGAGGGAGGTGAAGAAAAAAAGGTTAAAAAAAAAAAGGATGAGATTCCTGACCCAAAACTAAAGATTACACCCTCTCTGCGATTCTTTTTTAAGGTACAGCCATCAATATTAACATTAAAAAGGCCATCACAAGCTGAGGCAGAGAAGGTTAGTGACAACCGGAGCACCATAGCAATGGCGATGGGAGAGCAGCTCGGCCAGGGTAAGCCCCAGGAAAAAAGCTCTGAAACCGTAAGTTTAGGCAGTGCAGAGAACTGCGCGGGCGGTAGCACTCAGGATTAGGTTTATGAAGATCTTGGAGGCCAGATACCAGATACAAGTCCTAAATTCCCCAATAGTGGGAATCTTCGGTTAGCTCCCTGGAGGCGATGCTGGGGTCACTCACTGTAGACATCAAGAATGGGTTTGCAGTATCAGAAGCGAACTAGCGCGAAATACGTGGCTCCTGTGAGGCACTAGAAAAGAAGATGGACACATTATCTGATAGGACACAAACACTTGAGAACACAGAGGAGGAGTTAAAAAGGACCTTGGGAGTAGTAAAATGGAGCTCCAGGCACTGCACAGAGATGAAATGGTCTCCAGAAAAACGGGAGCAGTTAGAAAATAGTTCCAGAAGGAATAATCTGAGAATTTTTAATATACCTGAAGGAAAAGAGGGGGATAATTTAAAAACCTATGTGGTATCTCTCATAAAGGCCTCAGTTCAGGTGGATGTGAGTGAGGCAGATATCGCAAGGGATATTAAAAGAATACAGGAGAAATTCAGGCAGAGTGACGCCAAGGAACATTCTTATTAACTTCCATACATATGCCCTAAAGGAAAAAATCCTCTCGTCTGCATTAAAACTAAAATCCTTAAAAGGCCCTGATTTCTCATTTGAAATTAGATCAGATCTATCACGGGCAACTCTAGACAGACAGTGGGAGTTGGTCAAGCGTATGGATGATTTTAAAAAAACGGGGGCAACTGTACAACTCAAATTTCCTGCATCAATAAGTGTCATGTACAACAATAAAATGCATATGATAAGAAGCACAACGTAAGTGGATGAGCTGTTAGAAAACATTAAGGGAGGTGGAGAGGGCAGTTAAGGCGGCTTTAAATGTAGTAAGGTTATATTCGGGTGTTCACTACGTACATGTACAGATATGTAGTTTTTATTGGTGGTGGGTGCTAGCGGGGCAAAAGAAAATTTGGACTAACATCAGTTCCAAGAAGAAGAAGCAGGGGAGGGTTATCCAGGGAATGGTGGAGGGAGAGAAGGTTGAATGGGGTGCACAGGGTGGGGAGCATATTGGAAAAAAATGATAAAATTTCCTCAAATACCGCAGAAAAATGTAGGAAATTTAGGATGATAAGGACATGTCCATTCAGATCCTAACTTAGAATGTCAATGGGTTACATGTGAAGGGGCATAGGAATAGGATATTGCAATGCCTTATAGACTCACCCGCTCAAATTCTGATTCTACAGGAGACACATTTGGTAAAAAAGGAATGTGTCGATCTTTTTGGAAAACAAAGATGGGTACAACAGGTTTTATGCACTGACCGGAGCATGAACATAAGAGGGGTCGCAATAATAGTGAAAAAACAAGCAAAAATATGGGTGTCACATACAAGGGTGAATAAAGGGAGTAGGTGGATTATAGCAGATGTTAAAATAGTGGATAGGTCATTAACATTAGTAGGCTACTATGGCCCAAATCACGCTACTGCGAACCACTTAAAAGTTTGTTAGCAAACCTCTTAGAATTTTCCGGTAAAATAATCATGGCAGGAGATTTCAATGTAGTATTAGATCTAAAATTAGACAAATCAAACAAAACCAGAGCGACACCGACACCTAATTTACGAGCCCTCCTAAAAGCTATGATGAGTCAGCATACTTTGTGTGTCCTTTGGAGAGAGAGAGTAGGAAACCTACAAGGTACATCATTTCATAATAAGAAATATGCAAAGAGATCAAGAATAGATTATTTCTTAGCAGACTGGAGCCTCAGCTATCAGATCACTCAGCAGTCATATTAACACTTAAAAACAGCATTAGGTACACAGCATGAAAGTGGACCTTAGACCACACCATATTGGCAGACAGTGAAGTAATGGAAAATTTAAAGGAAGAGATTAGAGAATTTAATTAGATCAACAGCGGCTTAGCTACAAATGGGTTTGTTTGGGATACCCTAAAAGCATTTATTAGAGGCAAGATCACCAGTGCAGTTTGCTATAGAAACAAGTGCTATAGGAGTGACATTTCTCGGCTAGAGGATGAAATGGAGGTAATAGAAATTGAAATGAAAAGATCAGGAACAGTGGGGATCAGGGCCGAGTTATAAAGGAAGTAGCTCCTGTTGAAGAACCAAATGTCAGAAATCCTCTAAGCTAGGATTAGAAAGAGGTGGGATGCTAGCAAGCTAGCACATTTTGAGTACAGAGAGGGGGCAGGAAATCTCCTAGCCTGCAAGGTTAAGACGGATCAGAATAGGAATCCGATTAAGGAGATTAAGGAGGACCAGTCCAGGAATATTTTGAATAATGAGACTGAGATCGAAGAGGCCTTTAAGGAATTCTTCCGGATTCTATACATGGAGGAGGAGAAGACTGTAGATGCAGAGACTGAGGGCTGGTTAGATGATTCTATTCAACCCATAGATGCTAATCAGCAAAAAAAATTAAACCAGGGGATCACTCAAGAAGAAGTGGTTAGAGCCATTCAGTCCAGTAAGGGTGTCAAAGCCACTGGGCCAGATGGTATTCCAAAAGAGCTATATAAAATTCTTGTGGAGATGTTATCTCCTTTTTTGACATTAGTGATGGGTGAGATATTAGATTAATGAATGCAGGTACCAAAATCGTGGAATGAGGCCACTGTTGCTCTTATTTTTAAATCGGATAAAGATCCGGATATATGTGTGTCATATAGACCGATATCTTTCCTGAATTCGGAGTATAACATTTCCACAAAAATTTCAGCTAGCAGACTAACTAAGATTGCAGGCCAAGCGATTCATAAAGATCAGAGAGGTTTTGTGAAATGGAGGTATCTGCATGAGCTTACCTAGGAGCTAATTGGGGCCATTGCTTTTGCAACAACTTTTGACAGCCCACTAGCAATAACACCACTAGATGCTTCTAAAGCATTTGACAAGGAGAGGTGGTCTTACCTATTTTCAGTTTTGAAAAGATATAATCTAGGAGACAAATTCTGTAGAGCTATACAGCTAATATATCAGGAACCTGTAGCAAGGGTCTTGGAGAATGGGAAGTTATTGTCACCTTTCAAAATACTCAGGGGTACAAGACAGGGTTGCCCTCTTTCCCCGTCCAGTTTAACTTTTATATGGAACCCTTTGCTCATAGACTTGGAAATACAATTGACATTCCTCCCTTTCACCAGGAGGAGTGAGTCAGGAAGGTCGCGTTATATGCAGACGATTTCATGGTCTATTAATCCGATCTGGGTGCAGCTCTACCCACTATCCTACGCATAGCATCAGAATTTGGGGAGGTGTCGGGGTATTCAGTTAATGAACATAAAACAGAGGTAAGGGTATGGGTAGGCTAGCTTGACTCCAGTGGCATGGAGAGCACAGGACCCACATCTGGTTATACCCGTCCCACTTGGGGTAAGAAATGCAAAAAGAACAAATGATGGGCAGAATGCTGATCAATGTGAAACATTCACCCCAGGACAGAGATCTGGGCCTAAATCCATTGTTTTTTGCTCTCCATGCCATTCCAGTTTAAACCCAGCCATATGCAAATCAGTCTTAATCTGTGCATCATGGGAACAGTCCATCCCGAACTGCCATGCCAGGTTCTGCCTGGAAAGGAAACAAGCATCCTAGGACCCCCCAGTATGCTTGTTTCCAGTCCAGGGAGGACCTGGTTTGACAGTTCGGACTTGACTGTTCCCATGAAGCACAGAGAAAATATTGCTTTGCATATGGATGAGATTAAATTCGGGTGGCATGGTGAGCAAAAGAACAATGGATTTAACCTAGATCTATTGACAGAGGGTGAATGTTCGATGCCCCAAAACCGGTCCCAGGATGCTTGTTTCCGGTCCAGGGAGGACCTGGCTTGGCAGTTTGGTCTGGACTGTTCCCATGAGGCACAGGGTCAAGATCGATTTGCACATGGCTGGGTCCAAATTGGGGTGGCATGGTGAGCAAAAGAACGATGGATTTACCCCAGATCTATTGACTGGGGGTGAATGTTTGATTTGCTCTGCATTCCATCCATTACTGGTGTGTCTTTTGCTTTCTGCTCTGTGTGCGCCAGGTATGCCCAGACGTGGATCCCGGGCGCACTGTGTCACTGGATTTAAGCTATCCTGGCTGATGAGGGGTGATGCCCTGAAACCGGTCCCAGGATGCTTGTTTACGGATCAGGGAGGACCTGGCTTGGCGGTTCGGTCTGGACTGTTCCCATGAGGCACAGGGTCAAGACTGATTTGCATATGACTGGGTCTAAACTGGGGTGGGATGGTGAGCAAAAGAACCATGGATTTAACCCAGATCTATTGACTGGGGGTGAATGTTCGATTTGCTCTGCATTCCATCCATCATCTGTGTGTCTTTTTCTGTTTAAACCTTGGCATTCTGAAACAGAATTACTAGGAGAGTTTGTCTGCTATGAAGACTCTTTCAATGTTGCAAAGAATAGCATTGAGTGCTCAGTATTTTCAAACTACCTGCAAATGTTGAATGATGAAATTCAACAGGAATATACGATTGTTGCTGGGGTAGCTAAGGAGAGTTCACAAAGCAGCCAAAGTTCAGGTCCTCAAAGTCAGGACCCACTTGGCGAACCAATCAGTCAAAATGAGGCTGCTATTGCAATGAATTAGGTAGAGACTACCATGGAGCAAGCAAGACATGAACCGGTTGATTTGGCAGATTTAGTTGAACAACTAAATGATGAGCAAATGGAAATATATGTATGGAAGTGAAAGCTGCAGTAGAGCATAGATTTGCTTCATGACAAGAATGATTTGAATGCTGAATATTTAAGCCCATGCCTATGCATGTAAGTGGTCAAGCTGGGACTGGTAAAAGTTTCTTAATACAAGTTCTTACTGCTTTTCTACAGAAGACTACAGACTGCAATTCATATTGTTACTTTACATTGTTTTCTGAGGCTGCCTGTTGAAGATCACAACAAACTGGAATACCAAAATCTATTCTCTGAAGCTTGCCATGTAGTGTCAAGAATGTTAAAAAATTATAATCTTTTAATCATTCATGAAGTGAGCATGATCTCAAATTTTATGCTTGCCTTCGTGCATTTGAGAATGCAAGACGTTTTGGGAATGGATTATGATGGCCTATTTGGAGGAAAACATCGGATTGTTTTTGAAGATACTGCAACTTACATCTGTGGAGTGTTAGCCTGTTTTTCAGAACACTGCTTCATGATGAAACTAGGATTGCTTTGGGAAGCACTGGAAATGTAAATATTTGGTTACATTTCAAATGCAATAAATTAATTAGGAATATGTGATAAGCATCTGACATTGAATTTGGAAATATTCTGAAGGGCATCAGAATAGGTCTTCTTTCAAAAGAGGTAAGGCATGTTCTAGAAAGTTACCTTCTTAAAAAACTTCATCCAGCAATGAAAACAGAGGCCAAACTAATTTTTAGTTTTCTACAAGAAGGTAAACATATTAGGCATGAATCACAAAGATGAATTGAGACGAAAGTCTAACTTTACGACTTTCGGTATTCACAAAGGGCATTTACTACTCATAAATGCCCTTTGTGAATACTGAAAGTCGTACAGTTAGACTTTTGATATTCACAAAGGGCATTTACAAGTAGTAAATGCCCTTTGTGAATACCGAGAGCCATACTTTTGTGAATCGGGCCCAAAGTGTGTCTAATGTCTACTCTGCAGTAGTGTGCATCTTTCAAAAATGAATTGCTGGAATTGGAAAAAGAAGAAATTGTGCAACTGAAGACAATGGATAACATGGAACACCAGTGCACACTATATTGCTGAGTGAAAAGGTACAGATCAAACTTGCTTCATTAGAGAAATCTGTTTCAGGAACTGCAGCATTGGAGAAATGTTTAACTGTATGAAAAAACAGTAGAGGGATTTTGTTCTGAAATTTAAATGTTGAAGAAGGTTTGGTTAATGGTGCTATGGGTAAAGTTGTTAAATATATTTATGTCTAATAGGAATGAGGTAGAATACCTTGTCATTGAATTTGATCAGATTGATAACGCAAAGCAAATTGGCCAATTTACTGCACGTTTTTTACTTGTGAAAGATATATACCTTCAACTGGAACAGTTTCCAGTTTCTCTAGCACATGCTGTTATTATTCCTAAATGGCAAGGTTTAAGTGTAGATGCAGCAGTTATTTATATTGGTAGTACAGTATTTAAGGAAGGTATGTCATATGTAGCTTTGTCTCAAGTTAAGACATTGTCTGTTTTGTATCTAGTTGTATTTGATGACAGCAGAGTAAGTGCAGATTGAAGTTGTGTAAAAGAATATAACCGATTAAGACGTCTTTATGGTCCTCACTTAGGACAGCATCCAGTTTATGAGAAACGATCCATCTGTCCTAAGCGGTAAGTTTCAAAACAGTTTGCTGTTGTTGTTGCAAAGAAAAAAAACAAAAGAGAAGAAAGTTGTTAAGAAACAAAAAAAATATCAAAATGAGGAAGATATTGTTAGTTACCAGTTGTCACACCACTCTGGTGTCAACTGATATGCTAATGGTGTGCTAAACTAACGTTTTGCATTTCCTCATGTTGTAGATGCAACTGAACAGAAACAACAGAAGGCATTGTGTCTTGCCCTGTGTGTTTTGTTTCAATGTCTCTGTAGTGACAGAACTAAAACACAACGTGCATCACACATTTGAGACCTTGTAGATATAAGGAGTGGATCTGTACAGTTTACTCCAGCCACTCAAGATAATACCCAGGAGATTTTAATGGTGATGTCTGCTGTTTTAGAAGAAGAGGGAATACCTATTGATAACTTATTTTGACTTACTTATTCTTGGAACCATGAATGTGAAGGTTGCTCACTCATATCAACTACAGAAATATATTTGGAGCTTTTTTTTTATTTACCATTTCCAGACTGCAAAAGTGTAACTTTTGACAGATTGCTGAGACAAGCTACACAAAACAATGTATTCCCAAATTGTCGGACAGATCTTTTGTTAACTTACGTGTGACAAAAAGTGGCAAGTATGTTATTTTAATGCTACAGTGATGCAGAGCAGACAGAACTAAATTAGAAACAGAGATTACTAACTTTAAAGCAGGACAAATATCTATTTCTAGAAAAACATATAGTACCAAAGTTATATTTTTTTATGAAGGAGTTAGTATTAGATCTGGTCATCACACTGTGTACCTGAATATTAGAGGTAGATGGACAGAATGCTATGATAGGAACCGTACATTTAAGTAAAGATTGCCTTATAAGTTACCTAACTCCTATCTTTTGTTTCTGGAACCAAAGTTATAAGGAGGTTTACAGTTGTAAAAGTGGAATAGCCTAGTTGTGGTAGATGTATTATCAAGATTTATGACATCATGTGGCCTACCAGCAGTGATTCCTTTATATGGCTTTGCATATTCTGGTATGCCATCCATATCTAGATGTAGTTCTAACAATGAAGGTCTAATTTTCATCATATTTTACGTTAAATTAATAGAGCCAGTAAAGGTAACATGATTGCCTATTTACAGTAACATAGAATACAGTGTTGGGTTTTTTAAACAATCTATATGATTGTTTTTTTTCCCACTGTTCAAGGATGATTCTTTATACAGAACATAATTTATGGTGATGAGTATAAAAGCTGAGAAAAGTAAAAAAGGTCAAATTAAATGTATATTTTTATCATAATATAGCGTTACTGCATGAGAAATGTATAGAGATGTATTCCTATCATGAAGTTATGCATTGTTGAAATTTTATAAATTGTAATGCTAATTATTATTTTATTTTTTTTGTCATTCAGTAATGTAACAGCAATGTGGTTTAGTCATTAGTTCTTTCAGTGTTTTTCCATACGATTACATTCTAGGGGTGTTCCAGACTACAATTAAAGAAAACATACACCTACTTACACAGTCAGACACCCACTTATACTCTCATACAACCACTCACACACCCACTCACACACTGATGCAGCCACTCACCCACTGAAACAGATACACAACCACACACCCACTCCCGCACATATGCTTACAAACCCACTGACATATCTCTGCAGCCACGAAAATAGCCGCTTACAACGAATGTGTTGTTCTCAAATTCCTTTACAACGTGGTTGTTACAACGTCCGCGTTGTTACCACACGAACCATTACATCACAAGTAATTTCAACAACTTGCTGTAGGGGGCATGCTGGACTTAGGAATGGTATTATTTACTATTCGTTCTCCAGTTTGTGCAACAGCAGGAAAGGTGTTGGATTCTATATCCAACACCAGCACTCCCCCTACAGCAAGTCATTGAAACAACTTTTGATGTAATAGTATGTGTGGTAACATTAAGGTCATTGTAACAACTGCGTTGTAATGGTACCATGTTGTGGACACAGCTTTGTAAACGCTGTTTACTGTAGCAACTCACATACCCACTAACATACCCGCACAGACACCCATATACCAACTCACACCAATATAGCCATTCACACACCCACTTACATACAGCCAGTGACATGCCCATTCACACCTGATACAGCCACTCACACACCCTCAATCACACTGATACAGATACTCACACAGCCAATCACACACCCATACACACCCCTACGGATACACTTAGAAACCTGTTCTCACATCCATACAGCCACTTCCACACCCACTGTGATATCTGCAGAGATACTCACACACCCACTCACTCAACTGCAGAGACACTCGCAGAGCTACTCACTCACCCATATAGCCACTCACATACCCACTTACACACCCACACAGCCACTTATATACTCACTCATACACCAATAAAGATACTCACACACCAACTCACATACCCACATAGACACTCACAAACTCATTCACACACTCACACAACCATTCATACACCCACTCACACACTGATACAGCCCCTCACTCATCCACTTAAACACCAATACCGCCTATCACACACCAACTCACACACTGATACAGCCACTCACATCTCAGCCACACACCGATACAGCCACTCACACACCCACTCACACACTGATAATAACACTTACACATCCACTCATACACCCACACACACACTGATACAGTGACTCACACAGTGAGTGACTCACACACCGATATACCAACTCACACACCCAACCAATCACTAATATAGCCACTCACACACCAATACAGCCATTCATATACCTAGTAACAATCTGACAATTACAAACTCACTCACACACCCTCACAGACTTTTGCACACACACTGATAAAGCCACTTACACACCCAGTCACACACTGATGCAACCATTCACACACCGAGCCATGCACTGATACATTCACTCACACTACCACTCATACACCGATACTAAAACTCACATATCCATTTACACACAGACACTCACACACCAACTCACACACTAATACAGCAACACACGCACTGATAGTCACTCACACAACCACTCATACACCAACACTAAAACTCACATATCCATTTACACAACCACACAGACACTCACACACTGATAAAGGCACTCACATGCCGATACAGACATTCATACACCCAGTCACACACTGACACAGACACTCATGAACCACTCACACACCCACACAGACACTCGCACACACACTGAAAAAGCACTCACACACCCAGTCACACACTGATATAGTCACTCACACACCCAGCCATACACTGATACAGCTACTCACACACTGTTACAGAAACTCACACACCTACATAGCCACTCATACACCTACTCACGCATGGATATAGCAACTCACATAGCCACTCACACAGCAATACAGCAACTCATACACCCACACAGATACTCACACACCCACTCACACACTTATACATCAAGTCTCATAGCCACTCACATACTAATACTACAGACACTCACAAACCTACTCACTCACCCACACAGCAACTCAAAATCAAACATTGATAAAGCTACTCACACAGGAAGTCACACGCCAATACAGCTGCTCACATACCCAGTCACATACTAATACAGCCACTCACACACTAACTCTCACACCTACACAACCACTTACAAACTCGTAAATCCATTTGCATACCCACACAATAACTCATACACCCACTCACAGAGTGATACAGACATACCAACTCACATACTTATAAAGCCACTCACACACCCTCATACACTCAAAAACCTATTCACACCCATACAGCCATTCACTCACACACCCACACAAACACACTCACAAACCTGTTCACACACCCATATAGCCACTCACATACCCACTAGCATACCCACACAGACACCCATATACCAACTCACACCAATATAGCCATTCACACACCCACTTACATACAGCCAGTGACACGCCCATTCACACCTGATACAGCCACTCACACACCCTCAATCACACTGATACAGATACTCACACAGCCAATCACACACCCATACACACCCCTACGGATACACTTAGAAACCTGCTCTCACATCCATACAGCCACTTCCACACCCACTGTGATATCTGCAGAGATACTCACGCACCCACTCACTCAACAATAGAGACACTCACAGAGCTACTCACACACCCATATAGCCACTCACATACCCACTTGCACACCCACACAGCCACTTATATACTCACTCATACACCAACAAAGATACTCACACACCAACTCACACACCCACATAGACACTCACAAACTTATTCACACACTCACACAACCATTCATACACCCACTCACACTCTGATACAGCCCCTCACACATCTACTTAAACACCAATACCGCCTATCACACACCCACTCACACACTGATACAGCCACTCACATCTCAGCCACACACCGATACAGCCACTCACACACCCACTCACACACTGATAATAACACTTACACATCCACTCATACACCCACACACACACTGATACAGTGACTCACACAGTGAGTGACTCACACACCGATACACCAACTCACACACCCTCCCAATCACTGATATAGCCACTCACACACCAATACAGCCATTCATGCACCTAGTAACAATCTGACAATTACAAACTCACTCACACACCCTCACAGACTTTTGCACACACACTGATAAAGCCACTTACACACCCAGTCACACACTGATGCAGCCATTCACACACCGAGCCATGCACTGATACATTCACTCACACTACCACTCATACACCAATACTAAAACTCACATATGCATTTACACACAGACAGTCACACACCAACTCACATACTAATACAGCAACACACGCACTAATAGTCACTCACACAACCACTCATACACCAATACTAAAACTCACATATCCATTTACACAACCACACAGACACTCACACACTGATACAGGCACTCACATGCCGATACAGACATTCACACACCCAGTCACACACTGACACAGACACTCATGAACCACTCACACACCCACACAGATACTCGCACACACACTGAAAAAGCACTCACACACCCAGTCACACACTGATATAGTCACTCACACACCCAGCCATACACTGATACAGCTACTCACACACTGTTACAGACACTCACACGCCTACATAGCCACTCATACACCTACTCACGTATGGATATAGCAACTCACATAGCCACTCACACACAGCAATACAGCAACTCATACACCCACACAGATACTCACACACCCACTCACACACTTATACATCAAGTCACATAGCCACTCACACACCAATACAGACACTCACAATCCCACTCGCTCACCCACACAGCAACTCAAAATCAAACATTGATAAAGCTACTCACACAGGAAGTCACACACCAATACAGCTGTTCACATACCCAGTCACATACTAATACAGCCACTCACACACTAACTCTCACACCTACACAACCACTTACAAATTCGTAAATCCATTTGCATACCCACACAATAACTCATACACCCACTCACAGAGTGAAACAGACATACCAACTCAGATACTAATAAAGCCACTCACACACCCTCATACACTCAAAAACATATTCACACCCATACAGCCATTCACTCACACACCCACACAAACACACTCACAAACCTGTTCACACACCCACACATTAACTCATATACCCACATAGATACTCACAGACCCAGTCACACACCCTCTCATAAACACACTCACACACTGACACAGACACTCACTCACACACCAATACAGCCACTCACACACCCATTCCCACACTAATATAGCCACTCCCACTCCCACTCTCACATCTACACAGTCACTCACATACATACACAGACACTCAAAAACCCATTCCACATCCACACAATGCACTCAGACACTGACACAGATTCTGACACGCCGACACAGCAACTCACACACTGACACAGCCACTCATATACCCACTGAGACACCTACCCAGACACTTACACACCCACAGACACAGTCACAAACCCACTCATACTCCCATACAGCCACTTCCACAGCCACTCACACACCAATACAGCTACTCACACACCCAGCAACACATCTATAGAGCCCCTGGCACACCCACTCACATACCCATACAGCCAATCACACACTCACACAGACACTCAGATACACTTAAACACACAATTCCCAAAAAATATAAAAAATATATTTAGCTCTTTATTTGACCAGATGAGGTTTGTCTAATTAGAACCATTTTTCTTTATCATGTATGGATTTTTTCAAAAAGTTTTATTTGTGTTGTTGTTAGGGAACAAAAATAAACAGGGTGTTAAAACAGGTAAGGAAATGGAATTTAGAGGAGGAAACTGGCCTCAATGTTTTGAAAAGTGAAACAACAGACATGGAGAACAAAAGAACATTAACATCTATAGCTGCTGACTGCATTCATGAATACAGCCACAGAAGACATGTTTAGCCCAACAGGAATCTGGCATGTTTCAAAGTGAGTCACCATGGCTGCTAGTTTTGATGAAGAATCAGGAATAGTTATCATATCTACGGGTATAGAAAGTTCTCCAGACATTCCCGCCAATGTTGATGAGCCACCAGCTGCTTTTTCTCCAATATTCTAGTTATAGGTCCTTTTGTGTATCTAATGCAATATCAACATAGATCTAATGCAATATCAACAGAGGAACTAGTGACCATAGAGTGCCTTTATAGGCATCGTTTTTGGGATTTGTGATGGATCTGTGGATCAACAAAATTATAATTTTTTTATAGAAAAAGCTGTTTTATTGCATTTACAAAAAACAGTACATAAATTGGATCACCATGAAGTATGATTTTTTACTTTTATAAAGTATATAAATAATAATTTTGAGAATTTATATAGTTGTAAAATACAGTATTACTAAATTAAACTTATGGGTGAAATTGTATTACAACTCATATTAAAACAAACTAGTGAGATTTACTGAAAAAGACAAAGGTCACAGGGGCATTGTAATTAGGCTCATATTTTACACGCTCAAAACCATAGAAATTAAGCAGTTATAGTTACCTGAGATAACTATGACTTACGCTCCCGCAAAGCACTGCTAATGACCTCACATATTTCGTCACTCATTACATGCTCCATGACATCACTGACGCAAGCCCTGCTGATATTTCAAATGACATAGCCTGCGGGGCCTCTGCCACAAGTGAGGAGACTCTGTATAAATCGGGCCCATTGAGTAGACCTGATTCTTTGGTAACACTCTGCAAGGCTTTCTTCATAGAGCATAACCAGGTGTAGAAAGGGGCATCTGTGATGGTCTGCTGAACAAATTACCAGTCAGGGGATGCACATAGCAACAAGAGGGCTTACGTCAGTATGTTAGTCATATACCTCAATGTTTGTGTGATGGCTATGCATCTAATGGGGATTCTCCTGATGAAAAGCCACTAAACTGTCTCTTAAAATGAGCAACGCACTTGACATCATCTACTCCGTCTGCTTCATTCTTGCTTCTTTCACCTATCTTTCATAGTTAAATGTGGCAGAGTGCACTATTCATGCTCTGGATCTTTTTTCTATATTCTGCCGCTGCTGTCCCCAAGCTCTGTTCCAAGCTACAAACACTTTCAAAGCCCCTCGCTTCGCTCACGGTACCACCCACTATTTTCTATCTTTCTACCTCATGGTGTGCCTGTAGATGTGTGTCTAGCTACTATAATATCACTCTTCTTCATATGTTATTATGTACTGACAGGTCGTCTTGGCACATGCATGAACAAAATAGAGTCCATCCCATCTGGATATCATTGTTCATATGGGCACATAAACTGCATCCCACAGATGTTTAGAATTACCTTTATCGGCCTGAATCTATGATATGCTCTGATAACCAAAGTTGACACATGCACTTGGGAAATGCAATTGAGAGTAAATGTCTTAGATTAACGTTGGAATAGATGATCAAGCAATCCAGGTTATTGTACAGTAGGAATATGTATGATTATAGATACTAATACCTTTGCAAAGCCGGTTTAACTGCATTACGGACCCCACATTCTAACAACTTATGCCAACTCGGTCGAGTGGATGAAGTGCACATCAGACTCAGATAACTTCATGCCACTGATGGCATTAGATGCAAAGCCACAATGTCCAACTGGGTAATATTTATAACAATGATTTTATAGTAGGAGATAGTTGAGATAAATGTAGCCCAAAAAAAACATTTGGAAAAAAAATATTGGATACTACATATGCAAAAAACTAAAATATAATTTTTATTTAGAATTGTATGAAATTGGGAAAAAAGGTGTTCAAAAGTGAAAGTAACCATGCAGTGCTAGTGATAACAAAACATTTTATAGCCCAAATAAAGTGATCACATTTAACAGTGACAGACACCATTCATACGTGGAGAGAAAAATAATCAACAAAACATGTTTTATGAGAATAAGTCCTGATTTGAATCTTTTAAGCTGTGTACAAGACTTACGGCTATATGTACAAAGCATATTTGCAGTCTCAAACGGCCAATCTGGCCGTTACCAACCACAAAAATGCTTTTACAAATATTCAAAGCACATATTGCGATTTGGTAACATGTTACTGAATCACAATTTGTGTTTGCGATTCTGTGTTTGGAAGGGGCATTTGTTGGGCATTCCTTCCAAATACCATATCTCAATGAGATGTATTCATGTTTTGTGACCGAATTGCGGTTACAAACACTTAGGACTTTACTGACTTTTCGAAAGAGGTGGTAACCCATTGGCAGATGGGAAGGGATCACAGTGGGGCCCTTTCCCCTTTCAGAATGGAAAAAATATATTTTATGAGCGGGTAGTGGTCCCATGGACCACTGCCTACTAAACAAAAATTGAACTTCAAACTTTTATTTCTTCTTTTGAAATACATCACTTTTTTCATTATGAAAAGGGGCTGCATTTAAAAGAATGAAGTTTGCTTTATTAAAAAGCATTCACAGATATGTAGAAATGCCCACATTTACAGCCCACCTTGGACAAATGGTTACACCATTCTGCTGCTGCTAAATTTCTCCTTCCTTCTTGGTATAGTTTTTAGGGTCATTGGTAATGCCTTTTTATTCAGCCTCGTCAGTTTATAGAGGGCCATATTTAGTCAATTTATGCATGTATTGCAGCATACCCAATGGATGGCTGTGATCACCTTCCCTATTTTTGCAAGTCACTTAATGTAGCATTCTAAAGTAGGTCTACAGTCATAGAGGCATTTGAACAGCTTTTACTGTTATATAACTTATATCATGGTCACACTGTGCACACTATGGGGCCGATTCCGATCCTGGAAAAACCGGGTACGATTCGTCGGACGGAGCGTTTTCTCCGTCCGACTCGTACCCGGGAAAAATACCTTACAAACATGCAAGTACGATTCGTACGGAAACACCATTTCCGTACGAATCGCAAAAACCACTGACCGACAAAACACCCACCCACAATTCCGATCCGGGACACCGCGGACGTGACGTCCGGACAGAGTCAGGTAGCGTTTCACGAACCAGCAAGTACGATCCGTGCCCACGTCACTCCGCACGGATTATATTTTACGGCAGCCAAAAACTGCTGGGAAATCAGGACGACGCGCAGAAGGAGCACCTGTATGCGACGGACAGCCATGGACCCCAACCTACATGTCATCCCGGCCCTCATAGCAGTCCACCTGGTGTACAGGAACCGACGCAGACGCCGCAGAAGGTCAGAACAACACCCAGGGGCAAAGGGGGGGAGCAGGGGCAGGAAACATAACCCCCACCCAAGTTAAAAATCATACATGCCCTGTACATACCTGACCCCCAGGGCCTGGTCACTTCGTGGGGAGGGGGCGTCTCCACCAAGGCCTGCGTCCGCCACAACGGAAGTCGACATGGACGCGAACCGGCAACACAACAATTGTGGTACGCCATTGTTGGGGTGACGTAGGGGTGGGCGTGGTACGACCCGTACCCATGCCTTTGGGACGTGGGTACGGGCCGTACCGCCATTGTTGGGGTGACGTAGGGGTGGGCGTGGTACGACCCGTACCCATGCCTTTGGGACGTGGGTACGGGCCGTACCGCCATTGTTGGGGTGACGTAGGGGTGGGCGTGGTACGACCCGTACCCACGCTCTTAAGGCGTGGGTACGGGCCGTACCCCTACGGCACCCCAACAATGGCGGTACGGCCTGTACCCACGTCCCAAAGGCATGGGTACGGGTCGTACCACGCCCACCCCTACGTCAACCCAAAAATGGCAGTACGGCCCGTACCCATGCCTTAGGGACGTGGGTCCGGGCCGTACCGCCATTGTTGGGGTGACGTAGGGGTACGGCCCATACCCATCCCTTAAGGACGTGGGTACGGGTCGTACCACGCCAGTGGACAGACACATAGGGGTGTGTGGCCATCAGCCCCAGCAGTGCCCAGACATATGAGGGGTGGGTGCGGAGTCCTCCCAGCCGTGCCCAGACATAGGAGGGGTGGGTGCAGAGTCCTCCCAGCAGTGCCCAGACATAGGAGGGGTGAGTGCAGAGTCCTCCCAGCAGTGCCCAGACACAGGAGGGGTGGGTGCAGAGTCCTCCCAGCAGTGCCCAGACATAGGAGGGGTGGGTGCAGAGTCCTCCCAGCAGTGCCCAGACATAGGAGGGGTGGGTGCAGAGTCCTCCCAGCAGTGCCCAGACATAGGAGGGGTGGGTGCCTATCACTCCCAGCAGTGCCCAGACACAGGAGGGGTGGGTGCAGAGTCCTCCCAGCAGTGCCCAGACATAGGAGGGGTGGGTGCAGAGTCCTCCCAGCAGTGCCCAGACACAGGAGGGGTGGGTGCAGAGTCCTCCCAGCAGTGCCCAGACATAGGAGGGGTGGGTGCAGAGTCCTCCCAGCAGTGCCCAGACATAGGAGGGGTGGGTGCCTATCACTCCCAGCAGTGCCCAGACACAGGAGGGGTGGGTGCAGAGTCCTCCCAGCAGTGCCCAGACATAGGAGGGGTGGGTGCCTATCACTCCCAGCAGTGCCCAGACACAGGAGGGGTGGGTGCAGAGTCCTCCCAGCAGTGCCCAGACATAGGAGGGGTGGGTGCAGAGTCCTCCCAGCTGTGGACAGAGACATGGTGGTGTGTACACCATCCTACAATTAGCAAAACTCCATGGGTGCATGAAGGCATACACAAAGTGCGACTATATTGAGAGTGGCATGCCAACACATCACTGACAGCAGTGTCCTACTCCAATGAGGGTGGATGTCCATCCCCCACTGCATGACACACCACATGTGGGTGTGATGACAAATGACACATGCTTACCCACCCCTGGCGCTGGCAGCACAATACACACACTGAGAGCATGCAACAAGACTGTATATTCATGTGCCACCCTACTAAACTAAGAGACCCAAAAGGAACACACACTGTCACGCACATTCCAGGACTGATAGGAATGTACAGGTGCTGGGGCAGCCAACAAGTTGTTGCCTCCCATAGAAGGAAAAGGGTGGAGTACCCACAGATACAATGCCCACAATTGTCAGACAGGTGCCCAAAGACCCTGCAGAACCCGAAACACATGTGTGCGAGGCTGGGAGTACACACATGCATAGTGCGTAAAAGGGAACATGTCCACATGAAGTCATGTCAATATACTCCATACACAAGTAGAGTGACCACCAAGGATGCCACAAATGATGCAGGTGGAGACATTGCTGAGCATGCATGGCCATAGTTGAAGGGATCCGTCACACACCCAGGAAATGTAGACAGAGCTCAGCACAACAATTGGGAAACACCCTGCAGGGAAGATGTCAGGGTCCACAGAGGAAGGAACATACCTTTGGACAATGTCACCATACAGTAAGAGCTTACATGGCCAAAGATTATTTGCAGAGACCTTGGGATGGCACACAGATACAAGGGTCCACCCCATGAGCAGCACACTACAACATTTCCCAGATACCTAACACATTATCACCACCCCAAATCATGGAGCAGCACCACCAACAGCAAGATCAGAAAAGCATTCGTGTGCAAATGAAAACCAAAATGCTTTTTCAGCATAAAAAATTATAGCAAAAGAAATGTCCACTATATACAGGGCCCATAGGCCAGGCCATGTGCGAAGTCCTGGTGGGGGACACTTTGGGACGCGTCTCCCCTAGCTTGCCTGCACAGTTCACTCTTCCATATCATCCACAGAAGGGGGGGCATCATGTGGGGGGGAAGGACCAGGCACCACAGGGATAGGAGGGGCAAGGGTAGGTGTTGTGGGTGCAGGGACGGACAACTCCACCACAGGGTGTGGGGCAGCGCCAAATGTGGTGGTTAGCAGGGCGCTGCACACGGTTGCAAGCTCTTCCAGTGTCTCCCCTGCACCCGAATGAACCACAGGCCCCAAGGAGGGGGGGTCGGAGGGATGGGTTGCAGCGCTACTGGGGGAGGGTGTGGACAGGGGGGGACTCAACTACCCTGGCCGGGCACTGCCTCCACCGCTTGCGGGGTGGTGCCACACTGGGGCTGAGGGACACATTGGCCACGAAGGACTCTTTATCTGACAGTTGGCCAGGAGAGCTAAGGGGAGTGGATTTGGAGGAAGTGGGTTGTGAGGACTGCACACTCCCACTGTGGCTGTGTGGCTGCTGTTTGCCCCCCGTCCCAGTGGCTGTGCCTACTTCCCCCTGTGTGTGCGTGACAGGAGGTGTGCGCTTGGCCTTCCCTGGTGGTGTGCTGCCTGTGTCTGGTGGGGTGCATGCATGGGGACGTCTGGGTGTGCGTGGGACAGGCATGGGAGTGGGAAGTGTGGATGGTGCAGGGGTAGGGGAGGGACGGAGCACTGCTGGAGATCCACTGCTGCAGTCAGTGACGAGTCTATGGACCTCAGCAACATCCGTTGTTCAGACATCGCTGCTGACATGCCCTCCATGTACGACACCATCTATGTCAGCAGTCTGGTGTGGCCATGGAGGACATTAAGCAGCGATGTCTGACCAACCTGCAACTGCCGCAGAATGTCCACAGACTCTGCATTGACGGCAGCAGGGGAGACAGGGGCAGGGGGTGCGGTGCCTGGCATGAAGGAGACATGTTGTCGTCTAGCACGGAGGGAAGGGACCCGAGCAAGTGGGAGGCCGGTGATGGGAATGGAGGGGGGGCGAGAGATGGAGTGCTGCTTTCAGCTCTGGGAGCAGCCTCCGCCCCCTCTGGGAGCTCAGCCTCGGACCCGTCAGTGTCATAGTCGGTGGTGGGACTGGACAGGTCCTCCGCCTCACTCCCCTCGGCCTCTGTGCCACTCGCTGCGCAAGACTCGCCAGCAGTGGTGGTACCGGTGCTGGATCCCTCCTCAAGGTCCGTGCCAGTGTCTCCCTCGGTTTCCCCTGACGATGCTGTGGGCAAGGTGAAGAGACAGGAAATAATCAGACACCTGTATACATATGACACATGAGTCAAAACTACATAGGTCACAGTGCATAGCATGAAAAGCAACATGAGTAACATCTACAATACTACGCACATGTGTAGGCCCTGCACCACACAGTGGGTTGACCCACCATGCCACTGAGAAACAATGGAGAGCATGACACAACAGCAAATAACTTGATATCAAATGAGACAGAGGAGCTAGTGTCTGGGGACAGTCGAGCACAGCATCTGGACCACACACCGTTGCCAAAAAAGGGATGAGCAGGAACCATGTCTGTTAACTTTTGGCACATGCATGTACATTAAACCATGCCCAACATGACTGGGTCACTGCATGTTGAGTGTATGTCCAGACAATCATCACACACAGGCCAGACCTGGCAAGGAGACATACGGTTTGGACATGTAGGCCTTGCCCGCACAAACACCCCCCTACCTGAGACAATGTGATTGAGACAGAGGAAGTACTTACACCTCGTACTCGGGGATTAAAAAAATGCCCTACAATAAATCCTGATTGTACACGAACTACCCCTCGTGCGCCTGACCACACATATAATTGACAAACAACCATCATCAGATAGTTGTACCAAGATACACAGGCACTGGCCACTGTGAGTATGCACAAGCCAAATTGGGTCACCCTGTCAAGTGGACACATGTAGCACACTTAACGTAAATACAAATGAGGCCAGGGTACAATCCCACAGAGCCCAACCTATGCTGAAGACACAGAGAATGTCCACATTGTTGGCTGACACACATGATACCTAGGAAAAGGTGCCCCAGGGGACTGTAGTAGCCACACTCCTCCATGGTCCTGTATGGATATGACTGCAACAGAAGCGACCGTCCCTGCACTATGCATATCTCACACTCATGCACATCATGTCTGAGGGCACAACATTGGTCATGCATGCTGTAAGGCAGTACACTTTTAAGACACACTCCTATGTCGGGACTCAGCAGCAGTGCCAACTAACATGGACCCCACAATGACTGAACTGGCCAGGGCACATGCAAGCTCCCAACACATGTAACACACCACCCCCACATATAATGTTGCAAGCATTGGGCACTTGGATTAACTGCCAGCCTAGATAACCTTGTGCAAGAGTGACTACCCACAGACCCGGGAACACATGTCAAGGCGGGGAAGGGAGGAAGAACAGCACGGGTTGACTTTGTGGAACAGGATATGCACTGCACATATAAACCCTGGCAGTGTATCCATGCGACTGCGCACTTCCAAAAGCTGGTGACACACAACAAACACACATGTACGTACCCCCTTCCTGCTGCTGCTTCTCCAGTAAGCGCCTATCCAAGTCAGGGAAGACCACCGCCAGCACACGCTTCATGATGTGGGTCAGGCGCCGGCGCCCACGGTTCTTCTTCCCTTCTAGTGAGTCCCCCAGCAGGACCCGGGCTATCCTCCTGGTCCAGCACCGAGTATCCTGCCAGCGTTTCCTCGCCTGGGCCAGGCGCCGCTTCCGACCCTCCACCAACCTCACGGCAATGACGGCTTGCCTCCAAATCTCCCCCTTGGCATAGGCGCCTACCTGTGAGGATGACAAAGTGAGACAACTTAAATATACATGCTACATGTCACAGAGACACACATTAGAACAATGTGGCTGGTTTTAACAGGGCATAGTATGCAGCAGACTCATTGCACCTTTGTCATAGGGACATTATCCTCTGGGGAAGGCAAAATGCACTACGTGGCATTGAAAGTACACAGGTGGAATAAGGGGTGCGACACAATCAATGATCATGGCTCACACTGTGCATCACAAGCTACACCAAGATTATGTACAGCACCTCACAGCAGTCACATGCCCCAGGCCACTGACGAAACCTCAGCAGAGTACACAGACACACACAGGCACAGGGCAATCACCTGCCATTGGCAATTGTGGGTACAAACCTCACTCTGCACATGTGCCACTTGACTGGGGGGTGTCAGAGGTGTTGGGCTAGCCCAGCACGTCAGACACACAGCACTGCTCCCTGTTCACATCAGATGGGTAGGGTATATGCATCCCTCATGCATCTGGGCTGCAACACTTCACATAGACACTCACCCACATGACAGGGGACTTACACACACACCAATGTCCAGGGGACGAACACATCATTTGGACACTCTCACCACAGGTACATGCATCTCACACAAATCTGTGGGTACAGTCACCTGTCACACTGGGGAGAACACAGAATCACATCAGGGCTGTAGAAACAACATTCCCACGAGGATTAGCCAGGCTGAATGTGGCATGCACCATGCAGTGATTGTCACAGTAAGCACTATGCAAGTGAGGAGTGCAGACATGCACTACAGCATGCTCTGCATGGGAGACATGAGGCATTCCCCCCCGGGCCCCACTCTAAACAACATTGCATGTCTGTCACACCTGGACACAATGCCAGAAGTGACAGTCACAAAAAAGGGGCACAGTCTAAGCTAGTGGAGTCAGCACTCACCTGCTCCCCTGGTCTCCCATACAGGCTGGGGTACTGTGGGAGGATGATATCCAGCAATGCCACATTCTCCTCCAGGGTGAATGGCTGGGCCCTCTCCACAGACCTGGACATGGTGCCAGAGGAATCACGAGCAGCAGCAGTGGTGTGGAATGAAAGGTTGTGCAGGCAAGTGCTCTCTCATGGGACCTGGCTGCCTTATTTTTTCCTTGCTGGCCTGTTTCATTTACAGGCGTACAGAGTGATTGGTCAATCTCATTTGCATCCTACGATTCCTCCAATCCCTTTAAACCTACCCCAGTGAGGGGCTTTGCATGGTTTAAAAATTGAGCATGATGTCAAGTCAACAACCACTTTGCAACATAGTATATTGTCTCCAACCGACTTTTGCTGGCCAATTGATGAAAATATTTGAACTTGAAACCAGGTCTCCATGACAACCAGCATGCATTTAGGCCCTTATACTTGTCCCTCATGTGTCCCCTATGTAATTTCACTATACACACACAGGTACGGTGCGTTCCACGCCCCTAGGGCACCACTACTCCAGTGATACGGTCCGTACAGCCGTGTGTAGGGTCCATATCACTATGGTTGTGTTGCCGTAGGCATACGCCATAGGGATACGGTCCGTACACGTGTGTGTAGGGTCCGTATCACTATGGTTGTGTTGCCGTAGGCGTACGCCATAGGGATATGGTCCGTACACGCGTGTGTAGGGTCCGTATCACTATGGTTGTGTTGCCGTAGGCGTACGCCATAGGGATACGGACCCTACACACGCGTGTACGGACCGTATCCCTATGGCATACGCCTACGGCAACACAACCATAGTGATACGGACCCTACACACGTAGGTACGGACCGTATCCCTATGGCGTACGCCTACGGCAACACAACCATAGTGATACGGTCCCTACACACGCGTGTACAGACCGTATCCCTATGGCGTACGCCTACGGCAACACAACCATAGTGATACGGACCCTACACACACATGTACGGACCATATCCCTATGGCGTACGCCTACGGCAACACAACCATAGTGATACGGACCCTACACACACCCTCAGAGCGTGTGTACGGTGCGTTTCACACCTTACACTGGTGACAGGCGGCACACAGAAAGGAATTGAGCTGTCATACTTGGCCACGGCTGGACATCAAGTCATTGTCAGTGCAGTCCTACATGTCTCGGGCCTAGGTGTGTCAGGCTGTGATGTAGCACATATCTCCTCATGTTTGAACCCAATAGATGTGTGATGAGCTGTGTACACATGTCATGTGTGATGGTGCACTTTGTGCCACACATCCCCTTCACACCTTTGACTTGTGTGCATGTAGTACAGACTTGTTGAGCAATGCGTCACTGGCATGGCACATTCGCCAACACCCGCAACTGTCCCCTGATGCCAGGTACACGGATAATTACACCTGACATGTGACTACCGGCGTTGCACGATGTGAGTATGTCATGTGTGTGTCATGTGTTCCCATAAGCTTGCTGTTGGTGTTCCGTCAAATGCATCTGCAGTTGCTGCATCCAACATGTGCCTGTGTGCAGATGGGCATGGCACACTATTATGCCCACCAGGACACATGTGGAATCAGACGTAACGTGTGTATGTATGCATTGAACATGGACTTGCGAGACAAGGACATATCTGTGTAGTATCAATGTATGTGTGATCAGTCTTGACATGTACCCCTTCATGGCAAGGTGTGTGGTCTGTCCTTTTTTTAGGGACATGTGACCTGTGCCTCTAGTGTTCTGCAAACTATCTGTATGATAAACATCCTTCTTCTGCACATATGTGGATGTCTGTCACTCCGGTAATGCGTCTGCCTGTTCACTTACACTGGCCCACAGCTAGTTTCATGCCATGTCATGTTGAGCTTGAGAATCCACGTTTGTAGCTGGCTCTTGGTAGGAGTGTCACCTGCATGGCATACGTGTCCAGGATATATTGCACGGACCTGACTCTGTATGTAGCATATGTGTATTGGCTGTTTAGCATGTGCTCAGTACATTGACATTGTTGTTGTACTGTACTCACTCTTCGTTGTCCCTTCCAAATTACTGCAGGGCTCCGCCTCTCCCCCGACCAATGCCAGACTTGGCTGCCCTGAGGGAACGTGACTGTATACGCCGCTACCGCTTCACCCAACGGTTGATTGAGAACTTGACAGCAAGGCTGGCACCACACCTCCAACCGCTACACAGGTATCCTACTGCACTGATACCCATGATGAAGGTGATGGCAGCCCTACATTTCTTTGCCACGGGTACGTTTCAATATACCATATCTCATGTTGGTGGCATGTCCCAGACCATGTTCAGCCATGTCCTGGATGATTTTTTAGAGGCCATGTTGGTTCACCTGGATGAGTTTATTCATTTCCCAACTCCTGAGCAGTTGACAGGTGTCAAGGGTGACTTCTATGCCCTGGGAGGGATGCCCCATGTCATTGGGTCTATTGATGGGACACATGTGGCTTTGGAACCACCACAGGCACAGGAGGTAGCCTTTCACAACCGTAAACATTACCACTCCATTAATGCCCTTGTGGTGTGTATTGCTAACATGGTGATTTCCCATGGCTGTGCTCGTTTTCCAGGATCAGCACACGATGCCTACATCATGAGGCATAGCAGGGTGCCTGAAATGATGCTGCAGCTGCGCAACGAACGAGCAAGTCTTGTTGGTGGGTATACTCTGTTACTCCTGTATTTAGCGTCATCTTTCTGTCTTACTGCTTCTCCTGACCCACTTCTGTCCATGATGTTTTCATGTAGAGGACTCTGGCTATCCCAACATGCCATGGCTGATCACGCCTCTCTGCAACCCCAGAACGGCTGGCGATTACCGGTACAACAATGCCCATGGGCAGACCAGGCGAGTGATAAAGAGGACCTTTGGCCTCCTGGAGAGCCGATTCCGGTGCCTCCACAAGACCGCGGCACACTCCCATATGCACCGGTGAAGGTCTGCAAAATCTTCCTCGTGTGCTGCATGCTGCACAACATGGCAGTGGAGAAAGCTGTGCCACTAATCCTGGATCCGGATGAGCAGGAACATCCACCCGTGGAGGATGAGGGGCTTGGTGACGAGCCAAGTGATGTTGAGGAGGAGGAGGAAGAGGACATCCGGAGTCGGCTCATACGCAACTTCTTTGCTTAGTGGTGAGTTGCAGTGTCTGAGTGTGCACGCATTGAGCCTTGTGTGGCATGTGTTGCAATGTGTGGGTCCATCTGCATGTATGGCAAGTGAGTCAGAGGTGTGTTTGGATGTGTCACTCAAGTGATGGTGTAATAAAAGAATGTCTTTCCTGAGACACTATTTTCACCTAGCATGTTGACAACCTTATACGTGTCGAGTACATGCCCATGCATGCGGATGTGCTCCTTTTGGCTCACTTCTTGTGTGTCTCTCTTCCCCAGGTATTTGCGCATGCTGTCTGCTGGTGGCATTGTTCTGCTCCTGCTATTCCTCATGAATACAGCAACGTGTGCTGAATCAGCGTAACACGCACGGACATGTCGAAAATTCTCCTTAGGGTAAGGGATGCAGCACGGCTTTTTGGGTGTGCTATTTGTTTGGACTGTGTGTGCACTGCTCCTGTTCATGTTTGGATACTTTGCATACATGTAGAATCACCATGGGGCACATGATATGGAGCTGGATTCACCTGAATCGATAGTCACACTTGGTGACAGTCATCTGTAATGTGATTGTGGATTGTGATGAAGGCATCAATGTGTGTAACACTGCCCTCGGAAACATACGGGATGCTCCGGGTTGACATAGTTTGGGACATCCCCATTAGAGGCTCAGTGGTGAATAGCAGCCTCTCCTTGAGCAGCACGGGGTGTGTGCCTCAAACCCGTCACTTGTGTGCCAGTTCTATGGATTTCCTGCATCTGTGGTGCAAAGGGGGGTGCCAGTGTAGGTCCCACATGTTCATCCACATGACCTGTGCATCTGTTAATATAGATGCATTTGCCTTCCGGCAAACATGACTAATAAAGGTGTCCCTCAGCCTCCAAGGTGCCTCATCTCTATCAATGCAGGTCTCTTGCCACTGTGCATGCGGCATGTCTGTCATAGTTATCACAGATTGTGCATATGAGTCTATGTGTAGAGTAGCAAGATGCAAGCTGTTTGTCAGGGATTATGATATGTATTGTGCATGATGTACATGGCTGTGTAGGTATTTTGTAGTTAAATGGCAAGCTGTTAGCTTGTGTAAAGCTCTGCACTGTTCGCCTGGTGTGTGCTAAGACACTGCAATTTTTTGTAAAATAGTTCAGTTTATTTCTGACAATGTCAACATAAATTCAACCTTGTGTTAATATATCACACGTGGTGGCATAGTGCAGTTTGTATACAATATGCTTTGATGTACATTATGAAAAAAAAAAATGACACATAAAAATAACTTCTTTTTACATCATCATTAAATTTCATCAAACCATTACATGATCATTGCATAACATTTTAGTATGTATGCCCAATGCATTTCGGAACACTATGGTTCCTTCATCAGGGGCTGATCTGAAATAAAAGTAAACATGTGTATCAGTAATAGTGTCATAGGGGGCTCAAAATCATGAATTAAGTATGTGGATATGAACGCGTTGTTATATGATCATATCCTACCTGTAATGGATTGTTGGTTTGATGTGCACTGTGAAATGAGGGTAAAAATTGAGTTAATGGTACCCTATGTTCTAAGTATTTTGGGGAAGAGTACTGCCTGAACGTAACTATAACATCAACAGTCTCATGAGCTTACCTCATTGAGGAATAAGTGTGCGAGCTGTGGAGAAACGAAAGTACTAATTGAACATTGAATCTTGCTCAGAATCATAACAAATATGGAAACGAAGCTCAAATGCTCAAGCGTTGATAATGAGAAATAACTACTCGCTTACCTCTAAAATGTGATATTCAGAATAACTGAAAAGTAATAACAAGCAAAAGATTGGTCAAGAACTGTTCTCAGGGGAGGTATCTGGTGTGAAGATCAAAATGTTATGAAAACCGCCTTACCTAATAGTAGCTTTGACGTGGAAGAAACAAAATTCTCCGTGATTTAGGTCGGGTTTAAAAACGCCACGGATACCGCGTTTAAAGAGAACGTAACCATAGAAAAAGGACTCATCAAGAGAAATCTGCTCCAGAGTAATGAATAGTAAGCGCCATCTTAGAACGGTGGAATAATCATCGGATGAAACGCTTGTGATAAAAACAATATTTTCAGGTGCGAAATAGTTGGAAAGGAGACTAATTATGAAAATGAAGAATTATAAAAAAGAATAAAAACTCCTGGAAATTAGTAATAATTCAGCAGAATAGTGTTGAATATTGAATGGACCATACAGACACATCACAACATGGGTCCTGAAGGAAAACAAAGTTATATATTCTGTGATATCAAAAAAAATCACCTATGAAAAAATAGTCTATGAAAAAATAGGCGCTCACATGAGTGCATAAAGTGTTCTGTCGTGAGATAGCGCGATGTTTAAAAGAGTAGAAAATAGTAGAAAAAACCAATGTATGTGGCATAAACTAGACTGAGATGATATGACAATGGGAGTTGGAAATAATACTCCTGGTAACTGTTCTGCCCCGTAGTAAATTTACAACCCATGAGATAAATGTGCTAATGTGGGATTTGAGACCTGCTGTGGTTATTTGCTCTGTGTGTGTAAAAAGGATCCCAGGACTGTGATAATCAGGAGTTATATATGGTCATACAATCAAAACTAACATCATTTCATAAAAAACACGACATGTCTAATCTGTCATTAATTCCCTGTGGAAGCATGGTATCAAGGTATTTTATCCAGTATACTTCGCGTTGTAACAATTTAAGGTGGTTGTTAACACCTTGTTGTGTTGGTATTTGTTCAATCACTTGAAATCTCAGCTGAGATATGGTGTGGTTTGCTTCCACCCAATGGTTTGCCAGAGGAGCTCAAATTTTTTGTTCTTATGCGACTTTTGTGTTCCGTAATGCGGATCTTAATTTTACGCTCTGTTTTGCCGACATACATTTTGCCGCAAGGGCACTTAATGCCATATATTACATTGCTCGCATTACAATCACTGGGGTGTCTCAACAGTATGTCTTTTCCTGTGTTGGGATGTGTTAAAACATTTCCCACAATTACATTATTACAATGTGAGCAGTTTGTACATTTCAAAGTTCCTTTGAAAGGAGTCGTTGGTTTAATGTCTTTACGTGAGGTTAAAAGTTCTCGTAAATTTTTACCCCTGGTGTAAGCATGTAATGGAAGATTCCCAAAAATGTTGTTGAAGTCTGGTTCTTGTGATAATAATTCCCATCTCTTATTGATTATTTTCTTGATCGCTGGAGCGCTCGTTGTGTATTTTGATACAAATACTATTCTGTTTTCTTGAGATGTTGTTGTGGTAGTGAGGAGTTCACTTCGAAGTTTTTTTGAGGATTTGGTTATGCACTCTTGTACTATTTTCTCTGGATAACCTCTTTGTTGGTACTTTATCTTATGTTCTTCAATTTTAGCTTGACAGTCTTGTGAGTTGGAGCAGATGCGTTTAATCTTGATAAATTGTGAGTACGGAAGATTATTGATGAGACTGGTTGGGTGGAAACTTGAATGATGTAGCGCATTATTCCGATCCGTAGGTTTGGTGTATATCGAAGTTTCCAGTCTGTTACCTTCAGGTGTTTTGGTGATTGTTACATCAAGATATTCAATGGTTTGTATGTGGATCTTGTGGGTGACTTGGATCCTTGGGTTATATGTATTGATTGTTTCAATCATTTTTTCCAGTGTCTGTCTGGAGTCTTTCCAAATTAAAAAAATGTCATCAATAAAGCGACAATATATATGGATGTTAGCCCACCATTGGGGGTTGTTCATGATGTGTTCATGTTCAAATGCTGCCATGAAGATGTTGGCATACGTTGGAGCCCCCAAAAAACCCATAGAGGTTCCTGAGAGTTGAGCATAATATGTGTCATTCCATTTGAAATAACTGTGGTGTAAGCAGAAATGTAACAATTTCATTAAGAACACTTTCTGCACATCAATGTCTTCTCTTTGTAAGATTGCCCATTCCACTGCTTCCATTCCTGCCATATGAGGTATCGTGCCACCACATCAATGGTGCAGAGTAACCAGGATGATTGGATGTCAGCTTGTATTCGCTCCAATTTGTTGAGAAAATCTGTGTCCTGTACATATGATAGCCAGTTCTGTACGAATTTTTGAAAGTAATGATCAAGAAATCGTCCGATCGAGTCAAAAAGTGATCCACATCCTGATACTATGGGTCTGAATGGTGGTTTTGTTAGATTTTTATGAATTTTGGGTATCATGTATAAATGAGGTCTTCGTGGATTGGTGGTTGTAAGGAATTGCTTCGTGGGTTCATCTATCCAGTCGTTAGTTAATGCTTCTTGTAAGATGTCTTCTAATATCCTTTGCAATTCTGTCGTGGGATCAGTCGGTAAAGGTAAATAAAACTCCGGGTTTAATACATGATCATTAACTTGTTGGTGGTAAAAATCTGTGTCCATTATTACGATGGCTCCTCCCTTGTCAGCCGGTTGTATTGTTATTTTGGGATTATTAGCTATCGCTTTGATGATACCTCTCTCAGTCTTAGTCAAATTCTGATGTTTGGTTTTAGTCAAATTTAGTGTTTGTATGTCCTTTTTTACCATCACTTCAAAAGTATCCAACATTTTATGAGAAATCGGTGCCTGGAAGGTGCTCCTGGGTTTGAATTTTCTCAGTACTTCAATGCTTGGTGATGTCTCACTGTCAACAATGTTAGTGAAGAAATGCCGCAAGCGTAATGTTCGCATGAATTTAAATAAAGCTATCTCAATTTCCAATTTGTTGGTCGTATTGGTGGGCACGAATGATAATCCTTTATTTAAAACGCTTATTTGATGAGACGTCATGTTGGTTGAAGAGATATTCACGATTAAGGCCTGTTCTTCCCGCTGCGCAATGATTTGCCTGCCCTTTCCTCGCCTGGTCGGTCGATTGTGCTTGATGTTTCTTTTTGTATGGCTGGAGGTAGGCCATGATCCGGGGCCTGTGCTAAAAAAGATGCCGCTCCGGTGGTTTGTCTCTGTTCAATGGATGCGGTGGATGTTGATGGCTGATTCGAAATTGTTGTTGTAGGCTGCACTGGTGTTCTGGTGGTCGCGATATCTTTGTCTGTCACCAGACTTTCCTCCGAAGAGTGAGTCGTCGTCTTGCGTTGGTCAAATCTTTTCCGTGCATATATTTCCGCCCACGTATACACTTCATCCAGTTTGTAATCTATTGTATCCCTTCGAAATTTTCTCAACTTGCCTTCTTGAAGTTCTTTACTGTATTTGTCTAGTTTTTGATTGAGGCCTTCCAGACTGAGTTTCCAAGTGTCATGCTCCAATCTAAGTTGAAGTTCTCCTTTAAGTGTATTAATCTCTTCCTCTAGTTCTCTTATTGATTTTGAAAGTTCCTCTATGATTAGTAAGATGAGATCCAGTGAGCATTTATTGAGAATAGAGTACCACTTGTTCATAAAGGTTGGGTTCAAGTGAAATCGAAACAACATAGGTTTAATAGAAAGACGTAGTCCCCTGGGTATCCGTTTTGCCTTATGGTACTGTACCAATGTTGATGCATGTAACTGTTGGTTCAATTGTCTCCTCGTGATGTATTCCAATTGTTTTAATTGTTGAGATATTGAGCCGCCATGGGTATCCATGCTTTTGACCTCCTGGATTAAAGCATATATTTCCGTAGCCTGATCTGTGGTGTAAACCATGGTGGTTGCTCTGTTATCCGTGATATTTGAAATAGATTCAAAAGACATGATTTTTTGTTGGGGGGTGCTTCTCCTGATGCGGACAAAATTGGTGAAATGAAGTTGTATGGTAGGGAGAGCACACCGTTTATAGTTTTACTTTTCAACTTGAATGAGTTTTAAATTTGCGGTGCGACAGCATGGTAGAAGTTTGTCCACTTCTACTGAGAAAATTGTAGTTAAATGGCAAGCTGTTAGCTTGTGTCAAGCTGTGCACTGTTCGCCTGGTGTGTGCTAAGACACTGCAATTTTTTGTAAAATAGTTCAGTTTATTTCTGACAATGTCAACATAAATTCAACCTTGTGTTAATATATCACACATGGTGGCATAGTGCAGTTTGTATACAATATGCTTTGATGTACATTATGAAAAAAAAAAATGACACATAAAAATAACTTCTTTTTACATCATCATTAAATTTCATCAAACCATTACATGATCTTTGCATAACATTTTAGTATGTATGCCCAATGCATTTCGGAACACTATGGTTCCTTCATCAGGGGCTGATCTGAAATAAAAGTAAACATGTGTATCAGTAATAGTGTCATAGGGGGCTCAAAATCATGAATTAAGTATGTGGATATGAACGCGTTGTTATATGATCATATCCTACCTGTAATGGATTGTTGGTTTGATGTGCACTGTGAAATGAGGGTAAAAATTGAGTTAATGGTACCCTATGTTCTAAGTATTTTGGGGAAGAGTACTGCCTGAACGTAACTATAACATCAACAGTCTCATGAGCTTACCTCGATGAGGAATAAGTGTGCGAGCTGTGGAGAAACGAAAGTACTAATTGAACATTGAATCTTGCTCAGAATCATAACAAATATGGAAACGAAGCTCAAATGCTCAAGCGTTGATAATGAGAAATAACTACTCGCTTACCTCTAAAATGTGATATTCAGAATAACTGAAAAGTAATAACAAGCAAAAGATTGGTCAAGAACTGTTCTCAGGGGAGGTATCTGGTGTGAAGATCAAAATGTTATGAAAACCGCCTTACCTAATAGTAGCTTTGACGTGGAAGAAACGAAATTCTCCGTGATTTAGGTCGGGTTTAAAAACGCCACGGATACCGCGTTTAAAGAGAACGTAACCATAGAAAAAGGACTCATCAAGAGAAATCTGCTCCAGAGTAATGAATAGTAAGCGCCATCTTAGAACGGTGGAATAATCATCGGATGAAACGCTTGTGATAAAAACAATATTTTCAGGTGCGAAATAGTTGGAAAGGAGACTAATTATGAAAATGAAGAATTATAAAAAAGAATAAAAACTCCTGGAAATTAGTAATAATTCAGCAGAATAGTGTTGAATATTGAATGGACCATACGGACACATCACAACATGGGTCCTGAAGGAAAACGAAGTTATATATTCTGTGATATCAAAAAGAATCACCTATGAAAAAATAGTCTATGAAAAAATAGGCGCTCACATGAGTGCATAAAGTGTTCTGTCGTGAGATAGCGCGATGTTTAAAAGAGTAGAAAATAGTAGAAAATACCAATGTATGTGGCGTAAACTAGACTGAGATGATATGACAATGGGAGTTGGAAATAATACTCCTGGTAACTGTTCTGCCCCGTAGTAAATTTACAACCCATGAGATAAATGTGCTAATGTGGGATTTGAGACCTGCTGTGGTTATTTGCTCTGTGTGTGTAAAAAGGATCCCAGGACTGTGATAATCAGGAGTTATATATGGTCATACAATCAAAACTAACATCATTTCATAAAAAACACGACATGTCTAATCTGTCATTAATTCCCTGTGGAAGCATGGTATCAAGGTATTTTATCCAGTATACTTCGCGTTGTAACAATTTAAGGTGGTTTTTAACACCTTGTTGTGTTGGTATTTGTTCAATCACTTGAAATCTCAGCTGAGATATGGTGTGGTTTGCTTCCACCCAATGGTTTGCCAAAGAGGAGCTCAAATTTTTTGTTCTTATGCGACTTTTGTGTTCCGTAATGCGGATCTTAATTTTACGCTCTGTTTTGCCGACATACATTTTGCCTCAAGGGCACTTAATGCCATATATTACATTGCTCGCATTACAATCACTGGTGTGTCTCAACAGTATGTCTTTTCCTGTATTAAACCCGGAGATATATTTACCTTTACCGACTGATCCCACGACAGAATTGCAAAGGATATTAGAAGACATCTTACAAGAAGCACTAACTAACGACTGGATAGATGAACCCACGAAGCAATTCCTTACAACCACCAATCCACGAAGACCTCATTTATACATGATACCCAAAATTCATAAAAATCTAACAAAACCACCATTCAGACCCATAGTATCAGGATGCGGATCACTTTTTGACTCGATCGGACGATTTCTTGATCATTACTTTCAAAAATTCGTACAGAACTGGCTATCATATGTACAGGACACCACAGATTTTCTCAACAAATTGGAGCGAATACAAGCTGACATCCAATCATCCTGGTTACTCTGCACCATTGATGTGGTGGCACTATATACTTCGATACCTCATATGGCAGGAATGGAAGCAGTGGAATGGGCAATCTTACAAAGAGAAGACATTGATGTGCAGAAAGTGTTCTTAATGAAATTGTTACATTTCTGCTTACATCACAGTTATTTCAGATGGAATGACACATATTATGTTCAACTCTCGGGAACCTCTATGGGTTTTTCGGGGGCTCCAACGTATGCCAACATCTTCATGGCAGCATTTGAACATGAACACATCATGAACAACCCCCAATGGTGGGCTAACATCCATATATATTGTCGCTTTATTGATGAAATTTTTATAATTTGGAAAGACTCCAGACAGACACTGGAAAACATGATTGAAACAATCAATACATATAACCCAAGGATCCAAGTCACCCACAAGATCCACATACAAACCATTGAATATCTTGATGTAACAATCACCAAAACACCTGAAGGTAACAGACTGGAAAATTCGATATACACCAAACCTACGGATCGGAATAATGCGCTACATCATTCAAGTTTCCACCCAACCAGTCTCATCAATAATCTTCCGTACTCACAATTTATCAGGATTAAACGCATCTGCTCCAACTCACAAAACTGTCAAGCTAAAATTGAAGAACATAAGATAAAGTACCAACAAAGAGGTTATCCAGAGAAAATAGTACAAGAGTGCATAACCAGAGCCTCAAAAAAACTTCGAAGTGAACTCTTCACTACCACAACAACATTTCAAGAAAACAGAATAGTATTTGTATCAAAATACACAACGAGCGCTCCAGCGATCAAGAAAATAATCAATAAGAGATGGGAATTATTATCACAAGAACCAGACTTCAACAACATTTTTGGGAATCTTCCATTACATGCTTACACCAGGGGTAAAAATTTACGAGAACTTTTAACCTCACGTAAAGACATTAAACCAACGACTCCTTTCAAAGGAACTTTGAAATGTACAAACTGCTCACATTGTAATAATGTAATTGTGGGAAATGTTTTAACACATCACAACACAGGAAAAGACATACTGTTGAGACACACCAGTGATTGTAATGCGAGCAATGTAATATATGGCATTAAGTGCCCTTGCGGCAAAATGTATGTCGGCAAAACAGAGCGTAAAATTAAGATCCGCATTACGGAACACAAAAGTCGCATAAGAACAAAAAATGTAAGCTCCTCTTTGGCAAACCATTGGGTGGAAGCAAACCACACCATATCTCAGCTGAGATTTCAAGTGATTGAACAAATACCAACACAACAAGGTGTTAACAACCACCTTAAATTGTTACAATGCGAAGTATACTGGATAAAATACCTTGATACCATGCTTCCACAGGGAATTAATGACAGATTAGACATGTCGTGTTTTTTATGAAATGATGTTAGTTTTGATTGTATGACCATATATAACTCCTGATTATCACAGTCCTGGGATCCTTTTTACACACACAGAGCAAATAACCACAGCAGGTCTCAAATCCCACATTAGCACATTTATCTCATGGGTTGTAAATTTACTACGGGGCAGAACAGTTACCAGGAGTATTATTTCCAACTCCCATTGTCATATCATCTCAGTCTAGTTTATGCCACATACATTGGTATTTTCTACTATTTTCTACTCTTTTAAACATCGCGCTATCTCACGACAGAACACTTTATGCACTCATGTGAGCGCCTATTTTTTCATAGACTATTTTTTCATAGGTGATTCTTTTTGATATCACAGAATATATAACTTCGTTTTCCTTCAGGACCCATGTTGTGATGTGTCCGTATGGTCCATTCAATATTCAACACTATTCTGCTGAATTATTACTAATTTCCAGGAGTTTTTATTCTTTTTTATAATTCTTCATTTTCATAATTATTCTCCTTTCCAACTATTTCGCACCTGAAAATATTGTTTTTATCACAAGCGTTTCATCCGATGATTATTCCACCGTTCTAAGATGGCGCTTACTATTCATTACTCTGGAGCAGATTTCTCTTGATGAGTCCTTTTTCTATGGTTACGTTCTCTTTAAACGCGGTATCCGTGGCATTTTTAAACCCGACCTAAATCACGGAGAATTTCGTTTCTTCCACGTCAAAGCTACTATTAGGTAAGGCGGTTTTCATAACATTTTGATCTTCACACCAGATACCTCCCCTGAGAACAGTTCTTGACCAATCTTTTGCTTGTTATTACTTTTCAGTTATTCTGAATATCACATTTTAGAGGTAAGCGAGTAGTTATTTCTCATTATCAACGCTTGAGCATTTGAGCTTCGTTTCCATATTTGTTATGATTCTGAGCAAGATTCAATGTTCAATTAGTACTTTCGTTTCTCCACAGCTCGCACACTTATTCCTCATCGAGGTAAGCTCATGAGTCTGTTGATGTTATAGTTACGTTCAGGCAGTACTCTTCCCCAAAATACTTAGAACATAGGGTACCATTAACTCAATTTTTACCCTCATTTCACAGTGCACATCAAACCAACAATCCATTACAGGTAGGATATGATCATATAACAACGCGTTCATATCCACATACTTAATTCATGATTTTGAGCCCCCTATGACACTATTACTGATACACATGTTTACTTTTATTTCAGATCAGCCCCTGATGAAGGAACCATAGTGTTCCGAAATGCATTGGGCATACATACTAAAATGTTATGCAATGATCATGTAATGGTTTGATGAAATTTAATGATGATGTAAAAAGAAGTTATTTTTATGTGTCATTTTTTTTTTTCATAATGTACATCAAAGCATATTGTATACAAACTGCACTATGCCACCACGTGTGATATATTAACACAAGGTTGAATTTATGTTGACATTGTCAGAAATAAACTGAACTATTTTACAAAAAATTGCAGTGTCTTAGCACACACCAGGCGAACAGTGCACAGCTTTACACAAGCTAACAGCTTGCCATTTAACTACAATTTTCTCAGTAGAAGTGGACAAACTTCTACCCTGCTGTCGCACCGCAAATTTAAAACTCATTCAAGTTGAAAAGTAAAACTATAAACGGTGTGCTCTCCCTACCATACAACTTCATTTCACCAATTTTGTCCGCATCAGGAGAAGCACCCCCCAACAAAAAATCATGTCTTTTGAATCTATTTCAAATATCACGGATAACAGAGCAACCACCATGGTTTACACCACAGATCAGGCTACGGAAATATATGCTTTAATCCAGGAGGTCAAAAGCATGGATACCCATGGCGGCTCAATATCTCAACAATTAAAACAATTGGAATACATCACGAGGAGACAATTGAACCAACAGTTACATGCATCAACATTGGTACAGTACCATAAGGCAAAACGGATACCCAGGGGACTACGTCTTTCTATTAAACCTATGTTGTTTCGATTTCACTTGAACCCAACCTTTATGAACAAGTGGTACTCTATTCTCAATAAATGCTCACTGGATCTCATCTTACTAATCATAGAGGAACTTTCAAAATCAATAAGAGAACTAGAGGAAGAGATTAATACACTTAAAGGAGAACTTCAACTTAGATTGGAGCATGACACTTGGAAAATCAGTCTGGAAGGCCTCAATCAAAAACTAGACAAATACAGTAAAGAACTTCAAGAAGGCAAGTTGAGAAAATTTCGAAGGGATACAATAGATTACAAACTGGATGAAGTGTATACGTGGGCGGAAATATATGCACGGAAAAGATTTGACCAACGCAAGACGACGACTCACTCTTCGGAGGAAAGTCTGGTGACAGACAAAGATATCGCGACCACCAGAACACCAGTGCAGCCTACAACAACAATTTCGAATCAGCCATCAACATCCACCGCATCCATTGAACAGAGACAAACCACCGGAGCGGCATCTTTTTTAGCACAGGCCCCGGATCATGGCCTACCTCCAGCCATACAAAAAGAAACATCAAGCACAATCGACCGACCAGGTGAGGAAAGGGCAGGCAAATCATTGCGCAGCGGGAAGAACAGGCCTTAATCGTGAATATCTCTTCAACCAACATGACGTCTCATCAAATAAGCGTTTTAAATAAAGGATTATCATTCGTGCCCACCAATACGACCAACAAATTGGAAATTGAGATAGCTTTATTTAAATTCATGCGAACATTACGCTTGCGGCATTTCTTCACTAACATTGTTGACAGTGAGACATCACCAAGCATTGAAGTACTGAGAAAACTCAAACCCAGGAGCACCTTCCAGGCACCGATTTCTCATAAAATGTTGGATACTTTTGAAGTGATGGTAAAAAAGGACATACAAACACTAAATTTGACTAAAACCAAACATCAGAATTTGACTAAGACTGAGAGAGGTATCATCAAAGCGATAGCTAATAATCCCAAAATAACAATACAACCGGCTGACAAGGGAGGAGCCATCGTAGTAATGGACACAGATTTTTACCACCAACAAGTTAATGATCATGTATTAAACCCGGAGATATATTTACCTTTACCGACTGATCCCACGACAGAATTGCAAAGGATATTAGAAGACATCTTACAAGAAGCATTTAACTAACGACTGGATAGATGAACCCACGAAGCAATTCCTTACAACCACCAATCCACGAAGACCTCATTTATACATGATACCCAAAATTCATAAAAATCTAACAAAACCACCATTCAGACCCATAGTATCAGGATGCGGATCACTTTTTGACTCGATCGGACGATTTCTTGATCATTACTTTCAAAAATTCGTACAGAACTGGCTATCATATGTACAGGACACCACAGATTTTCTCAACAAATTGGAGCGAATACAAGCTGATATCCAATCATCCTGGTTACTCTGCACCATTGATGTGGTGGCACTATATACTTCGATACCTCATATGGCAAGAATGGAAGCAGTGGAATGGGCAATCTTACAAAGAGAAGACATTGATGTGCAGAAAGTGTTCTTAATGAAATTGTTACATTTCTGCTTACACCACAGTTATTTCAGATGGAATGACACATATTATGCTCAACTCTCGGGAACCTCTATGGGTTTTTCGGGGGCTCCAACGTATGCCAACATCTTCATGGCAGCATTTGAACATGAACACATCATGACCAACCCCCAATGGTGGGCTAACATCCATATATATTGTCGCTTTATTGATGACATTTTTTTAATTTGGAAAGACTCCAGACAGACACTGGAAAAAATGATTGAAACAATCAATACATATAACCCAAGGATCCAAGTCACCCACAAGATCCACATACAAACCATTGAATATCTTGATGTAACAATCACCAAAACACCTGAAGGTAACAGACTGGAAACTTCGATATACACCAAACCTACGGATCGGAATAATGCGCTACATCATTCAAGTTTCCACCCAACCAGTCTCATCAATAATCTTCCGTACTCACAATTTATCAGGATTAAACGCATCTGCTCCAACTCACAAGACTGTCAAGCTAAAATTGAAGAACATAAGATAAAGTACCAACAAAGAGGTTATCCAGAGAAAATAGTACAAGAGTGCATAACCAGAGCCTCAAAAAAACTTTGAAGTGAACTCCTCACTACCACAACAACATCTCAAGAAAACAGAATAGTATTTGTATCAAAATACACAACGAGCGCTCCAGCGATCAAGAAAATATTCAATAAGAGATGGGAATTATTATCACAAGAACCAGACTTCAACAACATTTTTGGGAATCTTCCATTACATGCTTACACCAGGGGTAAAAATTTACGAGAACTTTTAACCTCACGTAAAGACATTAAACCAACGACTCCTTTCAAAGGAACTTTGAAATGTACAAACTGCTCACATTGTAATAATGTAATTGTGGGAAATGTTTTAACACATCCCAACACAGGAAAAGACATACTGTTGAGACACACCAGTGATTGTAATGCGAGCAATGTAATATATGGCATTAAGTGCCCTTGCGGCAAAATGTATGTCGGCAAAACAGAGCGTAAAATTAAGATCCGCATTACGGAACACAAAAGTCGCATAAGAACAAAAAATGTGAGCTCCTCTTTGGCAAACCATTGGGTGGAAGCAAACCACACCATATCTCAGCTGAGATTTCAAGTGATTGAACAAATACCAACACAACAAGGTGTTAACAACCACCTTAAATTGTTACAACACGAAGTATACTGGATAAAATCCCTTGATACCATGCTTCCACAGGGAATTAATGACAGATTAGACATGTCGTGTTTTTTATGAAATGATGTTAGTTTTTATTGTATGACCATATATAACTCCTGATTATCACAGTCCTGGGATCCTTTTTACACACACAGAGCAAATAACCACAGCAGGTCTCAAATCCCACATTAGCACATTTATCTCATGGGTTGTAAATTTACTACGGGGCAGAACAGTTAGCAGGAGTATTATTTCCAACTCCCATTGTCATATCATCTCAGTCTAGTTTATGCCACATACATTGGTATTTTCTACTATTTTCTATTTTTTTAAACATCGCGCTATCTCACGACAGAACACTTTATGCACTCATGTGAGCGCCTATTTTTTCATAGACTATTTTTTCATAGGTGATTCTTTTTGATATCACAGAATATATAACTTTGTTTTCCTTCAGGACCCATGTTGTGATGTGTCCGTATGGTCCATTCAATATTCAACACTATTCTGCTGAATTATTACTAATTTCCAGGAGTTTTTATTCTTTTTTATAATTCTTCATTTTCATAATTAGTCTCCTTTCCAACTATTTCGCACCTGAAAATATTGTTTTTATCACAAGCGTTTCATCCGATGATTATTCCACCGTTCTAAGATGGCGCTTACTATTCATTACTCTGGAGCAGATTTCTCTTGATGAGTCCCTTTTCTATGGTTACGTTCTCTTTAAACGCGGTATCCGTGGCGTTTTTAAACCCGACCTAAATCACGGAGAATTTCGTTTCTTCCACGTCAAAGCTACTATTAGGTAAGGCGGTTTTCATAACATTTTGATCTTCACACCAGATACCTCCCCTGAGAACAGTTCTTGACCAATCTTTTGCTTGTTATTACTTTTCAGTTATTCTGAATATCACATTTTAGAGGTAAACGAGTAGTTATTTCTCATTATCAACGCTTGAGCATTTGAGCTTCGTTTCCATATTTGTTATGATTCTGAGCAAGATTCAATGTTCAATTAGTACTTTCGTTTCTCCACAGCTCGCACACTTATTCCTCATCGAGGTAAGCTCATGAGACTGTTGATGTTATAGTTACGTTCAGGCAGTACTCTTCCCCAAAATACTTAGAACATAGGGTACCATTAACTCAATTTTTACCCTCATTTCACAGTGCACATCAAACCAACAATCCATTACAGGTAGGATATGATCATATAACAACGCGTTCATATCCACATACTTAATTCATGATTTTGAGCCCCCTATGACACTATTACTGATACACATGTTTACTTTTATTTCAGATCAGCCCCTGATGAAGGAACCATAGTGTTCCGAAATGCATTGGGCATACATACTAAAATGTTATGCAATGATCATGTAATGGTTTGATGAAATTTAATGATGATGTAAAAAGAAGTTATTTTTATGTGTCATTTTTTTTTTTCATAATGTACATCAAAGCATATTGTATACAAACTGCACTATGCCACCACGTGTGATATATTAACACAAGGTTGAATTTATGTTGACATTGTCAGAAATAAACTGAACTATTTTACAAAATATTGCAGTGTCTTAGCACACACCAGGCGAACAGTGCACAGCTTTACACAAGCTAACAGCTTGCCATTTAACTACAATTTTCTCAGTAGAAGTGGACAAACTTCTACCCTGCTGTCGCACCGCAAATTTAAAACTCATTCAAGTTGAAAAGTAAAACTATAAACGGTGTGCTCTCCCTACCATACAACTTGTGTAGGTATTTTGGCATCTCAGTCTTCACAATGGCCACTTTGCTGCATGTGCATCCATTGTCTGTGTGTGTGCCATGTTGAACCAGGCACTCCTTCCTTATCATACACCTTTTGCAGTAGTCCTTTCTGACATGCTTGTGTTTGTGTGCAACTTGTGGCATGGTTTTCAGGACATGGCGCCTGCTGCTGTAGGCCCTGCAGCAAGGGCACACAGAGTTTCTATATTTGGCCTCACACACACGCCTCTAAGACGCACCCCCTTCCTCCCTCCACCCAGTCATTTTGGTGTAATCTGCTTGTGTGTGACACAGTTGTGGTGGCAAAGGCTGGACCGTCTGCACATGCTATGTGCACATTGCACGTGCCTCATGTCCTTGCATGTGCCACATCACGCTACACCATGATGTTGAGGCCACCCACCAAGCAATGTCCATCCAATACATCTGTTGCATGCACTCAGGCATGCACTCATCGCCCACACAACACCTTTGCATAATGAGTGTGCAACTCCAACTGCCTACACAGCGCTGGCACACCTTCCAGGCCCTGTCACACCAACCAGGTCATGTCCCTCCTACTCCCCACCGGCTCTGTACCCCAACAAGGCCATGAGAGTGGTACTCCAGGCCTCTGCATGTAGTATGGTGTCGTTGTGGGACACATGGCACAGGTATCATGTCTCAGCGTGTCAGTCTACAATGTGTCCAGGATCCCCATCTACACCATGACATGCGCACTGCATCTCATCATCATCTGGTGTCCCATTGACAGCCAGGTGCTCCTCACCCTCCCCAAAGACGCAGTCCTTGCCAGTTCTCATATTGAATAATGCATGGTATCCATTGGCAGATGGCTGAACATCGGCCACCTGATGCTGGATTTGTACACGACTGAGGTGTTCATCTGCGGATTGTCCCCTTACAGCTGGGTCAACTGCTTGTGTCCCACCCGCAAGGGCCCTGCACAGGCACACAGTGTCCACGCACACGAGCTGGTGTGCATCATGGATTGCTTGCTCACATGTGCTATGCTGATCACCAGCATCTGTACCTCAGGCTTCAGCACACTCTGCATTATGCACAAGATCCACAGTTTGATCCACCTCAAGGCAAGACAGACCATCCCCCAGGTCAACTACAACATCCGTGTCTAATCCTACCCTGCACTTTACGGAGCAGTACGTTACAACTCCCATGATACTTGTCCACATCCAGGGTGCATCTGCACAGCTCTGCTTCAACATCCGGCGACCCAGCCACATCACCGTCCAACAGAGATAGCTGCAATGGATCACTGTCAGCTGCAGGATGACCTTCACAATCCACGCCCACACTGAGGATGCAGCCCACGACCACGACCCCAACACAACCTTGTGGCACTGTCATCCAAGACCCCATTGTGCCATCTCCATGCATCCAACCTTGGCTTGGCCACCATTCTCCACATCCACCTGACTCCAGCATGCAGGACATAGTTCTCCCACCTGGCTACACATACCTGGGACTCCCACCCCAGGACACTCCACATGATCCCTGACCTCTGCGCATGACTGTTGCTCTTCGAAATAGGTCTGTCCGCACAGTTGTGCAGGCACCCCCTCAGCTGGTTGGGCCCATCACGGGTGAGTATGGTGCTCCATGTCTGTATTGGATGATACATTGTGACCCATGTGTGTCCTGTGCCAGACTCAGACCCCAGGGTATGCATGGTTGGAGTTACTTCAAAACTCAGGCATGGTTTGACTTTCCAACACACACATGTTATGGAATATTGCAAAATGACGGCATAATCTCGTGATTTTTATGATTTTTATTAGTGGTGGGGTACATGTTTGAGGGGATGTAAAGAGGTGCTCGCCGCGTGTCTGTAATCCAAAGTTCACAGGGGGAGTTGGGATCCTTGCCATTGGAAGTCATCAGAGTCCATGCCACAGTCTTTGTCAACATTGGTCAGACAGTGACCAGCAAGTCCATGTGGCAGAGAATGTCATTGGATGAGGTGCTGCTGTTGCGCCAGAGGGCCAGGTGCCAGGCCAGGTGACCTGGGAGATGGTGATGGTCCGCTGACTCTCACGGTCTTTTGCGTGGACGACCCACCTTCCTCCGGGGACCCTCAGAAGCAGGCTGTGACGATGTCTGTGATGCTCCGTCGAATGAATCCTCCTCCTCCTGATCCCTCCCTGTGGCTGGTGGTGATCTTCACCTGGTGGCACAGGGAGGGATGCCCTTGTTTTCGGCAATCCGACGGAGTGAACGGCTCATGTCCGTTTGCACCGCCACGAGCTCAGCCAGTCTTGCCTCCATCTGTCCTTGGTGTTGCTGTTGACTGGCATATTGCTTGGCCTGCAGGTTCTTAAGCTCATTGAGGGTCTCCACTACCTGGCTGATGCCCCTGGTGTCACGCCGGTATGTGTCCAGGATGTTGCGGACGTGTGACATAACGGGTTCCTCAGCTGTCTGGTCAGGTTCGCGCCTCCGCCGTCCTCCACTCCCACCACCCCTGCCCACTTGAGCCTGGCCTGCCGTTGTGGGCACATCGGGTCTCCGGGACCCCTAAGGGATGGCATTTGCGGGGTCGCCTGCCTCCTCCTGGGTGCCCGGAGTACCTTGTCCCTCCTGGTCAGACTGGCTGCGTTGTTGTGTGCGAGCAGGGCTCCTGTGTGTATCCTGGGATGTGGCAGGAATGGGGGTGGTGGTTGGCACAGTTGTACCTGACGCAGGTGCTGCAGGTGCTTGGGCACCAGAGGGGCCAGGTTGGTCGGGGTCATCCACGGAGTGGTGAGAGTCGTCGCTGCCGGTGGGATCATCGTCACGCCGAGCCTGGTCCTGTGATTCTTCCCCCCCCCAGTGTTGGGGGGAGATCGACGACGTTGCCCTGTGTGTGAGAGAGAGACAATGTTAATGGTGTTTCATGCGACATCCATGTTTCATACATATTCAAGTTGGCACAGTTCCTCTGGGTAGTTGGATATGTCTAGCATTCCTCTCACAGTGCACTTGTGGATGGGTATGTTGCGGGGGACAGATTGATATGTACTCCTGGTTATTTGGCCTGTCTAATGAGTGTTGGGATGCTTATTTGGCTATGGATTGGTCTTGTTGTGTCACATATCCATTGTGGGAGTGACAATTTGCGTTGGCTGCCCCGGGGGGGTGTGCTTGTATAAGGGGGGCGGTGTGTGTGACCGGGCATGCTGTTGGGTGTGGTGTGATTTGTCATTGGGTCTACCAGGTGATGTGTCTATCCCCTCATGGTGCATGCTGGCATGACAGTGAATGTGTTCCTGTGGTAGGTAGGTGGCATGTGGAGTTGGTGTTTGAGTGTACAGTGGTCACAGGATTGCCTTGTGCTGTCTACAGCAGGGCCAAGTGTCATCTACCTTGTCTGTACTTGGCAAGTCCCTGTGCATTGTGCATGGTGCATGGGTATGTCCCTTGGCCACAGCTTTCAACACTTTTCCTATGTGTGACACACTCTTTGTTGTTACAACAAACAAATGATGAACGGAATGCTGACAATGCAGACATTCTCCCCCAGTCAAGAGATCTGGGTTAAATCCATCATTCTTTTGCCCACTACGCCACCCCAGTTCAGACATGGCCATATGCAAATCAGTCTTGACCCTGTGCCTCATGGGAACAGTCCAGCCCGAACTGCCAAGCCATGTCTTCCCTGGACCGGAATCAAGCATCCTAGGACCGGTTTCTGGCTATCAGCCGTCATCAGCCAGGATAGCTTGACTCCAGTGGCGTAGTGAGCACGGGTCCCACGTCTGGGAATACCCATCCCACTTAGGGCGAAAAGCGTTACAACAAACAAATGATGGACGGAATACTGACAATGCAGACATTCTCCCCCAGTCAAGAGATCTGGGTTAAACCCATCGTTCTTTTGCCCACTACGCCACCCCAGTTCAGACATGGCTATATGCAAATCAGTCTTGACCCTGTGCCTCAAGGCATCCTGGCTGATGACGGCTGATAGCCAGAAACCGGTCCTAGGATGCTTGATTCCAGGTCCAGGGAAGACATGGCATGGCAGTTCGGGCTGGACTGTTCCCATGAGGCACAGGGTCAAGACTGATTTGCATATGGCCATGTCTGAACTGGGGTGGTGTAGTGGGCAAAAGAACGATGGATTTAACCCAGATCTCTTGACTGGGGGAGAATGTATGCATTGTCAGCATTCCGTCCATCATTTGTTTGTTGAAACGCTTTTCGCCCTAAGTGGGATGGGTATTCCCAGACGTGGGACCCGTGCTCACTACGCCACTGGAGTCAAGCTATCCTGGCTGATGACGGCTGATAGCCAGAAACCGGTCCTAGGATGCTTGATTCCGGTCCAGGGAAGACATGGCATGGCAGTTCGGGCTGGACTGTTCCCATGAGGCACAGGGTCAAGACTGATTTGAATATGGCCATGTCTGAACTGGGGTGGTGTAATGGGCAAAAGAACGATGGATTTAACCCAGATCTCTTGACTGGGGGAGAATGTATGCATTGTCAGCATTCCGTCCATCATTTGTTTGTTGTAACGCTTTTCGCCCTAAGTGGGATGGGTATTCCCAGACGTGGGACCCGTGCTCACTACGCCACTGGAGTCAAGCTATCCTGGCTGATGACGGCTGATAGCCAGAAACCGGTCCTAGGATGCTTGATTCCGGACCAGGGAAGACATGGCATGGCAGTTCGGGCTGGACTGTTCCCATGAGGCACAGGGTCAAGACTGATTTGCATATGGCCATGTCTGAACTGGGGTGGTGTAGTGGGCAAAAGAATGATGGATTTAACCCAGATCTCTTGACTGGGGGAGAATGTATGCATTGTCAGCATTCCGTCCATCATTTGTTTGTTGTAACGCTTTTCGCCCTAAGTGGGATGGGTATTCCCAGGCGTGGGACCCGTGCTCACTACGCCACTGGAGTCAAGCTATCCTGGCTGATGACGGCTGATAGCCAGAAACCGGTCCTAGGATGCTTGATTCCGGTCCAGGGAAGACATGGCATGGCAGTTCGGGCTGGAATGTTCCCATAAGGCACAGGGTCAAGACTGATTTGCATATGGCCATGTCTGAACTGGGGTGGTGTAGTGGGCAAAAGAACGATGGATTTAACCCAGATCTCTTGACTGGGGGAGAATGTATGCATTGTCAGCATTCCGTCCATCATTTGTTTGTTGTAACGCTTTTCGCCCTAAGTGGGATGGGTATTCCCAGACGTGGGACCCGTGCTCACTACGCCACTGGAGTCAAGCTATCCTGGCTGATGACGGCTGATAGCCAGAAACCGGTCCTAGGATGCTTGATTCCGGTCCAGGGAAGACATGGCATGGCAGTTCAGGCTGGACTGTTCCCATGAGGCACAGGGTCAAGACTGATTTGCATATGGCCATGTCTGAACTGGGGTGGTGTAGTGGGCAAAAGAACGATGGATTTAACCCAGATCTCTTGACTGGGGGAGAATGTATGCATTGTCAGCATTCCGTCCATCATTTGTTAGTTGTAACGCTTTTCGCCCTAAGTGGGATGGGTATTTCCAGACGTGGGACCCGTGCTCACTACGCCACTGGAGTCAAGCTATCCTGGCTGATGACGGCTGATAGCCAGAAACCGGTCCTAGGATGCTTGATTCCGGTCCAGGGAAGACATGGCATGGCAGTTCGGGCTGGACTGTTCCCATGAGGCACAGGGTCAAGACTGATTTGCATATGGCCATGTCTGAACTGGGGTGGTGTAATGGGCAAAAGAACGATGGATTTAACCCAGATCTCTTGACTGGGGGAGAATGTATGCATTGTCAGCATTCCGTCCATCATTTGTTTGTTGTAACGCTTTTCGCCCTAAGTGGGATGGGTATTCCCAGACGTGGGACCCGTGCTCACTTCGTCACTGGAGTCAAGCTATCCTGGCTGATGACGGCTGATAGCCAGAAACCGGTCCTAGGATGCTTGATTCCGGTCCAGGGAAGACATGGCATGGCAGTTCGGGCTGGACTGTTCCCATGAGGCACAGGGTCAAGACTGATTTGCATATGGCCATGTCTGAACTGGGGTGGTGTAGTGGGCAAAAGAACGATGGATTTAACCCAGATCTCTTGACTGGGGGAGAATGTATGCATTGTCAGCATTCCGTCCATCATTTGTTTGTTGTAACGCTTTTCGCCTAAGTGGGATGGGTATTCCCAGACGTGGGACCCGTGCTCACTACGCCACTGGAGTCAAGCTATCCTGGCTGATGACGGCTGATAGCCAGAAACCGGTCCTAGGATGCTTGATTCCGGTCCAGGGAAGACATGGCATGGCAGTTCGGGCTGGACTGTTCCCATAAGGCACAGGGTCAAGACTGATTTGCATATGGCCATGTCTGAACTGGTGTGGTGTAGTGGGCAAAAGAACGATGGATTTAACCCAGATCTCTTGACTGGGGGAGAATGTATGTATTGTCAGCATTCCGTCCATCATTTGTTTGTTGTAACGCTTTTCGCCCTAAGTGGGATGGGTATTCCCAGACGTGGGACCCGTGCTCACTACGCCACTGGAGTCAAGCTATCCTGGCTGATGACGGCTGATAGCCAGAAACAGGTCCTAGGATGCTTGATTCCGGTCCAGGGAAGACATGGCATGGCAGTTCGGGCTGGACTGTTCACATGAGGCACAGGGTCAAGACTGATTTGCATATGGCCATGTCTGAACTGGGGTGGTGTAGTGGGCAAAAGAACGATGGATTTAACCCGGATCTCTTGACTGGGGGAGAATGTATGCATTGTCAGCATTCCGTCCATCATTTGTTTGTTGTAACGCTTTTCACCCTAAGTGGGATGGGTATTCCCAGACGTGGGACCCGTGCTCACTACGCCACTGGAGTCAAGCTATCCTGGCTGATGACGGCTGATTGCCAGAAACCGGTCCTAGGATGCTTGATTCCGGTCCAGGGAAGACATGGCATGGCAGTTCGTGCTGGACTGTTCCCATGAGGCACAGGGTCAAGACTGATTTGCATATGGCCATGTCTGAACTGGGGTGGTGTAGTGGGCAAAAGAATGATGGATTTAACCCAGATCTCTTGACTGGGGGAGAATGTATGCATTGTCAGCATTCCGTCCATCATTTGTTTGTTGTAACACTCTTTGTTGTTGCATCATTTTTTAACGCAGTGAGCAGTGTAGCGAGCGTGCGTAGCGAGCGATGCAGAACCGGCTTACGTGTTGCACTTTACGTGGGCAAATGGTGCTTTTTCATATCTATTTTCATATCTATTGGATAATGCAGGTAGGTAACTTATGCATTTGTGACTGGGTTCTAACAAACACAGTGAGTGGGTATACTGGGTGTAAGGTTAGGTTTGTGCCTGCAGCAAGGATCTACTCGTGCACAGTTTGACACATGGCCCAGTGATTTCCAAACGAAAAAGGGGTGTTTCACGCGCTGCCAGACCTTGTCAAAATGCACACAGTCCACCTGCTGACGAGCGGACATGCCCACACCACCTAAGGGTGATTTTGTCTCCCTCTGTCTCCCTCTCTCCCTCCCTCTGTCACCCTCCTCCCTCTGTCTGTCTCCCTCTGTCACCCTCTGTCGCCCTCTGTCTCCCTCACTCTCTCTCCCTCTCCCTCCGTCTGTCTGTCACCCTCTGTCACCTCAGCCCAGCTTCCTGGGCACACACACTTTGCAGGTCTTTCAAAGGCCATTGGCTTGTTCATGTGGCTTTGTTTAGAATCTCCCTGCCCCCATTGGGCAGGGTGTCTCTGAGTCTGCACTGCAGCGGCGGTGTGTGCTGACACTCTTTCACAGTGATGCCTCTTCATTAGCTGCTGTTATGTGCAAATTGGGCCTTCATACCCATGTCATCCTGCGACGCGGCAACCATTTGCAGGCGACACAGTACAGTGTCGGGACACACTGTTTGTATAGCTCTGCCCTAGGCCATATGGGCTGAGGGCATTGGTGTCTGCTACTGAGTTGCACAATGTTTTTTTGGAGGCCCACCCTCCCAGCATCACGGACATCCTGTCTTGAGTTGGTGTTTTGTGTGGCCTGTGACTTGGCGTGGCCTTGCTTGGTGCATGGGGCATGGAGCCGCTAGTGGCATGTGCGTGTTTTTGGAGTGTGGTTGTGTCCGGTGATGGCTTTGGGGTAGTTGCGTGCATTACTGGGAGTTGGGTTGTTGATGCGGTTCCCCCCATGTGAGGTGAGTTGTTTGTGTACTCACCAGGCTCGGCGACTCCTTCTACTCCGTGTACTCCCACCGGCGGCAGCGTGCGCATCACCTTCTCCTCCCAGGGATGGTAGTGTACCGGTCTGCTGGGCAGGCCACCTCCAGTGATGTTCCCCTGGTTATATTCGTAAGTCATTTTGCGGCGGACCGTCCTCCGCAGATCGTACCACCTGGCTTGGCATTCATGCCTGGTCCTTCTGAGGGGTGCAACAGCATTCACCCTCTCGACGATCTTCTGCCACATGGCTGATTTTGCTGCTACGCTGGTCTGTCTGACCAATGTTCCAAAGAGCTGTGGCTTGATGATTTCGTTGACAAGGATCTCCAGCTCCGCTGTTGTGAACTTTGGATTCTTGACAGTGGGCATGGTGTGAGGTGTGGGTGTGGATGGTTGTGGGTGTGTGTGTGTGGTTGTGAAGGTGTGTGTGTGAATGTGATGAGGGGGTGTTTGTGAAGGTGGTTGTGTGAAGGTGTGCAAGTGTAAGGTGTAGTCAAGGTTCAAGTATGGTGCTGTGGGTTGTCTGTGGGGTCTGGCAGCAGTGGGTCTGTTGCAAAGGCTCATGGTTTGTGTGTGTGGGCCCTTTTTATTGGTCCATTTGTGGGTGTGGCTGTGTTTGAACTTTGGGTGGGTGTGTTATAAGGAGTGGTTGTGTTTTGAGCCGCTGTTTACCTGTTTGGCTGTTGCAGGTCAGTGTATTGGATGTATTTGGGCTTGTTGGACGTGTTTTGTGGTGTTGTGCGATTCGAATTGACTCTCCTTGTGGTGTTTTGCAGTGTCCTGGCTCAGTACATGTGTTTTTCGCGTCTGTAAGGTGCGTACATCGGCCATGTTGTTGTACAGTGCTCACATTTGCTATGGCTTGGTACGACTCGTACATGCGCAATGCTGGGTGAGGGTGCTGGTGTAGGGGCCTGGGGTAGGGTGCGTACAGGCATGGGCAGGGTGTAGGGGCCTTTGGGTACATGCTGTACATATAGGAACCGAGGGTATGGTGCATACATACGGGGGGGCTGGGGGTACATCGCGTACATGCGGGGTGCTGGGGGTACAGTGTGTACCCCCACCCCCGTATGGACAGTGCTTACCCCCACCTCCGTATGGACGGTGCGTACCCCCAGCCCCCGTATGTAAGCACAGTCCCCCAGCACATACCCCCAGCCCCCGTATGTATGCGCAGTACCCCCAGCCCCCATGTGTACGTGCCGTACCCCCAGCCCCCCGTATGTACGCGCCGTACCCCCAGCCCCCCGTATGGACGGTGCGTACCCCCACCCCCCCTATGGACGGTGCGTACCCCCACTCCCCCTATGGACGGTGCGTACCCCCACCCCGTAGGTATGGAGCGTACCCACACCCCCGTAGGGTGGGGTGGGGGTACGCTCCGTACCTACGGGGGGGTACGCTCCGTACCTACGGGGTGGGGTGGGGGTATGCTCCGTACCTACGGGGGTGGGGGTACGCTCCGTACCTACGGGGTGGGGGTACGCTCTGTGCCTACGGGGGTGGGTGTACGGCGCGTACATGGGGGGGCTGGGGTTACGGTGCGTACTTGGGGGGTGGGCTGGGGGGGTGTTCGGCACGTATGCGGGCACATGTTTGGACGTCTCCATGGTTGCTATGGGAGTTCGCTCTGTACGGTGTTTTTTCCACACGGTTGTGCATTCAGACGGACGGGACGGATCGTACTTGCGCGCTTGGACTTCAGTTTACCGATTCGTACGTAAAACTGTCCGGGGACGTGTCGGACACTTTTTCCGACCCGAGGACGTGTCGGGGAATTTTCCCAATGCGATTCTTATGGATTTTTTAACATACGATTCGTACTTGTCAGTTTGTACGGGACTTGTACGATTCGTACGTAAAAAAATCCGGATACGATTCGTACGGGGAATATTTTTAACGGATCGGAATCAGCACCTGTATCTGCGGAATCTCTTCCATGTTATTTTTTTAGCAATTTTCTCTATGACTGTTAGAGCAGTCAGCCTTAGGGTTGTCTTTCTCTAAACGTTTTGCCTACAATCGCCTATTTTTCTGAATTTTGTTTTTGCTGGCCGAAGGATTGTGACCTTTACCACTGACAACTAGTCCTAAAGTGCTTTTGCTCATTCCCTAAAACATGGTAAAATTTGGGGTGTGCAGACAGAATAGCGAGTAAAAAATATCGAGTTGCACAAATATTGAGTATTAAATATCGCGATTCAGAAATATCGATAGCAAGAAGATAGTGGTCAAGAACATCAACTTAAGGTAAGTAATATCGAGTTTAAAATTAACAAAGTGTTTAATATTGTTTGCAAACATATATTTATTAAAAATATAATTTTTTTAATTAATGTTATGCATTTTAGTATATATTTTATATGTATGTGATGTATTTTGTTTGTATAAGAATTGTATCTATTTTTAATATATGTGTTACATTTTTTGTAGTTTTTAAAAAAAAATGAATTTGGCGTTTTTAGTTTTGTAGTGGGTTTTGGGTTTATAGGGGAATAGGGTGGGAAGTAATTTAATATATTAAATAAACTGATTAATTTGTATTTATTAATATTTTTATAATTGAGATTTTATAGTTTTAAATGTGCAAAGTATTGGTTATTAATTAATTTTAATTAATTGATTGGTAATTAATTAAGGTAATTGTGTAATTAGTTTTAGGTGTGTGTTGTGGTATTTATAGGTGTAAAGGGTGGGAAATTATTTATTTTAATTTATGAATTAATAATTGGTTGTTAATCAATTTTAATTAACTTATTGGTAAATAATTATGGTAATTCTATAATTCATTTTAGGTATTTATTGTGTGTTTTTTATATGTGTAAAGGGTGAGAAGTTATTTATTTCTAAATGATTAATTAATACTTGGTTGTTAATTAATTTTATTTTTAAATTGTATTTAATTATGGTAATTGTGTAATTAATTGTAGGTGTGTGTTTTGGGTTTATAGGGGTAAAGGGTGTTAAGAACTTTATTTATTTTTTATTATTAATGTTTTGTTAATTGATATGAATTAAATTATTACAAGTTTATTAGTGTAATTGTGTAATTAATTTTAGGTGTGTGTTTTGGTGTTGATAGGAGTAAAGGTGGGAAGTAATTTGTGTTTAATTAATTTATATATATCTGTTAATTAATGTTAATTATTTGATATTTATTTTAGGTAATTGTTTATTTTTGCGTGTGTTGTTTTTGCTTTTAAAGGGTGAGTAATACTTTAAGTACATTTTAATTACTTTATTATTAGTTGATTATAGTAATAGTTTTTAATTTACAAATATGTTTTCATTGTGTTTTAATATGTTATAGTTTAATTTTGGTGTGTGTTGTGGGTATTATTGTGTTAAAGTGTGTGTAGTCAATTAATGTTTATTAGTTTTTTATTTATAATTCTTTGTAATTAATTAATAATTATGGAAGTAAATGTAATTTAAAATGTTGAAGTGTTTTGTTTTTGGTGTGGTGCTATAGGGTAGGAAACAAAATAAATACATTTATGTATTCATATATTTTTTGTTTGTCAAAATTTTCTAGTTGAATGTTTTTTTAAAATTTTATTTTATGTATTTGTAGGTTTTTGTTATATGTAGTTAATATTATATTTTTCTTTTTATATATTTAATATATTTCATTGTTTTAAATATTGTTTATTTATTTGTATGGTTTTTAAAAAAAATTAATAAATATATATAACTGAGTGTGAATTGTCATTTTTCTCTCTGCTATCCAACACTTTCCCTAATGTTGCAATCAATGGAGTGGAAATAGTAATTTTTACCTATAAAGAACATTCCATATAGTTGCACTCACTGGAGTGAGAATAGTAATTTTTAACCCTCTGCTATCCAACACTTTTCCTACTGTTGCACTCACTGGAGTTGGAATAGTAAATTTTACCCCTCCGCTATCCAACACTTCCCCTAATGTTGCACTCAGTGGAGTGGGAATAGTACATTTTACCCCTCCGCTATCCAACACTTTCACTACTGCTGCACTCACTGGAGTGGGAATAGTACATTTTACCCCTCCACTATAAAGCCCTTTCCCTACTGTTGCACTCACTGGAGTGGGAATAGTTAATAATCTTACCCCTCTGATAACCAACACTTTCCCTACTATTGCATTCACTGGAGTTGGAATAGTAATTTTTACCCCTTCGCTATCCAACACTTTCCCTACTGTTGCACTCCCCGGTTGAGAATAAAATTTCTTACCCCTCCACTATCCAACACTTATCCTACTGTTGCATTCAGTGGAGTGGGAATAGTAATTGTTGCCCCTCTGCTATCCAACACTTTCCCTACTGTTGCTCTCACTGGAGTGGTAATAGTACATTTTACCCCTCTGCTATCCAACACTTTCTCCACTGTTGCACTCAGTGGAGTGGGAATAGTAATGTTTACCCTTCTGCTATCCAACACCTTCCCTACTGTTGCCCTTTTTGGAATGGGAATAGTAATTTTTACCCCTCCGCTCTCTAACACTTTCCATAATGTTGCTCTCACTGGAGTGGGAATAGTTATTTTTACCCCTTTGCTATCCAACACTTTTCTGACCGTTGCACTGATTACATTCTGAAATTTAAGTTTAAATATTTTTTAATAGTTTAGTGTTTTAATGTATTATAGAGTTTTGTTTTTTTATATTTTAAATCATTAATGTATATTTTTATTTTTTATATAATTTCAAACTTTTAATGTAAATTACAAATAATAGTTTAATAATTGTTTTAAAGTAAATATATATGTATAAATTATTATGTTTGCGTGTTTGTATTTTATTAAGTGTATGTGTTATATTTTATTGAAGTGTACATTACATTTATTTTATTTTGTTAAAATTATATTTAATATTTAATACATTTAATATATAATATTTTATTTTATGTTTATATAAAAGTCAATATTTTATACATCTATATGTTTTACTCAATATTTTTAACATCGTTACTTTTTACATCGATGTTGTGTCAGTGAACCAAAATCTGGCGTACACCTCATTGGCATAGTTCATTTACTTATAAGTTCCTAGCAAAGTGGAATACCATATACCCAGGACCTTTAAATTAATTTCTTTTTTTTTTTTTTCTTTTTTTTTTTTTTGTTGTCCTCATCTCACCATATAGCACCTGCAATAAAGAGCAGTAAGCCAACTGTGATCCTGAGCTCCCTCTGGCATCTGCATTTTGCATTAGCTATAGACCTACCCAGGTCGGCTTCTTCTGAAGCTAGGTGTAATCATAGGACCTGGGGGTATTAAATCAATCTCAAATCTCTTCCCCAGCTTAAAAGAGGTGACCACGTGCTGGTTTCCATACCATCCAAATGACCAAGATCTAATCGGGCAGTACTAAGAGAAGTCCGCAGCCATTTTTCGTACAGTGGAGGTGATGGATCTTTCCACAGCCGGCATATCTCCCTTCTAGCTATAAGGATTAAATACATAATCAGACCTTTCTGTTTTGCAGACATCCAGTCTATCAAATCCTTATCAATTCCAAAAATTACTATCGAGGGGCTCAAGTTGATCTTAGCTTTGAAAATGGCTTGGAGCGCATATTCTACTTGCTGCCAAAAGGGCCTCAATATCAGACAGTCAAAAAAGATATGTAAATCATCGGCCGGAGAGAATTCACATCTTGGGCATTTTGCAGAAACTAGGGGAGCAAACTTGGCTATTTTCTTTGGGGTATAATACAACCGGTTTATGACATAGAAATGGTTCTTTTTTAACGAGGCAGGTTTGATGGATTTGTATAGTATAGCCAATGAGGATTCGTATAGCTCTTCTGCAACATTATCCAGGGCTGACAGGTTCCAAACCATCTGTTGTGAGGGAGACTCAGTTGTAACATTTTCCAAAAGACTTTTATACCAAAAGCCGGCCTCTTTTTTGATGAGATTTGTATTTTGGAAAAGAGACTCAATTTCCCAATTTCCACCTATATGTTCTCTCTCTGCGGAAAACCAGGAAACCAGTTGTAAATACTTGAACTTTGAAAGAGAGCAACCAATTCGGGACTTTAACACCTCCCAAGGATGGACACCTTCTGGAGAAATGAGGTCAGCCCAGATCGTAAGACCTGCATCTTTTATGGGTTTAGCAAGGCTATCTTTCAGATAGGCGGGGATACCTGGGGAATCCCAGATTGGGGCAAACTCTGAGTAATATGAGATTCCCCACATTTTCCTGATTTTATACCACCCATTTAGGGCAGCTTTTAGTATCTTCAAGCGCACCTTTTTGAAGAACCTCGGGGCTCCGAATTTGTATAGGAAACCCCTTCCTCCACCTTCGAAAGTAGCCATTTCCTTCAGAATCATCCCCCAGTTTGAATCTCCCGGGGAGGTGAGTAGTGTCCGAACATTTTTAAATTGGAATGAATAAGAATACAAAAGCAAATCGGGAAGGCCGAGACCTCCCTTCAAAAGTTTTCGCCTTAGCTTCTTCCATGAGAGCCTCGTGGTTTTATTGGACCAAATAAAGCTGCCAATCTTGCCTTGAATTTTACTAATATCTTTGTTAGAAAAACTAAGAGGGATAGTACTGAATAGATAAGTTAGTTTAGGCAAGATTACCATTTTTACCAGGTTAACCCTTCCGTATATAGTTAGGGGTAAGTACTTCCATCTTAAGAATAGGTGATCAACCTCATTTGACACTTTTTTCAGATTAACCCTCGGAATATCCTCTAAATTGCTCACTATAGTTACCCCTAGGTATCTAAATTCCTTACTAATACGGCCAGTCCAATTCTCGACGTTCCAGCACATCACCTCCGTTTTAGTTGAGTTGGTAAGATACCCTGAAAAGACACCATATTCATCCATGATTGATTCTACTCTGGGGAGTGCCTCACTTGGATTATTGGTATATATAAGTAGGTCATCTGCATAGAGAGCTACCTTGCTGCTGTATAAGTTAACACTGAAGGGGGTAATTGACTCCTCTAGACGTATGGCTTGAGCCAAAGGCTCTATGTACAAATCGAACAACAGGGGCGAGATAGGACACCCCTGCCTTGTCCCTCTAGTTATTGGAAAGCTGGATGTTAACATGCCATTTAGTAGAATTGTAGCAGAGGCCCCCTGGTAGCAATTAATCAAAGTCTGAGTAAAAATTGGGCCCAAACCCATTGATTTCAGGAGTTCCCATAAAAAGGTCCAACAAACGCGATCGAAGGCTTTAGCTGCATCGAATGCAGCAATAGCCAGGGGCTCCGACCTTGCAATCGCTAGGTCGATACTACCTATTAATTGGAGAGTCTGATCCTGAATGTATCTACCAGGGATAAAGCCCTTTTGGTCCCCGTTTATCAAGAGGGGGATTACCTTGACCAATCTCCCTGCGAGTATGCTCATAAAGATCTTATAATCAGCATTTAGCAGGGAGATTGGTCTATATGAGTCTGCTTTCCGAGGATCTTTCCCTGGTTTTAGTACAAGAACAATGGTAGCTTCTTTCCAAGAGTTTGGAACTCTACCACTTAGGTTATATATTGAATTAAATAATGCACACATCCCAGGGACTAACTCATTTTGTAATATTTCGCCTGGAAGGGCATCTGTCCCTGCAGCTTTATTATTCTTGATCTTACTAATATATAGTTTTACTTCTAACTCAGTTATAGGGGCATCTATAGTGAGTCGACTGTTTTCAGTTAACGTAGGTAGTTCTTTGTTTTGCAACCACTTCTGAATGCTATCTGCATTAGGAATAGACTCCTCTCTATATAGGTCTGAAAACAGGGACACAAGACATCTCTGCATATCCTCCCATTTTCCTGAGCTCTCCCCACTCTCGTCAGTTATTAGCTCACTTATATTATTTTTGGCGCGGTCTGCTCTTGCTTTCCAGGCTAAGATAGCTCCCGCTTTTTCTCCATATTCAAAATGTTGCATGTTTTGGACGGACCACTGTGCCTTAATTTTAGTCTCTAATTTACCTCTATAGACCTGCCGTAGATGTTCAAGATCTTTATTTATTTGTATCATTTTTTCATTTGAGTACTGGGGGTTATTCATCCTTTCGTCCTCCAACTTACTTATGTTATATTCCAGGTTTTTAAAGATTGATTTTTCTTCTCTATTTTTTGAGCTAATCAAACTATGCAACTGCCCTCGTATATTTGCTTTAAAAGCATCCCAAACAAAATCTAAAGATGTGGAACCTAAATTAAGTTGAAAATAGTCTACTGTGGAGGTTTTAAGAGCATTAATAATATCTATGTTAGAAAGCATTGACCGTTTTAATGTCCATCTGGGACCGGGGGTTCTCCTTCCTCCTGAACATGAAAATGAAAAGAATATGGGTGCATGGTCCGAGAGGATGGTAGGTAGAATCGAGATATCAAGGACATTCTCCAAGACAGACCTATCAGCTAGTATGTAGTCTATTCTTGAAGAATGACCGTATTTCTTACTGAAGAAGGTGAAACCTGTCTTCTCTCCTTGCTTTATCCTCCAAACGTCAACTAACCCAAGTTCATGCATCATATTAATCATCCCACGGCGGATATTAGGATTTCCAACATAATGACTATTATTAGATCTATCCCGAATAGGGTTAAGAAGGACATTAAAATCGCCTCCAATAATAATTGGGGACGAGGTTTCAGTTAGCTTAGCCTGGAGTTTATACATATATGCTGGATCATCGAGATTTGGTCCGTAGAATGAAGCTATAGATAACTCTCTCCCTTCAATTTCAATCTGTGCAGTAATCCATCTACCTGTCTGATCTGAGGAGACTGATTTAATGCTCACTCCGGTACCCTTCCTAATTAAAATTACCACCCCTTTAGTATGGCATACTTGCTCAGATGAATAATACAGCTCAACCCAGCGGAATTTACTAAAGGAAGCCCTACTTTCTAAAAGACTTAAATGCGACTCTTGAAGGAGAAAAACCTGAGCTGTGGTTTGCTCGAGATATTTCATTACCAACCCCAGCCTCCGTGAACATCTAAGACCATTGACATTCCATGAGATGAAGTTTATACAACTATTCATTGTGGCTACCCCTTTAACCGGGTTTTATTCAGAGATTCTATACGCTGCTTACTGAGTGCCATATTTACAAAATTTCTATGAGAATGAGGATATTTATTGGATTTTTTCCCTTTGCAACCCCACCTGTGCTCCCTACCCCCCTTCTACTTCCCCTAACACCCGTGATCCTATCCAACCCCAGTGTCCCTACCGTACTGCCCTGGGGAACCCTCCCTTCTCTTCTGAGCATGAGCTCATTGGGCAGGACCTCCCTGACACTATGTATGCAGAAAAAAAACTGTAGAGCGCTCTGCAAGAGCTATGTGCAGAGATAATTATTGACAATTCATTACACGGAAGTTTCTCCCTCTTTTCCACTTCTTATTTTCCTGATAAGGTCATCAACTTCCTCAATCTGGTGCATATTATTAGGCCTGGGCGAAGCACTACGCTACGCTCGCGTAGTTTGCGAAGTTCGCGCTACTTCGCGCTACGCGAACTGCACGTAGCACAGTGCGAACACGCGTAGCGTAGTGTTGCGTAGTGCTGCGGTCATTTTTTGCTTGCTCGCGGTCCTCAACGTCAAGTTGGCGACCGCGAGCAAGCAAAATGACATCCTGGCGAGACTTTTTCCTTGTTCGCGATCGCGAGCATGGAAAATAAACCTCCCGGCGAGATTCCCAACGCGAGAAGGTCAGGTTTCTCATTGCGAGGGGTCGCGTATGCTCGCGACCGCTCGCGATGAGAAACTACCAGTTCGCGTTGAGAAAGCTGCAGCTCGAGTAAAAATCTACTCGAGCAGCAGAAAACTACAGCTCGCACTGTGCAAGATGCCATTTTCAATGATTGCACAGTGCCGGTTGCTTGTCCGCACTGTGCAATCATTGAAAACAACATCTTGCACAGTGCGAACATGTTACTTCGCAGTTCGCGAAGTGCTACGCGTAGCTCGCGTAGTGCGAACTTCACTTTGCGTAGCTTCGCGAAGTGCTACTTCGCGAACTACGCCCACCCTTACATATTATACATGTGGTTATTCCACATTATTCTGAGGAGAGCTGGGAACCTTAATTGAACCTTAGCACCTAAAGTGTTTAAAATTGTCATCCTTTTACCCAGTTCCCATTGTCTCGTGGCCGTTATTTGGGAAACATCAGACCTGATGGTATAAGAGAACGGGCTGGGATATAGGTTACACTTCACTGGACCTATTTTCAGCGCAAGAGATAAGATTTTCTCTTTGGATGTATAAGTAAGAAAGTTCACCAAGATCTTTCTCGGCTTAGGCCTTGTGGGATTCCTTCTGTAGGGATCTCGGTGAACTCGTTGTATATCGGTAACTAGGTCCATATCTGGTATGTCCTTGAGGATTGTTCCCTTCAAAAGTGCTATCACGAATTCTTTTATGTCGCTTCCCTCCAGATCTTCCGGGACATTCAAAATTTTCAGATTGTTTTTCCTGGCATGATTCTCGAGCCGTTCCATGTTGTCTTTTAATTCCCTATTTTGGAGGGCTAGCTTATCCAGTACAACAGTGGAGCTATGTAAGGCTTCCCTTAGCTTAGGAATTTCCTCTTCCAGTGTATCAGTCCTTTTAGAGACCTCTTCAATCCTCTGCGCCAGAACCTCACATGAGGATTTAATATCGGCTTGGTTAGACTCGGAAATTGAGAAGCGCTTCCCAATGTCTTCCTTTAAGGCCAGCAAGATATCCGCAAGTCCCCCTACTCCTTCATTCCTATTACTAGGGGATCCGCTTTCTGGTGGACGGGGGATTTCGGCGACAAACAGCGGTGTTTTCGCAACTGGGTCTAATTCCGTTGCTATTTTGACTGGCCCTGGTGAAGTTTCATGATTTTCACAGCTGAGGGGGCTGTCTAAGGTTTCTAAAGCCGAATATCTATTTGACACGCTAACCGAAGGGTGAATGTCTCGGGTGTCGGTTAGAGATACTATATCACCTCCTTCAGCTAGCTTCGACTGGATGCCATTCTTAGAAGATAAAAGTGAGGGTGATTTCTCTGATTGTGAGTTCTGTTTGTTCGAGGAAGCCATATTATTTTTGTTGATTGTTTCTTTACCTCTGTCTAAGGGATTAGATAATACCCTATAGAAGGACTTTAAGGAAGGGGTCACTCTGACTTTAGACAAAGGAACTTTCTTTGCCCTTCCTTTACCTTTCCCTCCTTCACTGGAAAGACCCTCCGTGGTGTTTATTTTCTTTGTCTGGCAAGCAGAAACTTTAATCTTGGGAGCAGGGAGGGCCGGGTCTGTTTTTATCTCCAGCCTTGCTGCTCTCTTTCGCAGGGTATATCTGCTGACCGGGGTTATGTCGCTGATGTTATTAATATTCAACAAACCCCCCTGCTGTGAAATAATACTACAGGGGGCACTCTGGGAATCGCACTCCCTGCTATCCATGCAATCTTGATAGATAATATGTGGAAAAATCACTCCACTTACTTCTTTAGGAGTAACCTGAACGAATTTCAAAGAGTCGAATTCCAGAGCTCCCAGAGCTTCCTGGGTTTCGATAGCAGGGACAGCCTCACCTCGAGTCTTCCGTCTCCCCCAGCAGGCCAGCTCCTTTGAATACCAAAACTTCCTCCACTCGGTGAATCCGGGTTTGCAGGTTCTGTCTCTGCCAGGGTTAGCCCGGAACCAAAGCTCCGGGACTCGCTTCCTCCACTCCCGAACTGCTCCGCCCAACCTAAGCTGTGAGATCTCCGAAGAATCTGCAGGCACCATCCAGGTATAGTTATTCCAACGATATGCACGGTAAAATTAGGAAAAGCTTCATAGAATTCCGAAATAGCGGAAAGAGTGCATCTTGCTGCGCTTCACGTAGAAACCGGGAACGAGTGTCAGGGAGCTCCGCCACGGCCGTTAGCTTCCGGCCGCCATGTTCCCCCACCCTTTAAATTAATTTCTACTAGAGGGCGCCTGCAGCACTTATTGTCCCACCTTCTTAAGTGGGACCATTAACAAGTCACTGGTCTGCAGTTGAGGCATGAATGAAATTTTAAACTGGCAATTCAGCTTGGCAAAACAAGTCACCTCCCATGCCTTAACCCCTTCAGCGCTGCGCGGATTCCCCCGCGGTGCTGAAGGGTTCGAGCACGGGCGGGGCCATGACGGAACGGTTCCGTCATGAGCACAGCTCAACCGATGCTCATGACGGAACCGTTCCGTCATGGGCATGGAAGGGGTTAAAATCCTCCTTTATTTCATATAAGTCGCTCCTAAGGCAGGCCCTAGGCAGCCTTTAGGTAATGGTGTACTGTAATTAAAAGTCTAGCAGTGTACTTTTGTCTTTCACATGTCCTGGTAGTGAAAATCTCCTACATTTGATTTCACTACTATGAGGCTCACCTCTTCCTTCCGATAACATTGTTGCTAACATTTGATTAGGACCAGGTAGGAAATTCATGTTTGGTGCCTAAGTGTAAGTGTCAGATCCCCACACCGCTTACCGTTTGTTGTGTGGAGTAATCCCGCAGAGGCGACGTGAACAACCCCCTCTGGCACCCTTCACCTCCCAGATAGGGTAGATACTACCTAGGACAAAAAAGGGGACCGGGGGAGGCAGCTAGAGGAGGGCGGAAACAGCTTGGGATGATGCCGGGAGAAACCTGCCCTTGGATCCACTGGGGTTCTGATGGAGGGCGCAACCTAAGGAATGGAGCAAATGGGCATCACACACGCCAAACACAAGCCACAAGGACAAGCATGAATGACAAAAGACGGTATTATAGTCACCTGGGACATAGCACTTCCAGACCGGTGAAGACCATCTGTTGCGGCCTGAAACCAAGGGAAGCAACGTCACGAACTGAAATGAGGGAGGGCGCTCCTGCGTTGAGTAACCATGAGACCAAGGGCGCACCAGGAACACCGATACTCCTCTGCTCTCGCATTGGAGTTCTGCATCAAATGCCTCCTGTCCTGGTATGAATGGCAGAAGGGTAGTGAGAGGAAACGCGTTCCCGTTATACCCATGGTAGAGAAGGTGCTCTAGTGCTGAAGCTGCAAAGGACAAGGCGGCTCCGTGCCTCTGCACGAGCCGTGAAGAAAAATGTAACTAAACGCGCTCCTGCGCCAAAATAAGAAAGTAATTTGTCAGCTCCGTGCTGAGCACGAGCTGCACAGTACAGTAAGGTAGAAAGCGGCTCCATGCCTCTGCACGAGCCGTAACTGTAATTGTAATTAAACGCGCTCCTGCGCCGAAATAATAATCACAGTGGACGTGCCTCTCAAGCGCTCCTGCGTTGAGGGACACGGTGCTGGCGGCTACGTGCGGATGCACGCGCCGCTCGGGTCCGGGATTCGTTGGCGCCCTTGCGCGGTCCGGACAAGGGTCCGGTTGCTGGTCGAGCACATTCCGACGTGGCTCAGGTCTGCAATACGAAGCCCCGATTCCGGCGGCTTCGCTGTTGAAATAGTTCTGCCCCGGAAGTGCTCCGTGATTGGTGCGAGTCGGGTCATGTCTAAACAACTAGATTACTGACGTTCCTCGTAGTCGTTCCCAAGGAGAGCTGGCATGCGCATGGGCATACAGGTCTCGCACGCCAGCCACAGCAGATGGGAGGGATATGACAGCACCCCCCCCTAAAAGAGATCCACCCTTCCGGCTACACAGGGGTAGCAGGACGTGGCTTCTGGGGATGCAGGATGTGGAAGGCATGGACTAGGCGGGTGCGTGACGGACATGGGACAGGGGTTCCCAGGATCGCTCTTCAGGGCCATAACCCTTCCAGTCTACTAGGTAAAAAAGCCTACCCCTAGTCCTGCGGGAATCAAGGTTGGCTCGGACCTCATATTCCTTGCGATCACCTACGAGGACTGGAGGTGGAGGTGTAGTCGTTAGACAGTCAGGGTGAGTGGGTCGCAGGAGGGAAACGTGAAAGACAGGATGGATCCTCATCCGGGTAGGCAACGTTAGTTTCATGGAAACACGGTTGATCACTTGTGCTATGGGAAAAGGACCTATGAAACGTGGTAATAGTTTTTTGGGTCCATGTGTATTGAGGTTCTTAATGGATACCCACACTCTATCCCCCACCATGTAGTCGGGTTCTGATTGCCGGTGTTTGTCTGTGTTTTGTTTGTAGGTCTCTTTTGCCTTGGCTAGTTCAAAGCGGGTTTGTTGCCATATGGCATGGAGCAAAGAGTGGTACAACTGTACGGTGGGTACGTTGCATGTTCGGTTTTCTTCCCATGGTGTTGTCCTGGGGTGTTGACCTTGGAGACAGAAGAACGGTGACACCCCAGTAGCTGCATGTTTGTTATTATTGTACGCATATTGTGCCAACCATAGTACTTCGGACCATTCTTTTTCAATGGTGAGCAGCAAGCAACGGAGGTATTGTTCCATGGATTGGTTGGTCCTCTCCGCCTGTCCGTCTGTTTGGGGATGGTAGGCGGAGGACAATCATACTTCCAGGTCTAGAAGGCTACAGACCTCATTCCAGAATCGGGACCCGAACTGGGGCCCTCTGTCTGTGTTCAAAACGGAGAGAATGCCATGAAGCCGGATCACGTTATGTACGAAGACCACCGCTAGTTCGGCAGAGGTGGGGAGTTTTTTGAGGGGCACGAAGGTGAGGTGGTCCACAATGGTGAGGATGGTGGTGTCACCTGTCTTGGTTTTGGGGAGCTCCATGATGAAGTCCATTGAGATTGTGTGCCATGGGTAGGGTGGAACCGGTATCGGGTGCAGCAGTCCCACCGTAGGTTGGGTAGAGGTCTTTCCTTGCGCACACACGGCACATCGGGCGATATAAGTCTGCGTGTCGGAGGCTAGAGTTGGCCACCAGAAGTGTCTTTGTATTAGGTCTTTGGTTTTCTGGTACCCGGGGTGCCCAGACAAGGGGTGGTCACGGCACAGGAACAATACCCGTTGTTGGTGACTCTCTAACGGTAGGTAATAGTTTTTCCCTTTGTACAGGTATCCGTCGTGTTCGGTCACCCCCTGGACGTCTCTTGTCCAGTCCTCTAGTCTTTTCTGCTCCAGGTCCCCGCATAGCTGGGATAGAAAGGAGGAAGTGATCATCGCTCCTTGGAAGCAATGTTTAGGAAGAATGGGTACTGGCTTCGTAGGCGGAAGGTTGATTCCTGTTTCTTCCAACCTAGACAAGGCGTCGGCTTTGGCGTTCTCCCTTCCTGGTCGATAGGTAATCCAGAAGTCATATTCATTAAAAAAGAGAGTCCACCATAGCTGTCTGGCGGTTAGAGCCCTTGCTGAACGTAGGAACTGTAGATTTCTATGATCAGTGAAGATGGTCACTGAGTATTTGGCGTCTTTTAGGTAGTGGCGCCATTCTTCAAAAGCTACCTTGATGGCCAACAGCTCCTTGTCTGAGATGGAATAGTTACATTCTGCTGGCTGTAGTTTCCTGGAATAGTAAGCCACTGGGTCGAGTAGACCGGTTCCGGGGTCTCTTTGTGATAACACTCCCCCCAGTGCACTTTGTGAGGCGTCGGCCTCCACGATGAAGGGCTGGTTGGAATCGGGGTGTTTCAACACGGGTGCTGAGGTGAAGCATGATTTCAGTACCAGGAATGCTTTTTCAGCTTCTTTTTTCCAGAAGAACCGCGTGCCTTTCCGTAACAAGCAAGTGATGGGGTTAACTATCTTGGAGAAGTCTGCGATAAAGCGACGGTAGTAATTTGCAAACCCCAGGAACCTCTGGACTTGCTTTACGGAGTCCGGGGACGGCCATTGTAGTATGGTGTTCACCTTCCTGGAGTCCATCTCGACGCCAGTCGGGGTTAGGATGTGTCCCAAAAATTCCACTGTGGTGGTATGAAAAACACTTTTTTCTAGCTTGACATATAGGCTGTGCTGTTGTAGCTGCTGGAGAACGGCCCGTACATGCGGTATATGTTCTGTCATAGTTGCTGAGTAGATTAATATGTCGTCTATGTAGACGATGCAAAAGCGGTCGATATACTCCCTCAACACCTCATCGATAAAAAACTGGAAAGCAGCAGGGGCGTTGCAGAGCCCAAAGGGCATGATGCGATATTCGAATAAACCGTACAGTGTTCGGAAGGCGGTTTTCCATTCATCCCCCTCACGGACCCTGACTAGATGGTAGGCCCGCGCAAATCCAGTTTTGTGTAGACCGCCGTGTACTTCACTTGGTCCAACAAGTAAGGGATTAGAGGCAATGGGTACCGTTTTTTTATCGTTATGGTGTTTATCGCCCTGAAGTCTATGCACGTGCGCAAATCACCTTCCTTCTTTGCCACGAAGAAGAGAGGAGAAGAGACGGGAGACCATGAATGACGGATAAATCCATTCTGTAGGTATTCCTTGAGGTAGTTGCGGAGGTGTTCATTCTCTTTTTCGGTGAGGGTAGACCCGGCTGCAGGGAAGTGTGGATCCCGGAATGATGTCGATCCTGTAGTCAATGCTTCGATGCGGGGGTAACGTGTTGGTGCCTTTCTAATCGAACACTTAGACCAAATCCCGATATTCTACAGGGATGCCCCTCTGTACGATGGTCCCTATCTCGTGGAGCGGCAGGGCACAAGCCTACCCGGTTCTGATTGTCGAGTCGCTCAGTAGAGGGGTAGCAAGAAGACATACACTGGGTTGACGTTAACGTGAGCACCTTGGTCACCCAATCTATGTGATGATTGTGTTGCGTTAGCCAGGGAATTCCCAGTATCAATTTGAACTGTGGGGCGTCGATGACGTCGAAGGCGATGACCTCAGTATGCTTGTTGTCCAGTGTCATTTCCAGGTCTTCGGTCTGATAGCGGATCAGTCCCGAGGTGGGTTCCGTGCCATCCACTGCCTTGACTGTTTCTGGCTTTTTCTTCCCTCTGCTGGACATGCCCAGGCTGGCCATGAACCGGGTGTCAATGAAATTGCCTATCGCTCCTGAATCGTGTAACGCCGTAACATGCCAGGATAGACCAGAGGGGGATTGCAGGAGCACAGGCACGCCCATGTGCCGTGGAATGCTATGGGAGGTAGGGGTCTGTTTTTTCTCAGCAGACAACCCCAGTAGACAGACCCCATTAGCTACTGGGTTGCCCCGTTTCCCCGCCCCTCTCCTCGGGCTATGGGGAGAACGAAAGGAGTCTTCTCTTTCGGCTTGCGGGGTTTAACCGGACAGTCCCTGACGAAATGGCCGCTCTTGCCGCAATACAGGCATTGGTTTTGGGTTCGCCTCTTCTCTTTTTCTTCTCTGGTTAGGGGGCCGCGGATGCCACCTATCTGCATGGGCTCTGTGGTGTCATGGGTTTTGGTGGTCTCTCTGTAGATGGGGAGCCTGATCTCACCTCTTTTTGATCTTTCAGTCCGACGCTCCTGGAGCCGATAGTTTTGTTTGACTACCATGTCGATGAAGGGGCCAATCTCCTCTGGTGGTTCACTTATTTGAGAGATGAGTTTCTTTCAACTCATCGTGCAAGCCCCGGTAGAAAACTGACACCTGTTTTGTCTCTGGCCAACCAACCGGTTGAACGTGGTTATCTAATGCAATAGGTCAGTGTTGCCCTGTTTCAAGTTGAGTAGTTCATTATCTGCGGCTTGGACGAACGTATGATGGGCAAACATAGGTCGCATGGTTTCTTTGAATACCGGGAAGTTGTAGAGTAGAGGTTCATAATTTTCTACCAAGGGTATGGACCATTGAGTGACATCGCCTCCCAGATAGGAGAGGACAAAGGCTACCTTGGAGGCATCGTCCGGGAAGGCAGAGGCACGGGCCATAAAGTGGAGGTGACATTGATTGAAGAATATGCTGTATTTAGAGCTGTCACCGTAAAATCGCTCAGGTGTGGCTAACTGCACCAGATGCGGGGCTATGACCTGTATGGGCGAAGCAGCTGCGGAGGAAGAGGACCCGGGACCCCCATGGTTAAACAAAGGAGGCCTCACTAAACCTTCCTGCTTGGCCCTGACCGTTGGGGTTAGGCCCCAAGGCCCAGTAAGACCGGTGCCCACCTGCCCTTGTAGGGCCGTTATGTCTTGTCGCGAACTGCAATTTTCCGCCTGTATATTTGCAAGCATGATGGCTATGTCCTGTAACGTAACCGTAGGGTTGTCCATGTCGTCCAGGCGGGATACACAACGTGGGCTTCGTATTCTGTCAGATCCCCACACCGCTAACCATTTGTTGTGTGGAGTAATCCCGCAGAGGCGACGTGAACAACCACCTCTGGCACCCTTCACCTCCCAGATAGGGTAGATACTACCTAGGACAAAAAAGGGGACTGCCCTTGGATCCACTGGGGTTCTGATGGAGGGCACAACCTAAGGAATGGAGCTAATGGGCATCACACACGCCAAACACAAGCCACAAGGACAAGCATAAATGACAAAAGACAGTATTATAGTCACCTGGGACGTAGCACTTCCAGAGCGGTGAAGACCATCTGTCGCGGCCTGAAACCAAGGGAGGCAACGTCACGAACTGAAATGAGGGAGGGCGCTCCTGCGTTGAGTAACCATGAGACCAAGGGCGCACCAGGAACACCAATACTCCTCTGCTCTTGCGGTGGAGTTCTGCATCAAATGCCTCCTGTCCTGGTATGAATGGCAGAAGGGTAGTGAGAGGAAACGCGGTCCCGTTATACCCACGGGACGCGTGGGGCAAGAGAAGGTGCTCTAGCGCTGAAGCTGCAAAGGACAAGGCGGCTCCGTGCCTCTGCACGAGCTGTGCAGACAAATGTAAATAAACGCGCTCCTGCGCCGAAATAAGAAAGGAATTTGTCAGTTCCGCGCTGAGCACGAGCTGCACAGTAAGGTAGAAAGCGGCTCCGTGCCTCTGCATGAGCCGTAACTGTAATTTTAATTAAACGCGCTCCTACGCCGAAATAATAATCACAGTGGATGTGCCTCTCAAGCGCTCCTGCGTTGAGGGACAATTTGCTGGCGGCTACGTGAGGATGCACATGCCGCTCGGGTCCAGGATTCGTTGGCGCCCTTGCGCGGTCCGGACAAGGATCCGGTTGCTGGTCGACGTGGCTCGGGTCTGCAATACGAAGCCCCGATTCCGGCGGCTTCGCTGTTGAAATAGTTCTGCCCCCGGAAGTGCTCCGTAATTGGTGCGAGTCGGGTCACGTCTAAACAACTAGACTGCTGACCTTCCTCGTAGTCGTTCCCAAGGAGAGCTGGCGCGCGCATGGGCATACAGGTCTCGCGCGCCAGCCACAGCAGATGGGAGGGATATGACACTAAGAAATTGTAATTTAAAATCCTCTTTAATTGTAAAGTTAATATTATGTTACAATTTTGAAAGTGCCACTGAGGGGTTGGTGTTGCTGAATGGGCCATCCCTTGCAAGATGGGGGATGGGGAAGCCGGGCACAGCCCTAATTGCAAATTAAGAGGCCATGACCTGTCATCACACAAAGTACTTCACACTACCTCATTATGCTTGTAGTGAGGCTGGAGTCTGGGCAGGGTAGGCAGGAAATTCCCAGTACTTAATAGAAAAATCTCTAGAAACGTCTACTTTAAAGGAGCCACCAGATATAAATACCTGTGAAAGTACTCTCAAAGGACTGCCTGCTGCTGTAGCTTGCTTTGTTCTTCAGAAGACTGCTTTGTGGCACCTGCAAGAAATGATCTGTTGCCCTAAGCCATGCCAGAAACACTTTGAGGCTTACCCTGCTGCTTAAGCCTTGTTCCAATTCTTGAACCTAGGTCTACTAGAGTAAATTCAAGGGCTAGTTGGCTGGCCCCCTGATCAGAGCAATAAAGGTACAAAAAGGTTCCAACCAACCTAAATCCTCACCTGGACCCAACCTAATTGAGTCCTGGCCCTCCAAGCCATGTTTCTCCAGTCCTGGACCCTAGGAAGTGGAGCTACAAGTGCCCAACCAAAATCCAAAATTTGGGACTATGACATTTTTGGCTAAAAAGTGCTCTGAGAACAGAGAGGAGACCAGGACCCACCTGCTCATCCAAGGTTGATGGCCAGTCAGCCTGACTTTGTGACAGCTCCCGCTACATTCGTCTAGATAGCAGAAATTCCTGTTCAGCGGGCCTTCCCAGAAGAGGTATCCTTTCTTGTGGAACCCTCGTTGGCCACAGCTTGCAGCTTCCTCCCACTGGAGACTTTGCACTTCCAAAATAGAGACTAATTCCAAACATTGGGATCTTCCCATTTGAGTGGGGGCATCTATAGTTTAATGGATGTATCTTCCTTTCTTAAGTCTTATCTTTGTCTGTTTTTGATGTTTGCAATAACAGACTTTTTTTCTGGATTATGCTGATGTGGGGTTTGACTATTGTGTAATCAGTTCACTCAAATTTCCTAGCCTGGTGCAATTGGGCAAATTATACACACTTCATTTGATACGATATCATGCTTGAAAGGGAATAGACGTTTTAGGGATGTGCCTCTAAAACCATCCTCCAATAGGCCTTATAATTTGAAGTTATACAATCCATAATGGAAAGAGCTGTAGTCAAGTTTAAAGTTGTATTGCAGTCTGATTTCCTTTGATGTGTCTGTATAGAAGAAGCATCCTGTCATTATTTCCATATTTTCAATTTTCAATTGGCGATTATAATCTAATTTGGTTCTTGTGCATATTTTTTAAACTTATTCTGCTAGGGCGAAATTCTAGGAGTTGCAATTTAAACAAAATGTTTAAAGACTGCCCGTATTTTGTTAGAGCCGTTGCTTCCAATAATGACGTTTTTTCTATCGACTGATATCAACATTAGAAAAACCACCGTCCAAGGTGAGCCGACGATTTTCAATAGCAGCACTGTCAAGAGGCGTATGAAAATGGCGCCCAGCCGAACAAATTCAATCAAGCAATAAACGAAGCACTGCTAAGCTCCAGTTGCCCGACCAGAAAAAAAGCATCTACACAATATCGAAAAAGCCTTCTGAAAGCCATACTGAGAAATGAAAACACGTCGAAAGAAACTGGCCGAGGTCGAGTGTTTTAAATCTAGTAAAATGATTTGCCCCTCAGGTTCATGCATACTATATACAACAGAGAAGCAACATGTGACATAGTGAATTAGACACCACTGCAAGAAAAGCACGTCTCACACCAACCTGCAAAGCAGGTTTAAAAAAAGTGCCTGATTCTGTTTCATGACCTTTTGTGTGTTGGAAAAAAGCGTTATTGAGTTGAGCAAATTAACTTTAAAATAAAATAATGTTGCCATAGAAATGTTTTGCAAATGTAAAAGTATGCGCAAGCAGTATAATATTATGTACCGGGTTGTCATTCTTTCAAGTATGGTGCGAATATGTTTCCTTGACAACTACATGTACCAAAATGCATTGGTTAATTCTAACACACTGTACATAAATGCCTGCTTCAGAGTAAACATGCGGGAGAAAATTGGGAAGAAAAAATTATTACAGACATTGTCTGAACATTATATTTCATTTGTTAAATAGCGAAATAAAGAAATGCAGCATCTGTCTATGAGAGTAAGAAACAGTAGATCAGTGGTGTTCCTTGCATGTTATAGTTAGATAATTGATGCTGGTAAATTTTAGCAAATGCTCATACATTATTTCATACAATCAAAAGGAACATTATATAGGAAATTGACGAATTGCAACCCGTAGTGAAATTGTGCCCTATCCCCATGTACAGGTGACTAATTTAAAGATCACCTGGGGTCAACGTTGTGATCTGTATCATCTGCTTTTTCTGTTTTTTGTTTGTTTTATATAGCAGAAATTCGACCCGAAGGTTACAGACTGCTTTACATGAGCACCAGTTGTGTTGCTTATGGATCAGAACTAGGCCTGTACGCGTAACTCTGCAAAGTGACCAAAAAACTGAGCCACACTATGCGGAGTTCCGCAAGTGCTGGGGTGCTGGTCATACCGTTTGTGTTGACTTTTAGCACCAGGTGTTTTTCATGCACTGGAAAATCAGCGCGAATGGCACCACATTCTACTCGAGCGGCAGCTTCCTCAAAATGGAATGTTTCTTGACGCGAGCAATCGCAATCATCTGCGAGCGCCGCGTTGAGAAATATCACTGTGAGGTGGTCTAGCATTGGATTTTCCTCCTAGACCACCTTAACTCACTTTCCTAGACCACTTTAACTTAATGCTGGCGAGCGCGAACAAGGAAAAATCTGTGCTTCGGAGCAGAGTTTTTCAGAACTACACATGCTTAGCGGAGTGCAGAAAACTCCGCAAACTCCGTGAGCAGAGCCAAGTTCACCACCCAGGCCTATTCGTATCACATGCTTGCCACTTCTCGATGAGCATTTAAAATGTAAAAGGGTCCTTTAATCTTGGGGCTCAGGGAAGCAGCATTACAGGTGTTATAGGGAGCCAAGAAGGTATTCTACACCACTGCCACTCACTGCATTGTTATGAAGACTAGCCAGGGAGATAAACTGTAATGCAATCTGGTGTGCATCGTGAAGCGCAAAGGCAGTGCCCCTAGGAAGGTTACCATTCTAATAGCATGTTATGTTCTGACCCATAAATTCTGGTAACAGGAGTTACTGCACTAAACAGAATGTAATGGCTTACTCGTAATAAGGGTATAGAAACATCTATATTGTATACAGAAATTATTGTCGTTAATAGAGAGAGCTTTTCAAGAGCGGGGAGCAGAGCTGAATGAGGTCAGACGTACTTGAGACCACTCTTGCTTTTCTGGAAGATCAATTAAACAAAAAAACGTGAAGACCTGGACATCTGACAGAGAGACGGCTAGGGTTGTGTGAGGGCACACATTTGGGAGAGAAACTCATTAGCAGAACAATTTAATAGACAACCAGGAGATCAAGCCATTTCTCAAAATAGGCAGGAATGTGCGTACAGAACAGTACGCTAGTTAGGGGGTAAATCTTCTGGGTTATTAACTCAATTAAAACCAAGAGTATGAAATGTCTGGTGAATTTGGAAGCTTATGACACAATTCAATGACTCCAAATCGGGTGTAATGTACGTAACTTCCAGTATGTGCCACCATTTGATGAGAAAATAATTAGGTACTCCGGTGTAGAAATACAACAAGTTTGATTATTTAATCTCAGTTAAAATAGCTTCTCAGAAAATTCAGATTCAAAGCATTTTTAAACAATGACAAAATCTCTCCCTCTTAATAAGTGGTAGCTTCAATACAAAATAAATGACAATTATCATTAAGATAAGTTTAGTTTTGAACTTGCTCTTACATTTATTTGAATGGAAAGTAATTTCAATTTTGAAGACCTGAATTTCTAGCTTTACATTGAATTTTAGACCGCCCAGAAAATCGAAGAGGCTGACAAGACCGTTATTGAAAAGAGGTTTAGTTTTACCAGACCTACAAATTTATTATTGGGCACACAACCTGAAATTTATATATGCAACCTGAAGTGCCATAACCATTTGATATGGAAAAATGTGATCATTGGCCAGATGTACGAAAATTGATATTACTGAATCGTAAATTGTAATGTTAACCAAATCACTATTTGGGAATTGGTAAATGTTAATGTATCAAAGTGACACTTCCTCATTTTGCAAATTTGTATGGTTCACAATTGCTATATGGCGATTTCTTAATACCACATTGGTAAATAGCGAATTGGTATTTAGGAATTGCAACTTGTGAAAGATGCATTTGGGAACAGCTTGATGACATCACAGTGAGAAAGTGTGTTGCATCTTGCACTAAATCTCAGAGTGTGTTCCAACTCTGCATTGCCATGTCGAGATTCCAGGGAAGTCAGTTACCCTAGGTTTCTCCTCAGCGAGGATATGAATTTCTATTAATAATAAATAGCTTATTATGGCATTGACGATGCAGGAGAAGCCTGAAGCCCCCCGTATTGAAGAATGAGTGGGTGTATGAGTGTCTGAATAGATGATTTAGTAGGTGTGCAACTGACTGTATAAGTGAGTGATTAAACGTGTGTTCTGCTCGATTTTCCCGGCCTTCTTGTGAGGAACAATGATGGAATGTGACTTCAGTCTCTTATCATTCAAGTCTAAGGGTTAGAGTAGTGAATGGAGCCTATTTACTAGGCACTTCGACATGATTCTGTGCTCTTCCCCATAGATCAGGGCTTGCACACATAGCCTAGGGGATAGATTTGTTAGTATTAGGGATAACCTGTCCTGTAGTGAGGGTATTTCATGGAGCCGTGCTGAATTCAGGCCTGGTAGGCCTCAAACGGGAGAGACTCCATCTTTCTTTCTGCTCCGGCAGCTTGGGATGCTTCTAGGTCAAATGTAATGTTTTAGTTATGAGGTGTTATTCGCTTGGAGAGAACCGGTTCAGGTCGGCCCTTATCGAAGGATTGTATTTTTCTTCATGCCGAAGACACTACATCAGGCCGGCCGGCTGGGAACGTGTCCTTGGTACGGGGAGGTACAAGAATTTGGTGGGCGGCAGGTTACAGGCCGGAATTTTCCATGAGGAAACGCACCTCTATATTAGTGAAAGTCTGAGGCAGTTACATGTTCAGTCCGTAGGCGGCATCTAGCCGTTAGCAGTAAAGCTACTACTTATTCCAGGGAAGACAGACGCCATCTTGAAGGCGGAGAAGAACCGAGAGACAGATACTCTCCTAGCAGAATAGCCAGAGAGGAGAGAGTAGCCGAGAAGGAAGAGGTCCCAGTGACTCGGAGAAGGGTGAAGAGAACAGCGCATAGTGGTGCAGACATGTATCCGTGACTGCGGAGGTGTGACTTCCAGGCGAGCCGAGGCACAGACGAGAAGGGAACCTAGATGACCACTGAGTGCAGGCTACATACTACTAAGGTGATGTCGACCCTTTCTTATTAGAGTGTACAACTTAATCTATCACTTTTCTTTGCAGGTTATGTGTTATATTGTAATGTTATGTGATTGCGTATGTAATGAGTAATAAAGTATCCAGTTTGTAGTGAACCAACATGTGCTGCGTGTTCTTGTATGAGAGGGTAGCCTATTCTTCTAGTCAGCTGCGGCTACATGAACAGATGTTAACCCTGATCAGGTAAGTGGTAACTGAATAAGGGAAAGAGGAGCCCCTCGAACCGGAGAACAGGCTATGCTCGAACTGGCAGTCCTTGTGTGATCTGATGAATAGTGAGACTGATTCTCTTTTTGTATGTTATGGTGATCATAGGATGAACTGTCGTATGAGACTGCCGTCTGGGTAGAGAGGTCTGGATTCGTATGGGATCGCGAGGCCGCCACTTGTGATACTGTCGTATGGGCAGAGAGGTCTGGATTCGTATGGGATCGCGAGGCCGCCACTTGTGATACTGTCGTATGGGCAGAGAGGTCTGGATTCGTATGGGATCGCGAGGCCGCCGATTGTGCTGAGACTGCCGTCTGGGTAGAGAGGTCTGGATTCGTATGGGATCGCGAGGCCGCCACTTGTGATACTGTCGTATGGGCAGAGAGGTCTGGATTCGTATGGGATCGCGAGGCCGCCGATTGTGCTGAGACTGCCGTCTGGGTAGAGAGGTCTGGATTCGTATGGGATCGCGAGGCCGCCACTTGTGATACTGTCGTATGGGCAGAGAGGTCTGGATTCGTATGGGATCGCGAGGCCGCCGATTGTGACTTGTGATACTGCCGTCTGGGTAGAGAGGTCTGGATTCGTATGGGATCGCGAGGCCGCCACTTGTGATACTGTCGTATGGGCAGAGAGGTCTGGATTCGTATGGGATCGCGAGGCCGCCACTTGTGATACTGTCGTATGGGCAGAGAGGTCTGGATCCGTATGGGATCGCGAGGCCGCCGATTATAAGAGGTCTTGGTATGTATAGTAGGAATTCCCTGTCCTTAGGTGGTAAGATATATGTGGTTACCTATTGTAGATAGGCCCTGGGGAGAGGGAGGGGGTAACGTTCTGGTTGGGTTAGTGAGGCTCTGATGAGCGGGTTCTATCTGATCCGAAAACCCAAGCAGAACATTTGGCGTCACGAACCGTTTACGAAACCTGTGTGCGTTGTGGTTGTATCGTGTTTGCTTTCGGCGCGTGCGTGGTTTCGTTTGTATATTATTTATCTATAATTGTGTGTGTAGTTTTTTTTTCTTTTTCTCTTTCTCTTCTTTCTTTCTTTTCTCTTTTTCTTTCTTTTCCGAGATGTTTTCTAGAAAGTCGAAATCTACTTTTAAGTTGCCCGTTGATATTCCTGGCTGGGATTCAACGCCTTATGAAGCCTTAGCCCGTGAGTGGGCTGATTCTACTGGTTTGAGTGAAAATTGGAATTCTTTTTTGGAGCTGGCGGAGCCGGCTAATGTGATTACTTGTTTACAGAAGGCGCCGGTTTCTAAGGGTGATGAGCTTCCCGTTTTGGGGCGCGGAGGTTGGATTGTTCTGTCTGCGTACAGGATTCTGCATGAGAGGTTGTTGAAGTTACAAAAATTGCATAAGGATGTGGAAGCGAATTTTGTTGAGATTCAGAATGCTCATACTTTGTTGCGGTGTCAAAATAAATTGCTTGCTGACAAACTTGACACGTACCAAACTATTGCCGAGAGGGCGGCTGTGCGAATTGCTCGTTATAAATACAAGAATCGGCGTGGCCGGGTTTCGACGCGAAAGGTGCGTCTGGTCGTGGCGAAAGCCGGACTGGATTGGAATCCTGATGAATGGGATGGTAATATCTGGAACTCGAGTGATTCTCCTTCCTCGGGTGAGGAGTCTGCCAAGCGCGGGTCCTCTCGCTCCGGCCGTGATTGTAAGTCTGCTTCTTGCGCCTCTGATGGTGCACCCCGTGATTGCGCTCGTCCTTCGAGTGGGGTCGATGCTTCTTACACTGATTGTTCCTTTACGTGTACTGGTCGAGCTCCTTGTGATGCTCGTCCCGCGGTCTCGGTGCATCCAGTTTTTCGGCGGAAGTTGCAGCAGGCTCCCGGTGCTCCGCATGGTATTGCTTTAGACTCTTTGGAGGATTTTACTCAACAAGAAATTAGTGATATTTTGCAGCGATTTCGGCAGCGACCTGGTGAGACCTTACTCACATGGATGGTGCGCCTTTATGAACTGGGCGCTGCTGGCATTATGTTGGATGCTGGCGATTGTTTGAAGTTTTGTTCCTTGAGTTCGGATTCTACTGTACAGGATCATTTTCGTAACTTTAATGGTGGTGGTCAAATTTCTTTGCTTCAATTGGCGACTGAGGGTTGTAATCAAAAATATCCTACTGAGTCTGACTGGCCTGTGAATGACAAACCGTGGGATACTTTGCGCGATGCTGCACAACGTCTCAAAGAGGAGGTGATGAAAACGGCAATTTTTCTGAATACTGCTGACAGGTTGCTTGATGGTTTGTTGACATCTTCTGTGCGGAATCGTATTATTCGTTCTTCCCCTGTTGCTTATAAGCAGGTCATGATGACTTTATTGATTAATCAGACTGGTAACATATTGTCTATGGTGCTGGAATCGGTACGCCAACTCGGTGAGTTGGGTGAGTGGTTTAAACCTGAACGGCAATCCCGGCCTGACACTCGTACTCCTGGTGACAATAAACTTACTAGACGTGATATGTTTTTTGGTCTTATGGCCGATGGTGTGCGGAAGGAGGACATTGACGGTGAGACTACTTCTCGTTTGTGGGAAATGTTTCGCAAACGTGGCTTGGATCGAAAGGAGGGTGCCCGGCGTGTTCGGACAACTGAGTGTGATCGTGGTTTTTCTGACGGTAGCGGTGATGACGACCGCCGTGGGCGCTCTGATCGTCGTGATGATCGACGTTATGTACGTGATTTGTCCCCCCATAATGAGAGAGACAGGGAGAGAGAGGGGGAAAGAGAGAGGGGGAGAGATGATTATGTTAACAGCAGACGTAGAGATGATAGGGATCAATCCCCTGAGTTGAGAAGGAGAGAGGATCGACACAGATTGGCCGATCGAAACCCGCAGTACAATGCAGAGAACAGGAATCCATTTCGTAATGGAGATGGATATGAACAGGAGGTATCGATACCTGGGAAACGTGAGAGTCTTTATCCTGATTTATCCTGGTACACAGAACGCAGTAAAAATGACTAGGAAATAGGTCAAGCTCCAGTACACAGATGGGCTCACAGAGATAATAGACCCTATGTAGATATTGATATTTATTGGAGACATCGTAATATCCAAAGGGCCCGAGCATTGGTAGATACAGGAGCGGAGGCCACTCTTATTCATGGAAAATCAAAGAAGTTTAAAGGTCAGCCTTTTACAATTACCGGATTAGGTGGAAAGGAAACTCCCGCAGTTCAAACTTTACTTGAAATGAGAATAGGTAGAATTCCTAGAAAAGAATACTCTGTATTAGTGGTGCCACTCTTAGAATTCATAATTGGAATTGATATTTTGAAAGGAATGACTTTGCACTTAGATGATGGATGTTACCAATTTGGAACTAAACATTATATATCGTCCAGGCCTGTACGGGTTGGTCGTTTAAGAATGCCCCCCATAAAAGTTCCCCAGGCGACAAAAGTGGTTCGTCAGAAGCAGTATCGTATTCCAGGTGGTCATGAAGAGATTAGTACCACTATTCAGGAGTTGGTGGATGCAGGAGTTATAACCCCAGTTACTTCTGCTTGGAATAATCCTGTTTGGCCTGTACGTAAGAGTGATAATTCTTGGCGCATGACTGTTGATTATCGAGAATTGAATAGACACACACCCTCTTTGACTGTTGCAGTACCGGATGTTATTACCCTAATTGAAAGAATACAAAAACATCCAGGTACATGGTATGCGTCCATCGATATTGATAATGCTTTCTTTTCGATTCCGATTGCCCCTGAGTGTCAGGAACAATTCAGTTTTATGTGGAACGGGCGTCAGATGACGTTTAGAAGTCTTCCCCAGGGCTATGTGCATAGTCCTACGATATGTCACCGGCTGGTGGCAGAGCATTTGGCGGAGGTACCGGTTCATCCGCAAATTCAGATATGACCCAATTGGATAGAGTCATTGAGTGCTTGCGTGAGAAAGGTTGGGAAATCAACCCGGATAAATTACAAGGTCCGTCCCAGGCTGTGAAATTTTTGGGCATTAATTGGCATGAGGGGCACCGAGAAGTGATCCCTCAGGTTAAACAGAAAATTCTTGATTTTGCAGTTCCGAGGAATAGGAAAGAAGCCCAAAGCTTCATTGGCTTGTTTGGTTTTTGGCGCCAGCATATTCCTCATTTGAGTCAAATATTGGCCCCTTTGTACCAGGTCACTCATAAAAAGAATGCATTTGAATGGGATAAACCACAGCAAGATGCGTTCAGTCTGGCAAAAGAAGCAATTCAGCATGCTCTGGATTTATGGCCTGTATGTGATGGTGATGTGGATTTGAATGTGTCTGTACAAGGCCTTTATGCGAATTGGAGTTTGTGGCAGAAACAAGGCAAGAGTAGAGTACCGTTAAGTTTCTGGACCAAAAAGTTACCTGATGCTGGTGAGCGTTATACACCTTTTGAGAAACAGTTACTTGCATGTTATTGGGCTCTGGTGGATACCGAGCAATTGACTTTGGGACATGATATAGTTTTGCGACCTGAAATTCCTATCATGCAGTGGGTTATGAGTTCGCCGAAAACTCACCGAATTGGACACGCTCAAGAGGCGAGTGTGATTAAATGGAAATGGTATATACAAGACAGGGCACGTGTGGGACAAAAAGGAGTTGCATCTTTGCATGAGCAGGTGGCACGGGCGCCATCAACTGAGACTGAGAGTGAATGTTCCGTACCTTTAGTACAGGAGTCTCCTGTTAAGTGGGGTAGACCTTTTGATGATTTGTCCGCAGAGGACAGAAACCATGTCTGGTTTACGGATGGTTCAGCAAGGTTCATAGGGAGGAAACGGCATTGGAAGGCGGTGTCCTATAATCCGATCACACAAAAATTGCTGAGTACAACTGGTGAGGGTAAGAGCAGTCAATTTGCTGAACTCTATGCTGTTTATCAAGTTCTGAAACAAGAGTTACCTGGCACATGTCATATTTTCACCGATTCTTGGTCTACTGCCAATGGGCTGGCAGTTTGGTTACCGACTTGGCATTCCCATAGTTGGAGAATCCATTCAAAAGAACTGTGGGGAAAAGAATTATGGCAGGAGATTTGGGAAATGCTCCCACAGAGTACTGTTACAATCTTCCATGTGGATGCTCATACCCCGATAGACTCTCTTGACAAATTCTTTCATAACATTGCAGATGAGAAATCTAAAATTGCTGAGGCAGTGGTGGACAGGCAAGATTCTGATATTGCGGGATTGGCGAAATGGGCCCACCAGAAAGCAGGACACTTTGGAGAGAAAGCCACTAGCAGGTGGGCTGCTGATCGAGGAATTTATATTCCCCTAGATTTAATCAAAAATGTTATTCTACATTGTCCCATTTGTCAGCATATCAGGCAGCGCAAAGTGCCCCAAACTGTTAAAGGTCATTTACATCGCGGGAAATTGCCCGCTCAAATTTGGCAGATTGATTACATCGGTCCACTTCCTATGAGTAGGAATTGTCAATATGTTTGCACTATTGTTGATACATACAGTGGCCTGTTGGTGGCCCTTCCCTGTAAGCAAGCTACCCAATTGAATACTATTAAAACATTGGAATTGATTATGATGTATTATGGTGTGCCATTCCAAATTCAATCTGATAATGCATCCCATTTTCGTGGAAGATTGGTACAGGAATTCTGTGTGGAAAACAATATTGAATGGGTGTTTCATATACCATATTATCCACAGGCCTCGGGTCTTGTGGAGAGGTTGAATGGCCTGCTGAAAGATCAGTTACGTAAATTAACAGATGACAAGTATAAGAATTGGCGAGACTTTTTGCCTCAAGCGTTATTGATTTTGAATAACCGTCCTTTTCTAAATGCTGAATCCCCACTTATGCGTTTGTTTCCTCCGAATGTTGATGCTAAGCCCAATGAAATCAGAGAGACTGTGATGTACTGGGAAATTACTCCCGGAGCTTTGGCTCCATGTAGAGTGACCCCAGGGTCGGCAGGTTTAGACTTGCATGCCATGGATGACACCGTTATAAAAAGTAAGGATCGAGTCATCATTGAAACTGGTGTTGGTGTTCATATACCAACTGGAAATTTCGGATTAATCGCCCCTAGATCGGGGCTGGCTGTAAAAGGCACTCAGGTGCTTGGAGGAATCATTGATAGTGATTATCAGGGAGAGATTAAGGTGCTCCTGCTGAATAGCAGTGAGGTTGACTTACTGATACATCAAACTGACCGAGTGGCTCAATTGCTAATAATGCCTGTTTTCAGTGGTGAGATCACAAAAGGCACTGCCCCAACGTTGCTAACTGTACGAGGCCAGAAAGGTTTTGGCTCCACAGATAATCCTGGGGCCAGAGTTTGGGTGCAGTCGCCTAAGAATCCCCCTGAACAAGCAGAAGTCATTGCAACCGGTCAAGACAACACCATTTTAGTTATGAGACCAGGGAAAGATAGCTGGGAAGCAGTCCCGGCTGACAAATGTTACTTACGAGAATGAATAATGCTTGTATTTGATTCTCTTTCAGATCATTCTTTGGACTGTTGCTGCAGGATGTGTCAGCGTTGGACTCCTTTTGGGCTGGTACGACGAGAGAGGAGGGATCCCATCAACCCGGGCTGAGTTGAGAACCCGAGTGTCGCGTTCCTTCGCTGCGTGGGATTCGTCGTCGAACTTTTGGACTACGTTAGCAAAACGGGTGACTAAAGCCCCTCATTTCTGCTTGACACCGATGAGATCGGTGACTGACATTCTAGCGACTTGTTTAGTTGCTGTTCCTGCTTCATTGGAGACTTTGACTCATATTTTTAATATATCGAATGCTCGCCCCAATGTTCTTCTGGGCGATTTTGCCACCCATGAGTATTGCCCCTTGTGTACTGTACTGTCAGACCCGATACCCCCCATCCAGTCCCAAATAGTTACCTATAATATCACACAGGGTGATTTGTGTTTTTTCCTTACTTGTGATCCTAGTGCGATTTCTGAATGTATGCGTTTAAGATTGAAAGGTGCCACTTCATTCACCGCTCATGAACGAACTTTGTGCCTTCGAAGGACACCGAAAACATGTACTTCTGTTCAGAATAACATGACTTGCAAGAGTTTGGTAGTTACCCCCAGTCATTATCGCACGATGTTACTACCTGCCGGATGGCTTTTCTCATGTGGTAATACTTCCTGGCCATATATTCCCGCAAATATTTCTGGAGGCCCTTGTGCCATTACTAGACTGAGCTTGTTAATGTTTTCATCACATCCGAATGCCAACTCTCGTGTGATTCGAGATACAGTGAGGTTACAGGAGGATTGTGACTCATCTTTGCATTTATATTCCAAGTCTGAATACCTTAGCCTGGCTATTTCAATTGTTGGTGTTCCTGCTTTGGCAGTTTATAATGCCAAATCTATTGGGAAAATGGCCTGCTGGATGGTAAAATCCATCAATCATACTTCTACAGTCCTGTCTGACATGCTATTAGACGCCCAGGGTGAACGTAGGGCTATCTTGCAAAATCGAGCGGCCATTGATTATCTTTTGCTTAAACATGGACATGATTGTTCTGATTTTGAGGGTCTTTGTTGTTTTAACTTGTCGGATCATACAAAATCCATTCAAGCTCACATTGATAAACTACATGACTTGACAGAAGAAGTTAGAAAAAACATTGACCAGGGCTGGTTTGACTGGCTCTTTAATTGGTTACCTGATTTGCATATGTTACGTCAGATATTAGGAGGTATTCTGATTACTATCGGCATTTTGATTTCTATCTGTTGCTTTATTCAGTGTATTCCTTCACTACTTCAATTCTGCACACCTGGTACTAGACATAGATCAGTTAGTCTTGTTTCATATTATTCTTCCACAGATATTAGTTCTGTTTAATGAATGTATAATAGACTGAAGTCAAGGGTGAAATGTTCTGCTCGATTTTCCCGGCCTTCTTGTGAGGAACAATGATGGAATGTGACTTCAGTCTCTTATCATTCAAGTCTAAGGGTTAGAGTAGTGAATGGAGCCTATTTACTAGGCACTTCGACATGATTCTGTGCTCTTCCCCATAGATCAGGGCTTGCACACATAGCCTAGGGGATAGATTCGTTAGTATTAGGGATAACCTGTCCTGTAGTGAGGGTATTTCATGGAGCCGTGCTGAATTCAGGCCTGGTATGCCTCAAACGGGAGAGACTCCATCTTTCTTTCTGCTCCGGCAGCTTGGGATGCTTCTAGGTCAAATGTAATGTTTTAGTTATGAGGTGTTATTCGCTTGGAGAGAACCGGTTCAGGCCGGCCCTTATCGAAGGATTGTATTTTTCTTCATGCCGAAGACACTACATCAGGCCGGCCGGCTGGGAACGTGTCCTTGGTACGGGGAGGTACAAGAATTTGGTGGGCGGCAGGTTACAGGCCGGAATTTTCCATGAGGAAACGCACCTCTATATTAGTGAAAGTCTGAGGCAGTTACATGTTCAGTCCGTAGGCGGCATCTAGCCGTTAGCAGTAAGGCTACTACTTATTCCAGGGAAGACAGACGCCATCTTGAAGGCGGAGAAGAACCGAGAGACAGATACTCTCCTAGCAGAATAGCCAGAGAGGAGAGAGTAGCCGAGAAGGAAGAGGTCCCAGTGACTCGGAGAAGGGTGAAGAGAACAGCGCATAGTGGTGCAGACATGTATCCGTGACTGCGGAGGTGTGACTTCCAGGCGAGCCGAGGCACAGACGAGAAGGGAACCTAGATGACCACTGAGTGCAGGCTACATACTACTAAGGTGATGTCGACCCTTTCTTATTAGAGTGTACAACTTAATCTTTCACTTTTCTTTGCAGGTTATGTGTTATATTGTAATGTTATGTGATTGCGTATGTAATGAGTAATAAAGTATCCAGTTTGTAGTGAACCAACATGTGCTGCGTGTTCTTGTATGAGAGGGTAGCCTATTCTTCTAGTCAGCTGCGGCTACATGAACAGATGTTAACCCTGATCAGGTAAGTGGTAACTGAATAAGGGAAAGAGGAGCCCCTCGAACCGGAGAACAGGCTATGCTCGAACTGGCAGTCCTTGTGTGATCTGATGAATAGTGAGACTGATTCCCTTTTTGTATGTTATGGTGATCATAGGATGAACTGTCGTATGAGACTGCCATCTGGGTAGAGAGGTCTGGATTCGTATGGGATCGCGAGGCCGCCACTTGTGATACTGTCGTATGGGCAGAGAGGTCTGGATTCGTATGGGATCGCGAGGCCGCCGATTGTGCTAAGACTGCCGTCTGGGTAGAGAGGTCTGGATTCGTATGGGATCGCGAGGCCGCCACTTGTGATACTGTCATATGGGCAGAGAGGTCTGGATTCGTATGGGATCGCGAGGCCGCCGATTGTGCTGAGACTGCCGTCTGGGTAGAGAGGTCTGGATTCGTATGGGATCGCGAGGCCGCCACTTGTGATACTGTCGTATGGGCAGAGAGGTCTGGATTCGTATGGGATCGCGAGGCCGCCGATTGTGCTGAGACTGCCGTCTGGGTAGAGAGGTCTGGATTCGTATGGGATCGCGAGGCCGCCACTTGTGATACTGTCGTATGGGCAGAGAGGTCTGGATTCGTATGGGATCGCGAGGCCGCCGATTGTGACTTGTGATACTGCCGTCTGGGTAGAGAGGTCTGGATTCGTATGGGATCGCGAGGCCGCCACTTGTGATACTGTCGTATGGGCAGAGAGGTCTGGATTCGTATGGGATCGCGAGGCCGCCACTTGTGATACTGTCGTATGGGCAGAGAGGTCTGGATCCGTATGGGATCGCGAGGCCGCCGATTATAAGAGGTCTTGGTATGTATAGTAGGAATTCCCTGTCCTTAGGTGGTAAGATATATGTGGTTACCTATTGTAGATAGGCCCTGGGGAGAGGGAGGGGGTAACGTTCTGGTTGGGTTAGTGAGGCTCTGATGAGCGGGTTCTATCTGATCCGAAAACCCAAGCAGAACAACGTGTCTTAGCGAATGCATGGATTAGTGACTAATCTATGTGAATGTGTGTATCAGTTTTTCAGTTGGTGTGTGAGTGGCTGCATGGGTGCCTGAGTCTCTGCGTGGGTGGGTGTAGGGTGTGTGACTCCATGCATGGATGTGTGAGTGGGTAATTCAGTGGGTGTATGGGTTCATGAGTGCATCTGTGAGGGGCTTTAAGGGTCGGTGAGTGTGTGTATGGCTGTGTAGGTGAGTGAATGGATGTCTCAGGGGTACATGTGTGAGTACCTACATATGTGAAAGGCAGTATATGTGAGTGTTGGAGTATATACGTTACTATACGTTACTATATGTGAGAGTGAGTGATTGTGAGAGTGGCTGTATGGATGAGAGTGTGCTTGTTTTAGTGATTGTAGAAGAGAGTAAGTATGTGTTAATATCTGTATGACAGTCAGTCAGTCAGTCAGTCAATACTTTATTTCGGCTATATAGCCATAAAAGCCAATATACATAAACAACAAATACATACAGGCCATAATATACAATTTTCATACAATAGATAAAGGGTGATTATTTCTCCGTGATTTAGCAATACCAGGTAAAATATAAATAAGAATATTAAGTTAAATAAAAAGCCAGAGTTCTTAAAATGAATAGTACAAAAACCTGAGGTAGACTTAATAGCGTAAACTGTAAGCAAGGGTAACCCATAATTTCCTCCATCTGCTATTACAGTTTATAACCAGAACGTGTCCTAATGATATACACATTGAATAAAAATCTACTTATACCATATACCATGACTTGAGAGGAGTTAGATTTTAAAATGCGCTCCGCTACTTTCTATGACTCAACCCCCATATTTTTACAAAGGGGTTTAATCCAACAGGTTCTCGGTTTCTTATAAGCCGGGCAAAAGAAAAGTATGTGGGCAATATCTTCCCTAGCCCCAAGAGAACACATAGTACATGCATCCGAACCATTTTCCCCAGCCCACCTACATGTGTAGGTATTTATCAGTAAAACCCCATACCTGAATTGTAGGTAAAGTGATTTTGCTAAAGGAGGAGCAATCTCGTCCATAAATTCCTCGAAGTTAGGTGAATCTTTTACATTTAGGAAATTCTGGGACAAAGTGCCAATAGAGGATCCCAGAATTATTTCACCATTAACATAGGACCAAAAGGTATCCTTAAGGAGTTTTTTGGAAAACTGGGTCAAAATGTGGGGCTCCTCCCAAAAGTTTGAGAGCCCTAGTCTCTTAAACCACGTATATATACCATATATCTGTATGAATAAGAGAGGTGGTGTATGTATAACTGTATAGTGAGTAAATCGCAGTGTGATTGATTCTTTGGGTGATTGACTAGGTTTGTGAGTAACTTTATGGGTGAGTGACAGTGTGTGAGTATTTCTATAGGTGTATGAGTGCATATATCAGTGGCTGTATTGATGAGTGACTGCATGTATGAGTGACTGTATGGGTGAGTGGATGTGTTTGTAGGCCTATGAATCAGTCAGTGGGTATGTACTAACTGGTATTGGTGTGTCTATGGTTTCGAGAATGGTAGTCTGTATTTTGGAGTAGGTGTATGAAAGGGTATAGTAGGGTGTGAGGAGGTGCATCAAACAGTCGCTGGATGATGTCATCAGTGATGTCATTTGAGATGTCATTAGTGATGTCACTGAGCATGTCATGAGTGATGTAATATGTGACGTCATCAGCTGTGCATTGCGGGGGAGCAAGATAAAGTTAGCTCAACTAACTATAAAGGCCGACTTTCTCTGGTTTTGTACGAGTGAAATGTCCACCTAACTATAACGTCCCTGAAACCTCTGTTTTTTTACAGTGAATTTTCAAGTTTTTTTAAATGCTAATTTCTAACTATAACATCCCTGAAACCTATGGTTTTTCAGTGAATTTCTAAGTTGTTTTAAATGCTAATTTCCAACTATAACGTAGTAGTCACGTTTGCAGAGTGGTGCAGAACGGGGCCTGGGCCTCCGACCAGCGCTTAGGAATTCTTCTGTGTATGACTTACAGAAGGTACCAGGAGGGCTACTTGGCCACCAAATTCGCTCAGGAGTAATGTGGGCTTTTTACCCAACCAGTACTGTGCCAGGAGGCGCATTTGCAGAGTGGTGGAGAAAGGTGAGCATGGCCTCCGAAGACCTCTTAGCAATCTCACTGTGTGAGACTTACTGGAGGTAACTGGAGGGGTAGTTGGCCCCCAAGATCAACCTTGGGGGCCAATTACCCCTCTTATTACCTCCAGTAAGTCCCACACAGCAGGATTGCTAAGTTCTCATAGCCGGCCCTGCCCCCTTTTCCCACCACTCTGCTAACACACTTCCTGGCGCGCTCTTGGATGGGGATTAAAATCTCCTTCACTGCTGTGGGTTCTCCTTAGGGGCCAACTAGCCTACCTGATACCTCCAGTATGCCCTAGATAGTGGGATTGCTTAAAGGTGGACACAGGCCATGCCCCCTTTCTCACCACTCTGCAAACCCGCCTCCTGGTGCTTTTTGGGTTGGGAGATTAAGTCCCCTTGAATCCTAAGGGTCCCTGGGGGCCAACTAGCCCACCAGGTACCTCCAATAAGCCCAAGACAGCTGTATTGTTGAGAGTCTTAAGATGCCATGCCCCCTTTTTACACCACTCTGCAAACGCGCCTCCTGGTGCACTACTGCTCAGGGGATGAAGTCCACTCTACTCCTGAGGTCCTCAGGACACAAGAGGATCTCATCGCCCCACCAATAATGCACCAAGAGGTGCGTTTGCAGAGTGGTGTAAAAAGGGGTATAGCCTCGGACCACCTCTTAGCAATCCCACTGTGTGGGGCTTACTGGAGGCACCTAGTGGACTAGTTGGCCTCTAAGGACCCTTAATATTCTAGGGGACTTAATCCCTGAATACAGAAAGTGCCAGGAGGCGCGTTTGCACAGTGGTGCAGGAAGGGGGCGGGGCCTCTGACAAGATGTCATCTTCTGCTTTTTCAAAATTATTCTAAGAAGAGGGGCTGTTTGGCTCCCCTTATCTTAATATTTTGTGGGCCCTGGGACCCCATCCTCCGCGGCATGACCTTGTGTATTGAATTTTTTATGTATATGGGAGGAGGGCACGTGGCCCCCCTTTCCTGGGCAACTTTTGGACCTGGGGACACCATCACCCAGGGCTTGGCCTCGTTTCAAAATATATATATTTACATGGGAGGGGGGCCGCGTGGCCCCCATTCCCTGGGTCAAACTTGGCCCCGGGGACCCCATCCCCCGGGGCCTGGCCAGCCTTTATTTTTATTTGTTCTTATTTTAGAGGTGGGACACGTGAACCCCCTCCTGAGGCCAATGATGGCCCCAGGGACCCCATCCCCTGGGGCCAGCCTTCAGTTAAAAAAAATACATAATAAATTAAAAGGGAGATGGCCAAGTGGCCCTCCACCTGGGCCCCTTTTGGCCCATTTATCCCAACCCCTGGGGCCTGGCCTCAACATTGGGGACTGCAGGATGAGCCCCAATGCCCCCACGGTCCTTACTGGCTCCCAGCCTCCTGCTGCTGACATGCAACTCCCCTTGTCCAAAAGCAATCTGCTTTTCTTCATGGAAGCGAGAGCAAGTTTCCTGCTCTCGCTTCCATGAAGCAAAGCAGAGTTTGCAATAGCAGGGTGGGAGCAGTGCTCTCGCCCTTTCATTGCAAACTGCAATGTCCCGGGTGGGCACCCCAGGACACTGCTGGAGCCGGCCCTTGGGGTGGAGGTTCCCGGGCCATGTAGGGCTCCAGTAGGGGGACCACTCATCCCCCTCCCAATGTAAACATAGACCCAGGGAGGTGGTGGTCCCCGGGGCAGAGGGGTCCACAGGATTTCAATAATTACTGTCCCGGGGAGGTGGTGGTCCCTGAGGCAGTGTGGGGGGCTTAATCCCCCACACTTATTATTCATAATAGCCCTGGGGAGGTGGCAGTCCCCAGGGCATGGGGGGCCCACGAATCTCCATGTGAATAATTACCTGAAGCCCTGGGTAGGTGGTGGTCCCTGGGGCTGCGGGAGCCGTGTGCCCCGTTCCTAATTATGAAAAGCCCCAGGGAGGTGGCAGTCCCCGGGGCTGAGTGGGCCCGCACGGCCCCGCATATATTTTGCATATTGCCCCTGGGACCTGGTCCACCCAGGGGCTCATTAAAACAATGCGGGGGAGACCATGCTTCATTTTTTTTTTCCAGTGGGATTCGTGAATCCTGCCAACATTTTTCTTTAACAAAAATGATTTTTTGGGCCTGGGGCTGCCTGTAGGACCCTCTGACCAGGGGGTCATGGTGTTTCTACCCTGCCCCCTTTTCTTGTTTTTTAACCTTTTTTCTTGTGACTCGGTTCAACCGAGTCACAAGATGGCTGCCAACTCTTCTTAGTTTTAAGTGTTGGCAGCCAATCAAAATCAAGCTCGTGCTCAGGAGGGTTCGCAGATCCACTGCGGTCATCAGATATATAATTTCTTTAAATATGAATATTTCCGGAACTACTAAACGGATTTACACCATTTAAAAAAAAATAATACTTTCTGAACCAAGAGCTCCCTTTTTGCCAAATTTGGTGTAATTACGTTCAGCAGTTTGGGCTGTACTTTTGTCTTACGTTTCCTATGGAAATTGAAATGGAGAAAATGCATTTTGGGAAATCCCTTTTTTCTCGGCCCCACTTGACGAATCACCCCAAAACGTTCAAGACAGGAGCTGACCAGAGCGGGCCATTAGTTTTGAAAATTATGCGAAGATTAATCAAATGGCGCCAAAGATATTGGCAAATCAAAAAGCGCTTTTCCTATGGAAACTAGATCCTAACTGTAACTACCTACTAGTGACCGCCAGTAGGTAATATACACACATATATTTATAGACACTGAAAAAATCAAAGGTTACAGGTACATTATAGTTAGGCTCAGATTTCACATGTGCAAAACCAGTGAAATGCAGCTTTTATAGTTACCTGAGCTAACTATAGCTTACACCCCCACAATTCACTGCTTATGACCTCACATATTACATTTACTCATGACATGGTCAGTGACATCACTGATGACATCTCAAATGACATCACTGATGGCATAACTGATAACATCCCTGATGACATCATCCAGTGAGTGTTAAACATTTGAAAACATTTCTGAGACTTAAAGATATATTCTAGTTGAATAGGTGAGTGTGTTAGGAGGCTGTATGGGTGGATGACTGGCTGTGTAAGTGGCTGAATGGTTGAATAAGTGGATGAGTGAGCAGCTGTATGGGAGAGTGCATGGCTATGTGAGTGATGTTATAGGTGAGAGTATGAGTAGCTGTACAGGTGAGTGGTTGTGTGAGTGGCTGTATGAGTGAGTGAGTGGGTGTGTGACTGATTTAATGAATGAGTGAGTGATTGTGTGAATACTTGTATTGTTTTGTGAATGGGTATGTAAGTGGTTGTGTGGGTATATGAGAGTTTGTATAAGGGTACGAGTGGGTAAGTAAGTGATTCTTTAGATGATATCATCAGCTATGGCATCACTTATGTCATTTGAGATGCCATCAGTGATATCATCAGTGTTGTCACTGACCATGTCAATAGTGATGTAATATGTGAGGTCATAAACAGTGCATTGCGGGGGCATATGTTATAGTTAGCTCAGGTAACTATAACTGCAGAATGTTAGTTTTAAAAGTGAATTTCTAAGGTTTTTTTAAAATCTTATTTAATTTCTGTAACCTTTCAGGGAGGGTTTGTGAGTGGCTGTGTAGGTTGGTGAGTGGCTGTGTGAATGGCTGTTTGGGTCTCTGAGTAGGTGTGTGATTTTTTTGCCAGTGTATGAGTGAGGGTCTGTGTGGGTCTGTGAATGGGGTATGAATGACTGTGTGGGTGTGTACATGGCTGTGTGAGTGCCTGTATCGATCACTGAGTGGGTGTGTGAGTGTCTGAGTAGGCCTGTGAGTGGGTGCATGAGTGTCTGAGTAGGTCTGTGACTGGGTGCGTGTGCTTCTGATTAGGTCTGTGAGCGGGTGCATGAGTGTCTGGGGAAGCCTGTGAGTCAGTGTATGAGTCTCTGAGTGGGTGAATGGGCACGTGTCTTAGTGAGTCTGTGAGTGCTTGTGTGAGTCTCTGAGGGGGTCTGTAAGTTGATGAGTGAGTGTCTGAATGGGATCATGAATGTCTGAGTGGGTCTGTGAGTGAGTGCATGAGTCTCTCAGTCAGTCTGTGAGAGCGTGCATGAGTCTGTGAGTCAGTCTGTGAATGGGTGTATGAGTGTCTGAGTCGATCTGTGGGTTGGTGTATGAGTTTCTGAGTGGGTCTATGAGTGGGTGTGTATGTCTCTGAGTGGGTCTGTGAGCTGGTACATGAGGATATGAGTGGGTCTGTGAGTGTGTGTGTGAGTCTCCGAGTGGGTCTGTGAAGCTGTGTGTGAGTCTCTCAGTAGGTCTGTGAGTGGGTGCATGAGTGCTTGAATGGATCGGTGAGTGGGTGCATGAGTGTCTTAGTGGGTCTGTCAGTGGGTGCATGACTCCCTGAGTGGGTCTGTGAGTGGATGCTAGTGTGTGTAAGTGGGTCTCTGAGTGGGTGCCTGCATGTATGAGTAGATCTGTGAGTAATTCACTATATATATAATTGGGTCTGTGAGTGTGTGCATATTAAAGTAAGGAGGGTGCACATGGGGTGCACCCTCTGATCAATTTCTACCTTTTTGCTGATCTCACCTGCCTCTACTCTGACTCTTTCTGCTCATTCTGCCTGTTATTTTGCCTCTTTCTGTTTGTTTCTGACCTTTATCTTGCCTCTTTCTGCTTATTTCTGACCTTTATTTTGCCTCTTTCTGCTAGTTGCTGACCTTTATTTTCCTCTTTCTGCCTATTTTTGACCCTTGTCTTGCCTCTTTCTGCTCATTTTTCTGCCTCTTCTCTGCTTTTTCTGCTCGTCATTTTACCTCTTTCTGCTAGTTTCTGACCTTTATTTTATCTCAATAATATCTCCAGAAACTGTCACTTATGCACCACATTTCTGCCTCACCTTTAACAAAGATGGAAAGGATGATGAACCAATACTTGATTGCACACAATGGAAGGAAGGTTTTGAGGCTTACTTGGAGCAATTGGAGGAGATACATGTATATCCAGAAAATAAAATTTTGCAATCTTAAAACACTATTTAGATTCTGAAGGAAGAAGAATACTTAAACTTTTACCACCCATTAGTAGTGGAAGAAGATGAGAATACAGACTTGTACCATACAGCAATGAAGCAGTTGGACATTCATTATAAGAAAAAGTCAATGAAGTAGCTGCTAGACACATGATTCTGGGAAGATATCAACTTTCCAATGAACCCACTAATGCTTTTGTGAATGCATTGAGAGTTGTAGCTGCTAAGTTTAACTATGGGACATTTCATAACCAAATGACATGAGATCAAAGGGTGTATAAGACGAGTGATACCAAGTCTCAAGAAAAATTATCTTAGTTAGATGATCTTATATTAGAAAAATACATTAATACTGCACACCAGTTTGAAGAGATGAAATTTGGTATGAAACAATTAGCTCACAGGTTTACTGATGAATTACATTTAGTTAAGCGAGATGTTCATAGCAAAGACAAAGTGGGTGGTGATAAGGTTTAAGGCAAAGTGTATATATCATCTGAAAGAAGAGGAAATGTATGTTTCAAATGTGTTTTTCCTGGACATGTGTTCAGTGATAAGAATGGGCTGGCTATTTGACAGATATGTAGGTTTTGTAAAGTTAAAGGCCATTATGCAAGAAATAGCATAATGTATTGGCAAAAACAGAATGAAAGCGGATAGTAGTAGGAGCTCTGCAAAGGGAAATTCTCCAACTCATGTGAGAGGTATCACAGAAAAATTCTGAAACTGCTGAATAATCCATTTCTGTAATATATGAAATTAATGAAAAGAAAAAAGATGTACAATTTTGGGTGGTAAATATTGATGGTCAAAATGTTAAGATTCTGCCTGATTCTGGTGCTAGACTTAACTTGATAGGATATGATATGTTGCCTTTTTTCCTGACAAAAGCTTGTCACCACCTGATACTAGATTAGTCAGTTATGATAATAAGCCAACAGACATGCCAGGATACTTTGAATCAACATTGAAATATAAACTGCAAAGTGATTGAGGCAAAGATGTATGTTGCCAAGAAAGGGTCTTGTCTATTGGGATGGTCATAGCAAAGAGATCATGATTATCCTCAATCCTAATCATCCTGATCAAGTTTTGGATTATAACAACTTAATAGGTCAAGTGGCTGATGCCGAGACTTTGGAGCGGGAAAAGTTGTTTCCTAATATGTTTTCATTGAAGGTGGGGTTGCTAAATAACTTTTGTGTACAAAATTATTCCTAAAGAACATGCAGCGGCTATGGTACATAAAGTCAGATATGCTCCTATATCAATGAGGAAGGCACTGATAGAAGAATTAGAAAATGTGTGCAAACAGGATATACTAGAGGAAATACAATCATCAGAATGACTGATGGTTCTAGATTACCAATTAGTGGCACCTCCACCAACAGCAGATACCTTCATCAAGCGGTGGGGATATCTGATTGACTATGGGTGTAACTTTAATCAAAATCATTGGCCAAGGCCCATCCGCCACTGGTTAGGATGAAATCACCAACAACCTCCATGAGCAGGGAGAAATCAGTGACATGTCAGGGCCTTAGTCTTTTGTTGTTCAGAAAAATGACCCACTTTGGGAATTTACTTCTGAGAAGAAGAACAATATGCCAAGCAAAGTAGTCTGTCCGACATTCATTTTTAACAAAAGTGCTCCCACTGGTCAGGTGGAAGCACCTTCATCAGAAATGATACACAAATGTGGCAGATAACTTTAGATAGGGTGGGCAGTCTGCCACAGAGTGATGGTGATAGAGCCTCTACTGATCGAGGACCACAGCAGAGTGCCTGCTGGGGTCCAAATAATCTCTCAACGTAATTTTGGGTATTCTCGATGCTAGTTATCAATGGGTACACCAAATAGTTTTGGACGGTACTCGTAGCCGAGGCCTCAGCTAGATGTAACACTTGTTATTAGGTCTAGTGTTAGCCAAGACTATAGCGCTTAGACACCCTCGGCTTCAATGCACTTTATACATTCATTTTTCATTTCATTTCAGAAATATTATATAAAATATACTTACTTACAGGGGCATTTAGCCACCTCTCTTTACGCACTGGTCTTTTGTTGTTTCATCCCCATTTTGCTTCCAACCACTGCAGCAAACAGCATGGAGCAATGGTCAACCTACATAAGCCTTTGACTGATGCCACTTTGAGTGACTCAATTTTGCTCTTTCTCCAGGTGGACATCCACAAATAAGATAGGTCCATTTAGTGCCAGTTTTGCCTGCTGTGAGAGAAGGACACATTTGAAGTGAGCACAGGGCACATTCCAGTTTTATCAGTTCCTGTCTCCTTCCAGAGCTGTTGTAAATTCCTTTTGAAGTCAACAGCTTCTATTTCATATTGTGTTCCTGGACTGGTTTCCACAATGGTGCTTTAATAAACTTTGCCCAGGAAAAGAAATCTTGATTGTGTTTAATTTGCGCCACACTTATAACAGTTTTATTTAAACACAGGTGGGTTGTAAAATGTGGGTTTTAGTATTCCACATTTGAAGCTATGGGCCCTCTTTCCTTAAATCTTTATTCTTACCAACTTTTCTTCTTTTTTGCCTCCTTTTTGTTATTTCCTTCTTTCTTTCTCTCTTTTTACCTTATTTGCTTTCCTTTCATTCCTTCTTTCTTTCTTTATTGCCATTCCTTTTTTCTTTCCTTTTTTTCTTGTTTGCCTTCATCCACTCTTTCCTTTCTGCTTTTTTTCTTTGTCATTTTTGCCTTGTTTCCCTTTTCTTTTTTCTTTCCTTCAGTCCTTCTTTCTCCTTTCCTTCTTTTGCTTCTTCCTTTTATCTTCTCTCTTTCTGTTCTGCCATCTTTCTTTTTCTTTATTTCTTTATTCTATCTTTTTGCCTGCTTTCATTTTTTCTTTCCAATCTTTCTGTTTTGCCTTTTATCCTTTTTCTTTCTTTTTTTACTTTCTTTACTTGTTCCTTTCTTTTTTCTTTTTCTATCTTTATCTCTTTCTTTCTTTCTTTCTTTCTTTCTTTCTTCTTTCTTCATTTTTTACATTCTTCCCTTCTTCCTTTCTTATTGCTTTCTTTTCCTCTTTCTTATTGCTTTCTTTCCCTCTTTTTTCTTTTTTGCCTTCTATCCTTTTTCTTTTTTATCTTCTTTACTTTATACTGTACTTTATTGCATCTTTATTTCTTGCCTTCTTTATGTGTTTCCTGCTTTGTTTCCTTCTTTCTTTCTTTTTTGCATTTTTTCTTCTCTCCGTCCTTATTCATTTCTATTTGCCTTCTTTCCTTTTTCCTTTTCCCTTCTTTATTTCTTTTTTGCCTTCTTTCCTTGATATTTCCTTCTTTCTTTCTTTTTTGCCTTTTCTTTCTGTCATTCTTTTATGCGGTCTTTCCCTTTTTCTTTGTTTATTGCTTTTATGTTTTCTTTCTTTTTTCCCTTCTTTCCGTTTTTCATTCCTTCCATCTTTCTGTTTCCTTTTCTTCCTTTCCGTCTTTATTTTCCTTTTTTCATTCCTTCTTTCTTTTTTGCCTTCTTCCTTTCCTTCCCTCTTTCCTTCTTTCTTTTTTGTCTTCTACCTTTTGTATTATGAACTTTCTTTCTGTTGCCTTCTTTGCCTTTCTTTTTTTTTGCCTTCTTTTCTTTTTTCTTCTTTCTTTCTTTTTCTTCTTTCTTTCATTTTTCCTTCTTCTTTCATGCTTTCTTTCATTTTGTCTTTATTTTTTGCCTTCACCTTTTCGTGCCTTCTTTCCTTTTTTCTTTCTCTCTTTTTACTTTCTTTCTGTTTGCCTTTTTTCCTTTCATTCTTTCTTTTTGCCCTATTTCCTTTTTCTTTCTTTCCTTCTTAATTTCTTTTTTGCCTTTTTGCCTTTTTCTTCCCTTTTTTCTTTTTTGCTATTTTTGCTATTTTCTTTCCTTTTTTCTTATTTTATGCTTTCTTTCCTTTTTTCTTTATTTTTGCAATTTCTTTTTACTATTGGCCTTCTTTCATTTTTTCTTGTCTCTCTTTATTTATTTCATTTTTTTCTTTTTCTTTCCTTCTTTAGTTTTTTCTGTCCTTCCTTTTTTGCATCTTTATTTCTTGTCTTTTCCTTTTTACCTTCTGGCTTTCCTTCTTTCTTCCTTTTTTGCCTTCATTACTTCTTACTGTCTTTTTTACCTTTCCCTTTTTCTTTTTTTACCTTCTTTCCTTCTTCCTTAATTTTTCCTTCCTATTTTCATCTTTCCTTCGCCCCTTTTTTCTTTCATTATTTCTATTAGCCTTCTATTCCTTTTCTTTCTTTCTTTTTTCTTTCTTTTCTTTCTTTTTTGCATTTTTTCAATTTTTCTTTCCTTCTGTTTTCATGACTCCTTTCATTTTTTCTTTAGTTTTTGCCTCTCCCTTTTCTTTCTTTTTTGCCTTTTTTCGTTTTTCATTCCTCCCTTTTTTATTTTTATTTTGCTTTCTTCATTCCTTCATTAGTTCTTTTTCCCTTCTTTATTACTTTTATTCATTCTTTCTTTCTTTTTACCTTTTCTCTTGCTTTCCTTCTTCCTTTTTCCTTCTTTCCTATTTTCCTTCTTCTTTCTTTTTATCCCCTTTCTTCCGTCTTTCTTTTTTGTCTGCTTTCTTTCCTTCCCATGTTCTTTCTTGTTTGTCTTATATCTTCCTTTCTGTCTTTCAACCCTTTTCTTTCTTTCTTGACTTCTTTAGTTTTTTTCCTTATTTCCTTATAACCTCCTTTCTTCCTTTTTTCATTCTTTCTTCACTTATTTGCCCCCGTTTGTTCCTTTCTTTTTTCTTCTTTCTCTTCCTTCCTTCCTTTTTTCTGCTTTCCCTCCTTCCCTTCCCTTCTTTCTTGCCTTCTTTCTCAAAGGCAAGGCTTGCAGCCAACTAAAGACCAATGGCTTTTTTATGTCCATGTTAGCCAAGACCTTCTGATTTTTTTTAAATATTTTGTAACATAGGTACTTTGAGGGGTTTTCATCCAAACTGTATCCATTAGTCTGTAATTGTGCCTTTCAAATATTTTTTCCACCCACTCTGGCATGCATCAAGTGGCAATGTTAGCTCACTTCACCCATTGTCTGACTTCCCTTTGAGTTACAAAATGTTGTCCTTTCACAAGGATCTCACCCAGCGTCCCAAATGCTGAATGATTTAGGGCTTGTAAGCAAGTCTTAAGGAAATTAAAAAGGAGACAGTGACTGACTAGAAAAAAAAATCACATGCAAGAAATCCGAATGCAGGGATCAAGGTTGGTACTCCCCACAGGCCTGCAGTAATACCACTCCACACAACTTGAAATTTGCCCCTATACGCACACTTGCCTATAGCTACTATAGCTAACTAAGTGATGATATATTTGCAGGAGATTGGAAGTACTGCATCAAAACCGAGTGAGTGCCACAGCAAAATTAACATTTCGATATTTTGGATTCATTCCTTTCTTTCAATGAAAGTTTGTTTATAAAAATATGTTGAATACTAACATCTCCCTATTGAATGCTCAGGATGTATTATTATTATTAAATTATTACATGCAACTAGTAGCATCACCATGTTTTGGTCCTGGGAAGGGGGACAAAAATATGTAATATTTCGATAGTGAGTGGTATGCTGATGAGCAACACACTATACCACCAACAGTAGAACCAAGCTGGGCATTGCGTGAATGGGCAAGTGAGTGGGTTAATGTGAAAGTATGTCAATGAACGAAAGAACGAGAGAGCTGACATAGCATTGATAAAGAGTGGGCAAGCACATTGATGGATAAGTGAGTACATGGGTGGATGGCAGGATGAATGGTTGAGTGCATTAATAGATAGGTGGATGTTTACAGGATATATACAAAATAAAAGAGGCTTGGAAGAGGTTGGAGGGTGATGGAGCACTAATACACAGATGGGAGGGTTATGAAGACAAGAAGATAGAAACTGAATGAGCAAAGGCGGCAGGTGGGAGAAGGTAGGATGAAGCAAAGGGGAGGTTGTAAAAGGTCTAGGAAGCATTACAGACTGTACCATGTCTTCAGCTCAGTCTTTACAAAATTAAATTTTTTTTATCTGCAAATACATTTTTCTAATTCTAATAATGATGGCCGCCACTTCTGTAAAGAGGTTCCCACACATTTGTACAATTTGTATGAAGAACAACTTTTTATTACGTCTGAGCCCCTCGAAGGTAATTTCGATCACATGACACCTTGGGGGAGATTTAACAACTTTTCACCTAGCACACTGCAGCAGCCGCAAATGCTGCACTGCACTATGTGAAAAGGAGAGAGGAGGAGAGAACCCTACTTACTACAGTAGGCACTTTCCTCCCCTCTCACTAGCGCCGACACTGAAATCAACATCTGTGCGCCAAGCAGACATCTTTGCTCCATGGTGCAAGTGTGTCTCAGTACAAAAATACTGTGCTGACACTCACTTCAAACCTTTTCCCTCTTTCTATGCGTGCTGTACAGAGCAGCACATGCAAAGTCGGAAAAGGAAGGAGAAATCAAAGCATTTCTCCTTCCTGGCGCCTACTTTCGAAGGGCGCAGTTCTTTCATGCTAAACCCTACATAATCGTCTGGTCAGTGGACTACCAATGCAATAAACCAAAATAAGCAAAAATCAGAAATTGCTTGGCTGCAAAACACACCTTCGTTCAGTGTCTTCCAAAAATCTCTGTACAGTGTTGGTAAAATACTTACAGCACATGTGAGTTTGGGAAAGGAACTTTAATTTAATTTGAATTTGGAAAGGACAAGAAACAAACAACACCACAAGCACATACTTTCAAATACAATTAAGATGGTAGAAGGTATATGGTTAGCAGAGGAATATCACTACATGCAAGATCCTACGTCTAGCAAAGCTGCGATCCTCGAGACGATAATAAACTAAAGCTTTGAAAAAGTGAAACTTAGTAACAATATAGGTTATGGATGCTTATGAATGATAACCTTTAACAAACATAATTTCGATGAAAACTGGTGTTTGAGCCGAGCTTTTGTATTTGGAAATGAAAGTGTGGAATTACAATTCAGATCTTTTTCACATAACTGGAATCTAGGGTTATTCTGTTGCTAAACCTTCCCACTTTGGACACATAAAAGGAAAAAGGAACGCAGAGATAAATTATGGATCATGCAACTTAACGTTATCAAATGGGGGAGCTTAAGACTTGAACGCACATCTCTCGGATGAGTGTTCGCCAATCAAGTTACACCATCAGCAAAAATCACTCTGTAGCGAATCCTGAGTAGTCTCTGGAGCACCGTCGTGACTTGAGCATCTGCCTGTCTGTAGACTGGCGTTCTGAAGATGCCCACGATGGGGAAACTGAATCTCAAAATGAAACCACTGACAGGAGTCAGGAATATCCATGGCCAAGACATCACACTTGAACTCACACCAGCTACAGATAACGCACCTTGTTATGTCCTAGACTGATTCATCAAATGTAAACAAAAGAAATAGTGAAAAAACAGGATTACTAAAACTCCATGTGAGTGGAACTTATTAGCTACTCACAGCAGTTATTCCAGTTCACAAATGGGGAGGATGGATTATGCCCCACAATGCGTGCCTCATTGATGAAAAGTGTTGCATCACTGGGGGGACCAGAGATAGGACACTTTTCAGTGAGCCCTCCTTGCGACACCATGGATGTGCCGTATTTACTGTACGGTGCTCCATGTCGCAAGGATTTACAGATAAGTCAGTATTCCTGACGTATCTGTAGGCTAAAAATTGGCACGTTGCTGAAGTGTGTCTGAAAACAGACGCACCTCCAGCAATGTGTCCTTTCACAAGGGACAAGCACCATGTGAATGGGCCTGCGTCACTTCTTACGCCTGCTTTAAGCAGGTAAAAGGATTTGACGCTGTGGTGTCCTAGAAGTGGCACGCCACTACTACCAGACCTTTTTCCCAGGAAACGTCCACCCTGCATACATTAAACCTGATGCAGGTATAATATAGTGCAGGGATTTACAAAGTGATGCTGTTGCAGTGATTCTGCTCATGCACAGAACTATGCGCAGGAAACCGGGACCTCAGTGAATTGTGGTGTACCAAAAAACCCACCTCAGTACCCAGAACCCCTATCCGACTAGCATCAGTGTCTCATTCGTTCTCCGTATCATCTCGAAGCTACCAATGATTAGACAACCCTGAACAAGCGACTTAGAGTACTCTCAGGAATGGTGGGAATCAGAAACACATTTTCGTTATTATTCTCATATCAGTCCACAAAAAGAGTAATCAGAGACACAGTAAAGTTTAAAATGTTTAATTTTTAACTACGTGCCCTAAGGTGCAGTACTTTGTCTAACATTAGCAGACAAATGATTAAAAACAAAACCATCAGCATTGTTACAATACCATAGAAAATGAAGGCAGAAATCATATTACAAATGGTAGTGGAAAGTAACCACCCTCCCTTCACTAGTAAGCTAGTTTTATGAAACTAATAGAAGGTCTCTAGGCTTGAATGGGGAACCCCATACCATAAATATCAGCTTAGGTGAATCACATCACAGGATCAGCTCTGCTCAGTGTCTGGAAAAGGTTTTCTCCAAGTGTCTAAATCATGCATGCAAATGCAATATTAAAGGCACCTGAATTTCAGATATTTGCAGCTGTGTGCATTTTATGGCTAGAGCGTGGGCCGATCAACCTGAATTCAAAGGCATACATTGTTATTTGACCTTGACGGCTTCTGCACAGTGTTTAGACTAAGGTCGCGGTGCGCGTCTAGGGATGTGAACAACAGACCGTTCTTATGTGAAGAAAAAGCAAGCAAGCAGTTTTTCTTGTAATGGCAGCTACCTGCAGTGTCGTGTGCAAAAGCAGCAATGTGGCAAGATTGTGTTTTGCCTCTAAAGCGCTTATGCTAACAGAGCAATGTGTGCACATAGAACCCCGTCTCCACTACACTCTCCCTTGATCAGACCACGAACAAAATAGGGAAGCAAAGTAGGAACGCAGAGTTCAAGTTCGATTGAGACAGAACCAAGTTCATGTATTGTCAATCCATATCATTGGTAGTAAAAGTTTGAAAAATTGTTGGAAAGAGTAAAAAATGAAAACGTCTCACAGGGGCGTGACAAAGCCCAATGTGGAGTAAAAAGGAAAAATTAAAAATCTGGGTTTGGACTTGCGGAAAATGGACAACTTGCAAGTTAATCCATCAACGTGTAGGCACAATAAGTAGCAACTGCCTCTAAGAGGAAGTCATTATAATGTTCTGTAAAAGATTCAGCCATCCAGTCAAGTAAAGTAAATGAACATACATGTTCTTCGATAACTGGAGCCTCTAGCACAATCAGAGGACAACGTGCATGTTCTTCAAGATAACTTCTCACCAAGAAGTCATATACTGCTGCATATATATCCCAATTCCCTAGGACTCCATGTGCCGCTCCACAGGCCATAATCCCGATGCCAGAACAGTCCAACTCATGAGCCACCAAGGTACTCATTAGTCGATCATAATCCGGGGCAGGAGACACCGTGTTCGAAAGGCACAAATCTAGAGCCCATTCGAATGGACAATCTAGGCAATGGAAAATAGGTTACACGCAAGTAAAGTAAGAGAACCGGAAGGATAATCCATAGGCCACGCTTAAAGTGGCCAGCGGTAATGTTCCATAGTATTCAAGCATCCAGTCATGCAGCTGAAACAGCCGCGGCGGGTTGTTGTGTGATGCAGATCGTGCAGCCATTGCGGAGCAAACAAACCAACAGGAGCGCACCAGCAGTCAGGGCAAGAATCAATGGTAGCCCACTGAAGACGCTGGAAAAAATAGAATGAAAAAATGCCGGTATCACACCAAATATTGTTTGAAAGGAGGTCACGAGGCCGGAGCCCACAACTTTGAAAAAATGCACCAAGCCAGTTGTGGACGAGGCATTGAATATAGTATGAATCAGAGTACCGAAATGAAGGGGTAGTTTAGTATTTACAAGAGCATGCACCTCGGTGCAGGTGTTTGCCACGTGAAGGACGAATGTTTCACGGGAGGAAGTCAACGCAACTTCTTTTTGAGACAATAGAGCCCTTATTCTGCTCATCTTGTTGAACTCTGCCTTCAAGGTTGGAATGGAAGGCCAGATGGATACATCTAGTCTCCCATGCGGGGCGGGAAAAGGACATTTTTACAGCAGGCTACGCGTCGTGAGACAGTGACAATGTACAGAATCCCCACTAGCATCCCGCAGCATGCCTCATTATTTAAAAGCAAATAACTACCGTTAGCTAATAATGTAAAAGTGGGTGTAATCGCTGGCACAGGATTTCCCTTCAGAATGCAAGCTAAATTCGGTGCCTGAACATTGCAGGCGCCATGCAATTGGATGTTCCAACAGACTACTGAGTGATCAGGTGTGGAAGTGCATTCCTCTCTTTAATAAACTTCTTTACCCTCTCTCAGGCACCTGTATATAAATGGGAGTGACCAAACGTCATGCAGGAAAGCTGTACCTAATGGTTCGTATCTGCCTAGGGCATAATATTTCATACATGAACTGAACTTAAACAGTGGAAAAGGGAAGGTGATTAAACCGTGGATAAGCCACACAGCTGAGTTTGATTCGGCCACAGAGAAAGGTAAAGGTTCCAACTTTTCAATATGCAGTAATGAGTATGTTGCACCTTTCATGGACATGAATTGTTGTTTTTCAGACAGATTAAACGGCAGGAGTAAAGATGATGTATTCATGTAGCCCCAGGGAACTTTCCCAGCCTTCAAGGTTTGTAAAGTCCATGCAAACTGCATGATAGAACGTAGTTGATTTTGACCATGGTATAAAACAGACATATCATCCTGTACAATATCCACAACAGATGAAACAATATTATCTAATGTGTAAATTCTGGAAGAAAGGGTGTTAATGCTATTATCGATGACAGCTAGCACTTTTTCCAAATTCGCTTGATCAATAGCCCTTAATCTGGATGCAGCTTCAATTTGAGATAATTTCCAAACTTCATTATAAACAGAATACACCCATCTTTTGGACCTGCCACCCACAGGACCCTTAACCAAATCATTCAAATCTGCTTTGTCATTTAATTTTGATAAATGAAGTTTAACAGATGCCAAGTTGGAATGTTGCAGCCAGGTCTGACATAACTTCCCTCCAGAAAAGGTAGTTACAGAATGGGAAGATTCAAATCGGAGGTCCACTCTAACCTGTGTATAGCCAGGGTACAGACCCAGGAAACGATATTGACAGGAATCCGAGCTCTTCTGCCATATCAACCACCCTTCAGGGTCTTGGTTGGAAATGTTGAAGGACGTATTAATAATGAATGACTGCAACACATCAAGGGACAGATCTGTGTGATTATTCCATTTTGAATAAGTGCCCAGATCAGGAATAGAGGGGGAATTAATCTTTTTAGAAGTAGCCAATCCAAAAGCAGATGGTTTGAAAAATGTTAGAATTCAAAAACAACATGTGGTTTGGGATAAGGCAAGCATGATGCAGTGCTTCTGTACCTTGTACCTGCCATGCTTTAGAGCCCCAAACAGATTTAAGATCAATAGTATCTTTCCACAGCTCATAGCCCCCTACAGCCAATTCATCCATAAAGGACTTGGAATACAATAATTTAGTGTGAGTCAGTCTAACTTTAGAAGCTGACTCAGCAGCCACTTTAAAATAAAAGGCTTCAGGTTCAGAATTGAAATCAGTAAAATATGTAAATTTGTTCAGTAGAGTTTTGGTGCTGCCTTCAATTGGTGCTGGACAATGTTCCCATTGCGTATAATTGACAACATTTCTAAATTTATTTGCTTTATGCAGGAAATGATTGCCATAGTGTTGGTAGCAAAACAACTCCCCATAATTTGCTGTGTCTAAATACAAGTCTTCAGCATCAAAAGCAGCATTATATTACAAATCAGAAAAAAGAGCCTCTACGGCTTGGACATCCCAATCATCAGAGCGGATGTTTTGTTTCACAACATCCCCCATGGAAACACGAAGTACATTGGGGACATTAATCACCTCTGTGAGACCATGAATTTGAAATTTAACAGCATCCCATACGATCCCATCTAACACAGGCCAGTCAGTAATATTCTCAAAAGTGTGGTCCCTCTTCATGATGTGTGATGAGGAGTGGGGTGCCAAAGTTCCATCAATTTATCTAATTGTAGATCTTTCGGTGAGATAGTTTCCATTTACTAGACGAAGAAATACAACCACATATCCAATGGACATAAACAAAAAAATAGTTAATAGCACCAGCCAAATGTAAGTCCAAGGGGGAATTAAAAAATGTATTTTAAACCAAGCAGCAAAAATAGAAATTTTCGATGGGGCATTGGAAGTCATAGAGTTAGTGTCAAATGAAAAACGAGACGGGTCAACTGCACTTGAATGTAAACCAGGCAACGACACATCTGTGGGATAAGTGTACTCAGTATCTTCAGTAGGACCACTAGCTGGTGGAGGCAATAACGGATTAGTAACTGTATGCATCTCGATGGCAATGTCAGGCCTGTTGGTAGTTGCCGGAGCCAAAACAGAAATTCTCAGCATTGCTGGACAAGAGACCGCTGGAGTCATACTAAGAAGAAACGGCCACTCTTAGTTTGACATTGTCAATGGAGATGTGCCTGTTATCCTTGCGACCAGGAAGTGAAGGTAAAATGACTGTTCTTGTACCCTGCACGCCAAGCACTGGTACTGGAGTACGATAAGAGGGGCTGAACTCCTTCTTGTTCTCCACCTTCGCACGGACCAGGTCACCAACTCGAGGTATTCAGCCAACTACCGGAATCTGAAGCACAGCATCAGTTGTGGAGGGCAAGTGTTCCTTTGCAAGACTGTCTCTGGTCTCTTGTAGATTCTTTAATACAGCACAGTGATAATCTACGTCAATGGGTGCGGCAGACGCCGCCATGTCTAGACCATCATGCTCCGGGACAAACATCTTTATGCCAAAGAGCATTTCGTATAGGGTCCGCTCACCCAGAGACCTTCTAGGAAGATTATTAAGTGCATGTTGCACGCTATACAGATGGGCCAACCAGTTCCTGCCAGTACCTAAAACCCTAGCTGTCAGGGATTGCTGTAAGTCACGGTTCATTCGTATGGAGACGAAAATTTGACTTGGAACCCCAAAGATCTCATGGCTTCTTTGTGTGCCTTAGAGGCGAACGCAGGACCTTGGTCAGAATGAAGGATACCACATGCAAAAATTCCCACAAAGACACGCAAATCCCTGATGACAGTTCGAGCATCAGCATTGTGGCCAGACCCAAAGAAAACGTGTGGACGAATCCACTGCAACTAAGAAATACTTATACGCAGTTTCAGACGAGAAAGGACCGCAGTGATCTAAATAAAGGCACCCAAGTGGTTTATTAGATATGTACAACTGTGTTTGAGGTGGGCGCGCAGCAGTTGAAGGTTTAATCTGCTGGCAGATGTCACAATTAAGAACATAAGCACACGACTGTTTATACAATCCGCGCCACCAATAACATTGTTGTAAGAGAGTAACAGTCGCCGAAACGCCAGCATGGGCAGAAGCCATACCTTTGTGAGCCGCTGTTATCAAGGAAAGTCTGCAGTCCGCGTTGGGAATCAATCTGTCACCAACGTCATTAATTCTCGCATAGGGAACTTTATCAGGACTTTAATGATAAGAGTACTTAGAAGGGAAACCCCGAGGGTAAACACCACCCTTCTCTGACGCAGCAATAGCTGCCAAGATGTCATCATCAATTTTACTTTTGGATCTTGTAACTGCTGCTACTAGATATGTTGCCAATGTTGTTTTTGCTGCTTCGTCAGCTAAGCTGTTTCCGACAGCGTGGACACCTACTCGTTGGTGCCCAAGAGTAATAATTACATTCATGAGTGGCAGACACTGTTCAAGTTCTGCGACTCGAACCCAAAGCATTTTATGCTTGATTGTGCTACCTTTGGAATCACGATACTCATTTTGAGACCAAAAGAATAAATTGTCATTAAAAGACTGAACACAGTAAAAAGAGTCACTCACTATAAGAGTAGTAACTCGAGGATCAGCAAACTCCAGTGCAAGCACCAGAGCACAAAGCTCTGCCAACTGGGCGGTACAATCACCCAATGACTGCGTGTGCACGACATCAGATTTGAAATCACCATTCACGAAAGTACCAGCCACTATAGCGCAGGCCGCCGAATAAGCATGCTTAGAACACCGTCACCGGTTGTGCCGAACCGTCAGTGTAAATGACACAATGGTAATCCTCAAGCGGGCACAAAGACAGAGGAACCGGATGAACATATTCATACTGCAAATACTCCTGAGTCTGCAATGAGGCATCAAAGATGTAAGTGACATCCGGTGATGTCAAAGAAGTGGCCCATTGTATCCACCGTGATGCAAAGCTTTTGAGTTTGGTACACTAGCCTTCGTCACTGCCTCTAGGGCAGGATACGGTGTGACAACCAACATGCGTTTCCCTTGCGACTGCGCTCTCTCCTTCAGAATCGCCATCTGCACTGCAGTCAAAACCTTTTCGACAGTGGAAAAGCGCATTTCAGCCGATGTGTACAAGTGCGATTTGTAAGCAATGGGGACTGTATCGCCCTCATTGAAAGTTAAGTACGTGAAACCCACCGCGCCAGGCACAATTCTTATTACCAGGTTAGTGTGGTTATCACGCGTCATTAAGTATTTCCAAGCAAGAAGATCAGCATTCAAAGATTGCAGGATAGCTGAATGTTCTGGCAGCCAGCTCGATTTGGAAAAAGTAGGTTGTACCAAGGCATGTAGCGGCTTGATACGCTGGGCATAATTGGGAATGTAAGTATGCCCGAAATTCAGAAAACCCAGCAAAGATTGTAGTTTCTTCAGTGTTGTCAGAGCACGCAAACATGCGCACTTCTTCAGGAAGTGAGGTGCTAATCCTCGACCTTCGTTGTTGAGTTCATAGCCCAAAAACAACACTGTATACTCTGCAACGTGTGACTTTGCAAAGTTGAATTTGTAACCGAAGTCCGCAAACATGACAATGATGCGGTCAACGCGACACAGATTCGGCCATAATTCATCATCTGTGAGATAGATATCATCAGCATACGAGTACGCATCAGGGTCAATGCTCCCCAACAGAGAGACAACACGAGCAGCAAAGACGCCTGGACTGTTTTTGTAGCCCATGGCTAATCTTTTAAACTGTTTTTGCTGCTGGAAGTAAAGGCTGTCCATTGACTACTAATCGAGGACAGATTATGGCTATAAAAGCCATTGGAGATGTCAAGTGTGGTTTTAAACCGTTTTCTCACGAGACTATCAACGAGGGCAGAACTGTGGGTATTCTGTATGGCACAGGTCCGACAATGAGAGTTCAATGCCGGTAATCCAAAACTAGGCGGTACGACCCATCAGGTTTAGTTCCAGTGAATAGAGTATTATTCATGGGTGACACACATGTTTCAATAACACCTTGATATTCCAATTGTTCAAGAATTTCTGCGACATGAGATCTAGCTTCGCGGCGCATGGGATATTGGGGTTGTGGCTGGGGCATAGACCGTAATGGAGTTTCATGGCTTGGCGACAACTTATCTCACCCAACCTGAGTACGGTACAACGCCGGAGCAAGTACCTGAGCCCACTCTTCTGCAAAGTTCTGAGCCTGATCTTTGGGCACAATGTGTGCGAAAGATGGAAGGATTACCCCCTCCCCTCTAGGAGCGGCCAAAAGGAAAGCTGGGGGCCAGTCTGCCTCTGCTAACAGAATATCATATGTAGAGGTCAGATTTTCCCAAAAAATCCCTTTTATGGTACATTGTATGTCACCTTCTATTAAAAGGACTGTGTCATATAGTCTGTCAGGGGGAGCCACTCTAGTATCAGCAGTTTCTACAGTAATGAATGTGTCAGTTGCTGTCACCTTCAGATATGGACGCAGTGCTTGCCGCACTACTGTAACCTCTGCTGCGCTGTCTAGCAGCGTTAGTGCCCATGTCAGGTTCAGAAGCTGCGTTCTTACTATCTGTGGCATACCTCACTGTTAGTGCAGCAACTTTCTTCTTTTGAAACGGGGGTCGTTGTCATGCAAATTCGTCCTGCTTGCCTTTACCGTCAGTCTGGCGGGGCTGCTCACGTCCTTGTTGGGCACCCCGACCTTTGCCACGTTCTCCTCCACCGAACTGTGAGACCGATGTTTCCTGTGAAGAACGAGGAGAACATTGTTCAGGAACCTGAAATCTATCAGGAGACCTAATCCTAGAGCGATCGCGCGAATCATATGTGCGTTCAGTTGTCGCTTGAACCGGCGACGCGGGACAAGACCCCTGTTTCTGTTGCTGCTTCCCCTGTTTTTTAGCTTTCCAATTTTATTTATGAAAAGTCGGACGGTCGTCTTTAGAAGACGTCCCGGTCTTAGTTTGCGGTTGCGTAGTTGTTGTTTCAACAAAAGGCTTAACCCCTAAACTATTGTGGCGAATGGTCTTATAAGCCTCCGCAATAATCCTTGGTAACTGCCGGGGTTTATCGACGTCGGCAACAAGGCGCAGCTCATTCGACACTTGAAAGTTAACCGCATCTCCCTTGACATTAGCAAGGATGAGCGTGGCAACTACGTTAAACACACCTCATTCCTAACTCGACCACCGCCTCCGGACCGTGTTGATCCGGAACACGTTTGATCACGGAGGGCAGTACAGCCATAGACGGGGTGCCGAAGCACTTCGAGTAGACTGCTGCAAACACTTTACCCCAGTTAGCACAATCAGCTACCTTTGGGCCTAAGTCTTTCTGCAAACTAATTGTGAGGATCCTGTGTTTTTCCACAGGAGTAGAATTCGGAAAAACTGTTTCCAGCTTGTCAAATTTCTCAGCAAGCCAATAAGGCATATCATCCTTATTCTAGGGTCGCCTGCCCATTACCGAATTAACCATGACAGGACTAATAGTAATCCCCGCCGGGCCAGCTGGTTGCGCCGCAACCCCAGGTGCTCCCACCTGGACATTGTGTGAAACGTATTGAACTAAAGCCCTATGTACCGTAATTAGGGCGGTATGGAGTTGACATAACTCATCCACCGGGGCTTGCAAATAACGTGAATGTGGTGTAAACCCGGCCAAGACTGGCCAAGTGGCCCCTGGAATGGACAAGGGACCCAAACGAACTGGTGTATTATCATCTGCATTCACCTCCGGCAAAGTAACCCAAGAGTAAAATAGCTCATAGGGATGCGATGCATCAGCACTCACTACAAAGATAACAAACATCCCATCGTCAGGCACCCCGAACTGCTTCAAATGACGCCGGAGAGGAGCGCGACTATACGCTGCAATAGCGACTTCAGCCATAAGGACACAGAGAAGAAAAAAAATCTATATGAACAGTAGCACAAAAAGGGTATAAGATAAAATGAAACCTTTTTAATTGTCAAGCTTGAGAGAACCTATATATTAACTATTTAGGTAGGTGTAAATCGTCACTCCCGTTATCCGGAAACAAGAGTGAGGGTATTGTGGACTAATATAAGCACTACTAAGGCGTCTCAATCATAAGACCAAACGTTAGGTGCGCCATGTTGCAGGGATTCTGCTCATGCACAGAAATATGCGCAGGAAACCGGAACCTCAGTGAATTGTGGTGCACCAAAAAACTCACCTCAGTACCCAGAACCACTGTCTGACTAGCATCGGTGTCTCATTCGTTCTCCGTATCATCTCGAAGCTACCAATGATTAGACAACCCAGAACAAGCGACTTAGAGTACTCTCAGGAATGGTGGGAATCAGAAACACCTTTTTGTTATTATTCTCATATCAGTCCACAAGAGTAATCAGAGACACAGTAAAGTTTAAAATGTTTATTTTTAACTACGTGCCCTAAGGTGCAGTACTTTGGCTAAGATAAGCAGACAAACGATTAAAAACGAAACCATCAGCATTGTTACAATACCATAGAAAATGAAGGGAGAAATCATATTACAAATGATAGTGGAAAGTAACCACCCTCCCTTCACTAGTAAGCTAACCCCAGAGAACCCCATACCGTAAATATCAGCTTAGGTGAATCACATCACAGGATCAGCTCTGTGTCTGGAAAAGGTTTTCTCCAAGTGTCTGAATCATGCATGCAAATGCAATATTAAAGGCACCCGAGTTTCAGATATTTGCAGCTGTGTGCGTGTCAGGCTAGAGCGTGGGCCGATCAACCTGAATTCAAAAGCATGCATTGTTATTTGACCTTGACGGCTTTTGCACACAGGGTTCAGACTGAGGTCGCAGTGCACGTCTAGGGATGTGAACAACAGACCGTTCTCATGTGAAGAAGAAGCAAGGAAGCAGTTTTTTTGTAATAGCAGCTACCTGCAGTGTCGTGTGCAAAAGCAGCAAAGTGGCAAGATGGTGTTTTACATCTAAACCGCTTATGCTAACATAGCAATTTGTGCACATAGAACCCCGTCTCTACTACAATGCATCTGCCAAAATGCACCACTTTGTAAATAGGGCAGTGTGGAGCATATTTTACGGCGCCACTGCGTCACAAAAGGTGACGCAATGGTGCCATAAAGGGCTCATAAATAAGGCCCTGCATGGTTATCATGAGCACCTTGCTCTGTGTCAGCTGAAGGCTGCGGCAGGGCCATGGCGGACCACAGGCGGTCTAAGGCAGATATGGATTGCGTGAGGATTGAAGCACAGCCAAGGCATTCACTTGGGTCAAGCACAAGACTGCTTAAGACAGGGTATTATATCACTACCTCTGCACAGATCTTGGGGACCTCCTCAGGATCCTGGTTCACTTTCAGATTCCTTTCAGCTCATTGTTCTTGTTTCTTAACTTAAACTCTTGGGGCCTCATTTATGAGGAATTGGCTTGGGCAGAGCCACACGTCTTCTTGCTGTGCTGCCCTATGTCAGTGTGAAAGGGCAGGAATGCACCATATGTATTAAATACAGTGCATTCTTGTCCTTTCCATTGCTCTGGCACACAATTTACTGCCTAGCGCCAATGTAGGCATCCTTGCACCACAGTGCAAGGGTGCCTCTGTTCTCCTCAGGATTGTTTTGTGCAGGAAGGGGCACCTTCCTGCACAAAAACAATCCAAAGAGGCGTTTTCCTCTATCTATGTGTGCTACAGTATGCAGAACACATGGAAAGAGGAAACAAGGAGGAGAAATAAAAATATTTCTCATCATTACACCTGCTCTGGGGAGATGTAAGGCTTTGGCGCTGCCCCAGGTTTACATAATTAAGTAAATCTGGGGCAGCATCAAAATCCATGGGTGATGCATGGGAACACCTACCGCAACACCCATGGAATGCCTCCTTGGCGCAGAGTAAGGCAACGTATTAACTAGCGCTACTGTGTCTTAATCCATATCTATGAGGCCATGCTAAGCCACGCAGGACGGGTTTACGTCACCTCATAGATATAATTGAGAGGCTTGCACCGCCGGAGCGCCAAGAAAAGTGATGCCCCAGCAGCACAAACCTCTCATAAATAAGTCCCTTAGATGTCAGGATGGAGCTCCCAGTGATGGGAGTGAATGCCATCTTTAAGAGCGGTTTCACTTAATAGAATAAAGAAATCTGCACGTCATTCCTTCCCCTCATTATTTGGGCACACTTTAATTTTTTTGTTTTATAGGAAACTGAACTTTTTTGAATAATGACACATTGATTTTAATGCATTAAACTAGAAATAGAAATGGTGGGCTGTGTGCCACTATAAACATTGAAGGGAAATTCTCCCACTTTACCATGGCATTCTACTGTATCTCTGGCACTCTGCTCATTCCAGTTCCAATCCTAAATTTGTGATGTAATGCCTTAGCTCAACGTGGCAACTCCAATGATACAGCATTGCCTCTCTCACTTTCAAACAGGATGCTTCTACCCGCGCTTAACATGGCTGACCCTGTAACAAGCATCTGTATTTGTGGAAACCTGCAAGCGCAGTCCAGAGGATTCAACATTTTATGATAGGTATGTTCCTTACAGTAGTAATGCAAAAAGGTACAGAGTTCCTCTAACGAAGACAAGAAGGGGGAGAAGAAAAATGTATTGTCATATGTCAAGGGAAAAAGTGGGCCTGGCTGTCAGTGAAGCAGGTCGAAACAGAAAGGGGGGAAGTCCCTTGTTGGAACTAGGGCTCTCACACACCCAGCAAGCTAGGTGTCATGCTTCATCATTTGAGCCTGCCCCTCGTCAGGTCGGCGCTGCAATACCTGACGGGCACCCAATATTGGGGCTCTTTGGCGGGGATCTTTTGTTCCTGTCGATGGGTGCAGTGGGAGTAAGGGGCCCTAGTGTGTGTAGATGTGAGTGATAAGTGTGTGAATATAAAATAGGTACTGTTAGTCCACAAGTAAATTTTTTATTATAGTGGTAAACAGCCTAAGTAAAAAAAAGGTTGAGGTGGGTATTGAAACTAGTGGTTACGTAACTAGTTGTGCAAGCCCTACTCTCAAAGAGATCTACATGTTTCGTGCCATGGTTGCCATAATGGTCAGGGCACTTCCTCAGGATCAGTGTTAAGAACTATCTACAAAAGTTGGTACGTGAAAAATCTGCATACCTAACAGGTTCAGCAAGGTAACCTAGAACAAAAAGACGTAAAATGACAATGAACAATACATAGAGGTGCACTCATATGATGAAAAAATATCTTATCTTCAATATGCAGTGGTGAAGAAAGAGATGTCATAAAAGATAATGAGGCAAACAAGGGAGGGAGAGATGTTAAAAACAGGAAAAAGGTGGTGCGCAGATGCACCAACCAAATAAGTGAGATTATAAAGTTATCTCACAGAAAAGATACAGTGGATGCGGTTGTAGGAACACTCACCTATACCGCTACCAAGGTAAGGCTGGAGGTAGCCGAGGGATGGAAATGGATCTGGGGGCAGGAGGATCCGATCACGTGAGTGCACCCCATGGAATGTCGTCGTTCAAGCCCGTCAAGTGTGTAGATAATCTGAGGACCCATCTCTGCTCAAGCCTGAACAGTGCATGTTTAGAAATCTGTGGATGAGCCTCTAGAACTACCCAGCTCATAGAGTCAGCGGGATGTCGCGCTTCCTTGAAATGTGTGTATAGTCTAGTAGTAACTCTCTGACAGCGTATGTTACTTCGGCCACCAGACCGCCCGCCTCTGGTTGCTTGATCACCATGGCTGCACACCACACCGCCCATGGGAGTGTGTAACTGTTTGGTGTCTTGCCCCGTTTCCCTTTTTTCTCTCTCCCCCTAGGGGCTTTCCGAGTAGCAACACGCTCAATTTTTAATTGCCGCATCCATTACCTTTTATTTCCCTAACTCATGCTCTCACCCCACTGGCATTTGCCCTCAGGACCCACATCGGAGTCCTCACACGCCCGCCGGTCACTGCTGCAAGATTACCTTGGTAGCGGTATAGGTGAGTGTTCCTACACCCGCATCCACTATATCTTTTCTGTGAGATACCTTTATAATTTCACTTATTTGGTTGGTGCATCTGCGCACCACCTTTTTCCTGTTTTTAACATCTCTCCCTCCCTTGTTTGCCTCATTATCTTTTATGACATCTCTTTCTTCACCACTGCATATTGAAGATAAGATATTTTTTCATCATATGAGTGCACCTTTATGTATTGTTCATTGTCATGTTACGTCTTTTTGTTCTAGGTTACCTTGCTAAACCTGTTAGGTATGTAGATTTTACACGTACCAACTTTTGTAGATAGTTCTTAACACTGATCCTGAGGAAGTGCCCTGACAATTATGGCAACCATGGCACGAAACATGTAGATCTCTTTGAGAGTAGGGCTTGCACAACTAGTTACGTAACCACTAGTTTCAATACCCACCTCAACCTTTTTTTTACTTAGGCTGTTTACCACTATAATAAAAAATGTACTTGTGGACTAACAGTACCTATTTTATATTCACACACTTATCACTCACATCTACACACACTAGGGCCCCCTACCCCCACTGCACCCATCGGCAGGAACAAAAGATCCCCGCCAAAGAGCCCCAATATTGGGTGCCCATCAGGTATTGCAGCGCCGACCTGACGAGGGGCAGGCTCACATGATGAAGCATGACACCTAGCTTGCTGGGTGTGTGAGAGCCCTAGTTCCAACAAGGGATTTCCCCCCTTTCTGTTCCGACCTGCTTCACTGACAGCCAGGCCCACTTTTTCCCTTGACATATGACAATACATTTTTCTTCTCCCCCTTCTTGTCTTCGTTAGAGGAACTCTGTACCTTTTTGCATTACTACTTGACGGGGTATGTACATTGGACCTCGTTAAACCTACCCCTATGTCCCTATTTTGTTGATATAGGTATGTGCCTTACACAAGCCCTGCCCCCTTTGATATCTGCATTTTGCTCTCAGCTCCTAATCTTTGGCGTTCTGACTTTGCCTCCATAAATCCTGCACATCTCCTGGAAGCTCTGTAACAGCTGGATAATGTATGGGTTGGTCTGGAGACTGTGGGCTGCATGATGTAAACATATTAAAATGTGCTAGTATTATGCAAGTCATGAGTTCTAGTTAAAGATCCTAACACACCTGGAACCAGGGAGGTAGCCAGAGTGCCCTCTTCAAGGAGCCTCGCTGGAAAATAATGGACTGGATTAGAAACTTTTCAGCAAAACCAAGAACCCTGCATCCTTGCCACAGGGAATGATACGTTTTTATCAGGTTAAACCTAGGAATAACTTCAAGATTTCAAGTTGTTCTCTTCCAGTTATAAGTTGACATGTCCAGTAATCCTTTTATAAAACATGTGTTGTGGCGTGTGTTTATTTATTTGAAATGTCATGATTGCTCCCACCTCTGCTGTTATGGTTAGCTATACACCAGACACAACTATGTATTTAAAGACTTATAGAGCGCATTATACCGTGGGTGCCAAAGATCTAGCAGAGAAGGAGAGAAAATACAATAGAGAGGCCCAGCCCCATAACCTAGGGAAGAGAGAAAATCCAAGTTTTCAACTGCTTACAAAAGGAAATATGGGAGGAGGGACTTGCAATGTGGATAGGTAGCAGGAAAGGCACCCCTCCTCCCTCCCACCTGGCTTTAGGAAATCTAGGAATTTTCATCTTCCTAAGAGAGGTACACCTCAGCAGTTTATTTGGCATACGCCAGTGAAAGGCTGTTCTCAAGTGCAACGGCCCCTGGCAATGGAGGGCAGTATGAACTAGACAGAGAGCTTTAACGTAAAGGTCACACGCTTCCTGGCCGGCAGCCATTGAAGGAAGCGAATGCCCACTCTGACCAAATGCCATTCAGGAAAGTCGAGGTCCAGGCAAGCCACCGCAATCTGACTAGTCTGAAGTCTATTAGGGTGGAAATATTAATGTTTAAGTACAGAGCATTACAGTAGTCAAGGCACGATGTAATGAGTGCCATGACTACCGCAACTCTGAGCTCAACCAGAATAAAAGGAAACACATTTTTTAACTTTTATTAATGTAGAAACTTGAGCTCACAGTCTTCTTGGCCTGTCTGTCAAAGGCAAGGGAGGTGTCAAAAATCACCACAAGGTTTTTGGCCTCAGTGACCGGACGAGGTAGAAGGCCGCAAGACTCTGGCCACCACAACTCAGACCATACCGATGCTTGTTCTCCAAAAATCAAGATCTCGGTCTTGTCGGCATTCAGTGTCAACCAATTTTTTTTTCATCGAGTTGTTTATATCCAACATACAGCATTTGAACTTTTCTGCCACCACTGAAACTTCATCTGATATTGAGATGATGATTTGGGTATCGTCTGTATAGGATAATACTTGAAAGCCAGCAAAGGGGGCAGCATAAAGATTAAATAGAGTAGGGCTAAGAGATGATCCCTGCGGAACCCCACATGGTAACTATATCTACATTTTGCATAGGGTTTTATGAAAGAACCTAGACATGTATGTGCGTACTTAATTTCATTAGAACCAAAAAATAATACCATCATACAGCCATTTTAGGCTTGAGGTATTCTTTGGCTACCAATATCTTTTGACTTCTTAAACTCTATATAGTAGGGATGTTTACAGATTATCTAATAATAGTTTAAGCTGTCTGGGTACATGCTAAGTTGCTTCACATATTTATGTTATGCATGATACTCACTCTCATGGGGTGATATAATATGAATCTTGAGTAATAAACCAAACCAAGGAAAGAGAGGCAAAATAAGGAATGAGACAGCAGTTATTGTTTAAAAGAGCCATATTCTGGAGTTCTCAGTCGCACTGTCTCCTACTCTGATGGTTTCACGTGGAGCGGGGATATCTTTCCTCGCGCGCCACTTCTGGTCTTTCACTCACGGACGCAGCAGGCAATGTTCTCATAATGAACAGAATCAAGTTAAACTGCAGCTGCTGCGCTCATTCAACTCCCTTGCCAAGTACTTCCAGATTAATGAGTTGACAGTTAATATTACTAAAATTAATGTTCTCTTGCTTGGCAGGAACAAATGTGCCATTCTTTTTGTAATTAATAATAACAAGCTAGAAAGAGTTCAACATAATCAGTAGCTGGGAAGACTTCACTAAGTAAAATGTTAGGTGTCCTCATCATAAAAATGACAAAGTAAATGTTGTGACATTAGTTTCCGACCCAGAGAACTTTCATCATTCATGAGTTGGAAATGTCGGAGCTCCTGCCCGGGCGGCTCTAAAGTCAAACGCGTGTTATGGTTGATTTGTTCACCTTATTTCTGGTGGATCGCACGGATGACGATACAGGATGTACATTCCATCCTTCGAAACAATGATGACGTAATACAGGGCCCTCAATGAAAGACCGGCAGGCAGCCAACTTGTACTCTCGTGCACAGGTCATCAAAGGCTTTGACCTTTACTCCACCAGCAGAGGCCCATCCAAAGGACGTAGCTTCAGGGGGGCTGTTTGGGGTGTTTCACCCCTAGTAAATTTATTTTCTGTTAAATTGTTGTGCACAAGTGCTTTCAGTCGGATATGGTGAGGTCTCTGTCGGATTTCACCAGGAATTGTTACACACAGACAAAAACACACACACTCTCTCCATTTCTCTGTTTTGAAAGTCTTCAAGAATGATGGTAAGCTTCCAAAATACTATGGGCCTCATTTACAATATTTTGATGCATGGCAGCGCAGCAGGCCTTCCTACTGCGCTGCTGTGCGTCAAAATAAAGGGGCCTTCTCCCCTGCTCCGGGACACAAACAGCAGCCGTGCGCCAGCGCAGACACTCTTGCCTCGTTTTGCAAGTGTACCTGCGCTGAGGGGATGATTATTTTTGTCCGGTGAGGGACATCTTCCTGCACAAAAACAATCATTAAAGGCATTTTCCTCTTTCCATGCAAAAGAGGAAAAACGAGGAGAAATAAAAGTATTTCTCCTCGTTGTGGCTCCTTATGCTTCCCCTGGGGAGACGTAGGACTCTGACACATTTCCACGTTTACAACAAAATATTGTAAATCTGAGAATACGTCAAGTTCCATGAAACACCCACAGCAACACCCATGGTTAGGCCCTTACATGTAAAGTTATGTGTGAAAGGGAAACATATTTACAAGGCCATGAAATGTCACGCAAGGTGACTTTACATGGCCTTGTAAATATGGGGAAGCCCACTGTGCTGCCAGTGCATCAATAAACATGACGCACCAGCAGTGCAATGGGCTTGTAAATAAGCCCCTATGTTTTCCCTCACTTAGTACCCCTACCAATCTACATTCTTGTCCCTTTTCACTGTCCCTTGAACCCCTTTCATGCACCCTAACCTCGTATAGTGTATTTTAACATTATATAGCAGAGAGATTATTGGAAAATCAGAAGCTCACCCCCCCCTCAATCTTACTGACCAAGTTATGCCCATGGGACTATCCACCATATTTACAGATCCATGCCTGCCTGATGAGGACATCTATACAGTCAGTAGATTCACTGTTGTGGTAGTTTCATTACAGGCTCTTTTCCTCTAATGGGTAGATGCAATGTTTTATGCACCTGTCCAGGAAAGCATCTTGTTATGAAAACAGAATAAGAATGGGCCATTGTAAAGGGATTTTTCTCCTTGTGCCTGGGACCATTACATAATTTCCTTACATGAGACAACCATGTTTTAAGTGACATTTGCAGAAAGGGGAAACAAGTGAAATATTAGTTAGGGTTGATCGTAGTTCATCACCAGTAATAAAGTCTCTAACTTGTTAGGACTAGTCAAAGGTTTCAGTAATTTAATGGTCATGGTAGACCCGGACCTTTGTGTGATTTGAGGACAACTGTAATGGAGCATGGGATAGATACAACAAGCAGGTTTGCATCAAAAGGACTCGGAAGTAGGGAAGTTTGAAAACTTTTCCAAGTCCCAATCTGAATAGAGTCTTTGTCACTTTTCTGTAGAAAAACTCTTCTCCTCATGGGACAAACCTGAAATTCAGTCTGACGCTGTGGAACTGCCAGTTGCATACTTATCTTGATCTGTTGTCTTGAAGCTCAGAAGCAAATGTTTGGAAAAAGCTCCCAAACATCCTAAGGAGGTATCTTCTAAAGCCCGCAGGACTGCAGGTGGAGCACTTAGAGACTCTCAGGGTGCCAGCCAAAGGGCAACACCAAATTCCAGTCCAGGTCACTTTACCACTGGTCAGCTGGAATTTATTACAGAAATGTATTATTCAGATTTTTTTTATGTTTCTGTAACCACCCAGGTGATCAATCAATCAATCAATCATAGCATTTGTACAGCGCACTACATACCCGTGAGGGTCTCAAGGCGCTAGGGGGGGCAAGCTGCTACTGTTCGAAGAGCCAGGTCTTGAGAAGTCTTCTGAAGGTCAGAAGGTCTTCGGTCTGCCGTAGGCGGATGGTGAGGGTGTTCCATGTCTTGGCGGCGAGGTGGGAGAATGATCTGCTGCCGCCGGTCACTCTTCGGATGTGGGGGACGGTGGCGTGGGTGCTGTCTGCGGAGCAGAGCTGGCGGGTGGGGGTGTAGAGGCTGAGTCGGCTGTTGAGGAACATTGGTCCGGTGTTGTGGAGTGCCTTGTGTGCGTGGGTGAGGAGTTTGAAGGTCATCCTCTTGCTGACAGGGAGCCAGTGCAGGTCTCTCAGGTGCGGTGTGATGTGGCTGCGGCGAGGGATGTCGAGGATCAGGCGTGCGGAGGAGTTCTGGATGCGTTGAAGTCATTTCAGGAGTTTGGCCGGGGCTCCTGCGTAGAGTGCGTTTCCATAGTCCAGTCTACTGCTGACGAGGGCCTGGGTGACCGTCATTCTCGTTTCGGTGGGGATCCACTTGAAGATCCTGCGAAGCATGCGGAGGGTGTTGAAGCAGGAGGAGGACATGGCGTTGACCTCCTTCTTCATGGAGAGGGTAGAGTCGAGGATGACCCCTAGGTTGCGTGCGTGGTCGGTGGGTGTTGGGGGTGTTCCTAGTGCAGTCGGCCACCAGGAGTCGTCCAAGGCCGAGGGGGTGGATCCGAGGATGAGGCCCTCTGGTTTGTCCGAGTTCAGCTACAGTCGGCTGTTCCTCATCCAGTCGACGACGGCCTTCATTCCTTCATGTAGATTGGTTTTGGTGGTGTGGGGGTCCTTGGTGAGGGAGAGGATCAGCTGGGTGTCGTCGGCGTAGGAGATGATGTTGAGGTCGTGCCGTCATGCGACGTGGGCGAGCGGTGCCATGTAGACGTTGAACAACGTTGGGCTGAGGGATGAGCCTTGGGGTACGCCGCAGATGATCCCGGTGGCTTCGGAGCGGAAGGGGGGGAGGCGGACACTCTGTGTTCTGCCGGAGAGGAAGGAGGAGGTCCAGTCCAGGGCCTTCTCTTGGATTCCGGCGTCGTAGAGGCGTGTTCGTAGTGTGCGGTGGCAGACCGTGTCGAAGGCGGCTGACAGGTCCAGGAGGATGATGGCCGCGGTTTCTCCGTTGTCTAGCAGGGTCCTGATGTCATCGGTGGCGGAGATGAGGGCAGTTTTGGTGCTGTGGTTGCTGTGGAACCTGGACTGGGACGGGTCCAGGATGCTGTTCTCCTTGAGGAAGCTGGTCAGTTGTTTGTTGACGGCCTTTTCGATGATCTTCGCCGGGAACGGGAGCAGGGAGATGGGTCGGAAGTTCTTGAGGTCCTTGGGGTCCGCCTTGGGTTTCTTGAGTAAGGCATTGATCTCTGCATGCTTCCAGCTCTCCGGGAAGGTCACTGTCTCAAAGGAGATGTTGATGGTTTTCCGAAGATGGGGTGCGATGGTGCTGCTGGCTTTGTTGAAAATGTGGTGTGGGCAGGGGTCTTCCGGGGATCCGGAGTGGACGGTGTTCATGATCTTGATGGTGTCGTCATCGTTGATGTTGGTCCAGGCGAGCAGGCGGTTGGTGCAGGTGGTGGTCATGGGAGCGGGGGTCTCAGTGGTTGCCGGGGTGGTGCTGGCGTTGAAGCTGTTGTGGATGTCTGCGATATTGCGATGGAAGAAGGTGGCCAGCAAGTCGCACAGGTCTTGTGAAGGTGGGATGTTGTTGGTGTTGGAGCTGGGGTTGGAGAGTTCCTTCATGATGTTGAAGAGCTCTTTGCTGTTGTGTGCATTGTTGTCTAGGCGGTCTTTGAAGGAGGTCCTTTTGGCAGATCTAATGAGGAGGTGGTGTCTGTGGGTGGCGTTCTTGTGGGCTGTGTAGCTTTCCGGTGTTCGTTCACAGATCCATTTTTTTTCGTGTTTTCGGCAAGTTCGCTTGGAGGCCTGGAGGTCTTCGGTGAACCAGCTGGCTTTCTTGCTGGTGTGGGTGTTGGAGGGCTTCTTGAGCGGGGCGAGGGTGTTGGCGCAGTCGTTGATCCACTTTCTGAGGTTGCGAGTGGCTGTGTCGGGGTCGGTCGGATCTGCAGGTGGGATCCAGGCGAGGGTGGTGGAAAGCTGGTCTTTGGTAACTTTGCTCCAGCAGTGGCGCAGAATCTGTTGGGTGTGGTGGTGCGTGGTGGGTTTCCAGGAGGTGAAGTGGATGCAGCGGTGATCGGTCCAGTGGAGCTCGGTGGTGTGGTTGAAGGAGACGTGGGAGCTTGCGGAGAAAATGGGGTCAAGCGTGTGGCCGGCGGAGTGGGTGGGTGTAGTGACGAGTTGTCTGAGTACAAGGTTGGCGAGGTTGGCGATCAGGGTGGAGGGGTTGGTGTCGTTGTTGTTCTCGAGGTGGAAGTTCAGGTCCCCGAGGAGGATGTAGTCCGTGGATGCGAGGGCGTGTGTGCTGACGAGGTCGGTGATGGAGTCGTTGAACTGTGCTCGGGGTATGGGGGGTCTGTAGATGAGGGTTCCTCTGAGGGTGGTGTTGGGATCAGTGTGAATCTGGAAGTGCAGGTGTTCGGCGGTGCTGAGGGTGTTGTCGGTGTTGGTTGAGACTTTGAGAGTGTTCCTGTGGACGATGGCGATTCCTCCTCCTGCTCCATTGGTGCGGTCCCTGTGGGTGATCTTATACCCTTCGGGATGGCTATGGCGATGTCGGGTGCCGAGGAGGGGTTCAGCCAGGTCTCAGTCAGGAAGGCGACATCTGGGGTGTTGGAGTCCAGTAGGTCCCAGAGTTCCACGGCGTGTTTGTGTGCAGAGCGGGTGTTGAGAAGGATGCATCTGAGGTAGTTGGGTTCTTTGGTAGGTGGGTTGGAGGGCCGGATGCTGGTGAAGCTGCAGTCCCGAAAGGAGAAGGGTCCTGGGAGCACTTCGGGGCTGCCAGGCAGCAGATGCATGATCGTCCGGCGTTGAGTGCATGGAGGGTGCTGGAGTCGTAGCAGAGGCGGGCGTTGTGGCGTTCGCGGGGGGCAGTGGTCCTGGTGCAGGGTGTGGTCCTGGCATGAACGGGCAAAGACAGGCTTGCCTTAGGTGCACCAGCGGCACGCCAGCGGTGCGCCCGCTGTGCGTGGCCGCTGCGCAGCCTCCATATGAGGGGATGTGGGAGGGAGGAGCAGCTGGGAGGCGGAAGCGGAGCGGTGAATGGGAGATCAGGGGGCGGGGCCTCAGGGGACGCAGCAGCGGGAAAAACGAAGGGGGGAGCGGGCGGGGGTTACAGAAGGCAAAGTGGAGGGCACAGAGGGGACAACACAATAATGCTAACGCAGTATACAGAGGGGAAGAAAAAACACAATAATGCTAACACAGTACTAATAAATGACAGCTCAGAGACAGAGCAAAAATCAAACAGTCAAGAAAAGCAGGGCACAACCAATGCGAGCGGCAGCAGCGGGCTCAGGACACACAGGAGGGGCTGTGTGGTGGCGAGGGGAGCGACCTGCCTGGTGATCAGACTTCTGATAACTGGAGAACATTCTATCCTTGGATTTCAACCAAGTGGAAGGGTATCCAAGCTCCTCAGGTCCTTTTCACGGGTCACAGATATCAAGTGTAGCAGGTTCAGCCTACCTGGTATCCTTTACAAGTCTAGTAGTGTTCTAGTGGGATACCTTGGAGTGCCACATTTATGCCTGGCACAATCCAGTTGGTGGGAATGAGTCCAGGGCACTCCCTATCCAAAGGGGTGCATGTTCACAGGGGCTACCCTACCCACTTTTTCAGTGATTCCTGTTTTTCATATGACAGACAGGCCCAAAATGCCATCTACCAGGGCATTTTTAAAGATGGAAAGAGCCTTCTGCCAATACTAACCCTGGGCTCTGAGGGCGGGGGAGGAGTGTGGAAGTGTCATGGGTAAATGGCCAGTGTCCTCCCTCATCTAACACTAATATCTAACCTGGTCTGAATGCTAAAAGGGGTCTACTTCCCTTAGACTTAATTAGTTTGAATGGGGAGACACATATAAATATCTTTTAATATTAGTTCAAGAGTTCTCCAGTGGGCTGAGGTGAGTGGATCTGATTCGTATTGTATACTGGAACCAATTTGCATGTATTCATCAATCAGCCTGGTAAGATCAGAATCCTTTACATGAAGCTAATGTAGAAATACCCTTGCTTGAAATATGTGGTTTCTTCTGCCTGTACCTACTACTAGACTAACAACTGCATAGTGGTCTGCATTGTGAAAGCTCTGTAACCATTTATTTGAGTGGCTGGGAGGGTTGTAAATAGACGGTTGCTATAGTAAAACTTGGATTTGACTGTGGCACCCACTATCATGGTCATATGTGAAGTGGACAGGGATGTTAAAAGGGGCCTATTTTGAAGGGCTAATGGAAATAGCTCCAGACCACTTTCCTAATCTGTCCGTTGCTTGTCATATCAACATTAAAAATAAAGCAATGTTTTTTAACATTGGTTGAAATATCTAATCTCTTGTTGAAAGTTGCTAGTATAGGTAACAAGGTGAGATTGGCCCACTCCTGAGTCCCAAAGACAAAAATATCAGTCAATAGACTATTAAACTGAAGTAGATTATCATGTATCCAGCTTTCAATGTCCTTCCGGACACTTGCTCTTTAACATGTGTGGTCCTAAATATGTTCAGATAATGGTGCCAGATAAGTACTAAATAATACTGGGGAGAGAAGTCATCTACATAGAACCCCACAAATTGATGCTATCGGTAAGGGCCGAAAGACAGCATGGGTGTCATTTATAAGGCCCTACCGGCACTTTTGCGCTGCCAGAACGTCACTTTTTTTACTTTCGGTGGCGCATTGTAGCACAGCATATTCATAAGGCCATGTAAAGCCACTTTTTGTAGTTTTTAATGGTCTTATAAATATGTTCCCCTTTCACGCAGAAAACTGCGTGAAAGGGGCATGCAATGGGTGTTGCTAGGAGCGTTCCCAGCAAGATCCATGGCTTTTTGACAATGCCCCAGATTTACGAGAAATCATAGCTCTGAGGCAGGGCCAAAAATGTACTCCTTCCCAGGGGAGGCATAAGGGAGGCACAGCGAGGAGAAATATCTTTATTTCTACTTGTTTTTCCTTTTTCTATATGTGCTGCAGAAGAGGAAAAAGCCTCTTGTGATTGTATTTGTGCAAGAAGGATTCCCTTCCTGCACTAAAATAATAATCCCTGCTATTCAGGCACCCTTAAACCATGGTGCAAAGATGCCTGTGTTGGCGCACGGCAGCCCATTGTGCGCCAGCACCGGGTAAAGGACAGGAATGTGCCGTATCTGATAGATACGACGCATTCCTGTCCTTTTTTTGGGCGTAGGGCAGTGCAGCAGGAAGGCCTGCTGCGCTGCCATATGGCGAACCTCATAAATGAGGCCCCATGTTCTTAAAAGATTTTATAAAATTATCATATGATGAAGCTGGATTGATTACTCAGTGGAAACGTTTCACAATGGTAAACATTTAAAGATTTGGTGAATGCTAGTTCCTTGGACGTGAATATAATTGGTGGATAAATCGTCAATATCACTAACTTTAGACCAGTGTTACGTACAGGATGTTCCCTATATTTGGGGAAGCTCCCAGTTCATACTTTTAAGAGGCTTCATATTTGTAGGATTTGACCTTTCCCAACAAGAAAGTTTCAGAAATGTTTATTCTGAGATGAAAGTAAATGAAGGGAGGTGTGCATGACTACATCAGAGGGCATGAATTAATGCACATGTATTAATGGACTGCCTTCAGTTTATGAAAGTGTTATGTTAATTGTTACACTCACTTTTTGTTAAATTTAGTACCATATCAAGATTTTTGGCTCATGATCGGTATTAAATATGCATTTTTAGATGTTGCTGTGGGTTTTGGATGTTTCTTTGAGATGTTTAAATTGTTTTAATCAAGTATTGAGATACTTAAGAAAGCAATGTGGGGACTGCTGTTTTAAATATGGTATAGTTTAACATTTATTACAGTAGATTGAGAAAATATATTTGATCGACTTTCTCTAAAACATTGAATACATTTGAATTGGAAGAGACCTTTTTCAAACGATTGGAATAAATTACTAAAATCACATACAAGTGGTGAAGTTAGCATGAGCAGCGACAGCCAAACTATCTAAAACTGAATATTGCTTCTGGTTTTAAATATTTTAATAATAAGGTTACATTTGGCTAGGGGTAGACTGGATCTTGGTCAGCATAATACAGACTTGGTTCCACACCCAAGACTTGTGGCATGTTTTGAGATCTACCATATTGAAATAAAGTAAGTAAGGTGTTGTGATCAAGGGAATTTCGGAGTTGTGTAACTACAATTTTCTCTTTCATTTTCGCCAATACAATAATGCTGATGATTTTCCTAAAATAGAAAGGCACTGTTGAGTCCAAATTAGGAGTTTTTAATAATGGAAAATTAATTATTTTTGGGACTAGGGACATTCCTTTTTGTGATGCTACATTTTAATAGAAAACTGATAATCTGTACAAATGATGTTGTGTCATTGAAGCTAGAGAGATGTCAGGTATGGAATTCTGTGCTTTCAATGCAATCTGCAGTGGAGCCACAACTTGAACAGCTCTCGAAGGCACTAGTCATTTGCTGAGCAAGTGTTATGCAGCTGCTCGCTAGAATATTTTGTGTTCTGAAAGCAAACTCTTAAAGTGTGAGTTGTTTTCAGAAACAAAAAAAAATCTAAGACCCTAACACAGAAAGATTTATCCTTTTGTGTGAGAGCCATTGTGATTTTTCCCTGCTCAGGACTGCCAAGCCTTTTGACATCCACCCTGACCTAATTGGGCATGGTGACCGTCACTGAGACCTGACAGAGCTGTTGTGTACTGGCCATCAGGATTTACATTGCAAAAGCAAGATTAGCATTTGCCAATGCAAACCCTCAGCTTCTTTGACTTTTAAATAGAGTAAATGAAATGCAAGTTTGGTTGGGCGACGTACGAAAGCCAAACTCTAAATGACCACACACATTTTTTAAGAGGGAATGTAAAGATATAATATGAATCAAAATACACAGTATTGGACATGCTGCTTATTTGTGCACTTGCCCAGAGCCAAAGAATGTAACTTCGAAAGCCAATATAAGTGGGTTCCGGTCTTTGTACGGTGAAAGGTGTGTTTGTATCCCCTGAGTATGCTAAGTACGTTTACCATTCTATTGCCAGTAGCAACATTTTTAAAAAGTATTCAGGATGTAATTTAACAAGTGGGAATTGTATAATCTGTGTATTTTCCCATGAATAAATTACATGTCCTCTATCCTCTAAACATAGTATAGCTGGTTTACACCTGTTTGGAATTTTTGATTTACTTATAAGTCCCTTGTAAAGTTGTTTACCATATACCGAGGGTCTGTAAAATAAATGCAATTAGCGGGCCTGCAGCACTCATTGCGCCACCCACAGAAGTAACCTTTCCAACTTGTCTCAAGCCTGCCAGTGCAGTGCCTGTGTGTGCAGTTTACTGACATTTTGACTTGGCATTTAAACTGCTTGCCAAGCCTTAAACCCCCCTTTTATTACATATAAGTCACTCTTATGGTAGGCCCTAGACAACCCTACAGGCAGGGCGCAATGTAAGTAAAAGGTAGGACATGTACCTGTATGTTTTGCATGTCCTGGTAGTGCCAAACAGCCTATTTTGTTTTTTTACTTCCGTGAGGCCTACCCTTCTCATAGGCCACATTGGGAATTACCTAATACATTTTTAGTCTGTAATTCCTGATCAGAGAGGAGTAATTTTTTCATGTTTCCCATGTTTGGAATGGTAATGATAAATCCTCCTTACTTAACATTGCTGTTTTAGACATGCCACTTTTAGAAAGTGGACATTTCTCAGTACTTACTTCTCTTTGTGCCTGGCAGCCTGTCTCCAATGCACATCTGGGTTTGGTGACAGATACACTTTGTGCATTCCCTCTAAATAGCTACAAACAGAGAAAGGTGAGGATCACCTGCATTTTGAGAACTCATCTACAGTCTGATGGGTCTTCCTGGGCAGGGAGAAATGGGATGGGTTTACACATAAACTTCGATAGGTAGTATCCCATCCACACACAAAGCATTGATTTAACCCCCAGGGTTAGCCTGGCAGACAGGAATGGACTCAAAGGGATCCTTGCACACTTCAGACAGATCTTTTGAAGCCACCCACTACATCAAAGACAGTTTTGTGTATAAGTACTGGATCTCTGACCCCTAAAATAAGACACTTCTGGATCTTGAAATGAACCTCTTTCAGAAGGACTGCTGTGCTGTTTAAAGGACTCAACTGGACTACTTTTTTTCTGTATGGACCGCTTTTCTGCTTGTTGCCCTGCTGCTCCTGACTCTGCTTGAAGAACTCTGCCTTCTCTCTAAGTGTTCTCCAAGGGCCATCTGGCTTGTCTCTTGTTTTCTGAAGTCTCAGGGACACAAAACACTTACTACAATTCTACTGGTGATGCTGTACTCTGCCTTCTATGAGTACTACCCTTGCCTGAGGTTCCTTCTTCAAGCTCTGGGCCTCAGAAATGGGATCAGCAGCTGAGGCCATCAAAAACCGACGCATTGCATTGACTGCGTGAGATATTCTGCTGCATCACCATTTGATGCCAACATCGAGACTGACTGACGACAGCGGTTCCACAGCCTGTGCGGCTCGATGACGACACTCTGTGCAGCTCGAAAACAATGCTTTCCATTCACTTCAACATTGCTCGGCGAAGATGTAGGACCCAATTTGCATTGCTCGACGATGATGAAGTAGACTCTAGATATCGACAAAAGTTCCATCTAATGCATTTCTTCTGTATGGGTCTTGTGGCCAGCCTGCCATGGATCATGTCGGCCTGAACTTTGGATTTGTACTGGTCCCTCACGACCTCAAGTAACCTCTCGACCACTAGTTTCTACTAAGTACTGTTTTAGCATTCAATCTTTAAAAATTCATATCTCGACTTCTACTGATCTGATTTTTGTCCTTTTGGTATTATTTTGCTCAGATAAATATGCTCTATTTTTCTAAACCTGTGTGGAATCTTTCTATGGTATATTCATCGTGCTACTGTGAGAGTGTATGTATGTGTGTGTGTGTTGCACACATACTTTATACATTGTCGCTTTAGTTAAGCCAGACTCCTCTGTGCTACGCTACCAGAGGGTGAACACAGGTTATCTTTTAGTGTGTATCTATGTCAGCCTAGAGTGGGGGTTCCTGCCTAGCCTGGGTGCATAACTCAATTGAAGGCAAAAACCCTAGGCAGTCAAAAACGGTCACTCAAATTAGCAACTCATAGAAAACAGGAAGACATGAAGGAGAGAACTCAGTGTGAACACATAGTAGCTATAATAAAACATATATACATTTTATTTGGTTTGCTTTAAAAAGGACTTTTTCCAAAAATATTCAGACAATACATGATAACAATACAACATAGTGTCGACAAATCGTGTAAATTATATAGAACACAATTTAATCAGGGAAGGGTTAGACAAACATCAATACATTTATATAAATCTAAAGTCGAAAGTGGTGGCTATGAGATGGATCTTCTCAACGAGTGTTTTGGCACTCAAAGCGCCTTCATCAGGAGGGCCACGACCTTATCCTACAGAACAGATAAAAACTAAATAAAACACAATTCTTAAAAAAACCTTGAAAGGCCACACTGTGTTCCATGATACAGTGATTTGGTTCTTTTACCAACGTTTCTTTACAGGGTTCATATGTAAGTTTACTGCCACATTTAAGTTTTGTTTTCAACAGTACATAGATTACAAATTAACCGATACCATCTTTATACACGTGTTGCTCTTAAACTACTAACTACCAGAGCTCTTGAGTCTGTCTCTATGTTCTTTTGTTGTGCGTACACGTGATCCGGGAATAACGTGATACATCGACGGTGTTTAAATTCCCTAGTAGGACAGTTGGGTATCTTTTTGCATGGCGTCCATCCACGATATTTCATTTATCAATTTAGCCAAAGGTAAGGTTATCCTGCGGGCGCGTCTAACTCCTATTAATCTCCTTATGAAACAAAACACATTTTAACCTGTCTCCTTATACCGCGCATTTATTGATATGAACTTTGCCTCATAGAGCTATGCGGGCCATTCCGCGACTCACTACCTGACTTTGCTCTTCAATCCTTCATTTTTAACAACTACCAGAGGTAAGGTTACCTTGCGAAAGTTCAGAACTTCTTCTTTTAAGTTCAAAAGATTTTTATTGGATAAGTAAAGGTGTCAATACATGAGAAAGAATACAAACATATCTTCAAATAGAGGAGAAAAGTAAAACATGGTAATGAAAATATACAGTTAATCAGAGGATAACAAAAATTTGAGGCTAAATAAGAAAAAAAACAGCGCTGGTAATAATGAGCAATAAGGTAGCTTATATAGAGAGAATAGTGCAAATGAAAAGCAATGTCACTCAAGGAGGCTTAGGGACCTCTTGCTGAATAGGTGATACATGAGAGGAGCGTTTAGCACAGGTATCTAGGTACAAGGTTACAGGAAGCCATAAATCATGTCGTTTAGCAGCTAAACTAAGGGGGTGCACAAAAACAGTATCTAGCCTGTGATTATAACAAACATTGTACCACCATGCTTTAAAAGAAATATTCGTAAAGTTTTTCCAGTTGACGGTGATTTGCTGGAAAGCAACAGCTAACAACAAATCAACAATTTGCGTATTAAGGTCAGTGTCATCCCAACAAGGAGAAAGGCTTCCTAAAAAAATATTGACAAAAGAGAAGGGGGATGTAGTGTGAAATATGGCATTGATTTGGGCCCAAACTAGTGTCCAGAAATCTTGCGTGAAAGTGCAAGAGAAAAGCATGTGAAACAGAGTGGCCTTAGGAGCAGAACAGGACCAACAGAGATCCGGTGTAGAAGAAAATCTCTTATTCAACACTTGGGGAGAAAAGAGAAGTCTGTTGTATATGAAGAAAAGAGTTTGTGTAAGGGAAGCAGCTCTAGATGTCTTGCGAAGTTTGGTCCATAATTTATCCCAAAGGGAGGTGGGCCAAGAAATGGCAAGGTCAGATTCCCACTGTTCCTCAACTTTGGATTTTGGTCTAGGTGTGAGGATCGTATGAAATGAGTGGTATAATGAGGAGGCTGTAGGGTGAGTACGCAAGAAGGAATGAAGCTGTGAGGTAGGATTGGGAGGGTGAGGATGCATGAGGGGGTTAGAGAGAAGAGCATAAGTGGACATGACTGCATTTTTAAGCGCAAGATACTTGCAGGCAAAAGAACGGGGGAGATGGAAGTGTTGGCTGAGAACGGAGAAGGATAAGAAATCAGAATTAGAGAAGAGTTGAGATACCCAGATTAAACCCCTCTGTCTCCAGGTTTTCCAGTAAACGGGCTTGCGATTGATGGTTATACTGTTGTTGTGCCAGATAGTGGAGTTAAGAAACTCTGTTACAGAGGAGGGGGGACCTGGGGAGGTGGAAAGAAGCAGCTTGGCTGTAAACTTGTGGATAGGAATGGAGGAAAAGTGAGGCTTGCGAGAGAATGAGAGGTATTCAGCAAAGGTGAAGGGGGATAGGGAAAGTCGCTCAATGATAACCCATAAGGGGGACGGCTCAGCAGGGTCTTGCAGCCAATGGGAAGCTTGCCGCAGAAGGAATGCCTTGTGTTAAGCGGGAAAATTCGGAAAGTTAACTCCACCCTCAGACTTGGGGAGTTGCAATCTGAGCAGGGACATACGTGCTTTTTTGCCGGACCAGAGAAAGGAAGAGAGAATAGTGTTAATTTTCTTAAAGAACTTAGCAGGGATAGGGATTGGGATGTTGGAGATGGTGTAAAGGACTAACGGGGAGAGCATCATTTTAATCGTATCAAGACGACCCCACCAGGAGAGGTATAATGGGTGCCATCTGGAAGTGAGGTCGGATAATTTCTGGATGCATTTATTGAGGCACATCGAGACAGTGTCAGAGAGGGAGGAAGTAATGTGTAGACCTAGATATTTGATGTGTGAGGGGCTCCAAGTAAAATTGGACGCCATAAAGTCCGGTTTAAAAGTGAACTTAGTAAGGGGTAAAATCTCACACTTGTCATTGTTTAGCTTATAACCTGAGATCTGAGAGTAGTCATGGACTTCAGCTAGAAATGCGGGAATAGAAGTTGCGGGGTTAGACATGAATAATAGAATATCGTCTGCGTAGGCAGCAAGTTTAATGTTAGTGTGGGAGACTTGGAAACCGTGTAAGTTGGGATTCTGACGAAGCTTTGAAAGAAAAGGTTCCAGGGCCAAATTAAAAAGAAAAGGGGAAAGAGGGCATCCCTGACGAACGCCCCTGCCTAGATTGAAAAAAGAGGAAACTAGACCGTTGGCACAAACCGCCGCTCTAGGGCTGGAATAAAGGAAGGAGATAAAAGAAATAAAACATGGGCCAAATCCAAACCATTTAGGGGGGAGAAAAGGAAAGTCCACTCCACCCTATCGAACGCTTTTTCTGCATCTAGGGCAATGGCTGCTAGGGAATGTTGGAACTGTGGAGATTTAGAAAGGACATTAAATAAAAGTCTGGTGTTATCTGTGATGAAGCGACCTTTGACAAAGCCAGATTGTTCAGGGCCTAGCAATTCGGGAAGATAGGGGTCTAATCTAATGGCGAGAGATTTGGCATACAGTTTATAATCAATGTTGACCAAAGAAATTGGTCTGTAATTCTTACAATGCTGGGTGTCTTTGCCTTCTTTGGGTATGATACAAATGTGGGCGTCTGAGAATGTACCTGAGGAAGAGCCATTTAATATGAAGGAATCAATAAGGGAGTGGAGTCTGGGCAACAACAATTTGGAGAAATGCAGATAAAATTCAACTGTGAATCCGTCTGGCCCAGGGGCCTTGTCCTTCTTGAGTGACTGAAGTGCTGTAAGTAATTCATCACTGGAGATTGGTGATTCAAGGGTGGATAAATCAACAGGGAAATTGGAAGGTGGTTGGATGGTGGCAAAGAAAGTAGCAAGAGAATGAGCAGTGGGGTGCGTCTCAGAGGAATAGAGTTTGGAATACAACTGGGAGAATTGCTCTAAAATATCAACATCTGTATGTTTTAAAACAGAATTAACATCGTAGACAGATTCAATATTCAGTTTGTTTTGTTTGACTTTTAAATAATTGGCTAAGACCTTCCCCGCCTTATTTTTACCTCCATAGAATTTAGAACTGGATTTCAACAAATACAATGAAGCATCCTCAGTGGATTGTTTGTTATATTGCATCTTAGCAGCAATGAGAGCAGTCAGACTTTCTTGCGAGTGGGATGTATAGAAGGAATGCTCTAACTGTTTAATCGTACAAAGGAGGTCACTGGTGCGTTTACGAGCATTCTTGCGTTTAGTAGCTACAAAGCTGATAATAAAACCTCTGGCTGCTGCTTTATAGGCGTCCCAGACAACGTGGTTAGGCATAGTGGGTGTGTCGTTAATGGTGAAAAATTCTGTGGTGAAGTCTACAAAGGAGGCGGAGAATTTGGGATCGAGGAGTAAGGTGTTGTTGAAGCGCCATCTCTTTGGTCCAGTGGACTTGGGTAAGATGTCAATGTTTATCAAAACGGGGGCATGATCAGAAAATAAGATGGGGCCTATGTCAGCGTGGGTGAGGGATTGGGACATATGGTGGGAGAGGAAAATATAGTCAATACGTGACTGGGAATGGTGAGTCGGGGAATAGAAGGTGAATTCTTTAGAAGTGGGATTGCAGAGACGCCAGGCATCAATGAGTTTATGTTGGGATATCGCTTGAGCGAAAAGCTTGTGAGATTTATTAGGGATATAAGGTGCCTTGGAGTTTCTGTCTAAAAAAGGATCAAGGGGTAGGTTACAATCACCTGCTAAAATAAAATTATCATCAATATATTCAGTGATACGGGAGGCCATTGCGCGCCAAAAAACCTGATCACCACCAGTAGGGGCGTAGATATTAAGAAGGGAGAGAGGGACGCCTTTTAAGGAGAGTTTGACGTACAACCATCTACCTTCAGGGTCTGATTCAGAAGCTAAGAGCAAATGAGCAAGAGATTTGCGAACCAGTACAACCACACCATTTCTTTTACCATCACCCGGAGATGAAAATACAGCACCCACCCAACCTCTCTTAAGTTTAGCAGCTTCATCGTCAGACAGATGGGTTTCTTGTAAGAAGGCAATATCTACATTTAATTTGGCTAAATGAGAGAGAATTTTTTGTCTCTTGATAGGAGAATGCAGACCTTTAACATTCCAGGATAAAATTCGAACTGACATTAAGGATTAATCAAAAAGTGGGCCAATTGGAGAGTAGGACAACAAGGAAATGCCTCGGAGCAAGCAAGGGCACAAGAAAGAAAAAGAATGAGGTGAGAGCTGACGTGATGGAACAAGGAAAGAAGAAAAAATGAGAGAGGAACCAGTGAGGCCATAAACATAGGAGAGAGCCAAGAAAATAGAAAGAATGGTAAGAAGATACAGTAATTCTGAAAAATAGTGGTAAGTAAGGTCCAAGGGAGAATCAAATAGGTAAAGGGAGATGAAAACGAGCAAGAGAGCCAGTATGCAGTGGGGAGAAGAAGGAGTGACGAAAGAGAAGTGGAGGAGAGCCAAGGAAAAGGTAACGACACCAATAAATCTGAAAGCAACGAGGGAAGAGGTAAGATAAGAAGATATAGAACATAGCAAAACATGATAAATAAGGAATAAAGGGTACTTACGAGGGGTAGCAAGGGAAAAATACAATCAGGAACTGGGAACAAGCGGAAACACACGTGGAGATGAGGGGAGGGAGGTAGGGCCAACTGGGAGAGGCAAGGCATTCGGGGTGAGGGAGACGTCCAACCAGAGATAACACAACGGAACGCAAAACAATGATCTGTGAAGGGAGAAAAAGAACATGGTTAGAAACTCGAATACAACGAAGATAAAAAACAAACATATGGCCAACTGAGGAGCCAGAACAACACTTTCAGACGAAAAAATGAAAAATATAATCTTAACTAGAAGTCATACAATCTGAAGAACCTGCAAAAAATGAAGGGATTAAAGCAGAACAAATTAGAGAGTCAAATTGCAACTACGAAAACAAGTCATGGTGGGTGGGAAGAGGGACCAGCTATCTCCATGTCAGGTTGACCGCAGGAGTTCAGGAAACTTCGAAGTCGCGCAGGATCCTCATATGTCGTAGTCTTGTTATTATGAGTGACCTTAAATAGACAAGGATGAAAAAGTCCATATCTGGCACCAATGGAGCGAAGGTCAGGTCTCATATCTAGGAAGGCCTTGCGACGGTTTGCAGTGGTCCTGGCATAATCCTGCGCAAAGAATAAAGTGGAGCCTGACCATGTGAGGCGAGGAGAGGCTTTGGTGGCTAAGAGGACTTTCAGCAAGTCTGTGTACTCTAGAAAGTACATTATTACACCTCTAGGCTTCGTTGAGGCGGAAGGAGAGGAGGAAGCTCGACCAAGCCTGTGGGCACGTTGGATATTCAGTGAAGTGTCTTCAGGTAGGTGAAGAAGCTTCGGGAGAAAGGACTTGAAAAAACTGATGGGATCATTTCCCTCACAACCCTCCACCAAGCCATAAAGACGGAGATTGTTGCGTCTGTTGTGATTTTCAAGGTCCTCCACCTGCTTCTGAAGAGAGGAAATCTGCGTGTGCATGTGGGAGACCTTGGACGCGGATTCCTGAAGAGAGGAAACGTCGCGTTCCACCAACGACACTCTTTCGTCCATCGAAGCCCAATTGTCAGTGAGAATCTGCAATTTAGCATTCGTCTCCTCCATGTAAGGGCGCAGGGCCCGTATCTCTTCGAGGATTAGCTCCATTGAGATGGGCGAGGAGGACTTAGGAGGCGAAGGCGGGTCTTTCTTTAACCTCTTAGAGTTCACTTTTGCCAAAGGCTTTGAGGAGATGTCCGCAGTTGATGTCATCTCGGTTGAAGATAAAGACTGAGAAGCTTCCAAATGAGCCAGTGCTGTGAATAATTTGGAATTCTTAATATAACTACGTTTTTGGACTTGACTGGAGCAATGCGCCATCAGCACGCTGATGGAAAGTGAGGTCAAAAAGAAGAAAGAAATATCTTACTGCCCAGCTGAAAAAGGACCAGGGAGCAAATTAAAAAAGGAAGGGAAATGCCAGGCCACAGAATTGGAGTCAAAAATGTTGGAGGCTAGAGTCATAAAGATGGCCGCCATATATGAGGAAAATTGAAAATTCCAGTCAGCTGAAAAAGGCAACGGAAATAATCATAGTTGAAGAGAGAAGAAAAAAGTCACCTTAGAGTGCAGATTATCCACATCTGTGCTTCAGGAGGTGCTGGGGTCAGTAGTATAAGCGTGAGGCGTCCAGGGGATCCATGCGCGATAAGGCGCGCTGCTGAGGCGATCTCGGGCGAGAGTAAACAAGATGGCGGCCGCGGCCGATAACGAGCCGCGACCGAAAATAAAATGGGCTGTAAGTCCTAAAATAACTGTGCCTCAGCGCCAAAAAAGGATTAAAAATGATCCTGGCATGTTCCGACAGGGAAGACTGCCCTTTGTTGGTGGAAAATGAGGCGCGAACCGCCGGTAGACCCTGGTGTGGACGGAGCTCCTAGCCGAACGCCGCCATCTCCTTCGGGCGCCAAGCCACGCCCCCTTCAGAACTTCTTCTAACTCTCTAATGAAACATTATATAATTCAATCTGTCCCCTTAAATCACGCACTGACTGATATCAACTTTAACTGTTGGAGCCATGCGGGCAACTCAGCGATTCACTGCCTGACGTTGCCCTCCATTTCCTGATTTTAAGCATGGATCGTAATTTTGCTTAAAGGCGTGATTTCTCATCCTTTTACATATATCAGGCTGACTGCAGGTAATTCTACCACTTGTGGGCGATTACTTTGGATCGATACTCTAAATAACTGCATTAGCCTCATTTGGGAAACAATCCTTAAATTAATTTATTTTTATCTTCCAGAGCCATACAGATAATGCCATAAACTAAACAGTGTGGTCATTTATCAGTCCCTCCCGCCACACTCGTATGAATACCAACGCAGAGACACCTTTAAATCAATACTGAGCAACACGAACGTTCCTTGTCATCACTGAATAACAATAAGAGATACACATATAAAGTGAGCAGTATTTGGATTTATTCCTCATCTTTATCGTGTAGGTTTATAGTCCCATATATTATTTATATTTTGGCTAATGTTTTTTTTTTCTTTCTAAAAACAAACACAGGTGTCATATTGCCGCATGCAGAGCATACGCTATCTATATGGATACATATCTGCTGCTCCAAACATTTAAAGTAAGACTTTACTTCAGTCCTAATATTTAATAGACAGCGATCCGTACTATAGTGCTGTATATATCCTAGTATCGTTTTATCCCAACACTCCCTCTAATTCCCCCTTCTTGTCTTTTTCTACCCTTTTTTCCTTTCCTTATTTACCGCTTTCTTTTTTTGTCCTGCTTTATTCTTTCTGCTTTTTTTGTTATGTTTTCCTTCTTTCTACCGCAATTTTTCTTACTTTTATCCTTTTCATTATCTCCTCTTTCTTTTCCCTTTAGCCCTATGTCTCTTTTTCTGCCCTTCTTCCCCTCCCCTCTTTTTTCTTTTCTTTTCTTCCTTGTCTGTGTTGCTCGCTTTCTCGCTCTTTCATCTTCTCACTTTTACCGCCTTTCTTTTTTTGCTTTAGCATCACAGCTTTACACTATCACAGTACTTGTAAAGACAATCTTGATTTATTATTTTTCTCACACTGGGTGCAAGTAGAATTTCGGTTTAGCTACTCATTATTGGGATTTTTGTCAATGCACGGTAAAAGAACCAAATCACTTTATCATGGAACTCTGAGTGGCCTTATAAGGTTCTTTTAAGAATTGTGTTTTATTTAGTTTTTATCTGTTCTATAGGAAAAGGTCGTGGCCCTCCTGATGAAGGCGCTTTGAGTGCCGAAACGTCCATTGAGAAGATCTATCTCATAGCCACCACTTTTGACTTTAGATTTATATAAATGTATTGATGTTTGTCTAACCCTTCCCTGATTAAATTGTGTTCTATATGATTTATACGATTTGTCGACACTATGTTGTATTGGTATTATGTATTGTCTGAATATTTTCGGAAAAAGTCCTTTTTAAAACAAACCAAATAAAATGTATATATGTTTTAATGTAGCTACTATGTGTTCACACTGAGTTCTCTCTATCATGTCTTCCTATTTTCTATGAGCTGCTAATTTGAGTGACCGTTTTTGACTTCCTAGGGTTTTTGCCTTCAATTGTAGTATTGCCCTGCCCTAGGAGTTCTAGAGCATCTGCAGGGGGTCCTGTATGTATTTGCATTGACTGGGTGCATACCTCAGCCAAACAGGAATCCCATTTTTATAAATACAAATCAACAGCAAAAAACGGAAGAAAAACACCTGTTTACATTTTGTTTTCATAATGACACATGTCTAACTCCTGAAAAATCAAGGTGTAAAAGAGTGATACACCATAGGGAAGGAGGGCTGCTCTGGTCCTCGATTTCTCTTCTCCCACCTGCCTGCCGTGCTGTAAATATCCTGGTGCACCCGCAGGCCATTTTTTATAATACTACTTCTGCTGATGCGTCAGGCGTACATTCAGTAAAACTGGTTGGGAGATGACTCTCTCTCTACCAGTGCCTTTAAGATCTGGTAGTTTCCCCAACCTCTAAATGAGGCAAGAGAACAGCAAGATTTGAGGGCATGAGTAACGCCCCGATTTATGGTTCTCTGATTCTGTCAAACTCTTTTTTACTCCAAGGTCTCAACTAATCATAAGTAAGATACAACAACTTAGAGAATCCTGTAAAAGGAGCCCTGTGTGAGGATATTTTCCACTTGATTTAGATTTGACACTGAATGCAGGCTGGATGCTCACTTTTTAATCAATTTAGAATTATTAAAAGAGGGTTGGAGAAAAAATAATGGAGCACATGGAGAACTTTTCATTTACAAAATTATAGGTATTGTTTTATGTTCCTTCTGGCCTTCTACACATGGAAGTTCTTTGTTTTAGTAGCTAAAACTAGCCAAGTATGCTTTTGTGATGGGAAATTAATTATATTGTAGATCGACCTTGATAAAGATCTTGACTGGCTTTCCTTCCTACTTAAAGCACAGTTCTAACTTCATTTTGGGAATGGTTTGACATTTTCTTATATTCATACATTTTGTCAGTGCTGAAGTCAGATATGCAAGACATCTCCACCTATTCCCTAATGCTTAAATGCAAATTTTAATATTTATTGGAGGAGTGTTTTAAACTTATTAATTTTAATCCTCAACCCATTTTCCATGGCTTGCATAATTATTATTAATGCAATAAATGCATATCAATTTGTGCTCTCCAATTGTGTTAAGAAACATTTAGTGCAGCTGCTTTAGTTGTGTAATTTTCTCAACATGAGTATTTGACTTTCATTTTTTAAATTGCTGTTCATTGCAAATATTACTAACTATGACAACTAACAGATGATGTTATAGTCTATTTATAACGTGCTGTGCACCCCTGAAATGAAATGCCTAAAATGAAGTGACTGCACATGTAGCATTCTATTTTGTAATTTGCTATGTTAACTCAGAGAAACAAAATGGTGTGTGTCTACTTGTCTCAAATAATTACATTTAAAGAAGACATTCTGGGACATTTTTTAACAGATCAATCTGGAAAACGTCTGAAATATTTTTGAATGATTCCTATGTAGATTAGCGTAAATCCGAGGGTGTGGGTACTATAGTAAAAACATATCAGTTTTACTGTGTTCATAATCATAATTGACAAAGGTATTGTCGACTTAGAAGAAAGTGTTAAATTAGTATGTATGGCCCGAGTATTTGGCTTCTAATGATCACAGGTGATCCTCATCTGAAGAGAAACATCAAAGTTTCATTGACATTTACCTTTATTAATTGAAACATACTACCGTAGCTCCTCTTACTCAGAATTCTTTATCAGTTTCTATAAGTCTGGCAAATTGCATTTTACTGGAGAGTGACTACTCAAATGTTTATTTCTATTGCCCTCGGAACCAAAATGTCATGAGCAAAGTCATGAAGCAGTCAAAGACGAATAACACTCATTACAATGCATACCATTACAACACGTACCATTACAACGAGTACCATTACAAAGCGGGTATTTGTACGTGTTGTCAATTACAAGGAGATACCATTACAATGCAAACTTTTACCATGCATGCCATTACAACGCAAAAATATGCGTGGTCGAGTTATAGTCATGGTAAAAGTTTCTAAGGTAAGTGACAGTCATCTCACTACATTTACACTACTCAGCACGACCGTCCAACACTACCCCAATCCCTAAAACACTACCCTACACTACACATACATCACCTAAACCCTAAAACACTACCCCCTGCACGACCCCCTACACTACACAAACACCACAACACTACTCTAAACCCTAAAACACTACCCCCAGCACGACCCCATACACTACACAAACACCCCTACACTACCCTAAACCCTAAAACACTACCCCCAGCACGACACCCCAGTCCTGTCCCTACACTCAAACACTACCCTGCACGGCCCCCGACACTACCCTAAACCCTAAAACACTACCCTACACTACACAAACACCACAACACTAACCTAAACCCTAACACACTACCCCCAGCACGACCCCCTACACTACACAAACACCACTACACTACCCTAAACCCTAAAACACTACCCCTAGCACGACAGCCCAGTCCTGTGCCTACACTCAAACATTACCCTGCACGACCCCCGGACACTACCCTAAACCCTAAAAAACTACCCTACACTACACAAACACCACAATACTACTCTAAACCCTAAAACCCTACCCCCAGCACGACCCCCTACACCACACAAACACCACTACACTACCATTAACCCTAAAACACTGCCCCCAGCACCAAACCTCCGACCCCCAGTCCTGTCCCTACACTCAAACACTACCCTGCACGACCCCCGTCACTATCATAAACCCCAAAACACTACCCTACACTACACAAACAACACTACCCTAAACCCTAAAACACTACCCCAGCATGACCCCCTACACTACACAAACACCACAACACCACCCTAAACCCTAAAATACTACCCCCAGCACGACCCTCTACACTACACAAACACCTCAACAATACCCTAAACCCTGAAACACTACCCCCAGCACGACCCCCTACACTACACAAACACCACTACACTACCCTAAACCCTAAAACACTACCCCAGCACGACCCCCCAACCCCCAGTCCTGTCCCTACACTCAAACACTACCCTGCACAACCCCTCGACACTACCCTAAACCCTAAAACACTACCCTACACTACACAAACACCACAACACAACCCTCAACCCTAAAACACTACCCCCAGCATGACCCCGTACTCTACACAAACACCAACACGCTACCCTAAACCCTAAAACACTACCCCCAGCACGACCCCCTAAACTACACAAACACCACTACACTACCCTAAACCCTAAAAAAACTACCCCCAGCACGACCCCCGACCCCCAGTCCTGTCCCTAAACTCAAATATTTTTTGGCAGCCTACGCAGCAACCCTACACACATACCTACTCCCTGCTGACGAGCGGCAACTACCTCGAAACACGTGTCCAGGGATGGCTAACGCGACACTTATTTTCATTTTAAACTTTTGGCATAGGCGTACCCGCCGACGCTACTTCATGGACCACAATTCTTTGGGGTAACACGCTGGTAGGACTAGCAGAGTGCGGCCAATCGGATTTTTGTTTACATTCAGGCTCCCTTGAGCCGGTGGGGCTGACGAGCCCATGGCTACGCACTTGCGCGCCTTGAGTGGTACTTTACCTGAGAATATTTTTGGGCAGCCTACTCAGCAACCCTACACACATACCTACTCCCTGCTGACGAGAGGCAACTACCTCGAAACACGTGTCCAGGGATGGCTAACGCGACACTTATTTTCATTTTAAACTTTTGGCATAGGCGTACCCGCCGACGCTACTTCATGGACCACAATTCTTTGGGGTAACACGCTGGTAGGACTAGCAGGGTGCGTCCAATCGGATTTTTGTTTACATTCAGGCTCCCTTGAGCCGGTGGGGCTGACGAGCCCATGGCTACGCACCTGCGCGCCTTGAGTGCTACTTTACCTGAGAATATTTTTTGGCAGCCTACGCAGCAACCCTACACACATACCTACTCCCTGCTGACGAGAGGCAACTACCGGGAAACACGTGTCCAGGGATGGCTAACACGACACTTATTTTCATTATAAACTTTTGGCATAGGCGTACCCGCCGACGCTACTTCATGGACCACAATTCTTTGGGGTAACACGCTGGTAGGACTAGCAGAGTGCGGCCAATCGGATTTTTGTTTACATTCAGGCTCCCTTGAGCCGGTGGGGCTGACGAGCCCATGGCTACGCACCTGCGCGCCTTGAGTGGTACTTTACCTGAGAATATTTTTTGGCAGCCTACGCAGCAACCCTACACACATACCTACTCCCTGCTGACGAGAGGCAACTACCTCGAAACACGTGTCCAGGGATGGCTAACGCGACACTTATTTTCATTTTAAACTTTTGGCATAGGCGTACCCGCCGACGCTACTTCATGGACCACAATTCTTTGGGGTAACACGCTGGTAGGACTAGCAGAGTGCGGCCAATAGGATTTTTGTTTACATTCAGGCTCCCTTGAGCCGGTGGGGCTGACGAGCCCATGGCTACGCACCTGCGCGTCTTGAGTGGTACTTTATCTGAGAATATTTTTTGGCAGCCTACGCAGCAACCCTACACACACACCTACTCCCTGCTGACGAGAGGCAACTACCTCGAAACACGTGTCCAGGGATGGCTAACGCGACACTTATTTTCATTTTAAACTTTTGGCATAGGCGTACCCGCCGACGCTACTTCATGGACCACAATTCTTTGGGGTAACACGCTGGTAGGACTAGCAGAGTGCGGCCAATCGGATTTTTGTTTACATTCAGGCTCCCTTGAGCCGGTGGGGCTGACGAGCCCATGGCTACGCACCTGCGCGCCTTGAGTGGTACTTTACCTGAGAATATTTTTTGGCAGCCTACGCAGCAACCCTACACACATACCTACTCCCTGCTGACGAGATGCAACTACCGCGAAACACGTGTCCAGGGATGGCTAACACGACACTTATTTTCATTATAAACTTTTGGCATAGGCGTACCCGCCGACGCTACTTCATGGACCACAATTCTTTGGGGTAACACGCTGGTAGGACTAGCAGAGTGCGGCCAATCGGATTTTTGTTTACATTCAGGCTCCCTTGAGCCGGTGGGGCTGACGAGCCCATGGCTACGCACCTGCGCGCCCTGAGTGGTACTTTACCTGAGAATATTTTTTGGCAGCCTACGCAGCAACCCTACACACATACCTACTCCCTGCTGACGAGAGGCAACTACCTCGAAACACGTGTCCAGGGATGGCTAACGCGACACTTATTTTCATTTTAATCTTTTGGCATAGGCGTACCCGCTGACGCTACTTCATGGACCACAATTCTTTGGGGTAACACGCTGGTAGGACTAGCAGAGTGCGGCCAATCGGATTTTTGTTTACATTCAGGCTCCCTTGAGCCGGTGGGGCTTACGAGCCCATGGCTACGCACCTGCGCGCCTTGAGTGGTACTTTACCTGAGAATATTTTTTGGCAGCCTACTCAGCAACCCTACACACATACCTACTCCCTGCTGACGAGAGGCAACTACCTCGAAACACGTGTCCAGGGATGGCTAACGCGACACTTATTTTCATTTTAAACTTTTGGCATAGGCGTACCCGCCGACGCTACTTCATGGACCACAATTATTTGGGGTAACACGCTGGTAGGACTAGCAGAGTGCGGCCAATCGGATTTTTGTTTACATTCAGGCTCCCTTGAGCCGGTGGGGCTGACGAGCCCATGGCTACGCACCTGCGCGCCTTGAGTGGAACTTTACCTGAGAATATTTTTTGGCAGCCTACGCAGCAACCCTACACACATACCTACTCCCTGCTGACGAGAGGCAACTACCTCGAAACACGTGTCTAGGGATGGCTAACGCGACACTTATTTTCATTTTAAACTTTTGGCATAGGCGTACCCGCCGACGCTACTTCATGGACCACAATTCTTTGGGGTAACACGCTGGTAGGACTAGCAGAGTGCGGCCAATCAGATTTTTTTTTTTTTCCTAAACTCAAACACTACCCTGCACGACCTCTGACACAACCCTAATCCCTAAAACACTACCCTACACTACACAAACACCATAACACTACCCTAAACCCTAAAACACTACCCCCAGCACGGCCCCCCGAACTCCCTAAACCCTAAAATAGTAACCCCCACCCCATGCCTAATCCCCCTTACCTCTCATCTCTCTCCTCGTGGTTCCTCTCTCCTCCTGGTTCCTGCTTCGCGTTGTCTCTGAGGGCCAGTGCACATTGTTATGAGGAAACGGAACAGCCTCTGTTTCCTTACAATGACGTGGATCATCTACATTTTTTTAGAACGCATGGTCATTTACTATATATATCTTTGCAAAAAATTTTGTTGTAAAGGCATGCGTGGTAAATGACCATGGGTTCTAAAAAAATGCTTAATAATGACTTTGCGATGTACAACGCATGCGTGGTACTGCATGCGTTGTAATGGTATCAGGAAGTAAAAAACTCGTTGAAATAGCTGTTTACCGTCAAAGACTACCAGGAAATCACAATCATGAAGTGCCAAGGTACATATGACAAAGTCCATGCAAAGGACAGGCAAAGATCCCCAAACCACAACAAATCCCCATACATTGGGGCCCAGACACACTCTCGCGAACACACCCATTGGAACACAATTGAACAAAATTTCGGTTCACTTCCTACCATATGTAAGGGTCAGGGCCCTAGGTCCTCATGCAAATACAATCATGACACAGACAGAGTGGTATCAAGTATGGAACTAGCTCAGGACGGTCCACTCCGCCCCTTTTATTGGCAGGGTCACATGACCTGTGACACCTGTGATGGATGGATGTGGGGTGAGTGTAAAAGACAGCCCTCATTGAGTGGCTGGTGCAAACACATTACTAAGGAACACTAGAATGTGACCAGCCAGTCACTACATCCCTCCCAAACTTTATTAAAAATGGGACGAACAATTCCAACCTGTGGGAGAGAACAAAACAAAACTCCAGAGAGTCTCTTCAGGTTGTTTGCTGGAAAGGATGAGTGGACAGGTGCATCTCAGAACACCAGGCATCAAGGCATGCCTCCCCATTTTAACCAGATTACTCTGGGCACATATGGCAGTGTAGATGAGATCAGGATTTCTCACTCACCAGTTCAAATTGTCACAGTTCATCTGGGCACTGTGGGTCCTGTCCCACCTGATCTCATTGTGTGGAAGTCTATTTACAAGGTTCACTGTGAGGGTGCCTTTGGAGCCATAGTGGAGTCTGCTGGTAATAGGTCTTCAAAGGCACCCTAGTTCCATGGGTAGCAAGCCTCCAAAGACAGACAACAATGCGATTGTTGAAAGTCTTCCTCTGATGCCACAGTGCTTCCAGCTGCCCGACGGTGGAGTATTTTCAGGCTTCCCTCTCTTTTCAGGGTTCCCCCTCACAGAAACCCCTGAGGCACTTTTCACTGAGCTTCCACTGGACTGTATGCATAGTGCAGTATCCCTCCCATGCCACACCACAGAGACATGGAAGAATCGCCGACAGCACCACCTTCAAGTCACTCGCTCCCCCTCAAGGGTGGTTGTTTCAGGGTCAGTGAACTCCTGCCATCTGGATTCTAGCGGGCACAGGCATCGACTAGTCTTGGGGTGAACCAGTCTCCATACGTGCTTTCGTTGATTCCTGATACCTCTTGTTGAATGACTGCAGACACATCACTCTTGGAGTGCCTCCCCTCTTATAGGAATCCCTCGGGGCCCTTGCCCTTGGATTGCTACTGTACTGTATGGGCTTTGCTGGCCTGTCATAGGCAACGCCAAGGGGTCACTGCTGAACTCCCAACAGGGCCACGTCCAAGTCTCACCCTCAATCCCAAGGGTGGATGTTCCAGTAGTCGAGAGTGCCCTCACTATCAGGCGTCAGGTTCACCAGTACACACAGATAATTCGTGGGCAGCCAACCCTCCATGGTGCCAATGATCCGTCCTTGACCTCTGGGTGTTTCATAAGCACATGGCTCGTATCAGTGTTGCACTACCCTCACAGTTATCCATCTATAATTTGCGGTGTGCCAGATGTCTACTACACGCCATTCTCCTCTTCCTTTATTTTCTTCGCACTCTAGTGTTCTGTTCTCATGCCACACATTTCTTCTCCTCTTCCAACTTCTCCACAATGTGGCAATATACATACTTGCCATACTCTTCACCTCTTTTCTCTTCCTCTTCCAGATGTATCCTTGTGGAACTCTTCTTCCTTCTGACCAGGCCTCTCCGTGTGACGGGCACTTCACTTGGACCTTCCTAGTCATATCCTGTCCCCTCTATGGAACTCAACTCTTTTTCTCTCGGTGGAACTGTTACAGGCCTTCACATCTTGGACCTCTCACAGATCTTCTTTTTCGTGGACCACTCACATGTCTTCCTTCTTCGTGTACCTCTTCCTTTCTTCACTCGATGGCATCGTACATGGACTTTGAGGCTGCACTATCATGGCGCTTGCTTCTGCCTCCACTCAGACAGGCTTCGATGGTTAGTCAAACCCTGTGACGACATTGGACCTCTTCCTCACAGGTCTCTTATTCCCTGGCTCCTGTCCATACTGTCCGATCTCCAGACGCAGCCCTCAATGCACCTCTGATCCTTTATGCTCTCGCTTCCTGTTGAAGATCACCCTTTGCTGGCACCCTTCATTCACAGTTTTCACTTGGGACATGCGGTGCTATCTCCTCTCTTGCAGTGGCCTTCGACAACCACTGGGGTGCACATGCAGCACGCATTGTTCTGTCCTTCGTGGACTTGCTTCCTGGCTGCTCTTGGCATCAGCTGACTCATGGCAGCTTTGAGCTTCTTGGGGTTCTCTACCTTTGAATACATCATCGCTCACCCCTTCAAAGTTCTTGCTCCTGGGTGCTGTCACCACTTTAACTATGGTTGAGGCAGCTTGCTGCACACTGAATCATTCCTCTGTCTATGATGTGCTATAAACCGGGTGCAGTAACCACCTGTGGTGACTAGGCGGTACTGTCCCATCAGTTCTGGTCCCTCACAACTTTCCTGACACTACTGCCAGCCTCTCAACTCCAGACCAGCAGAGCGAGTTGGGGGGCTTTCCTGTACCCAAGGCAGCTTTGCCATTCTCCTCAACATTGTTCCTTTTTCCAGTTCACGTCCCCAGTCTAAGTATCAAGTGTTACCATTAGGTGGCGCTGCAACCACCACTCGTTGCAGGCTACAACTCTTCTATGGAATCCTTTTGGGGCAGGAAACAGCCTTGCCAACTGCGGACAATGGCATTCAGCCAGCTGTGCTGCGGACAATAGTTTTCATTCCTCCTTGTAGCAGCCTCTCACCAACTCTAGGTTGTGCGGGGGGACAAAAGTGCAAACACAGGTAAACAACCACCATGTGGCACCACAATCACTGCTTCACTCTGGCCCGGACAGCCCTCTTGGTGTTTCAGGCTGTTAACTTTCTGCAGCACTGATGTTGCACACTTGGAGAAGGGGGAGTCATGTGACCCAGGATTGGCGAGGCAGGGTCACCTTCTCAAGGGTGCCACAATGCCGTTGGGCAGCTCTCCCCTGCAGCCACCTCCCCTGGCACCGTTACCTTAAATGATATATCAGAGCAGCCATCCATATCTAGGCAGTTCCTCCAGCTTCTCTTCCAGCATGCGACGCAGGGACTCTGCTCTACTCACCAACAGTGGCAGACCGGGCCGCTTACAGGCGCCTGAACAGGTATGTTGCATAGACAACCTCATGGTGATGCTTTACATTCCCTTCACCCTCAGCCTTTTCATATGGGTGGTACTGTGCTGGGCCTCCTGCTTGACGCACTCACCTTCCCTTGCTGCTTGTCTATACAGGAGCTGCAGGTCAAACAGCGGGATGCCACTCACCTGAAGGTAGCGCCCCCTTGGGTACACTATGCAACTGACAATCCTTCTGGCTCCAGCACTCCCCATGCGGGTCCCTCCAGTCGGGTGCTATCACACACCACTACTCTCACTTGTGGCACCTCTCCCACTGCCCCCACAGAGCAATCTTCTCTCCACTCCTTGCAGTTGCGGGGTGGGATCCGCTTCACTGTGGGCTTCTGGAGTAGTTTTCTCACAACATGTGGCCTCTTCACATAGCCCGGCCTCACACTGTTCAGACCATCGGGCTCACTTCACGCCAGATGGGACAGTGGGCACTTCGCCTGCTTTGCAACTACCTCATTGGGGTCACAGCAAAACATTCAGCCAGCTCTCTCATCTTTCCTTGGGGGACACAACGAGTCAGTGTGTTGGCGCCCAGTCACACGCTAGTAGGCACCATCTAATGCGGGTCATTGGTAGGGGCGCCCTCACCACAGGCCACTATTCCCCCTCGCTAAACTACACTGCTGCTGCGGAACATGGATCCAACCCGCTTGTCGCCATTGTAAGGGTCAGGGCCTTAGGCCCTCATGCAGATACAATCATGATGCTGACACAGTGGTATATAGTCTGAAACTGGCCCAGGGCATGTGCGCCCGCCCCTTGTATTGGCAGGGTCATATGACCTGTGACACCTTTGATGGATGGGTGTGGGGTGAGTGTGAAAGCCAGCCCTCTAGGAGTGGCTGGTAGAAACACATTACTTAGGAACACTAGAACATGACCAGCCAGTCATTACACCATACAGAATCCCAGGCCTGACCAGTACCACCATTAAACAAACTACAGGTCTTCACAAACTACACAATCAAAATACAATGTGCAGACAGTAGCACAGGATCAAGTGCCAAATTCATAATCATATGTGGTCTGACTTGGAGTCAGAGAAAACATATGTCTGAACTGGCTGAGAAGGTTTCTGCTGTCAGTTTGCTGCTGGGCAGTGAGGCTGCCTGCCAAGGCTACACCATCAACTGACCCATCATCAGGGTTCTGAGAAAGCAGGTCAGGGAGTGGGTCACTCTCTTCCTCCTGTCCATCAGTAGCCATGAGCAAGCCCATGTCTGCCCTGTCAACATATGGTTTAAGTCTGTTGACATGAAGTACCCTATGGGGACTCCTAGGGGTTCGAAGGTCTACCAAGTAGGTAACCTTCCCTTTCTGTTCAACAATTGTATGGGGGCCACTCCATTTGTCCTGGAGGGCTGCTTGGGCCACAGGCTCCAACACCCATACTTTCTGTCCTGGCTGGTAAACAGTCAGTACAGCCTTTTGGTCATGCCAGGCTTTTTGCAGTTCCTGGCTAGCCTCAAGGTTTTTGGTTGCCTTTTTCATATACTCAGCCATCCTGGAGTGGAGACCAAGTACATAGTCCACTATGTCCTGTTTGGGGGGCTTGAGAGGTAACTCCCATCCTTCCTAAACCAGACACAATGGACCCCTGACAGGGTGACCAAACAAAAGTTCAAAAGGGCTGTAGCCAACCTCCTTTTGAGGCACCTCCCTGTATGCAAATAAAAGGCAGGGCAAGAGTATGTCCCATCTTCGCCTAAGCTTTTCTGGGACACCTTTAATCATGCCCTTTAAGGTTTTGTTGAACCTTTCAACTAAACCATTGCATTGTGGGTGATAGGGTGTGGAGAATTTGTAGTTCACTCCACACTCCTTCCACATAGCAGTCAAGTAACTAGACATGAAGTTTGCACCCCTGTCAGATACTACCTCCTTAGAAAAGCCTACTCTTGAGAATACACTCAAGAGAGCTCTTGCCACCACAGGTGCTGTAGTGGTCCTTAGGGGAATTGCCTCTGGGTACCTGGTGGCATGATCCACCACCACCAGTATAAATCTGTGCCCAGATGCTGTTTGAGGATCCATGGGACCAACAATGTCAATCCCAACCCTCTCAAAGGGAACCCCCACCACAGGTGGTGGTATCAGGGGGGCCTTTGTGGTTCCACCTGCCTTGCCACTGGCTTGGCAGGTCACACAGGAGCGACAAAACTCCTTAGTGTCTTCAGACATGTGGGGCCAGTGAAAGTGAGGGACAATTCTGTCCCAAGTCTTGTTCTTGCCCAGGTGTCCTGCTAAGGGAATATCATGGGCTAGTGTCACTAGGAAGCCGCTAAGCTTCAGAGGTATGACCAACTTCCTGGATGCACCAGGCTTGTGGTCTCTACTCTCTGAGTAAAGGAGTCCATCATCCCAATAAATTGTATGGGTGCCACAAGCATTCCCAGCAGCCTCATCAGCAGCTTGCTTTCTGAGGGGTTCAAGAGAGGGGCAGGTTTTCTGCTCCTGGCTCAGATCAGACCTGGAAGGGCCCCCTGTCCCCAAGAACTCAGCCTGGTCAGGTTCAAGGTCCTCTTGGGCAGTGCCTTCTTCAAGCTCAAGACCATCTCCCTGAGGAGACTGATCAGCATTCTGAGTCAGGTGGGGAGGCTCTGCCTTAACCCTACTGCTCCTCCTCTTGGCAGGCGCCTGGTCCATTTTTCCAGAATGCAGGGCCAGTCCAGCTTTAGACATTTTGGCCTGTGACCTAGTCACAGCAAAGACATGAGCAGGGATCCCTAACATTTCTGCATGTGTCCTGAGCTCCACTTCAGCCCAAGCTGAAGTCTCTAGATCACTGCCAAGCAAGCACTGAACTGGTAGGTCTGCACTTACCACAACCTTCTTAAGGCCAGTTACCCCTCCCCAGGAGAAGTTAACAACTGCCAGAGAATGGTCTATTCTGACATTGCTAGCATTGGTCACTTGGTACATTTCACCAAGTATAATCTGCCCAGGATCCACAAGATTTTTTGTCACCATTGTGACACTTGCTCCTGTGTCCCTGAACGCCCAAGCCTCTACTCCATTTATTAAAGGCTGTTGTCTGTATTTGCCCAGATTACTGGGACTCACAAAGGGGGAAATATCCATGCCCCCATCACAGACAAGCACAGCCTGAGTTGGAACTCTGACTAGGCCAGAGTCCATCTCAAAACCCAGGGTCAACCCCACTACACCCTTATTCTGAACTATGCTACCACCTATTGTAGCTGTACTAGGGGGAACAGTTGCCTTAGGGGCAATGGTGGCTGGAGTAGATTCTTTGGACTTGGTGCAATCACTGGTCCAATGAGCTTTCTGTTTACAGATTTTGCACCAAGGTTTCTTTTGGCCTTTTCCCTTGTTAGACTATGACTCCCCATTAGAAGAAGATTTTTGGGGCCCTTGAGAAGACTTCTGGTCTTTACCCTTGTCCCCACCCTTGTCAGAGTTCTTAGAATCCTGCTTCTTTGGGTCACCACCTTGCTTCTGTACCTTCTGCCTCACCCTGGTTCTGAGCCATTTGTCTGCCTTCTTTACCAATTCTTGGGGAGAGGTCAGATCAGAGTCTACCAGGTACTGGTGCAACAGCTGATTTTGACAGTCATTAAGAATCTGCTCCCTCATTATCAGATTGTACAATCCTATGAAGTCACACACTTTACTGCCCAATAACCAACCTTCCAGAGCCTTAGCAGCACAGTCAACAAAGTCAATCCAGTCTTAATTTTGTGCTTTTTGGGTATCTCTGAACTTTAACCTGTATTGTTCAGTGGTTAGGCCAAACCCATCTATCAGTGCATTTTTCAAGACCTGGTAATCACCAGCATTCTCTTCTTTTACAGTGAGGAGCTTATCTCTACCTTTGTCTGCAAAGGAGAGCCATAAGATTGCTGCCCATTGACCTTGAGGGACCTTCTGTACTTTACAGGCCCTCTCCAAGGCAGTTATCCATTTGTGGATGTCATCCCCACTCTGGTAGGGAGGGACAATCTTACTTAGGTTTCTATGATCATAAGAACTCTCCCTATCTCTAGATAAATTGCTTTCACCAAGGGACTCTGGTCCCTCCTTTTTACTAGCTCTGTAGAGCTCTAGGGCTTCCCTATCTAGGGCCATCTGCTGCTTTCTGAGGTTGAACTTGTCTTGCTCATACTTCAGCAGTCTCTCTCTCCTCTCCTGGGAGGTTTCCCTACCTCTGTGAGAAGAAACAGAGGTCCCTACAGCTGAGGTATACTGGACAGATCCCCTTGAGAGAGATCTATCCCTTCTAGCCCTACTTTCAACTCTTCCTGGAGGAACAAAGAGGGGAGCGTTGTTGTTATCCTCATTATCCTCATCCAGGGGAGCTGAGTTCACCAGATCCTGATCATTGTCATCAGTCTGGTCAGCAAGAGAGGTGGGGTCAGGGGAGTTTCCACCCCTAGGCCCACCCTCAGCTGCTGCCCCACCCACTCTGCCTACCCCCCAAGTCTACTAGGCCCTGGGAGATCATCCAGTTTGAGTGTCTTTATGAGATGCTGGGTGGTTGGGCTTTTGCCTATTTTTTGCTTCCTAATGGAACATAAGGCCCTAAGCTGTGCAAAGGAGAGATCCTCATATCTATAAGGGAGAAGCTCACTGACTTCTGGCAGGGACCCACTGGTTCCTGACTGATTAGACATTACTAATATGGTGTGCTGTATTGCACTACCTACACTATTGTGGCCTACTAAACTCTCGTGAGTTGTAGAAAGGGTGCGCTATCCCTTAACACACAACTCTAAGTTCAGTAGAACTTACTGTATACTAAACTTGATATTATATGTACCTAAGGTACCTTTAGTGGTTTTCAGTTGATCAATTCGATTGAGATTATCTGGTAAAACAATAGCTAGCTGGAATCCCACACGCTGCACACCAATGTGAGAAGTTGGCCTGATATATGCTGTCCACTAATCATAGTGGGCACCTTGTATCAGTCCAAACAACCCTTTATGGTGAATCGGTTTAAGACAACCTTTATTGAAAGCTATCCTAGTGGTAGCTATTTAGAGCAGCCTTCAGGCTAAGTCTTGAAGGAATGTAAAGCAGCTTGTTTTACCAGTCTATATTCTCTTGAATGACCAAATGAAAGGACAACCACACCAGGTATATTTAAAATATATGTATTTAAGATAAAACACACCCCTCTAGTCACTTTATGAGACTGGAGTTTGAAGTACTTAATTTACAAGTTAGCAATCAACAGTAATAGCACAAATACACGTTTGGGCCCTAGGGGAGTACCAAACCATATACCAATAAAGTGGTAAAAGAACCACGACTGAACTAAACACAAGGCCTAGAGCCTGTAGAATTGCGGGGACCCCAAGGAGCCACCCAAGGTAGTGACACAGGGGACCCACGGGGCCGTGTGGAGTGTGTGAACACAGCCGCGGGTTCCCGTTAGCTTCTATGGGCAATGTCGCGGTTGGAAATTTAAAGGTTAGGGACACTTAGAAATGAGTCAGCACCAAACCCTTTTGGACTTAGGAAGTTCTAGGGCTAGCAGCCACGGGAGCACCGGAGTACTCGTGTTACCTCACCCAGGGAAGCCGGGTGTATAGGTGTCTTTTGGTGTCGGGTCGCGTCGTCGATTTCAATGGAAGCTGGCGAAGAAGTGCTGCTGCTGTGAAGAGGAGAAGTGTCCGAAGTGATCCAAGCCTGGATCTAGGATGGAAGGAACCTGAAAACAGAGGTGACAGAGTCTGGGTCACTTACCAGTGACCAAGGGCACGTTGGACCAATGCCCACAGATATCTGGTGCTTCAGGTGAGATGACGGGTGTCTTGACTCTTCAGCCACGAGGTCCAGGAGGTGCCGATGACAACCAGGAGCTGGATTCGAGCTGTTCCACAAAGTCTGTCGAGTGCTGCGGTGTCAGCGACCAGATTGTACCCAACAAGCCTTGGCAACAGCAAGTCACTTGGAATCAGAGAAAGGATGACGGTGCAGACCAGCAAGGTCTGGAGGACTCACCCAGCAAGGGTAAGTCGGGGCACATCTGGAGCAATCAGAAAAGCCCAATCAGAAGAGGAGTTGCCTTCGTGGGGACCTACTAGCCAACGGGCTAGCGATCGCGAAGGAGCCTCGAGTGGTCGCACTGGAAACTGGCCCACGGGTCACTCGTGGAGTGGAGGCCAGAAATCTTCAGTGCAGGAGAAGCTCAAGGCTGGGGCTACTCAGAGGCCAAAGCACAACTTCAAGGAAGACCAGGAAGATGACGGTGCTGCAAAAGTTCACGGTGTCCAGGGGTCACGGTTCCACATCACTCATGATAGCCACGCGCCTCAGCTTTACTGGGGACTCAGGGTAGCCTCGGGACAGTCTGGAAATCTACCTCTGGTGATGCAAAGACTTCGGTGTCTGGCAGGAGCTTCAGCGATGCAGACCGGGCAGTTGCTTCTTTGGTGCCTGCCAAGCAGGGGAGTCACTCCTTGACTCCAAGGGAGATTTCTTCAGTCTTCTAAGCAAAGTAGAATGTCGAAGGCCCAGGATATATGTTGCAGAGTTTTGTCCAGTCGCAAGGACTGGGTTCCCATACTTATACTAAGTTTGGGGGTTGGACATACTCTAGGGACCCACCTATGGGAGGGTTTGGAAAGAGGGATGGTTACACCCATTTCCTTTCTCCAGTTTTGCACCAGAGCAGGGGCAGGTAGCCCCTGCAACTGGTTTGAACTGGACTATGCACAGGGACACCAAGTGTGCCCCCAGTGCAGGACTTCAAAGCACCAGAGAGTGCTCCCGTCCAGTCCCAATACACATCTGCCTGTCTGGGGAGGTGGTTACACCTCTCTGGGACAGGAAACCTATTGTCCAGGCCTCCCCTGCCGGAGTTTCAGTCAGCAGCAAGAGGCCAGACCCGTGTCTGTGGCAGAGGCATTCATTTTGTGATGCCATGTCTGTAGAAAGTCCTACTGGGTTAGACCAGTGTAAACATGTCTCTCCCTCTAGAAAGGTGGAATGCTACCCCCGCCACCAGAACCGGCGGGGGGGGGGGTAGTATTCCAAAGTGTTTGAAACCAAACATGACATGTTTCCGTGCAGCCATCCCAAAGTTAGCATTTACCGCGAGGTTATAATGCACTTAACAGTATATGGTTAGGCTGCACCGCAAACAGCATCAGAGGAGGTACTCCGAATGTTGCAGAGGGGCTCTGCTCATGCAGGGGAACCCTCTCACATAAAAAAACAAGCACTCTACCTTCAGGATTGTTAAGGCCTGCCATAGGAGTGACTTATAGGTTTTATATGTGTGTGCAATGGTAGTGATATAGGTAGCCTATACCGCTGTAAGGGGTGCAAGCACCACCTTACCCAGGCTGCAGTAGCAGACCTGTGGTGTCATTTTGGAGTGCTTCCCTGGGGTGGTATAATACATGCTTCAGCCCCTGGTAGGCCTCTGAGGTACCTATGCCCTAGGTACATAGTATACCATATACTAGGGGCTTATAAGCCACTCCAGAATCCAATAAGAAATGTACCTAATGTACATGGAAACTATTTTAGAGAGGAAGCAGCTAGGCTGGGGTCTTGATTAGCAGGGCCACAGCCAGATTAAGGTCGAAAAACAGTGAAACACCAGCAAGAAGTGGGGGTACCCATGTGAAGCAGATCCTATTCTCCTACACCACAATCCTAGTCAGGGTAGGTCAGAACACAGCCTAAATTATCCTGTGCTCACCCTGTGGTAGCTTGGCAAAGAGCGGTCAGACATAACTTAGGAGGCAATGTGTAAAGTATTTGTGCAAAACTTCATACAACACAGTGAAAACACCACAAACGTGCCAGCAATGCACCTTCAAAAGATTGGCATAGCAGGTTGGTCTAAGTCCCCTGGAGGTCTTTGAACATTTCCCAGGTTTCAGTAAAACTTAGGAGGGTTACACTTTGACAGCAGCCAAGGGACAAGGGACCAGGGCCTTGGAAATAGCACTTGGTGGTCAAGACTCACACCAGCAGAGGCCAGCAGAAGGGTGCAAGGCAGGTCTTGCTGAAACTGGTCAGTGGGGCAGTTGCAGAAAAGGCTTGATGTGTCCCTCTAGCTTAAACAGGTCAGCCTTATGGTGCTTAAAGTCCAGTTCTTTGTCCTGGGTACATGAGGGAGAGTTAGTCCAGTCTTCTGGGATCTTCTCAGTTCACAGACAACAGCTCCAGTCCTCTTCTGTTCTTCCACTGGTCCAGGAAAGGTTCTGAGGAGGGTACTGTGAATGCCACCTTTATGCCTGGCAGCAGCCTGTGAGTGGGGTCAACTCCTGGCTACTCCCTAACCAATCGGGTACAAATTGTCATGGGTGACCTTATCCATATATGCTGCATTTCCTGTGTGCCCTACTGCAAACAGTCTCAAAGAGTCCTTCTCTCCCTAAAATCAAGATTCAATATCACCATCAATCAATCAATCAGGAGTTTGTTAAGCGCGACTACTCACCTGTAAGGGTCTCAAGGCGCTGGGGGAGGATGCATGCTCCAGTCCATCAAGGAGGGGGTCTGTCGAAGAGCCTGGTTTTGAGATTTCTTGCGAAGATGGTGAGCGATGTTGTCTGTCTGAGGTGGAGCGGAAGGGCTCTGGCCGTGAGGAAGGATTCGCCTCCCGATCTGGTCTTTCTGGTGCTGGGAACCATGGCGTAGGAGAGCTGGGATGATCGTAGGGTCCTTTGGGGTGCGTGGAATTTGAGTTAGCTGTTCAGGTATGCTGGTCCGGTGTCTTGGAGGGCCTTGTGTGAGTGGGTAAGCATCATGAAGGCGACTCTAGCCTCGATTGGGAGCCAGTGGAGTGTGCGCAAGTGCTGGAAGATTTGGCAGTGTCTTGGAAGGTTGAGGGCCAGTCTTGCGGTGGCGTTCTGGATGTTCTGTAGCTTGCAGGTGAGGTTTTTGTTTATTCCGGCGTAGAGTGAGTTGCCTTAGTTGAGTCTGCTGGTGACGAGGGCGTGTGTGACTGTCTTTCTGTGTTTGAGGGGGATCCATTTGAAGGTCTTGCGTAGGAGGCGGAGGGTGTGGAAGCAGGAGGACGAGACGGAGTTGATCTTGCGGTCCATTTTGAGCTTAGAGTCCAGGATGATTCCCAGGTTGTGTGCGTGGTCCGTGGGGGTGGGCGGGCTTCCGAGGGCAGAGGGCCACCAGGTGTCATTCCAGGCATCGGGGTTTGGGCCCATAATGAGTACTTCTGTTGTGTTGGTGTTTAGTTGTAGGCAGCTGTTTTTCATCCATTTGGCGATGGCTTCCATGCCTTCTCGAAAGTTGTGTCTGGCGGTGTTGGGTTTGATGGATAGGGAGAGGATGAGTTGGGTGTCATCTGCGAATGACACAATGTTGAGTCCGTAGGTTCTGACGATGGGGGCGAGTGGAGCCATATAGACATTGAAGAGTATTGGGTTGAGGGAGGACCCCTGGGGGACTCTGAAGGTGGTTGGTGTAGGGTCCGAGAGGAAAGGGGGAGTCTGACCCGCTGCGTTCTGCCGGAGAGGAAGGAGTGGATCCAGTCGAGGGCCTTGTCCTGGATCCCTGCGTCGTGGATTCTGCGTATTAGGGTGGGGTGAGAGACTGTGTCGAACGCTGCTGAGAGGTCAAGGAGGATGAGGGCTACTGCTTCTCCTCTGTCCAGTAGGGTGGGGATGTCATCTGTTGCGGCGAGGAGGGCGGTTTCCGTACTGTGTTTTGTTTAAGCCGGATTGGGATGAGTCGAGGATGTTGTGCTCTTCAATGAATGTGGCGAGTTGGCTGTTGATGGCTTTCTCGAGGACTTTAGCTGGAAACGGGAGCAGGGAGATGGGTCTGTAGTTTTTGAGGTTGGCGGGGTCCACTGACGGTTTCTTCGGGAGGGGGTTGACCTCGGCGTGTTTCCAGTCATCGGGGAACAAGGTGGTCGCCAGGTGTCGGTGGCCCTTTTGAAGATGTGGTGGGGGCAGGAGTCTGGGGGGGGCCCAGAGTGGATTGACTTCATTGTCTTCAGTGTGTCTTTGGTGGTTAGGGCTGTCCAGTTGTCAATCGCTGGCTTCAGGGTGTCGGGAGTGGTTGGTGAGGGTTCAGTGTGTTCGTTGTCTTTGTCGAATATGCTCTTGATTTTATGGTGGAAAAAGGTGCTGAGTTTGTCGCAGAGGTCTTGAGAGGGAGGGATGTCAGTAGACTCACTGGTGGGTTGGGCGAATTCCTTGATAGTGTTGAAGAGTTCTTTGCTGTTGTGTGCATGTGTGAAGATTCTGTCTTCAATCACTTTTTTCCTCGTTTGGTGGTGGGATTGATGGTGGCTCTGAAGTTGTTGTGGGTTTCTGTGAATTTGGTGTTCCTCCAGGCCTTTTCGATGCAACATCAAGTACGTCTGGACTCTCGAAGCTCGGTGGTAAACCATCTGGCTTTCTTGGCGTGGGTGTTGTTTTTCTTGATGGGGCTATGGTGTTGGCACTGTCGAAGATCCATCTGTGCAGGGTTCGGGCTGCAGTGTTGGGGTGTCGTTTTCTGTGATGGTTGGGGTGGAGTTGCTGAGTGAGGAGGTGAGCTGGTCGTCGGTGATTCTGGTCCAGTTTCTTCGTGGAAGCAGGTGCTGTCATCTGTGGATGGTGGGTGTTCTGAAGGTGAAGTGGACGCATCGATGGTCTGCCCATGGGAGTTCAGTGGTGTGGCTGAAGGTGATGGAGTTTCCTGTTGTGAAGAAGGGTTCGAGGGTGTGTCCTGCTGAGTGCGTGGGTTCAGTCACGATCTGGTAGAGTCCAATGTTGTGGAGGTTGTCCAGGAGAGATGTGGTGTTGGGGTCCAGTTGGTTGTCGAGGTGGAAGTTGAGGTCTCCCAGCAGGGTGTAGTTGGTGGATGCAATGGCATGCGGGGAGATGATGCCCATGATGGAGTTGATGAAAGGTCCGCGGTGTCCAGGGGGTCGGTAAATGAGGGTTCCTTGGAGGGTGGTGGTGGGGCTGGCCGGTATCTTGAAGTAAAGGTGTTCCATTAGGTCTGTGGGCTCGTCGGGGAGTGTGCTCAGGCGGAGGGTGGATTTGTGGATGATGGTGATTCCTCCTCCCAGGCGGGTGGGGCTGTCTTTCCTGGAGATCCTGTATCCTTGTGGAATGGCAATGGCGATGTCCGGTCCCGAGGTGGTGTTGGTCCAGGTTTTGGTGAATAACGCTACGTCCGGGGTGGTGCTGTTGAGGAGGTCCCAGATTTCGGTGGCATGTTTGTGGAGGGATCAGACGTTGAGTAGGATGCATTGCAGGGTCTTCGGTTTGGGTGTGTTCTTGTGGGCGGGTTGCACTGGGTCCATGTTCCTGGCAGTGCTGTAAGTGTGCCAGCAACAGTGGCAGCTGAAGGGTCCGTTGGTTTCGGCCATTGACGCTAGCCTGCAGTTGTTGTTGCGGCCTGGGTTGAGTGCGTGGAGTGCCTCTGGGAAGTAGCGTTGTCAGTGCAGAGGTCCAGGGTTTCTGGCACTGGTCGTGGTCGGGTCGCGGACGGGCGCAGACAGGCTTGCCTTTGGTGCACCGGTGCGCCCGCTGCATGCATCCGCTGCATGGCTGCCTAGCGGCCACCATTAAGTAAAGGTCGGGGAGGGCTGGACAGCTGGGAGGCGGGAGCGGGGAGGGGAACTGGAATGGACCGGTCGAGCAGGGGGAGGGGCTGCAAGGGCAGCAGCAGCGGGAAAGAAAACAGTTGGAAAAGAGCAGAAAAGGAAAGAGTGGAATAGGGCAGAAAAGTGCCAGAAAAGTAGTGGAAAGACAGTGAAACGGGGAGATGAAATGAGAGAAAAACTAGTGAAAAACAGAGAAAAAACAGAGCGAGAGAAAGGAGAGAGAGGTCCACCAGGAATGAGGTGCAGGTAAAACCTGTGGGTGGAGGAGGGCCTCGAACACCAACACTTAATGGTGGAGCTGCGAGGGAGGGAGCTGTGAGGGAGGGAGAGCAATTTCACTGACAGTGAGTCTATCACGGGAAACAAAGCAATCAAACCCAGTAGTGAGACAATTCAAAAAGCATTCCCACCAGTCCACACCCTGAAGAGAATCTCATAGGCCATGCTGGGAATCAAAACGCTTCAGCATTACACAACACAGGGACTGTTGTATTTGATTAAATTTTTCCACGCAATGGAAATGCTTTTTGAATTGTCTCACTACTGGGTTTGATTGTTTTGTTCCCCGTGGTAGCAGCTACTTAACTCAATTATACAATGTAGATGTTAAAGGATATCCAAGTAGCTGCTTTGTTTGTGAATTAAGACTGGTGACAAAATATTTGTATAATTTGTTGTTTTGCATCACTTGTTCATGTATTGTTTTTTACATCGCACTAATTCACCACGAAGTTTGTATGTTTTTGTTTGATCTGTGGTATAAATAAGTGAAATTTGCTCTAGACTGAAACGTTTTTAACTTCTCTAACTCATGATTCAAATGTGGAGTAAAGTACATAGAAATGAGCAGCAAATAAATGCCTCAAGTCAATATCAATTGAATTGTTGGTTCATAGTCTGTTAAATAAATGTGGCAGCATTTGGAAGGTGACAGCTAGGATACTTCTTGCTCTTAGACTAGTGGGCCTGCAGCACTGATTGTGCCACCCACACAAGCAGAACATGTCTCAGGCCTGCCACTGCAGAACCTGTGTATGCATTGTAAACTGCCATGTCGACTTGACATTTAAAACGCCTTGCCAAGCCTTAAATTTCCCTTTAACTTCACATGTCACCCCTAAGATAGGCCCTGGGTAGCCCATAGGGCAGGGTGCCTTATAATTAAAAGGTAGGGCAAGTAGGTGTACGGTTTGCATGTCATAGTAGTGAAAAACACCTAAATTCGTGTTTCACTACTGAGAAGCCTAACCCTCACATAAGTTACCTCCACTTTAAAGGCACAACTGGGTATAAATACTGGGTCTCTGACCCCACCAGAGCAGGCACTACTGGATCTGTGAAGAAACTCTGCCTGGAGGAAGGACTGCTGTGCTTGTACAAGGACTGCCACTCTGCTGTACTGCTGTTATGGAAGAACTGCTTTTCTTCAGTGCTGCCCTGCTGCCTGCTATCTTCTGCCCTGCTGAGGAGGAACTGGACTCTTTGATTTGAAACCAGAGTGATCTCCAAAGGCATGCTGGCTTGCCTCCTGTTTTAATACTTAGGGATATCAATGTCTTACCCCCGGCTCCTGTGTCTGGTCCATTGGAAGTGGACCCAGGTGCTTGCTCCAGTGGAACCAACGCATCCTCTGCTGCGTGAAGCAGAATTGACGCATTGCCACTGTTGCGAGAACAGAACCGGTGCATCAGTACCACCGCATTGCTTCCATTGCAGAGAGACGATCAACGCATCCTCTCGACTGCATGGAGAAACCTGGCCCACCGGCTTCAGAGCCAATGAATCTCGGAACCAGTGCTTCATTTTCATAACCAGCACATTGCCACCGTTGCATGGAGAAAATTGACGCATCACCTCAACTGCAGGATCAGCACTGATGCATCGCTCAGCTGCACCCCGCATCTCGCTGTTGCGACCTGGATCAAGGTACTTTTGTTCAGCGCACCCTACATGGCTCCTGTACCCAGCTCATGATCCATCTTGGTCGGCCTGAACTCTTGACTTTGCCCCGGTCCAGTGTGACCAGATAACCTCATAGGTGCTACTTTTTACTATTAATCTTTACAAATTCATGTCTCAACTTATACTTGTTGGATTTTTGTCATTTTTGTCTTGTTTTGTTTATAAATCCTAATCTTTTTGGTGTTTCCACTGTGTTTCTGTTTGAATTGTTGCACAAATACTTTCCACATTGCCTCTTAAGTTAAGCCTGCCTGCTCTGTACCAAGCTACCAGAGGGTGGGCAAGAGCCAATTTATGATGTGTTTCTGACGAAGATTGTGGTTTCTGCTTGGACAGTGTGCATACCTTTGCCAACCAGATACCAAATTTCTAACTAGTAAACTCCGGATTATGGCCGAACGGAGGTAAGTATACAAATAAATAAAGAAAATGAATTTTGTTGCGCGCGCTGCATCGCCAAATGCAATGTACCGCTGCATATTTATGAGGTCACATCAAGTCACCTTACATGGCTTTTCATGTTTTATAATTTTGAACCCTTTCACGCTGAAAACTGCATGAAAGGGGCATGCAATGGGTGTTGTTGGGGGCGTTCGCAGCAGCATCCGTGGCTTTTTGACACTGCCCCAGATTTACTAGAAATCATAGCTCTGAGGCAGCTCCAGAAACTTAAGCCTTCCCAGGGGAGGCGTAAGAGAGGCACAACAAGGAGAAATATCTTCATTTTTCCTTGTTTTTCCTATTTCCGTGTGTGCTGCAGAAGAGGAAAAAGCCTCTTGTGATTGATTTTGTGCAGGAAGGTTTCCCTTGCTGCACAAAAATAATCATCCCTACAACTCAGGCACCCTTGCACCATGGTGCAAAAGTGCCTCCGTTGGCGCATGTCAGCCTATTGTGCGCAGGCACTGGGGAAAGGACAGGAATGCACCGTATCTGACAGATACGGCGCATTCCTGCCCTTTTCTTTTGCCGTTGGGCAGTGCAGCAGGAAGGCCTGCTGTGCTGCCCTACAGCAAAACCTCATAAATGAGGCCCCATGTTCTTAGACGATTTTATAAAATTAGCATATGATGAGGCCGGATTGATTACTCCGTGGAAACTTTTCACAATGGTAGACATTTAAAGATTTGGTAAATGCTATTTCCTTGGACGTGAATATAGTTGATGGATAAATGGTTAATATCACTAACTTTAGATCATTGTTAAGTACAGTTAAGTACAGGATGTTCCCAATATTTGGAGACGCTCCCAGGTCACTTTTAAGAGGCTTCATATGTATAGGATTTGACCTTTCCCAACAAGAAAGTTTCAGAAATGTTATACTGAGATGAAAGTTATGAAGGAAGGTGTACATGTCTACATAAGAGGGCATCAATAAATGCACATTTATCAATGGACTGGATTTAGTTTATAAAATTATTATTTTAACTGTTACACTCACTTTTTGTGAAGTTTGGCACCATGGCAAGATGTTTGGCCCATCATCTGTATTTAATATGGATTTGTAGATGTTGCTGTGGGTTTTGTATGTTTCTTTGAGATTCTGAACTTCTTTTAATCAAGTATTGAGATAATTAAGAATTTAATGTGGGGACTGCTGTTTTAAATATGGTATAGTTTAACATTTATTACAGTAGACTGAGAAAATATATTTGATTGACTGTCGCTAAAACATTGAATACATTTGAATTGGAAGAGACAATGCTCAAACGACAGGAAAGAAATGACTGAAATCACATGGCAGTGGTGGTTAGCCTGAGCAGCTACAGCCAAACTATCTAAACCTGAATATTGGTTCTAGTGTCAAATATTGTAATAAGGTTAAATTTGACTAGGGGTAGACTGCATCTTGGTCAGCATAATACAGACTTGGTTCCACACCAGTAATAGTAAAGACTGGTGTCATGTTTTGGAGAGCTACCATATTAAAATCTAGGGGCATATTATCAAGGACGGCATTAAATATTATCGCCGGTTTAGCGGCAGAAAACTGCCGCTAAAAAGGCGATAATGGGCTTGATAATATGCGCTTGAGAATTCCAATAGAAGTCCATGTTCTGGTGTGAACATGGGCTTCTATTGGAATTCCCCAGGGCATATTATCAAGTCCATTATCGCCGCTTTAGCAGCAGTTTTCTGCCACTAAACCGGCAATAATTTTAACGCCGTCATTGATAATATGCCCCGAAGTTAGTAAGGTGTTGTGATCAAGGGAATTTGAAAGTTGTGTAACTACAGTTTTTTTGTTCATTTTTGACAATACAATGATGCTGATGTTTGTCCTAAAATAGGAAGGCGCTGTTGAGTCTAAGGGTCATAATTTCAAGAAAGGTAGTTAAAATTATTGCCGCTTTAGCGGCAGAAAACTGCCGCTAAGGCGGCGATAATGGGTTTGATAATACGTCCTTGAGAATTCCAATAGAATCCCATGTTCTGGTGTCAACATGGGCTTCTATTGGACTCCAAAGCACATTTGGGTTGGGTGACAGTTGGACTTTGTACATTCTTTCTAGACAGCCATAAACACACCTGCATATTGAGCAGTCATCAGCAGTCTGATGGGTCTTCCTGGGCAGGGAGGAATGACATGGGCTGACACTTACACTTCAATAGGTAGTGTCCCATCCCCACACTGATTCACCCCCAAGGGTTAGCCTGGCAGACAGGAATGGGTTCAAATGGGTCCTTGCACACTTCAGACAGATCTTTTGAAGTCACCCCCTACATCAAAGGCAGTTTTGTGTATAAGTACTGGGTCTCTGCCTCGCTAAAATCAGACACTTCTGGATCTTGAACTGAATCTCTTTCAGAAGGACTGCTGTGCTGCTTAAAGGACTCAACTGGACTACTTTTCTGTAAGGACTGCTTTTTTGCTTGTTGCCCTGCTGCTCCCTGACTCTGCTTGGAGGGCTCTGCCTTCTCTCCAAGTGATCTCCAAGGACCAGCAGGCTTGTCTCTTGTTTTCTGAAGTCTCAGGGACACAAAATACTTCCTACAATTCTGCTGGTGATGCTGGACTCTGCCTTCTGTGAGTCCTACCCTTGTTTGGGGTACCCCTTCCAAGCTCTGGGCCTCAGATGTTGGTTCTGCAGCTGTGGTCATCAAAAATTGAAACATTGCATTGACTGTGTGAGAAATTCTTCTGCATCACTTTTCTAGGCCAACATAGAGACTGCCTGACAACAGCAGTTCCACAGCCTGTGATGCTCGATGACGACGCTCTGTGCAGCTCAACAACAGCACTTTCCATTCACTTTAACAGAGCTCGAGGATGATGATGCACCCCATTTGCGTGGCTCGGCAATGATGAAGCAGACTCCAGATGTCAACAAATGCTCCATCTAACGTATTTCTTCTGTCTTGGACCTGTAGCCAGCCTGCCATGGCTCACAGTTGGCCTGATCTTTGGATTTGCACCGGTACCTCACAACCTCAAGTAACCTCTTTTCCCCTAGTGACTTCTAAGCAGTGTTTTTGCTATTAATCTTTCAAAATAATTATCTCGACTTCTACTGATAGGACTTTTGACTTTTTGGTATTATTTTGCTCATATAAATATTCTCTATTATTCTAAACATGTGTGGAGTCTTTCAATGGTGTATTCATTGTGTTACTTTGAGAGTGTGTGTGTGTGTGTGTTTGTTGCACACATACTTTATATATTGTCACTTTAGATACGACAGACTGCTCTGTGCTACACTACCAGAGGGTGAATACACACTATCTTTTAGTGTGCATCTATGTCAGCCTAGAGTGGGGGTTCATCCCTGGCCTGGGTGCCTACCAGGAATCCCATGTTTTAAATACAAATCAACAGCAAAAACTAAATAAAAAAACCTGCTTACATTCTTTTTCCATAATGACGCTTGTCTCCTGAAAAATCAAGGCATAAAAGAGTGATATACTGCAGGGAAGGAGGGCTGCTCTAGCACATGGCTGGTAGAGGTCCTCGTTCTCTATTCTGTCACCTGCCTACCATGCTGTAAATATCCTGGTGCACCAGCATGCTATTTGTGATAAAACTACTTCTGCTGATGCGTCAGGCGTACATTCAGTAAAACTGGTTGGGAGAAGAATCCCTCTCTACCTGTGCCTTTGAGACCTGATGGTTTCCCCAACCTCTAAATGAGGGAAGAGAACAGCAAGATTTGAGGGCATGAGTAACGCGCTGATTTTGGTTCTCTGATTCCATCAAACTCTTCTTCACCCCAAGGTCTCACCTAATCATCTGTAAGATAGAACAACTGATAAAGGAGCCCAGTGTGCGGCTATTTTCCACTTGATTAAACAGTTCTTTCCTCTGGTCGATGGACCATTAGTTGAACTAGTTGACGGTGGAATGACATTAATAACTTCTCTTATTACAATGATAATAACCACTCTGGAAGGAATTTTAAGTCTTTATCTAAATTAATTGCAGGTGAACTATCTCAAAGTACAGTACAGTCTCCGTCACTCATAGGAAGGAAAATTCAATTAATCAATCATAAAACACATACTACGTATTTTGCAATGACATGCTCAGAAGGGAGAGGATAGAGAGAAAGAACATCTGCACATTCACAGAAATAATAATTACCTAGGATGGTGTGAAAACCAACCCCCTGGCCAAGGAGCTGGGAAGGGTCCTCCGGGAAAGATCAGGTGACAAAGGCTTCAGGACAGGAATCAGGAAGAGATAGATGACCTCTCTAACACCGACGCTTGCGTAGCACCCCTCTCTGACACTCTCTTACTTCTAGAGATTCTTCCGCAATCTTCTTCTAAGTTAATTAGATTTAGATAGATGGTTCTGCATTCGATTCGTCATCAGCATCACTCGTCACTCCGACAGCATCCCGAGCTCTGCGACATTCAGCAAATCTCCGTCTCCGTCTCTCCGTCTGCATCCGCATCTGCCTCTGCATCTGCATCTGACTAACTAACTAAAGACTACCTCAATTATACTTTTCTGTATTCTTGTACCTCCCATTAATGTTTCAATGTTGTAAAAATACTAACTCTGATTGGACAGGCAAGGGGGGAAGATCATCACACCACACGTGTATGTCATCTTATACTATCATCCCATTGTTCACAAATCCAACTCCTTAATTTTTATTCCAAAATGTTATTCACACCCGTATTCACATCTTAATAGAAACAATTGTATTATTTTGTTGTGTACATCCATTTATCCAGAGGTCTTCAGTGCTTGTTCCCAGGGTAAGAAACTTTTGTGTCCTTGGATCACTCTTCCGGCTCAATCTAACCAGGCATGCACGTGGATCATGTGACTAACAGACTCTGGATTCATATGAGAGGCCCAAATTTCGCACTAATGGAAGAGTCAGAAAAACAAATGTTAATTCCAAAAATAAATGGTTTCACTGTATACCACCTATCTCTACTCTAACCCCCTTTAATCAATATTACTTCCCTGCATTAGCCTTATTAAAATAGCTAGGTTAAGTTTCAGTAAAGCAGATGCTAAGCATGTGAGCTTTCAAGCAGCCATTTTAATAGCATCTGCTCATGCGCGAGAAATTCCCTCCAAGCAACAGCTCGCCATACTGCATATATGCAGTCAACGCATGCGCAATAAAGATTTCCCATTAGCAGCCATTTTAGATTTTCGCTCGAGTTACTTATTAGTAGACACATACGCAAGCTTCTCTGTCTCTTATGTTCAATGTGATGGGTATTAGTTTTATACAATATGTAGTTAATACAATGTTAAAAGTTAAATAAGAAGATTGCTCCTGAGCAAGTCTCTTTTCTACGAGTCCTTGCTCCATCAACAGAATCATTGGTATTGTTCAATGTTTCTTCTGGTCTTCTACATATTCACATGGAAGTTCTTTGTTTTAGTAGCTCAAAGTAGCCAAGTATGCGTTTCTGATGGGAAATTAATTATATTGTAGGTCAACCTTGATAAAGATCTTGACTGGCTTTCCTTCCTACTTAAAGCACACTTCTGACTTCATTTTGGGAATGGATTGAAATGTTCTTATATTCTTGCAGTTTGTCAGTGCTGAAGTCAGATATACAAGACATCTCCATCTATTCCCTAATGTTTAAATGCGAATTAGAGTATTTATTGAAGAAGTGTTTTAAACGTATTAATCAAAATCCTTAAAACATTTTCCATGGCTTATATAATATAATTATCAATAATGCAATACATGCATATTAATTTGTGCTCTCCAAATGTGTTAAGAAACATTTAGTGCAGCTGCTTTAGTTCTATAATGTCTCAACATGAGTATTTGACTTTCATTTTTTAAATTACTGTTCATTGCAAATATTAATAACTATGACAACGAACAGATGATGTTATCATGTATTCATAACTTGCTGTGCATCCCTGAAATGAAATGCCTAAAATGAAGTGACTGCACATGTACCATTCTTTTTTGCAATTTGCTATGTTAACTCAGAGAAACGAAATGGTGGTGTGTCTTTTGTCTATAAAATGACACTTAAAGAAGATTTTCTGGGACATTTTTGAACAGGTCAATCTGAAAAACGTCCGAAACATTTTTGAATGATTCTTGTGTAGATCAAAGTAGATCTAAGTGCATTAGTAACATGCTACCTGCATTGTAGTAAAAACATATCAGTTTTGCTGTGTTTATAATCATAATTGACAAAGGGATTGTCGAGTTAGAAGAAAGTGTTAAATTAGTATGTATGGCCCGGGTATTTGGCTTCTAATGATCACATATGATCCTCAACTGAAGAGAAACATCTCAAGTTTTATTGACATTTACGTTTATTAATTGAAACATAACACCGTAGCTCCTCTTACTCAGAATTCTTTATCAGTTTCTATAAGTCTGGCAAATTGCATTTTACTGGAGAGTGACTACTCAAATGTTTATTTCTATTGCCCTCGGCACCAAAATGTCATGAGCAAAGTCATGAAGCAGTCGAAGACTACCAGAAAATCACAATCATGAACTGCAAAGGTACATATGACAAAGTCCAAGCAAAGGACAGGCAAAGGTCCCCAAACCACAACAAATTCCATACATTAGGGCCAAGACACACTCTCCATTGAACATAATCGAACAGAATGCCCATTCACTTCCTACCATATGTAAGGGTCAGGGCCCTAGGCCCTCATGCAAATGCAATCATGACGCAGACACAGTGGTATAAAGTCTGGAACTAGCCCAGGGCAGTCCACCCTGCCCTTTTTATTGGTAGGGTCACATGACCTGTGACACCTATGATGGATGGGTGTGGGGTGAGTGTGAAAGCCAGCCCTCTAGGAGTGGCTGGTAGAAACACATTACTTAGGAACACTAGAACATGACCAGCCAGTCATGGCCTGGGACCATACAGAGTCCCAGGCCTGACCAATACCACCATTAAACAGACTACAGGTCTTCATGAACTACACAGTCAAAACACAATGTGCCGACACCAGCACAGGATCAAGTCCCTCACTTGGTGGGGACTGATGAGTATTTCTTAAACCACATAGAAAGGTAAGTGCCAAATTCGTAATCATATGTAGTTTGCACTGATGTGAAGCGCAAATCCCGAACAAAGAGTAGTACCATTGTCTAATGGTGGACCACAGAAAAATATTAATATGATGAAATAAGCAAGATTTTTTTAAAGAGTTTTAGCTGATGGAAAATCGTTCATGACTGAGAATTAACCTGAATACCTACAGACAGGACTCTACATAAAGTCAACTGATATCGGTAAGTCAACTAGCATAGGGCACACAGTTGATGCTTCCTAGAGATACTGCCACCATATAAAAGGAGCTCTGCTTTTTTAGTTTGGATCTTGAGAACATTTTTGCTCATAATCTTTTGGACTGCCAGCAGATTGTCCCCAGACCTAAAAGGTAAAATCTCCTATGCCCAGCTCTAACTAGAACATGATTTGAATACTGTTAGAAATTGGGTTTCTGGTCAGCTAAGGTATGCAGTCTGTCCAAGGAGGAACTGCCACCCTAGTCAGGGTATTTCAGAACATAACCTCAATTATCCTGTGCTCACCATCTGGTAGCTTGTCAAAGAGCAGTCAGGCATAACTTAAGAGGCAATATGTAGAGTATTTGTGCAAAACTTCAAACAACAACACAGTGAAAACACCACAAACGTGGCGGCAACGCACCTTCATAAGATGGGCATAGCAGGGTGGTCTAAGTCCCCTGGAAGTATTTGAACGTTTCCCAGGTTTTATTAAAAGTTAGGAGGATTACACTTTGACAGCAGCCAAGGTACCAGGGCCCTGGGAACAGCACTTGGTGGACAAGATTCACACCAGCAGAGAACAGCAGCAGGGTGCAAGACAGGTCCTGGTGAAACTGGTTCGTGGATCAGTTGCAGAAAACGCCTCTTGTTAATTGATGTGTCCATCTAGCTTGAACAGGTCAGTCTTATAATGCTTAAAGTCCACTTCCTTGTCCTGGGTCCCTGAAAGAGTGTAAGTCCAGTCTTCTGGAATCTTCTCAGTGCACAGACAGCAGGTCCAGTCCTCTTCTGTTCTTCCACAGGTCCAGAAAAGTTTCTGAAGAGGGTACTGTGAATGCCACCTGTATGCCTGGCACCAACCTGTGAGTGAGGTCAACTCCTGGCCACTCCCTAAGCAATCAGGTAAACATTATCAGGAGTGACCGTATCTATGTGTGCTCCATTTCTTGTGTGCCCTGCTGCAAACAATCCCAAAGAGTCATTCTCTCCCTAAAATCAAGAGCCCAGGACCTTTTATTCCCTGTGCAGAGCTTCTGTGCCTGCCCTAGAGGGATCTTTAGGGAACTGAGCAACCGGCCCTCTGTAGGCATTAAAAATTGGTTCTGGAGGCAGCTCTTTTCCCATCAGGTTTGTTGGCTTACTCTCTAGAAGGAAAAAGGAGATGGCAGGCCCCACATGTTAGCTATATCTGCCTGTGACAGGGTAGACCTCTTTGAAGTTCCTGGGTACAGCCAAGATGGTTCGCCTGTCAAAGTAACAGGACACCTCCCCACACTCAAGGTCCTTATCTAAACTCTGTGAGTAACTTCATACCTCAAGGTTGATATTCTCCTCTTGGGTGACAGCTATGACTCATACAAATTGGACCTCTAGAGATTTTAGGCAAGGCAAATATAACTTTCTAAATGTATCCTTGCCAAGTAATTATACCAAACACTTCACTAGTGAATTGGGCTTGTAATACATATGTCAAAAAGCCAACAAATAAAGCTTAAAGCAGCTTCCTTGATGAGTAAGCAATAATAAATGTAATATTCTATCCCAGTTGTTAGACCTGACAGCCTTAGGGAGGTCTTCCCCAAACATTTTGCCTGTTTGCCTCACCTTTTTCCCGATTTCTTTTTGTTGGCCATAGGACTATGAGGACTTTACCATTGCCAAACAGAGGTAAAGTGCATGTGTTTCTCTCCTAAAACATGGTTTGATTGACTTACCCATACTTTCCATATTTATTTTATCTATAAGTCCATAAGTAGAGTGCATAACATGTGGCCAAGGCGTGTCAATTAAATGTTACTAGTGGGCCTGCAGCACTCATTGTGGTATCTACACAAGTATCACTTTAAAACATATGTCAGGCCTGCCACTGCAGAACCTGTGTATGCATTGTGCACTGTGATGTCAACTTGCCATTCAAAACCCCTTACCAAGCCTTAAAACCCCCTTTAATTCCACATGTAACCCCTATAGTAGACCCTAGGTAGCCCATAGGGCAGGGTGCCTTGTACTTAGAAGGTCAGGCATGTAACTTTAAGTTTTGCATGTCCCAGTAATGAAAAACACCCACATTCATTTTTCACTACTGTGAGACCGACCCCCTCTCATAGGTTACCTTCACTTCAAAGGCACAACTTGGTATACATACTGGGTCTCTGACCCCACCAGAGCAGACACTACTGGACCTTTGAAGAAACTCTGCCAGGAGGAAAGACTGCTGGGCTTGTACAAGGATTGTAAGAAAGTAGAGAGAGACCCCTTGTGAAATCAAGGGAATAGGATACTTTTAGCAAGTGTCTACTAGCAGTCCCTTGACTGTATATACAATCTTAAGTGATACAAAATTATAATATTCACACTCTCACGTTTTTATAAGAAAACAGTTACCATTTATTGTTTATAAAACATGTTATACATCACCATTTAAAACACAATCTATTCTGATCCCTACTTAACACTGATCTAAGCAGAGGATTTAATCCAAAAACATATTAGATTTGAACCTATACAAATACAAAAAAGCTAAGATTTCATTTGATACGACAAATAATCAAAGTGCAAACAGAACAAATTTGTTAAATTAAAACCACCTCGTTCTGAACCCGCATAACTGAGAAAACACACCATACAAAAGACATTACACTCTGTCATATATTGACATATCCAAAAACACTACTGGACTTTAACCACTTATGGGATGTTTTCAGCTCTTTATCCCTATAAGTGTGTATCCGTTTCTGTGGATTGTGTTTCTCCTATGCGTCGACGCGTTTCGATAGGCTTTATTTTATGCCACTATCTTCCTCAAGACCATAGATAGAGGTTTTCTCTCAATATTCAATGCTTCTTTCCTGTCTCAAGAAACAAATATTGTTCTTATTTCTTGGAAAAACCGGTTTCCAACGTGTACTCATATTGATTTACACTTGTCTGCATTTCTATTTTCCATTACCTCCCCACATGGGACCTTAGTTGTTATACTCCTAGATTGTATATTCTCTAAACTATCTCATTATCAACAGATATTTTATAAATATTTACCACTTTGTATTAGGGCCTGATTGTCCACATGTATGTCACCCTTCTTGTCCCTTTTGCTGTTTCCATCATTATTCTAAAAAATCACGTGTATTTAAATACATCACACCATCATCCGTCTTGCATTAAACGCTACTCCTTATCATGTGATGAAAACATTATGAGTCATATCCTGCCTTGTTACTAATCTATGAAAATTATACCTTTGATTGTATCCCAATTCTCAGTTGTTGTAATTGGGACAAAGAAAAATTCCTACCTACTTACGTTATTGGTGTCGTTATTATGCCAACACTGTTCTTTAAATTCGATATCAATTCATCTGTGCGACGAGAATGCTTATTGGGGACCGAGCCTGTGGGGAATCCTTTGTGTACCATACACCCCGTGTCCTAAAAATGAAAGGATTGAAGAGAGCTTTTCTGAGTATACAAAACCACCCTTGGGTTTCTGCCACCCCCTCCTTGCCACCATGACAACTTTTATAATTTCAAGAACTAATGTCTTTGGTCCGATAGATATTATGCATATATTGCATTTGGTGGGTTAACAACTAGGTATAAAACAAATGCGTTCCTACCTTTCTTATTGACCCAGCGCATCACCATCAGAACCTATGCATCGGAACCACTGAGGAGAGATGTTCAAAGCATCCTCTCGACTGCATGGAGAAACCAGTCGTAGCAGCTTCAGAACCAATGCATCTTGAACCCGGTGCTTAATTTTCAGAACCAGAGTTAAACACACAGGGGTAACCCTATAACCCAAGGAACCTGGGCCTTATCAACATAATATGAACAATGGTTCCAAAGGGAAGCAGTTACTTACAATTGAAATAAATCAAACTTCACAAAACACAACATTAGTAGATCGACAAAATAATCAATATTAAACAATGAATAATAATTCAAAAAAACAATAGTTTATTTTTTGATTTTCATTTGAATATCAACTCATTTATCAACTCATTTGAATATGGACAAAAATGAAAAAGGCTGTATATACAATAATATTTATAGAGAAACGACGCAGTGACAAAGTGAATAAGGTGACTAAGTGTAATAGTGAGAGTGTAAATATTTACAATATATGCACGTGATTATCAATAAAATACACAAACAATTTTTGCAGAAATTTGCAAAAAAAGTCCTCAGCTTAATTATGGATAGAGAATAGACCTTGTAAGGCACATGTCCTAACTTTTTATGGTATATACAAGGAATTCCAATTGGTACGGGACTGTAGAACCGTCAACGTTTCGACCCTATATCAACCAGTCGTTGTACATAGTCATATCGGGTCTTCTTCAGGACCCAGGAGGTGTATAACAGCCTAAAATGTAGGTGATAGGACAGATGTCCACCAATATGCCGCAGTTGCCACTCGATTTCAATCGGAAGAGACTACCAGAGTCGTAGAAGATCTTGATTCGTCTTGGTCTAATTATTAAGTCTTTTTCCGTCTCTTTACGGAGACGGAAAAAGACGGACTCCCCTTGACTAAGAGAAACAACCGGAAAACATCAGTTGAACTTGTGTCCTGATGACTGTGCCTCCTGCAGTACTATACGCAAAGTCTCTACCCTGAAGTCAGCAATCCACAACAGGTCCCGGTAATCAGAGTGTAAAGAGACGGAAAAAGACTTAATAATTAGACCAAGACGAATCAAGATCTTCTACGACTCTGGTAGTCTCTTCCGATTGAAATCGAGTGGCAACTGCGGCATATTGGTGGACATCTGTCCTATCACCTACATTTTAGGCTGTTATACACCTCCTGTGTCCTGAAGAAGACCCCATATGACTATGTACAACGACTGGTTGATATAGGGTCGAAACGTTGACGGTTCTACAGTCCCGTACCAATTGGAATTCCTTGTATATACCATAAAAAGTTAGGACATGTGCCTTACAAGGTCTATTCTCTATCCATAATTAAGCTGAGGACTTTTTTTGCAAATTTCTGCAAAAACTGTTTGTGTATTTTATTGATAATCACGTGCATATATTGTAAATATTTGCACTCTCACTATTACACTTAGTCACCTTATTCACTTTGTCACTGCGTCGTTTCTCTATAAATATTATTGTATATACAGCCTTTTTCATTTTTGTCCATATTCAAATGAGTTGATAAATGAGTTGATATTCAAATGAAAATCAAAAAATAAACTATTGTTTTTTTGAATTATTATTCATTGTTTAATATTGATTATTTTGTCGATCTACTAATGCTGTGTTTTGTGAAGTTTGATTTATTTCAATTGTAAGTAACTGCTTCCCTTTGGAACCATTGTTCATATTATGTTAATTTTCAGAACCAGCACATTGCCATTGCTGAGTGGAGAAAATTGATGCATCACCTCAACTGCGGGATCGGCACTGACGCATTGCTCAGCTGCACCGGGCAACTCGCTGGTGTCACCTGGATCAATGTACTTTTGTTCAGTGGGCCCTGCATGGCTCCTGTACCCGGCTCATGCTCCATCATGGTCGGCCTGAACTCTTGACTTTGCCAGGGTCCAGTGTGACCAGATAACCCCATAGGCGCTTATTGTTCTAAGAGTTATACTTCACTTTCAATCTTTACAAATTCATAGCTCAACTTATACTTGTTGGATTTTTGTCATTTTGGTTTTGTTTTATTTATAAAATCATAATCTATTTTAGAGTCTTTTTGTGGTGTTTCCACCGTGTTTCTGTTTTTAATGTTGCACAAATTCTTTCCACATTGCCTGTTATGTTAAGCCTGCCTGCTCTGTACCAAGTTACCAGAGGGTGAACACTGGTTCATTTATGAAGTGTATCTGACAAGGATGGTGGTTCCTGCTTGGATAGGGTGCATACCTTTGGTAACCAGATACTCAATTTCTAACAATAGTTCGTTCCTAAGCAGCAGCCAACCCTTCCACAATGAAAATTGGGGCATTTTCACTGTAAAACATATTTTACATTCAACTTTCAACACTTTTAAATACCATGCACCCCAACTTGTTGGCTGGAAGGTCTACTTTAATGTAACTTATTCATATTTTAAAGGAGGATTCACGCCTGTCAGACCTTGAGTTTGTAGTTAAAAATTTCACAGTGTACTGTGGCAGGCCTGCAGTCATGTTTTGTGCTGCAACGTTTGCAAAGATACTACCAGTAACATACCTTTGTGCATAGCAAACAATTGTAAACTTACAGTGTAAGTTTACCTCTGTGGATCAGGCCCTTAGAAAGAAGACCTTACTTTCCCTTTATGCATGCAACTTTTATTGACATGCATATTTGTGACTCCTACTAGAAGGTCCTACCACAGAATCCTTCTTGAACACCATTTTCCAGGTCCTTACTGTGCTGCTGCTCCTTGACCACGATGCTCAGCAACCCCTTTGTCGTCAGAATCTAAGGTAAGCTTTTGTGTTGTGTGTGGATGTACATTTAATAGTTTGAGAATGCTGTTGGTGTGAATGCTCTATGTAACAAGAAATGTGCAGTACACATTACCTACATGTACATTTTGACAGATTCACAACATATGTGTTTATTGAGATGACAATAACTAGTATTACTTACCTGTCTACACACTACCATGGCCTCACTCCATCAGGACTCAGCTGCCAAGACACTGCCACCACAAGGGGAACATCTAAATCGGCTTGCGCAATCCAGTCAGCATGAAGGTGATGGCAGCCAGCAGAGAAGACTGTCTATTGCTGCAACATCAAAATAGGGGGGCAGACTGCCATCAGCTCGGCAAAGAACTTGGGACCGCTGATGCAGTGGGACAGCGGTAGTACCACCAAGGTCTAAATCAGTATCGATGTTCATCCCATGCATGTTTTCTGTGAGGCTTGCAGACAACTCAGGTCTGAGGGGAGTAGGCAGGGTGAAGGAGATGTTACTGGGCACCCTCTGCAGTGTGCATCGATATCACAGCCTCTCTCTACTCGACTTGCTCCTACCTAATTCCCCTAGGGACCATGGCAACATAGTACTGAAGGGCCATAGGTGGGGCAGACAGTCAGGGAGATATTGTAAGTTATGCCCGCCTGACACAGCAGGTGGGCGAGGGAGCTGGTCTCAGGCTCACCAGCAGCCCCTGTCCCTGCTAGGCCACCAAGGCCAGGAATCCCAGGTAGGCCGCATTCAGTTGTAAGGAGTAGTGTTGCGAGGTCCCTACAGGGCTCGGAGTGGCCAGGTCACCCTCCCCAGAGGATTCAGGGGAATAATCATGTGTAGTGGCTCCTTCTGTAATGGAGTGTCCTGCCTGATCACAGCTCCTTGTTAGGCCTCATCTTGGTTGCATGCACAGCCATGTCTCCTGTGAAGGGAGATTTGAATCCCATGTTAGCTTAAGGAAAAGTCTATAAGGCCTACATGGTGAAACAGCTTTTGGATTTTATTTCGTTTTGAGGGCATATTAACCCCAATATGTAATGCAACCCTTTTTCTATGTATTAGCACCCTGCCCTGTGGGCTTACAAGGCACACTTCAAGGATTACTTAATAATTTATTAAAACAGGCATTTCCAATGATGGAGCAGGTAGAACAAATTTTGTATACCTCTTCTATTTTGCAAGAAAAGACTAACTTTATAACCTACTGATTATAATATTACTAACGGTTTGCTGTGTGATATTAATTCAACCTTTTGCATACACCAATTACACGTGGGAAATTGCTATTTGCATGGCAAAATAACTCAAATAACTGATATACGTACGCATATTAATAGTAATATATGTGGTAATTAGATATCGCATGATTTATGTTGCTTATGGGACGTTTGCATTCCTGATTGGATCCTAAAGGTGAATATTATCGCTTTAAATGTTGCTATATGCTAGAAAAATACTAATACATAAAGGGATTAGTGAGGGTATAACATTAGAATTATCATCTCTTTGTATTAATTATTCTTTTATGTTTGTTTTGCTTAATTTGACATTTGGGCCTACCCTAAAATGGCATCGGAAATCGAGTTCAGAAGTCGCCACCGTCTCGTGAGCGAGATGCCTACTGCGCAGACTCGGATGGCTCCGTGAACTTCCTGACTTCCTGAAGACCTGAGCACCCAATGTCCTCGGTCAAGGATAGAATCTTGGTGGACTGCCAAACTTCAGTCAGTAAAAACTGGTTTAAATGAACAATTTGATCATACAAGCAAACCTAAAACATTGTAGCTTAAGGACAAAACATACGCTACGGAAGTGAACCAGCAAAATCCATGAGAACTCAATTGAATAAAAATCAGACATTTTCGATCAGCCAATCAGACTTTCTCCGCCTAAAAATGTTTCATGTTATCCCGAAATTTATTATAAAATAGTAGTAGAATAGGGAGGGGGCTGGCATTTGGCGGTTACTATGATTGCACACCCTCTTTGACCCCACAGGCGACGACAGATGCTTGCACAATTTCTGGTCCTTTGAAGATCTGTGGGACCGTAACGTGCTGAGCAAACAACTTTCGGACCTTAAGCTTTGGCCTGCTTTATTTGGACAATTTAACAGCTAATTCGGTTATGCAGAGGCAAATGAATTAGAGAAAATCCAGATAGCAAGAATAGGTAAATATAATGTCCTGCGATTTGAATTGATTGATCCAGAAATTCTAAAACTTTTGATGAAACAAATGCTAATATTAATTGCAAACAAAATTTAAATAAACAAATATTTGATTAACAGAAATAGGTGGCGAATGTTCATGTATATTCCGTAAAATAACTTTTTCTTCCCTATAGGTTATAAGGTACCCCCCCACATGTCCAGCGGATTCACCATCATCATGTGTGCAGATACGAATGCGTTAGTGTGAATGTTGGTGTTATGGGCCCCACCAATGAGTGCGTATGTGAATGAATAAGTGTGGTAATGGATCTGTGACGCAGGGAGGATTTGTAAACTTGCCCCCTTTCCGCTGGATCACCAACATTGCAAATGCACTTTTATCTGCCATGTGTCACTGTAGTGCACTCAAGCTGCAGCCAAGCCAGAGCACTTTGGTGCGCAAGTCAGACATATACTTTGTATAATACGTGGGTTAAGAAATTACACACTGCAGGCCATATATGACAACTACTATTCCATGCTATAAATGCATGTTGGCCCCACTTACAATGAATCCACTAGGAAGTTAAAAAGGCCAAATAGGACGTTCCAATACACATGTAGCATGAGTAGAGCTAAGTACAGAGTACATTGTCACATATCAAAAGGCAATGCAGGGGAATAGTCTGCCCTGGACCAGAGTGGGCAAGGAGAAAGTAACCTTACATTTTAGTAGAATGGAACTGCATAACAAGTTAACAACCCAACATCTCCTCCACCCGCTTAACCTCAACCCTCCCGCCTCCCAATGCCATTTAACCTCAGCACTCCTCACTAAATCCACCCCATAGAAAATAACAGGAGAAGGAAACACCCCCCTGAACAGTACTCGCAGAGCCCAGGGAAGGCCATGCTACCGCCATGTCGATTGCCAGCCCCAGGGGCACCAACCCAACTAGACTCTCATGCACAATCAGCAGGTTACAAGTGATAAAAACTATGAAGACCCCTCATGGCGGGCATGTGTCATTCTTGATAATATTTTTAAATGCTCAAGTAGCGTGTCCCAGGCCTGTGATATGAAATCCTTTCGGAGATCCAGCCGCTCTTCCCCAAGTAACAGCGTACTCTCCGTATGGCCCCACAGAATCAGAGCCTGGGACCAAACAGTAATAGAGGGGGCTGTGGACTGCTTCCACCTCATAGTGACTGTCCGCTTAGCTAAGGCAAGGGGTAAGTCAAGGAATATAGTAGCAGGCCATTCAAGAAAGGGACGAGGGAAAAGGCCAAGAAGCAAGCCCACCGGGGACTTAGGGAATACAAGGCCGGTCATGGCCGACAGAATATGTATGATCTGGGCCCAGTAATGCTGCAGGGAGGGGCAACCCTATAACATATGGATGAGGTTCACCTCGGGCAGCACACATCGAGGACAGTCTGGGGCTGAGTTTGGGTAAATTCTACAGAGTCTTGCCGGCATGAGATAAGCCCTGTTATAAACAATAAACTGAATACATTGAAACTGGGCCCCTCAGGATTTCCTGAAGGGGTAATCAAGTATCTTTTGCCAATCAGAGTCATCTAGAGCGCTGGTGAGGTCCCCCTTCCAAGTCACCAAAGCGCCACACAAGTCTGGTCCCGCTGTTGCAGAAAGGTCTTTAGAGCCATCTAATGAGTTTGCTTCATCAACTGGCTGTGTGATGAGTTTGGTAAACTTTGTGCATAGGCGGCACTATATCCCGGATGCAAAACAACTGAAGTTGGGATTGTTTAATGCACTCATTCATCAGAAATTGTCCAGGGGGAAGGCCATATTCAGATACTAAGGTAGATAAGGTCAGCAGCTCCTCATTATGGAAGATGTCACCCGCAAATGCCTGCCACATGCCAAGTCCGCAACTGTCCTAGCCATAAGCAACACCAGAGTCATCGGCAAACCCACCAAGGAGATAGACAGAACAAAAGAGGTGCATCCCACCGTCAGCTTACCCACCCTAGACAAATGCGCTGTGGCCACCCAAAACTGTACCTCGGACGGAAGGATAAAGAGCATAATGAAACAGGCCAGTTTGGAAGTCATCCCTAGTCAGCCCCGTCTCATGGAGACAGCAACCTGCCAGCCAGCGGGCCACTCTTTGCAATTAAGTTGTCAAATAATAACATAAAAAATTGAGTGCAAGAACCCCTGCCTCCACTGGCGGTCTCATTGTAGCAAGCGCAACACAACAGCGACCAGTACCCCACAGCAGATTCACCAGATAAGAATCAAGTTGCAGATAAAAAAAAGCGGGGATTAAAAACAGGAATGCTAACAAAATAGTAAAGGAGGCGAGGGAGAACCACCCACCATCTTCGCCAAGGCCACCCTCCCATCACCAACAAAGACTCCCAGAAAACCATCTGGGACCAGAGAGCATGAGTGGAGATTCCCAAGTTACAATATAGCAAAGCTGCTGATGAGTGATGTGTCTGCATCCCAAAGTAGCGGAACATCGTTGTCTCGAACAACAAGCAGGGATCGTGGGGGAGCAGTAAAGGACATGGAAAAGAAGGTTGGAGCGGGAAAAACAGGATTGAGCAAAGTTGACCTGGAAGCCAGAAACACCAGGAAAATCCGAAAGTATCTGCGCGATGCAGGACAGGCGCTTCACTATAATTTAATATTGGGAACATGCATAGGGTCCTAAATGCAGCAAAAGTAGTGTCCAGAAATACGAGAAGAATTGAGGTGACAATTCAGACAATACAGTTTTGCTTCAGTACAGGAATCCATAATGGATAAAGGAAAGCAGTTGGGAAATGATGACGCCATCATTTCCAGGTGAAATTGGTGAATATGAGCTCATTGGTATTGGCTGCCACTTAATGAATCTACTGGAATTGTACAAGGTGTTTTGTAAATGCCATTTTGTATTTGTAGGTATCCCTCGTGGGCTCATTATAAGGAGCGGGACATTTCCTTTATGGTGAGAATAAACCCAGATGTGTAGTGGCTGTTCTGTTTCTTGATGTATTCTTATATAAGGTGCAGGTTTGCCAAAGGATGCCACATGGCAATCGATTGCATCTGTAACCATCTGATATTTTTTGCAGGCTTGTCAGAAATAACAAACCAGTTTTAGACACCATAACTCCTCTGTTGAGGCTTGCCAGAATTAAAGGGGCATTGTTAGATACCATTAACCCTCTGGCAAAGTCCAGGCTTAGAATGTTTACCAAATGAAGTCATAGAATCTGGCAGAGTTAATCCACAAACCTCCCACGAATTACGTGTGAATGGTGCTTATATATGGCAGTGATCAGTCTTGTGAATTGGTGACTTCTAAAACCTCTTTCTCCATGAATGGACAAATACATGAAATCCACATATGCCTTATTAAAAATGAATGTGCTATCCTACTGCAGATTATATGAATAGATGTTACCACAAAAACAAACAGAATACTTCTTAATGAGAGGAGAATAAGTAGCATTAAAAAGAATTGCATTTTATTTTATGGTAATTAAATAGCCTTCATTACCTCAAAGCATTAAGGGCCATATGTAGGAAGCTAAATACCGGTCGGTAACGGCCGAAATTCGGTAAAAAACCCGTTACCGACCGGTATTTAGATAGTTGAGATGTAGGGGGCATTTGTCAGGATTCGGTATTTACCGAATCGGTACAATTACCGAATCGGTAAAAATACCGAATGGTAAATTTACCGATTCGGTAAAATTACCGAATCCTGAATGTAGGGAGCACTCTCAAGAGTGAAAATTACTATTTAAAATTCGGTATCTACCACCAATAATAGGTTGGTGTTAAATACCGAATACATTGCAAAAAGCAATATTTTGCTGACATTAGAGTGCAATGTGCCAGACATACATGCCCTTAGGGCATGTATGTGCGCCACATGTGCACACATGCTAGAATCAGGGGTGCAACAGGGTGTCAATGTGACAACCTGCCACCCTTGTATTTTCTCCCCCCATTACCGAATCGGTATTTACCGAATCGGTAATGGTGACTGGCTTCCCATTGATACCTATGGGCCTTCCAGCCCATAGGAATCAATGGGAAGTATGCCCCATTACCGAATCGGTAAATACCGATTCGGTAATTACCGAATTTCTCCGAATCGGTAATATTTACCGAATTATTACCTACATACAATTTACCACTTCTTAAATACCGAATCGGTAACATTCGGTATTTATGAAGTGGTAAATTGAATGCTACCTACATAAGGCCCTAAATGATGAAACGCATCTTTGATAGAGAACTCCATAATTTCGATACCTTTGCTAGACCGTCTTAGTCTCAAAGTGCCCATCTGAGTTTCGCAGATGGCCTCTAACCCTGAAATAGAGAGTTGTTTCCAAACAGCTACCGTGCTTTGAGCTCATTGTCTATCTCTCTTAGGACCTTCCCAAGCTGACAAAAATGCAGATAAGGCCAGGCTCCGACAACCTGTGGCCTACACTGAAGATGTGTGCAGTACACTGCTCGAACTAAGCTCCCAAGGAACGCTGAAGATGTCTGTCCCCTAAGATGTGTCACTATCAGGGTTATTTACCCCTTTGTGGTTATCATCTAAAGGGTAGGCCTTGTGATTAATGATGCTGAATGCAATAATTAGCATTCAAATTATATTGTACATTCACTAAAATCTGCTGCATACTATAATTCATTCTGCTACATGATTTATGAGGAATTAGTACACTGCCAGATTATAGCAAATGTTCAATGATAAACATATGCAAGTAGTACTAAATGAAACATGTTCTAAATGACAAATATGCACACAAATACATGAATAAATGAAATGCCATGGGGTCACTTAAGCAGAAAATACAAAGCATGCAACATCCCCAGACTGATAGGGCAACAATTTTTGAAAATATATGTGTATATAAATCCATGTGAGCCAATAAATGATGAAGCAACTCAAGAGCTTTGTGCCTAATGCTGCTAAGTTGTTTGGTACAAAACCAAAGATTTAACAGAAAGAGATTAAAAAAGCAAACAGATAGTTTGAGATAGCTAAGCAGACAAATGTTGCAGTTACTGATCCTCTTTCTTGTGTTTAGTGAGTTAACTTCATTCTAAAACAGATGGAAACGTTCAAATCTGCAGCACTGCAGGGAAAATACACAACGGGTAGAGATATTGTATAACAAGTCATTCTCACATCAGAAAAGTCAAAGTTGAAAGTAGTTGTACTCATATTGATACTTACCAACTGTATCTGACAGTGATGCCAGAATATGACTGATAAATGAAGCTTGAGACTCCACAGACGAGTATGGCATCCAGCGGTGGCTCCTCCGTAATGGCGGAGGAGCGTCGCCCCACTGCCTGGCTCAGAGCCAGCAGGTGAAAAATAAAATGATGTTCTATCATTGGTTTATTTTTCATTTGCTGGCTCTGAGCCAGCGCGTGCATGGAGTGGTGGGGCTGAGGCATTGGAGGGGGGGAGGAGGAGAGCTATGTGCACTAAGTTCTAAGTGCTCATGTGTGTTTGGCCAGCTGTCTCAGGCCGGCCAAACACACATGCGCACTTAGGTTTCTCCAACCTGGCTGCATTGAATAGTCGGGCTGAAAAAAAAACACAGCCCACTCAAGCTTGCTCAAGCCAATCCCCTTGCTGTTCTCATATCATGAGAGCATCCCGGGGATTGCACAGGAAGTATGTCCCAGGGGCTGCTGGGACCAGGAAGAGCAGAAGAGGTGCGACGCGGCAGCATAAGGTAAGTTCTTTTAAAAAAATATTATTATTTATTAATACCCCCTGTGGTCCCCCTCCCGCATTCCCTCCACCCACCAACCACCCTTTGTTTGCGGCGCCCGCCACTGAAGGCATCAAAGGCAAAGTTGAAGCTGCGACTGCTGAAATTCGATCACTTTGTAAAGTGACATTAGATACATCCGACAATAATGAAATTGGCAACCACACAGAAGTAAATTGCCATATATGTGTGAACACAAATGATGATTCAGAGCAGGCACCTTTCACAATGAATTAATGAATGTCATTTGTAAGGCAAATTTGTAGAGCAATTGTTAATTGCACTGCATGGCAAATACCTGAATTTCTTTAATTTATCGTATCTGTTCCCAGTGATTGGCACACAGCACTGCTTGCTGTTCCACAAGAATGTTCTAAACAACTATCTGACAACAGTTCAAAGCACTGAAGCATAGATCTCACATGAGGAGATTGAAGTTTGCGAAAGCAGAGAGCCCAATATGCCCTCCGATTAGTAAGCAGGTATCACAGGTAAAAAAGCAATAGCTTTGCAGCATTGATAATCAGTGTTACCGCTCATATTGATCTTGAGGTTTTGGAACTTAATATAACAGAAAAAATATTTGTAGTAATTTATTTTCATAGAGTCCTGCAATCTCTATATAAAACCTGTCTCTAATTTCTTTTTAATTGATCACATGCGATACACCCAGTCACGTATTTTAAGGAAGAGACTTCAGAACCCTGCAGTTGTCACTTATACAGTTGAGTTCTGACGTCACAATGCCTGATCCCAGAGTCAGCAATGGAGTTGAAAGACAGGTCATGAACCATAATTAAAACAGCTGTTTAAAGCAAAACAAAATGTTGCTTTTCTTTCTTCTTCTCTGTGTTTAAGCTTACAGTGCAAGCAGAAAGGAGATATTTATGGCAACATGTATTTTTTGAATGCTCCTACGATAATTAGAGAAAAGTTACAATCTTTCTGTATGTTTCTACACATTCCGAGCTACTACCGCCTTTTCTTTTTAACTAAAACTGACTTTTATTAAACTGATTCTAATATATTTTTGCAACAAATCTTTTGATGTTTTTAATTTTACAATACAGATTCTATTTGTACTCTTCATATTACCCCATTCCTTGACATGGTCATAGAACTTCTTGATGAATTGAAATATCCTTATAATATATGGCAGGGGGTACTTTATCCCATATATATCATTGATGATATATAATGATGTCAAGAATATAGCGGGACATTATATTGCAGGTAAGAACATGTGTTACTATGTTTTAATATAGCTGTTAATGTATTCACGTTGTGAATTATCATGGTGGATAATATCCGTTTTTTAAAAGTTGAATATGCGTATGATTTATTAATGTTATTTTAAATTTGATTTGATTGTTGTTTATAGTTAATTTGTAATATTTATGAACTGCATTTTTTGTTTTTTAATTATTAGTTGATATCTTGTTAATACATTTTTTTCTATTAAAAACGTCTGTGCATACCTTGGGTTATTTCGCTTTTTTCTTCTTTTTGTAGGTGATTTTATATTTTGATTATGGTTTTACTGAATTTGACTTATTTTTTTTAATTTAATGCAGAAATGTAATTTACTAGTTTGTTTTAATATTTATTTTATAATTTTTACACATTTGTTGACAATAATTTTAAGATTATGTTGGTTTATTCCTAATATATAATTTAGTATATTTTTTATTTTTTGTTTTATGAGGATTTTTACTTTTGTTTGTTTTTTAATGACAAATTTTATTTTATTATTTTTGTACTTGAATTTTTTTAACTGCCACCAACATATTTTCTAGACAATTTGTTTATTAATGGTGGTACATTTTGAATAGGCTTATTTAAAAAAAAGTCTAGTACAGTTATGAATTGTATACTGTTTTGAATGTTTGAATGGGATGTTTCATACTTTTACATTAAAGTCCACCCTTTTGGCAAATTTGGCTAATTAAGGAGAGTGAATAGTACATTTAACCTCCAAGGTCCAAAACTTTCCCCAATGTAGCTAAGCTTGGAGCAGGAATTGTATAGCTGACTGCCCCAGATTCCAGCACTTTACCTACTGTTGCAAGCTTGGAGTGGCAAAATTAAATCTTTCTCCTCTTCTTACAGTCCAGCACATTCCCCAAAGTAGCTTACTTTGGAAAGGGAATAGTAACAGAACCCCTCCCCCACCAAAGTCCACACTTTGCCCATTGTGGCTAACTGTAGCTTGGGAAAAGACACCCACAGAGGTCAACACAGGGGCTAGCCCTAATGTGGCAATTGTAAATCTGATACCTCTAGAGTCAAAGATTTTACATAAATGGCTAAACTTTGAGTCAGAATGATAAAAATACCAACATTTTTGGCATTGTGGCTAAGTGTGGAGTGGAAATTGCAAATAGACCGGCTTCCACTGCCAAAATATTCCCCATTGTGGATAGTGGGTTGGGAACAGTAAATCCTACACCCCCGACTAAAGGTCAACACTTTCCCAAAGATTTGCTTAGTTTAGAAAGGGAATAGTCAATTTGTCAACCCTGGAAGTTCAACATTTTCCCTAGTGTGACAAAGGTTTTAATGCAAATAGTATAAGTAAGTCTTCTTTCCCCAGTGTGTCCAATTTTGGAGTGGGAATAGTAAATTTGAGACCCTCAGAGGCCAACACTATCCCTAATGTGGCTAAGTTTAAACTAGGAATCTTAAATCTGACACACCTAGATTCCAACAATTTGCCTAACATGACTAAGTTTGGATTGAGAATAGTAAAACCTAGCTCAACCTCTCAACCAAAGTTCAACACTTTGCCCAAAGTGGATACACTTGGAGTCAGAATTGTTAATCTGAAATGGGCAGAGTGCACCACTTTCCACAATGAGACTCATTTTGGTGTGTTAATAGTAAGCCCAAGCCACTAAAATTTACCATGTATCCAATGTGGCTTTGTTTGGAGCAGCAATAGTAAATTGAACTTCCTCTAAGTCCAGCACTTTTGGCAATGACGGCAGGTTTGGAGTTATAACAGTGAATTTACCCTCCTCATAGTTCTACATTTTCCACAGTGTGGTTAGGTTTGGAGTAGGAAGAGTAAATGTAACCCCTCCCCCCCAAATTCCAATACGTTACCCATTGTGGGTAACTTTAAAGAGGCAATAGTAAATCTGACATATCTCTATTTCCTTCTTCATTAAAAAAACCACAACTTTGTAAGTCTTGCGCGTGCGCACTCGCAAGACGTACAACGTAGTGCAGTTTTTTAAATGAAGAACGACGAGGACGCAAGAGGAACAGGAAAGATAGCAGCCAGGCAGGGGAGGCGGCAGAAACACAGGTAAGGGCCTCCTTTATATCTTTTTAATGCATTTGCGAGGGGGGAGGGAGCAGCTAACTCCTCTCCGCCATGGAGGCAGAGTTTTTGCCTACTCCGCGTTCACCATGGAGCGCGGAATAGGCAAATCTCCCCAAACTCCGCTGGCGGAGTGGAGTTACCTGGCCAGGGTAACTGAAAAGTCCATGGCGTGAAGGAACTTCTGTGCATGCACAAAGGGAGGCACATGTTTGTCCCCCGGTGTGCATCTACAAGGCGTGAGGCAAAAGGAAGCCCTGCAGGGTCCCCTTTCTTTCCTCACCACAACTGTTTTCATGGAGGAAAGACCTCCATGAAATCAGTGGTGGTGATGAAAGTCGTAATATGCTTGGCGGGACCGTGGCAGTCCCGCCAACCATATTGATGCCTCTTGACCACTGCGCCACCACCGAGTAACAGCAGTTCCCTGGCGGAGTCTGCGGTCCCAGGGCGGCACGACCACTAGGGTCATAATGTGGCAGTCGCAAGACCACCATCACCGTGCCACCACGAGTCTGGCGGTCCTTGGACTGCCAGACTCGTAATAGGGCACTAACTCTTCTGTACACTTTTGGATACTCTGCCAGGAAGAAGGACTGCTGTTCAAAAGGAACTACTGCCCTGCTGTGCTGACCTTCTGCCTCCTTCCCTTTTGCCTGAGGAAGAAGAACTGGAACTGCAACTTCATCTTGAACCCAGGACCTCAGAGTGACTCAAAGGGCTGGTTTTCTGTCCCCCTGATATGAGCCTCAGGGACAGAGAAGGCTTCTTAGCCAGCTCCTGGACCAAGCTGCAGTGAGGTCCTAAACCCCAAGTATTGCCCCTCAGATCCTGGACCCTTGATGTGGCTCACAGTCTCTAAAATCAAGCCTATGCCCTCTTTGTGACTACGAACAGGCCTGTTCTCACCAAGACTACGCCGCTCGCACCGAAAATCAGTGCGAGCTGCCGCCAGCCCATCTCTTTGCACAGCAGCATCTACAGCTCGCAGGGCACCCCAATGCAAAGTTCCAGACTGCTTGTCCAGGAAGCCCAGCCTGCTCTTCACTCCACGCCAAAAACCAGCCGCAGTGCTTTTCTTGCTCTCCGTGACCCTCTCCATCATGAACCAAAGTTGGCACTCTTGACACAAAACTAGAGAAAGTAAAACTTCAACAGGACTAACTTGTGACTGTATCCAATCCGCGCTCCACCCCGGTCGGCCTGAACATTTGACTTTGACCTAGTCCAGCATGACCAGATAGCTTTGGTTGGCACTTTGTACGTTCAGGAGCTATTTTACACTGTATTCTTTAAAAATGTATAACTCAGGTTCTACTGATTGAATTCTTGTCATTGTTGTCTTGTTTTATTTATTAAATTCTGCTCTATTGTTCTAACCTGGTGTGGGGTCTTTTTGTGTGTTGTGTTCACGGTTTTACTGTTTGAAGTGTTGCACAATTACTTTTCACATTGTCTTTAAGTTAAGCCTGACTGCCCTGTGTCAAGCTACTAGAGGGCAGAGCACAGATCAATTTGGCGTTTGCTTGTGCCTTATCCTGACAAGGATTGTGGTTGCTGCTTGACCAAGGCTTACATCCCTGTCAACCAGAAACCCAATTTCTTACATGTATTATACCCAAAGTGCTGGAGGAAGCAACAGGGCAAATGCCTGCAATAGCAAATCATAAGACTTGATCACCCGAAGAAGATACGAACATGCCAGATAACCTTAAACAAACACATACTAAACAAAAATGTGTTCTTTATGAAAATGGAAATAATTAAATACAATACAAATTATTATTTATGGAAAAAAATCTTACTAACTCTAAAACAAAGCGACACTGGATGATGGATGCAACTTTTAAGTCATGCCCTACCATTCTCACAAATGCGTTTTATTCATGGTCAATATCATAACACTAATATTTCATTAATATATGCCCTACTCACTAATTAACATGCAACAATATATAATGAACTCCTCACACCACTAAAGCAAAAAAAATCAAAAGCTATGCCCCTTTATTCATAATTTACTTTGAGTAAGCCATGGTAAACATTATGCTAAAACTATACCAGCACACATCCATACAAGGGTGCAACTACAATTTTATTCAAGAAATATGCTGGACCTTCAAGATTAACTCCAAGTATTGATCGCTCCACAAGTCCGCAAAAATGAATTGCACAGGGGTCACAAAGCATTATGATTTACTTACAGAAATGCCCTGTTAAGGAATGAACAAAACCGCTCACCATTATTTTGCGACTTTTAAATCACTAGAATTGGACGCATGCACTGATCAGGATCAGGATGCAGACGTCAACCCAAAATTCAAGTACAATTGTGAAATGTATGTATTTGCACTATATTACTGTAGTGGGTACTGATGTGTACACATAATCTGACTTTTTTTTAGGTTTTTAAAGTAACTATTTGGTAGTTTGCTAGCTGTTTATGGTCACAACATCAACAGATTTGATCCCTATTACAGTATTTAGCCACTTATGTTCCCTTAAAAGAAATCTCCTCTTCGCTTCCTTGTAGGCTGTCGAACGGGCCCCAGATCCCACCATATGAGGCATTTGTTGCACCAGGCCCTCAGAGAAATACAAATAGGCTGTCCTGGTGGGGCTTTCCCAAGGACCTAGTTATGAATATACTTATCTGCAATTAAGACTAATAAATATTTATCCATAACTTTCACATTTGACCACTAGACTTTTTCATCATAACATTTTGGTGATGATTTGGAGAAAGAACAGTGTGTGCTACTTCTGAAGTGTACGAATACGAATTTTTACAGAAACAGAGCGCTCTGCAGCCCTACCAGTGTCCTCTACACTGGACAGCCCCTACCAGGGCTTGCTTCAGTTATTCATGTGCTCTGGTTCTAGGGGAGACCTGCAGCACGCTGAGCATTTCCAGCAACGTGATGTAATTAAGGCTCTTTCACCCGTTGCTTGTTGTTACAATAGATGCCCTTGCATGAGGGATGACTGTGTGGGGTAGAAGTAACCCATTGCTTTCTGTTACACTAGATGCCCTGCTTGGGGATGACTGTGTGGGGGGTAGAGGTCACCCATTGCTTGCTTTTACACTAGATGCCTTGCTTGAGGGATAATTGTGTGAGGTGAAAGTCACCTATTGCTTGTTGTTTCATCAGATGCCCTTGTGCGAGGGATGACTGTGTGGGGTGGAGGTCACCCTTTGCTTGCTTTTACGCTGGATTCCCTTGCTTGAGGGATATTTTGTGTTGGGTGGAAGTATCCCCTTGCTTCTTTCTGAGGTTTAGTGTTCCTCATTTGGGTGTGTGAATAGGTAAGTTCTTTGTTGCGTAATTGTGTTTGCAAGTGCCATGATGGTGTTTATTGTTGTGTCACTGTGGATTGGGGAGCCATACCTTTTCATTGTTAGTTTTCTGTGTTTTTCCTCATGTCATGCTAGTCTGGCAGGCTGGTTTGGTTTGTGGTGATAACAGGAGCTGCTTGTTTTTCTCAGTATGTGCCTGCACGGGATGCATGTCACTTATGGGGTGCATGTGGGGGGATCTATGTATATTTATATATATATTGCTCCTTTCTATATTAGATGGTGTTGTGAACTGTTTTGTTTCATATTCAGTCCCTTATTTAGCAATATTGGATCTTAATTTAATTTCTTTGTTTCCATCTTGTATTTGCATTATTTTATGTGTTCTGTAAAAGGGGAAGATATGTGTTACTTCTGGTGTATTTTAAAATGCGTTGTTTCCATCTTGCATTTTGCAATATTTTTCTATGCATTTGTCCTTATGAAATGCGTTGTCTCTTATGAAATCCATTATTTCCATCTTGCATTTTGCAATATCTTTCTATGCATGTTCTCTAATGAAATGCGTTGTTTCCATCTTGCATTTACAATATTTTTCTATGCTTGTTCCTTTATGTGAATGCAACATTTCCATGTTTTATACACAATATTTTTATGTGCTCTGTAAAAGGGGAAGATGTGTTATATGTGATGAATTGTATTATGCATCTTCCCTAGCGCTCTGGTACTTGCTGCTCAGCCAGTATGAATGTGGAGTGTCAGATGGAATGTTGGAGTGCAGGGTGATGCAATGGAAGCTTTGGTGTCTGTGAGGTTGAGAGTGTCAGTTGGAGTATGGGCTGAGCAGCAGGGAGGCTGATCCTGATGGGGCTATCCTAAGGACCTAGCTATGAATATACTTATCTGCAACTAAGATTAATACATTTTTATCTATAACATACATCTCGGCCATTAGACTTTTTCCTCAAAACACCGTTCTAGGCAGTTATTAAATCGAGGTTCTCAGTTTGCTTCCTTGAAGCATATTCTGTATTTATAACTCAGCTTTCCTTTACTTTTCCCTTCACCATATCTTGAATAGGGGTGGGCGGAATTTGCGAAATTCACTTTCGCAAATTATCGTGAAAATGTTAAAAATCTCCGCAAACATGCGGAAATATCGCGAAGATGCGGAAGTTTTTTTCCCGCCCGTTCGCGGTGTTTTCTGCGTGGACGCGGCTCGCCAACTTACCCATGCGGTTGCTCGCGGGCGAGGCCATCTTGTTTTCACTTGTCTCGCGGTGCATGATCACGAGAAGAAAGACGTGATCGCGCAACGAATGACGTTACTGCGGTCGCGAGACAGCGCAAATGGCTACCAACAATCCAACATCTCGTGGAGAACGCGACCGGATCGGGAAAACTTGTCGGCGAACGCGGGGATTCAGGTAAGGCGATCGCGCGCACGCAAGAATGTATTATTTTACAGCGCGAGCAAGCAAAAAATTGCCGGTAAAATGCGGATTGCGGAAATTTTGACATTTTCGCGCTCTCCGCGGAACGCGAAAATGTCAAATTATTGCAATTTCCGCGAGCGGAACGGAATTTTAGCCCAGGCCTAATCTTGAACCCTCCACTCATTATTCAGAAATTGTTCACCTTCTCCAAACCCCAACGTAACTGGTCCCTTTTCCCCATCTATTTGATGAATCTCTCGACACCAGGATCATTCTGGATCATGGCAGGGTTCAAATGCACAGTCGGGTAGGTCTCCTCTCCTTCCAGTCTAGCTACTTTGGTGCAGCTTTTGTAATCCAGGTAAGCTTTTCCTTTGTTGTCCTTCTGCCATTAGGGCAGCATCCTCATTGGGTCTGCATCCCACTGGTGATCTCTGTGTTTTTTTGTGGGTGGGAAGGTCAGTCCTTCTTTTGTTTTTGCACTTGTCTTCCCTCTCTCTTCATTATTGTCCTTCTACTACCCTTGTAGTTATGTTTCCCGATGATGATGTGGATAGATTGTAATGGTGCCATACATATTTTGGCATGGTATCTTGCACACCAATTGTGCAGTATAAACCTGGCCAGTAGAGATACTGGCATGACAGTGTTGCTTTACATACAAAGACACTGCGTTTTTGCATTGGAGTGATAATTTCGATACCCACAAAGGGGCATATTTACACGCTGTCAGGGCATCACTTTTTTTGACCCACCAGCGGCGCACTGTGGTACTCCATATTTACAAGGCCATGTAAAGCCACCCCGCGTGGCTTTTCGTGGCCTTTTAAATACGGCCTCTTTTCATGCGGCACTTTGCGTGAATGGGGCGTGCCATGGGTGTTGCTCTGAGTGTTAACACACAACACCCATGGATTTTGCCGTATTCCCAGATTAACAACATTTTGTAAACCCATTGGGAATGGCCTGTAATCCTGCGGATGGTGGCCTGCTGAGGTCAGCAGACCACCATGTCTGTGATTACTTCTTAAATAAAGCAATATTCTTTTTCTGAAATGCAGCCCGTTTTCCACAAAGGAAAATGGGATGCATTTAAAAAACATTCTTCAAATTTTTTTTACATTGGAACACTGCCTGCTCTTAAATGAATTTGGCACCCACATTTACAAAGGGGAATGGGTCCTGTTTGCGAATGGGTGACCATTTTCTTCACAGTGTCAGTAAAACATGAATGTTCTGCGACCGCATTCCGGTCGCAAAACATTTATACATGCCCCTATGAATCGCTATTTGAAAGAGACGCCTTTGAAATGTCCCTGCCTAATAACAACTCTCAAACTCTATTTTGGAGGCAGAAAGACTGCAATATAAAAATTGGCAAGGGCGCCACTCCCCCTATCCCTGGTGTCTAGTGAGAGGTTACCGGCTTGGGAATTGCTGTCCTGTGGTGATCTCCAAGCAGGTATCCACTAGGCAGAGGTACCTTTGGAAAGGGGAGATTCTCCCCTTTCCAGCGATATCCCTCCCATGAGAATCAGTGATCGGGGTGAGATATGCCCCGGAGCACTGATTCTGTGAAAATAAAATGAGCCCATTGGCTCGTTTAACTTTCACTTTTACTACACTAATATCAGCATGCCCAGAGGGGCTTTACATACCTCCCCAGTGTCAGCCAATGGCCGACACAAGCCCAGGGAAGGTAGTGCAGGTGTCGGCCATTGATCGATACCTGCACTTAAAAGGTTGAGCGTTTCTTTCCTGTCCTGTGATAAGGAAATACTCTTTCAAATAATTGAAGAGACATAGGTGCAAGGCATTCTGGGTGATAGATGCCAATATTTCAACATTTGAAGTAAATAAAGTTGATGGGCATTTTCAAACTTTAGAAAACAATGGGCCACATGAATCGAGCTTTTTTCCAGTCGCAAACAGGACGATTCTGCGAATTGGCCCATTTGCAACCGGAAAAAGCCCTTTTCTGATGCATAAACCCATTGCCGTTTACAAATTAGGTAATCGCATATTTTTGAGATTACCTGAATCACGAATGCATTTAAGGAATCCCAATTTGTGATTCCCTAAAGGCGATGCATCAAGCCTTTCCTAAATGCAAACTGTGCATTTAGGAAACGCTAATTAGCATCAACTTCAAGTTGATGGTAATTTGCGCATTCTTTGAAAAATGCACAAAACTGCATTTTTCAAAGTGAAATGTGGTGTGCCACATGTGCGCACTTTCCTTTTTGGGGGGGTGCATCAGGGGGGCCTTTGGCCCCCTGGCACCCTTGCAACTGAATTCGCAATTTGCGATTACCAATTTGGTAATCGCAATTTGCAAATGCATTGCCATTCATTCCCATGGAACTATAGACCCATAGGAATGAATGGGTGAAATTACCTAAAAGCGATTAGCAATTTGAGAATCACTAATAGGTAATGCTCAGGAATCGCAATTTATTTTGTGATTCCTACATGCTTAACGATTCGAGATTCCCAAATAGCGATTCCTTAAAAATCGCTATTTAGGAATGGAAAACCCTACTTTCATTGCCACATTGGAGTAGTCCCAGAACCGTTAGCATAAATACCTTCATTATGTGCACTACACAATCACTTATGTTATGCTAACGAAGCTCAACACCAGTAATGGCCTCCTAAAACGAATCACTTTCAGATGAATTTATCGAAAAGAAACCACGAATGAAGTCAGTCATTTCTGAATGCTTTTGTAGTATATAATATTATAGCCATTCAGAAATATCAGACATATCATAATCTAACATCACAATGTTTCCAACCCTCATGTAGTAGTATAGCCCAAAAGGAACTCATAAGGACTTGCTTAAATTTGGGTCGCAATGAGAAATCTTTTGATTTGTTGGGGGAAGACACAAATCCTCCTCTGAATGAGTCTCAAAAGAAGGAGGATTTACCACTCCCACCACAATAGTTTTTTTTCTGGTATGACACACATTTAAACCCGGCCCAATTTAAGAGGTCAAAAGGCTGCACACCACAGTATAAAGGGAAAAGTCTTGCAGGATAGACCAGAGCAGGCAACTATTAGCTGGAGGCAAGCGTGAACAACAGTGCATTTCAAATTGAGAAGAAGCTGTGGGACACAGCATCCAGCCAACACTCCATAGTGTGCGACACAGTAAGTAACAAGGCCAAGTTATAGGGTATGTAAAAGATGAAAGGAAGAGACACAGAAAAGAATCCACTAGCATGCAAACGATAGAACTGACGAGCACAATCCCAGACCAAAAGTGAAAATATATACAATGGAGATGAATGAGAAAAAGCAAGGTAAGGGAAAAATAAATGAACAGAAATAGATTAATTTCTACTAAGTGATGTTGATTATCCATTGAATTAGAATGGTTCAATGATTTACTTCGACTTTCTCTACATCATTTTCAAAATTGATATGCTGTGTTGCTTAGTGATCATCTTAATTTCTCTTAAGAATTTATAATTAATGTTAGCTCCCAAGGATGTCCTTGTTAAAATTCAGAGGCATGCTTCAGGATTCCTCCTATCTTTAACTATCTCTTCAATCTAAATGCCGCAGCTGCTACTGGGACATCATGCAGACACATGCACTTTTGTTGGTTCAAGTTGTTGAATAGTAAAGAAGCAACCTGGCACTTTGCTGAGTATGTAGTCAGAATTCTTTTTGATGTATTCAAATAATAATTCACATGGTGGCTTTGATAAATATATAATTGAGCATCACTAAAATCAAACATACTATCAAAAGCTGTATCATTGTGTTTAAGCTACAATACATGAAATGGTTCATGTTCATCTGGAGCACTTCCAATTAATCAAAACAAAAAGTTACAAAAAGAATTACAATTTATTACAATATATCTACCATAAATTAATTAATGATTGTACATACAAAGCTCAATTTAAAATGCGAAAAATTGCAGCAGGAGTGTTGTCTGTTGTAGCTCTCACCTCTATATTGATTGCACTGTTGTTACATTGACCACACACCATGGGTAGGATTGTGCAGGTTGACTTTTCTACTTTATCACAATTGGAATCCTTGGAATTATGGAGAGAATGGGTAGTCTCAGTACACTTTTCTCTAGTATCAGCTAGACTGATATCTAACAGTTTGGTAAAATTACCTGTAGCTGAATATATCATTCAACAATCGGACAAGGATTGACCTGAGGCATATAACATTATATTCCGAATAATGTTATTGGGGTGCAAAATGCATCCATAAAAGTACCCAATCCAAGTTAAAATCATGAAATATTCATTTAGGTACAGTTTAAAATGGTATTAGAAGGATAAAAAATAAAATTTACACTAAAATACAATGAGACAAACATATATAAAAACATATCAGGTGGAAAATTAATACTTTGCTCACAGCTTTACGCACAGCAGCTCTCAGGAGAGAGCCAATATGAAAATAAGACTCATTGTCTGTCAATTGTTGTAAATAATGAAAAGCTGAGGTACTCTGCTGAAAATTCCCAAGACCTTATCAATGGGATTAAAAATTGCTAGGTGTATTTTTTTGTCAAATTAACAAAAAACATTAAGGTGCCGATTACGATCCTGTAAAAAAATTCCCCGTACGACTCGTATCCGGTCTTTTTACCGTACGAATCGTACAAGTGCCGTACAAACTGCCAAGTACGATTCGCATGGGAAAAAGTCCATACGAATCGCATTGGGAATTATTCCCCACACGTCCTCGTGTTGGAAAATGTGTCCGACATGTCCCCAGACGATTTACCGTACAAACTTGAAAAGTGAAGTCCGACCGCGGAAGTACGATCCATCCCGTGCATCCGATGTTACAACCGTATGGAAAAAACACTGTCCGCACCGAACTCCCATAGCAACCATGGAGACATGTGCCCGCATACGCGCCCAACACTCCCCCCAGCCCTCCTATGTACGAGTCGAATCCCCACCCGTGTATGTACACCCGTATATGTACGAGACGTACCCCCACCCCTGAATGTATGGAGCGTACCCCCACCCCAATCGTGTATGTACGTACCGTACCCTCACCTGCGTACGTATGGAGCGCACCCCCACCCCAACAGTGTATGTACAGACCGTACCCCCACCCCAACCATGTATGTACGACACGTACCCACACCCGCATATGCATGGAGCGTACCCCCACCCCAACCGTGTATGTACGGACCGTACCCCCACCCCAACCGTGTATGTACGACACGTACCCTCACCCGCGTACGTATGGAGCGTACCCCCACCCCAACCGTGTATGTATGACCCGTACCCTCACCTGTGTATGTATGGAGCGTACCCCCACCCCAACCGTGTATGTACGACCCGTACCCTCACCCGCGTACGTATGGAGCGCACCCCCACCCCAACAGTGTATGTACGGACCGTACCCCCACCCCAACCATGTATGTATGACACGTGCCCACACCCGCGTATGCATGGAGCGTACCCCCACCCCAACCGTGTGTGTACGGACCGTACCCCCACCCCAACCGTGTATGTACGACACGTACCCTCACCCGTGTACGTATGGAGCGTACCCCCACCCCAACCGTGTATGTACAACCCGTACCCTCACCCGTGTATGTATGGACCGTACCCCCCACCCCAACCGTGTATGTACGACCTGTACCCTCACCCGCGGCGTACGTATGGAGCGCACCCCCACCCCAACTGTGTATGTACGGACCGTACCCCCACCCCAACCGTGTATGTACGACACGTACCCACACCCGCGTATGCATGGAGCGTACCCCCACCCCAACCGTGTATGTACGACACGTACCCACACCCGCGTATGCATGGAGCGTACCCCCACCCCAACCGTGTATGTACGGACCGTACCCCCACCCCAACCGTGTATGTATGACACGTACCCTCACCCGCGTACGTATGGAGCGTACCCCCACCCCAACCGTGTATGTACGACCCGTACCCTCACCCGTGTATGTATGGAGCGTACCCCCCACCCCAACCGTGTATGTACGACCCGTACCCTCACCCGTGTATGTGTGGAGCGCACCCCCACCCCAACAGTGTATGTACGGACCGTACCACCACCCCAACCGTGTATGTACGACACGTACCCACACCCGCGTATGCACGGAGCGTACCCCCACCCCAACCGTGTATGTACGGACCGTACCCCCACCCCAACTGTGTATGTACGACACGTACCCTCACCCGCGTACGTATGGAGCGTACCCCCACCCCAACCGTGTATGTACAACCCGTACCCTCACCCGTGTATGTATGGAGCGTAGCCCCCACCCCAACCGTGTATGTACGACCCGTACCCTCACCCACATACGTATGGAGCGCACCCCCACCTCAACCGTGTATGTACGGACCGTACCCCCACCCCAACCGTGTATGTACGACACGTACCCACACCCGCGTATGCATGGAGTGTACCCCCACCCCAACCGTGTATGTACGACACGTACCCACACCCGCGTATGCATGGAGCATACCCCCACCCCAACTGTGTATGTACGGACCGTACCCCCACCCCAACTGTGTATGTACGACCCGTACCCTCACCCGTGTACGTATGGAGCGCACCCCCACCCCAACCGTGTATGTACAGACCGTACCCCCACCCCAACCATGTATGTACGACACGTACCCACACCCGTGTATGTATGGAGCGTACCCCCACCCCAACCGTGTATGTACGACCCGTACCCTCACCCGTGTATGTATGGAGCGTACCCCCCACCCCAACCATGTATGTACGACCCGTACCCTCACCCGCGTACGTATGGAGCGCACCACCACCCCAACCGTGTATGTATGGACCGTACCCCCACCCCAACCGTGTATGTACGACACGTACCCACACCCGTGTATGCATGGAGCGTACCCCCACCCCAACCGTGTATGTACGGACCGTACCCCCACCCCAACCGTGTATGTACGACACGTACCCTCACCCGCGTATGTATGGAGCGTACCCCCACCCCAACCGTGTATGTACGGACCGTACCCCCACCCCAACCGTGTATGTACGACCCGTACCCTCACCCGCGTATTTATGGAGCGTGCCCCCACCCCAACATTCTAAGTACGTAGCGCACCCCAGGCCCCAACACCAGCACCTTCACACAACATCGTGCATGTACGAGTCGTACCAAGCCAGACACAAGGACAGCACTGTACAACTAAATTCCCGAAGTACACACCGTACACACGCTAAAAACGCACGTACACAACCAGGACAAAGCAAAACAACACAAGAATACACCATTCGAATGGCACAAAGCCACAAAACATGTCCAACAAGCACAAAAACAACACATTCACTGACCTGCAACTGCCAAAATCCCAAACAGAGGCCCAAAACACAACCACTCCTTATAACACACCCACCCAAACTTCAAACACAGCCACACCCACCAATGGACCAATAAAAAGGGCCCACAGACACAAACCATGAGCCTTTGCAACAGACTCACTGCTGCCAGACCCCACAGACAACCTACAGCACCATACTTGAACCTTTACTACACCTTACACTTGCACACCTTCACACACCCACCTTCACAAACACCCCCTCATCACATTCACACACACACCTGCACAACCACACCCACACACCCACAACCATCCACACCCACACCCCCCCAACCATCCACACCCACACCCCTCACCATGCCCACTAACAAGAATCCAAAGTTCACTAGCCGAGAGTTGGAGGTCCTTGTCGACGAAATCCTCAGAGTCGAGCCGCACCTCTATGGAACATTGGTCAGACAGACCTGCATGTCCGACAAAACAGCCATGTGGCAGAGGATTGTCGATGCTGTCAATGCTATTGCGGCCACCAGAAGGACCAGGCATGAATGCCAAGCCAGGTGGTACGATCTGCGGAGGAGGGTCCGAGCCAAAATGACCGACGACCAAAACCAGGCCAACGTCACTGGAGGAGGACCGCCCCGCAGACGCGTACAATACCATCCCTGGGAGGAGAGGGTGATGGCCATCCTGCTGGTGGTGTCAGTGGACGGATTAGAAGGACTCCGAGACCCGGGTGAGTACACAAACAACTCACCTCACATGGGGGAACGTCATGCACAACCAAACTCACAATCAGGCACGCAACCACCCCAAGCTATCGCATGACTCAACCACACTCCATGAACACGCACATGCCACTGGCGCCACCATGCCCCATGCACCCAGCTGGACAATGCAAAGTCACAGGCCAGAGAAAACACCAACACAAGACACGGTAAGCCGGATGGCGGGAGTGTGGGCCCCAAAAATCACATAGTGCAGCTCAGAAGCAGACAACAATGCCCTCTGCCCATATGGCCTAGGTCACAGCCAGACAAACAGTGTGTCCCCACACAGGAAAGACTTGCCAGCAAATGGCGGACGCCTTGCATTAACACATGAGGGTGAGGGCATGTTTTTGCACATGACAGCAGCTAATGAACAACCAACACTGTGAAAGAGTGGCAGCACACACCACCACAGCAGCAGCGCAGACACAGACACTACACCCAATGGGTGCCTGGAGATCAGAAACAAACTCACATCAACAAGCCAAGGGCCATTCAAAGATCTGCAAAAAGTGTGTGCCTAGGAAGCTGGGCTGAGGTGACAGAGGGTGACACACAGAGGGAGGGAGAGGGGGACAGAGAGGGAGGGAGAAAGAGACACAAAGGGAGACCAATTCAGCCTTGGGGGGTGTGGGAATGTCTGCTCGTCAGCAGGTGGACTGCGTGCATGTAGACAAGGGTGGCCAGTGCCAGGACCCCCCTCTTCTCCATGGCAAAACACAGGGCCATGTCTCAACCTGTGCACGAGCACAACGCCAGCTACCTGCATTATCTAAGTGTGTGGAACCACTCCATGTGCCCACGTACAGTGCAACACGGAAGGCGCCAATGCATGGCTCGCCACACCTGCTCTCTCCACTGCTGACTGCAGTCACAATTGATGCAGCAAGTAAGACTGTGCCACACATAGGTAAAGTCGCAAAAGCTGTGGCCAAGGGACATACCCATGCACAAGTGCACTGTGAGTGGAATGCAAGACATATCCAAATTCCCAGAGGAAATGTGCCAACTTAGAAACCAATGAAACATGGATGTTGCATGGAACAAAATTAACATTGCCTCTCTCACACACAGGTCAACGTCGTGGATCACCCCCCAACACTGGGGGGGAAGACTCACAGGACCCGGCTCTGCGGGATGACGGACCCACCGGCAGCGACGACTCTCACCACTCTGTGGACGAACCCGACCCCGACCAACCTGGCCCCTCTGGTGTCCAACCACCTGCAGCACCTGCGTCAGGTACAACTGGGCCAACCACCACCCCCACTCCTGCCACATCCCAGGAGACACCCAGGATCCCTGCCCCACCACCACAATGCAGCCAGGCTGGCCAGGAGGGACACGGTGTACCGGGCACCCAGGAGGAGGCAGGCGACAACGCCAATGCCACCCCTCAGGGGTCCCGGAGACCCGATGTGCCCACAAGGGCAGGCCAGGTGCAAGTGGGCAGGGGTGGTGGGAGTGGAGGACGGCGGAGGCGCGAGCCTGACCGGTTGGCTGCGGAACCGGTATATTCCCATGTCAGAAACATCCTGGACACATACCGGCAGGATACCACGGGCATGGCCCAGGTTGTGTCCATCCTCGAGGAGATCAAGACCCAGCAGGCCCAGCAACATGCGGAGCAACATGCCTGTCTACTGCGAAACCAAGGGCGGATGGAGGACAGACAGGCTGAGCTTGTGACGGTGTTCACGGGAATTCACCGTACACTCCGTCGGATAGCCGACAACATGGGCAACCCTCCCTGTGCAACAAGGCGTAGAACATCACCATCCACAGGGAGGGATCAGGAGGAGGAGGAGACATCCGACGGAGCATCCCAAACATCATCACGGCCTGCTTCTGAGGGTCCCCGCAGGAGGGCGGGTCGTCCACGGAAAAGACTGTGAGGGTCAGCGCAACAGCACCATCTCCCAGGACACCTGGCCTGGCACCTGGCCCACTGGACCAACAGCAGCACAGCAGCAAAAAGACATTCTCTGCCACATGGACTTGCTGGTCACTGTCTGACCAATGTTGACAAAGACTGTGGCATGGACTCTGAGGATTGCCAATGGCAAGGACACCAACTCTCCTAGTGAACTTTGGATTCCACACACCCGGAAAGCCCCTCATGTCATACCCCCCCCCCACGTACCCCAACAAAAATAAAAAGTAACACCATAAAGTGAAGATGCCTACATTTTGCATTATTACTTTACATGTGTCTTGTAAAGTCTAACCATGCCTGAGTTCTCATTTGATTACAACCATCCACACCCTGGGGCCTGAGTCTGGCACAGGACACACATGGGTCACATTGTATTAGGCAAGACAGACATGGAGCACTATACACACCCGTGATGGGCCCAACCAGCTGAGGGGGTGGCCGCACAACCGTGCTGACAGACATATTGAGTACAGCGACAGCCATGCGCAGAGGTCAGGGATCATGTGGAGTGTCCTGTGGGGCACCCAGGTATGTGTGGACAGGTTGCAGAACCATGTCCTGCAAGCTTGAGTCAGGTGGATGCAGAGAATGGTGGCCTGGCCAACGTTGGATGCATGGGGATGGCACATGTCACAATACCCACACAGTCATGGACATCATGCACAATACACAGTCTAATCCCACACAAACAGCTAGCATCTTGCTACTCTACACATAGACACATAGCCACTATCACGGAAAACCATGCCAGACATGCCGGATGCACCGTGGCAACACACCAGCATTGACTTAGAAGAGGCACCTTGGAGGCATAGGGACACCTTTATTATTCATGTATTTGGGAATGCAGAGGCAACTCGGAGTACACATGAACAGGTCATGTGGAGTAACATGTGGGTCCAACACTGAAACCCCCCTTCTGCAGCAAAAATGCGTGATAGCCATGGAACTGGCACACAAGTGTCGGGTAACAGCTAAACACCCCCTGCTGCTCACGGAGAGGCTGCCATACACCATTGATCCTCTGATGTGGAAGTCCCACACCATGTCAAGCCAATGCAAACCGTATGTGTCCGAGGACAGTGTAACACACATTGATGCCATCATCACAATCCACAATCCCATCACAGATGACTGTCAACAAGTCTGACCATCTATTCAGGTGTACCCAGCTGCATGTCATGTGTCCCATGGTGATGTGACATGTCTGCAGAGGAACCAAACATCGACAGGGGCAGTGTGCACACATCGTAAACAACTGCCACACCCAATACACCCCTGATGCATCCCTTACCCTAAGGAGACTTCCAAACTTGTCCGTGCGTGTAACGCTGAGTCAGCACACGATAACGTGTCCACGAGGAATAGCAGTGCCACAACAATGCAACCAGCAGACGGCATGCGCAAGTACCTGGGGATGAGAGACACACAAAAAGTCAGCCACAAAAAGCACAGCCACTTGCATGTGCATGTACTCGACACATGTAAGGATGACAACATGCTAGGTCACAATTATGACTGGGGAAATATACTCATCACTGGCACCATCACTCCAGTGACACATCCACACACACCTCTGACTCACGTGCCATACATGCAGATGGACACACACATCGCAACACATGCCACACGGGGACCAATGCGTGCACACACAGACACTGGTACTCACCACTAAGCAAAGAAGTCGCGTATGAGCCGACTCCGGATGTCCTCTTGCGGAACCACATCCTCCACATCATTAGCCCCATTGCCAAGCCCTTTGTCCTCCACGGGTGGATGGTCCTGATCATCTTGATCCAGGATGAGTGGCACAGCTTTCTCAACTGCCATGTTGTGCAGCATGCAGCAGACCATGAAGATTTTGGAGACCTTCGCCGGGGCATATGGGAGGGCGCCGCCGGTCTTGTGGAGGCATCTGAATCGGCTCTTCAGGAGGCCAAATGTCCTCTCTATCACTCGCCTTGTCCGGCCATGGGCGGTGTTGTAGCGGAGCTGGGCCGGCGTGATGGGGTTGCGGAGAGGTGTGATCAGCCATGGCATGTTGGGATAGCCAGCGTCCCCTACATGGAAACCACATGGACATAAGTAGGACAGGAGAAGCGGTCGTGCTGGAAGTCTACGCAAAATACAGGACAGACAGAGTGTACCCACCAACAACACATGCTCGTTCGTTGCGCAGCTGCGTCATCATTTCAGGCACCCTGCTATGCCTCATGATGTAGGCATCGTATGCTGATCCTGGAAAACTAGCACAGACATGTGATATCACCATGTTGGACAGACACACCACAAGGGCATTGATGGAGTGGCAGTGCTTGTGATTCCTGTACGCCACCTCCTGTGCATGTGGTGGTACCAAAGCCACATGTGTCCCATCTATGGACCCAATGACATGGGGCATCCCTCCCAGGGCATAGAATCCATGCTTGACCCCAGTCAACAGTTCAGGAGTAGGGAAATGGATGAACTCATCCAGGTGAAGCAACATGGCCTCTAAGAAATCATGCAGCACATGGCTGAACATGCTCTGGGACATGCCACCAACATGAGCTATGGTATATTGAAAGGTACCCGTGGCAAGAAAATGTAGGGCTGCCATTACCTTCCGCTTGGGTGTCAGTGCCGTAGGATACCTGTGCAGCGGTTGCAGGTGTGGTGCCAGCCTCGCCGTCAACTCCTCAATCAACGGTTGGGGGAAGCGGTAGCACCGGATACAGTCATTCTCCCGCATGTCAGCCAAGTCCGGAATTGGTCGGGGAAGAGGCGGCGCTCTGCAGTAATTTGGAAGTGACAAGGAAGAGTGAGTGCACTACAACAACAATTTTTTTATACTGAGCACATGTCAATCTGTCAATACACATATGCGACATACGGAGTCAGGTATGTGCCACATGCCCTGGACACGTATGGCTGCCAGGTGACACTCCTACCAAGACCCAGCTACACACGGAGATTGTGAACCTCCACATGCCATGGCATGGGATTAGCTGTGTCCCAGTGTAAGTGAACAGCCAGACGCAACACAGGAGTGACATACATCAACACATCAGCAGAAGTAGGATGTCGATTTCAGAGACTGGTAGCGGAACACTAGAGCCACAGGTCACACAACATCACACTAGGACAGCCCACACACCTTGCCAATAAGGTGTACATGTAATGACTCACCACACATTCCTTGAGAGGATGCAGACATGTCCTTGTTGCGCTACTCCGTGTCCCATGCATACATACGCACCTCACATCCGATACCACATGTGGCCTGGTGTGCGTAACAGTGTGCCATGTCCATCTACACACAGACACATGTTGGTTGCTGCAACAGCTGATGCATTTGAGGGAGCACCAACATCAAGCTAATGGGAACACCTCACACATACATGACATAGACACATCGTGCACCGTGGTTAGTCACATGTCTGGTGTGGTAACCCCTGTAGCAGGCATCAGGGGACACTTGCGTGTGTTGTTGACTGTGCCATGCCAGTGACACTCATCCCAAGAGTGCAGTACGACATGCACACATGTCAAAGGAGTTAAGGGCATGCCTGGCACACATTGCACCGTCACACATAACATCTGTACACATCTCATCATACATCTGGTGCCTTCTCGACTCAGGAGTAATGTGCCACATCACAGCCTTTCACACCTGTGCCCCACACATGTAGTACTGCCCAGACAATGCCTTGATGTCCATCCATGGACAAGTATGACAGCCCTATTCCTTCCTGTGTGCTGCCTGTCACCACTGTGATGTGTGAAAGGCACCGTACATTGGCTCAGAGGGCCTGTGTACGTTCCCTATCACTATGGGAGTGCTGCCGTATGTGTACCCATAGTGATAGTGAGCGTACGCACGCGTGTACGGTCCGTATCACTATGGGTACGCATACGCGAGAACACCCATAGTGATAGTGAGCGTACAGGCGTGTGTACGGTCCGTATCACTATGGGTGTTCTCGTGTATGCGTACCCATAGTGGTACAGACCGTACACGCGTGCGTACGCTCACTATCACTATGGGTGTTCTCGCGTATGCGTACCCATAGTGATAGTGAGCGTACGCACGCGTGTACGGTCCGTATTACTATGGGTACGCATACGCGTGAACACCCATAGTGATAGTGAGCGTACGCACGCGTGTACGGTCCGTACCACTATGGGTACGCATACGCGAGAACACCCATAGTGATAGTGAGCGTACAGGCGTGTGTACGGTCCGTATCACTATGGGTGTTCTCGCGTATGCGTACCCATAGTGGTACGGACCATACACGCGTGCGTACGCTCACTATCACTATGGGTGTTGTCGCGTATGCGTACCCATAGTGATAGTGAGCGTACGCACGCGTGTACGGTCCGTATCACTATGGGTACGCATACGCGTGAACACCCATAGTGATAGTGAGCGTACAGGCATGTGTACGGTCCGTATCACTATGGGTGTTCTCACGTATGCGTACCCATAGTGATACGGACCGTACACGCGTGCGTACGCTCACTATCACTATGGGTACGCATACGCGAGAACACCCATAGTGATATGGACCATACACACGCCTGTACGGGCCGTTGCTATGCATTTGGGGTGCCCTAGGGCCCCGGTACGTACCGTACCTGTGTGTGAAAATCCAAATTACATAGGGGACACATGAGGGACAAGTATAAAGGCCTACATGCATGCTGGTTGTCATGGAGACCAAGTTTAAAGTTTGAATTTTTTTAAGCAGGTGCACAGCAGTAGTCAGTTTGAATGAATCTACTTTGTTGCAATGTGGTTCTGGAGTTGACATCATGCTCAAGAAAAAAACACAATAAGAACCCACTGACTGTGCTAGGTTTGAAGGGATTGGAGGAAACATAGGATGCAAATGTGAGTGACCAATCACTCTGTACTCCTGTGCATGAAACAGGCCAGCAAGGCAGATATAAGGCAGCCAGGTCCCATGAGGGAGCACTTGCCTGCACATCTTTGGATTCTACGAGCCAGATGCTGCTACTGATTCCCTGGAACCATGTCAAGGTCTGTGGAGAGGGCACAGCCTTTCACCCTGGAGGAGAACCTGGCTTTGCTGGATGTGATCCTCCCACAGTACCCCCTGCTGTATGGGCGACCAGGGTATCAGGTGAGTGCAGAGTCTACTAGCACAGACTGTGTCCCTTGTTTGTGACTGTGACTTCTGGCATTGTGTCCAGGTGTGACACACATGCTATGTACTGTAGGGGGGGTCCCAGGGGGGGGAATGCCTGATGTCTCCCAGCCAGTGCAAGCTGTGGTGCATGTCTGCCGTCCTCACTTGCATTGTGTTTACTGTGACAATCACTGCATGGTGCATGCCACATTTTGCCTGTCATGTCCTCCTGGGAATGTAGCCTCTACAGTCCTCATTTTATTATGTGGTCAGCCCAGTGTGACAGGTGACTGTACCCACAGATGTGTGTTAGTTCTGTGTGCCTGTGCTGAGAGTGTCCACATGATGTGATGATGTGTTCGTACCCTGGAAATCGGTGTGTGTGTAAGTCCCCTGTCATGTGGGTGGGTGCATATGTGGAGTGTGGCACCCGGGCTGCATGAGGGATGGATATACCCTGCCCATGTGATGTGAGCAGGGAGCAGTGCTGTGTGTCTGACGTGCAGAGCCAGCCCCACACCTGTGAGCCCCCCCCGTCTAGTGGCACATGTGCAGAGTGAGGTTTGTCGCTGCATTTGGCAATGGCAGGTGAATGTCCTGTGCCTGTGTGTGTCTGTGTACTCTGCTGCGGTAGCGTCAGTGCCTGTGGCATGTGACTGCTTAGAGGTGCTGCACATTATCCTGGTGTACCTTCTGATGCACAGTGTGAGCCTGGATCATTGATTGTGTCGTTGCCCTCATTCCACCTGTGTACTTTCAATGGCACGTACTGCTTTTGCCCTTCCCCAGAGGACCATGTCCCTATGACAAAGGTGCAATGCATTGGATGCATACTATGCCTTGTTGTAAACAGCAAATTTGTTCTAATATGTGTCTCTGTGACATGTGCCAGGTGTATTGATGTAGTGCCACTTGTTCATCCTCACAGGTAGGCGCCTCTGCCAAGAAGCAGATATGGATGAACGCCGTCAGTGCCGTGAGGAGGACGGAGGGTCACAAGCGGCGCCTGGCCCAGGTGAGGAAACGCTGGCAGGATATCCGGTGCTGGACGCGGAGGATCGCACGGGTCCTGCTGGGGGACTCACCTGAGACCCATAAGAACCGCGGGCGCCGCCGTCTGACCCACATCCACAAGCGTGTGCTGGCGGTGGTATTTCCAGACTTGGACAGGCGCTTAAAGGAGAAGCAGCAGCAGGAAGGGGGTAGGTACATGTGTGTTTGTTGTGTGTCACCAGCATTTGTAAGTGCACAGTTGCATGGATACACTGCCAGGGTTTAAAGGTGCTGTGCAGATCCAGTTACCCACAGTATAGCGGTGCTCTCCTGCCTCCCTTTCCCTCCTTGCAATGTGTTCCCTGGTCTGTGTGTAGTCACTCCTTCACAAGGTTATCTAGGCTGGCACTTTCTCCACGTGAACTATGCCTGTAGCATCATGTGTGGGGGTGGTGTGTAACAGGTTTTGGGACCTTGCCTGTGCCCTGTCCAGTTCAGTACTTGTGGGTTCCATGTCAGTTGGCACTGATGCTGAGTCTAGACATGGGAGTTAGTCTCTCAAGTGTCATGCCTTATAGCACGCATGTCCTATGTTGTGGCCTGTGACATGATGTGCATGAGTGTGCAATACGCATAGTGCAGGGATGGTGGCGTGTGTTGCAGTAATTCCCATTCAGGACCATGGAGTTGTGTGGCCACTACTGTCCCCTGGGGCATATTTTCCTAGGTGTCATGTGTGTCATCACAAAATGTGGACACTCTCAGTGTCTACAGCATAGGTTGTGCTCTGTGCCATTGTCCCCGGGCACCATGTATATTGACGTAAAATGTAGTACAAGTGTCCACTGTACAGCCTGACCTGATTTTCCTTGTTCATACTCACGGTGGCCAGTGCCTGTGTGTCTTGTTACAATCATCTGATGATGACCATTTGTACATGATTATTTGGACAGGCGCACCTTGGGTATTTGGTGTCCAATCTTGCATTCATCCAGCCCATGTGTATTTCACCCAGACTAAGAGATGTAAGTGCTTCCTGTGTCTCAACAAATTGTCTCATGTAGGGGGTGGTTGGTGCGGGCAAAGCCTACATCTCAAAACCTGATATCTCCTTGCTAGGTCTGGCCAGTGTGTGATGTTTGTCTGCACATGCACTCAAGGTGCAGTGAGCCAGTCATGGTGGGCATGTTTTCAGTATTACCTATGCAGCATGTGCCTCAAGTTCATGGATATGGTCCCTGCTCATCCCTATTTTCGGCAATGCTGTGTGGTGCAGATGCAGTGCTGGATTGTCCCCAGGGCCTGGCTCCTCTGTCAAACTCCATTTCATGTCATTTGCTATTGTGTCATGCTCTCCATAGTTTTTCAGTGGCATGGTGGGTCAACCAACTCTGTGTTGCATGCCCTACATATGTACCTTGTTTTGTAGATGTTACTGATCTTTCTTTTCAGGCTATGCACTGTAACCTATGTAGATTGGACTCATGTGACATATGTATACAGGTGTATGATTAATTGCTGTCTCTTCACCTTGCCCACAGCATCGTCGGGGGACACGGAGGGAGACATGAGCACAGACGGAGCGGAGGGACCGAGCACCTGTGCCAGCGGTGACATCGTGCCTGGCACATCGAGTGGAACTGAGGCGGAGGAGAGTGAGGCCGAGGACCTGTCCACTGGCACGACAGAATATGAAGCTGACGGGTCCGAGGATGATCTCTCCGAGTGGGCGGAGGCTGCACCAGCAGCTGACAGCAGCACAACATCTCTCCCCGCCCCCTCCATTGCCATCAGCCGCCTCCCACTTGCTCGTGTCCCTTCCCAGCGTGCCCAGTCACCACATGTCTCCTTCCTGCCAGGCACCGCACCCCCTGACCCTGTCTCCACTGCTGCCGCCAATGCCGAGTCTGTGGACATCCAGCAGCAGTTGCAGGTTGGTCAGGCTGCGATGCTTAATGTCCTCCATGGCCACAGCCAAGTGCTGCACAACATGGAGGCATACTTGGAGGGCATTTTCTCATCGCAGGCTGACCAACGCAACTTGCTGAGGTCCATTGACTCGACACTGACTGCAGCAGTGGGTCTCCTGCAGCGCTACGTCCAACCCCCTACCCCTGACCCATCCACACTTCCCACTCCCATGCCTGCCCCACGTACACCCAGATGTCAGCATGCACCCACCACAACAGACACAGGCACCACACCAGCAGGGAAGGTCAAACGCACACCTCCTGGCACGCACACACAGGGTGAAGTAGGCACACCCACTGGATCGGGGGGCAAACGTAAGACACGCAGCCAGAGTGGGAGTCCGCATTCCACCCAATCCACTCCCTCCAAATCCCCTCCCCTCAGCTCTCCTGGCCACATATCCGGCAAAGACTCCTTCATGGCCGCTCTGTCCCTGAGCCCCACAGTGACCCCACCCCGCAAGCGGTCAAGGGAGTCCCCGGTCAGGGTGGTTGAGTCCCCCCCTGTCCACACCCTACCCCAGTGGCGCTGCGACCCATCCCTCCGCCCCCCCCTCCTTGGGGCCTGAGGTTCCTTCGGGTGCAGGGGAGTCGCTGGAGGACCTTGCTAAGGTGTGCAGTGCCATCCTGGCCTCCGCCTTTGGCCCTGACCCACCCCCTGTGGTGGAGTCCTCCATCCCTGCACCCACGATGCCTACCCTTTGCCCTCATGTCCCTGCGGTGCCTGGTCCTTCCCCCCCACATGATGCCCTCCCCGCTCTGGAAGACGAAGGAGTCTGACTGTGCAGGCAAGCTAGGGGACACGCGTCCCACTGTGTCCCCCACCTGGATGTGAACTTTGGATTGCCCTATGGGCATTGTACATTTTGAACTTTCAAGGAACAAACACATTTTTTTGATGCTGAATAAAGCAATTTCTTTTTCCTTAGTACACTACTGTCTGTCTGGTATTGCTGTTGGTGGACCTGCCCCATTATTTTGGGTGGTGATAATGTGTTGGGTGTGTGGGAATTGTAGTCTTGTGCTGTTCATAGGGTGGATCCTGGTATCTGTGTGCCATCACAAGCTGTTGGCTACATAACTTTGTTCATGTAAGCAGTTACTACATGGTGTCATCGTCCCAAGGTGTGTTCCTTCCTCTGTGTAACCTGACATCTTCCCTACAGGGTCTTTCCAATGTGTGGTGCTGAGCTGTGTCTACATTGGCTGGGTGTGTGACGGACTCCTTAGACTTGGGCCATGCATGCTGAGCGATGTCTCCACCTGCATCATTCGTGGCGTCCTTGGTGGTCACTGTACTTGTGTATGTAGACTGTTGCCATGACTTCATGTGTACATGTTTTCTTTTTGGCGCTATGCATGTGTATACTCCCAGCCTTGCACACATGTGGTACATGTACTGCAGGATCTTTGTGCACCTGACTGACATTTGTGGGCATTGAATCTGTGGGTACTCCACCCTATTCTTTGCAGGGGCACTGTTGTGAGTGTTAGGCACCCACCCCTCCTATGTCTGGGCACTGCTGGGAGGACTCTGCACCCACCCCTCCTGTGTCTGGGCACTGCTGGGAGTGATAGGCACCCACCCCTCACATGTCTGGGCACTGCTGGGAGGACTCTGCACCCACCCCTCCTGTGACTGGGCACTGCTGGGAGGACTCTGCACCCACCCCTCCTGTGTCTGGGCACTGCTGGGAGTGATAGGCACCCACCCCTCCTATGTCTGGGCACTGCTGGGAGGACTCTGCACCCACCCCTCCTGTGTCTGGGCACTGCTGGGAGTGATTGGCACCCACCCCTCCTATGTCTGGGCACTGCTGGGAAGACTCTGCACCCACCCCTCCTGTGACTGGGCACTGCTGGGAGGATTCTGCACCCACCCCTCCTGTGTCTGAGCACTGCTGGGAGTGATAGGCACACACCCCTCACATGTCTGGGCACTGCTGGGATGACTCTGCACCCACCCCTCCTGTGTCTGGGCACTGCTGGGAGGACACTGCACCCACCCCTCCTGTGACTGGGCACTGCTGGGAGGACTCTGCACCCACCCCTCCTATGTCTGGGCACTGCTGGAAGGACTCTGCACCCACCCCTCCTATGACTGGGCACTGCTGGGAGGACTCTGCACCCACCCCTCCTGTGTCTGGGCACTGCTGGGAGTGATAGGCACCCACCCCTCCTATTTCAGGATATGTGCGCTTAGAACATACACGGGTGTGGGTTCGCTCCATGAATACGAGGTGGGGGTACGGGTCGTACTTACACTGTTGGGGTGGGGGGTACGCTCCATGCATACGCGGGTGAGGGTACGGGTCGTACTTACACTGTTGGGTTGGGGGGTACGCTCCATGCATACGCGGGTGAGGGTACGGGTCGTACATACACTGGTGTACATAGACGGGTGGGGGTACAGTCCGTACATACACAGTTGGGTGGGGGTAAGCTCCATACGTATGCGGGTGAGGGTACGGGTCGTACTTACACTGTTGGGGTGGGGGTACGCTCCATGCATACGCGGGTGAAGGTACGGGTCGTACTTACACTGTTGGGGTGGGGGGTACGCTCCATACGTACGCAGGTGAGGGTACAGGTCATACTTACACTGTTGGGGTGGGGGGTACGCTCCATACGTATGCGGGTGAGGGTACGGGTCGTACATACACGGTTGGGGTGGGGGGTACGCTCCATACGTACGCAGGTGAGGGTACGGGTCGTACTTACACTGTTGGGGTGGGGGGTACGCTCCATACGTACGCAGGTGAGGGTACGGGTCGTACTTACACTGTTGGGGTGGGGTTACGCTCCATACGTACGCGGGTGAGGGTACGGGTCGTACTTACACTGTTGGGGTGGGGGGTACGCTCCATACGTACGCGGGTGAGGGTACGGGTCATACTTACACTGTTGGGGTGGGGGGTACGCTCCATACGTACGCAGGTGAGGGTACGGGTCGTACTTACACTGTTGGGGTGGGACATATACGTACGCGGGTGAGGGTACGGGTCGTACTTACACTGTTGGGGTGGGGGGTACGCTCCATACGTACGCGGGTGAGGGTACGGGTCATACATACACGGTTGGGGTGGGGGTACGCTCCATGCATACGCGGGTGAGGGTACGGGTCGTACTTACACTGTTGGGGTGGGGGGTGCGCTCCATGCATGCGCGGGTGAGGGTACGGGTCGTACTTACACTGTTGGGTTGGGGGGTACGCTCCATGCATACGCGGGTGAGGGTACGGGTCGTACATACACTGGTGTACATAGACGGGTGGGGGTACGGGTCGTACTTACACTGTTGGGGTGGGGGGTACGCTCCATACGTACGCGGGTGAGGGTACGGGTCATACTTACACTGTTGGGGTGGGGGGTACGCTCCATACGTACGCAGGTGAGGGTACGGGTCGTACTTACACTGTTGGGGTGGGACATATACGTACGCGGGTGAGGGTACGGGTCGTACTTACACTGTTGGGGTGGGGGGTACGCTCCATACGTACGCGGGTGAGGGTACGGGTCATACATACACGGTTGGGGTGGGGGTACGCTCCATGCATACGCGGGTGAGGGTACGGGTCGTACTTACACTGTTGGGGTGGGGGGTACGCTCCATGCATACGCGGGTGAAGGTACGGGTCATACTTACACTGTTGGGGTGGGGGGTACGCTCCATACGTACGCAGGTGAGGGTACGGGTCATACTTACACTGTTGGGGTGGGGGGTACGCTCCATACGTATGCGGGTGAGGGTACGGGTCGTACATACACGGTTGGGGTGGGGGGTACGCTCCATACGTACGCAGGTGAGGGTACGGGTTGTACTTACACTGTTGGGGTGGGGGGTACGCTCCATACGTACGCAGGTGAGGGTACGGGTCGTACTTACACTGTTGGGGTGGGGTTACGCTCCATACGTACGCGGGTGAGGGTACGGGTCGTACTTACACTGTTGGGGTGGGGGGTACGCTCCATACGTACGCGGGTGAGGGTACGGGTCATACTTACACTGTTGGGGTGGGGGGTACGCTCCATACGTACGCAGGTGAGGGTACGGGTCGTACTTACACTGTTGGGGTGGGACATATACGTACGCGGGTGAGGGTACGGGTCGTACTTACACTGTTGGGGTGGGGGGTACGCTCCATACGTACGCGGGTGAGGGTACGGGTCATACATACACGGTTGGGGTGGGGGTACGCTCCATGCATACGCGGGTGAGGGTACGGGTCGTACTTACACTGTTGGGGTGGGGGGTGCGCTCCATGCATGCGCGGGTGAGGGTACGGGTCGTACTTACACTGTTGGGTTGGGGGGTACGCTCCATGCATACACGGGTGAGGGTACGGGTCGTACATACACTGGTGTACATAGACGGGTGGGGGTACGGTCCGTACATACACGGTTGGGGTGGGGGTACGCACCATACGTACGTGGGTGAGGGTACGGGTCGTACTTACACTGTTGGGGTGGGGGTACGCTCCATGCGTACGCGGGTGAGGGTATGGGTCGTACTTACACTGTTGGGGTGGGGGGTATGCTCCATACGTACGCGGGTGAGGGTACGGGCCGTACTTACACTGTTGGGGTGGGGGGTATGCTCCATACGTACGCGGGTGAGGGTACGGGTCGTACATACACGGTTGGGGTGGAGGTACGCTCCATGCATACGCGGGTGAGGGTATGGGTCGTACTTACACTGTTGGGGTGGGGGGTACGCTCCATACGTACGCGGGTGAGGGTACTGGTCATACTTACACTGTTGGGGTGGGGGGTACGCTCCATACATACGTGGGTGAGGGTACGGGTCGTACTCACACTGTTGGGGTGGGGGTATGCTCCATACGTACATGGGTGAGGGTACGGGTCGTACTTACACTGTTGGGGTGGGGGGTACGCTCCATACGTACGCGGGTGAGGGTACGGGTCGTACTTACACTGTTGGGGTGGGGGGTACGCTCCATACGTACGTGGGTGAGGGTACGGGTCGTACTTACACTGTTGGGGTGGGATGTATACGTACGCGGGTGAGGGTATGGGTCGTACTTACACTGTTGGGGTGGGGGGTACGCTCCATACGTACGCGGGTGAGAGTACAGGTTGTACTTACACTGTTGGGGTGGGGGGTACGCTCCATACATACGCGGGTGAGGGTACGGGTCGTACATACACGGTTGGGGTGGGGGTACGCTCCATGCATACGCGGGTGAGGGTACGGGTCGTACTTATACTGTTGGGGTGGGGGTACCCTCCATGCATACGCGGGTGAGAGTACGGGTCGTACTTACACTATTGGGTTGGGGGTACGCTCCATGCATATGCGGGTGAGGGTACGGGTCGTACATACACTGGTGTACATAGACGGGTGGGTGTATGGTCCGTACATACACGTTTGGGGTGGGGGTACGCTCCATACGTACGCGGGTGAGGGTACGGGTCGTACTTACACTGTTGGGGTGGGGGTACGCTCCATGCATACGCGGGTGAGGGTACAGGTCGTACTTACACTGTTGGGGTGGGGGGTACGCTCCATACGTATGCGAGTGAGGGTACGGGTCATACTTACACTGTTGGGGTGGGGGGTACGCTCCATACTTATGCGGGTGAGGGTACGGGTTGTACTTACACTGTTGGGGTGGGGGTACGCTCCATACGTACGAGGGTGAGGGTACGGGTCATACATACACGGTTGGGGTGGGGGTACGCTCCATGCATACGCGGGTGAGGGTACGGGTCGTACTTACACTGTTGGGGTGGGGGGTACGCTCCATATGTACGCGGGTGAGGGTACGGGTCGTACTTACACTGTTGGGCTGGGGGGTACGCTCCATACGTACGCGGGTGAGGGTACGGGTCATACTTACACTGTTGGGGTGGGGGTACGCTCCATACGTACGTGGGTGAGGGTACGGGTCGTACTTACACTGTTGGGGTGGGGGGTACGCTCCATACGTACGCGGGTGAGGGTACGGGTCGTACTTACACTGTTGGGGTGGGACGTATACATACGCGGGTGAGGGTACGGGTCGTACTTACACTGTTGGGGTGGGGGGTACGCTCCATACGTATGCGGGTGAGGGTACGGGTCGTACTTACACTGTTGGGGTGGGGGGTACGCTCCATATGTACGTGGGTGAGGGTACGGGTCGTACATAAACGGTTGGGGTGGGGGTACGCTCCAAGCATACGTGGGTGAGGGTACGGGCCGTACTTACACGGTTGGGGTGGGGGTACGCTCCATGCATACGCGGGTGAGGGGACGGGTCGTACTTACACTGTTGGGGTGGGGGATATGCTCCATGCATACACGGGTGGGGGTACGGTCTGTACATATCCGTACCCACGCTATGGAATGCTTGTGCGGGCTGTACCCAGGCCTTTGCCACGTAGGTACAGCCGTCCCGCCATTGTTGGGGTGACGTAGGTGTGGGCGTGGTACGACTCGTACCCACGCTCTTAAGGCGTGGGTACGGGACGTACCTGTATTGTTGTGTTGCCGGTTCGCGTCGTCAAGCACTTCCGTTGTGGCGGACGCTGGCTCTGCTGGACACGCCCCCACCCCCTCGTAGTGACCAGGGCCTGGGTGTCAGGTATGTCCAGGGCATGTGTGCTGTGTGACTTTGGTGGGGGTTTTGTGGCCTGCCCCTGCTCCTGCCCCCCCTTTCCCCCTTCCCTTTGTTGTTCGGACCTTCTGCGGCGTCTGCGTCGTAACCTGTAGAGGAGGTCGACTGCTATGAGGGCCGGGATGACACGTAGGTTCGGGTCCATGTCTGTCCGTCGCGTACAGGTACTCCTTGTTCGCGTCGTCCTGATTTCCCGGCAGTTTTTGGCTGCCGGAAAATATTGTCCGTGCGGGATGACGTCGGTGCGAATCGAACTTCCTGGTTCGTGAATGGCAGGCTGCGTGCGTCCCGACGTCACATGGGCGCTTTCCCGGATAACATTTGTATGTTTATTTTCGTCGGTCGGGGTTTTGTACGATTCGTACGGAAATGGTATTTCCGTGCGAATCGTACTTCCATGTTTCTATATTGTTACGACCGGGTACGTATCGGACGGAGAATATGCTCCGTCCGACGGTTCGTACCCGGTTTTTACAGGATCGTAATCGGCACCTAAGTGTAACATTGTTTGCCCTGATCTACCATCACAAGCACATAGTCAGGTACCAAGGCATTTTGAAATCCCAATGGAAAACAAAATAAATACGTAACGGTATCCACCCTAAAGAAGAATATTAAACATTATTCCCAGCGTCCGTATGCAATTTGTGGGTGGTCTGTCAAGACTCAGATGCAAATAAGCTGCAACAGTGGGCTTTGGCAATTATGCACTTAGGGTCTGATTACGATGTTCTCTGGAGATCAGTCCAACCGAATTGGTTTGGGACTGCTTTCCGAACGACTCACGTTCGGGGTGTCCAACCGACCGATTACGGTGAGTCTGAACACCGTTCGGTCGGACTCCCAATGACTTCAATGGGAGCCTGTGCACTGAATGAGAACACAGACTCCCATTGAGAAAAGGGGTGGTTGGGGAAAACCTTGCACCCTGTGGCAGGCACCCCATGGTGCCTTCCACGCTGTGCATACAGGGAAAGGGGGGACCCGTGGGTACCCCTACTGGCCTGATTCAGAGGGCCTAGGGTGAAGGGGTGCTTGCCATGAGCCTCCAAAGTCGGATTCTGGCAGCCGATTCATGTTGGAACAACCGACTCATAAAGGCTGCCCGGATCCAACATCTTAATTGCTCATCTGGAAACGCGGCCCATAGATCTCTACGAGTTGACCCGGAACAACACCGTTACGCAAAATGCCGTTCAGAACCGAGTCGGACATTTCGGATGCTTTCAGGACATCATGATCGGTCATCCAGAAATGTGGCTGAGACGGTCAGAAACAAGGCTTATGAATCAGATTCAACCAAATTGAATGCCACTCGGAGCTTTTCCAGATGGCATCATAATCGACCCTTAAGAGCTTAATTCTGGAATATCGTTTTCACATTTTTTTTATTTAGACTGCCCTTGGAGCAAGGTTCCTAGAAAGCATAAGAAAGCTCAATCTCATGGAAGAGTTTCTTCACATATGCTATCCATGGTATGCTAAGGGCCTTACTGCTAGCTAAACAGTCCTTGATAATATCTCTAGTAAGGACCGCCTCATCAGTACTCCAACTGGAAAGTCACAGTCTCATTTGTGACAAACTATGATATCTTGCAGTTTTAGGAAAACTTGGGACCCCAAGCCTTTGCTGTATGATGAGTATGAGTGCTTTAGGAGGCCCGCTTTACCATTTCGGTTGGGATGTGCATTAGGGGGTCTATCTATTCGGATAAATCTCTTGACTGGTGAACATGATCAGACCCTGGAAAGTCCTGGAGAGGATTTCCAGATTGTCCTTCTTACTGGGATTTTGAGCCTATACCTGGTTAACTTATACAATAACGATTTTGTTAATACACTGAAAATTAGGTTTCCTGCTTTGTTTGAATTCATTGATTCACTTATAGGCAGGGTCACGGATAGGGGGCGTCAGGTGCATCATTGTCGAGCAGGCGACTCCAATCCAGGCTGACCCAGCATTCTAAAGCACACACATATAATCAGGGTATTGATCAGGGTATTGATCATAGAGGCAAGAAACTAGAGGCATATCTCCCACCACTTGATCTGAATAATTTAATGGACGTGGGTGGTATGAGTGATCATGGGCTGCCCACTTACGAGGGAAGAGGGAGGTCATCAATACTTACTTACATTTTTATCTCTAGCAACATAACCAATATACTACAACCATGCCATCAAATGTTAATCAATCAATCAATCAAGAAATGTGTATAGCGCGCTACTCACCCGGAGGGTCTCAAGGCGCTTGGGGGGGGGGTCCGCTACTGCTTGAACAGCCAGGTCTTGAGTTGCTTCCTGAAGGCGAGGTGGTCCTGGGTGATCCGGAGGTGGATGGGGAGGGAATTCCAGGTCTTGGCTGCCAGGTAGGAGAAGGATCTTCCTCCCACGGTGGCTCTTCGGATGCGTGAGACGGCGGCGAGGGCGTGGCAGGTCGATCGTAGTTGGCGGGTGGGAGTGTAGAAGGTCAGGCGGTTGTTGAGGTACCTGGGGCCCAGGTCGTGGGGGGCTTTGTGTGCGTGGGTGAGGAGGCGGAACGTGATTCTTTTGTTGATGGGGAGCCAGTGCAGGTCTTTCAGGTGTCCGGAGATGTGGCTGTGGCGGGGGATGTCCAGGATGAGTCGTGCGGAGGAGTTCTGGATGCGGTGGAGTCTTTTCTGCAGTTTGGCTGTGGTTCCGGTGTAGAGGGTGTTCCGTAGTCCAGTCGGCTGGTGACAAGTGCCTGGGTGACCGTCTTCCTGGTTTCAGTGGGGATCCATCGGAAGATCTTTCGGAGCATGCGAAGGATGTTGAAACATGAAGACGAGACGGCGTTGACTTGTCTGGTCATTGACAGGGAGGAGTCCAGGATGAAGCCCAGGTTGTGTGCGTGGTCCGTTGGTTTGGGTGCGCTGCCTAGGCCTAGGCCACCAGGAGTCGTCCCAGGCAGATGGTGATGATCCGAGGATGAGGACTTCCGTCTTGTCTGAGTTCAGTTTCAGGCGGCTGTTCTTCATCCACTCGGCTACTTCTCTCATCCCTTCGTGTAGGTTGGTTCTGGCGGTGGCGGGGTCGTTGGTGAGGGAGAGGATCAGCTGGGTGTTGTTGGCGTAGGAGATGATGATGAGGCTGTGTTGGCGTGCGATGGCTGCGAGGGGGCTCATGTACACGTTGAAGAGGGTGGGGCTGAGTGATGATCCTTGTGGTACGCCGCAGATGACTTCGGTGGCCTCAGATCTGAACGGGGGAGGCGGACTCTCTGGGTTCTTCCGGCGAGGAACGAGATGATCCACTCCAGTGCCTTCTCTTGGATTCCGACGTTGCTGAGGCGTTGGACTAGGGTGCGGTGGCAGACAGTATCGAACGCTGTGGAGAGGTCCAGGAGGATGAGGGCCACGGTATCCCCGTTGTTGAGCAGGGTTCAGATGTCGTCGGTGGCTGCGATGAGGGCGGTCTCGGTGCTGTGATTGGCTCGGAAGCCGGACTGTGAGTGGTCGAGGGATCCGTTCGTCTCGAGGAAGGCGGCCAGCTGTCTGTTGACGGTCTTCTCGATGACTTTGGCAGGAAACGGGAGGAGCGAGATGGGGCGGTAGTTCTTGAGGTCGGTGGGGTCTGCTGATGGTTTCTTCAGGAGGGCGCTGAGTTCGGCGTGTTTCCAGCTCTCCGGGAAGGTGGCGGTGTTGAAGAAGCAGTTGATGATGTCCCGGAGATGGGGTGCGATGACGGAGTCGGCCTTGTTGAAGACGTGGTGAGGGCATGGGTCGGTTGGCAATCCGGAGTGGATGGTGTTCATCGTGCGGATGGTGTCTTCGGTGTTGACTGGGATCCAGTCGCGGAGGGTGGTGGTGGGGGGCGTTGGTTCAGTGGTGGGGTGCGTGATCTGTTCGCCGAAGCTGTTGTGTATGTCTGCGATCTTGCTGTGGAAGAACGTGGCGAGTGAGTCGCAGAGGTCTTGTGAGGGAGTGATGTCATTGTTTCCGGCGCTGGGGTTGGAGAGTGTTAGTGATCACAATCCCAGTGAAGTAGCACTGGCTGCATCATTGAGGGCTAAACCTATTGTTGATGCTGGGGCTAGCAAACTACAATCATCCTCTGATAACCTTAGATGTGCATGGAAACTTCAAAACCCGGTCCAATTCCAGGAACTTATAATAAAAAAATTAACAAGAGCTGGTTATGAGTTACTTGACCGAAGAGGTAGCCCAAGAGTCGATAGACGGCTCTACTGTTGCTCTCTGTTCAAATATTTAAAAACAAACCTTATAAAACCCATTACGTCTTTGCATACTGCACGAGATGCTTTAATCAAGACTGCTTGCCAGCCAACCAACTTTTACATGGGTCACTTGCTGCTAGGGATCCGCCTACTAGTAGCTGCTTTAGGCAAGCAGTATAAAGGGGTTACAGCAAAGAGATGGAAGGAGGTAGTCACACAGCATTGGAACATATTAGCCCAAGTAGTTTCTGAAAAGGACAGTACGCCCTTTGGACTGCCATAATTGTTATGAGAACAATACACCATACTGTGACCCCAATCAGCTGCCACATTACCAGTGAGGCTAACTTTGTCAAAATATGTCCTGCCACATTAATTGTTGCACAGCTTAGGATGAATGTTAGCAAACACAGGGTATTCGGGTCGTTTTATGTGAAGTTGTTGATTCCATCCAGAGAGTGGTAATGGGAAGGCACCTGGCCCGGATGGAGTTCCTATAGATTTGAGAAAGTGTAACAGCCAACTCTGGGCTCTGCTACTGACTAACGTTATCGACAATCTTACACACACCACTGTATCGAGTCCTGGGCTACCTCAACTATTGTCCCACTATTTATAAAAAAAGGCAACTCATCACAGCCTAGCTGCTATTGTCCTATCAAAATGCTAGGCAGAGTTTTGTGCAAAAGGATCAAGGAACGGGCGTCAGAAAATGCAATCATACATACCTGGCAGTATGGATTTAGAAACCAAGTAGGTTCAATCCAGCAATGCCTGAACTGTTGGGGTGGGGGGTACGCTCCATACGTACGCGGGTGAGAGTACGGGTCGTACTTACACTGTTGGGGTGGGACGTATACGTACGCGGGTGAGGGTACGGGTCGTACTTACACTGTTGGGGTGGGGGGTACGCTCCATACGTATGCGGGTGAGGGTACGGGTCGTACTTACACTGTTGGGGTGGGGGTACGCTCCATACGTATGCGGGTGAGGGTACGGGTCGTACATACACGGTTGGGGTGGGGGTACGCTCCATGCATACGCGGGTGAGGGTACGGGTCGTAAATACACGGTTGGGGTGGGGGTACGCTCCATGCATACGCGGGTGAGGGTACAGGTCGTACTTACACTGAGGGGTGGGGGGTACGCTCCATATGTACGCGGGTGAGGGTACGGGTCGTACATACACGGTTGGGGTGGGGGGTACGCTCCATGCATACGCGGGTGGGGGTACGGTCCGTACATATCCGTACCCACGCTATGGAATGCTTGTGCGGGCCGTACCAAGGCCTTTGCCACGTGGATACAGCCGTCCCGCCATTGTTGGGGTGACGTAGGTGTGGGCGTGGTACAACTCGTACCCACGCTCTTAAGGCGTGGGTACGGGACGTACCTGTATTGTTGTGTTGCTGGTTCGCGTCGTCAAGCACTTCCGTTGTGGCGGACGCTGGCTTTGCTGGACATGCCCCCACCCCCTCGTAGTGACCAGGGCCTGGGGGTCAGGTATGTCCAGGGCATGTGTGCTGTGTGACTTTGGTGGGGGTTTTGTGGCCTGCCCCTGCTCCTGCCCCCCCCTTTCCCCCCTCCCTTTGTTGTTCGGACCTTCTGCGGCGTCTGCGTCGTAACCTGTAGAGGAGGTCGACTGCTATGAGGGCCGGGATGACACGTAGGTTCGGGTCCATGTCTGTCCGTCGCGTACAGGTACTCCTTGTTCGCGTCGTCCTGATTTCCCGGCAGTTTTTGGCTGCCGGAAAATATTGTCCGTGCGGGATGACGTCGGTGCGAATCGTACTTCCTGGTTCGTGAATGGCAGGCTGCGTGCGTCCCGACGTCACATCGGCGCTTTCCCGGATCACATTTGTATGTTTATTTTCGTCGGTCGGGGTTTTGTACGATTCGTACGGAAATGGTATTTCCGTGCGAATCGTACTTCCATGTTTGTATATTGTTACGACCGGGTACGCGTCGGACGGAGAATATGCTCCGTCCGACGGTTTGTACCCGGTTTTTACAGGATCGTAATCGGCACCTAAGTGTAACATTGTTTGCCCTGATCTACCATCACAAGCACATAGTCAGGTACCAAGGCTTTTTGAAATCCCAATGGAAAACAAAATAAATACGTAACGGTATCCACCCTAAAGAAGAATATTAAACATTATTCCCAGTGTCCGTATGCAATTTGTGGGTGGTCTGTCAAGACTCAGATGCAAATAAGCTGCAACAGTGGGCTTTGGCAATTATGCACTTAGGGTCTGATTACGATGTTCTCTGGAGATCAGTCCAACCGAATTGGTTTGGGACTGCTTTCCGAACGACTCATGTTCGGGGTGTCCAACCGACCGATTACGGTGAGTCTGAACACCGTTCGGTCGGACTCCCAATGACTTCAATGGGAGCCTGTGCACTGAATGAGAGCACAGACTCCCATTGAGAAAAGGGGTGGTTGGGGAAAACCTTGCACCCTGTGGCAGGCACCCCATGGTGCCTTCCACGCTGTGCATACAGGGAAAGGGGGGACCCGTGGGTACCCCTACTGGCCTGATTCAGAGGGCCTAGGGTGAAGGGGTGCTTGCTATGAGCCCCCAAAGTCGGATTCTGGCAGCCGATTCATTTTGGAACAACCGACTCATAAAGGCTGCCCGGATCCAACATCTTAATTGCTCATCTGGAAACGCGGCCCATAGATCTGTACGAGTTGACCCGGAACACCACCGTTACGCAAAATGCCGTTCAGAACCGAGTCGGACATTTCGGATGCTTTCAGGACATCATGATCGGTCATCCAGAAATGTGGCTGAGATGGTCAGAAACAAGGCTTATGAATTAGATGCAACCAAATTGAATGCCACTCGGAGCTTTTCCAGATGGCATCGTAATCGACCCTTAAGAGCTTAATTCTGTAATATCGTTTTCACATGCTTTTTATTTAGACTGCCCTTGGAGCAAGGTTCCTAGAAAGCATAAGACAGCTCAATCTCATGGAAGAGTTTCTTCACATATGCTATCCATGGTATGCTAAGGGCCTTACTGCTAGCTAAACAGTCCTTGATAATATCTCTAGTAAGGACCGCCTCATCAGTACTCCAACTGGAAAGTCACAGAAGAGGGCGTGCTCTGATTCAGTCGACCATATAAGTCAGTCCCGCCTCCTCATGACAAATGAAATGGAGGACAATAAAGGGACAAAGAGAGCTTTTCTGCAAAATAAGTTTTCCTTCACCTGGATTACTTCAAAATTCACAATGCCCCATATCTCTGCCCTGTATGTTGCAAAGAGGGCGCACTGAGTCGCAGAAATCTGCAAAAGTGGTGAAAGTGCCCCCCTCCCAGGGGCTGAGATAGACTAAAGAGGGAACCAACTGCCCTAGATAACTTTAGCCTGCGCTGTGTGATGTTAGGTACCCAAGAACCAGCTAAATAAAAAATAACCCGTAGGTAGGTAAAAGAGCTAGTGCTTTCGAAATTATTTGGACCTATTGCAAGGACAGACATCTCGGAAACACTTGGGGCCACAAGCCATATCGTACGACTTCGAAAAGTTAATTTGCAGATCAAAAGCGGCAATTAATTGAATAAAAGAAGACATAAATAAACACAGAGTTTTAGGAGTACATGCCATCATCATTGCGTCATCAGCATATAGCCGGATAGCGAGTGAGGTACCATTCACCACTGGGACAGCACAGGAGTAATGGTGGTTAAATAGGGGCTGAGCCAGTTAATTTATAATATGAACAATAAGGGTGCCAACACACAGTCTTGCCTTGCACCTTGGGCATTTATTTATCTTGTTGGAGACTTCACCATTAGAGCCAAACCTTTTCTAGCTTTCATGTTCTCAAGCAGGTATGCAAGAAGTGTACAAGTGATTCGTCCATCCCCCTAGAGAGAAGATGCCATCGCTTTAAGCGATTCACACAATCAAATGCCGAAGTGAAATCCATCCATGCAATATACAGTGGTGATTGTTTGGCAATTGTGCACTTGCCTATGATTACATTTAAGTTCAGGCATTGCTGGATTGTACCTACTTGGTTTCTAAATCCATACTGCCATGTATGTATGATTGCCTTTTCTGACGCCCGTTCCTTGATCCTTTTGCACAAAACCCTGCCTAGCAGTTTGATAGGACAATAGCAGCTAGGCTGTGATGAGTTGCCTTTTTTTATAAATAGTGGGACAATAGTTGAGGTAGCCCAGGACTCGATACAGTGGTGTGTGTAAGATTGTTGATAACGTTAGTCAGTAGCAGAGCCCAGAGTTGGCTGTTACACTTTATCAAATCTATAGGAACTCCACCCGGGCCAGGTGCCTTCCCATTACCACTCTCTGGATGGAATCAACAACTTCACATAAAACGACCCGAATACCCTGTGTTTGCTAACATTCATCCTAAGCTGTGCAACAATTAATGTGGCAGGACATATTTTGACAAAGTGAGCCTCACTGGTAATGTGGCAGCTGATTGGGGTCACAGTATGGTGTATTGTTCTCATAACAATTATGGCAGTCCAAAGGGCGTACTGTCCTTTTCAGAAACTACTTGGGCTAATATGTCCCAATGCTGTGTGACTACCTCCTTCCATCTCTTTGCTGTAACCCCTTTATACTGCTTGCCTAAAGCAGCTACTAGTAGGGGGATCCCTAGCAGCAAGTGACCCATGTAAAAGTTGGTTGGCTGGCAAGCAGTCTTGATTAAAGCATCTCGTGCAGTATGCAAAGACATAATGGGTTTTATAAGGTTTGTTTTTAAATATTTGAACAGAGAGCAACAGTAGAGCTGTCTATCGACTCTTGGGCTACCTCTTCGGTCAAGTAACTCATAACCAGCTCTTGTTAATTTTTTTATTATAAGTTCCTGGAATTGGACCGGGTTTTGAAGTTTCCATGCACATCTAAGGTTATCAGAGGATGATTGTAGTTTGCTAGCCCCAGCATCAACAATAGGTTTAGCCCTCAATGATGCAGCCAGTGCTACTTCACTGGGATTGTGATCACTAACACTCTCCAACCCCAGCGCCGGAAACAACGACATCACTCCCTCACAAGACCTCTGCGACTCACTCGCCACGTTCTTCCACAGCAAGATCGCAGACATACACAACAGCTTCGGCGAACAGATCACGCACCCCACCACTGAACCAACGCCCCCAACCACCACCCTCCGCGACTGGACCCCAGTCAACACCGAAGACACCATCCGCACGATGAACACCATCCACTCCGGATTGCCAACCGACCCATGCCCTCACCACGTCTTCAACAAGGCCGACTCCGTCATCGCACCCCATCTCCGGGACATCATGAACTGCTTCTTCAACACCGCCACCTTCCCGGAGAGCTGGAAACACGCCGAACTCAGCGCCCTCCTGAAGAAACCATCAGCAGACCCCACCGACCTCAAGAACTACCGCCCCATCTCGCTCCTCCCGTTTCCTGCCAAAGTCATCGAGAAGACCGTCAACAGACAGCTGGCCGCCTTCCTCAAGACGAACGGATCCCTCGACCACTCACAGTCCGGCTTCCGAGCCAATCACAGCACCGAGACCGCCCTCATCGCAGTCACCGACGACATCCGAACCCTGCTCGACAACGGGGATACCTTGGCCCTCATCCTCCTGGACCTCTCCGCAGCGTTCGATACTGTCTGCCACCGCACCCTAGTCCAACGCCTCAGCAACGTCGGAATCCAAGAGAAGGCACTGGAGTGGATCATCTCGTTCCTCGCCGGAAGAACCCAGAGAGTCCGCCTCCCCCGTTCAGATCTGAGGCCACCGAACTCATCTGCGGCGTACCACAAGGATCATCACTCAGCCCCACCCTCTTCAACGTGTACATGAGCCCCCTCGCAGCCATCGCACGCCAACACAGCCTCATCATCATCTCCTACGCCAACGACACCCAGCTGATCCTCTCCCTCACCAATGACCCCGCCGCCGCCAGAACCAACCTACACGAAGGGATGAGAGAAGTAGCCGAGTGGATGAAGAACAGCCGCCTGAAACTGAACTCAGACAAGACGGAAGTCCTCATCCTCGGATCATCACCATCTGCCTGGGATGACTCCTGGTGGCCTAGGCCTAGGCAGCGCACCCAAACCACCGCACCACGCACGCAACCTGGGCTTCATCCTGGACTCCTCCCTGTCAATGACCAGACAAGTCAACGCCGTCTCGTCTTCATGTTTCAACATCCTTCGCATGCTCCAAAAGATCTTCCGATGGATCCCCACCGAAACCAGGAAGACGGTCACCCAGGCACTTGTCACCAGCCGACTGGACTACGGAACACCCTCTACACCGGAACCACAGCCAAACTGCAGAAAAGACTCCACCGCATCCAGAACTCCTCCGCACGACTCATCCTGGACATCCCCCGCCACAGCCACATCTCCGGACACCTGAAAGACCTGCGCTGGCTCCCCATCAACAAAAGAATCACGTTCCGCCTCCTCACCCACGCACACAAAGCCCCCCACGACCTGGGCCCCAGGTACCTCAACAACCGCCTGACCTTCTACACTCCCACCCGCCAACTACGATCGACCAGCCACGCCCTCGCCGCCGTCCCACGCATCCGAAGAGCCACCATGGGAGGAAGATCCTTCTCCTACCTGGCAGCCAAGACCTGGAATTCCCTCCCCATCCACCTCCGGATCACCCAGGACCACCTCGCCTTCAGGAAGCAACTCAAGACCTGGCTGTTCGAGCAGTAGCGGACCCCCCCCCCCCCCCCCCAAGCGCCTTGAGACCCCCCGGGTGAGTAGTAGCGCGCTATACACATTTCTTGATTGATTGATCGATTAACATTTGATGGCATGGTTGTAGTATATTGGTTATGTTGCTAGAGATAAAAATGTAAGTAAGTATTGATGACCTCCCTCTTCCCTCGTAAGTGGGCAGCCCATGATCACTCATACCACCCACGTCCATTAAATTATTCAGATCAAGTGGTGGGAGATATGCTTCTAGTTTCTTGCCTCTATGATCAATACCCTACACAGGATGATTATATGTGTGTGCTTTAGAATGCTGGGTCAGCCTGGATTGGAGTCGCCTGCTAGACAATGATGCACCTGACGCCCCCTATCCGTGACCCTGCCTATAAGTGAATCAATGAATTCAAACAAAGCAGGAAACCTAATTTTCAGTGTATTAACAAAATCGTTATTGTATAAGTTAACCAGGTATAGGCTCAAAATCCTAGTAAGAAGGACAATCTGGAAATCCTCTCCAGGACTTTCCAGGGTCTGATCATGTTCACCAGTCAAGAGATTTATCCGAATAGATAGACCCCCTAATGCACATCCCAACCGAAATGGTAAAGCGGGCCCACTAAAGCACTCATACTCATCATACAGCAAAGGCTTGGGGTCCCAGGTTTCCTAAAACTGCAAGATATCATAGTTTGTCACAAATAGCTGCCAGTCCACACAGGTGTACCTTAGAGTGACTACCTGCTACATTCCAGCTTAATATTTTTTAAATGGTTATGTGAGTGGTGATCTTAACAATTGGTGAAATAAGAACAGGGGGCCAGGATGGAGCCAAAAGCTAATTGGACACTGCCTTTTGGCTTTCAACTGCCGGCCCATTCAGTCAATCCATATCAGTGAGGTCAGATAGGGCTGTAATTCTATTCTTACACTCCAAAAATTACTTAGGCGGTGGATAGCTGCACATACCTGGGGGCATTATTGGTTTGTAAAAGAACCCCAGGGGTAATATGACAAACCCTGAATTAGTGTGGTGGCCCCGCATTCGCCTTTAGTAAGTTTGGCATAAATGTGGATACATACTTTTGTAGGAACATTCATAATGATGTATGTTAGTCGCAATATATTCAGCTTTTGATCAATTTGTGGACAGATGGACTCAAGCTAGATTTTCATATTTCAGTTTGGATGAGAGGAGTGCATTTTCAGACTCACAATGAACAGAGATTTAGGAAGCAAGGTAAAGCCCACCCACCACACTGACAGTTGTCTGTGCTGCTACAGCAAAGAGTCAGTGTCTTATTGAGCCGGATGGTTGGAAATAAAGTAGAGATGCATTGATAGTGTGGCCCCTGTCCCTTCAGTTCAGTACATTGCCAGCCATTTGAGCAGGATTATTCGGGAAGAGTCAAACTTTCTATGTACTCGGAGGGGAGGGGCAAGGTGTGGGTGCAAAGCCCTCACCTACTCAGGTTATTGAGAGTTTGGCAACTTTCTTCTCTTTCACGGTGCGCTAAGGCAGAGGAGTGTGGCCCCACTGCTACAAAGGGAAAATAAAATGATAATAACATATAATTATTATCATTTTATTTTCCCTATTGCAGTCAGTGGTGGGGTGGGGCAGTGCTGACCAGAGCAGAGTAGGAGTGGTGTGCACTCCCTAAGTGTGCATGAACTGTTTGACCAGCCCTCTTGGGCCAACCAATCAGTTCATGTGAACTTTGCATGTTCCTACCAGGCTGAATTACACAACCTGGTCAGGAACAAGCACAGGCTCCCTGTTCCAGTCTGACCACCGATCCATGGCGTTCATACCAATCACAATGCTGCATTGCAGCGTTGTGATTGGCTTAGTGGAGCCTTTCTGCCCGGGTGCTTCCTGCTGCCTTCGGCCGGGACAGGGAGATTAAGAGGACGAGGACAGAGTATGGAGGAGAGTCAGCAGCCAGGCGTTGAAGGTAAGTCCTTTTTTTAATTGCATTTCCCCCCTCTCCCTCCCACCCCCACCGCCCCAGTTCAGTAGCAGCTGCTACAGACTGACAGACATTTGCAACCCGGAAGGAGGTAGAAGTGCAGGTAATCTATGGTATGAAGTAGGGAGGTTGAAGCAGCACCTGTCCAGCTTTCCTCCTGGTTCATGTATGGTCCATTAACATTCTTGCCCCATACATTGCAATACAAAATATTAAAGCCACATTTGTCAAGGAGAGAGTGAGGTTTGCATTAAAACATTGGACAATCAAAACAGGAAGGTGCTGAAATTATTGTTAAATGTTCCAAGTGTACCAGATCCCAAACAAGACACAAAGGCCCCAATTAAGAACATGACAGTAAATATGTCAGAAAGGGATAAGCCCATAATGCCAATTTTAACAGTCATTTTTGCCATATTTCTAACCCAGCCTGGTAATGTGGGAAGAAACTTACACAGACATTCATTGCTTCTAACTGCCAGAGATATCTCCGAAATTACCAGAAGTTGAAACTATAATGCAGCACATCATGAAGGATAAACTATTGATAATTTCAAACTTTTTTATAAATAGAGTGCACTTGAGAAAAAAAATTTGGTAACAGGATTGCTGATTATTTTTACCTTTATTTGAGGGAAAATGTTTCCCAATGAAAATGTGAGTTAAACATGTATGCTTTAAATAGAGATTTATGCATACGAACCATTAAATCAAGGTGACACAGTTGAAAATCAAATAAATTCACATGAAAATATTTCATAGAAGCATTGTGTACCGTAAAGCTGATAAAGAGGGTGGTCGTCTAATGCTTTCTTAGAGAGGATGAGTCAAAGTCACTTAAGAGGCAAATTACTTTTTGTATTAAAGTTCTTGAAAATTTGATAAATCAGTGTTAATCAGCTTACCCAACATATATTACATTCAATTTTTTTTTATTTTCATGCAGTATTGATGCATTACTTTAATACTGCATTTGTGTTGGCTAAATATTGTCTAAACATCTCTGTAAGTGGTTAATTAGAGCCGGTGGTTGCAGGTGTGGCACGCTGACACTCATTTCTGGGGACCAGCGCCTAATTTGCCTTTTCAGATTTTGACCCAGATCAAGAGAGTGAAAAACACATAAGGGGGAAAGATGTAGGTGACTGTTTTGTTATTTCTGAATGCTTTAATAGACCCATAGTCTATGATGTAACAATGATACGAGGATCACATAAATTGAATTAGGACCCGTAACACTATTTTATCTCCATTGATGTATTATTGTTTTCTGTGAACATATGACGCTCCTAATAAGAGCATGTTTGGTATTTAACACAACTTACTATGTATGAACACTTTATTCCTTACTGCTGGAATTATATTTAATTATCCATATTGTTTCTTGCATTTCCTCCAGTTCTTGAAGTGTTAAGCCTTAAGTTCCACCATTCTACCAAGAGGTGAGTCAATGGATGTTTGAAAAGGCTGATGTTCATCTCTGTGAACAGCTGACTCTCTGTGCTGTAGAATTTTTTTTATTGTGTATTAAGTCTTGACCTCCTCTTGATCTAACAGGCCAAGACTTTTCTCTGAGTGTGGTAGAAGATTAATAATGTCTTTTCTGAAGGATTAATTCTAAATTTGAAGGGTTTGCATTTTATTTTGTACTGAGTAGTATAAATTAATGTCATCCATAGAGAACAACACAGACTAGAAATGTTATAATGCTTTAAACGAACAGGTGTTCCTATAGCACACAATTACAAGTTTTACAGGGAGAAACAGTTATGCCCAAACACAATGTCCATGAGAACAATTAAACAATCACAATCACATTTCTTTAACAAAGTAAATCAAAATTGGTGGGTGAAAACATCAAACACAAAGGGAAAACAATTACATGAACAATAAAACTTAGGCAGGAATGTAGCACCTACATTTAAAAAATCTGTTAATCACAAATACATCTACAGCAGCAATCCTGCCCTTGTGTTTATTACTTTATACATTTAATAGGGTCAGTGCACGATAGTCAATGATTTTTTGACCCTATATCCATAACAGGATCATCATGAGGACATTACAAATAATACCTGTGAAGTTTTACTCAATGGTAGGAAGGAATAACTGAAATAAAATGAGAAACAAGAAAGGAAGCAGAGCTAGTTGCCGTAGGGAAGAAAACTATATGTATTTCAAGTCGCACGCACTCCCAGGGGTGAAGTGGGTTAAGTGCCTAGGGCCAAACACACAGGCGGGGCACAATCAAGTAATTGGGAGGATTATATGGTGGGTGCTCACCATATGGAGGAGCCCAAAATAGGATCCACAAAGGGATTGTCAAGGAGGGGCCTGACCACAACACCTGGAGAGAGGGAACATAGTGTAAACTATGCAGGCCACTAGAGGAATTATTAAACCAAATAAAGCAAACCAGACACTTGCCAATTACCAAGAATATATGAAACGCAATCGCGAAAGGTGCCTGGATGCGGATGTACTTGCGCCAAAGTGAAGAGGTCAAACAGGTGGTAGGTGGGAAGGATTCACCTCCTAATCATAAAATAATCTGAAAAAGGGCGAGGAAGGCTCAATGTATGGAACTATTGAGCCAACAATGAGAAAAAAAAACACAGTGGTAATAATTGTGCCATAATGTGTACCTGAGATAGGTAGACATGCAATGCAAGTATACAGTATCTAAGGCGGTTGTGATTTGTCCAAATTATGATGGAAGATAAAGTTTTGAGGTCTGTAAACCAAATGAAAATTGAATATAAGGGGATAACCAATATGAGAAGATGATACGATCCTAAAATATAAAGGGAGGGGGCACACCCAAACCTTGAGCCAGGAAGAAAGACTGTGTTCCATGGGATTACATCATGGCAGAGAGGTCTCGGGTGACCGGACTCTTTTCAGTTAACCAGCGTGTATCCAGCTGGCTTGCATTCATAGAGGGCAGCAGTGAAATAAAACTGTCAAACTAAATACATAAAGTACACCAGTGCCAAATGGAGGCCAATGCTCCAGAGGTGCCAATGGACCATACCAACAAGATGAGGCCAGTTTCAACTCTTCCCTGGATTCCGCTACCTATGCTGAATTAGACTTGCCCACTCTATCAATTAAAATACACCAGTAGTTTTGTTGTTGCAGCTTTAGATGTATCACAATATATAGAATGGGCTAAATATCACAGAATAAATTTGCACAACACTATGGAATACTAAGCAAGTGAATGCTCACATGTATAACCTACTTGTAAAGAGCAGGGGTTATGCTACATATGAACCTATGAAAGATTTGATCAGACAAAATACTCAAAGGCGACAGAAAACTGATCAATCAGCAAAAGGGTACATGTACTTCTCTGGACAACTGTGATCCAACATAACCTGTTTGTTTAATTGATGAAAGGCGGCTTAGTAGCTATTGATTAGTTAGTGCTCAAATCAATCAATAACTCCCAGAGAGATGGTGATGCCAAAAAGAGAGCTAATTAATTTGAGTAAACAAAAGAGTTTTTTTTAAGACTGTAGCTGACCACGTGATGAGATAGATCTGCTCAGTTAATCTTGTGAGAGGAACAGATGTCAAATGGCTATATTACCTCTATTGGCAACATTCACCTTTACAACAATCCAGCTTTGGCACTTGGCCAAAATGTTCTGATTTGGGCACAATCACTTTGGTTTTGAATTATAAGTGAATGTGGGCCCTCTAGATGGACTTAGTGAAGCATACAACTTTTTTTATGATTGTAAACTCGTTTTTCCTACTTGGAAGATACATATTTACCTGCCTAAAATATTTTACTCACACAGAAAAGTACTTCGGTATTTTGTACTGTGCTAACAAATCTGTCCACATTAGCTGATTGTTAGCAATCTAGAGCTGGAATGTCTGCCTAAGTAGGTGAAGACTCCAAAACATGTAGGTTTATCGATATTCAGAATGTATGACTAACACATGCCCACCCACGATGTGACCAAATATTTACTCTTCTTGTTTGCAGGAGTAGGTCCCTATATTGTGTGGAAATGTGACAGACCACTCGTAAAATTGGAAGGGATGCAGTGTCAAGGCTTCTTCTTGGTGATTTTTGGCATAACCAAACTAAGGCAGTAAGTTAAAAATATCTGTGTGTTGCATGTGTGTATGAGTTAGTTTACCACAGGTTTTATTTCTATTTGAATGAATACTTAGGCATATGGGAATGTAAGGTAGACAACACAGTTAACCTTAAAATGTAAGAGACAGAATACTCTGTTGTTGGACTTGTCAGCCTTAGGGTGGTCTTTCAGCAAACCTTTCGCCTTTACTCTACAATTTTTGTGGAAATTCATTTTTGTTGCCACTAGGACTTTATGCACTTTACCACTGCTAAACAGTGCTAAAGTTCTTATGCTTTCCCCTGTAAACATGGTAAAATCTGATTTTCACCCTTAATTTACCTATAAGCCCTTTGTAGAGCGGAATAAAAGTTACTTAGGGCCAGTAAATTAATACTACTAGAGGGCCTGCAGCACTTAATGTGCCACCCACTTAAGTAGTCCATTAAAGCAGATCCCTAACCCGTCATTGCAGCCTGAATGCACTTTTAAAGTGCTAGTTTGGCCTGACATTATAACCCCTTTACCATGACATAAACTCTCCTTTTATTGCATATAAGTCATCCTTAAAGTAGACCCTAGGTAGCCCATAAGGCAGGTTGCATTGTAATTAAAAGGTTGGACATGTACTTTTAAGATATGCATGTCCTGGTAGTGAAAACGTCATAAATAAGCTTTTTACTACTATGAGGCCTACCTCTCCTATAGGAAAGCATTGGGTTGCCTTAATACATTTAATAAGTGCTAACCTTTGATTGGGAACAGGTGAACATTTCATGTTTGGTATCTGATAAATTGTAATTAAAAATCCTCTTTAATTGAAAAGTCAGATTTTAAGTTACAATTTTGAAAATGCTACTTTTAGAAAGTAGATATTTTCCTGCCCTAACTATGTTGTGCCTGCAGCCTGTTCCTGGGTGACATGACTGTGTGTAGATGGACTTTGTTTATTCCTCCCTGGCAGCCACACAATAAGGGGATTAGGTATGCCTGGATGGGAGAGCAACTCACAAGTTGAGGGGCCGGAGCTGGGAACAGTCCCACTTGCAACTGAATAGACTATGCTCTGCCTTCACACAAAGGACTTGTCATCCCTGCATTGTTTATGCAGCCAGCCTGGAGCACGGGAAGGGGAAGCAGAAAGTTTCAAGCACTTCAAAGAGAATTTTCTAGAAACTTCTACTTCAAAAAAGGTACCAGGTATAAAAATAGGACCCTCAGAGACACTCTGCAGTTCACTTGCTAGACCTGTGGAAGTACTTTCGGAAGACTGCCTGCTGTGTGGCCTTCTGTCCAAAGCAGTCCACTAGACTGCTTTGCTGCACCTGGAAGGACTGCCTTGGTGCCTGGAACCTGCCTTGAAACTTAAAAGGTCTGCCCTGCTGCTTGAGCCCTGTTCCACCTCTTGAACCCAGGACCAGCAGAGTGACTCCAAGGTCTAGTTGATCAGCATCCTTATCAGAGCATTAGGGACAGAAAAGGCTCCACCCATCTTGAAACCGCACCTGATCCAACCTGAGTGAGTCCTACCCCCAAGAAGTGCCCCTCCAGTCCTGAACCCTTGGTGGTGATGCTAAAGGTGCCCAGATAACCAAAATCCAAAGCTTGGGAGTTGGAAAAAGTTTGCTAAAAACTGCTCCTAGAAAACATTTTGGGCTAAAAATTTGGGGTGGGCAAAGAATTTCTCTCCGCCAGCGGAGTCTGCAAAGTTTTGCTCACTCCGCACAGATCATGGAGTTATGCAAAACTCCTCAAAGTGACATGGAGCAGAGTTATTCTGTCTCGTGGCTCACCAATATTAAGTTAGCAAGCACGAGCGAGAAAAATTGTGCGCTATTTCTCCTCCTGGTGAGATTTCTCAACATGGGCGGCAGGTTGCGACCACATGCGATGAGAAATCTGCTGCTTGCATTGAGGAAGCTGTCGCTCGAGTAGAATACCAAACTCAAGTAGCATAAAAAAGCAGTGAAGCAGTGCCCTCTGGCGCAATGCATGCTGTTGTTTGTTGTGATTTTACAGCACAAGACAAACTTGCTTAAAAATCAATGCGAGCAGCGCAACTTACCACACTTTATTTGGTACTTCACAGAGTTCTGTGAAGCAGCACTCCACAAACTACACCCAGGCCTACTAAAAACTGCTTTTAGAACTGGGACCAGCATGTTCTTCTATATGTCCAAGGTGCAGTGGCCAGTTGACCCTAGCCCTGGTGAAATTGCCGCAAGCTCCCTGAGGCAATGAAACATGTTGGTTTTTAAGTGGGCAAACACACAGCATGAAATAAAAAGTTAGATAGCAGTGTTGTTTAGCTCGTTTTTAACGTGGATTGACGAGGGTTCTGATCAGACCCCGCCACTCCTTTGAGGGTTGACTTTACTTTATCTCGGATATACACACCGTAGCCTAGTGTCCACACACAGCACTATATGTTGTTTTCACTTTAACTATTTCTTTGGAATTTGTTTTCAGGGTGGCAGTTGCTAATGATGAGAACCTGAGGTAGCAGGCGAGTACCTGTCTGCTAAACCCCCATGGTGTTACTCCCGTGAGGCACTGCCATCCTTTTTCATTATATATATTTTTTGCACATGCTTTTCTTTCTCATACACAGTAGGTAGAGAGAAAGTGGGGGAGACACTACACATAGACTCAAGTTGTTTTATAAAGGTTTGAGTGATCCCGGACCCCATTTTTAGACGGCATAAAGATAGCCGCTATATGATGATTTAAAACAAAGATGTTTTGAAGTTTGAAGGGGCTACCGATGAAAGTTTATCACTGGATACATTTATGAGTAGATCCTTTGTTGTTATTGATTGGTGAGTGGGGGGCGAGCTGCCCATTTACCCCCTAATCTCCTTGTTGTATATGTGTATAAATATTGGGACCCTGATCCCAAGAAATTAGATCACTTTGGGAAAACAAGAAGAACCTCTGCTGAGGGAGGAACCAGAAGAAGCTGAGGAGGAAACTATTCCTGAACCTGGGGGATTGGCGTGAAGTGGTTGCCTTACTGCCAAAGAGAGGAGAATGGAACTTTGTGTGTACTTTTGCTCAACTTGTGAAGGATCTCCAAGGGCTTGGAAAAGAGCTTGCCACCTGCTGAAGTATCAGGAACAACAGACTTCACCCCCCAGCTCCCCAGAGTTCTTTGGAAGTGCCTGCTGCTGTTGTTGGGCCTTCTGAGGGACTGCGTTTCGCAAGGAGCTGGAAGCGCGACTCAAGAAGGAGAAGCGTGCCGCCGTCGGAGCTGTTGTCGTCGCATCTCGTAAAGTGTGTCACCGCTGCAGCATCGCATCAAGCGGAAGTGTCTCGCATCATCCAGGAAGTGCCTCGCAACGCCGAAGAAGCGTGTCGCCATCGTAGCTGACGCGTTGCACCGCATCAAGAGAAGAGACTCGCATCGAGGAAGAAGCGTGTCGCCATCTCAGCCATCGTAGTTGTCGCATTGCACCGCATCAAGAAAAGCGCCTCGCATCCAACGAGAAACGTGCCGCCGTCGGAGCTGCTGTCGTCGCATCGCGTAATGGGGTGTCGCCACTGCAACATTGCATCGAGCGGAAGCGTCTCGCAAACGTCGGAGAAGAGTGCCGCTGCCAAAGCCGCTGTCGTCGCATCGCGTAAAGGGTGTCGCCGCTGCAGCTGACGCATCGAGTCGAGTCTTCTCGCAACTTCGGAGAAGCGTGCCGTATCTGGAAGATCTTCACATCTTTATTTCTTTGCACCAAAGACTTCATCGCATCAACATCATTGCAACACTTTCGTTGCCCTGCGTGTCGCATCTAAAAGGTACATTGACTTAAAGTGTCGCATTTAAGAACTTAAGAGAACTAAGCAAACTTCTACCATCTAAAGTAACAGGATTGTGTGTTTTTGTCGTTTAATGGTCCTGTAGTAAATCTATATAAAGAATACCTATTTTTTATATAAAACCTGTGTGGTGTCCATTTGTAGTGCTGTCACTTGGTTACTGTATGTGTTCACAAATGCTTTACACACTGCCTCTGAGATAAGCCTGTCTGCTTGTGCCAAGCTACCAAGGGGGTGAGCAGGGATTATTGTAGTAGTGTACCCCTTTACCCTGACAAGAGGAGGAGGTCCCTATTTGTCACAAGTGCATACCTGTGCCAACTAGAGACCCCCAAGTCTAACTCACAATAAATTTCGAGGGCCGATGAGAGTGGTTGGGTCTAAGATTGCTTTACAAATCTTAACACTGCTTTAGATCTTTGGCATAGTATTAGAGTACTCTTTCTCAACTGATATTCCCAACTGAGTTTCTCATTTAAACCTATGTCTAAATAGTCAAAACTTTTCACTCGCTCCAGTGGTTCGTTTAGGATCTTAACCTCACGAACACCGCCCTGTGCTTTCCTGAACACCATGAATTTTGTTTTAGAGGTGTTCAGTTCTAACTTCCTCTCTTTGCAAAAGCCCAAGAATGTGTCCAATAGTGCCTTTAGGCCCATAGGAGATGTAGATATTAGGAAGGAATCATCAGCGAAGAGCAGGATGGGGACTTTTGCATCATTCATCGAGGGGGCATCATTCTTACAACCCATTAAGCTACTAACCACGTCATTATTGAACAGGGAAAACAGTGTGGGGTCGAGGACAGACCCTTGGCGCACCCCACGTTGGATCGAGATCCTCTTTGTCAATTCCCCGTCTTTCCCCCACCTAATCTGGGCATAATTGTCCTTATGCAGTCTGGCAATTATGAACACCAAGTTTTCCGGGGCGCCTTGGTCACATAAACATTTGACTCATTTTGGCTCATCGTGTGCTGGAAGAAAATCGCCCTTTTTAAACAAGCTCAATTTGCAACCCAGAAAAAAAATGGACATTGACATTCCATTCATTATTGGGCAGAAATGGCTTTCTAATGCTTATAGTGGTTCGGACTATAACTAAAGACACTTTTAGAGCTATAGTTTGCAATCATTTTTCTTTTAACATTTTTTGAAGCTTTTTGGAATTTTTTAGAAGTTTTAAACATTTTGGGAAAAACAAATGTTTTATGAACTTTGAGCATTACCTATATCCAGTCGGAAGAGGAGTGGGTATTATGTTCCATATAGGTACCTTATATAGACGCAGGTAATATCACAACCTTTCACCTATATTCTTCCCTACATTACATACATAACGGTTCTTAGGCACTGACCTTTTACCTAGATACAACACTGCATTCAGAACGCAGGTTGTTCCCTAGTTCAAATCTCACACATTATGCATGAGGCTTCTTGGAAGCACGGCAGGACTAACAGCAGGACTGACATCTCCTGTATAATATCTCTGTAGAAAGTTCAGGGCCGATGTCATCCTTTAGGCCGACACAGTAACACAGCAAGGTAGGACCCCTGGCGAGACCTGTGGGTATATATACATCATGTCTTGCTTAGGGAGACAGAGGAGACCGTGACTTCCCCGCTGACACACTGACTGAGACGCTGAGGTTCCTGCAGGCAGACACTCCAGCTCGCAGTGGTCTAACATCCCTCGCAGGGTTTCCAACTCGAGATCAGGACGGGGTCCCACATTCTCTAACTCTCAGGTAATGGGGTGGACTAGATCCTAGAGGGATTCTTGGCATAACACCTACACAAATGCTAGGTACATTAAGGTACATCTAGTTAGGGAGACATCGTAGGAGTACGCACTTATTATCATGTATTCTATGTATTTGTATATATTCATGATGACTGCAAAATGGTAGAACTGTACCATCACTTTACTTTTGTAGTACTGCTAATCATATATCTCTGCTACTGTCTAATGGTTATTGCAGCTCATCTATTCTACGCTAGAATAACAACTCTTCAATAAATTCGTATTGAAACGCCCAGTATGTTTATTCTGTGCATCTCTGAGACCAACTAAGTGAGCACAAGTGACTGAGCGAAAAGTAGTACATTGTTTCCATGATCCTGGGGATAAGGTTTGTCATGTTCTGATGTTGCCAGAAACTATTCTCTCCCCAATAAGAGGAGATTCTAGTGGCACTGTGATCTAGCAGACAGGCAAACGTATCCGGTGGGGGTGCACAGAAGCAGTCTGCCACCAAACCCACAGTTTATGTTATCCACAACATGCAGATCCTGTATAGGTAATATAAGAACTACACGACACTGGGTGAACCTTCCCTGACTAATTTGCCCAGAATCAAACTTGCATATATCTTCGAGCTGCTTTGAAAAAAAATATTATATAGAAGAACATTTATATATTTGGGGTCTTTGTTTATGCTGCCCCATTTGACATGCATGGTGTGGACCAGTCTGCTCACAGAAATCCTCAATTCACTAAAGGAGATGAAGACAATGCCTTCCTTCCCTATCCTTATTTTTTCATTCCCTAGCTGAGCTGCCAGTATAGGTCATTATACAATGTTGCCCTTGTGTAGCTCTTCAATGGGAAAAGAGATACAATAGGCAAATGTGCACTGTCATTGGAACAGGTAACTATTGCACCAATATTGACTAACTGATGATTCATGTGGTGGCTGGGAGGGTGGTATAACACGTTTTTTATTTGATATGTAGTGTTTGGGGCCCAGGGTATAATTCTGAATTAATGCCTGCCTTGCTTTCACTATAATTACTTACATGGTCCTTTCGTGTAGTTCTTTTTTTTAAGGTTCTTCAGTCAGTTTAAATACCAAAACTGCACAAAATGCTCAACTTCATATGACTTTTCTTGTTCACCAACACTTGAGGTCTATTTCATTCAGGTCAGGATGAGACTATAGCATTAGCCAGGTGAAGGAAGTTAGGAACAATGCCTATCTACGTCAATGGGAAACAGACTCAATTCAAAGAGGCCTATCCCTGTTGACTGGAGAGAGGTGTGTTAATTAGAAAAATGCAGAGTAGTGGCCACAATGTCAAACTCTAATTAAGTGGTTGTGGTCTGGGGGGACTGTAACTGGACACATGGCACATGATATACATGCACAGTTACAGTGATTTGTGAGTGTGATCAGCCAGGTACATGCAGCTTCTTGTCTGGGATTAGTGATAAGAGACCGTTCTCACTTGTCAGTTAATTGCACATGACTGTACTAGCCCATACTCTGTCCTCATCCACCAAGAACCTTACCTTGACTCTACAATATTGACATTTATTTTTTTGCATTCTCTTCTTCTGCACGAAAGCTCCATAACGCTCCTGCTTACCAGACCAGTTCAGCCCTGCACTTGGGAAGATCCTAGTGTCTACTTTCCTGTTTATTTAGCTGTCTCTGCCATATTGCACCCTGTTGTGTCTATTTTTGCTTATCCTGTGTCGAATTTGCTTATTCTGTGTTGACATTTCATGATTTTTGCTTTCTATTTGTTTGCTTCCCCCTGCCACCTACTCTCACTGTTTTTACTCCCTCCCGCTGGCCTCTCACCTCCTGTCACCTTGCCCACCCCCTCGATGCTGCCTCGCACTGCTCTGCTTGCTGTCTGATTCCCTGATTTTTTAGCTCTCTCTGCTATATTGCACCCTGTTGTATTTGTTTTTGCTTATCCAGTGTCGACTTTGCTTATCCTGTTTTGACTTTGCCTGATTTTCGTTTTCTATTTGTTTTGTTCCCCCAGCTGCCCGCTCGCTCCCTCTATTTTTGCTTCCCCCCACTGACTATGCCCATTACCTCCCAGCAAGCTTCCCACCTCCGACCTACTTAATAGAGGTCACAGTGCGACCGCGCAGCGGATGTGCGCAGCTGATGTGCGCAGCAGATGTGCACAGTGGATGCAAGCAGTGGGCAAGCTGCTGTAGCCCCAAAGGCAAGCCTGTTTGCACCTGCCTATGCCTGGACCACACCCAGTATCAGGAACCCATGTTCTTCTACCCCACGCAAGTACACCAATGTAGACCACTGAGCCCTGGATCCAGGGTGCATCGAGAACAACAACTGCTGCCAGACATCTTCATGCACCACCCCAGGACAATTCTCATGGAAGCACTGCCACCTCACCTGCAACCAACCACATCAGAAACACCACAAACACGACTGTTCCCACCACACTGACCAAGAATGCCACAGCACAACTCCAGTGTATTCTACTCAACCCACGATCATTTGGCAAACACGACACATAGGTCTAGGAAACTATCTCTTTCCTCACCCCAAATGTCATCTTCCTCACAGAGACCTGGCTTAACCCTGCTTCCACGCCAGACATCTCCATCACCACCCCTGAAGGATACAAGATAACACACCGTGACCGAACCAACAAACACGGAGGGGGAATCACCATCATCTACAAGGACACCAGCTGATTTTGTGACCTCCTCAGACGTATCGACCCCGATAATGGAACATCTCCACTTCCAACTTCACACAGATGGAAAAAGCACCATCAGAGCAACCTCGCCTATAGACTAACAGGATTATGCCCCAGCTACTGCAAAGCCATCCCTGCCTTCATCACTCCGATCGACATCGACTCCAAGCAATACATCTTCCTATAGGATCTCAACTTCCATCTCGATGACTACAGTTATATGAACACAACTGAACTCCTGGAAAGCATGAGCAACATCGGTCTCAAGCAACTTGACATTACCCACATCTCAGGACATACGCTTGACCCCATCTTTATGTCCAGCAACAGAGTCAAGTACAACCGTGTCTCACAGCTCACCTTGACTGACCACTGCAGCATCCACTTCACCATGCCTCCCAGCTCCATGACCAGAAACTTAAAAAAGATATCAGAAGACCAGTGGAACAACACTCTCAACTCCCACCTTCCAGACAAAATATCCAACCCAGAACAGGCTGGGAAGAACTCAAAGTGGGTCACAGAATGTGCCAACACAATCACCCTGCCAAGCCAGCCAATTCCAAAGGACCAGCCAGAAGAGCCAACAAATTCACCACACAGCTGAAATCCACCGAATGCAACTCCGGCAACTAGAAAGGAAATGGCACACCAGCAGAGACAGGTGACCATACCACCTTCAACACAACACTCAACCACTTCCACTGCCTCCTGAAAGAAACAAAGAGGACCTCCCTAGCAGACCTCATAGAATCCAGTATAAGCTGCAGCAAAGAGCTCTTCACCATTATTAAAGAGTGTCCTACCCCGCAGCTGCTCAGAATGACATCACCCCCTCCCACAACAAGATCTCAATCATCTACATAAACTTCAAACCCCACCTCCCCGTTGCTGATTGCATGAGCCTGCTCACACCCACAAGCACAAACCCTGAGCATCTACTCACCCAGTGAGTCCTCCTCATAACTCAAGACACAGTCTCCATCATGAACTCCATGCACTTGGGAACACCCACGGACCTCTTTCCTCATCACATCTTCAACCTCAGGAGCAAGACGATTAGCAATGAGCTCAGGAAAGTCCTGAACACCTTCTTCACCTCATCCTCTTTCCCTGGGGATTTGAAATTTGCTGAAGTTAGACTCCACCTGAAGAAACCATCCGCCGACCAAGTAGAACTGAAGAACTATTGGCCCATCTCCTTGTACCCCTTTCCAGCGAAGGATCTCGAGAAGGCAATCATCCAGCAACTCAATCAACACCTGGTTCACAACAAACTCCTGGGCCTCTCTCAATCAAAATACTGAGCCAACCACAGCACCAGACAGACCTGTTTGCAGCCACCGAAGACATCAGGGCCCTCTTGGTCTGCAGTGAAAATCCCCTGTCAGCCGCCTTCGACAACCTTCTCCCACCAGATCTTAATCAACAGCCTCCACCACTTCAGTATCCAGAGAGACATCCTCAAATGGATCACCTCATACCTCACCAGAAGAACCCAGAAGATCTGTCTCCCACTGTTCACCTGAGAACTCAAGAAGATCATCTGTGCATCCCCCAACGATTGTCCCTTAGCCGCATCCTCTTCAACATGCACATGACCCCTCTGGCCAACACCGTCAGATTACACGGACTCAAGGTAATCTCCTACACCAATGACACCCAGCTCATTCTCTCACGGGACCTCTCCACCATCAGAGCCAACTTCCACAGATGCATGCTGAATGTCACCGACTGAATGAATGACAATTGTATCAAGCTCAACACAGATAAGACTGAAGTCCTCATCATTGGGAACAGCATCTCACCATGGAACTGCAGATGGTGGCCTGCTTAACACGATCCCTCCCCGACATACCATGCCTGAATTTCTATTCGAATTTTGGTGACCTACTCTCTCAGCTTACCATCAACAATTCTAAACTCCTAGTCCTGGGAGACTTCAATTACTGGCCGTCAGATACCCATGAAAGCCCCCAATCCCTGGCTTTCACTGATCTTCTAACTGGGCTTAATGGTATCCAACACATTCATCTACCCACTCACCCCAAGGGCCATATCCTTGACCAGGTGTGGACCTACAACCTCGAAATCAAGTCGCTCACGATCTCACCCTGCCACTGGTCCGACCACCACTTAATTTCTTTTCTCCTTCTGGTCCCTCCCCCGCCCCCTCGCAGCCGAGGCCCCAGCCTCCATGCTCGCAACTGGAACAAAGCTGACCTTGATTTATTCATCACTTCTTTAACATCTTCGGTCTCGGCCACTCTTGGCCCCATCGACTCCCAAGAAGCTGCACTAGTCGACTGGCTAGAACATGCCAGCGACAAGGTTGCCCCCCTTAAATTAATAAGATCCAAGCGCCCCCACGACGCACATCGATGGTTTTCCGATAGTCTCAAAACCTTAAAACTAGGTCTCCGCCAGGCCGAGCGCCGCTGGCGCAAAAGCTACGATCCTGCAAAGAAACCACTCTTTCTAAAATTATTGGGAGAGTACAAACTAGCTATATCAGCTGCTAAAACCACCTACTTTTCCACCAAAATCCTCAACTCTGCGCAGAAATCTAAAGATATCTTTGCAATCGTAGACGAGCTCTCACACCCGGACAGGGTAACTCTCAAACCTCTTCCGTCTCAAGCACTCTGCGACTCCCTCAACTGTTTTTTTATAGAAAAAATTATCAAAATCAAAAATAGCATCTCCTCCACTCCCCCGGCTATACCCTTCACTGAGGCTGCACCTTCTGTCAACCCTCATCTTCTGACTCAGTTCCCCCCGATATCAGAAGAAGTCTTCATCAGTCTGCTTAATAAAGTCTCCTCTGGTTCCCCCACAGATTGCTGCCCCCCCGCGATTCTCCGGGCTGCCTTCTCAGCCTGCCCCATCCCTCCACTGGCCCTCCTGAACAACTCCCTTCTGCTCGGTGAGGTTCCCAGTCAGTTTAAGAACGCAGAAGTAGTACCTATCTTGAAGAAACCCAGCGCCGACCCTACGATCATGGCCAACTTCCGTCCCATTTCCCTCCTTCCCTACCTTAGCAAAGTACTTGAGTCATATGTCACCAGCATCCTCAGTTCCTTTATTGAGGACTCCAACTTCCTGGACCCTCAACAGGCTGGGTTTAGACCAGCCCACTCAACCGAGGCGGTCATTCTCTCTGTAATGGAGGAACTCCGCAGAGGCGCTGACTCTAACACCAGCCAAGCCTTAATCCTTTTGGACTTGTCGGCAGCCTTTGACACGGTCGACCACTCCATCTTGGTCGACCGTGTCCAGGAGGCTGGTATTGGAGGGACGGCCCTTGACTGGGTTCGCTCCTTCCTGACGAACCGCCACCAATCTGTTCGAATCTCCCAATTCTCGGCGGATAGGATGAAACTCACCTGCGGAGTCCCGCAGGGCTCGTCTCTGTCTCCGCTCCTTTTTAATTTATACCTTACCCCCCTCATCCGCTCCCTCCAGGGAAGGAATGTCACTGCATTTAACTATGCAGATGACATTCAGCTCATTTTCAACCTTGACTCGCAGGAAGCGGCCCAGGACTTCCAGTCCACCCTTTGTCATATCAGCGACTGGATGGGCGCTCACCCCCTCAAGCTTAACCCCGACAAGACGGAGCTCGTTCTTGTCGGAGGCCCAGCCAATCCCTGGAACTCCACCTTCTGGCCCCTTTCCCTTGGCCCCCCCCCTAGTCCCGCTGATAAAGTAAAAAGCCTAGAGGTCTACATTTCACAGGATCTTTCCATGAATCATCAGATCAGCGCCACAGTTTCCTCCTGCTTCCATCAGCTCAGAAAAATCCGAAAAATAGCTCACTTCCTGACCACTGAAGCTCTCACCCTGGCGTTGTTGGCGCTAGTCATCTCCCGGATTGACTACGCCAACGCCCTATATGCAGGCATTCCGCAATACCAAATAAAGAGACTTCAGTTAATCCAGAATCAGGCCGTTCGTCTAATCTACCATCAGCCAAAACATCACCACGTCCGTCCCCTCCTCAAAGCCCTTCATTGGCTTCCTGTGTCGGAACGCTGCAAGTTCAAACTTGGCTGCCTAACCCATAAATCCCTGGCCGGCATCGGCCCCTCTTTCATCTCCTCTCTTCTTCATCCGTACTTTCCCCCAGACACCTCCGTTCCTCCCGTCACGCCCTCCTCCAGACACCTAGGTTCAGGCGTAAAAAGCACGGAGGCCTTAGATTCTCCTTTTTGGCCCCCTCACTCTGGAACTCTCTACCTTTTGACCTCAGACTCTCCTCTTCCTACACTCACTTTAGGTCTCTCCTAAAAACTCACCTTTTCCGCGGTGTCTATACATAAAGTTCCTCTTTCTCCCCTATCTGCCTCCTCCTGGGTTAGTGATCAGCGCCAAGAAACCGTCCGGTGAACGCAGCGCTCTACAAATCCTTTTTACATTACATTACATTACATTACAAACCTTGGCATCCTCCTGGACAGCAAGCTATCCATGAACAAACAGTTAAACGCAGTTTCATCCACCTGCTTCCACATCCTACGCATGCTCCGCAACATCTTCCGATGGCTCACAGTCAACCCCAGAAGGACCATCACACAGGACGTCATCACCAGCAGCATTGACTATGGGAACACACTGTACGCAGGAATCGCTGCACACATCCTGAAAAGACAACAAACAGTACAATACTCAGTGACAAGACTTATCCTTGACCTCCTTAAATGGACCCACATCACACTGCACTTCAAGAAGCTAGACTGTCTCTCGATCCAGAAAGATGGCAGTTCAAATGTTGACCCACGCTTATAAAATCCTGCACAGTGAGCGACTGGCATACATCAACAAATGAATGACTTTCCACCAACTGCCTAGATACCTATGATCTGCTTCCCTCTTCTTCGTAGCTACCACCCAGATCCAATGAGCAACAGTGGAGACCGCTCCTCATTCTCACACCTGGTAGCTTCGGCTTGGAACAACCTTCCACCTGCACCTCAGGACCGCCCCATTGCTCCTGGAGTTCAGAGAAGGACTCAAGGCCTGGTTGTTTGGCATTTATAGTGTATAGTGTTTCTTTTTTAACTATAATAATTTTTACAACTGTGTGGATCCTCCCTATTTTGTATTTTCCAACCCAAGGTAACATGGCAATTAGATAACTTGGAACTCCAGGGCTAAAGGACTGTTTACATTTGGACACTGAACTATCATCTTTCTTCCACAGCAAATGTGTTGATATGCTGCTCATCGACTTGATGAATGTTGTATTTGTCTCTGTCTCACCTTTCCTCAACCCTCCTTCCTATCCATTCAAGAAACCCCTAACCCTCTTTTCCTGGGTTGTGTGAACTATTGGGGTGTGAACTAATAATTTACAATTTAAATTGATCATACACTTGGTAGGGCAGATGCGGTGAAAGTGATGCCAACTATTACAGGATCTTCTTAACTAAACAGTAGCACACACCAACCCTACTACCCACCCAGACATGAAAGTGACATCATCACAATACAGAGTCAGGAACTATGTCTGTACAAGGATAGGTAGTACTGTAGTGTGCACTATGGCCTGATTCACAAAGGTAAAGTTACACTTTTGATGTAAGTTTACTGCAATGTAACTGTACTAACAGTAACTGTTTATAAGTAGTAGATTTACGAGTAGTAACTGACTAGTAATAACTCCTTTTAAAATGATATAAGTTACTATTCTCAAAGTTATTACTTGTAAAGTTACTGATGGAGAAGTTACTAGTCGAAAACTTACACTGCAAGAGTAAGAAAACAACAAAAATGTTACTTTACCTTTGTGAATCAGGCCTTGCGTTGCTTACAAAATCTACACAACACGCAGCCAACTTCTCATGAGTCCTGACTTGAAGTTTTTGTTAAACTTTGTTTTAATTTCTTTAATAAATGAAATACTAGCTCCCAAGATTGCTTATTAGTTGTTGTTTGTTTGACTGTCTTGGTGGTCTCAGTCTTGGATTATTCACTGACGCTGTGTTTTCTCTTAGTCTAGTTGCCTATGATGGATTATCATTCTGAATAATCCCACAGTTGGAGTTCACCTCGCAAACATCATTCGAAATAGGTGGAACCCCATTTTGAGATGTCTTCCCTGCTCGTGCTAGCCCACTACCACCAGCATTAAGAAGGCCCTTTGGGAATTTCGGCAATAAGGTTTGGGAAGATCGAGAGAGGTAGTAGACATTGCTTCATCTATTCAAGTAAGAAGTTAAGAACATCCTACTGAAGTTATTTTTGGGAAGGAGAGAGTGCAATTTTTTTGTACTTTGTTGGCAGACCCCATTAGAGGTCAATAGTTACTTAGTAGTATACAAGTATCACTGATAGGTGGCAGGGTACTGCAATAAAGTCAAACAAATAGTCAGCTTTCTGTTCCCACTCTTGTAGGAAGGTATGCAGAACTGTAGGAAGAGGTAAGTAACCTACTGAAGAATAAAAACATGACAAGGGACTATGGGTAGGGAACGTTTAGAGGGAAAAGATGATACACAGTATAAGGTGTGACAATTTTAGATGACAGCTTCTCATCTCGCTCTTGTCACTAAAACCACAATGCTACACTAACTAGCAATACAAAGACAGATACTAAAGATAAAGGCCCATTTATGTTTCTCAACCTGGGAAACCAACACTCTCCATCCACAACAGGCCCATCCCAGCCCCAGACAAAACCCCCAAAATGTCCCTTTACCCACCTCCCCTTCCCACCCTTTCCACCTACAGGCCCACTGCCCTCCCCAAACAAAACTCCAAAAAACGTTCCGTTCTCTAACTCCCCTTCCCTACCTCTCCACCCACAACAGATCTTCCCACCCCAAAAAAAGGTTCAAAACCAGAGGTCCTTGAGAGTCAATTTGGACAATGGCCACCTCTGGGACCAGGTTCTGCTGGCCCTGCCTAATGAGTGTCAGCTCATGGAGAATGTGGAAGAGGATGTGTTGATCAGAGGATGATGAGGAGGGGAACTCTTGGAGTTCAGGCGCTGTGTACCAGTTGTAGACCCCGGCTGCAAACGGTGGCGATTGCGTTGCTCGGTGGGAGGCAGACATACCTCCTCCTCCTCCAGGGCCACTAGTCAGCAGTATTCGGTAGCAACGGACTCCAACTTGTGATGCTGCAGCAGAGTGGTATCTCCTGCCTATAATGGCCAGCGGAAACACTTGTTTATACCATAGTTGCACAGTAGCAGAACTAGTAGAACATTGCTGGTCCCCTAGGGCCATTTAAAATGTTGATGTGGTTAGTCACAGGGCCAAGTTTTTACCACATATGCTTCATATAATGCAATATCACTGGTTGCAATGAATGAACACAGGCCATCGACATAATCAAAATGTGATTTTACTTTAAAGGGTTTCATTAGGTTAAACTGAACAACTGACACGTTATGTGTGTTAATAAATGAATCTACTGCGGGGGAGCTAGAGGGCGCGCTGCGGAATGCCTGCACGTTAGTGCTGCTCCGCCGGTCGTGGACACGCTCCTGCAATTAATTGCTATATTTGGTGTAAACTACTGTACAAAAACTGTACAATTATGTATCGGAACCACCCTACTATGTGATACCGGCATCAACTGTGCCGAATATTGTGCCACAACAGAGCATTTTGAATCACTGGACGAGCTCCCGTGGGCGTAGAGACTTCTACAAAAGGCCGGCAACACAGGCAAGAGAATAGGCGAGTGAGAAACGAACAGGCGACTCCGCTGTGGAAGTGATAGCGACGCCACCGAGAACTGCCTGGCACCAGCTTATCCCTACAACAATATAAACCGAAGGTGAGCTGTTACATGCTCGATGAATACCGTGCCTGCGCCTAATTAAATGTATTGATGGGATGCAACGGCGGCCTTTGTGGATTATACGCGCTGCCTTCCTGTTGGGCTGATCGGGGGGCGTCTGACCCCACTGCAGCTCGACTAAGTGGGAATAAAGACAGTGGCATACACAGTTGGGAATAATTGAATAATCGGCGATAGTGACACCAACACATACATTGCGCTGCCCAACACGCATCAACTTACGCCACTGGATCTGAGTGCGTACATACTGCCGTGCGACACACTGCAGCAACCACAAAACCCTAACCATCCTCCACGATCGTCACCAGGGTGCAAGCGCAGCCTAGTTGTGGCATATGGACACTGCCCCCGCTGCCAGGTATTTGTGAAGAGACATTTCAAGTGTGCCATAGCCGGTGTCCCATAGACATTACAGAAAAGGCAAGTCATTGCCAGAGGCAAGCAAATGCAATGCTACGCAAAAACCACCCTAGCCCGCCATTTTTATTTGGGTTCACTCAACTTGACTACGGACCAAACCTACACAGACACCTCTGTCCTGTTGGCTCAAATGGGCTGCGCTGCGGCCACTGTACGTGCTGCCAGAAAATCCTCCCATTATCTATACAACACGAGGAAATAAAAGTCAGTATTTCATTACTAACCCCGAATATATACATGAGCCAATACAGGTTGTGGCTCATACTTCAACAGGATGGACCACGCCTTGAGAGCCAAGCACCTCGTGCAAAAAGCTACGGTGGGCACGGAACTCGGTGAAAACTAGATACTACAGTGTATCCCATTCCCAATTGCCTGGACACCACTATCATGGGTAAACCAGACAAGCAACAGCCAAAGACATCTTTTGACAATCGATGCTCAGCCAAACAGACGGCAGCGCATTCGTACACCGAGTTGGACTCGGAACACGCACAGCAATCTAAGATGGATGCCTCACTACACGCCATACAACAGAGCCTTCAAGCTATTAATGGTAAGCTCGACACACTCGCACAGAGAGTGGATAACCTGTCCTCCAAGCTTGATAAGCAGGTGCAGAGACTGAACGCGGCAGATGCCCGTATATGGGCAGGGACTACCGAATTTCCCCCTCCCCCCCGTAACCTAAACACATTTAAAATGAGGAACATGAGAGGTAATGACTTTTTGGAAGGCGGGGGTCGAGCAACCCCCGGCCGTATTTATTAAAATATGAAAACAAATCAAAAATTAAAGATAAACATTATTTACAGTTTTATACGCAGAAACATAACACGACATTTGATTACAATTAATATGCACAGATTTCAGATGGCTAACCTTAACATTTCACTAATACATAGTTTTCCTATCCGAATCTAACATAAAGATCATAATCATACATTAATTACTTTCTGCGTATCCTATTTGGGCCTACGGCAAGGTCATTAACTGGTGTCAGATCCTTATCAATTTAACCGCGCCCCCCCAGTAGGGTTGCGCATGCGCAGGGGGCCCGCTTACCGAGAGGGTACTTCCCCCTCCCGGTTACCCCCATACGTTAACTGAACTCCACGCCAATTTGGGGGGTCTTGCACTCTGCGCCATTTAATGACGTCAATGCCAGTGCGGGGTGGCCAACCAGCCTAAGAGAAAGCGTGACTCCCCCCCCTTCCCCGCACCCATCCAGCCAACCGGATGTACCGCCCCTGGAGTTATAGGAGAGACCCCTTGTCCCTCCCCCTGGGCGACCCCATCCGAGAATGAGGCCGCCCCCTAAGGACCTTAAATGTACTGCTCACTAGTCATGACCTTACCGCCTGACCAAGGAATAGCAATAAATACGACGATTGAAGACCTGGAAGCGGGAGAAAATGCCTAAGGAAGGAACAACACCGTCACTTACACAACCATAAAATCAACTTGCAACAGGGGATGGAGGGTGGGCAAACAAAAGAGTTAAGCAGCCTCCTAGAGGGCTGCGACCTAGGTGCTGTAAGAGCGCGGGACAAATAGACAGAGTCCCGCGCTCCACCGCCCTTTAAGCATGAACCTGGGGTCAAACCAGTTCTAACTGGTCTGACCCCGGCCCCCCCCCCCCCTAACTCACCATGACCCGGAAGCGCTTTAACCGCTTCCGGGCCATAGGTCACCATTGTGACCAATCGAACGCACGGCGCGCCCACCGCGTCACGATGACGCGGTGATTCAGCGCCGCGCGATCGAGAGACAAGGGCGAGGGGAGGAGGGGGTCGGTGCCCCGCCATATTTGCGGCGGGGCCGATGCCGGCCCCGCCTTACGATATGGGCAGGGACTACCGAATTTCCCCCTCCCCCCCGTAACCTAAACACATTTAAAATGAGGAACATGAGAGGTAATGACTTTTTGGAAGGCGGGGGTCGAGCAACCCCCGGCCGTATTTATTAAAATATGAAAACAAATCAAAAATTAAAGATAAACATTATTTACAGTTTTATACGCAGAAACATAACACGACATTTGATTACAATTAATATGCACAGATTTCAGATGGCTAACCTTAACATTTCACTAATACATAGTTTTCCTATCCGAATCTAACATAAAGATCATAATCATACATTAATTACTTTCTGCGTATCCTATTTGGGCCTACGGCAAGGTCATTAACTGGTGTCAGATCCTTATCAATTTAACCGCGCCCCCCCAGTAGGGTTGCGCATGCGCAGGGGGCCCGCTTACCGAGAGGGTACTTCCCCCTCCCGGTTACCCCCATACGTTAACTGAACTCCACGCCAATTTGGGGGGTCTTGCACTCTGCGCCATTTAATGACGTCAATGCCAGTGCGGGGTGGCCAACCAGCCTAAGAGAAAGCGTGACTCCCCCCCCTTCCCCGCACCCATCCAGCCAACCGGATGTACCGCCCCTGGAGTTATAGGAGAGACCCCTTGTCCCTCCCCCTGGGCGACCCCATCCGAGAATGAGGCCGCCCCCTAAGGACCTTAAATGTACTGCTCACTAGTCATGACCTTACCGCCACAGGCCAGCATAGTTGACCGACTATCTGGCCCCCCCCAACCATCCCTCAGAAAGGTCATGCCCCCTCCCTGAGACCCCCTAGCCAAGCTAAGAAATTCTCTAACATCAAGTCATTCCCCACCCTAGTCAAGTGTACCCCGTCTTTCAAGAAACACAATTCCCCCCTAACACACCCATGTGCGATGCACTGTAACTTGGGAGATCGGAACAATTTCCCTATCTTATTATTGACCCTCTTTACGGAGTGGTTCAAAGCCCTCACCGAGTCCCCCCCTCTCCATTTAAATCTGGGTATCATGTGTGACCAAGCTATGTAAGCCCCTCGGCACACCTTGGCTAACCAACCAATCTCAGATATTATGCTCTCAACTAAAACCCTCCTGCCCAACCTAACTAAGTCATTGCCCCCCAGGTGTAAAATAAGGATAGAGGGAGAAGAATTGTATTTTTTCAGCAGATCGCTCATAAACCCCCTAAAGTGACTAAGACAAAGGCCCCCCTTGCCATGAAAAGATACTGTGAACCCCTTCTGTTCTGCCCGTTTCCTATAGTCACCTGCAAGAAAAACAGATTTCATACGCCTAACATATGAATGCCCCACAACCCACACATTCCGCGTCCCTGAGACCTGTGGTTGTGCTGCTCCTTGCGTTGAACGTTGTTGGTGGTGAGATGGCAGTTCCTCCCCTGCGTGACAGGATTGAGAAACTGTGAAGCAAACGACAGAAAGAGAGGCATCAGTCACACCATTTCAATGCGCCCTCACAACATGTGCAGCCGCACATAACGCTTATAACTGTTGGAAACCCATCGCCCAATCTTCTGCACCTTACTGGGAGGCAATCCCCTAGCCGTCGCCTCTGTGGCAGCCCCTATTCTAAAGGAATGTGTTCCAAAAACACTTGGATCCATGCCTGCCCTGGCGATTGCCATGTCCAATACCATTTTGAACTGGTACCTGGTAAGTGGTGTACCGTCCGCATGTACTAATAATGCCCCACCCAACGCGCTGCTCCTCACACTGAGGTAGTTTTCCAAATGCATGACTGGGCAACACGGGTTGTTTAATGCTCTATACAGAACCAACCCTTCACCCCGTGCCTCCTGATCCGTTTTTGATTTTTGTATGGTCAAAAGCAGACTATCACCTTGTATCCTTGCATGCTCAATTAAAAGGCCACCCTGCCTGTCCTGCTTGTTTCGGGCCACCAATTCGCCCACTCTGAATGCCCCATAGAAGGCCAATGCAAAGGCAGCTCTGAACAACAGAGTCTCCACCAACGAACTGCAGATCACACCCAGCGCTGACAACAGTGAACTCAGCCGCGCCAACCCTATCGGCTGCCTGGAGTCGGGAACCCCCCCTTGAATTCTTCGCCACCCCTTCAATGCCTTCCTCACGATGAAGCTCCTGGTCGGATCATTCGTGTCACTAATCTGCGCAAAGAAGGATACTGCCGCTACATGTCGCCTGGCAGCCGCAACTGTTCGCCCCCCCCTGTGTAAGCTGTCTAAAAACGAGAGGAATGCTCTTGACGTATGCCACCTATCCTCCCAATCCTGACCCAAAAAAGACCTGTAGGACCCAAACGCCCCTTCATAAGCTTTCCGTGTCCCTGGAGCTAGGCTAGCAGCCACGAGGTTCTGTAGTTGGGGGCACCAATCTGCCAAAGAACTTCTGGAAAGTGCGATGCTGTCGCCTCCGCGGATGGCAGATGATCCCTGAAAACCTGCATCTTGAAGCGAGAAAGTGCGTCAGCAGCATTATTCTGCACTCCCGGGACATGTTTAGCCTTAAACTGGACATTCAATTTCATACATAACAGCACTATCTCTTTCAAAAGGCGAAGAATCATTCTACACCTTGCTGCCTGTTGATTGATGGCTTCAACCACTGTCATGTTATCTGACCAAAATATCACAGACTGGTTTTGCAGCTCCTGGGGCCATACCGTTAATGCGACCCAGATGGGGAACAATTCCAAAAAACCTATGTTAGCTGTTAAGCCACTATCACACCACCACCCTGGCCACGGCTGAGCTACCCACTTGTTTCCAAGTATGGCACCAAATCCAACACTACCCGCCGCGTCAGTCCATAGACCCAAAGCAGCCGAAGTAGTGGGAGGACAGGGCCACACCACTCTGCCATTGAAACCCTCCAGGAATGCTATCCAAATCCGCATGTCCTGGCGAACCTCAGATGACAAGCGCGTGTGATGGTGTTTCTCATGTAATCCTGCCATAGCCTGAGAGATGGAACGGGAAAATGGACGAGCGATGGGTATCACCCGTAATGCAAAATTCAACTGTCCTACCACTTCCTGCAATTGGTGTAGTGTCACTTTGTCCTTTAACAAACACTGCTGCAATGCAGCACGGAATTTCCTTATCTTCTGTTCTGGCAACCTAAAACAACCCTGTACTGAATCAATTTCAATGCCCAGGAACTCAATTCTGTTCGTTGGCCCCACTGTCTTCCCCTGAGCCAGGGGAACCCCAAACGTATGCATGAGGGCACAGAATTTCTCCAAGGCGACAGAACATTCCTGAGAGCCCGCCGGTCCCAGAAAGAGGAAATCATCAAGCTAATGCATCACAAAATGATGCCCTGTAACTTGTCTGAAAACCCATTCCAAAAAAGAACTAAATTTCTCAAAATACGCACAGGAGATTGAACAACCCATAGGCATGCACCTGTCCATGTAAAACTGACCTTCAAATGAAAAACCAAGCAAATGATGATCTAAAGGATGTACTGGCAAGAGTCGAAATGCCGACTCGATATCAGATTTCGCCAGCCATGCCCCCGGGCCCAACACCCTCAGCATCTCTACTGCTTGATCAAAGGATGCATACTTGACACTGCAAAGTTCTTCATTAATGGCATCATTCAACGACTTGCCTCTGGGTGCTGATAAATTATGAATCAATCTAAACTCCCCCTCCTCCTTTTTTGGTACCACCCCTAAGGGAGAACAAACAAAATTCAGCACCGGGGGAGTGTCGAATGGGCCCACAATTCTCCCTAAGCCCAATTCCTTCCTAATTTTCTGCACCACAACCTGTGTATTAGCTCTGACAGACAATTGATTTTTGCACACTGCTGTCCCTTTGTAATCCCCCACTGGTATCCTAAAACCATATGAAAACCCTTCCTGCAGCAACCTAGCTGTAGCATGGTCTGGATACCGATTAAGCCAAGGATTCAAAGCCACAACATCAATAGGCGAGTGCGTGTCGTTAAGGATTGGCCCCTCATTCCTGCTTTTTTCCCCCTTTTGACACTGAGACATTGTTCCCTTTCTTAAAGCATTTTGACTCTGGGTGAGAGGGGTGATTACATATGGCACATGCATGCCTGAATTTACAGGTGCCCTGGGCTCTAGTACAGGACTTTCTATTGAAGTCCCAGCACACCCCCTTTCGCCTTCCCCCTTTCTCAGTGGCCGACGCCGCCGCCCCGGGAAGCCCAGTCCGAAAAGGCTGATGAGGCTGTGAAACGTGGGCCTTTCCCCAATTCTGAGTCGTGCTGCCCATGTGCTCGGGGGCAAACTGGTCAAACCAAGAAATGGAATCCACCCTGTCCCATGTTAATGAAGAGTCAAACTCCTTAGCCTTCCTGAAGTTCATGTCATACTCCTTCCAACCCACGCCACCATATTTATCATGCGTCATTGCCACCCTGCTCTGATGGCATGCCATTTCCGCCTGCATATTTGGTGTACGTTCAGCCACTATGGCCATATAAACAGAAAATGCCCTTATCCAGTTTGTCAATGTCTCCTCCACCCTGAATCTAGACATTTCCGCCCGCCACTCACTGGGAAGCATCCAGTCCTTCTGTCTCTTCGCATACTCCATTTCCCTGTTATCAACCAGCAAAGAAAACATATTGACATACGCCCCAGCCCAAATCAATTCTTTCACATCCTTTGCAACATGGCGCGCTAAATATTCCTTCCTAGAAGGTAACACCCCGGCGCCCAACAATGGCAAAGCCAGCTCCTTACCCGCAGGCTCTGTCGTCCCTGCTTTTCCACTGCCACCTTCCTGTGGCCCTGGCTGTGCTTGCTGTGCCTTCCCCACGGCCAGGCTCTGTTCAATGCCCGGAGCCGCCATGATCTTCGCCACCATTCTTTGAGCCTCTGCCAGGGGATCGGTTCCCACCGCCAACGGCAAAACCCCCCCCTTTCCTAACCATGGAAGCACTGCCGCTATTTGAGTAGCTAACTCCCCCGGGACCTGCACTCCCCCTACTGGTAATGGTGTCGGGGACACTGGGATCAATTCGGGAGCCTTGGGGCTTGTTGAGGGCACTACCGGGATAATACTAGGAACAATCGGCTCAACTACTGGGTCAACTGGAAGTGGAACTGGCGCCGGTACTGGCACCCCTGACCCCGGAATGGCGGGTACTAAATCAGGAGTATCAGGCGTTACTGGGAGCCCAGACGGACCACCCCCCCCCGGTGCCTCCAGAGGTTCCACTGCTTTTGGATCCTGCACCTTACCCTTCTTCGATCTAACCCTCTTAGGGAGAGCCTCTAATTCCCCCCTTGGTTTCGGGGGTACTATGTTTCGCTTCGGCCTACCGGACGGCCCACCCTGCGCCTCAACCTTCTGCTTAAGCTCGGCCAGGCTATGGCCAATTTGTTCCACCTTACCCCATCTCCTATCCATAGTCGCCATCTTACGCATCATTGCCTCAAGCATATGCTCCATGCGCGAACGCTTGGCCCCCCGCTTCCCTGACATCCTTTGCCTAGACCCTTGCGCTTTCTTTAAATCCCCTTCAACCAACTTTTCTCCCTTCGCAACTTTTAACCTGTAACAACACAAGCAACACAGCCCTTAGTGTAATACAATAGTCACGAAATTGCAGAGAAAATACCCAATGTTCAGCATAAACCTGGCAGATAACAGTACAATCGTGCACTCACAGTCCCTGCCCCACTGCAACTCTCACCATGTAGTTACGCAAAAATGCGCAAACATATTAAAGTAAAAGACATCTGTAATTGCAAAAGCTAAATATGCACTTACATTAAAACGACTTCAAATGAAAGCACTTATATTTGCACAATGTAATTAGCTTGCGTTTCCTCAAATAAAGCCTATGGCCCTGGGCGTTTTACCTTCTACAGAAGAGCTTCGTTGTAAATACCCAACCGTAGCTGATCGATTCCTTCAAAACTCACCCCTTCTCCCGAAAAGCCGACACGCCCAAAGGGCTTCCGGAGCTATAAATCAGGCAGCAGGGAAATCCTCAATTCACGAGCCTTACACTGCAATTGGCGCACGCGCGCTAGACGCCACCCGCAAGGCACCCAAATGCTGACGAAACGACACCCCTGTACCTTATCGGCGCGTACGCACGCCGCTCACCCGGGCTCACAAGCCCTTCCGATGTAACTCTGCCTGATCACGCAGCGGAACCACCCTGCGCAACGGGACCCACCGAAGCCTCCGCCTCCTCACTCGGCAACGCGAACCAGCCTCCCGGCGCTGACCAGCCTCCAGGCGCCGCACCCTCGACCTGCCACAAATCACCACCGGAACCAGACAGGAACCAGGATACCGCGTCGCAACGATCCTGCAGAGGAAAAAACAAACAAAAGAGTTAAGCAGCCTCCTAGAGGGCTGCGACCTAGGTGCTGTAAGAGCGCGGGACAAATAGACAGAGTCCCGCGCTCCACCGCCCTTTAAGCATGAACCTGGGGTCAAACCAGTTCTAACTGGTCTGACCCCGGCCCCCCCCCCCCTAACTCACCATGACCCGGAAGCGCTTTAACCGCTTCCGGGCCATAGGTCACCATTGTGACCAATCGAACGCACGGCGCGCCCACCGCGTCACGATGACGCGGTGATTCAGCGCCGCGCGATCGAGAGACAAGGGCGAGGGGAGGAGGGGGTCGGTGCCCCGCCATATTTGCGGCGGGGCCGATGCCGGCCCCGCCTTACGATATCGGCGGTTGAAGACGAATCTAGTACGACGACGCGCAAATGTGAGGAGATTGAAAGGATCCTGGACGTTATTAAGCAGAAGAATGAAGATTTAGAAGCAAGATCCCGCTGCATAATAGGGATTCCAAAAAGTACCAACACTGGGAAATTGGAACCCTATGTAGAAGATATGTTGTGAGACACGTTTGATGCCGAAAACTTTTCCACCATGCTTATCATTGAGACGGCCCATTGCTCACTTGCACCCATGCCACTGCCAGGAACTCCACCGAGGCCCATTATCACGTGAGTGCTTAACTACAGAGACAGACGCAATCTTACGCATGGCAAGGGAGAAAAAACAAATAAATTACAAAGGCAATAATATCTCCTTCTATCCGGATTTCACAATGGCAGTGCAGACGGCATGCAAAGACTTTAATTCAGCCCAAAAAAAATAAGAGACATGGGAATTGAATAAGCGATGCTATACCCGGCGAGACTGCACATCACGCACGAGGGGCGAATGAAAATTTGTCCAACACAAAAGGCAGCACAGGACTTTATTAAAAAGACTCTCTCCAACTGTAAGATACAGCGACGTTAGAACATTGATCCAGACTCGGACTGACTGCACTATCGTTGGTGGTAACGTATACAAAATACAATGCAAATGAGGTTGCACACTGAGATTAGTTGATATATTTAGCATTCTTTTTCCTTGACTTAGCATACAATGCTGACTAGACTCACCCTGTGCAATGTGGTGTAAGCAATACACCGGTAAAAGACTACTGTATGTACTGACACTATGACTCCACCACTTGTATATAACGTGGCCTTCTATCCCGTGGCTGAGATCAGATGATTGCTTACATGATAGCACACTATTGCACATAGACCACATCTTTTCGAACATGTGCCAATTCCATGAAAGACTGCTACTGTATGGTTTTGCTCTAATTGTTTGCTTACAATATGGAAAGTGTATATGGTCTGCTGTATTTGTGTGTGTAACACCTGGCCTCGTATATGATGTAGGGGGGCGATCTGCTCTTTTGGCCAGTCGCCAGTTCATTTATGACAGAATTACTATATTATATAGGATCTATAGCTGCCAAGTTGTGACAGAGGTTTATTATTTTGTTGTTGTTTGTGCTATGCCACAACTGGGCTCTATAGCAAAATGTGGAATATACTACAGAGTAGGTTAAACCTCTATACAAACAAGGCATATAGACCTTAATTCTTGTACTGTACTGCGGTTTATTTCACTCATATTTGCTGTATGTAATGCACTAAATCTGACAAAGAAAACCCGACCACATCCGTACGTACGGATGTTGTGACGAGCACTCAGTGCCCCAGTCCCCCCGAGGGTGCTCCCCGGAACTTTTAGTGCACTGGCACAGTTGGTTATTAGGGTATGGCTTTGGCATGTTTGGGGTGCCGAAAAGGTGGGGGTTTGTGAGTAGATTTACTGTTAATTATGGGCTTCTACAAACGAAATCCAACATACACAGTGCCACAATGCATACATGTTTAAATGTATTAATGGATGATGCACGTTGCACCCTGCGAGTGTCCGCGGAACAATTATGTCATGTGCTAGCACATGTATCTCCAAATAAAAATATTGTGACTAAATTGAAGTCGTCACAAATTTGTTTTTTATGCTGGAACATTAGAGGTTTAAATAATCCTAAAAAAATACGTCAAGTATTTGCATACCTTGATATCATCACCAAATTGACGTAGCGATGTTGCAGGAATCCCTCCTTGCAAAATCAACCAAATGACCATTAGGTAGTAAATGAGCCGACACAGTTATACTGTCTTTGTATTCCAATTATTCAAGAGGTGTCATTTTCTTAGTGAAAGAAGGCATCCAATTAATCGTAGATCACACCATAACTGACGAACATGGCCGCTACATCATACTAACAGGACACATTCGAGGACACCATGTAGGTTTGATCAACACATATGGGCCAAACATAGATGATCCCAAGTTTTTCCAGGACATATAGCTTAGTCTTAAGGAATTATCTGACATAGAACTGAAATGGGGCGGCGATTTCAACCTGTCCCTTGAGGAGGAATTAGATAGATCAGGGACTACTAAAGAACCACATAAGAGGGCAGTCCGGGTGGTTATGGACGGTATGACAGAATTTAACATGGTGGATATTTGGTGCCTGCTCAACCCCACAGTACAGAAGCCACACATCACTCCACATCCCATAACAGTTGGTCGAGAATAGACCTCTGGTATACAACAGGGAAAATCGCCACATGGACGAAAGAAGTATAACACCTGCCAAAATCACTATCTGACCATAAACCTGTCCTTTTGGTGCTTGAACCTCCTCCTTATGTCCCGCCACCATATATATGGAGATTCAATGCTAAAGCGCTTTTAGACTCGTCCTATAACACCACTGTTAGGACGGCTATCGAGGTATATTTTACGTTGAACCAGCCCTCAGTCAATGATCCGAGTATACTATGGGAGGCCTTTTACGGCAACAATACGTGGCGTGTGTATTAGCACGACTGCGGGCATTCTGAAATATATACGTCAACAACTTACTCAACGTGAAACAAAGCTTAAGACCTTAGAACAAGAATTCGAACATACCCAAAACACTGCTATAATGGGAAAACTACGGAACATAATTTCCGAATATCAAAATGATGCTGAAGACGAAATTAAATATATCACTAAACGTAGTATTGCCAGGACTTACGGGGAGGGGGGTAGACCAGAACGAGTATTAGCGCACATGATATGTACCGGACATGCCACCCACACCATACTCAAGATTAAAGTTCGTCAAGACAATCTACACTATGACACGGCGGTTATACTACACGCATTCATGGACACATATGGGGATATATACACCTCGCGTGATACAGCTAATTCGCCGAAAAATCAACAATATCTTGAAGATATTGCAAAAGCATGGCTCTCGGATGCCCAACAAGAGTATCTTTCACAAGCTGTCACAGTGGAAGAAGTCACAGCCGTGATTAAAAAAACACTAACTAATGGTAAAGCCCCAGGCCCAGATGGTTTCACTAGGGAATTTTATAAAGAATATGTTGATCTCACAGCCCCACACCTAGTTGAAATGTATGGTGACGCTCATGACAAACAGATACTGCCACTTACATTAAGAGAGGTGATAGAGATCAGGGTATCTAAAATATGCCCACTACCACGGATAGAGTAATCACACAGTTACACGCACATACATTCATCATACGCTAGGGCCCATTTCACTAACATACGCTCAAATACTCTACCAGCAATAAACCTGTGGAAAGAAAACACCTAAACACCCTGCATCAATATCAGGTCGATCGGATCTGGTTTAGTGACTGTCCTAATCAATAACATAATCTACACAACATATACAATAATGATCAAAAATATAAACCCAATAATTGACAAGAAAGAAAATTCAACACCATGTTTTAAAATTATATTGCTTTATCTAAATTAGTCAAAGTTAAATCAATCAGAATAAATCATTTCTCATAGTTACCTATTCTAACTAAATGTCAGAACGGGTCAGGACAAGTCTCTCGGTAAAGTCTCTCAAGACGAAGTCCTCAGCACGATCCTCAGCAACGCAGCTTCACGCAGCAAAGGTAAAATGGCAAGTGGCAAAAGGGTGGCAAAATCCCTCCCTAAGCTAACAGTTTTTATAATGAAAATTACAATGGAAAGACTCATCAAGTTTGCAAGAATACGCTGAATCACTGAGCAGAGCGAGAAGGAAAGGATGCAACATTGCAACATTTGTGAACCTCCGCTCAGGAAAAATACACATAGCGAAGACTACGGAACAGGAACCAAGAAAATAAAACATGTATCACATTTAATCCGATTTCTCCTCGGCCATCGAGCCACAGTTCAGAGTTTTCCTCTACGGCTCCTTTGTCTTTCGAGATTGCCAAGGACACTTTCACTTTTCTTGGAGAACACCCAAAACTGCTGCTGTCCTCATGGAAAGTTTCATAGAAGGACCATGGTCAGTCACCCTCAAGACCATTTCCAGCAGGGGTCTCCCTCGTCACGTCTTTCACATATTCACTCGAGGCCAGGCTCTCAAAATTAGCCATCATGGATTAGGCCTCCATAGGCCACAATAGACCATCTCAATTAAAAGAGATAAAAACAACGTTACTACAGCATAATGATTAAACAGTGTTAACCCCACTAATACCCTTATGTGTATGCATTTATCTAGCTTTTGCGACATAAGAAAGCATTAATTCAGACAGCGTTTTGTGCTCAAAAATAAACAGCACACAGCAACGTTTAAACATGAAAACTTGCACGTTATTTTTTAGAAAACAAAAACAGCACACACATGCTAACCCTTGTGTAACTTTCTCTTATGTTAAGACAAACGAATTGATTAATAAAATACACACTTGCACAAGACAAATAATTAATTTGTTATTTATTAATACTTAATAAAACGCATAGACATACCAGAGCTTCAAAAGCCCCTGAATTTTCATAAATGAAAACTCTGCTCCAGCAATCCCCCCTTTGGTGATTTTATCACCAAATAAACCCAAAAAAAAAAAATTAGTGAAAATTTAGTCCCATTTTAGGAGAAATCAGAAATGTCTTTTCCCCTTACACAACATTAAACACCAGTCACTCTTTCATCATCTCTCTTTGTCTCTAAATAAACACTCTCCCTCAATTCTTCTAGTTCAATTTCTTGAGGTTCTCTTTTCAACTTCTTATTTTTCTTTTCCTTATTCAATTTCTTTTAATCTCCCCTGTTTTTACAACACACACACACCAATCTTATTATTAATAAAGCCACAATTATACAAGACAAGGGAAACAATATTCTACCTATAATAGTACTACCTATTTTTGCAATAAAATCCTTAACAGCTATCATTTTATTAGCTATTTTAGTCCACAAACTCCCAGCTTCAAGTGGTACTAATTCTTCATGTAAATCAGTAATATTTTTGATATAGACCTTTAGGTCTTTACTTTCATCAGGAATGTAAGTGCAACAATGTTGAACTTTCAATATTCCACAGACTCCACCCTCCTTGGCCAATAGAATATCAAGGGCAAGTCGATTTTGCATAGACATGGCACGTACGGCACTTAATTCCGTATTCACCAATAGAAACCCTCCTGCGGTATTTGTCGATAAGCGATCAACCACTGTGGACAGTTTCCGAATTCCATAAGCATTTAAAGAAATTCCCACTGCTGGAATCAAAACCCCAAAAATGTCACCCACAATTTCAGACCAAGTTTCTCTCTTAAAACGTGTTAATAAGTTAATATCTTCTACATCTCTTATTTTATCTGTATGAAAAATCTTAGGAAAAACCAGGCCCACATAACACGTGCCATACCAATGGTCAGGCAACTTGTAATAAGCCTTGTTCCCACAAACATAGTACACTCCTGGAAAAATCGTATCTTCTCCACCTCTGAAACCCCAACCTGTCGCAATGAAGTATGTATCATGGCACTCACTAGTTCCCACAAAATATGTATCATATTGGGATTTCCTTCTGGTAATGCAAAGTTTACCTTTCTGTGGCGCATCTAGAGCTAAAGTTGGACTAGCCCCATTCTTCAACTCTTTTCCCATCTCAATGTCCCAAATTGTCTCACTCACTTCATATTTTCCCCTTTTCTCATGCATGTTCACTCTCCTTTCTTCTACCATATCAAGGAAAGCTCTCTCCTCTTCTTTCAAAATACAAGTTAAATTATTCTTAAAAATGTAATCTAATGTTAATCCTTTTTCTTCAATAAAAATCTCACCAAAAGTGTTAGCTTCTTTAGCTGGATTCAGCTCTTCATTCATTGGCAAGTGCCCAAAAATACTATCTCTGTTAGACATCTTATAATCTATTTTCCCTAACAAATAAAAAACACTACTTAAAATACTACAGGAAATACCATATGTAGCTGGTAAATGGTGATAAGTAACACCCTCTGAAACAGATGCAGGTAATTGCATACAGACGTAGCAATCCCTTACTTCCATTGTCTTCACATATTCATATAACAGTTTAGAAAAAACATTACTAGAAAAATTATTAATTGACCTATCTTTGTGTATGTAACTACTACTTCTAATTGGAACTACTTTTTGTGAATTCTTCTCTACATTTGTCACATTCTCTATATTCATTCCAAACTCTACTCTAAAAGTAACTAATAAAACTAAAACACCCCATAGAAGCATTAATAATCCAGTACAACAGCAGCACATTCTACACCACCTCTTAAAGAAGGCACATCTATTTCTATTATCCTCTATGTTAGCCATTTTAGTTTTAGTTTAGCCTCTACTACTCCACTACTGTTTGAACTTCTTCAATTCTTCAGCAATTCTTCAGCTTTTAGTTTATCCAAATGATCTCTTCGTCCACTTGATCCAAGTGAATCCTTCTTTCACTCAGTTTGGATACTTGTCATCCTTCACTTCAATTTCTTCAACATCAAATTGTATCAGATCTCCAACATCAAAATCCTCAGTACTCGACTCTTCACCAATGTCAGTCAAGAGTACTTTCAGAATTTCACCAGTATCTTCCTCAACCACTTCTCTCAAGACCACTTCCGGATTATCTCGAGTCACTGTTTCTTCTTCTCCTCCTTCAGACAGTGCCACATAAGACCATTCCGGTGATCTGTACTTTTGGTTGGGTCTTCTTACTCTTTTTATTTCCACTGGTTCGTTTGACTCCTTTGATTCTTCTCCTTCAGCTTTTGAACTTTGACTTGAAATTTCATTCACTTGTTCAGCTTTCGATGAATTTGCTCTTATTACTCTGTATCTCAGCCTCTTAACTCTGTTGTTAGGCCAACGATCTCCTCTTAACACCTTTTTCGGCTTTATTTCTTTATTACTTCTTTCTCCAATCCAAGTTCTCTTTCTCAGAACTCGACCCTCTGTTTGTTCATCTTCATCATCTGTTTCAAGTGCCTCTTGTTTCCGTTTTCCAGCAGTTTTCTTCTTCTCCACAGATTTTTTCACCACTGTTTGAGACTTCCCTACTCCTGTCCCTCCTCGGATCTACGACACGCAATCTTCTTGCTGTCTACTTGTCCCTTCACCTAGCTCCTCATGAATGTTCCCTACACCTCCTCGGGGGTCTTCCGCAATCTGTCCCTCTCTATCTTCTTCTGACCCTACTTCTTCAAGTATAATCTCAAGTGGTTCTTCAATCTCCTCCTCTTCTGATTCAGGAGTAATCTCTGTGTGATTTCTTTTTTCTTTTCTTTTTCCTTCACTGCTGTTTGAAACTTCAGGCTCTCTTACAGAATCTGATCTTCTTTCTGATACTCGCAGTGATTCTCTTGAAGCTCTCTCTGCTTCTTTTCTCACTGATTCTGTATCCTCAGTATCTTCATCATCACTGGAATCTGACTCTTCAAAATACTCTTTACCAGTACCTTCTTTCGGGTTTGGAACTCTCAGAGTATGACTTGCATGTACCCAGTGCTTCACTCCAGCACACTTTACTGCAGTCGTCGTAGTCAGAATAACTTGTCTCGGCCTTCCCCACCTTGGAATCAAGCAATTTCTTCTCCTGTGAACTTTTATCCTCACCCAATCTCCTGGACTCAGATCATGGGCTTGCTTCTTCTCAAGTGTGGTAGCTTCTTCTCCAACCTGGTGAAACACAGAATGAACTGCGTCAGCCAGGCCTTTACAGTAATCCAAAATCATGTCATCAGTTATTGTCACCAACTTATTGACAGGCACGAATGCATGGCGCATAGCACGTCCCATGATTATTTCATGCGGGCTCAAACCAGTAGTTCTATCTGGAGTAGATCTCATTGTCATCAGAACTAAAGGCAAAACATCTGGCCATTTCATGCCAGTGGCTAAGCACATCTTTCCAATCCTATTTTTGATTGTGCCATTAATCTGCTCAACCACACCAGAAGCCTCTGGTCGGTATGCACAATGTAGCTTCTGCTGTATTTTTAATGCTTCACAAATCAAACCCATGAGCTCATTCTGAAAGTGTCTACCTCTATCAGACTCAACTGTAACTGGAAACCCGTACCTAGGAATCAACTCCCTCAACAGTAACTTTGCCACTGTTAATCCATCATTTCTTCTAGTCGGGTAAGCTTCCACCCACCTTGAAAACAAACAGACTACCACTAGAACATACCTCAGTCTGTTCACTTGGGGCATTTCAATGAAATCAATCTGCATTCTTGTAAAAGGACCTCCTTCTCTGCCTATTGTTCCCAGACTCACCACTGTCTTTTTCCCAGTGTTAAATTGCTGACAAACTAAACACCTCTGACAGATACTCTCTGCAATTGTCCTGAACTTTGCATTGTACCAGGTCTGTTTAAACGACCTAACCATCGCGTCTCTCCCCAAATGTCCCTGGCCATGATACATCCTTGCCATTGACGACAAGATAGAGTTAGGCATCACTGGTCTGCCATCTCTGTAGACCCAAACATGGTCTGTTTCTCTTGGAGCACATCCTGCCTTAATCCAATCTTGTTTCTCTTCATCTCCTGCCTCATCTTGTAACTGTTTCACTTCATCCCAGGTTTCTAGGACATTAGTAAACATCACAGAAAGAAAAGACATTTCCCTCTCTCTTTCCCTGTTAATAGACTGATTGGTCTTGGCACAATACTGTGCAACATCATTTGCATAACGGTTTCCAACCGTTATAAAATCCTCCCCTGGACCATGGGCAGCACACTTTACAACTGCTAACTCCTTAGGCAGCTGTATCGCCTCAAGCAATTTTCCAATCATTTCAGCATTCTTTATCGGAGTTCCACTCGATGTCAAGAAACCTCTTTGTAGCCAAAGTTGGCCAAAATCATGCACCACTCCAAATCCATACTGACTATCAGTCAACACAGTCGTCCTCAAATCTTTCCCAATTTCGCAAGCTTTTGTCAATGCTATTAATTCAGCAACTTGCGCAGATTTCACTCCTTTCAATGGTGATGCTTCCATGACCTCTGAAACTTTGCACACCGCATATGCTGCACATAGCACACCATCATCATTCCTCAAGCATGATCCGTCCACAAACAACACATGGTCATTCTCAGGTAAGGGAATATCCCTTATGTCTGGTCTCGGTTTCGTACAGTACTCAAGCACATCCAAACAATCATGATCATCTTCCATCTTTATACCCACATTTTCAATATCCGGCAAGAGTGTCGCTGGATTCACATTCACACATCTCTCAAGAGTCACATTTGATGCACCCAGTATCACTTTTTCGTACTTAGTCAACCGACTATGTGACATGTACTGAGTTCTGCTTCTTGTCAAAAGAATTGCCACATTGTGAGGTACGAATACCCTTACAGGATATCCCATTATGATTCCCTCACTCTGTTCCAGGCTCCTGCATGTTGCAGCCACAGATTTCAGACAACCTGGTAAACCCACAGCTACAGGGTCAAGTGTTGATGAGAAGTACGCAATAGGCCTTCTCAATTGTCCATGTTTCTGGATTAACACTGAAAGTGCACATCCATTTCTCTCACTGCAGTACAGCTCAAATTCTTTTTCATAGTCAGGCATACCCAAAGCTGGAGCCTCACACATTCTACTTTTGAGCTCTTCAAATGCTGCCAATTGTTCTGCATCCAGATCTAATGGATCTGTCATTTCACTTTTCGTCAGCTTAATCAGTGGCTTTGCTATCAGGGAAAAATTAATTATCCACTGACGACAATAACCCACCATACCCAGGAACATTCTCACTTCTCTCTGGGTTTTTGGAGCTTTCATTTCTCTGATTATTCTGATCCCGTCAGTAGTCACTTTTCTCAGACCTTTTTCAATATTATGTCCAAGATAATGAACCTCTTTCTTGCAAAATTGCAATTTGGCTGGAGATACCTTTAACCCTCCATCTGCCAGATGATTCAGTAAAGCTATGGTATCCATTTCACAAGCTTCACGTGTCTTTGATGCCACCAGTAGTTCATCAATGTACTGCACTAACACTGAGTTTTCGGGCATAATCAAACTCTCCAACGATTTCTTCAATAACTGATTGAATATCGAAGGACTCTCTGTATACCCCTGTGGGATTCGACACCATGCTAAGATACGCTGGCCAAACCTAAATGCAAAAATCGGCTGGCTGTCATGATGCAATGGAATTGAAAAAAACGCATGACACAAATCAATCACTGTATACCACTCAGCATCATGTGGAATTTGATACAGAATCACTGATGGATTTGGCACAATAGGACAACATGCCACCACAATTTGATTAACTTTTCTCAGATCCTGTACGATCCTAAATTTGCCATTGGGCTTTTTCAGTCCCATTATCGGTGAATTACACGGACTACTCAGTAGTTCTCTCAGAACTCCCTGCTGAATCATTTTCTCAATTATAGGAGTTATCCCTTCAATTATTTCTGGTGTCATTTTGTACTGAGGAATGTTAGGATATGTAATTCCCTCTTTCACTGCAATTTTCACTGGATCTACATTATTCATCAATCCTACATCCTCTCCTGTAAAATCCCAAACTGCTCTTTTCACTGTGTCTCTCAGCTCTTGAGGCAAATCCTCCGGATTAAACACAGCAAATGCGCCAATTAACTCACTTTCTCTATTTTCTAGAGTCATTCGGTAGAAAACATCATCATCTGGTGTCTCAAAGGCTATTCCATCTGGTGTACAAAAGATTGTGCAATTCATCTTACACAATAAGTCCCTACCTAACAGGTTCACTGGACTCGTGTCACAGACAATAAATCTGTGCATGTCTGAAAATTTCCCTATCTGTACTCTTACTGGTTCAGTAAGACGTGTTCTGATTTGTGTATTGGCTACACCAACTACTTGGATTGCTTCATCCGAGAGAGGAAGATTTCTAACATCTGTTGACCTGACAGTTGATCTTGTCGCACCTGTGTCTACCAAAAAAGTAACACTCTCCTCATTTATTTTCCCATCCACAAATGGTCCTGCCTGGTCTATTTCTAGAGTTGCACCAAGTATGCACTCTTCTTCCTCTCCTCGGCACCGTCAATAATCACCCTCAGACTCACTTCCTTCACTCTTTAACAAGTACTGCTGTACTTTGTTAGAACGTCTTGGTTTGTTTACCTGCTCATCATTGTAGAATCCTGAGTCCTGATTATATTTTTGTACCCCTCTATTCTGCGGCAAGGGCGGTTTTGGCTCTTGACTCTGCTGTCTCACAACTTTCTGTTGTTGCTGTTGATTATTCCCTTCATTCTGGTTCTGCACCTGTTGATTTAAAGGTTTATTCTCATTACTCACTAATGGTGGATTAGGACATTCAGATCTCCAATGTCCCAGTTGGCCACAGTTGTGACAAGGGAACTTTTTCTTTGCTTCCTCAAGACTTCCTTTCCCTTTTCCTGCATATCTGGGTCTATTTCCTGCATTATTTCCTGGATTATTTGCCTGTTCCACTAACTGTGCTTCCTGTCTTTCTGCAACTTTCACTTGTGCCCACATTGCTTTCTCTTTCAGCTTTCTTTGTTTTGCTTCAATTTCATCACTAAAGTATTTTGCATGTCTCAGAATCTCATCTACTTTTTTACTCTGCCAATCCACTGTGTGTTCACGAATCCTCTCACCAATTTCAGGTCTTAGACCATATACAAATCTGTATACAAAGTGACTCAAGTCTTTGTCACCCAGGTGTTCGTCTCCACTGAATTGTTTAAAAGCCAGTATCAGCCTCTCGTAAAAAGCATGAACTGATTCTTTTGCTTCCTGTTGTGTTCGATCTATCTTAACCCAGTCTGTCTCTTTTGGAGGAACTTTACTCTTCAGGTATACCATCACCTGATCATACTTCCTCATTACTTCTGGATCTGGTGCCCCTGTTCTTGAATCTCTTGGATATTCCTCAGTAGGCCAACTCACAACTATTTTACACTCAGTCCACAAGTCTGCTGGAACAATTATATCAAACAGACTATTCAGGTCAACCCACAGCACTTTTGACAATTTCACAAACCTATCTACCTGCCTATACCACTCGACGGGCTTTTCTCTCAATCGAGGGAAATCATTCGTAAATGATAAAATATCCTGTCTGGTCCATGGAACATGTACATATCCTCCTCCAGGTATTTCTCTCATAGGATAATTATCCACTGGTTTCTCTTTTTCTCTCACTGGAAATGCTGAATAAGTTGTTCTATATACAGATTCCTCTCTTTTCTTATACCACCTATCCTTCCACTTTTCAACATCACCCCATCTTCGCAATAATGCCACCATTTCTTTAATCTGTCCTGTTCTACCGGAAACATTTAAATTTTCAATGTCTTTCTCTGTAAAATCCATCCTGTAAGTTCTCTGTAAAGCTTTTACTTTATCAATGTCAACTCCTTGTTCATTTGCTATTGCTCTTAGCCTATCATGTGTATTCCTTGCTCTCCAGGTAATACTTTTGCACATAAACAACAGCTCACCATCATGATGACTCTTCAGTATTTCTACTGGAACTGTTCCTGTCACAAGCTCTTCTAATTCTATACGTAACCTAGCCACATCAATAACTTGTGAATCCTTATCCTTTTTCTGAAGAACCTTCATCCAATCATTTAAATCATCAACTGTTATTTCAGCAGTCTTTCTCACTGGAACCACTCTTTTCTGCGGTTCTAAAATTGGCATCCCTGAACAACTAGGTTCACTAGTATCCAATAGTTCACTACATGTGTCATGTCTTGTTTGTCTCAGGTCACTTCTTTCTGCTCTTTTATCTGAATCTCCTGAAGGACCAACTGAATTTGTCAGATTATTCCTAACATATGGAATCACTAGTCCATTCTCACCTGTTCTCTGTTTGTCAAACACAGGCATAACTGGACCTATTGTTACAGGCACCGTAACAGCTTCCAGATTCTTCGTTAACTCCCTAATTTTCTCAGTCAGTTCTGTTGTCGTTTTTGCTAATTTTCTGGCATTTTCCTCACTACTTCGATTTTCTCTCTCCTTAAAAGAACTACTACTTCTTGATTCAGGTGTCACTTTTTCTTTCTCAACAATACAGACTGTATCTCTTATCGGAGAAACAACTGGTGTACTCTCATCTGGTTCTGGTCTATATGGAGGTGGTCTCTTGTAAATCATGTCATTTAAGACCTCATCATCATACTCATTAACTCCAACTGCTCCCTCTTCAATTGTTCTCATAGGATATAATCCCTCTGACATATTAACATCTCGCCATCTTTTCATCCGATCATGATGTGTTTCACGATCATGTCTCCTCCCAAACATATTTCTGTAATACCCTCCAGATCTTTGCTTTTCTCGCTCATGAACTTCCTCTTCCCATTCCACTAAAGCCTCGAACTGCGTAGGTCTCGGCTTCAGGTCCAGACGTACCATCTTTTCCTGTAAATTTCTCAACACGGCCAAATTAAATGAACCATGTTCTGGAAATGCTAGGACACCATCTTCTTTAGTATACCTAACCCAATTCTGCAACCATATACAGGTATGTAATCCATATTTCGCAACCATGAAGGATGCAGGTGTTTTCGCTGGAGGTAGCAACTCACCCTCTCTCGTTTTAACCTCTTTATCCTTGGTAAACCACTTTTTAACTTTCCCAAAGAACGTTTTTTTCTTTTTCTCCTCTTGATAATACATTTTAGCGCTTACTAAAACTCCCTACTCTCTCCGTATTATAAATATACAATACGAGCTTCTCAACCAATAGCAGCGCGACTCACACTAACGCACCAATCCTGGAGCGTCTACGTCACTAAACAGCTCTTCCAATCCCTGCGCGACCCACACTAACGCACCAATCCTAGCGCGAACCCTATTCTGGTCCACTATCCAATCAGAGCGCGGACTTCTGACGTCAACAGTCGCTGCAGTTTGTCTCTGTCTTCTGTCTCTCGTCTACCCCTCCTTTACAAAATTTCTCAGTAGACTTCGTGTCAAAATTTCTACAAAATCTATTAGTTACAACATAAAAACATCTCCATTGTCTGCTTCGCTAACCACAGAATAGTAAAAGAGAGTATTTTCATAAGAAACCTTTCATTGACACAGTAGCACTTCTTCTACTCTGCCCTACTAACATACATTCATTAACTGTTTCCTCTAGGACTTGTCCAAAGAGTCTTACAATCAACTAAATGTACAAACTTTCACGCACATTCATGCAAGAAAAATATAGTACATGCACACAGAATCCTGCTTTCGAGAACAGCGCACAATCTGCTCCACTACAGAATTATAACACACATTAACTAAGCAACTTCGCCCAGTTCCTCAAACAAGCTCAGAGAATACCTATTACTCCTCCCGCGATAAGCTTTAACGGAAATCCTTACGGATCCCTGGGACTTAAGACCAGAGTTTCAAAGATAACCTTCACTACGATACACACTCCTTACATACCAGAAATATATCTAATAGTAACATACGACGATGTCACTGATTCCGAACCCAGACAATGTGAACGCGCAACTTCAATTGTCACACGTTATTCCTTACAATCCCGTCTTTCCCGAGAGCAGCATATACTTCCCTCTGCCCTACTACGGAACTGCTACAACAGCTTCCAAGTTCCAGAAGCACTACATATAACTCAACATGACGACTTCAACATATAATATTAGTACATATATCAATATTGACAAAATAAAATCAATAATCAATAAGCCAATGTACAAGCAATCTTATCAGATCAAGACAACCATCTAAACCATCCTCTGCTACCAAGACGAAGTCCTCAGCACGATCCTCAGCAACGCAGCTTCACGCAGCAAAGGTAAAATGGCAAGTCAGCACGATCCTCAGCAACGCAGCTTCACGCAGCAAAGGTAAAATGGCAAGTGGCAAAAGGGTGGCAAAATCCCTCCCTAAGCTAACAGTTTTTATAATGAAAATTACAATGGAAAGACTCATCAAGTTTGCAAGAATACGCTGAATCACTGAGCAGAGCGAGAAGGAAAGGATGCAACATTGCAACATTTGTGAACCTCCGCTCAGGAAAAATACACATAGCGAAGACTACGGAACAGGAACCAAGAAAATAAAACATGTATCACATTTAATCCGATTTCTCCTCGGCCATCGAGCCACAGTTCAGAGTTTTCCTCTACGGCTCCTTTGTCTTTCGAGATTGCCAAGGACACTTTCACTTTTCTTGGAGAACACCCAAAACTGCTGCTGTCCTCATGGAAAGTTTCATAGAAGGACCATGGTCAGTCACCCTCAAGACCATTTCCAGCAGGGGTCTCCCTCGTCACGTCTTTCACATATTCACTCGAGGCCAGGCTCTCAAAATTAGCCATCATGGATTAGGCCTCCATAGGCCACAATAGACCATCTCAATTAAAAGAGATAAAAACTATCGAGGTATATTTTACGTTGAACCAGCCCTCAGTCAATGATCTGAGTATACTATGGGAGGCCTTTTACGGCAACAATACGTGGCGTGTGTATTAGCACGACTGCGGGCATTCTGAAATATATACGTCAACAACTTACTCAACGTGAAACAAAGCTTAAGACCTTAGAACAAGAATTCGAACGTACCCAAAACACTGCTATAATGGGCAAACTACGGAACATAATTTCCGAATATCAAAATGATGCTGAAGACGAAATTAAATATATCACTAAACGTAGTATTGCCAGGACTTACGGGGAGGGGGGTAGACCAGAACGACTATTAGCGCACATGATATGTACCGGACATGCCACCCACACCATACTCAAGATTAAAGACCGTCAAGACAATCTACACTATGACACGGCGGTTATACTACACGCATTCATGGACACATATGGGGATATATACACCTTACGTGATACAGCTAATTCGCCGGAAAATCAACAATATCTTGAAGATATTGCAATAGCATGGCTCTCGGATGCCCAACAAGAATGTCTTTCACAAGCTGTCACAGTGGAAGAAGTCACAGCCGTGATTAAAAAAACACTACCTAATGGTAAAGCCCCAGGCCCAGATGGTTTCACTAGGGAATTTTATAAAGAATATGTTGATCTCATAGCCCCACACCTAGTTGAAATGTATGGTGATGCTCATGACAATGAGATACTGTCACTTACATTAAGAGAGGCTATGATCATAGCCCTCTTGAAGCCTGGTAAAGATCCAGAGGTCTGCGATTCCTACAGGCCACTATAACTGATTGACACAAATACTAAAATATTAGCTAAACTGCTTGCCACTCGACTTCAGACCTTGATGCTTAATATTATACTACTGGATCAGGCGGGATTCGTACCACACCATTCTACAGCCCATAACATTCGTACTCTATTTGCATTATCTCATCACCTAAACCCTGACTTGCAAGCAGCTACGGTTCTTCCAGACGCAGCAAAAGCGTTTGATTCGGTTGAATGGACCTATCTATTCACAGTCTTATATAAAATGGGACTGCCCCCCATATTCATACAGTGGATCAAAATACTATACACAGCACCAGTTGCAAGAATAAAGGTAAATGAATATGTATCAGAAACAATACAAATTACATGTGGCACTCGGCAAGGTTGCCCACTATCACCGCTCCTTTTTGCCATTGCGTTAGAGCCACTGGCATGTAAAATAAGACAATGCCACAAAAATATGGCCCTACAATTCCCTCAGCGTCGGCTGAATATTTCACTATATGCTGATGATATGGTGCTGTATGTCCGAGATCCCGGTGTTAATCTATCCCCCCTGATTAGGGAATATAGTCCGTTTAGAAGACACTCGGGACTCCAAATAAATTTGAGAAAATCGACAATTATCCCTTTAACAGATGCTACCAAATCCTGCCAAGCGGAATTCCCGTTGGAATGGCAGACGGATCCGGTTAAGTATCTGGGAGATTGGTTTCACCGGAACCCCGAGGTGGTTATTTGTGAGAATTACGGAACGGCCATTAGTAAACTAGAGGAGAAAGTAGAGAGATGGATAAAATTACCGCTATCACTTGCAGATCGAATGGCCATCGTTAAGATGGTTATATTGCCAACATTTCTATACCTTTTCAATAACATCCCCATCGTGCCACCATCGGCCACGTTTCGTAGATTGTAAAATCAACCAAATGACCATTAGGTAGTAAATGAGCCGACACAGTTATACTGTCTTTGTATTCCAATTATTCAAGAGGTGTCATTTTCTTAGTGAAAGAAGGCATCCAATTAATCGTAGATCACACCATAACTGACGAACATGGCCGCTACATCATACTAACAGGACACATTCGAGGACACCATGTAGGTTTGATCAACACATATGGGCCAAACATAGATGATCCCAAGTTTTTCCAGGACATATAGCTTAGTCTTAAGGAATTATCTGACATAGAACTGAAATGGGGCGGCGATTTCAACCTGTCCCTTGAGGAGGAATTAGATAGATCAGGGACTACTAAAGAACCACATAAGAGGGCAGTCCGGGTGGTTATGGACGGTATGACAGAATTTAACATGGTGGATATTTGGTGCCTGCTCAACCCCACAGTACAGAAGCCACACATCACTTCACATCCCATAACAGTTGGTCAAGAATAGACCTCTGGTATACAACAGGGAAAATCGCCACATGGACGAAAGAAGTATAACACCTGCCAAAATCACTATCTGACCATAAACCTGTCCTTTTGGTGCTTGAACCTCCTCCTTATGTCCCGCCACCATATATATGGAGATTCAATGCTAAAGCGCTTTTAGACTCGTCCTATAACACCACTGTTAGGACGACTATCGAGGTATATTTTACGTTGAACCAGCCCTCAGTCAATGATCTGAGTATACTATGGGAGGCCTTTTACGGCAACAATACGTGGCGTGTGTATTAGCACGACTGCGGGCATTCTGAAATATATACGTCAACAACTTACTCAACGTGAAACAAAGCTTAAGACCTTAGAACAAGAATTCGAACGTACCCAAAACACTGCTATAATGGGCAAACTACGGAACATAATTTCCGAATATCAAAATGATGCTGAAGACGAAATTAAATATATCACTAAACATAGTATTGCCAGGACTTACGGGGAGGGGGGTAGACCAGAACGACTATTAGCGCACATGATATGTACCGGACATGCCACCCACACCATACTCAAGATTAAAGACCGTCAAGACAATCTACACTATGACACGGCGGTTATACTACACGCATTCATGGACACATATGGGGATATATACACCTTACGTGATACAGCTAATTCGCCGGAAAATCAACAATATCTTGAAGATATTGCAATAGCATGGCTCTCGGATGCCCAACAAGAATATCTTTCACAAGCTGTCACAGTGGAAGAAGTCACAGCCGTGATTAAAAAAACACTACCTAATGGTAAAGCCCCAGGCCCAGATGGTTTCACTAGGGAATTTTATAAAGAATATGTTGATCTCATAGCCCCACACCTAGTTGAAATGTATGGTGATGCTCATGACAATGAGATACTGTCACTTACATTAAGAGAGGCTATGATCATAGCCCTCTTGAAGCCTGGTAAAGATCCAGAGGTCTGCGATTCCTACAGGCCACTATAACTGATTGACACAAATACTAAAATATTAGCTAAACTGCTTGCCACTCGACTTCAGACCTTGATGCTTAATATTATACTACTGGATCAGGCGGGATTCGTACCACACCATTCTACAGCCCATAACATTCGTACTCTATTTGCATTATCTCATCACCTAAACCCTGACTTGCAAGCAGCTACGGTTCTTCCAGACACAGCAAAAGCGTTTGATTCGGTTGAATGGACCTATCTATTCACAGTCTTATATAAAATGGGACTGCCCCCCATATTCATACAGTGGATCAAAATACTATACACAGCACCAGTTGCAAGAATAAAGGTAAATGAATATGTATCAGAAACAATACAAATTACATGTGGCACTCGGCAAGGTTGCCCACTATCACCGCTCCTTTTTGCCATTGCGTTAGAGCCACTGGCATGTAAAATAAGACAATGCCACAAAATATGGCCCTACAATTCCCTCAGCGTCGGCTGAATATTTCACTATATGCTGATGATATGGTGCTGTATGTCCGAGATCCCGGTGTTAATCTATCTCCCCTGATTAGGGAATATCGTCTGTTTAGAAGACACTCGGGACTCCAAATAAATTTGAGCAAATCGACAATTATCCCTTTAACAGATGCTACCAAATCCTGCCAAGCGGAATTCCCGTTGGAATGGCAGACGGATCCGGTTAAGTATCTGGGAGATTGGTTTCACCGGAACCCCGAGGTGGTTATTTGTGAGAATTACGGAACGGCCATTAGTAAACTAGAGGAGAAAGTAGAGAGATGGATAAAATTACCGCTATCACTTGCAGATCGAATGGCCATCGTTAAGATGGTTATATTGCCAACATTTCTATACCTTTTCAATAACATCCCCATCGTGCCACCATCGGCCACGTTTCGTAGATTGTCAATCGCGATTACCCGACTTATATGCACTGGGAAACACGCCCGCATCGAACTATATACACTTACATTGTCTTATTCGGAAGGCGGCTTTAAAGTTCCAGACTTTTTGCTCTATTACCTGTGTACTCAAGCGCAATATGCACACTACTGGTACCATCCGGTTCGTTATTTACCGCACATGGCGGTTGAGGATGGGGACGCATCTCCAATACCATTACATAATATCCTACCACACCCATGCGCCCATGTGAGTAGGCATGAGATAAACACAATTCGCACTACAAATCGAGCCTGGCAGAAGATGGGCAAACTGGTGAATAGACTGCCACTTTATACGCCAGCACTACCATTGAGGCACCACCCAGAACAAGGTGGTTATGGAACAACTCCAACAAGTGGGAATAGATACAATGGGAGATCTTTACAATAACGGTACATTTATAGACACTAATGATCTCACTTATATAAGCAATCAAATGCTGCTTTTTAAATTTACATATCACAGACTACGAGGACCTGTCAAAAAGCTATACCCTTCATTTCCACACAAACCCCCCACACTACAGGCACTGCAAATGATAATTACGAATCCTCATAATATACATCTTGTCACAAAAATTATATAGACTGCTTCAAGCAGACATTGGGGGACGGGCGACCAAAGCATTAGACAGATGGAATACACAACTGGACACGCAACTTACAGATGAGGAATGGCATACTAGCTGCTCTTTGATTGAAATGCTCACTCCAAATGGTAACTTGTGCATAATACATTATAAATATCTACCAAATTTACCACACGCCTCTCAAGTTGCAGAAATGTGGGCTCCGCCGCAATGCCAAAGATGTGGTACTGATAATGCTGACTTTCTTCACTTGGCGTGGCAATGTCTCCATATTAGAACATACTGGGAAAATGTTACGAAAATGTTGAGTGAAATGCTAGAGACGCCGATAGACTGTACGATTCGGCTATGTCTACTTGGGCTAGTGTCCAATTTGCGATCTCTCAAACGTAAATTTTGTATGATCGCATTGCTACTGGCAAAAAGGAGGGTGTCAATGTATTGGGGAGGCAGACGACATCCTAGCGTTAAACAATGGCTTCAAGATCTAGCATACTGAAGAGAAAATTTACAGACCTATGAGGAGGAACTTCCGTCTGGATGACGACCTAGGAACTTCTGGATATAATTGACAGACTATCTTCAAACTCATCAAGGTGTAACTGCATCACCTAAGGAACACACTGTTGTGACATGACTAGATACACTGTTTAACTTTGAAATGTATTGTAATGCTCATCATGATTCCGTGTTTTATGCCCGGTCTGTTTTGTCTTTTTGTAAGATTTATAAGAATACAATAAAAGCAAAAATAAATGAACAAATAAAAAAAAAAAAAATTAACTGCTATTAATGAGTAAGGCATAAATATACTGCACAATTACTGGACTATATGTGCAATATTAACGGAGCCATGCTGGCGGTTCCGCTACTCTGCAGCGTGATTTTGAGGCATCTGTAATGGCATGTTATTAAAGTATTATGATTAATTCCAGTAGCCCTGCTCTTCTCCTAATCCTTCAATTCCTCCCTGAGTCCAAACTGAGGAGCTGATAGAGCCTGGAAGATGGTATACTCTATCACACACTTGGCAGATAACAGATATCCCATCTGCTGTATTACAGTAGACAGTGTATAGAATATAAACGATGCACTGTAGTGCAGCGCACAGGATATTTCAGTTGTCTCGTTTGTTACAGAGTATTGCGCCTCTTAAATGAGGCCCACATAACATCCTGGTCTCCACCGCAAACATTTTTTTACAAACACCTTCACTTGGCAGTGCTGAACGTTAGTCTAAGGGAAGGTAGGTTATAGGGATTGGGCTCAGTAACTCTTATTTATAGAATGGTTGGATGTCACTGACCATGTACTACGCTTTTGCTTTCTCGCATTGGTTGATGGAAGGAAAATATTGAAGCTATAAATCCATAATGAAAGTCATTAAATCTAAGTCACTTGGGAAGAAAATGTGGCAGACGCCGAGAAGGAATTAACATTTTTGGGTAGGCTGGGACAGAAAGAAAAATTAAGTCAAGTAGTAGGTGTCTGAGTGGGCACTGGGAAAAACACCTTGGGGCTTATTTACAAGCCCCTTGCACCACCCGTACGTTACTTTTCCAATGTTAAAAATGACGCAAAAGTGGTGCAAGGGGCTTGTAAATAAGCCCCCTTGTCTTCAGTTTGTATGCGTTGCAGACTTCTAGCCGCGCTGTTACCTGAAGCAGACTGACATTTCACTGCCTACACTGCATCGCCGAATTTAACTACACTTCAGTTTTAGGCAGTGTTAGAAATGGGATTTCTGGTTGGCTAGGGCACGTGCCTAAGCCAGGCAGAAACCACCACTCTAGTCAGGGCAAGGGAGTTAAACACCGAAGATAACCCCTGCTCACCCCCTTGGTAGCTTGGCAGAGCAGTCAGGCTCGTCCCAGAGACAATGTGTAAAGGTTTGCGCAACACACTCACACTGCAGGAACACCCTAGGCACACCACAAAAGAAACTCCACACAAGGTTATGCAAAAATAGACTTTGTATTATCCATAAAACATATTAGAACGTAATCACATATACACTGTGCCACTTGGCACTTAGTATGACTTTACAGGGATTATGTACACTACAGGGCCAATTGGGTCACTGTCATTATATCACATCTCACAGTAAGTGAAGACAACCAGTAACTACTGGTAAGGGTGAGTCTAGCTCACACATTAGGCATCAAGCATGAGGCATGAACATAATAGCACTTGCTACAATAGCATGTTATGCAAAACATATTCAGCAGTAGTGCAGTACATTATCACAACACATCAAGCCCACCATCATCAGCAGTGCACTGTAATCACTTACTAAATGCACACATTATCACCACAGCATAAGCAGATTATGCATTGCCACCTTTGGCAGTCTCATCCTCGGGGGCCCGTCCTGAGCTTCACCGCAATGCCCCTGTTTAAAGTAAAGGCTTCTCCACACTGCTTGTCCCTTTTGTGGACACAAAGCTTTCCACTACCCCCCTCACTGCAGACACGGCCAAAACAATGCCCGTAATGCAAAGGGGGGGCGGGGTGCAACTCACCCTCGTCTCCTTAAAAGAATGCCCTCGACGTTGCAGCTGCCCGCGAGCCTGCGGCGAAGCTGTGACAAGACTGAGCAAAACAGTGTGTCTCACAGGCCCCACTCACTGGGGTCTCTCCGGTCTCCTCAGCGAGAGACTATACTCTATGGGTGAAAGGCGGGAAGTTTGCAAACGAGAGCCCACGGGGCTCCGGTCCTTCCTCTGGCTGTTAGATGAGCCCGCGAGGCTCCGTCTTCCCCTTGCCGCTGGTCTCGCCCACAACAGGCTCGGCAGCACTGGGGCTCTCCTCATGAACACGGGAGCCCCACCCACAACAAGGCACGGACTTTGCATGACTTACAGCTGCCTCTTCTGGTCAGCTCCTGTTGGCTTGCCGTGCACGGCAGCTGCCCCACCCAAAACTAGGCTCAGCCTTACTTCCACTTTGTCTCCGTGTCCCGTCCTGGCCGCTTAGCAGTGCGGGAGCTCCTTGTTTGATTTAGAAGCAGGAGAAAAGGGGGCATGGTCTGGCCACGGAGTAAGATGGCAGCTTCTTAGGAGAGCTTCGCTCCAAGGGCATTTCCAAATGGAGAATGTGGCATTCCGGAGGCATCATACATCCTTACTTCAGCTGTCCTAGATGCAGGGACCCCCGGAAAGCTCTGGTTCCATCGTTGAACCTGGGGCAGACTAGACGGAGACACCAGTTCAATGGGTGGCTATTGGCCCTAGAGGCATAACAACAGCCTCGGCCTGGCATAGCTGCCCGGTCCCACCCTATGAAAAAGCTACGAGGTCCCTGCAGAGCTGAAACTGCTCTCCAAGTCTGGCAGAGCTCCATAACATCCCTGGGACTACCCCCCCCCCCCCCAGTGCAGAGGGTAAGCAACATTTGTCCACATGCCCGGAGCCTCACTAAAAACTTACATACTTAAAAACTTAAGGAAAAAACAAAAAGCTGTAAAAATGGAAAACAGCAAGTGTAGACTTGTATCAATTGTATCAATTCAATTTATTGCATAATTAACAAAAATTGTTACAATCCACATTTAGTATAAAAACAATTATAAAACTTGCGTACATAAATTATTTATTTCGTCTTGTCTTTGTTTTGATTTTAGTATATATATATGTATATATATTTCTCCAAACGTTTTCCCGTCCAAGACACAAAAACGTGGCGCACACTCTCGACAATCTTTCCAAATTTCTTTTATTCCGCTCCAAGGGCAGACAAACGCGTTTCGGCCATGCTGGCCTTTGTCAATGTCCAAGTGCGGCGTGGCATTGGTGTGAGCTTGGAAGAATATGTATATATATATGTATATATTTTTTTTTTTTTATTTTTTTTTTAAAACCATTTCACAAAGTCCCCGGAAGAATATACTTATTGTTTTTGAGTTCTTGGTCTAACAAGTTTTAAGATGTAATCACGTGGTAGAACGTCCAGCCTTATCACTGAAATCCTCTTTGGTTGTGGTGTAGGGCTGCTCATTTGCCCAGGAGTAGTTTTTTAGCTTCTGTCATAAATTTGAGTCCCCGGCAAGCAAGGATGGGAGAGGAGCCACTCAACCAAGTTATTATCGCTTGCCGGCATGTTTTTATGTTCAAATTGAGACAAATAGTGCGTAGGTATTTCCTTCTCAGTGTCATTAGCGCTGGGCACACACAAAACAAGTGAGTTAGAGTTTCGTTGTGGTATCCACATAGTCTACATTGGAGACTTTCGTTCTGATGTTTCCATGACGGTCTTAGATCTTTTGAATAATGCAGGCCCAGTCTATAGTCAATGAATTTTTTTTTAAATGTTGACTAAAGTGAGTTGCTAAATAGGTCTGCTGTTTCTGATAAGAGTAGGAGGAGATGACGGTCCAAGCATGGCGTCGAGTAGCCAAAGTAGTTTTATCCTCTAGTAGAGATTTCCTTTTTGCCTCTCTGTTGGCTATTTTACAGAAAGAAGAATGTTCAGTTTCTTTGTTCCAAGTTTCTAGGAGATCTAGGGGCATATGTATCAAACTCCCCTTTAGCGAATCCTAATTTGCGAGATTTTGCGATTCGCAAAATCAGATTCGCTAAACGGGATGTATAAAATAAATCGCTAATCATTTGCGATTCCTTAAAACTCGCAAATAATTAGCAGAATCCCGTATTGCGATTTCTTAATAGCGAAATTCGCTAAATAAGAAATCGCAAAAACGGGAATCTGCAAGCCTGGTGCAGGCTGATGACATCACAAACAGGAAACTGTAGTGATTGCCTGCACCTGCTCACCTGAGCCACACCCAGAGGCTGCTTGTGGAGTGTGAGGAGGCTTTCCTGGAGACAGCAACCAGCAATGGATCCCAAACAGCAGGGCAAAGATGCAGAAAAAAGAAAGAGAAAACACAAGTTTTCAGAAAAGGAGCAGGAGGTCCTCATTGAGGAGATGGTCTGCAGCCATGAGCTCCTGTTTGGGAAGAAGGCACTCAAAGTCCCAGAGGCCAGGAAGAGGAAAATCTGGCTGGAAATACAGAGCAAGGTGAATGCTGTTGGAGTCACCACACGCACCATCGAGGAGCTGCGCAAGCGGTGGTATGATATGCGCCAGAGGTCCAAGGAGAGGGTGGCAGCCAGACTCAAGGATGCCAATCAGACTGGAGGAGGACCATCCACTGCAGAGCAGCCAACCCCCCATGAGGTGCTCGTGGAGTCTACCCTCCTGCCTGAGAGCGTTGGTGGTTTGGCGTCAATAGACAGCTCCGACCCCTCATCCAGCAGACAAGGTAAGATGCATGCCAAATCACCCTGCACTCCTCCCCATCCCTTGCACACTCCCCCAAATGCGCATAGTAAACTCCCAACATGCCAATCCAGCCCAGGTCTTACAGCACACCCAGCAATGCATCATGGGACTCGTAGTACTGTGTCTGACTGTGTGTCCATGACACCATCACAATTAAATGCAACATATGTGTTTTGGGGATCATTGAATAGAAATGTGTCAGAGGTTAGCCGTCAAACATTTGTAACTTTATTGAGTGCCACATGCAGACAGTAACACAAACTCATATAGTCCCCTTTACATCCACAGCACACGGCATGCCACAAGAAGACAGCGCAGAGGGAGAGGAGCCTGCAGACCCTGCGGACTCCAGCGATGAGACAGAGCAGCAGCCAATTCAGCGCAGGAAGCGCGCACATGTGCCCCCACTGGCTCCATTTGAGGACGAAGTCCCAGCAACAGGCGATGACACCGACAGGAGAGAGGGGAGTCAGGGTGTGACAGACATGCCCCGTCATGACGCACCAACACCAAGGCAAAGGGAACAGGCCATTTCCAGGTCAAGGCCCAGGAGCAGCACTGCAACAGAAGGAGAAGGCACCGTGTTCTCCGGCTTGGAACAGTGCATGCTGCAGGAACAGCGCCTGCAAAGCAAGGCAATGCGGTCAATAAATCGCCAGCTAGGCTGCATACATCAGAACAATCGCAACATGGTAGCGGCAATACAAGAGCTCTGTGCCACTTTGAGGGACACCCAAGCTGCCAATGACAGGGCTGGACGACGTGCCAATGCACGGCTAAACAATTATACTAAGGCAGTCAACCGCCTCTGCACCACCACCAGCGCACTCACACGCAGAAGCGTAACCATGCAGGTGGACATGGCACATTGCTGCCAGGACATAGCACGAGGGCTGGCGCAGGTGACCACTGCTGTGGAACAGCTGCAGACAGCCAATGCTGGTGGCAGCGCACTAATGGCCTCTGCTGAGAGTGAGGACACATCGAGTCGCAGCAGCATCACTCCAACCTTGCCAGGTGAAAGACGCCGCAGTGGCAGACAGGTAGCAGGCCAAGGGCACACCATGGGGGGCACTCACCCTGGACGGCACCGACGGAGGTGATCATCTGCGGGGACACTGACTGCAACACGGGTGCATTAACCCGCAAAAGGCTGTTTGCCCTATTTCTTGTGCCTTCTCTGCACTGTGTGTACAACATGTGCTGGGGACAATTACAATTTCTTTCATGTGAAGTGTGATTAAACACTTGACACATCATCAGGCTTTGTAGTCTCATTTCCTCAATACTCACCTAAAAGTAGTTTCGTGTGATCTCAGTCCGTCTCTGGCGTCCAGCAGCTGCCCCAACTCCTGGTGCTGGTCTGGCAGGGGGAGCAGGGCGCTCGTCATCCGATGTGTCTGTATCGGTCACATCAATTGTGGTGCCTTTCCTCATTGCCATGTTATGTAGCATTGCACAGCTTGCCACGATTTTACAGCAGGTCTCAGGGCTGTATTGCAGTGCGCCTCCACTCTTATGCAGGCACCTGAAGCGGCTCTTCAGGATTCCGAAGGTTCGCTCAATGACACAGCGTGTGGATCTGTGTGCCCTGTTGTAGCTCCTCTCACTTGCATTTGCAGGATCCAGGTATGGGGTCAGGATGAAGTCGCGCACTGCATAGGCACTGTCACCTGCATGGAAAATAACACAATAGGTGAGTCAATGTCCCCCCCCTCAACTGATGTAGTGGATGTATTGATGTGTGCAATGTATTTACCGAGCAGGTACCCCTCCCCAAACTCTCCAGCACTCAGACGTCTGTGTATTCCACTGTGTCGGAAGATGAAGGAGTCATGTGTACTGCCGGGGTATTTGGCTACGATGTCTGTGATGTGATACTTAGCGTTGCACACAATCTGTATGTTGAGGGAATGGTAGCATTTCCGATTCCTGTAGACATATTCAGTTTCTGCTGGGGGTGTGATGGCCACATGGGTCCCGTCAATGCAGCCAATGACGTGGGGGAAACGTGCAATCTGGTAGAAGTCCAGTATCGTTTGCTGTAATGCCTGTTGGGTGGTGGGGAAGTAAATGTGATGTGAGAGCCTCAGTAGCATTGCATCTAGGAAGGCATGGAAGAAGCGCGAAAGTGCACTCTGTGACACCCCACCAACCTCCGCTATGACCCGTTGAAAACTCCCTGACGCCAGGAGGTGCAGGGAGCACAGGACCTGCACATGTGTGGGAATTGTTTGTGTCCTGCGAGTAGGGTGCTCCAAGTGGGGTTTCAGCTCCTCAATCAGGTCCATTATGGTCTGTGGGTGCAGTCTGTACTTGTCATAGATCTCCTCTTCAGTGTTCTGGAACAGGGTGATGCGCAGCCTGAAGATACGTTCCTGTCTCATTCTCCTGTGTGCAAGGGCCCGAATACGCAGCCTCCTGGCTATCACGTACATTGCAGCCATTGTGGGTGTGTGCGTTGCATTGTGGGCTGGTTTTTGTACCTTGCACCAGTTTACCACCTGCAAGCAATTGGTGTTAATAGCGATTTCTTAATTTGCGAATTACGTAAAATCGCAAATTGCGATTTTTTCATACATGTGTTTGCGATTTCTTAGCTAGCGATTTCTTGTTAGCGATATTCGCAACGCTAAGGAATCGCAAATTAGGTATTCGCTAGGAAATTCGCTGTTTTCTTGTTTCGCAGCCTAAGAAATCGCTAATTTAGCGATTTCTTATTTTTCAGTTTGGAAGTGTGTCATACATATGAAATAGCGAAAAATCAGTCGCAAACGCTGTTTTTTGCGATTCGCAGCGTTTGCGACTAATTTTTCCTTTCATACATATGCCCCCTAGTTCGTGCAAGCAGGAGTTCAAGTAGGTTGCCCAAGAGTTTCCAGTAGACACTCTGGTGCCGATCACGATCCTGCAAAAACCGGGTACGAACCGTCGGACGGAGCACAATCTCCGCCCGACGCGTACCCGGTCGTCAATTTTCACAAACAAGGAATTACGATTCGCACGGGTACACCATTACCGTACGAATCGTAAAAAAGCCCGACCGAACAAAAAAACACCTACCAATGCGATCCGGGAAAGCGCCGACCTGACGTCGGGACGCTCGCAGCCAGCCATTCACGACCCAGGAATCACGATTCGCACCGACGTCACCCCGCACGGTGAATATTTTGCGGCAGCCAAAAACTGCCGGGAAATCAGGACGACGCGAACAAGGACCACCAGTACGCGACGGACAGACGACGACGCGAACAAGGAGGACCAGTACGTGACAGACACACAGGACGACGCCACCAAGGAGGACCCGTACGCGACAGGACGACGCGATCAAGGAGGACCCGTACGCGACAGGACGACGCGAGCAAGGAGTACCAGTACGCGACGGACAGACATGGACCCGAACCTACGAGTCATCCCTGCCCTCATAGCAGTACACCTCCTCTACAGGTTACGACACAGACGCCGCAGAAGGTCAGAATAACTAAGGGAGGGGGGAAAGTGGGGTGGGGTGGGGGTGGCACGACCAGGGCAGGCCACAAAACAACCACATAAGTCACACACCACACATGGCCTGGACATACCTGACTCCCATGCCCTGGTCACCACGAGGGGGTGGGGGCGTGTCCTGATAAGCCAGCGCCCGCCACAACGGAAGTCCGTCACCACGCGAACCGGCAACACAACCAGACAGGTACGTCCCGTACCCACGCCTGAAGAGCGTGGGTACGAGTCGGACCACGCCCACACACGTCACCCCAACAATGGCGGGACGGATCGCACCCACGTGGCAAAGGCCTGGGTACGGGCCGCACAAACATCACATAGCGTGGGGACGGATATGTACGGACCCTACCCCCACCCCGTATGCAAGGAGCGTACCCCCCAGCCCAACAGTGCAAGTACGACCCGTACCCCCACCCGCGTATGCATGGAGCGTACCCCCCATGCCAACAGTGCAAGTACGACGCGAACCCTCACCCGCGTATGCAAGGAGCGTACCCCCCATGCCAACAGTGTTAGTACGACCCGTACCCCCACCCGCGTATGCATGGAGCGTACCCCCCATGCCAACAGTGCAAGTACGATGTGAACCCTCACCCGCGTATGCAAGGAGCGTACCCCCCATGCCAACAGTGTTAGTACGACCCGTACCCCCACCCGCGGACGTACGGAGCGTACCCCCACCCCAACAGTGTAAGTTCGACCCGTACCCCCACCCGCGAATGCAAGGAGCGTACCCCCAGCCCAACAGTGCAAGTACGACCCGTACCCCCACCCGCGTATGCATGGAGCGTACCCCCCATGCCAACAGTGCAAGTACGACGCGAACCCTCACCCGCGTATGCAAGGAGCGTACCCCCCATGCCAACAGTGTTAGTACGACCCGTACCCCCACCCGCGGACGTACGGAGCGTACCCCCACCCCAACAGTGTAAGTTCGACCCGTACCCCCACCCGCGAATGCAAGGAGCGTACCCCCCAGCCCAACAGTGCAAGTACGACCCGTACCCCCACCCGCGTATGCATGGAGCGTACCCCCCATGCCAACAGTGCAAGTACGACGCGAACCCTCACCCGCGTATGCAAGGAGCGTACCCCCCATGCCAACAGTGTTAGTACGACCCGTACCCCCACCCGCGGACGTACGGAGCGTACCCCCACCCCAACAGTGTAAGTTCGACCCGTACCCCCACCCGTGAATGCAAGGAGCGTACCCCCCAGGCCAACAGTGTAAGTACGACCCGTACCCCCACCCGCGTATGCAAGGAGCGTACCCCCCATGCCAACAGTGTCAGTACGACCCGTACCCCCACCCGCGGACGTACGGAGCGTACCCCCACCCCAACAGTGTAAGTTCGACCCGTACCCTCACCCGCGTATGCATGGAGCGTACCCCCCATGCCAACAGTGTAAGTACGACTCGAACCCCCACCCACGAATGCAAGGAGCGTACCCCCCAGCCCAACAGTGTAAGTACGACCCGTACCCCCACCCGCTAATGCAAGGAGCGTACCCCCCAGCCCAACAGTGTAAGTACGACCCGTACCCCCACCCGCGAATGCAAGGAGCGTACCCCCCAGCCCAACAGTGTAAGTACGACCCGTACCCCCACCCGCGAATGCAAGGAGCGTACCCCCCAGCCCAACATTGTAAGTACGACCCGTACCCCCACCCGCGAATGCAAGGAGCGTACCCCCCAGCCCAACAGTGTAAGTACGACCCGTACCCCCACCCGCGAATGCAAGGAGCGTACCCCCCAGCCCAACAGTGTAAGTACGACCCGTACCCCCACCCGCGAATGCAAGGAGCGTACCCCCCAGCCCAACAGTGTAAGTACGACCCGTACCCCCACCCGCGTATGCAAGGAGCGTACCCCCCATGCCAACAGTGTAAGTACGACCCGTACCCCCACCCGCGGACGTACGGAGCGTACCCTCACCCCAACAGTGTAAGTTCGACCCGTACCCTCACCCGCGTATGCATGGAGCGTACCCCCACCACACCAGTGTCAGTAGACTCGTACCCTCACCTCGAATGCATTGAGCGTACCCCCACCGTGTATGTGCCAAGCGTACATATCCTGAAATCGGAGGTGTGTGTGCAGAGTCCACCCAGCAGTGCCCTGAGACAGGAGGGGTGGGGGCCTATCACTCCCAGCAGTGCCCTGAGACAGGAGGGGTGTGTGCAGAGTCCTCCCAGCAGTGCCCTGAGACAGGAGGGGTGTGTGCAGAGTCCTCCCAGCAGTGCCCTGAGACAGGAGGGGTGGGTGCCTATCACTCCCAGCAGTGCCCTGAGACAGGAGGGGTGTGTGCAGAGTCCTCCCAGCAGTGCCCTGAGACAGGAGGGGTGTGTGCAGAGTCCTCCCAGCAGTGCCCTGAGACAGGAGGGGTGGGTGCCTATCACTCCCAGCAGTGCCCTGAGACAGGAGGGGTGTGTGCAGAGTCCTCCCAGCAGTGCCCTGAGACAGGAGGGGTGGGTGCCTATCACTCCCAGCAGTGCCCTGAGACAGGAGGGGTGTGTGCAGAGTCCTCCCAGCAGTGCCCTGAGACAGGAGGGGTGGGTGCCTATCACTCCCAGCAGTGCCCTGAGACAGGAGGGGTGGGTGTGGAGTCCTCCCAGCAGTGCCCTGAGACAGGAGGGGTGTAACACATGTGTGTGAGGCCAGAATTATCCACATGCATACTGGCTACAAGGGAACATGTCCCCATGAACTCATGTCAACAGACTCCACACACAAGTACAGTGATCACCAAGGATGCCACGATTGTTGCAGGTGGAGACATGGCCCTGCATGCATGGCCAAAGTAGAAGGGCTCCGTCACACACACAGCTCATGTAGACACAGCTCTGCGCTAAACATTGGGAACACCCTGCAGGGAAGAAAGCTGGGTACACAGAGGAAGGAATACACCCTGGGACAAGTGCACCATGCAGTAACTGCTTACATGAACAAAGAAAGTTAGCCAACACCTTGTGATGGCACACAGATCACAGGGTCCCACCAATGAGCAGTACACTACTACATATCCCACACACCCAAACCCTTACACACCACCCAAAACCATGTAGCAGCCCCACCAACACCAATACCAGCATAGCAGTAGTGTGATAATGAAAACAAAATTAAGCTTTATTCAGCATGAGCACAATGTCCGTGGATCGCAGGCAGTTCAATCTTCACAAAGCCCATAGGGCAGTCAATGATTCTCAGCTGGATGGGGGACACAGTGGGATGCGTGTCCCCTACCTTGCCTGCACAGTCAAATGGCATCGTCTTCCACACTGGTGAGGGCATCAGGGGGGGGGAAGCAACAGGCACCGCAGGGACATCAGGGCAAAGGGGCGGCGTTGTGGGTGCAGGGATGGAGGACTCCACCACAGGGGGTGGGTCAGTGCCAAAGGCGGAGGCCAGGATGGCACTACACACCTTTGCAAGGTCCTCCAGGGAGTCCCCTGCACCCGAAGGGACCTCAGGCCCCAAGGAGGGGGGGGGGTCAGAGGGATGGGTCGCAGCGCCACCGGGGGAGGGTGGAGACAGGGGGGGAGACTCAACCACCCTGACCGGGGACCTCCTTGACCGCTTGCGTGGTGGTGTAACTGTGGGGCTCAGGGACAGAGCGGCCATGAAGGAGTCCTTGGGGGAGATGTGGCCAGGAGAGCTGAGGGGAGGGGATTTGGAGGGAGTGGACTGGGTAGAATGCGGACTCCCACTATGGCTGCGTGTCACACGTTTGCCCCCCGACCCAGTGGGTGTGCCTACCTCACCCTGTGTGTGCGTGTCAGGAGGAGTGCGGTGGACCTTCCCTGCTGGTGTGGTGCCCGTGTCCGTTGATGTGGGTGCATGCCGACGTCTGGGTGTACGTGGGACAGGCATGGGAGTGGGAAGTGTGGATGGGGCAGGGGTAGGTGGGGGGAGGTCGCGCTGCAGGAGACCCACTGCTGCAGTCAGTGTGGAGTCTATGGACCTCAGCAAGTTGCGTTGGTCAGCCTGCGATGAATGAATGCCCTCCAAGAAAGCCTCGATGTTGGTGAGGGTTTTGCCGTGGGCATGGAGGACATTAAGGATCGCAGCCTGACCAACCTGCAGTTGCCGCTGGATGTCCACAGACTCTGCATTGGCGGCAGCAGTGGAGACAGGGGCAGGGGGTGCGGTGCCTGGCAGGAAGGAGACATGCTGTGACCGGGCACGCTGGGAAGGGACACGAGCAAGTGGGAGGCGGCTGGTGGAAACTGAGGGGGCGGTGCGAGGTGTTGTTCCGCTGTCAGCTGCTGGTGCAGCCTCCGCCCACTCGGAGACATCGTCCTCGGACCTGTCAGCTTCGTAGTCTGATGTGCCAGTCGACAGGTCCTCGGCCACACTCTCCTCCGCCTCTGTCCCACTCGATGTGCCAGACCCGATGTCACGGCTGGCACTGGTGCTCGGTCCCTCCGCCTGGTCTGTGTCCATGTCTCCCTCTGTGTCCCCCGACGATGCTGTGGGCAGGGTGGAGAGACAGAAATTAATCAGACACCTGTACACATCTGTCACATGAGTCCAATCTACATAGGTAACATTGCATGGCCTGAAAAGGAAGATCCCTAACATCTACTGAACAGGGTACCGATGTAGGGCATGAAACACACAGTTGGTTGAGCCACCATGCCACTGAAATACCATGGAGAGCATGAGACAATAGCTAAACACAGGAAACGGAGTCTGACATAGCACCCAGGCCCTTGGGACAATCCAGCACTGCATCTGCACCACACAGCGTTGGCGAAAATACCGATGACCAGGGACCATATCCATGAACTTGAGACACATGCTGCATAGGTAATGCTGAAAACATGCACAACATGACTCGGTCACTGCACATTGCGTGTGTGTCCAGACACATCACACACTGCCCAGACCCAGCAAGTGGAAATCAGGATTTAACACATAGGCATTGCCCGCCCCAACAAGACCCTACACGAGGCAAATTGTTGAGACACAGGTGGCACCAACATCTCATAGTCTGGGTGATACACACAGGGGCAGGCAAAAAGCAAGATTGGACGCCAAACAGCCAAGGTGCGCCTGTACAAATAATGAGGTACCAGTGCCCATCCTCAGATGAGTATAACAAGACACACAGGCACTGGCAACTGTGAGTATGAAGAAAGACAATCAGGTCAGGCTGCACAGTGGACACCTGTACAAAATAGCACGTCTATATACATGGTGACAGGGGACAATGGCACAGAGCACAACCTACGCTGTAGACACTGAGATTGGCCACGTTTATGATGACACATACACCACTGAGGAAAAGGTGCCCCAGGGGACAGTAGTGGGCACGCAACTACATGCTACTGAATGGTAATGACTGCAACACACGTCACCATCCCTGCACTATGTGTATCGCACACTCATGCACATCATGTCACAGGCCACTACATAGGACATGCGCGCTGTAAGGCATGACACATGAGAGACCAACTCCCATGTCTGGAGTCAGCATCAGTGCCAACTGACATGGAACCCACATGCAGTGAACTTGACAGTGCACAGGCAAGGTCCCACAACCTGTTACACACCACCCCCACACATGATGCTACAGTCATTGTTCCCGTGGACAAAGCGCCAGCCTACATTACCCTGTGAAGGAGTGACTACACACAGACCAGGGAACACATTGCAAGGAGGGGAAGGGTGGCAGGGGCACAGCGCTATACTGGGGCAAACAGGATCTGCACAGCACCTTTAAACCCTGCCAGTGAATTCATGCTACTGTGCCCTTACAAATGCCGGTGACACACAACAAACACACATGTACCTACCCCGTTCCGGCTGCTGCATCGCCTGTAAGCGCCTCTCCAGGTCTGGAAAGACCACCGGCAGCACACGCCTGTGGAGGTGGCTCAGACGGCGGCGGCCGCGGTTCTTGTGGCTCTCAGGTGAGTCCCCCAGCAGGAGCCGTGCAATCCTCCGCGTCCAGCACCGGATATCCTGCCAGCGTTTCCTCACCTGGGGCAGGCTCCACACCCCTCACGGCACTGACGGCGGTCAGCCAGATCTGCTCCTTGGCAGTGGCGCCTACCTGTGAGGAGGAACAAGTGACACCACATCAATACACCAGCCACATGTCACAGAGAGACATATGGGTACAAATTAGCTGGTTACAACAAGGCATGTCATGCAGCCAACGCATTGCACCTTTGTCATAGGGACATCATCCCCTGGTGAGGGAAAAAGCAGTACGTGCCACAGTGGGTACACAGGTGGAATGATGGCAATGTCACAATCAATGATCAAGGCTCACACTGTGCATCACACCCACCCCTCCTGTCTCAGGGCACTGCTGTGAGTGATAGGCCCCCACCCCTCCTGTCTCAGGGCACTGCTGTGAGTGATAGGCCCCCACCCCTCCTGTCTCAGGGCACTGCTGTGAGTGATAGGCCCCCACCCCTCCTGTCTCAGGGCACTGCTGTGAGTGATAGTCCCCCACCCCTCCTGTCTCAGGGCACTGCTGGGAGGACTCTGCACACACCCCTCCTGTCTCAGGGCACTGCTGTGAGTGATAGGCCCCCACCCCTCCTGTCTCAGGGCACTGCTGTGAGTGATAGGCCCCCACCCCTCCTGTCTCAGGGCACTGCTGTGAGTGATAGTCCCCCACCCCTCCTGTCTCAGGGCACTGCTGGGAGGACTCTGCACACACCCCTCCTGTCTCAGGGCACTGCTGTGAGTGATAGGCCCCCACCCCTCCTGTCTCAGGGCACTGCTGTGAGTGATAGGCCCCCACCCCTCCTGTCTCAGGGCACTGCTGTGAGTGATAGTCCCCCACCCCTCCTGTCTCAGGGCACTGCTGGGAGGACTCTGCACACACCCCTCCTGTCTCAGGGCACTGCTGTGAGTGATAGGCCCCCACCCCTCCTGTCTCAGGGCACTGCTGTGAGTGATAGGCCCCCACCCCTCCTGTCTCAGGGCACTGCTGTGAGTGATAGTCCCCCACCCCTCCTGTCTCAGGGCACTGCTGGGAGACATCAGGCACCCCCCCCCTGGGACCCCCCCGACAGTACATGGCATGTGTGTTACACCTGGACGCAATGGCAGAAGTCACAGTCACAACATAGGGACAGTCTGTGGCAGTGGCCTATGCACTCACCTGATACCCTGGTCGCCCATACAGCATGGAGTACTGTGGGAGGATCACATCCAGCAGAGCCATGTTCTCCTCCAGGGTGAATGGCTGTGTCCTCTCCACAGCCCTTGACATGGTTCCAGGGAATCAGTAGCAGCAGCTGGGTCGACGAATGCAAAGATGTGCAGGCAAGTGCTCCCTCATGGGACCTGGCTGCCTTATATGTGCCCTTCTGCCCAGTCTCATGCACAGGAGTACAGAGTGATTGGTCACTCACATTTGCATCCTATGTTTCCACCAATCCCTTCAAAGCTAGCAGTCTGTGGGTTCTCTATCGGTTTCCTTCTCCTGCATGATGTCAGCCCCACAAACACATTGCAACAAAGTAGAAGAATTCCAACTGACTTCTGCTGTGCACCTTCCAGAACAATTTCGAATTTTGAACTTGGTCTCCATGACAACCAGCATGCATGTAGGCATTAATACTTGTCCCCTATGTAATTTGGAGCATCACACACAGGTACGGTGCGTTTGGGGGCCCTAGGGCACCCCAAATGCATGGCAACGGCCCGTACATGCATGCCTACGCTCTCCATCACTATGGGTCTGCACGCGTATGCGTACTCGTAGTGATAGTGAGCGTAGATGCGAGTGTACGGTCCGTACCACTACGGGTACGCATACGCGTGCAGACCCATAGTGATAGTGAGCGTAGATGCGAGTGTACGGTCCGTACCACTACGGGTACGCATACGCGTGCAGACCCATAGTGATAGTGAGCGTAGATGCGAGTGTACGGTCCGTACCACTACGGGTACGCATACGCATGCAGACCCATAGTGATAGAGAGCGTAGATGCGTGTGTACGTTCCGTACCACTACGGGTACGCATACGCGTGCAGACCCATAGTGATAGTGAGCGTAGATGCGTGTGTACGGCCCTATCACTATGGGTCTGCACGCGTATGCATACCCGTAGTGGTACGGACCGTACACTCGCATCTACGCTCACTATCACTATGGGTCTGCACGCGTATGCGTACCCGTAGTGGTACGGACCGTACACTCGCATCTACGCTCACTATCACTACGAGTACGCATACGCGTGCAGACCCATAGTGATAGAGAGCGTAGATGCGTGTGTACGTTTCGTACCACTACGGGTACGCATACGCGTGCAGACCCATAGTGATAGTGAGCGTAGATGCGAGTGTACGGTCCGTACCACTACGGGTACGCATACGCGTGCAGACCCATAGTGATAGAGAGCGTACATGCGAGTGTACGGTCCGTACCACTACGGGTACGCATACGCGTGCAGACCCATAGTGATAGGGCCGTACACACGCATCTACGCTCACTATCACTATGGGTCTGCACGCGTATGCGTACCCGTAGTGGTACGGAACGTACACACGCATCTACGCTCTCTATCACTATGGGTCTGCACGCGTATGCGTACTCGTAGTGATAGTGAGCGTAGATGCGAGTGTACGGTCCGTACCACTACGGGTACGCATACGCGTGCAGACCCATAGTGATAGGGCCGTACACACGCATCTACGCTCACTATCACTATGGGTCTGCACGCGTATGCGTACCCGTAGTGGTACGGAACGTACACACGCATCTACGCTCTCTATCACTATGGGTCTGCACGCGTATGCGTACCCGTAGTGGTACGGACCGTACACTCGCATGTACGCTCACTATCACTATGGGTCTGCACGCGTATGCGTACCCGTAGTGCTACGGACCGTACAAATGCCTGTACGCTCGCCATCACGATGGGTACACATACGGCAGCACTCCCACAGTGATTTGGGAACATGCACAGGCCCTCTCAGCAGCAGTACGGCGGTTTTTACACATCACTGTGGTGATAGGCGACACACATGTAGGAATAGGGCGGACATACTTGTCCATGGATGGACATACTTGTCCAGGAATGGACATCAAGGCATCGTCTGTGCATTACTACATGTGTGGGGCACAGGTGTCACAGGCTGTGATGTGGAACATGCCTCCTGAGTGGAGAAGGCACCAGATGTATGATGAGATGTGTACATGTGTACTGTGTGAGGGTGCAATGTGTGCCAGGCATGCCCTTGACTCCTTTGACATGTGTGCATGTGGGACTGCGCACTTGGGGTGAGCGTCACTGGCATGGCACGGACACCAACACACGGAAGTGTCCCATGATGCCCGGTACAGGGGTCATGACACATGACTTGTCACTACCCACAGTGCACAATGTGACTATGCCATATATGTGTTTCCGGGATTTACATCAGGTTGATGTTGTAGCACCCTCAAAAGCTGCAGCCGTTGCAGCAACCAACATGTGGCTGTGTGTAGATTGTCATTGCACACTGTTCCCAACACCATGCCACATGTGTTATCGGATGTGAGGTGCACATGTATGCATGGGACACGGAGTAGCGTGACAAGGCCATGTCAGCAAACTCACAAGGAATGTGTGGTGAGTCATGACATGTGCACCTTCATGGCAAGGTGTGTGGGCTGGACTAGTGTAATGTCATGTGACCTGTGGCTCAAGTGTTCCGCTACCAGTCTCTGCAATCGGCATCACACTTCTGCTGATGTGTGGGTGTATGTCACTCCTGTCTTGCGTCGGGCAGTGCACTTGCACTGGGACACAGCTATTTCCATGGCGTGGCATGGGGAGGTTCTCAATCACCGTGTGTAGCTGGGTCTTGGAAGGAGTGTCACCTTGCATCCATACGTGTCCTGGGCATGTAGCACATGCCTGACTCCCTATGTGGCATGTGTGTATTGCCAGATTTACATGTGCTCAGTAGACATGAGTTGTTCTCGTAGTGCACTCACTCTTCCTTGTCACTTCCAAATTACTGCAGAGCGCCTCCTGTTGCCCGAAGAATTCCAGACTTTGCCACCATGCAGGAGAATGACAGGATCCGGCTCTACCGCTTCACCCAACCGTTGATTCTGGAGCTGACGGCGAGACTGGCACCACACCTGCAACCGCAGCACAGGTATCCTACGGCACTGACACCCCAGCTGAAGGTAATGGCTGCCCTACATTTCCTTGCCACGGGTACCTTCCAAAATACCATAGCTCATGTTGGTGGCATGTCCCAGAGCATGTTCAGCGGTGTGCTGCATGATTTCTTGGAGGCCATGTTGATTCACCTGGATGACTTCATCAAGTTCCCAACCCCTGAACAGATGACTGAGGTCAAGCGTGGATTCTATGCCCTGGGAGGGATGCCCCATGTCATTGGGTCCATAGATGGGACACATGTAGGTTTGGTACCACCACACGCACGGGAGGTGGCGTACCGCAATCGGAAGCACTACCACTCCATCAATGCCCTTGTGGTGTGTCTGTCCAATATGGTGATTTCACATGTCTGTGCTCGTTTCCCAGGATCAGCACACGATGCCTACATCATGAGGCGTAGCGGGATGCCTGATATGATGATGCAGCTGCGCAACGAACGGGCATGTGTTGTTGGTGGGTACAGTCTGTCTGTCCTGTATTCTGTATAGCCGACCAGCACGACCGCTACACCAGTTCTAACGATGTCCATGTGCTTCCCATGTAGGGGACGCTGGCTATCCCAACATGCCTTGGCTGCTGACACCTCTCCGCAACCCCATCAAGCCGGCCCAGCTCCGCTATAACACCGCCCATGGCCGGACAAGGCGAGTGATAGAGAGGACGTTTGGCATGCTGAAGAGCCAATTCCGGTGCCTCCACAAGACCGGCGGTGCACTCCCTTATGCCCCGGCGAAGGTCTGCAAGATCTTCATGGTCTGCTGCATGCTGCACAACATGGCAGTTGAAAGAGCTGTGCCACTCATCCTGAATCAACATGACGAGGACCATCCACCCGTGGAGGACGAAGGGCTTGGCAATGGGGCTAGTGATGTGGAGGATGTGGAGCCGCAAGAGGACATCCGGACTCGGCTCATACGCGACTTCTTTGCTTAGTGGTGAGTACCAGGGTCTGAGTGTGCACGCATTGGTCCCCGTGTGGCATGCATTGTGATGTGTGTCTCCACCTGCATGTATGGCACGTGGGTCAGAGGTGTGTGTGGGTGTGTCACTGGAGTGATGGTGGCAGTGATGGTAGTATTTCCCCAGTCATAATTGTGACCTAGCATGTTGTCATCCATACATGTGTCGAGTAACTGCACATGCAAGTGGCTGTGCTTTTTGTGGCTGACTTCTTGTGTGTCTCTCTTCCCCAGGTACCTGCGCATGCCGTTTGCTGGTTGCATTGTTGTGGCACTGCTATTCCTCATGGACATGACATCGTGGGCTGACTCAGCGTTACAGGCACGGACACGTTTGGAAGTCTCCATGGGGTAAGGGATGCATCTGGGGTGTATTGGGTGTGGCAGTTGTTCACGATGTGTGCACACTGCCCCGGTCGGGGTTTGGTTCCTCTGCAGACATGTGGCATCCCCATGGGACATGACATGCAGCTGGGTACACCTGAATAGATGGGCTGCCTGGTTGTCAGTCATCAGTGATGGGATAGTGGATTGTGATGATGGCATCAATGTGTGTGACACTGCCCTCGGACACATACGGTTAACATTGTCTTGACATGGCGTGGGACTTCCACATCAGCGGATGTATGGTGTATGGCAGTCTCTCCGTGAGCAGCTGTGGGTATTTAGCTGTTAGCCGACACTTGTGTGCCAGTTCCATGGCTATCACGCATTTGTGCTGCAGAAGGGGGGTGCCAGTGTTGGAGCCACATGTTACTCCACATGATGTGTTCATGTGTACTTCAAGTTGCCTCTGCAATCCCAAAAACATGACTATTAAAGGTGTCCCTATGCCTCCAAGGTGCCTCTTCTCAGTCAATGCTGGTGTGTTGGCACGGTGCATCCTGCATGTCTGGCATGGTATTCCCTGATTGTGGCTATGTGTCAATGTGTCGAGTGGCAAGATGCAAGCTGTGTGTGTGTGCTGAGACTGTGTATTGTGCATGATGTCCATGACTGTGTGGGTATTGTGACATGTGCCATCCCCATGCATCCAACGTTGTCCATGACCCCATTCTCTGCATCCACCGGACTCAAGCTTGCAGGACATGGTTCTGCCACCTGTCTACACATACCTGGGTGCCCCCCAGGACACGGGCCAGGATCCCTGACCTCTGCGCATGACTGTTGCTGTACTCAATGTGTCTGTCAGCACGGTTGTTCGGCCACCCCCTCAGCTGGTTCTGACCATCACGGGTGTGTATGGTGCTCCATGTCTGTCTTGCCTAATAAACTGTGACCCATATGTCCTGTGCCAGACTCAGGCCCCAGGGTGTGGATGGTTGAAGTGAACAGATGACTCAGGCATGTTTAGACTGTACAAGACACATGTTAGGTAATAATGCTACCAGCAGGCATCTACTCTTAATAGTGTGATTTATTATTGGGGGGGGGGGGACAAAGTGAGGGGCTTTCCGGGATTAGGGAATCCAAAGTTCAGTAGGGGAGTTGGTGTCCTTGCCATTGGAAATCCTCAGAGTCCATGCCACAGTCTTTGTCAACATTGGTCAGCCAGTGACCAGCAGGGCCATGTGGCAGAGAATGTCTCTTGATGCTGTGATGCTGTTGCTCCAGTGGGCCAGGTGCCAGGCCAGGTGTCCTGGGAGATGGTGATGTAGCAGCCACCCTCACGGTCCTTTCCGTGGACGACCCGGCTTCCTGCGGGGAACCTCAGCAGCAGGCCATGACGACGTCTGGGATGCTCCGTCGGATGTTTCCTCCTCCTCCTCATGATCCCTCCCTGTGGGTGGTGATGTTCTCCGCCTTCTGGCACAGGGAGGGTCGGCCATGGTGTCGGCCATCCGACGGAGTTCAGCGTGAATCCCCTGGGACGCCGTCACTTGCTCAGCCTGTCTGTCCTCCATCCTCCGTTGGTGTACCTGTAGACAGGCTATTAGCTCCGCATGTTGCTGGGCCTGCTGGACCTTGATCCCCTCGAGGACGGACACAACCTGGGCCATGCCCGTGGTGTCCTGCCGGTATGAGTCCAGGATGTTACGGACATGGGAAAATACCGGATCCCCAGCCAACTGGTCAGGCTCGCGCCTCCGCCGTCCTCCACTCCCACCACCCCTGCCCACTTGCGTCTGGCCTGCACTTGTGGGCACATCGGGTCTCCGGGACCCCTGAGGGGTGGCATTGGCGTTGTCGCCTGCCTCCTCCTGGGTGCCCGGGACACCGTGTCCCTCCTGGCGAGCCTGGCTGCATTGTGGTGTTGGGGCAGGGATCCTGGGTGTCTCCTGGGATGTGGCAGGAGTGGGGGTGGTGGTTGGCACGGTTGTACCTGACGCAGGTGCTGCAGGTGGTTGGACACCAGAGGGGCCAGGTCGGTCGGGGTCGTCCGCAGAGTGGTGAGAGTGGTCGCTGCCGGTGGGATCGGTCTCCTGCAGATCCGGGTCCTGTGAGTGTTCCCCCCCAGTGTTGGGGGGTGCAGCACGACGTTGACCTGTGTGTGAGAGAGAAAATGTTAATTTGGATCCATGCAACATCCATGTTTCATCCGTTACAAAGTTGGCACATTTCCTCTTGGAATTAGGATCTGTCTTGCATTCCACTCACAGTGCACTTGTGCATGTGTGTGTCCCTTGGGCACCAAATTGGCCCCTTTAACTATGTGTGGGACAGTCTTACTTGCTGCGTCAAGTGTGACTGCAGTCAGCAGTGGAGTGTGCATGTGTGGCGAGCCATGCATTTGCGCCTTCCTTGTAGCACTGTACATGTGCACATGGAGTGGATCCACACACTTATATGATGCAGGTGGCTGTCCTTGTGCTCGTGTACAGGTTGTGACATGGCCCTGCGTTTTGCCATGATGAAGAGGGGGGGTTCTGGCACTGGCCACCCTTGTCTACATGCACGCAGTCCACCTGCTGACGAGCAGACATTCCCACACACCAAAGTACTGATTTGCTCTCCCTGTGTCTCCCTCCTTCTCTGTCCCCCTCTCCCTCCCTCTCTGTCCCCCTCTCCCTCCCTCTGTGTGTCAGCCTCCTCCCTGTGTCCATCTTCCTGTGTCTCCCTCCCTCTCTGTCCCCCTCTCCCTCCCTCTCTGTCCCCCTCTCCCTCCCTCTGTGTGTCAGCCTCCTCCCTCTGTCCGTCTCCCTCCCTCTCAGTCCCCCTCTCCCTCCCTCTGTGTCCCCCTCTCCCTCCCTCCGTGTGTCACCCTCTGTCACCTTGGCCCAGCTTCCTGGGCACACACTGTTAGCAGATCTTTGAGTGGCCCTTGGCCTGTTGATGTGAGTTTGTTTCTGATCTCCAGGCACCCATTTTGTCTGCTGTGTGTCTGTGCGCTGCTGCTGTGGTGGTGTGTGCTGCCACTCTTTCACACTGTTGGCTGTTCATTAGCTGCTGGCATGTGCAAAACAGTGCCTTCACCCCCATGTGTTGATGCAAGGCGTCCGCCATTTGCTGGCAAGTCATTCCTGTGTTGGGACACAGTGTTTGTCTGGCTGTGACCTAGGCCATATGGGCAGAGGGCATTGTTGTCTGCTTTGGAGTCGCACTATGTGATTCTTGGTGCCCAGCCTCCCGCCATCCGGGTTACCGTGTCATGTGTTGTTGTCTTCTGTGGCCTGTGACTTGACATTGTCCAGCTGGGTGCATGGGGCATGGTGGCAGCAGTGGCATGTGCCTGCTCATGGAGTGTGGTTGAGTAATGCGATGGCTTGTGGTGGTTGCGTGCCTGTTATTAATTTTGGTTGTGGTTGCAGTTCCCCCCATGTGAGGTGCGTTGTTTGTGTACTCACCCGGGTCTCGGAGTCCTTCTACTCCTTCAACTGCCTCCACCGGCAGTATGGCCATCACCCTCTCCTCCCAGGGATGGTACTGTACGGCTCTGCGGGAGGGCCCTCCTCCGGTGGCGTTGGCCTGGTCGTGTTCCTCCTGTCTCTTGGCTCTGACCCTCCTCCGCAGATCGTACCACCTGTTCTGGCAATCCTGCTTGGTCCTCCTGGTGTCCGCAACAGCATTCACAGCATCGACGATGGTCTGCCACATGGCTGTTTTGGCTGCCTGGCTGGTGCTTCTGACCAATGTTCCAAAGATCTGTGGCTCGACTCTGAGGATTTGATCAACAAGGACCTCCAACTCTCGGTGACTGAACTTTGGATTCTTGGTAGTGGGCATGGTGAGGGGTGTGGGTGGGGATGGTGTGGGTGTGGGGGGGGTGTGGATGTTGGGGGGGTGTGGATGGTTGTGTGTGTGTGTTAATGTGATGAGAGGGTGTTTGTGAGGGTGGTCGTGTGAAGGTGTGCAAGTGTAAGATGTGGTGTAGCTTGTAGTCTGGTTCTGTGGTGTTTGGCAGCAGTGGGTCTGTTGCAAAGGCTCATGGTTTGTGTGTGTGGGCCCTTTTCATTGGTCCATGTGTGGGTGTGGCAGTGTTTGAATTTTGGGTGGGTGTGTTATAAGGAGTGGTGGTGTATTGGGCCTCTGTTTGTTTTTGACAGTTGCAGGTCAGTGATTGTGTTATTTTAGTGGTTGTTGGCCATGTTTAGTGGCTGTGTGCCTTTCGAATGGTGTATTCTTGTGTTGTTTTGTTTTGTCCTTGTTGTGTACGTGCGTTTTGAGCGTGTGTACGGTGTGTACATGGGCCATTTGGTTGTACGATTATGTCCTTGTGTGTGGCTTTGTACGACTCGTACATGCGGTTGTGATGTTGGGGCATGGGGTGCGCTCCGTACTTAGGAGGTTGTGTTGGGGGTGCGCCAGGAACGTACTGGGGTGGGGGTACGACTGGAACGTACTGGGGTGTACATGGACGGTGGTACGACACGTACAGGGGTGGGGGGGTGTACATGGACGGTGGTACGACACGTACTGGGGTGGGGGGGTGTACATTGACGGTGGTACGACACGTACTGGGGTGGGGGGGTGTACATTGACGGTGGTACGACACGTACTGGGGTGGGGGTACGACTGGAACGTACTGGGGTGTACATGGACGGTGGTACGACACGTACTGGGGTGGGGGGTGTACATTGACGGTGGTACGACACGTACTGGGGTGGGGGTACGACTGGAACGTACTGGGGTGTACATGGACGGTGGTACGACACGTACAGGGGTGGGGGGTGTACATGGACGGTGGTACGACACGTACTGGGGTGGGGGGGTGTACATTGACGGTGGTACGACACGTACTGGGGTGGGGGGGTGTACATTGACGGTGGTACGACACGTACTGGGGTGGGGGTACGACTGGAACGTACTGGGGTGTACATGGACGGTGGTACGACACGTACAGGGGTGGGGGGGTGTACATGGACGGTGGTACGACACGTACTGGGGTGGGGGGGTGTACATTGACGGTGGTACGACACGTACTGGGGTGGGGGTACGACTGGAACGTACTGGGGTGTACATGGACGGTGGTACGACACGTACTGGGGTGGGGGGGTGTACATTGACGGTGGTACGACACGTACTGGGGTGGGGGTACGACTGGAACGTACTGGGGTGTACATGGACGGTGGTACGACACGTACAGGGGTGGGGGGGTGTACATGGACGGTGGTACGACACGTACTGGGGTGGGGGGGTGTACATTGACGGTGGTACGACACGTACTGGGGTGGGGGTACGACTGGAACGTACTGGGGTGTACATGGACGGTGGTACGACACGTACTGGGGTGGGGGGGTGTACATTGACGGTGGTACGACACGTACTGGGGTGGGGGTACGACTGGAACGTACTGGGGGGTGGGTAGACGGGGCTATGACACGTACTGGGGTGGGGGTGTGGTTCGCACGTACTGGGGTGTAGGTACACGGGGGTACGACACGTACTGGGGTGGGGGTACGACTGGAACGTACTGGGGTGTGGGTAGACGGGGCTATGACACGTACTGGGGTGGAGGTGTGGCTCGCACGTACTGGGGTGTAGGTACACGGGGGGTACGACACGTACTGGGGTGGGGGTTCGACTGGAACGTACTGGGGTGTACCTAGACGGGTGGGGGTATACATATACGGGGGGTACGTACGGGGGCTGGGGGGAGTGTTGGGCGCGTATGCGGGCACATGTCTCCATGGTTGCTGTAGGAGTTCGGTGCGGACGGTGTTTTTTCCATACGGTTGTAACCTCGGACGCACGGGATGGATCGTGATTCCTCGGTCGGACTTGGTTTTTCACGTTTGTAAGGTAAATCGTCCGAGGACGTGTCGGACACATTTTCCGACCCGAGGACGTGTGGGGAATGATTCCCAGTGCGGTTCGTATGGACTTTTTACCATGCGAATCGTGATTGCCAGTTCGTACGGCACTTGTACGATTCGTACGGTCAAAAGACCCGATACGAGTCGCACGGGGGAATTTTTTACCGGATCGTGATCGGCACCTCTGTCTTGGGAGCTTATCTCTTGCCAACAAACATAGTCCATGGACTTGGATTGAGCTAGCCGAAGTTTGTGCCACCATTTTACAAACCTTGACATTGAACGAAGGTGTTGATTTTGTAAACCAAATTCGAGACGGGTTTGAGCCGCAGATGCTGATTTAGGTAGATTGAACACAGATTTGTAGATTTTGTTCTGTAATTCGTTTAAGATTTTGGCCTCGCCTCCGAGCCAAGTGACTAGTCCATATGATAGTGTAGGTTGAATTTGGGCAGACATTACCCAAAGGAGGTGCGTATAGTCTGGACCCCCCATTTTTTTTTTAAGCTGTCTATATGTGTAAATTAATGTTTGGGACTTTGCTCTAATAGTCCGAGTGTGTTCTTTTTTTGAATTGCCTTTCCCAATCGTCACGCCTAGGTACCGGTAATAGTTCTCTTCTTCCAGTACTGACTTATCAATCGTCCATACAAATGTAATCTTCTTGTGCTCAACTAGTCGAAGGATTTTTGTTTTTTCCCTGTTTAACTCCAGTTTTTCTTGTGTTAGATAGGAATGAAGGCTGGTTATTAGGCGTTGTAGACCTATTGGGGTTTAGCTTAATAGAACAATGTCGTCGGCAAACTGTAGGATTGGAATGTATTCGTTCCCTAGTTTGGGTGCATGGCTATTTATTTGTCCTAGGTTACTACCTAAGTCTGCCAAAAACAGGTTGAATAGGCACGGGGCCAGGACACAGCCTTGTTTTAAGCCGTCCTGAGTTTTGATTTTTGATGTTAAGCTCGATCCCTGGCTTAATTTAACCCTTGCCCATGTGTCTGTGTATAGGCTGATTATTGCTTTTAGCAACATCCTTGGCATCCCCCAGACTTTGAGCTTTTCCCATAGTCTTGACCGGCTCACTCGATCGAAGGCTGCTCTTATGTCTATAAAACACCCGTACAATCGTTGGTTCTTTTTCTCCGCTCTCTCCATTAGCAGTGCCAGTGTCGTCAGGTTTGTTGTTGTCCCTATCCCCTGTCTGAAGCCGATTTGGAAAAAGGGAAGCAAATTGTTGTTTTCTACCCATTATTGAACCTGCTCTAAAAGACATGAAGCATACAGTTTTCCTTCTACATCTATAAGAGAGATCAGCCTGTAGTTGGCTGGGTTTCTTCTGTTCCCGTTTTTATAGAAGGGGTGGATGATGTTTCCTTTCCACGATGTTGGCATACGGCGAGAGATAAAGATTTGGTTGAACAAAGCTGTTAGGTGGTTGGACCAAAAGTCCTTGTTTAATTTAAATACGGCAGTCGGCAGTCCATTTGGGCCCGGTGCACCCTCGGGTTTTAGTTTCTGTAAAAGTTTTGTTACACTTTTGCAGGATGTCAATGCTGGCTGGTCGCAATCCCATTTTTCCTTGTCCTGGTCAATTAGTTTATTTGAACTTTCCTGGGGGCCCACTTGATTGCCTGAATCCGCTGCATTAGTTGCCCGTAGCATTTTAATAAATGGGGCAGTGTCCTTTGTTGCATAGAGATTCCTTACATGGGCTTCCCAGACATCGGCATTGATGCCAGGATCATAAGACATCTCTTCACCTTTGTTCAATTTATTAATAATCCCCCAGAACTCCTGAGAGTTTTGCTGTTTGCTGGCTGCTAGGAGTTTTAGCCATATTGATTCTTTATATTTGGCCTTTGCAGCCCACAGCATTTTACGGTAATTCTTCCTCAAGCTCCTTAACAGACTGTGGTTCGAGTTGCTTCCATGGTTTTTAGAAGGTTGAACGTTCCGTTGCTCCCTGGATATTTTTTTTTTTCCAGTCTTAATTCCTCAGTGAACCAGGGTTCTTTTAAGATTTTCGAGTTGTTTTGTATGGCTGGGGGAGCAGAGTGCTTTTGAATTAAAGTCTCAACCAGGTTTTTCCAGCGTTTTACAAGGTCTTCGTCCTCTAGTTGTTCATCTTCTAACATAAATTTGTTTGCTGTTACCTGGATTTCTTTGATTTTTCCCCTCTCCATCTGATTTTTCGCAAGTTAAATTTCTCCAGCAAATCAGACAGGGTGATTATCTTGTTAAGCCTGGTGACTGCTGTTTTCAACCTGATGATTTGGGGAAAGTGATCACTTTCTGTACGGTGGGCTATGTAGTAGTCTACGATACTGTCTATTATGCTCTTACTTATTATTGTAAAGTCTATGGTGGACTTGACTTTCCCACTCTTGTAAGTTGGTCCTGTTGTTGAGTTTCCCCTTTTTTCACTTCTGAAGATTATCAGGCCCTGGGTTTCTAGTGTATTCAAGAAGGTTGCTATGTAACCTGATCCGAGTTTTGTGGTCTGGTTACGACTAGATGTTCCGTCTCCCGTTAGGTTAGAATTAAAGTCCCCTGAAATTATCAGTGGACATTGCTCGTTTGATTTCTGTAGGACTTTGATGAGTTTAGCTAGTGTTTCCATTTTTTCTTCCTTGCTTGACCGTTCAGGGTGAATGTAGATATTTATTATTAAAAATTGTTGTAACAACTTTCTGGTTATTTTTACTACTTGTACCCAGCTTAACCCCACGTCCAACATCTCGGTTTCCCAGTTAAATTTCTGGGATACGTATATCGACAGCCCTCCACGTGGATGTCCAAATTTGGACAGCTTCTTTGCCAAGATGTGGTGTTCTGCGAAGCCTGGAATTGCAGGATGTATCAGATTCCAGGTCTCTTGGAGGAGGATTATGTCGTGTTTTTGGGAAAAAGTGTTGGGTCTCGTGATCCTGATCCATACTACTAAAACCATGTGTGTTCCATGAACACAAATTAATTATTTCCGGATAAGCTTTGTCGGAATGTTGGTTTAGTGTGTGTTTATTATAAAATAGTGTTGCGACAGTTTAAGGAACTCTGTTGGTTTAGAATCAAAGGGATCCACGACCAGTCCTGGACTGAACTAGGGGGTCCTTTGTTGGAAGGCAGGGTTGGGTAAGTGTACGTTGTTCCAGGGGTTTTCGCCTGGGTAGTAGAGCAGACACCGCGGAGACATGATTTATGCTTGTGACCGATTGATTCTTTCCCTTTTGATGGAGAAGTGCCTCCGGTTAGGGGATATGGGTATCTGGGGCGTTTATGTTGGATCAAGGTTATACCCCAGCACTCGAATGATCTTTTGTTGGCAAAGATTTTAGCAGCTGTGTCCTTTGTGGCCCAGGTGGTAACTGAGACTTCTATGTCTGGAGAGTGTTTGTTTTGCTGAAATTCAACTGCCAGCAAGTCTTGGGAAACTATCCCCCTGAGCTCTGGAATAGTGTTGATTAATTTTATTATGTTTCCTCTGTTGAGTGTGTCGTGCCTGCCTCTTGTTACGTAGTGTAGGTACACTGAAACCCCCAGCACCCAACTGTCGCGAACACAGGAGGTACCCCTGGCAAGGGGCTGAGGCAGCGCAGAGACTACAGAACATTACCTCCTACATTTGCAGAAACACATTCCGTAACCAAGACTGGGGTGCTACAACAGGGGGAAGGTGGAAAATAAGGCATCCCGGCGGTGGGGAGGAAAGGCCTAGCGACATCTCAGAGGCCTTGGACTTGAGGGACCACCCAGGCCGCATGCCTCAACACTTGCCCCTGCTGATGCACCACAGCCCCTCTGCCTCAATCCCCATCCCTGGTGCAAAGCTCATCGCCGAGTGACCTGTGCAAGCCAAGATGAGTGCCTGGGCACAGTAGAGGCCAACAACTCCGCACTTCATAGCCAGGTGCAGACAGAACAGAGCTCACAGTGCTGGTGGGTAGCTTCTGACCTCTCTCAACTACAGGACCACAGAGGGCGCATCACAGACTAACATCACCTCAATTGGGACCTCCTAAAGAGCACTTTAATATGGCAGTGGACCGGGGTTTGTGCCATCCACCGCCTCACCCACCCCCAGGTTGGTGCAGAGACCAGCACAGCAACGCAGCACGAATAACCATGGCAGAACCTGGGAGCAAGACCTCCTGGCAGCTCCTATTCACAAAGGCGCTAAAGCAACCGCGCACCATGGCCACAAAACCTGATGATTCCCCGGCAAACAGCACCACAGCGCCCTCCGTGGCCCAGCAGCAGCTGGAGTCATGATGGACCGCATACTCCAAGAGATATCCTCAGTCAGCTGCAGGCTGAAGGGGATGAATCTTAATATTTCCAAGCTGGTGGATGAAGCTAAATCAATACGTGCGGACCTGACTGGGTTCCACACCTGTGCTGAGGCGCTGGATCAGAGGCTGATGGTGGGGGAAGGCCGACTGGGGCCACCTTTGATCTACCCCTGGAAATCCAATGGGCCCACCACATAGGACATCCACGAAAGAACTCTAATGTGCTCCCATGGCCACTAATTGCCTGTTTCCTAGGACATGAACAGACAAGACAAATTCTAGCTGCAGCGCGGACCCAAAGATCGTTTACCGAGGATGGCCACAGCATTCGGATGGCTGCAGACTTTTCCAAAAGAATGAACGAGTGCCACAAGGCCTTCCTTTCTCTTAGACCCCAGCTCTGTCAGCTAAACCTTAAATATCGCCTAGTCAAACCATCCAGAGGACCTCCGCCAGTTCTTGGACAATGTAGCGGGCCAGGACATTACTCATACAGGCGATTCAGAAACTTCCCAACCGCATGGCCCCTCTCAGTCGCCAAAATACAGGAGTCTGCCTTCTGGAGGCATGTGGCAATGCGGCAGGGACCAGGACAGAACGACACTCATTCATGAGGATAGAGCCTCTGCGCTCCACATGGTTGGCCTCTTTTGCCCACGACTGACAGAGACACAAATCCCGCTCACCCCTGAAGCCTACGACGGAACCAGAACTGGGGCGTGGTGGGTCTGGAGCGGATGGCTCAGGCTGCTGGATCCCCCTCTTCCAACTGGATATGTGGTTGCAGGCGTGGTGGGATGACACCTGACCAGCGGGCAGCTGAGTATCCCAAACACTGTATTGTATTGTAGTGTGTCTTATATCTTGGAAGGCCATATTGTTCCTACCTCACACACACAGTGTATCGGGTTTATTGATATATCTCTGTATTGCTCCAAAAGCTGTTGAAAATTGTTGATTTAATTATTTGCTCAAGGTCGGGGGTTAGTAGCATTGTTTAATTGTACTTATTTCTCCCCTCTAGCTGACTATGCCCCACCCATCTCCCCCATGTACATCGACAGCGGTGTTGGTCCCTCACTTGACACAGACTCCCTTCTCAGAGAGTCGCAACACACATCTCAGTATACACATATACGCCTAGCAGTGCTTTTGTGCAGATGTAGAGCCCATACGCCCACATGGCAAAACATATAGGAGCCACGCAGAAATCCTTCCACAGGCGTGGTGTCACCCACTCGTTCCAGCCCAATGGACCACCTTATGCTTCTTTTCTTTCCCCTACTGGTGTTTTCCCTCATGGCAGCGGCCCACCCCACTGCGGGGGACTAGTACACCCTCGGAGCGGTGCCCCTCTGAGTACAGACCAGCAGAAGAAAAGTTTGTACTTTCTGTGCACAAAGTACCCAGAAGGTAGACCCCACACCCGGTGACTCACTGTCCCTCCCTACTCCCTCCCACCCTTCATCCCCTCCCCCTCGTGATCCATCCTAATCAGATGCCATATACCTTCACTGCAATGATTTAGCACCCCCCTGCCCCTCCACAGTAGATCGATAAGCCCTTGCAGCAACCTCCGCTTTACAGGATCCCTTATAGTCCACAGGCAGCCCCACTGATCTTGTAATGTTTATTCTGTCCAGGACGTGCCAGAGGGTCCCAAACCCACCCACATTTTCTTTTCTTTTCTTCTTCCCCTTCTCCTTCCTCCTCCCCCATCCCCCCTCATCTATTTTCTATTTTCAATTTTAACATATTATTATTTCAACTAATTCTATTTCGAAAATTTCTCTTGGACCCCCTTTTATTGGAGTCTCCTCCCCCCGTTTTAATATACGCTCCCTCTGGTCACCAAGACAATCAGTTTTGTAACCCATCAGGGAGGCTGAGACCCCCCCCATTCAGTCCCACCAACACACCGCACTCATCTTCCAGAAGGCCCATCACTTATTCTGCAATGCCGGCCCAACTCTCCCTCAACGCGGAAAAGACGTTTGACCGTATCGAAGTGATGGAACATTATGGCATCGGGCGCAGTTTATAGCTAAGGTGCGCCTACAATAAGGGAAGCCCACAGCACAAGTGAACTGTAGGGGGTTCCTATCCGGCCCCTTCCCAATACATAGAGAGACACGCCAGGGATACCCCCTTTCATCACTCCTCTTCCTCCTAGCTGTGGAACCCCTGGCCGCCACCATGCGCAACTCAGCCAACATCATTGGGGGACCCACTTCCGATAGGCGAATCCAAATTGTATTTATATGGAGACGATATTCTGTTAACTCTCACAGACCTGCCACATTCGCTACCGTCCCTACTTCAGGCCATCGATGAATTCTCCTCCCTATCCGGGTATAAGATCAACTGGGGTAAAAGTGAATCACTTCCCATCTCGGACGGGAACACAAAGACATCCATAAACGGACTCCCATTCTGCTTGCAACAATCGCCCCTTAAGTATCTGGGCGTTCTTGTTAATAAAGACCTAGCAGGCATGATCCAGGATAACCTCAACCTGTTGATTAACCATATGCTCCGAGACTTTGAGAAGCAGAAGGCATTGGGACTTTTGCTATGGGGTAGAGTGCAGGCAGTCCGCATAGTAATGCTACTGTGCTAATAATTACACCCTGGGGATGCTTCCAATGCAGGTAAATGGTGCGCTTCTTACCAGACTCTCTGGACCCACTGCAATGGGTACCACTGGAGCACCATCTGCTCTCAGATGAGGCTGTATTATCTACCTTATACATGACAGAGCCCTATCTGCCACGCACACGGCTTGGCTCTGTGCATACAAGCAACTGAGAATACATCCCCATCTGCATGAGAAGGCTCCCCTATGGGGGAATGATGCCATATGCATAGGATGGAAGGGCTTGATGTGGCACGCATGGCAGGAAGTGGGAGTCCATACAATTGACCAGCTTATCTGCAACGGCTACTTGAAATCACTGGTGCAATTAGGGGAAGAGTTCGGTCTTCCAGCGATGCAGTCTGGAGATATATACAAATACAACACTGTCTGAGGCAGTGTTTGGGGTTCCCCCCCCCCGTGAACCCTACCCACATCACCAGTGCTATCATTTCTCCTCACTTGGGGGAGGTACAATGGGGTGATGTCCGGCCTCGACAGGGTCCTCTCGCCGCACCACTTCTCAACCCCTTTGTCACAGACGTTACGTACTAGATGGCACGAATGCCTGGCGATTACATATGAGGATCACAAATGGACAGATGTCTTAGAAGCCCTGGACAAGGGCGCGAGAGAGGCACGAATGAAGTTCTGCCTTCTTAAATTTCTGAAGGACTGGTACTGGAAGCCCATGAAACTCCACAGAGCCGGCCTCCTCCCACATGCCAACTGCTGGACAGGTCCCAACTCTCGCTGCGACATAACGCACATCATCAGTGAATGCCCCTCAGTGCAGGCTTTTTGTGACTACATGGGCTGGACCTTGAGTACCCCTCTGCCTACCGCTCTCACCCCTGAGGCTCTTCTGCATGATTTTCAACAGTTCCTATCAAGTCCGCAACACTGCCTCCTTCACACAGCTTTGGCCACGACTAAACTTTACATATTGCACCAATGGAGGGCCTTGGCCCCCCTGTCCCAAGAATCATGGTTTGCAGCTGTGATTTAAACTGCCTCCCATGAGAGGATCAACTACAATATACAGGATCAATCAAACATATTTCTAGAGACATGGATACCCTTTTTACGTACAGAGGCACCGGACACAGATACAGACACACCAGCAGCTGACACCGGCGACTGAACACACGACACGCCACCTATGCTCTGGACACCGTCCCCATCCCCCCCTTAATTTATCCTTCTATACATTTCTATACATTTCTCTATTTTTTATTCATTCCTTTCTAGTTCAGTTACAGTAGTATTCTCATTATTATTATTATTATTATTATTATCATTATTAATATTATTAGCATTAGGTGTTGTTCCCTACCCCCAACCTCTTCCCCCCGGCACACACTCACATATCCACACTGCCACATTGTCCTTCCCAGATCCCTTCCGCCCCATCATTCTCACCCCGTATAAAGTTTGCAGTGTATGATTGTTAATCGTAGGAACTTAATGTTACCCTTATGGGGATGTACCACATTCTGTATATGGGTGAAGACGAACATGTGAATGTAACCCAGTCTAGCGAATATAAAATCCTACTTCGTTTTCTATGTACACTTGTTTGAATATTTAATAAAGAAATCCAACACAAAAAAAGAAGCAGGAGAAAAGCAAGTGCTTGGAGAGCACTTCTGATTTCCAGCTCTCCCCTCCGGCTGCCCCGACCAACAGGGACCGGGCAGCACCAACCACGCACTACGTGCACCACCACAGTGCTCACCACGTGCTTTCTGTAAATCACCATCAGAATGCTCTGCACGCTCTTTCCCCACATAAAAGACGGGCAGCAGGGGGAAGAGCTTTCCATACCCTGTGCTACGCTCCACACACACTTGGAAAGAGCTGGGTGAATTTCTAGCACTCGCCACGTGCTGGATCCTAAAATACACCGTGTTGGGCACAGGTAGGCCAGCACACCAGTTCCCTCAGCCGAGGGGAAGTCCATTAAGTTCCATCCCCCAGCAGACAGCAGGTCAATCCCCAGTGGAAGTTCCTCCTGGCAGTCCAGCAACCTGCCGGTCACAAGTTCACAGTAAGCACAACAGCCCATTACATTATACCAGTTCAAGTCTGTGTTCTGCCCTGGCACAGGGCACAGTCCATCCAGTTCTGGGGGGCACTTAACAAGTGCAAACAGTCCCAATTGTTAGTGTAGGCCCTGGCCCCAGACACACCACAGGGGGGCAGAGCCGGCATTGTGGAAGTCAGGCACAGTCCTATTCAGGGTCAGGTGCTACTCCTCCCACTACACCAAATGCAGATCGGCCTATTCGGCCTAGTGCTGACTCTGGAGCCACTGCACCTCCACAGCCCCTGTCATCCAGAGCCAGACATGCAATACACAACAGGCAGGCACAAAGACACATAGCACACAGAAATGCCCACTTCTAAAAGTGGCATTCTCTAAAATAGTGATAATAAATCAACGAACACCATTAGGCAGCAATTATTACAACTATTCCAAACGTATTAAACTTGATCACGCTACTCCTCCCATGTCAGGAATTACCACTGAAACACATATCAGGGAATCCCAAAGGCATTCCTATGAGAGGGCAGCCTCACAGCAGTGAGAAACCAAATAGGTTGTTTGTCACTACAATGACGTGCCACAAAGTTAAGGCACATGTCCTACCTTTTACCTTCACCGCACCCTGCCCATAGGGCTAGCTAGGGCCTACCTTAGGGGTGACTAATCTTACCATGTTTACCATAGAGAGCACATGCACTTTAACACTGGACAGCAGTGATAAGTGCCCAGAGTACTAAAACACAACAACACCAGGTCAGAATCAATACCAGGAGGAAGGCAAAAAGTTCTGGAATGACCCTGCAAAAAGGGCCAAGTTCAACAGATAGCAAAATGGTAAGGGCAGGGAAGTGAAGTGGGGGATAGCTTAACAAATACAACATTGTCAATAAGAATGTAAGGTGACTTATCACTTATCTCTGGTACCACTGGGTCTTCTTAATTGCCTAGATCTGAGCATCCTCCGGCATCCCTGGCTCGCTGGCACTGGCAGTGGCACTGGTAGACTATTCGCCTAGACAAAAACATAATGCACTCATTTTAGATACCAGATGAACCACCTAAGTAATTATTTTGCACAAGGTACGACAGTATTACCTCACCAATATTTCCCTTGTTAATTTGTATAATCCTGCTTATGACCTGGGCTGTCAGATCGAGGCTTTAGTTCATGTATTGTTTGTCCTGTAGGCCAGGTCCTTTTCAAAGCTCAATTGTTTCAATGAGATGATAGGAGGTGATTTTAATGCCAAACTGGGTTCAAACCCTGCCATATCTGACCCTTTGTGACCAGGGACATCCCTAATGGCATTATGTTATGTACTCGTAGGGGGAGGAGGTTATATACAGCTCTGTGTTACGCTGGTCAACTAAATGTGATGGACATTGTTGGGAACCCCTCAAACCAACCTCCTATTTTTATAGGCTGTGGGAAAGGAACAACCATATGATTTTATATCCAGGCCCTTGGAACAATTAGTTTGGCATAGTAAGGTTTTTGAATCCTGCTTCAGAGACCATGATCCCATTGAGCTCATTCTGAGACTAGCTTCTAATACTGGACCGACCACCTCTCCTTTCTTAACTAGTTTGATCCCAAAAGATGAGGGCCTCAGTATCAAATGGGGAGGCATATCAATTGCAATCCTGTCAAATTCCTCAGTTGGCTCCAACCTTACCTTGATTATGGATTCATCGTTAATTCTTTATACTCCGTCCACCATTATTTTAGATGCCTTTCAGGAATTAAATTATTCTACCAGAGCGATCATGTTTGATTTGTCCGGGCTAAGCAGGGCCCGTAAAGATGGTTGGTTTGATAAAGAGTGTAGGACAGCCAATCATAGGCTCTGTGAATCTTTTAACGTGCAGCCAAGAAGCAAGGGAATATTACCTTAGCAAGAGCAGCTTATAAGAAGGCCATTAGGAGTAGCCTAAAAGAGGCAACATGGCATAGCTTAGCATATACCTGAAATATTGGAAATTTCTGTGATATAGTCAATGGTAAACAGTTATCCTTGAGCATCACTGAGGGTGCATTTTAAGCAAATGTTCTCATTAGGGCACTGTGAGACACTAGCTTCTGTAGTGTGTGATCCTACATTCTCTTTTGGTATCTACTTTGAGCATCTACTTTGAGCTCAAGGAAGTATCTTCCGCTATTCTGGCCAGTCCTTCCAACAAGGCCCCTCAGCCCGATTGGGTACCCATGGACCTTTATAAGGTGAATATCCCTTTTAGGGACCCTCTGATAACCAAGGTTTTGAACACTACCACATATGCCAAAATTCCTAGTTCATGGAAACCAGGGGTCATTGTACCTGTTTTTAAGAAGGGAGATAGACAAGACCCTAGATGCTACCAACCCATCTCTCTTTTAGATTCTGTAGTTAAAATGTTGGGTCTCATTATTCTCCAAAGAATTGGATATTGGATCCAGTGCAACAACATCCTTTGCCCTGTTCCGTATTGTTTTAGAGAAGGTAAGGGTACTTTGGAACTGTGCTTGAACGTTAACTTGATCAATGGGAAATACTTTATGGCTATGAAAGTGGTGATCTACTTAGCGTTCATGGATCTAAGAAGTGCTTTTGATCAGGTTAATAGATCTAACTATGGGGTATTTTAACCAATCTGGGGATTCCCCAGACGCTTTTCGACTTTCTATGGCCCCTTCATTCAGGTGTCAATGCCTCTGTCACATTTGGTACGGAGGCTGAATGCACTGATTGTTTTAGTTTGTCTCGAGGGGCCAGGCAAGGCTGTGTTTTGGCTCCTATTTTATTCTTTCTATATGTCAATGGTTTGAATTAATTTTTGGTTGCTAATGGAAAAGATATGCCTGGAATAAAATCTGCATTTATCCTTTCCCTTCAATAAGCAGATGATGCAGTTTTACTTTCCTGTAACTCAGATGGTCTTAGGGGCCTTGTAGATTTGTTTGTTAAGTTTATGAATGAAATAGATCTTGCCACCAACATAGTCAAGACTCATTATATGGCATGTGGGAGCCAGCTTTCTAAAATCAGACTAATAACTATGAAATGGAAAGTTATTGCAAGGGTGAGCGACTTACCCTATTTGGGTATTTCCTTTGATTCGCAGAATAATGCTTTACCCTCTCTTGCAAATCGATGTTTACTTTTCAATCAAGCGTGTGAGTCCCTATTTAGTTTTTCCTCTATGGTGGTCAACAAGCCTATTTTACTCTTGCTGCAAGTTTTTAAAATGAAGTGCTTTCCAATTCAACATATGGTGCCACCACTTGGGGGTACCATGACTCTTCAAAAATTCAACATGATGAGAATCACTTCTGCAGGAGACTGTTGGGCTTTGGTCTTGAAAACTCAGTTCTGAAGAGAGAGAGAGACCATGGCTTTTGGCAAACCTAACCTGAGACCCTGCTTGATTTTGAAAACAAACGTTGGACCTGAACCCTTGTTGGAAACTCATGTGAGATCTCTCCCTATAAAGTTTGGTTTGGGTGCAATTTCGATCTAATCTCTCTTTTCCCCTTGGGCAATTTGATCCTAGTTCAGTAACAACGTGCCCCAGTGACAGCAGTTCACTCCAGTCTTTGGAGCACTTGGTCTTATTTTGTAAGTTTGATGACTCCCTCGGCGTATGTTTTTGATACCCATTCTTAAATCTAGTTTTTTTAATCAATATTGGCCTGCTTTCCTCTATCTTCAAATGCTGTGTAAGGGGCACATACATCAAACATTTTGGGAATCGGCCCCGTTTGCGACCGGTAAAATGCCTTTTCCGATGCATCAAAGGAATTGCATTCGCAAAATAGGCAAACATTGTGATTACCTAATTTGGTGCGATTCCCTAAATGCGATGCATGTAGCATTTCCAAAATTCGACTTTGCATTTAGGAATCACAAAAATTACCATCAATTTCAAGTTGATGGTAATGTGTGAATCCTTTGAAAAAGGCAACAAAGTGCATTTTTCAAAGTTCCATGTGGCGCACACACATGCCCTTAGGTCATGTGTGTGCGCCACATGTGCACACTTATCCTTTTTTGGGGGTGCATCTGGGGGGCCTTAGGCCCCCTAGCACCCTTGGTAATCACAAATTGCTAATGCATTTCCATTCATTCCTATGGGCCTATAATGCATCCCCTGATAGAGAATCGCAATCCTTCATGCATAGGCATTTGCAATGACCAAATATGAAATCATTAAAATACGCTATTTGGTAATCGCAAAGGATTACCTTGATGCATGAGCCCCTAAGACTGTTGTGTCCTTTGCTGTTGTACACTTTATAAAGAAAATGCTCTGTACTGGAACAGGATATTGAATTTTTAAAGCATACATTTGTTTTTAACTATAAGGGGTACTGTGATGATTTAACTATTTGTAATGAGTGTTAAATGTCTATTTATTTTTTTGATTAAGATGTCTCTGTCCATGTTTTTATCTACATATGGCCATGTCTGAACTGGGGTGGCAGAGTGGGCTAAAGAACGGTGATGGATGAAACCCAGATTTGTTTGACTGGGTGTGAGTGTTTGATTGGTTCTGATGCTCCGCCCATCACCACCCCCTTTTGTACCGCTTCGTTCGCCATAAGTTGGCAGGGTATGCTCAGACGTGAGTCCCTTGCTCGCTTTGCCACTGGATTCAAGCAAGCCTGGCTGAAGACGGCTGAAATGCCAGAAACCGGTCCTAGGAAGCTTGTTTCCGGTCCAGGGAAGGCATGGCTTGGCAGTTTGGGCTGGACTGTTCCCATGAGACACAGGGTCAGACTGATTTGCATATGGCCATGTCTGAACTGGGGTGGCAGAGTGGGCTAAAAAACGGTGATGGATCAAACCCAGATCTGTTGACTGGGTGTGAGTGTTTGATTGGTTCTGATGCTCCGTCCATCACCACCCCCTTTTGTACCGCTTTGTTCGCCATAAGTTGGCAGGGTAGGCTCAGATGTGAGTCCCTTGCTCACTTTGCCACTGGATTCAAGAAAGCCTGGCTGAAGACGGCTGAAATGCCAGAAACCGGTCCTAGGAAGGATGATTCCGGTCCAGGTAAGGCATGGCTTGGCAGTTCGGGCTGGACTGTTCCCATGAGGCACAGGGTCAGACTGATTTGTATATGGCCATGTCTGAACTGGGGTGGCAGAGTGGGCTAAAGAACGGTGATGGATCAAACCCAGATCTGTTGACTGGGTGTGAGTGTTTGATTGGTTCTGATGCTCCGTCCATCACCACCTCCATTTGTACCGCTTTGTTCGCCATAAGTTGGCAGGGTATGCTCAGACGTGAGTCCTTTGCTCACTTTGCCACTGGATTCAAGCAAGCCTGGCTGAAGACGGCTGAAATGCCAGAAACCGGTCCTAGGAAGCTTGTTTCCGGTCCAGGGAAGGCATGGCTTGGCAGTTCGGGCTGGACTGTTCCCATGAGGCACAGGGTCAGACTGATTTGCGTATGGCCATGTCTGAACTGGGGTGGCAGAGTGGGCTAAAGAATGGTGATGGATCAAACCCAGATCTGTTAACTGGGTGTGAGTGTTTGATTGGTTCTGATGTTCCGTCCATCACCACCCCCTTTTGTACCGCTTTGTTCGCCATAAGTTGGCAGGGTATGCTCAGATGTGAGTCCCTTGCTCACTTTGCCACTGGATTCAAGCAAGCCTGGCTGAAGACGGCTGAAATGCCAGAAACCGGTCCTAGGAAGCTTGTTTCCGGTCCAGGGAAGGCATGGCTTGGCAGTTAGGGCTGGACTGTTCCCATGAGGCACAGGGTCAGAGTGATTTGCATATGGCCATGTCTGAACTGGGGTGGCAGAGTGGGCTAAAGAACGGTGATGGATCAAACCCAGATCTGTTGACTGGGTGTGAGTGTTTGATTGGTTGTGATGCTCCGTCCATCACCACCCCCTTTTGTATTTTATGAGCATAACATAAGGCTTTAAAGGATATCCTTTCCTCTACGGGTAGCCAATGGAGAGTTTCCAAGGCCCGTCCCGTGGGGGCAAATTTAGGGATATTCAGCAGCATACGAGCTGCTGCTTTTTTAACCCATTGTAACCTGTGTATACTCTTCCAGGACGCCCCTAGGTACAGGACGTTGCAATAATCTAGTCTAGAATTCACAAGGGGCTGGATTGCTGTTTTTTTTGCACAGTCAGGGATAAGCCAGGGATAACATAACATTTTCCCCAGGCTCCCATGTCCACAATTTTTTCTTCATGGGTAAATATTTCTCCTTTTTGCCTTTCTATCCTACAAGGGTTACTCCAACCCTTTTCCAGGAGGAAATCTCCAACTGTTTCCATGGTGGGATGGGTTTGGATAGGAGTTTGAAAATTACCACAAATGTGTACCTTTGTTACTGTTACCAAATGTATATGGCTGACTATGGGGACTATTACGAGTACGGTGGTTCATAGGACCGCAATATTCACAATGGCAGTTCGACCACGGCCACACTGTGGGCTCACCCACATTATTATGGGTGTAGTGGTCAGACCACCGCAGGACCACTCTGACCGCCATTGATTTAGGATCTCATAGTGGTCACACAGTGGTCAGAAGCCACAATACGCTGGTGGTGCTGCTGCGGCACCGCCGAGCATATTCTGAGCTAGCTTTCACGCGTCCCTTTCATGACAGTTAGCCCACCATGAAAAGGACAGTGGAGAGGCAACTAAGAACGCCCTAACAGGGCAACCTACCGTTCCTGGGCCTGAGGGTGCATGCAGGGGTGAACATGTTGTGTACCCCTGGTATTTCACCCCCAGTTCCCGCAAGGTGTGGCATTCATACCACACCATGCAGGAAGGTGCAGTCCACGCTCTCATGGCAGTGGTTGCATGTTAGGCTGTCCTATAAGCATAAAAGACCGCCTCTGTCAGACCACACCTAAACCACTTGCCCAACCAGGATTACACTCATAAACTGTCAGACACCATGGCTTTGGTGGTCGTCCAGCAGACAGCGCGGTGCCCTCACTGCTTGAGGACTACTAAGTTCGTGATAAGGCCCTTAGTCCACTGTCCACCTCTTCTGCAGGAGACCATGGCACATTTCTCCATGGTAAAGCAGGATAATTATAGTAAACCCATTTATGCCGGTCAGGATTCATTTAGCTGGTGTCAATTAAGGCATTTTCTGCCGTCCAAAACACATATTTATGACTGAAAATGCTGCTGTAAATTTCCTCCATTGTATACATGGAATTTCAATTCTTGATTGTTTGAACCCTAGTGGTCTTAACAAACACATGGAATGGAACTATAATCTTTTCTTTAAGTTTTTGAATGGTATAGTTGTAAAATACCTGCAGAATGAGATCTTAGATTTTTGAGTTTCAGCACATTCTTGTGCGTTAAACTAATGCCTCAATTCAAGAAAGTACATTAGTGGTCTATTTATTTTATTTGCTAATTCGCAAAGGTTACTGTATTATGATAAATGCAAATCCATGGTTTTCACACCCAATGGCCATGAGCACCAATCGTAATAATTATACAATGTGATAGCATAAATAAGGCAATAAACACATTTAATTATTGTTTCATTGTTTTTTTCTACATTAAATATAATAATATCTTAGATGTATAACTTTTCACACAGTTCCTTTGGTATTTTATACTTCTTCCATTTGAGAATCATAGACACCGTATTCATGTTTGCATCATGACACATAGAGGCTTGATTTTGAGTTGCTTAGCAAACAGAATGTCCTCTAATTTCTGGAGGTATTACTAAATTAAGAAGTCAATCCATGAGTGGAAGTTCTTCCATCTCACTGTGCCAGGGTGGAAGAAATTCCACAAAGAAATCTTATTTTGTTTTTGCACTTTCTCCAGAAATCAGACGTTTTTGATTACACCTTTTTCCCGTTTTGTAAAAAAGGGCTATAGAGTGCTTGCCATGGCCAATATGTATTGACCTACATGTTTGTGCTCCATAATGGCAAATTGAGATTCATGAACTATTTTTCAGGAAGAAAACAGAGGAGGTCAGAAAGATATTGACAGTATTGTAAAACATTCTAAAGACGTTTGTCAGAAATGTGGGATGCACCTCATTTGTTAACAAACTGAACACGAACTAGTATTGAATGTCTTTGATTAGGTCGATAGATAGTGGACGGTAGGAAGTAGGGGCACTTAGTATTGATTTTTGTATCCTAGATAAATTGTATCAAGAGGCGTGATCGGGCTCCTGAAAGTGAATTATGGCAAAAAGATTATTTTCATGTTATCATAAATGCCGAAAAATAATGAGAATGAAGAAGGAAAGGATAACGTTCTTGCTTTTTTGCGTTTCTATAAAATGCTGCATAGCAACGGCATGTTCATGGCAACATTGAAGAATAATGTGCTGCGTAAACTAGCCATTATTTTAAAAATTATCATGCAATTAAATTAGTATCTTGGCAGAGAAGTAGGTAACTCGGGGAGCATTACTGTGTTTTCGATGCAATTTTATTGTACCTTGGAAATTATAAAAGAGTGTTATTTTCAGATTGAAATTGGGAAGCAAATGTTATATTCTATTCGGAATACTTTTTGGGCCAGATGTACGACCTACCAATTTGCTAGTCGCAAATTGCGTCGGATTTGCGACTCGCAAATTGGGATGCGCAACAGTGTCTGCTACACTGTTTGGGATTACCAATGGGGTCGCAAATTGCATGCCTCATGCATATTAATGAGGCAAGCACAATTTGTGACAACATTAGGAATGGCTGGTGCTCCCAGGGATGGAGGCCTGCTGGGGTCAGCAGGTCACCATGTCTGGGACTGCTTTTAAATAAAGCAGATTTGCAGCCGTTTTCCTTAACCCCTTCCCCGCTCATGACGGAACCGTTCCGTCATGAGCCACGGTTGGCGTGTGCTCATGACGGAACGGTTCCGTCATGCCACGACCGTTGGCGGCCGCTCCGCCCACGCGGCGCTGTTTCCCCGCCTGTGCGGGGGGACAACGCAACTGGGCGGAGTCATGACGGAACCGTTCCGTCATGAGCACAGCTCAACCGAGGCTCATGACGGAGCGGCTCCGTCATGAGCACAGCGCCACCGCGCTGCCCCCCCGCATCCCCCCGCGCCGCGGCGGAATTCCCACCGCGGCGAAGGGGTTAAAGCAAAACGGGATGCATTTGAAACATAAAAATGAAACTTTTCAGTTGCATTTTTTAAGGGCAGGTAGTGGTCCCTGGGACCCCTGACAGCCCTTAAAAAAATTTGAGAGCCACTCACAAAGGGGAAGGGGTCCCCTGGGGACCCCTTCCTGTTTGCGAGTGGTTTATCACCCTTCTGTGAAGGGTGGTAAACTGCCACTGTTTTGCGACCATATTTGCAGTCGCAAAACAGTCATACACAGCTTAAGGAGTCGCTATTAGGAAGGGACACTGTTGGACCGCCCCTTCCTAAAAGCGAGTCACTTATCCTATTTTGGGGGTGGCAAATTGATTTGTGACTCACAAAATAGGATTAGTACATGGGCCACAGATTTTTAGTCGGCGCAAACAGGTCTAAAACCCATTTGCGCCTGCAAAAAACCTTAGTACATCTAGCCCTTTGTCACTGTCCAATATACTTGTTCTCAGCTCTTTAACAAGGGTTTCAGTCCAGTAAAATAATTATCCTGCAATGGTTTACTTTTAAATGAATCACTGCGGTTTGCTCAGTAAATGTCAAATCACGTGCAAAAAGTGTTTCTCCACAATATGACATTCGTAGAGGCATATTTACAAGTCACTATCTCCACTGAAGCATCACTTTCTTGACACTCCGGTGGGGTAGCGCCATTTGCAATATTTACAAGGTGGTTTTAAGCCACTTACTGTGCCTCAACGTCATCTTGTAAATATGCCCCTTTCTGCCGCAGTCCTCTGGGGCAAATACGTGCAATGGGTGTTGCTGTGGGCCGTTCAAAGCAACACCCATTGCTTTTTGACACTGCCCCATATTTACAAGGAGGTGTAAATGCAACAGCAGGCATTAGAATGGCGCATGAGGAGAAATTATTTTATTTCTCCTTGTTTTTGCTTTTTCTAAGTGTGCTGCATTCTGCAGCACACATAGAAAGAGCAAAACGCCATTAATGATTGTTTATATGAATCACTATTAAATAATGATGATTTGCTACTTCTATGTGTGCCGCAGAATGCAGCATACATAGAAGTAACAAATGGCCATTATGGATTGTTTATGTGCATGAAGGGGCACCCTCCTGCACATAAACAATCATTCCCTGAAATGCAGGCACCCTTGCAATATGGTGCAAGAGTGCCTGCATTGGCGCTAGGCAGCTAATTTTAATGCCAGCACTAGGGAAAACACACCAGGTGTGCCGTTTTGTAGTAAATACGGTACAGCCGTATATTTTGAAAATGTTGGAGCGCAGCTTTGGCACAGCTTCGTGCTTCAGCATTTTGTAGTAAATATGCCCCCAAGTTCAGAACAAATTTTGTTCAGACCAATGATTTTTTCAGAGCCAACTCCTCCACATTTATCCTGGAAGAATTTGTGCCAGGAAAATATATCCAAAAATGGGGAAACACTGAACCCAATTTTGAAAGCCATTTAGGCAGATTCGTAATACGCTATGTGTACAAGGGTAACGTATATGTAAATGTGATCCACAAAGTCCACTTTAGAAATGTATGGACATTATAAGCATATCTCCTACATATGAGTTTATCTGCCTTAGTGCATCCAACTCCACGCATGAAAAGTATTATTGAGGTGTAAATGTGGGAATGGCCATGGAGAAGGACACAAAAATGGGGAATACGTAAGAGGAAATATGAAAGGCAAGGGAAAAATAGAGAAGGCTCACAGATAGAACATGCAAATCTACTGTTACACCCTTAAAGTTGTAAGCCTAGACAAATTTGCAAAAGTTATATATACTATGAAATAATCAAGAATTACTACAGGCCAGCTCATCTCAAATTTACTTCCACTCATACTTGAAGTTAGTCAAATACCACACCAGGCCACACCGAAAATGGAATAAAATCACACCGAAGGTAGCAGCGCGGTACCTTTATGAATGATTTGACCACCAGGTTCTCTGTCATCGATATGAAGAATTATTTGCATTGGCTCCTCACTTCGACTGCAACACACATGGCATGCTAGAGCAGTTTGGTTGGACCCCAGCAAACTCTCTCAGAAAGCATTGTCAATCTTCAGGTTACTAACCCCCTAACTCGTTATCAGTTGTAGCGTCTCCCTAGCTGGGTCCCTGCCAAGGACTACACCACACATAGAGCTTAGTGATACATGTCTTTATTCTTCTGCATGTAACTGCAGACTCAACATTTTAAACCAGCTTTCAGTATATTCCACTCTAACACTTACGCCACAGTTCTAAGGAGTCGATCTGGAGCCAAAAGGGTTCCATCATTTCTAATTCACAAGACACTACATCTCCCGCTCTGTTAAATAAAAACTCACAATTAAAAAAAAATATTTATATAGATAGACATGTACATTAACCCTGGGAGTCATGCTCCGCTTCGCCCACGGAGTGCACGTAGCGCTGCCTGCTTCGCCATTTATGAAGTAGGCGAAGCAGGCAGCGCTACGCACACACCGTAGCGAAGCAGAGCTGCCCGCCACCCGCCTCCCGCCCGCCCTAATTTAAAAATAATTAAAATAAGGTTAAAGTAAATATAAACCTCTTAATTTCAGCGCGTCGTCCCGGGGCTCCCTCTTCTTGCTGACGGTAACTTCTTCATGCAAATGCGCATGTGTGGACACCCGTGCATGCGCATTCCTCGCGAGAAATGCGCATGCGCGGGCGTCCGCGCATGCGCATTTGCGTGAAGAAGTTACCATCAGCAAGAAGAGGGAGCCCCGGGACGCCGTGCTTAAGGTAAGAGGTTTATATTTACTTTTAAACTTATTTTAATTATTTTTAAATTAGGGCGGGTGGGAGGCGGGCAGCGCATAGTGGGGCTACGCGGAGCGCGCGAGTGTGCGTAGATTTTGCCACACTACGCGCTGCTCCACGTAGCCCCACTACGCCCACTATGCCCACCCTTGATATACATTGAAATCTCTGGGAGGTGTCATCACCGATGTCCAGGATTTGCATCAACGGCGCTACACCAGAGTAGCTACTGGCAGGTTCTCACCAGCTTGCTCACATTTTGTCATCATTGGTAGCTTTCTCACATAAGAAAAAGAAAATGTGTCCAGTAAAGAATAGATATGAAGAGGTGAGAGCAGTGATAAATGACAGTGTGTCTCAAAACTAAAATTGAGCTAAGACTCACGTTTATGGCTTGACCCTTTTTAATCAGAATAGTGAGTTTACTCAACAATAAAACATTACATGTTTCATTGCCTGTACTTCGTTGCAGCAATTTCCTCAGGGCTTCGAGGTCAGCAATCACCTCACTGGACTTCTGGCTTTATGCATAGAGTGGCTGACAAACAAAACAAATCATTTTGAATAAAAACAACAGCAGTTGCTAATCTGTCAGACCCAGTCCCTCTTTCAACTATTAGATCTGATGAACTATTGATCAAGTGCCTGAAATGAGAAGAGTCTTGGGTAACAGAATTCCCAGGGAACTGGTGCAGTCATCATGTGTCCCTTACTAGACATCACTTTGAAATGTTCTGCATCAAAAGGAGTATCAGATTTTCTTTTCTGCATTTGTCATAGGGACACTGGATTGCCTATCTAAAAGATTATACACTTTGCATGTTGTCTTTTGTCAGTATACTCTTTTTTCTTTTGTTTGTTAACCAATTCCTTCTTATGAGTTGTTTTCTCATGTTTCTTTCACTGATCGGTCCATCGAGGTAACTTGGTATTCATTGCTCTCCCTTACATCAAAGTCACAGGACTTTCACCTGTGGTCGAGTGTGGTGTTGAACAATAAGCTCTCAAGGTAGAATTCAATACAGTTTTCAAACTGAGCTTCTCAAGAGTGGCGCACTGCTTTCTTCAGTTAACTCATAAAACGCTCAACACGTCTGTTGGCTTGTGGCCACAGAGTTGGGCTCTCTTGAGGCTTTATTTTCAAATATATCAAGAAATCTCTGACCTCTCGACTATTGAAAGGGGGCCATTGTCCAACTTCACTATGGCTGGAACCCCCCATGTCGCAAAGATGACATCAAATTTCAATGACTAGTTCTTGAGTTGTAGATGAAAGATCTTCAGTTGGTTGAATTCATGAGTATTCATTCATAATCACCAATAGATGATGTCCATTGTCAAGCGGACTGAAAAGGTAAATGGCTATTCTTGTCCATCATTTAAACAACAAAAATCAGGCTTTTATGTACAACATCCTCTAGTTTACGTTAGACTGGTGTTGAGGGGTATCCACCTCGACCCAGAAGCTGGTCTCAACAATTTCATAGTCTAATCCAGTCCAAATTACCCAGTATTTCAATTTCATTAAAAATGTAAGTCATACCACTCACCACATACATACCCTCAACCAAGACAGGTGTGGGTAGCTCACAGAAAAATCTGTGTGGAAGTGAGAAAGTACCTCACGTGCGCTACACCAGAGTAGCTACTGGCAGGTTCTCACCAGCTTGCTCACATTTTGTCATCATTGGTAGCTTTCTCACATAAGAAAAAGAAAATGTGTCCAGTAAAGAATAGATATGAAGAGGTGAGAGCAGTGATAAATGACAGTGTGTCTCAAAACTAAAATTGAGCTAAGACTCACGTTTATGGCTTGACCCTTTTTAATCAGAATAGTGAGTTTACTCAACAATAAAACATTACATGTTTCATTGCCTATACTTCGTTGCAGCAATTTCCTCAGGGCTTCGAGGTCAGCAATCACCTCACTGGACTTCTGGCTTTATGCATAGAGTGGCTGACAAACAAAACAAATCATTTTGAATAAAAACAACAACCAGTTGCGACATCCTTCAAAGCAGGTACTGATATACCAAATCACAGACTGAGTCAATGACCCAGATACTGTTAATCTAAAATTATATATTTACCAGGTGGCAGCCAAGGGCCCACGAACCAGCTCCCACCATGCCAAAAGGGTGTGTACCTTATACACTCAAACCCTTATTTAACAGCACCTCCGTTGCTTTGAATGTACCTGTGAAAATATACGTGCCATCTTGTTATATCTAGGAAAATGAGGACATTGTTCGTAAATCTTGTAACACAATCCCCGCACTCATGCAATTAACCATTTTTTACAGGTGTCATTAGTCTCACCGCTCGACCCCTCTGTCTATTTGCATATACTCATATTAATAAAACCGACCTTCATACTCTGCCACTTGTATTCAGAATTGGCCGATTCTACTAAGACCCACTCCTTATACGCGTTACAACAAACAAATGATGGACGGAATGCTGACAATGCAGACATTCTCCCCCAGTCAAGAGATCTGGGTTAAATCCATCGTTCTTTTGCCCACTACGCCACCCCAGTTCAGACATGGCCATATGCAAATCAGTCTTGACCCTGTGCCTCATGGGAACAGTCCAGCCCGAACTGCCAAGCCATGTCTTCCCTGGACCGGAATCAAGCATCCTAGGACCGGTTTCTGGCTATCAGCCGTCATCAGCCAGGATAGCTTGACTCCAGTGGCGTAGTGAGCACGGGTCCCACGTCTGGGAATACCCATCCCACTTAGGGCGAAAAGCGTTACAACAAACAAATGATGGACGGAATGCTGACAATGCAGACATTCTCCCCCAGTCAAGAGATCTGGGTTAAATCCATCATTCTTTTGCCCACTACGCCACCCCAGCTCAGACATGGCCATATGCAAATCAGTCTTGACCCTGTGCCTCATGGGAACAGTCCAGCCCGAACTGCCAAGCCATGTCTTCCCTGGACCGGAATCAAGCATCCTAGGACAGGTTTCTGGCTATCAGCGGTCATCAGCCAGGATAGCTTGACTCCAGTGGCGTAGTGAGCACGGGTCCCACGTCTGGGAATACCCATCCCACTTAGGGCGAAAAGCGTTACAACAAACAAATGATGGACGGAATGCTGACAATGCAGACATTCTCCCCCAGTCAAGAGATCTGGGTTAAATCCATCGTTCTTTTGCCCACTACGCCACCCCAGTTCAGACATGGCCATATGCAAATCAGTCTTGACCCTGTGCCTCATGGGAACAGTCCAGCCCGAACTGCCAAGCCATGTCTTCCCTGGACCGGAATCAAGCATCCTAGGACCGGTTTCTGGCTATCAGCCATCATCAGCCAGGATATCTTGACTCCAGTGGCGTAGTGAGCACGGGTCCCACGTCTGGGAATACCCATCCCACTTAGGGCGAAAAGCGTTACAACAAACAAATGATGGACGGAATGCTGACAATGCAGACATTCTCCCCCAGTCAAGAGATCTGGGTTAAATCCATCGTTCTTTTGCCCACTACGCCACCCCAGTTCAGACATGGCCATATGCAAATCAGTCTTGACCCTGTGCCTCATGTGTCCATCAATTGTTGTTTTTGCATTTGTCACCCCGAGTGGGAAGGGTATGCTCAGACGTGAGTCCCTTGCTCTCCATGCCACTGGAATCAAGCTATCCTGGCTGACGAGGGCTGAAAGCCCGAAACCGGTCCTAGGATGCTTGTTTCCAGTCCAGGGAGGACCTGGCTTGGCAGTTCGGGCTGGACTGTTCCCATGGGGCACAGGGTCAAGACTGATTTGCATATGGCTGGGTTCAAACTGGAATGGCATGGTGAGCAAAAAAACGATGGATTTAGGCCCAGATCTCTGTACTGGGGTGAATGTATGACATTGTTCTGCATTCTGTCCATCAATTGTTGTTTTTGCATTTGTCACCCCGAGTGGGAAGGGTATGTTCAGACGTGAGTCCCTTGCTCTCCATGCCACTGGAATCAAGCTATCCTGGCTGACGAGGGCTGAAAGCCCGAAACCGGTCCTAGGATGCTTGTTTCCAGTCCAGGGAGGACCTGGCTTGGCAGTTCGGGCTGGACTGTTCCCATGGGGCACAGGGTCAAGACTGATTTGCATATGGCTGGGTTCAAACTGGAATGGCATGGTGAGCAAAAAAACGATGGATTTAGGCCCAGATCTCTGTACTGGGGTGAATATATGACATTGTTCTGCATTCTGTCCATCAATTGTTGTTTTTGCATTTGTCACCCCGAGTGGGAAGGGTATGCTCAGACGTGAGTCCCTTGCTCTCCATGCCACTGGAATCAAGCTATCCTGTCTGACGAGGGCTGAAAGCCCGAAACCGGTCCTAGGATGCTTGTTTCCAGTCCAGGGAGGACCTGGCTTGGCAGTTCGGGCTGGACTGTTCCCATGGGGCACAGGGTCAAGACTGATTTGCATATGGCTGGGTTCAAACTGGAATGGCATGGTGAGCAAAAAAACGATGGATTTAGGCCCAGATCTCTGTACTGGGGTGAATGTATGACATTGTTCTGCATTCTGTCCATCAATTGTTGCTTTTGCATTTGTCACCCTGAGTGGGAAGGGTATGCTCAGATGTGAGTCCCTTGCTCTCCATGCCACTGGAATCAAGCTATCCTGGCTGACGAGGGCTGAAAGCCCGAAACCGGTCCTAGGATGCTTGTTTCCAGTCCAGGGAGGACCTGGCTTGGCAGTTCGGGCTGGACTGTTCCCATGGGGCACAGGGTCAAGACTGATTTGCATATGGCTGGGTTCAAACTGGAATGGCATGGTGAGCAAAAAAACGATGGATTTAGGCCCAGATCTCTGTACTGGGGTGAATGTATGACATTGTTCTGCATTCTGTCCATCAATTGTTGTTTTTGCATTTGTCACCCCGAGTGGGAAGGGTATGCTCAGACGTGAGTCCCTTGCTCTCCATGCCACTGGAATCAAGCTATCCTGGCTGACGAGGGCTGAAAGCCCGAAACCGGTCCTAGGATGCTTGTTTCCAGTCCAGGGAGGACCTGGCTTGGCAGTTCGGGCTGGACTGTTCCCATGGGGCACAGGGTCAAGACTGATTTGCATATGGCTGGGTTCAAACTGGAATGGCATGGTGAGCAAAAAAACGATGGATTTAGGCCCAGATCTCTGTACTGGGGTGAATGTATGACATTGTTCTGCATTCTGTCCATCAATTGTTGTTTTTGCATTTGCCACTCCTTATACGCGGCACATCACGCGGTGTGTAAATTACCACACCAGTTTGTCTCCGCGTTGCATCCACAAGCTCACATACTCTTACCGCATCCGCACGTCTCTCGAGCGTTATCTCGTCCCGGCGTGTGGATGCGGGAAAAGTTCTATTATTTAAAATGCCGTTGCCGGAAGTGGACGTGTCACGTGCCCGCCCTCCGATCTGTGCGTATTATCAAAAAAGGAGACGCTGACTAGCATGGGTGCCATCTTTAAATGTGAGCCCATTTAACTATAGAGCACTTCTTTTACACGTTAAAGTACAAATCAACCTCTATGCATGCTCATAAAGGGATATAATGATTTCAGAGCACTACTACGGGATTTACATGTGTTCCCAAAAAAGCACGTAATGCAGAAAAAATCCTCAGCAAAACATCCCATATAACCTCAGTGTAAATAAACACATGATGTCACTATTACTGCATTCAAATTCTGTCTTACAGGCATCAAGTATAATTATCGATCGTCTCTGGTCAAAGCAGTCCTTATATATTCATGAACATTCATTCTAGATGTCTGTCATGCTATCAGTTTGTCTTTATGTATGAAGTATATGAGCCATGTTACATTCTAAAAAGGACTTGTCTTCATGTAGGTTTGCCTTTACCTATAAAGTGCATAACCTTGTTACATTTAAAAAAAAAAAAAGGACTTGTCTTCATGGGTCCCATCAGTGAAGCATTCAGGTCAGTTTGTCTTCATATAGAGAGTGCATGAGACATGTTACATTCTCAAAAGAACTTGTCTTCATGGGTCCCTTCAGTAAAATATTCAAGTCAACACACTCTAAAAAGGACTTATTTTCATGTGTCCCTTCAATGAAGCATTCAGGTCAGTTCATCTTTATGTATAAAGTGCATGAGCCATGTTCTCAAAAGTACTTGTCTTCATGTGAAACATTCAGGTCAACATACCATCACTGATATCGGGAAAGCAGGCCTTCTATCTGGGTTATCTTGAAAAAAAAATCAACAACAACTCCCTCATCCCAATTCAATTATCTGCTGATTTTATTCCATTCAATTAAATCGTTCAGACCAAGCTGATCAGCCTTCTCAGAGAAAATCCAGCGGGCTTTTTTTGTAGCAAGTATCATATCCAAACTACTTGTCTCACCCACGACTTTTTCCAACACGACCCATTTCAATGCTCTGTGATGATGCTGTTGTTCACGAAAGTGTTGCACCACTCGGATGGTTAATTTTCCTGATTTTATGGTGCTCAAATGTTCTTGAATGCGAACCTTAATCTTGCGTGAGGCTAAACCAATGTAGTCTAACCCACATTGACACGTAAGTCTGTATATAACATTGACAGAGTTGCAGTTGCTGAATTTATTTAGATACCAAGTTTTTCCACTAATCAACTGCACACTGCTGGTCTTCTCAGTCAAATCACATACTGAACAACTCCCACATGGGTAGTGTCCAGATGGAATGGATGTATTATTAGTGCGGTGCACAGGCCGCATATGCACCAGTTTATCCTTCAGGTTACATGCACGCTTGAACGCAAACCTGGGCTGTGGCATCTTATACTCAGTCGTTGATAGTATTGACCAGTGTTTTCTTATAGCTTGACTAATTTTCAAGGCAGGGGGTCAAAAATCAAGACAACTGGCAGGCAAAATCGTTAGTCTGTTTCACATTCCTTTCTAGGAGGGCTTCCCGAGGAGTATTGCGGGCCCTCTTGTGTGCTGTATTCACTACCATTTTAGGATAGGCCCTCTCTACCAGTTTATCAGCTAGATTTTCAGACTGCTGCATATACGCACTTATAGTGCTTCCGGAGTTCTGACATGTTCAAGGTGTAGCGAATAGTTTTTGTAGAAAGGCAGTTGCATAAATGACAGGCCTTTAGTTCCTTTTCAACCATGTCATCAAGGTAAGGAAACCAAACTCAGTCTTGGAGAGCTTGTTTTGTAGTAACAATTCCCCAATGTCCTTCATGTGCTACCTACATTTTTTTCTGTCTCAGACTCTCCAGAAACAGGATTCTTGACCCTCGAAATATAACTCCTTCCTGAGTTAGAGTAAGTTCATGCTTGATATTTTTTACTTTTGATATTCAACATCACTGGTCAGCGGTTAAGTGTGTTGGTTCCATGACTGATTTTTCAAATATATCCTTCAGCTTTAACAAGTCAGTATCATGGCTTGTAGCAGTGATAATCTGGGCTTACTAAATGGCAGCTGGATTTTGCAATGAAGTTGATATAGGCCTCAGCCATCTTGGATGGAGTACCGAGACCTCGTACAGGTTCTCTGGAAAAGTAGTCAGCAGGGTTCTGATCCTTCCCTGTACGATGTACGATGATGTAATCATACTCTTGTGACCGTAGTCCCAATTGTTCATTGTGGGGAGGGATTTTGGCCTTTGGATTTCTAAATATAGTCAGCAAAGCTTGATGATCAGTTACCATTGTAAAAGGTTTTCCGTACAGATGTTCACAAGCTCACACCACAGCTAAGCTGTGTTTCCCAGGTTGTGAGCAAGCACATTTTGTATGGGACAAACTACTTCTTGCATATGCCACTATATGCCTTTGAGCATTCAGGTGTCCACTGTGCTGTTCAAGGACATCACCTAACCCAACTGGGCTAGCATCAACAACAACATCTGTATAAAGCTTTGGGTTGAAATATGCTGTTTTGGTGGCATTCTCGTTTGCTTGTTTAATTTTCTTGAAACGTTTATCACATGCATGTGTCCAATGAAATGAAACGCTATTTTCTCGTCAAGACTCTCATCAGAGCACTGACAGTGGCAAGGTCTTGTAAGTATCTGGAACAGTACCTGGCCATGCCAAGTAATGAAAGCACCATGGAAATATTTTGTAGGGGATTAACATTTGACAGCGCTTGTACTTTCGCAGGATCTAGTTTCATACCCCCATTAGAAAAGATATGTCCAAAGAATTTTAGCTTTCTCCTACGGAAATCACAATTGGGTGCAGTGAAAATCAAATCTGCTTCAACAATTAAACTATATATTCGTGCAAGAACTTTGTGGTGCTCTTTTTGTGTAGCTCAAAAAAACCAATATATCATCCCAGTATTTGAATGCATTCATGATAAGCATTATGATACGTTGATTGAAACAGTTCTGCAGCGGATGACACACCAAAACTTAGGGTCTGATTATGATCTTGCCAGACGGGTTACTCTGCCACAACGGTGACAGATATCCCATCCATTGTAATATAAAACTAATTATATCCTATGGGAATTAATATTTCTGTGGACAAGATATCATCACTGTTGTGACGTAGTAACATGTCTGCCAAGAATCGTAATCAGGCCCTTAGTATTTTGTATCAAAACAGACCAACATGGGTAGAAAAGGTTGTAATGTAGCTGCAATCTTCTTCAAGTTCTTACTGATAATGACCTTTATTTAAATCAAGATGAGAGAAGACCTTTGCACCATTTAGTTATGTTATCATGTCAGCAATGTGTGGACCTGGATGTTGCTCTTGTTCAATTGCCTTGTTAACTTGACGTATGTCAACACATATGCCTACAGCTCCTTCACTGTGTTTTTTGGACATTACTATTACTACTATGAGAGAAACCCATGGCGTTGGACCCATGCAATGCTCAATAATATCATGCTTAAGTAACAATTCAAGTTCTTTCTCAATGGCTTCTTGCAAATGAAAAGCAATTTGTCTATGTCTTTGAGCAACAGGACAGACGTCCTCATTAATAGGCAACTTCACTTTCACAGTCTTACGTTTTCCCAAACCATGAAATAACAGAGGGAATTGACTTACTATTTTGTGGTGAGCATTCATTTTGCAGTTCTCAGAAATCAGGCTCATACCAACAGGTTTGCTGAAATTGAGTAGACAAGCACTGGATGCTGTGCCTTGAAGCACATGAACGGGTGCTTGTGCCTTCGTTTTCTTGTGTTTCATTGTCACTGCAAATGAACCTTGTCTTTTTAAGGGTGTTGATGCAGCCCATGTATACACTTTGGTTTTCGATGGCGTAAGATGCGGTTAGGAAGATCATTATTGTATTTCTCCTCAGACGTAATTTTTATCGGTGCACTTTTGTCGATAATGAAAGGTATTGAATGGCCATTTATTTTCAGAGTAATTTTCAGACAGTGTTTGAATTACTTTGATGCTTTGGCATGTTGTTCTTTCTTTGACTTACATATTTCTTCACAAGCGGCCTAACCAACATGCATACACTTTTCTGAGGTAAACATTGAAATGGCACAATTATTTTATTCACATTCACTTGATACTGATATAGAAGAACTGGTTGACAATGATTTAGATGACGATCAACTTCATTCAGTGTCACTTTGTCTTAACTGATGTCGCCACTTAGCAGGACATTTACCTTTTTGTGGAAACGAAAATCCATATCTAAAGCACAACTTCTTTTTATGGGCAGACATCACCTTGTGTCCTTCAGTGTTTGGCTTCAGCTTACTTTCAAACTCATGACTGACTCTTTCTGGGCACCTACTCCCTCCGTGTCGGCAACTTGTCTATCAGCATGCTTGTCAGCTCTGACAGCCATTAACACCTTCTCCAGACTGAAAGTTTCTCTCAGAATTTGTCATCTAACAAGCACCCATCAATAACTCTCAGATGCATAACTTCTTCATCACTAAATTAATTGAAATAACAATATCTAATGAGTTTATCGAGTCTCTCCACAAATTCATCAATGCTTTCAACAGCTTTCTAGCTTTCCTAGCTGAAGAGGTAACTTTCTTAATCAACATTTGACATCGAATTTAACTTGAAATTCAGCACTTCTTTAATCTGAAAATATGTGACTTCTTCATTGGTCTGCGTCATTCTTGTTATGACTCCTTTATCAAAAAGTTGGGTGCAAAACCTTTAGACATGGTTAAAAAAGTATATATGGTCAAATCCCTCTCTGTAGTAACTTACGGGGTGGGTATCCTGTGATATTCTAACCCTTCAGCTATCTAGGTTATTAAAAACACCTTTTGGAAAAAATTAGTAGGTCTCCCCATAAGCTGTTCAAATTTTATCTGTCAAATAGATCTGAATGTTCCATTCACATCTGACCTGATTAGCCTGGCTCCAATTCTCCTATGGCACTCCATTTGGTGAAGGGGATCTGTTAACCTTACACATAAGTTTATTGAAGATTGTCTTACTTTGGAAAAATCATATAGGATTCCTTGGATTATGTATGTTAACAAAAGTTTAATCTCCCTAGGTTTAGTACATATTTGAAACTCTAAGTAAATGTTCTATCATCTTTAAAAAGAAGATTAAAACTCAATTTTTTAAATCTAATGGTAAAAGAAAGATTGAAAACCAACAGCCAAAAACACTCTGTAAAACCTTACATAGAGGGACAGATTACCAACAAAGGGATAACCTCATATTTACTCTCTGCGATAAACTAACGCCACCGATTTATCTTACTGAGGTTTCGCCTAAATCTTTACACCTGTTTGTTGGCTTATCCATTGGGAATCTTCGCCTTAAACGAGCTCCCGCCTTGTCCATACGACGGCGTGTCTACACAATCTAATTTGCACATTTTCTTTTCTTCTTTCTTTCTTTCTTCACATATTGTCAATTCTGTGCAAATATAACTTTAGGCAATGTCGCCCAGGGATGTTCTTTTTTACAATCATTGCCTGATCGCTTTTTTTGTTATTGTGTTGCGTCTTTTTTATGCCTTTCTTGGAAAACTGGGAGACTGCATAATAACCGAGAATGAATTATACGTTTTCATTCTGTTTTTTGATGGATGGTTTTAGCAGGATATTTTAATACTTTGTATAATCATGAATGTGTTTGTTTTGTATGTTTTGTGCTTTTATGATCTTAGCGAGTAAGAATCGAATAAAGTGATTTGACTGACTTCTTTTAAACCATCACAAGATTTTTGAGATAATTGATAATCTTTTTATCAGTCTCTTCAAGTGCACCAATGGAATCATCAAATGTCTCTACCTAAGCAGTCCATCTATCACCAATATTTGCTTTTTGGCACTATTGAATGGTGATTTCAGGAAAGTGGCACCGTTTTAAACCAGTGCAGAGCTTACTGACATTGCGTGTGCATCTCTGTGGCTTAGTTCATGTAACTCAGCAGCAAGGCCTTCTGATGTGCTGCCCTCAGGATCATCTTTAATAATAGCTGAAACCACAACTTCCTTTTCTGCCAGCTGAAACATATCACTATTCCGAAGATATTCTGAGACTGTGGTGCACCTGTCAATCACAGCCCCTGTGCTTGACATGGGTTGTGGCGCCTGGTGCTGAGGTCGCACCAGCTTACTTTACTCAGGTTCTAGTGAGTAAATAATTGTTTTATCCTAATCATCTCTAAGCATGATCTTCATCTTCATCACTTTCTAATTTTAATGTTATCTTGCACTTAGTGATTATCAAACGCTGCTCTATGAAAACCTGGTTGTATTTGCCTATAGCATTTATGCTCCAGATTACATATGACTGTATATTGAGTAGCAGTGCGGTACCTTTACATATGATCTGACAAGCCGGTTCTTGGGCATCGATATGAAGACTGCTTTGCAATGCATTCATAATTTTTGCCATCTTTAGGAGGCTGGAGTTGGCTTAGACTCGACATGCGTAAAGCTTTGGTTCCTCACTTTGCCTGTAACACACGCGTCATTCAAAAGCAGTTTGCTTGAACCACAGTAAACCTTCTGGGAGAGCACTGTTGATCTTCGGGTTACTTATCCCTTAACTCGTCTCCAGTTGTAGTGTCCTGCCCAGCCTGGGTACCCACAAAGGACAACGCAACATGTGATGTCATGCACGTCTTTATTCTTCTGCGTGGAGCTGCAAACTCAACATTCTAAACCAGCCTTCATTGCATTCCATGCTAACACTTACATCACAGTTCTATGGAGTCCATCTAGAGCCAAAAGAATTCCATCATTTCAAATTCACACCCTGCAGTTACCTTTACCCCTTAGTTTTTACTCCACAGGTAAGTACAACACATAGTAAATGATGTATAACTGTTTCTTTCCCTTTAACATGCACCCTTTACCCGGCAACACTTTACCACATAGTTAAGCCTATTTTTATTTAAATAGCACAATTTCTATGTATTTAAAAAAATGGGTTTAGGTGTGCATAGAGATAAAAGGGGTGAGGTAATTTTAGGACTAAGGGATGGGTAGAGGTAAAAAGTGGTAAAGGGTGACTCTTAATGTTTTGTTACTTTGGGTTGCTGAGTTAAAGTTTATTGCAATATACTGAGGCATTTCTTCCTTGACCAGTTCCATAGTGGCATGGGAAGTACTCCCCAGATATACGTGTCTCTAGGTACATTGGCCAGTATTTGCTCGGATCTCAGCGATGGTCGAACGCTGTATGTAGCATGCTCATGCTCTAATAAAAATGTAATGCATAAAAAGAGAGATAAGGGTGAATTTAGGGTGGTTTGAGACGGCAGGCAGTAAAGGGGATTTTCGGATTATTGAGTGTGTGGAGGTAAGTATGATTTTAGGGTTAAGGATGGGTAGAGGTAAAGGGAGGTAAGAATGATTTTAGGGTTAAGTGGTGGGTAGAGGTAAAGAAGGTTACACTGATTTTAGGGACTGGGTGGGTAGCGGTAAAGGGAGGTAAGGGTAATGTTAGGGTTAAGGGATGGGTAGATGGAAAGGGGTTGAGGGTGATTTTAGAGTTATGGGGTTGGTAATGCTAAAGGGACATGAGGGTGAACTTAGGGTTTTGGGGTAGAGGTAAAAGGAGAAAAGGGTGAATTTAGAGTTCAGGTTGGGTAGAGGTAACAGGAGATAAGGGTGATTTTAGGGTTAAGGAGTGGGTAGAGGTAAAGAGAGGCAGTTATTTATTTTAGGGTTAAGGGGTGTATCGAGGTAAAAGACTTAAGGGTGATTTTAGGGTTTAGGTGAAGGTAGAGGTAAAGGGAGGTAAGAGTGATTTTAGGGTTAAAGGATGGGTAGAGGTAAAGAAGGTAAGGGTGAGTTTAGGGTTAAGCGGCGGGTAGAGGTAAAGGGAGGTAAGACGATTTAAAGACGATTTAAAAAACAAATAAAGGGTATTGTGGAGTTATATGCATGTAAGGTAGTAAGAATCAGATTAAGGGCCTTATTATGACTTTGCCGGTGTGGCAGCGGGCTGCCACACCAGCACCATGTTGCCACACTGCCAAAGCCATATTGAGAACGCCTGCCGGATTCCGACTGGAATCCAGGTCGGTCGGTCCAGAGGCGACTGGCCCTCGGAGGTGCAGTGCTAAGGCTCAGATGTTTGCCTTAGTAAGGCACCACAATGGGAACACCATTGCACCATTGCACATTCCTGCAAGGCATGGACTGTCAAGTACATGCCCTGCAGGGACTGGAGGTGCATGCATACATGTGCCCCCCTGCATGCATCCACTGGTGCAGATGCAACAGGGGCCCCTCTCGGGCCCCCTTTGTTTCCTCACTGCCACACTTATCATGGCAGGCTCATCGCCATGAAAACTGTGACGGTGAGGAAACTCCTAATATGCTCTCTTCTATCGTGATTTGCCTGCACTGAGGCACAAACTTGCTGTCTCCTTCTTGCTAAGGCGATGGGCTGGCAGCCCACTCTTCCGCTTTTGACTTTGCTCTAGATGTCCTCTCCTTCCAGCTCTCCAGGTTCTTGGTTCCGAAACACATCACAGTCGATTTTTCTGGTTTCACTTTAGATACCCCCTATTTGTTAGACTGCGTGACTCTGGCTTAGTCCTCTGAGAGCATTTAGGAGAGTCTGTCCTTGCTTTTTTAATGTTCCACCCTCTGTGGCTTTCCTGTCCCCCTTCTCTTTGGCCTTCCCTCATAGTCCTGCCTATTTTCTGATCATCTTTGTTTCTTACTGGAAGAGGTTGCTGTGGTGGGGAGCTGTGTGGGATGCAGAGTTCAGGTAAGCCTGTTCCTCCCTCGTGATTGGTGGGCACCATTAAAACGAGGGTAAAAAAGTTAATTTAGTAACATCTATGATATTCTTTCACAAATGTGCATAAGATTTGTCAAACCTTTAATGTATTTAGTTTTCTGTTAGTATCTCAAGATGTTTGCTGCTCAATCAAGGGTGGGCAAATTTAAAGGGGGAACCAAAAAATGATAGTCTAATATGGGCCTCATTTAGCATTGCAGGACTTTCTGCTGCGCTGCCCTACGGCACAAGAACAGGGATGGAATGCACTGTATCTATCAGATATTGCGCATTCCTGTCCTTTTCCCCTTCGCTGGTGCACAATGGGCTGCTGTGTGCCAACACAGGCACATTTTTACCATGGTGCAAGGGTGCTGGAGATGCGGGGATGATTATTTTTGTGCATGAGAAGGGAAATCTTCCTACACAAAAGCAATTACAAGTGGCTTTTTCCTCTTTCTATGTGTGCTGCAGAATGCAGCACAAATAGAGGAAGGAAAAACGAGGAGAAATAAATATATTTCTCCTCGTTGTGCCTCTCGTACATCTCCCCTGAGGAGGCGTACGTTTTTGGTGCTGCCTCAGATTTACAATTTATTCGTAAATCTGGGGCAGTGTCAAAAAGTCATGGTTGTTGCTGGGAATGCCCCCTGCAGCACCTATTGCACACCCTTTAACGCAGAAAACTGCGGTAAAGGAATCAATATTTACGAGGCAGTATTAAGCCAAAACAATGGCTTAGTGCTGCCTCATAAATATGGAGCAGGCTCCTGCGCCATGGAATCGCACAAAAAGGGATATTCTGGCAGCTCAATGGGCCTCATACATGAGGCCCTATGTTTGCCTCCTAATTACAGATCTGCACAAAATTTGGCAGACCCATATCATTTTTAACTTGATATATTGAGTTTCATGCCAATCCATCAAGGAGGGGAAGAGTTAAATGCAGTGGGTCAAACAAGTTAAGGTTAATAAATCAGTGTCATATTGGTGGTTTCAGACCGGGCTGATGAAGGGGGCAAAATGAAAGGTGGTGGTATAAAAAATATTTTGGGTGTTGTATCATAGACCATTGCAAAATACAGCAGGCCTTTAGCCTGGTTAGTTTACTCTTAGTATATGGAGTTTCATGCAAATCTATCAACAGGAGACAGAGTTCTTGGTGGGGCAAGGGCAACAACGTATTAGTTTGCTGCTAATTGGCAAACCTTATGCATACTGCCAACACACAGTCTTCAAGCATGTGGAATATGGGTGGAACATGAGTTAGGTGTAGGGCCTGACTGGTAGACTAGCAGGGCACAAATAAAAGCTTCTTTGCCTACTATTTTGTTTTCTAATCTATGTCCAAGGACAGTCTGCAAAATTTAGTTTAAGGAATGTCCACACATTTATGCCAAGTTTAATGCAGAGCCATCAACCAACACTAAATTTAGCAAATAAATGATTGTTGATACCCCATTTCAACGAATCACTGACACAATATCGAAAGACAAAAAATCGACCTACAAATATATCGATACAAAATAATCGATCACATTATTATCGACATCATATACTTATTTAAAACATTACAAAAATATCGAACACACAATTTCGAACTACATAAATATAGGTACACAAAATATCGGCAACACAAATATCGAAATCCTAAAATATCGATGCTCAATAATATACATATACTTCATAACAAAATATCGTAAACTAAAATATCGACCACTAAAATATCTCAATTTTACTAATATCGACTATATAACATTTAATGAAAACCTAAAATCAAACTACATAAACACCAAATAATGTCTTTTATCTCTACACAAAATTATTATTAAACAATTATATATTTACTACATTTAAAAATGGATTTAAATAATTAACTCTTTACTAAAACATTATTAACAACATTCCTACATTAAACAACTATATTATTAAATTATACTTTATCAATTCATGCATCCAATACATAATATAATGTTTAGAAAAATACATATAGAATAATACACCACAAAACCACTAATTAGCGTTTTCCTTATTAGGAAACTAACTACCAGAAAAAAAAAAAAAAAATTCGAACTAACCAATAAAAACACTCCGAATTCAAACTGACCAATAAAACACATATTACAACATCCAAAGCACTATAAAAAGAAGTTCAACTTCATTCACAGTCCAAAACCAAAAAAACGAAATTGAATGAAGAGGAAAATCGACTGGATTGCAACTACAGATATAAGAAAATCAACATACAGGAAATGTTTAAAACTATCAAAAGTAAGTTAACTATATTATTCTCATGAAGACTCAAATAGAATAAATTGTAATTACAATATACATACACTATAAATAAATTAATGTCTTCTTTCTATTTCATGTTTTCACTACAGGAAACTCCAAAAGAAACTAAGAAAATACAGAACAGCACCAAAAAAGATACAACTAAAAAGTAAGTATTTCACAACCAAAAATCAACTAATAGATTAAAATACCACCCTAATTAAATCCCAATTGCAAATCCCCTAACCATTCCCTATAAAAATATAGAAACAATTATTACAACACATTTCCTTTTCTTTTCCAGACAAAGAAAATACTAGAGGAAAATCCCACAAATAAAGAATCAGGAGCATTCTACTCAAACACATCAAAACCAACGTTGTAAGTATATAGTAACTAAATCTTGTTTTTTTCTACTGAAAATTAATATAACATCATATATAATAACTATAATATATATTTTTCATAGATAAAGCTACATCAAAATGACTGAAGGAGCTGAATTCATAACAAGCCAGAAGGGAAAAATGTTACTATGCTATATGGGGTACACTTACACACAGGAAAAAGTGTATGGTTTAAAAGTTAACTGGAAATGCACTAAATACTACTCTAATAAGTGCTATGGGCGTGCTACAACACGACAAACAACAGTACTATACACTAGAGAACATAACCACCCACCAAACATTACTGAAATCGAAGTCAGATCTGCTTTAGAAACTATAAAGGAAGCTAGCACAAGTTCTCAAAAACCTACCAGTGTAATTTTAAAAGAGCAGCTTCCCAAAATTCCTAAAACTGCTACTACACAAATGCCATCTGTAACTTCACTCAAAAGAACTATTGCACGTACTAAAAAAACCACTACTACTTCAACCCCAATTCCTCACACATACAGTGAAGTTATTCTAAGTCCAGAACAAAGTATAACTTTCAACAAAGAACCATTTGTCATTTTTGATAATAAAAACAATGACAAAAGAATAATAATATTTGGAACAGCTAAAAATCTCTGTAAACTACAAGAATCACATAACTGGATGATGGATGGGACTTTTACCATATGTCCCAAACCATTTTTCCAACTATATACAATACATGTCATATATCACAATTGCAATATACCATTAATTTACACATTATTACCAAACAAACATAACTCCACATACACTGAACTATTAAATATAATAAAACAAAAAACAAATGACTTTTCCCCACAAAAAATAATCCTAGATTTTGAACATGCAATGATTAATTCTATATTAAAAACACACCCCCATACCTCCATACAAGGCTGTTACTATCATTTTAATCAATGCCTATGGAGACACATGCAAAAATCAGCCCTAAGCATTGAATATGCAACTAATTCATCTTTTGCATATCAAATAAAAAAACTCATAGCACTAGCTTATGTACCTGACACAGACGTAACAGAACATTACAACATTTTAATAGACAGCGCCTTCTACAAACAAAATGAAGAAAAACTAAGTTCACTATTGGACTATTTCGAAGATACATGGGTCGGCAGACTACATAGATCTGGCCACAGAAGAAACCCTAAATTCTTAATTCCCTGGTGGAACGTATACAGAAGCACCTTAAATGGAGAATCCAAAACTAATAACGCAGTTGAAGGATGGCATAACGCCTTCCTACAATCAACAGGCAGAACAAAACCAACACTAGAAAGATTTATATCATGCCTACAAAAAGAACAGAGTTATCAAGAGTTCCGAATGGAACAATCCATAACTCAGCTAACTCCAAAAACCTCAAAACAAACTAAACAAATGTATAAATATCTAGAGCAACAAGTAAAATTGTACCCTACTACCAAAGGCCTAGAATACCTAAACATCATAGCTAAAACACTTCTTTAAAGTACAAATACAAATAAATGACTAATTACCCATTTTCAATAATATCAAACACATAAAATATATGTATCTTATTACAAAAATAATTACTGTGTGTAACATATTTATACATATTGTCAAAAATATATTAACACACATTAATAATATTTGTAATAAAATAAAAATGAACAATAATATTAAACAATACCCACCCACAAGAAATAATAATAAATTAACTTACCACGTTTATTCCAAAGTCTGAAAAATCCATTTCCTGCTTACACAATCCAAACATTAAAAAAATGGTTCCCAAAAAAAAATGCAAAAATACAACTGGCGATTAAATCCATAAGCCATTCACCAAATATCCTTCGAAAATCCATGAAAAACCCGAAAATAGCTAAAAATATTAAAAAACGATCCATGAAAACCGAAACATTTAAAGTAGTGTAAAAACCATATTTTTCAATAAAACGAACACACACTTCTTTAAAAAAAAAAAAGAGTCCATCCGAAACGAATAACCTAGAAAAGAAATAGTAAAAACAAAGCAACTGACATTCCCACCCACATAAAACAACACATAAACACGTACTAACAATAATACTAGATTTAAAACACTTCTAAATATACATTAAACACCTTAAACCTAACTTTCGAAACATGCCTACACATCGTTAAAAACACGTAAAAACACAACACGCAACTCTAACACATAACATTTCCAAATATAACTAATATATGTACAGCTACACTAAACATTATCTAACTAGGCTCAAAAGTAAATTTAAAACCATCTAAAACACATAAAACAAACCTTACCTTTCACGACGCGAAGTAACTCCCAACCGCTAGCTTCCCTTCAAACCAAATGACCCAAAACAACATTACCCGGTTACAAAATAGAGTGTCCAAAACATAATAAAACATTTAACTATACTAAAAAGCCCTAAATAAATCAGGTAAAACAGTAAATTCACACACAAATATTTTATATTATTTAGTAAAAATATACCTATTTTTTTAATTTACCTACAAATTGTCAACAAATGTTCCTAATTTGTAAAATTATATTAATAAATATTTTAAAATTTAAAATATTTATTATTATAATTTCTAAAAAGATAATACTACAGAACAATGTATGAAAAATTGTTAAATTTTTTTTTGCATAAATGCTAAAATTTTATTTATGTTAAAAAGATGTTTGTTTCGAAAACATTGTAAAAATAATTAATATTAATATTTTACATATTAATATTAATAAAAAAGGTATAACATGTTTGTACTACAAATATTAAAATGTTTATATATGAAAATATTTGTTAAAAGTTTTGTATAAAGATTTACAAAACCTATTGCTATGTTAATTTTAATTTAAAACACTACATTGTACAACATTATTAATAATCTTTATAATTTACTTAAAAATGTTTGAAAATATACTTAATGTACATAAAATTTGTTCTGACCTATATTCAATATGTTTGAATGTAATTACAATGTAAATAATACTATTTCTGAATGATCTTACTCAAATGAATAAACAATAACAAATTTAAAAAACTACAATAAAAACCATGTTCTTGTCTTATGAATTGTGTTTCTCTGATTATTAATATTAATCTTCTATTATGAATATTTAACATATAGAATAATTATTTTATAAAAAATTACAAATCAATCAATATTATAAAATTACAGAATGCCATTACCCATTATTCCAATACAAAATATTCATATATTTTTCCTAATAATAATATTAAATATTCCAAACATATCAAATTAAAAGGTTACATGTATATATTATCCTAAACTATAAATATAGAATTAATTACTACAAATCCAATATATAAACATACAATACAAATAATATTCACTTAAATATATTTTTATAACTACTATATCAATGTAATTTAATTAAATTAAATACCAGACAGATTAGAGTAGTTGCTGGACACTGACCATAAACAATTTACTATTCCCACTCCACTCTATAATAAATAAAAGTAGATGCTTGACACTGACCATAAATAATTTACTATTCCCACTCCAGTCTATAATAAATTAGAGTAGGTGCTGGACACTAACCATAAATAATTTACTATTCCCACTCCAGTATATAAAAAATTAGAGTAGGTGCTGGACAGTGACCATAAATAATTTACTATTCCCACTCCAGTCTATAATAAATTAGAGTAGGTGCTGGACACTAACCATAAATAATTTACTATTCCCACTCCAGTCTATAATAAATTAGAGTAGGTGCTGGACACTGACCATAAATAATTTACTATTCCCACTCCAGTCTATAAAAAATTAGAGTAGGTGCTGGACAGTGACCATCAATAATTTACTATTCCCACTCCAGTCTATAATAAAATAGAGTAGGTGCTGGACACTAACCATAAAAAATTTACTATTCCCACTCCAGTCTATAATAAATTAGAGTATGTGCTGGACACTGACCATAAATAATTTACTATTCCCACTCCAGTCTATAAAAAATTAGAGTAGGTGCTGGACAGTGACCATAAATAATTTACTATTCCCACTCCAGTCTATAATAAATTAGAGTAGGTGCTGGACACTGACCATAACTAATTTACTATTCCCACTCCAGTCTATAATAAATTAGAGTAGGTGCTGGACAGTGACCATAAATAATTTACTATTCCCACTCCAGTCTATAAAAAATTACAGTAGGTGCTGGACAGTGACCATAAATAATTTACGATTCCCACTCCAGTCTATAATAAATTAGAGTAGGTGCTGGACAGTGACCATAAATAATTTACTATTCCCACTCCAGTCTATAAAAAATTACAGTAGGTGCTGGACAGTGACCATAAATAATTTACTATTCCCACTCCAGTCTATAATAAATTAGAGTAGGTGCTGGACAGTGACCATAAATAATTTACTATTCCCACTCCAGTCTATAAAAAATTACAGTAGGTGCTGGACAGTGACCATAAATAATTTACTATTCCCACTCCAGTCTATAATAAATTAGAGTAGGTGCTGGACACTAACCATAACTAATTTACTATTCCCACTCCAGTCTATAATAAATTAGAGTAGGTGCTGTACACTGACCATAACTAATTTACTATTCCCACTCCAGTCTATAATAAATTAGAGTATGTGCTGGACACTGACCATAATTAATTTACTATTCCCACTCCAGTCTATAATAAATTAGAGTAGGTGCTGGACACTAACCATAAAAAATTTACTATTCCCACTCCAGTCTACAATAAATTAGAGTATGTGCTGGACACTGACCATAACTAATTTACTATTCCCACTCCAGTCTATAATAAATTAGAGTAGGTGCTGGACACTGACCATAAATAATTTACTATTCCCACTCCAGTCTATAATACATTTGAGTAGGTGCTGGACAGTGACCATAAATAATTTACTATTCCCACTCCAGTCTATAAAAAATTACAGTAGGTGCTGGACAGTGACCATAAATAATTTACTATTCCCACTCCAATCTATATTGAATTAGGATTACTATATATGTTAGATTTTTTCAAACAATTACTAATTTGTAAACACTACCCACCCTTATCCCCTATAAATCCTACATCACTCTTATTAAATGAATTATCTTCTTAAAATTGTTAAATGTTAATTAAAATAACATTTCTAAATGGAAATAATTTTTTATGAATAATAAAATTTTGATATATTTATAAAACACTCCCCACCCTTATCCCCTATAACCCCAAAATACCACTTATGAAAATTTTTTTATTATTAAAAATATTAAAATTTACTTTTATTAAGAAATTAGAACTTTGCATTATATTTTTCAAAAATAAAATATTACATATATTTTGAATGCACTCCCCACCCTTATCCCCTATAACCCCCAATTCCCACTTATGAAATTTATTGTATTAGTAATTTATTTAATTTTAATTGTTAAACTCAAAAATTAAATTTCTATTTTTTTTTTATAAAATATTAAATATTTCTCAAAAACACTCCCCACCCTTATCCCCTATAACCCCAAAATCCCACTTATTAAATGTATTTTATTAGTAAAATGTTTAATTGTAAATTTTAATACAAAATTTTAAATGTAAATTTTTTTGAATTCAATATTAAATAATAAATATATATCTAAAACACTCCCCAGCCTTATCCCCTTTAACCCCAAAATCCCACGTATTACATTTATTTTCTTATTACAATTTTCACATGTAAAATTTTAAAACTAATTTGAAATGTTTTTATTTCTAAATATAATATTTCAAAATTTATATCATAAATTATTAAATTTTATTACTAAAATTTTTAATTTTAAATTTTCATACCAAATTTGAATTTTTTTTTTTTAATTAAATATTAAATATTAAATATATATCTAATACACTCCCCACCCTTATCCCCTATAACCCCAAAATCCCACTGATTACATTTATTTTATTATTACAATTTTCACATTTAAAATTTAAAAACACATTTGAATTTTTTTATTTTTTTTTAAATATAATATTTCTAAATTTATATCCTAAAATATTAAATTTAATATTTATTTCCAAAACACTCCCCACCCTTAACCCCTATATACACAACATCCCACTAACAATATTTTTTTTCATTATTAAAATTTAAATATTACTATTTTGTTCAAAATTTAAATTCAAATTATACAAATATTTATTAAAATATTTTATTTCTAATATATATTTTTAAAACACTCCCCACCCTTATCCCCTATAAACCCAACATCCCGCTCCTAAAATTATATATCCAAATTTAAAAAATTATATTAATAATAGTTAAATAATTATATCCTAAAATATTAAATATAATATTTATTTCCAAAATACTCCCCACCCTTAACCCCTATATACACAACATCCCACTAAAAATTTTTTTTTTCACAATTAAATTTTAAATAATTGAATTTTGTTCAAAATTTAAATTTAAATTCTACAAAAATTTATTAAAATATTTTATTTCAAATATATTTTTTTAAAACACTCCCCACCCTTATCCCCTATAAACCCAACATCCCGCTCCTAAAATTATATATCAAAATTTAAAAAATTATATTAATAGAAAGAAAATTGTTATTTTTAATACACTTAAATAAACATTTGCTGACACTTCTAAACAATAATTTTTTACAAATCACAAAGTGACTTAATACTATACTTTTTCGATATTTTTACTACACGATATTATGTCTTTCGATATACTATACCTCGATATTTTACTACACATCACAATCTCGACATTTTTTACATCGATATTGTTGACAGAGATATATTGTTCCATCGATATTTTGACTTCGATATTTCTGTATATCGATATTACATTTCCGATATTTTGTCTACTCACCATTTCAACTTTACCCCCCACCACCCTGGATTTGCTTGAAACATGAGATTCCTGCATTAGGTGTAAATTGCTAACAGTCTGTCAAATTTCATGCCGATTCATTAAAGAGAGCACTACAATTATTAGCACATCAAATCATTTTTGGCCCCCATTTAACTTTGCCCCCCCCCCCCATTAATAGACCTAAATGCAACTTGACATACCCACGGTAGACTAAACATGCTAAGTGTCTGCAAAATCTCATGTGGATTTGTCAAATGATACCATAGTCATTAACAAAGTACCACTTTTATGACCACCCTTTTAAATTGCCCTACAATGATGAATATGCACAAACTTAAAAAATGCTAATCAATCAATTAGGGAATTGTAAGCATGCTACTCACCCGTGAGGGTCTCAAGGCGCTGAGGGGAGGGTGCAGATCTGTTTAGCTGAAGAGCCAGGTCTTGAGGGTCTACCTGAAGTGTTCAGGGAGTGGGGCGCGTCTGATGTCTGCTGGTAGCTCATTCCAGATCCTGGCTGCAATGTGAGAGAAGGATCTTCCACCTGCTCTGGTTCTGTGGATGTGTGGGGTTTCGGACAGTGCAAGGTTGGAAGATTGGAGGTTTCTTTTGGGTACGTGAAAGTTGATTCTGTTGTTGAGGTATTTGGGTCCGTTGTTGTGTAGGCATTTGGAGGCGTGAGTGATGATTTTGAAAGTGACACTTTTCTCCACAAGGACCAGTGGAGACTTCGTAGGTGTTGGCTGATGTGTTCATGTCGGGGGATGCTGGGGACGAGTCTGGCGGCGGTGTTCTGTATTGTCTGGAGTTTGCGGAGTAGGGACTTGTTGATGCCGGCGTAGAGTGCGTTTCCATAGTCCAGTCTGCTGGAGTACTTTACAAAGAGTAAACGAAACATGGATATCATCTGCCAAATTTCACGCAAATTTGTCAAACAATGCTAAAGTTAGAAGCAAACTGAAAATACACCTTCCCAACTGTCAAGATATCTCTAAAAAGCAGCCTCTTAATACTAGGACTGAAAGAGTTTTTAAATGGCAATTTCTCAAAAAACTGCCAAATGGATTTTCCTCACACCAAGAAAAGGCACATCATTGCGTGAAGTTCTACTGACGTGCCAAGTTTCGAGTCATTCTATTGAGTTATTTTTTATCGGCATCAAGGATCAAAAAAATCCTATGGGAAGTAAAATGAGAAATATTACTTTTGTGAGCCTCCTGTTTTTTTGACCCCTGGTTGATGGATTTGAAAGATACTTGTCACGAGGAACCCCATTGGATGTACTTTTTATTGGGATATTTTTGCCGACTCATCAAAGGTCATCAAAATTATTAAGAAGCATTGAGAGAGAGAGACAGTGATAATTTTTCTATTTTATTGTATACCATAGTTTTGTAAAACAAATTGTTGTAGTAGATATTTTTATCTTTACTATATTTCTTCCTGTCAATATTTAAGTACTTTACAATATATAGGCATATAAAGTTGTTAATTTTAATAGCGATATTTTAACATCATTATTTTGCAGCAACATATTTTGTGGTTGATATTGAGACATTCATCCCAGGGTAGGGCAGGACCCCCAGTGCACTCTGTAACCCATATAACAGTGGTACATGTTTATCATCCACCTTTTCATTCTTGTTTAAAATATACCTAAACATAAGATAGGAGGTACAATATGCATTTGAATTGCATTATTGTTTATCACAGAGGACTATTTGTTTCTTTCATCTTCCACAGCAGAAAGCCTCCAGAAAGGGAAAGGAAAGCAGGACTCAGGATGACAATCAAGGAGCAAGGGCACAGTTTTAAGTTTGGTGGATGAAGTATTGTCCATTCGGGATGGCAGATAACATCACCTACACCATCCTTAGGATACTTCACCTGCCAAATCAAGAGATGAACACAAGCCCTGGGGTTATCTCTGTCACATTGCTTCTTTCCAATGTACTAAACGTTTGGTGTACAGCTGCCATCAGTTTTCACAGTCATACACCAAACTATTGAAATTTTTTGTAAAACATGATTAAACTCACAAAGCAAGAGTTTGTTTTTGAAAAACAAAAACTAATGACACCCACACCTTGGACGTTTTCTCCCAGTATGTGGGGGTCATTGTTTTTATCCTGCCCCTCCCTCCTACATTTTTGCTAGTGGTGAAGAATAGAAAAAAATACATTAAACCCTCAAGCCTCAAAAGAGTGGATAGTAAAATGCTTTTCGCAATGTCCCTTACTTAATCAGACTGCTGGACGGAGTATTCCATCGATGCAGCTAGCTGGGGCTCCGTCAATGGAATACTTAAGGTCTAACAATCTTTAAATGAGACAGGCAGATGAAGGGTTTGCCTAGCAGAGTACTGAATCATGTTTTCTACAGAGTACCCTGTCCACCACACTCTAAATATGGCCCCATGTTTGCAAAGTGGGCACCCATTACTGCCACAGTGAAAAGTAATGAGGAGTAGGATTCTTTCTTCTCTTTAGAAGAAGCAAATACGTCTAGAGATACACAAGAGCATCTTCAAATCATCACCTGCATGTACACATAGAAGGAGTGATTTTGATCCCGGCCTCAATCACATTGTTTGAGGACAATGGATGGAGAAGAGTCTGCTTCTGGTTAGGAAAAATCAGTGGAGTCTGGGAATTAAGGTAACTTGCCATCACAGCACAAACTCACCTTTCCCATCACTCCTCTTCCATTGTTTGCATATATATTTCTGCACTCATACTAATGAACCTTCTTAGGTTCCTAACTCCATCCCAACCTCTGATCTTCCCGGGGCAAGATCAGTAGTTCACGGGCAAATGGTAACGAGGCAGAATGTCATCCATTAGGCCCCGGAGAAGGGTCATAAGGAAGTAGAGAATGTTTTGACATCTGTGCATGATATACTGACTGCCTACCACTGGGGATCGCCTGCCTTCTCTCCGCTGGGACTACTTCAATGTCCTCACCCAAAACCTGTATCATCTCCACCAGCCGTCTTTGAGTCCCATATTATCTTCTACCTGTGTCCCTGACCCTATAGAGATGCCTCTCAGAAGGTTTTCCCCCTGCTTCTGAGGGGACATGAACACACTGGAGACATTGCTGGCAATCACACTGCCCTCTGGCAAGCTTGTGGAAGGCCTGAAACTTTACATCCAAGACAGCTAAAAGAACATCAAACCTAGATAAGATAGTGACCTTGATATTCTGATTTGGAACTTCCATTCACATTTGTATTTTAATTTCATTAGATGGATTGTGTTTTATTTTTATACTTTTCCAAAGCATTAATGACCCTCCATGATGAAAACGACAGAGGGGTGGCTTGCGGAGGAGCTGAGAATGAAAGAGACACTCAACACTGTCCTCTCAGGGATTATCCCCACTCAAATGTTGCCGATAAGACACAAGAGGACCTCATCGCCCCACCAGCACTGCACCAAGAGACGCGTTAGCAGAGTGGTGGAAAAAGGGGTGTGGCCTCAGACCACCTCTCTGCAATCCCACTGTGTGGGGCTTTCTGGAGGTACCTGGTGGGCTAGTTGGCCCGGGGAGGTGGTGGTCCCTGGAGCTAGGGGGAGCCTGTGAGGCCCCCCGCAAACAATTAATCCCTGGGGCTGTGGGGGCTTGTGCGGCCCCTGCATATATTTACATATTGCCACCGGGATCTGGCCCACCCGGGGGCTCATTAAAACGAAGCGTGGGATCCAACGCTTCATTTTCTTTATTTTCTCGGACAGATTCTCTCACCCAGTGTGAATTTTGCTGATTTTTGCGGAAAAACAAGCTGTTTTTTTAGCCCTGGGGGTCCTTGTGGGACCACCTGAGCAGGCCTAGGGGGTCAGGGTGTTTCTACCCTGCCCCCTTTTCTTGTGTTTTAATGTTTTTTTTAACTGTTTTCTTGTGACTCGGTTACTTATATAGATATACAGCTCCCCACAACAAGTAGAATGGACCAGCACTCACGTTAGTTAAATCTTCGTTCAGATGTATTTAGCGAAAAACTCAGAAAACAAATGCGTTTCGGCAATCCTGCCTTTGTCAATGTCGGCGGACGCCGATGTCATGGCAATACTTAAACATGTGGGTCATCACGACTTAAAATACGGACAATATATGGTTGTGTTTCTGCGTGCGCGATCTTAGAATATGTTAGGGACTCATTAAATTCATTGCTTCCCAAAGAAACAATCTACGTGTATTACTTCAAACACATAAATAATTATCCTAATGAATCAATATTGCAATTCATTATCAACAATCTTCCCAGGCTTCTTTTAGAAGGTATCACCTTTCTTCATCCCACTCCTTCTTCACCTTTACCTGGGTCTGTTTAAGGAGCTTCCTTAGGAAGCTTAACAAGGGTACATCATTTGATTTAATGGCCTGAAAGAGGTGTGCTTGCACTAATCTATAGGTGTTCGTGGCCCTTGGGTGTTTTTCTGTGGCTTGGTTCTTGCCACAGTGCCGTAAAATGCTGGACAACCGACTGAAGAAACTAGAATTTACAGCATCGAGTGGACCTAGCCCCCCTTCCTACTTGCTTCGAGCTAGACTCTTCAAGGTACCTTCTATCAGATCTTTGTATACAAACTGCAAGATCTCGACCTGTGGCACTATATGACACCATCATTATTTGCTATTGGTCAGGACCAGGTCAGGAGATAATTCAAACTGTCTCAGCTGGTTGGGCAAACAGTTCCAAGTAGTTAGCAGGCTTAGACATAAGGGTTGGTGGACGCTTCCCATTCTGACAATTTTTTCCATATCATCAACTAGGTGCCACAACCTTATGTCCAGTAGGATGTAGTCTATATGACTTGACCTGTTCATCCTGTTGTAAGTGTGTGGCCCCTGCTTATGCTTATCTGACTTAGGTCTTCGATTAAGAGCTCTAACCCCATATTCAAGGGACATGACTCTAAGCTTTGTATCCATTAGCTCCTCTAATTCCTGCAGGGTGTCTGATTGCCTAGCCCCGTGTGCTCCTTGTGCATACATGTTATAAATATCGATGGTAATATAAAAATACCCCTGGATTTGAATTCCCATAATATCAGGGCTAGCAGAATAGAGTTGAGTGACACCGCATCTCAATACGATATTCACCCACATCAACAATCGCCCAGCTGGATGCTCAAACTTGTTTGATGACGCAAGTAAGTGAACATTTAAAAACATGGCCTTTTGTGTAGGCTCGACGCTGCAGGTTTCCTGGAATATACAAATGTCTGCAAGCTCCACAAACGAAGTCTAGTGGGGTAAAGACATTTTTGATTTAACTCCAGCTTTGTACAAGGAAACCTACAAGAGTTTAGAAGATGCCTTTGCTTTAGATGGCTCTGGAACTGAGGACAGATCAGTGGTGTTTGGCTGGAAGTGAGTGCCAGGAGTGACCAGGTTTGATGGCAGATTCGGTCTTAAAATCAGACAACATTGCCCCACTGACTGGCCTGTAGACATATCTCAGATGAAATGACCTTTGGGGATAAGGTGAACACAGAGATGCCCCTTCTGAGAGTCCAAAACAGCTCCACCTAATGGGAGTGCTTCAACCCCTGCCACCTGGCCTCCTTGCTGCTGTAGTCAGTCAACCAGACCTAACACGAACACATCCCCAGACTTCGAAACTGGGGGCTGGCTGCTAAATGTGGGGTCACTAAATACTGGACTACAATTGAATTAAATATCGGATCCTAATGAGGGGGTAGTTTTATGGTCCAGGGCCACCAAAGTATCAACCAAGCTCCTATTTGTTAACAGAAATGTAATACAATCAGTGGTACTATGAGGATTAATACACCTTTTAACCACAATAAAATCTTCCCTGATGACAAACCTGCAACCTCTAACTTGGCCTTGTTTCTCAAGAAACCCTTGTCCTCCCACTGTAGATTCATTTAAATCCTGAGCATGTTCACCATAAAAACTTTACATTCAGCTGGGCCCTCCCTGCTTTCTCGGTGCAGTCGATGAGAATTATTCAGGAGCTCTGTTAGTGAACATCTAGGAGCACCAGACCCCTTGGAGATACAGGAGGCAGCATTACCAGTTTTCGGGTCCCCTGACCAGATGGAGCCATTCCATTACCTGAAGGAGTTGTGCTACTATTGCCTTCTATCATATGTGTCTTCCTTAGGATCGAACCAGGGTTCGCTATTGGGGCTTTACAAGTGACCTTCTGTAAACAGCCACTGGATGAATCAGTAGTACATCTGGGGTGGCGGCTATGCCCAATGCCTACCCATAGACAGAAGTCCTCCCTACCCTCAAGGAGTTGGTTCACTGGAGCCGTAAGGTCATGCACCATGGTCTTAAGAGAGTCTATTTCTGTTCTAAGCTCAACAGTGAGGTCGCGGACCATGGCTTGTTTTTTGGGTGTAGATCTTAAGGCTCCTGAAGGAAGGCCATCTGCACACGTGACGCCCTCACTTAGTGAGCTATCAGGAAGAGACTGGAGTGGGATATAGCAGTTGCACCAAATGACACCTCGAGTAGAGAATACATTAGCCTTTGAAGAACCACCTTCATCTACGTTTGTTTTGGATAGACTGCTATTGGGCACCATATGCCTCTTACTCGGTTTCTCAAACATTTTACGGATGAATTTCCATTTGTTGACCCACACCCTAGGCAATAATGTCTTATTGTCTATAGGTGGAGCAATAACATCAGATGCTAAGACTATATCATCAAATGTATCCATTACATAGTTACCACCCGGATGTTTTAATAATTTTTTGATCCTCTTTTTAAACACCCCTATCCCACCATCCAATGCTTCTCTCTTACAAATGTGCTTAAAACAATGAAAGTAATATAAGACTATGGTGTAAAAGAAGGATATGGGGGTCTAATGTACCTAGATGTCACCCAGCAGAGCACCAGCAGTCACTAGGACCATCAACAATAAGGCCAAGGACTAGTGCTTTTGTTGAATATCCTGAAGAAGCACATATCAATTAAAACAGCAGAACACGTTCCAGGCAATCCAATAGCACATGTTAAGGAGGTGGCCATACCCATTCTCCTCTTGGTGCCGATGGACGCAGGATGGGCCTTTCCTTGGCCTGGGCTTCACCGGGGCACAGCCCCACGAGTCCCGTGCAGCAGGAAGGAGATGGACGCTATTAAGTGCATTGGAGGTGGCAGCCCCCCCTTCTTAGTTGCAGCGCTCCTGTGTGCTGAGACTTCGGACTTGGAAGTCTCCAGCAGAAGATGCCAGTAAAGACAAAGGGGCATTAGACCCCTAGAAGCACACAACAACTAAGGTGTTGGGGGAAGGAGATTGGTGCTATAATGCGCATTGGAGTTGGCAGTCATGCCCTGTCTTTGTTGCAGCGCTCCCGTGCGCTAAGACTTCTGGACTTGGAAGTCCCTGCTTCGAGATGCCAGTAAAGACAAAGAGACTTTAGCCCCCCTGAGAGCAAGCAACAACTCCCACACTGCAGGAAGGAGATAGGTGCTATAAAGCACGTTGGAGGTAGTGGCCTCACCCCCTCTTCATTGCAGCGCTCCAGTGCGTTGAGACATCTGGCCTCGGAAGTCTCTGGTTCGAGATGCCAGTAAAGAAAAAGGGGCTTCAGACCCCTTGGCAGCAAGCAACAACTGGGGTTGGATGCAGTGGGTGTGTGGGTGTTTTATTCTTTTTCTGGATCCACGGTTCTTGTCTCTGGATCTATGAATTTACATTGGGGGTCATGCTGAGATTCGGGGGTGGATCTGCAGTGTGCATAGATGCGAGTCCACTGTAAGGATCCACGTTCCTATATATCTATATTTTTTTGCCCTTTAAGATCTCTAAAATTTCTGAATGAATTTACACCAAATCACAAAAAGCACGCTTTCTAGACCAACGTATTGCTTTCTGCCAAATTTAGTGTAATCTGTTTAGCGGTTCGGCATTATAATAAACAGGAGGAGGGTGCATGGGGGCCCCCTCCAAGGCTTTGTTAAAGCCCCAGGGACTGCCACTCCCTGGGTAACATCTTTTAATTATGTGGGGGGTGCTGGTGTGGCACCCCTATGCCTCGGGGACCACAACCTACCCAAGGCTATGTATAAAGTGAATGCCCACAGCCCTGAGGACTGCCTCCATCCTGGGGCTAATAGTAAGGATATCAGGGGGCCTCATAGACCCCCTGTGCTCCTGTGGGGCATGAACTCCCCGGGGCTGATTAATTTTGAAATGAAGGCCCTCGTGGACCCCCACCTCCCCGTGGGCCAAAATTATTTTTTTTTAATGGGAGGGGGACCACATGGCCCTGGGGATCATCACTTTCCCAGGGCCGGCCCTCATACATCCCACCCCAAAACATAGCTGTTTGCTGTGGTTGGCAAGAGCTTTACTGCTCAAAAATGCATTCAAAAGGCTATTTCTTGCTGGGAGCAAATTACTTTCAGACACAGGGAGCTGCCTTTCCAGCAGCTCCCAATGCCAACTCTTGCAGGAGGTGGGTAGCCAGCAGAGACCACAGGGCCTTTTATGCTCCACCTACGGTCCCAATGGTGACTGGGTGCACCCTTCATGACATAGGGTCTCTGGAGCCAAAATCGGCCCGTGGAGGGGGCCGCCCAACCCTCCTCTTCCATTGGGGATATGCCAGGCCCCAAGGGATGGGGTCCCCAGGGCTGAAATCAGCCCAGAGAGTGGGGCCAGGTGGCCATCCTACGCATGTTAAAAATATGTAAAATAAAAAGCCAGACCCTGTGGGATGGGGTCTCCAGGACTGAAATCAGCCCAGGGAGGGGAACTATGTGGACCCCCTCTCTTATTAGAAATAGCCCAGACCCTTAGGTATGGGGTCTCCGGGGACAAACTTAGCCCGGGCCCTCTGCCCCTATTACAAGAACAAAAGCAATAAATGAAAGACCAGGCCCCTTCATTGCGTGAAGTTCTACTGACGTACCAAGTTTCGAGTCATTCTATTGCTTTAGTTTTTTCGGCATCAAGGATCAAAAAAATCCTATGGGAAGTAAAATGAGAAATATTACTTTTGTGAGCCTCCTGTTTTTTTGACCCCTGGTTGATGGATTTTAAAGATATTTGCCACGAGGAACCCCATTGGATGTACTTTTTATTGGGATATTTTTGCCGACTCATCAAAGGTCATCAAAATTATTAAGATGCATTGAGAGCGAGAGACAGTGAACATTTTTCTATGTTATTGTATACTATAGTTTTGTAAAACAAATTTATGTAGTAGATATTTTTATCTTTACTATATTTATTCCTGTCAATATTTAAGTACTTTACAATATATAGGCATATAAAGTTGTTAATTTTAATAGCGATATTTTTACATCTTTATTTTGCAGCAACATATTTTGTGGTTGATATTGTGACATTCATCCCAGGGTAGGGCAGGACCCCCAGTGCACTCTGTAACCCATATAACAGTGGTACATGTTTATCATCCACCTTTTCATTCTTGTTTAAAATATACCTAAACATAAGATAGGAAGTACAATATGCATTTTAATTGCATTATTGTTTATCACAGAGGACTATTTTGTTTCTTTCATCTTCCACAGCAGAAAGCATCCAGACAGGGAAAGGAAAGCAGGACTCAGGATGACAATCAAGGAGCAAGGGCACAGTTTTAAGTTTGGTGGATAAAGTATTGTCTATTCGGGATGGCAGAGAACATCACCTACACCATCCTTAGGATACTTCACCTGTCAAATCAAGAGATGAACACAAGCCCTGCGGTTATCTCTGTCACATTGCTTCTTTCCAATGTACTAAACGTTTGGTGTACAGCTGCCATCAGTTTTCACAGTCATACACCAAACTATTGACATTTTTTTGTGAATCAGAATCAAACTCACAAAGCAGGAGTTTGATTTTGAAAAACAAAAACTAATGACAACCACACCTTGGACGTTTTCTCCCAGTATGTGGGGATCATTGTTTTTATCCTGCCCCTCCCTGCTACATTTTTGCTAGTGGTGAAGAATAGAAAAAAATACATTAAACCCTCAAGCCTGAAAAGAGTGGATAGTGAAATGCTTTTCGCAATGTCCCTTACTTAATCAGACTGCTGGAGGGAGTATTCCATCGATGTAGCTAGCTGGGGCTCCGTCAATGGAATACTTAAGGTCTAACAATCTTTAAATGAGACAGGCAGATGAAGGGTTTGCCTAGCAGAGTACTAAATCATGTTTTCTACAGAGTACCCTGTCCACCACACTCTAAATATGGCCCCATGTTTGCAAAGTGGGCACCCATTACTGCCACAGTGAAAAGTAATGAGGAGGGGGATTCTTTCTTCTCTTTAGAAGAAGCAAATACGTCTAGAGATACACAAGAGCATCTTCAAATCATCACCTGCATGTACACATAGAAGGAGTGATTTTGATCCTGGCCTCAATCACATGCTTTGAGGACAATAGATGGAGAAGAGTCTGCTTCTGGTTAGGAAAAATCAGTGGAGTCTGGGAATTAAGGTAACTTGCCATCACAGCACAAACTCACCTTTCCCATCACTCATCTTCCATTGTTTGCATATATATTTCTGCACTCATACTAATGAACCTTCTTAGGTTCCTAACTCCATCCCAACATCTGATCTTCTCGGGGCCAGATCAGTAGTTCAAGGGCAAATGGTAACGAGGCAGAATGTCATCCATAAGGCCCCGGAGAAGGGTCATAAGGAAGTAGAGAATGTTTTGACATCTGTGCATGATGTACTGACTGCCTACTACTGGTGATCACCTGCCTTCTCTCCCCTGGGACTACTTCCATGTCCTCACCCAAAACCTGTATCATCTCCACCAGCCGTCTTTGAGTCCCATAATATCTTCTACCTGTGTCCCTGACCCTATAGAGATGCCTCTCAGAAGGTTTTCCCCCTGCTTCTGAGGGGACATGAACACACTGGAGACATTGCTGGCAGTCACACGGCCCTCTGGCAAGCATGTGGAAGGCCTGAAACTTTACATCTAAGACAGCTAAAAGAACATCAAACCTAGTAAAGGTAGTGACCTTGATATTCTGATTTGGAACTTCCATTCACATTTGTATTTTAATTTCATTAGATGGATTGTGTTTTATTTGTATACTTTTCCAAAGCATTAATGACCCTCCATGATGAAAACGACGGAGGGGTGGCTTGCGGAGGAGCTGAGAATGAAAGAGACTCTGCTAGTTTCTAAACACTGTCCTCTCAGGGATTATCCCCACTCAAATGTTGCCGATAAGACACAAGAGGACCTCATCGCCCCACCAGCACTGCACAAAGAGGCGCGTTTGCAGAGTGGTGTAAAAAGGGGTGTGGCCTCAGACCACTTCTCTGCAATCCCACTGTGTGGGGCTTTCTGGAGGTACCTGGTGGGCTAGTTGGCCCGGGGAGGTGGTGGTCCCTGGAGCTAGGGGGAGCCTTTGAGGCCCCCCGCAAACAATTAATCCCTGGGGCTGCAGGGGCTTGCGCAGCCCCTGCATATATTTACATATTGCCACCGGGATCTGGCCCACCGGGGGGCTCATTAAAACGAAGCGCGGGATCCAACGCTTCATTTTCTTTATTTTCTCGGACAGATACTCTCACCCAGTGTGAATTTTGCTGATTTTTGCGGAAAAACAAGCTGTTTTTTTGGCCCTGGTGGTCCTTGTGGGACCCCCTGAGCAGGCCTAGGGGGTCAGGGTGTTTCTACCCTGCCCCTTTTTCTTGTGTTTTAATGTTTTTTTTAACTGTTTTCTTGTGACTCGGTTACTTATATATATATATACAGCTCCCCACAACAAGTAGAATGGACCAGCACTCACGTTAGTTAAATCTTCGTTCAGATTTATTTAGCGAAAAACTCAGAAAACAAATGCGTTTCGGCAATCCTGCCTTTGTCAATGTCGGTGGGTGCCGTTGTCATGGCAATACTTAAACATGTGGTTCATCACGACTTAAAAGACGGACAATATATGGTTGTGTTTCTGCGTGCGCGATCTTAGAATATGTTAGGGACTCATTAAATTCATTGCTTCCCAAAGAAACAAACTACGTGTATTACTTCAGACACATAAATAATTATGCTAATGAATCAATATTGCAATTCATTATCAACAATCTTATGTACACTATTTACAAACAACATTTCCTATATACATGAATTGTCACCGCTTGTCCCCCAGATCGAACGTACTGCTGTTCTCTTAGGGATAATTACCTCCATCCAACATCTATATCGGTTCACCAGAATCGCACCCTGAATGGGCTATCTAAGCATGTTATTGTCCCATAGATAATAATCTATATGGCTCTAATACCTACTGAGAGTACCAGTGAGGCTACAGTGACCATATTACTATCCTATACATATATATATTCACTTAAAAAACCATAGGTTTCACACATGTTATAGTTAGCTGTACATTTCACTCGTAAAAAACCAATGAAATTCCACGTTATAGTTAGATCAGGTAACTATAACTTGCGCGCCCACAATAAACTGCTGATGACGTCACATATTACATCACTCATGACATGGTCAGTGACATCACTCATGACATCAATGATGACATCTGAAATTACACATTGTGGATTGCGGTCGCGCAAGTTATAGTTACCTGATCTAACTATAACGTGGAATTTCATTGGTTTTTTATGAGTGAAATGTACAGCTAACTATAACATGTGTGAAACCTATGGTTTTTTAAGTGAATTTGCAAGGTTTTGTAAATGATAATTCCTAACTATATCGTGTGTGAAACCTATGGTTTTCTCAGTGAATTTGTACGGTTTTTTAAATGCTAAGTTATGTATTTTTTTTTTATTTTTTTTTCTGGTTTTTCACTGTGCGCACACCCTGCGCGCACGTTGCGCAGTCCATGCCGTGCGCGCCTCCCCTTTTTTTACACAGTAACATTTGTTTTTTTTTTCCTTGTGGGTCCTTTAATTTTTTTAATAAATGTGATTGTTACTTCTTTATTTTTATTTTTATTTTTTTTTCCCGTGCGCGTACGGTAAGCTTACCGTACGCGCACTCCGCGATTTTTTTTTAAAATTATTAAATGTATTTTTCGTACTTTTGGGTCCTGCAGACCCCCTGACAAACACTAGGGGGTCTGCAACTCTCTTCGTTGCCCCCTTTTCACGTTCCCCACCTTTGTTTGTCAGTGCGAGAGACAGAAAATGGCGGCCGACACTTCCTGATTTCGACCGATTCGAATGTTTACAGTCATGTAACCACCAATCAGAATTGAGCTCGCGCACGGCACCGAACGCGTACGGTAAGCTTACGGTAAGCGCACGGAGCGCGCTTACAGATATATATATTGATTTAACTGCTATTTTCTCAGGACCTACTGAACAGAATTACACCAGACCTACAAAAGGCACATCCTTGACCTGAGGACTACCTCTCTGCCAAATTTCAAGTAATTCTGTTCAGCCGTTCGGGCTGTAGCTCGGACTAAAGGTCCTATGGGAAAATGCATGGGGAAAACGTGTTTTGGGACCCCCCTTTTTTCTCAGCCCCCGCTTGACGAATCTCCCCGAGACTTACAGGGTGGGAGCGGAGCGTAGCGCCCCATTAGTTTTGAAAATTTCGCGAGGATTCGTCGACCGGCGCCAAAGTTATTCCAAATAGAATGTTGCGGATTTCCTATGGAAACACGGTCCTAACTATAACTATCTACTGGCGACCGCCAGTAGATAATATATATATATATATATATATATATATATATATGTATATTACCTACTGGCAGTCGCCAATAGGTAGTTATAGTTAGGACCTATTTTCCATAGGAAATCCACAACATTCTATTTGGAATAACGTTGGCACCGATTGACGAATCTTCGCAAAACTTTCCAAACTTTTGGCCAACTCCGTTCTGCTCCTGTCCTGAAAATTTCATGGTGATTCGTCAAGCAAGGGCCGTGAAAAAAGGGGGGTCCCAAAACGCGTTTTCCCCATGCATTTTCCCATAGGACCTGTTGACGAAGCTACAGCCCGAACTGCTGAACGGAATTACACCATATTTGGCAAAGAGGTAGTCCTCAGTTCAGACTCATGCCTTTTGCTTAAATGGTGTAAATCCGTTCAGTATTCCGGAGAAAATTAGAGTTAAAAAGATAGATATATCTGGGCATAGCCTAACCACACATTTCATCGTGAGATCTTATTGGCTGTCAGTACTTCATCCAAGAAGTGTTGGCAGCCATCTTGGGACCAATATACATGATAGCACCTCATTAAAAAGCATTGCAGTTAATAGAAGGTTTTAAGACTTTAGTTACATTATAAATCATTTGTTGATGGTACCATACTCATTTTAGGAATTGTGGTGTGTTCTAAGGTGATTTACCATTTGGAAAAGCCTTCTGCTGTGATATCATGAATCATGTTTGAGAGAAAACTATTTTCTCATGCTTTTCCCACAGAGGTTAGGAAGGTGATCTATAAGCTAAACTGAGAGCATATTTTCTGTAAATTCACATTATCTTTCTCAGTCATGTGAGAATGAAGTCTGACATTCTCAGTAAAACATGTACATCCAACAAGGGCAGAGACTGTCAGTTGATTCCTTTGTGTTCTACTGCAGCTTCCCAGAGTGTTCTAAAGAAAAACTAGAGCGCTAACAGCCCTCCTTATGACAAACGTATTCCACACCTGAAGCCATCTTGATTGGAATAAAGTGGTAACTCTTAAAACATTTAATTTAAAAAGGAACAAAATGAGGGGGTTCATTTTGTCATAGAAAGTATGATTAGTGCTGCGAAAAGAAAAATTAGGGCACATTTTGAGTGACTTCTCAAATCCTCTTCTATTTCATTAACAAATTCTGACATGCAGACTGAAACATGCACTTTCAATACCAGCAGCAGATTTCCCTGGTGAGCAGTAGCTTTACTACAGTGATCTAATAAGCAGCTAGAGTGTTAACATTCTGAATTTATGGCAAATGTGTGACACATCTGAGTGCCTTCTTGATGGAATCAAAGTAAAAAACTGAATGTATTTCCTACTGAGGAGACTGCAGTAAATGAGGAAATTAGGAAACTTCATTACAAATAAGTCTCCCAAAATGGCCACCAGAGACAAAAGAGCCCAAAAGTAGCACAAATACCACCCAGATGTAGTCCAAGTATAGCCCAATGACAGAATGGCCCAGAGTGTTCTAACAAACAACTAGAGCGCTAACAGTCTTACTTATGACAAAAGTATAGCAAACCTGATGCCATCTCGATTGGAATAAAGTGGTAACTCTTAAAACATTTAATTTAAAAAGGAACAAAATGAGGGGGTTCATTTTGTCATAGAAAGTATGATTAGTGCTGCAGAAAGAAAAATTAGGGCACATTTTGAGTGACTTCTCAAATCCTCTTCTATTTCATTAAAAAATTCTGAAATGCAGACTGAAACATGCACTTTTAATACCAGCAGCAGACTTCCGTGGTGAGCAGTAGCTTTACTACAGTGATCTAATGAGCTACTAGAGTGCTAACATTCAGAATTTATGGCAAATTGTGACATATCTGAATGCCTTCTTGATGGAACCAAAGTAAAAAACTGAAAGTATTTCCTACTGAGGAGACTGCAGTAAATGAGGAAATTAGGAAACTTCATAACAAATAAGTCTCCCAAGATGGCCACCAGAGACAAAAGAGCCCAAATGTAGCCCAAATATCACCCAGATGTAGCCCAAGTATAGCCCAATGACAGAATGTCCCAGAGTGTTCTTAAGAACAACTAGAGCGCTTACAGTCTTACTGATGACAAAAGTATGGCACACCTGAAGCCATCTTTATTGGAATAAACTGGTAACAATTAAAACATTTAATTTAAAAATGAACACAATGAGGGGGTTCATTTTGCCATAGGAATTATGATTAGTGCTGAGGAAAGAAAAATGAGGGCACATTTTGAGTGACTTCTCAAATCCTCTTCTATTTCATTAAAAAATTCTGATGTGCAGACTGAAACATGCACTTTTAATACCAGCAGCAGACTTCCGTGGTGAGCAGTAGCTTTACTACAGTGATCTAATGAGCTACTAGAGTTCTAACATTCAGAATTTATGGCAAATTGTGACATATCTGAATACCTTCTTGATGGAATGAAAGTAAAAAACTGAAAGCATTTCCTACTGAGGAGACTGCAGTAAATGAGGAAATTAGGATACTTCATAACAAATAAATCTCCCAAGATGGCCACCAGAGACAAAAGAGCCCAAATGCAGCACAAATATCACCCAGATTTAGCCCACATGTAGCCCAATGACAGAAGTGTGCAAAACACTTATTTTTGGTGTATTTGCAGTTTTATATAGTGCAAACTTGTCAGGTATTGGAGTGCTTTACATGAGCATTGGTTACATCACACAAGATCAAATTCATTTTGGTTGTAGACATGGGGAGATTAAGTGATTTGACCAGAATCACAGAATGTTGAGCTGAAGCAGAAACTCCAACCTGGTTCCCCAATTGCAAAGTCTGCAGCTCTGGAAGTAACACCACATCCTCTCCCCTAAGTGCAACATTTAATCAAGTGGTCAACTGGATCAAAAAAACATAAAGATTACAAATAATTTAAAAGTTCTTTGTCGCTATTTGAAAACTCAGAAAAGATGTCCTCATTTTAGTTTTTTAGAGCACTAACCATAATTGTGATGCGAATAAGACCCTCTCATATATGTAATTTCTAAAGGAAATGCTCTAGGTATTACAGTTTTGATTACATCAAGATGACGTCAGGCGTTCCACACTTTTGTAATAAATATAGAATGTTAGCAATCTAGTTGTTCATTGGGATGCTGTAGAGAGGCAGAGGCCAGGGGCACGTGAAGGCAGGTAGGAGAGTGCAGAGACAACAATTTGACCACACTGGGCAGGCAGGAAGGGCAGTGGCAGCAGAACAGACTATGGAGGGCAGTGGAAAGGGGGGTAGGGGCAACAAACCAACAATACAGGACTGGCAAGAGATGCTGTGGCAATATAATAGACCATTGTGGGCAGAAGGAAGAGGCAGTGGTAGTACAACCATACATGCCAACAGACCCGTTTCAGCCAGGAAACGTCCAATGTTTTTAAGCTCAAATGGGCTTTATTTGATCTGTCTCCTGTATACAATCTCCTCTTTTTCAATGTAACTCAAAGGGGAAAATCAATACCCCAGGTTTTTTTTCAAAATCTCCCTCTTATCAAGTTCAAAATGTTTGCAAGTATGGTACATTGGATCATGGTAGGCAGGAGGAATTGGGGTAGGGACATGGACTCGGATAACAGAGGACAGAAGGGACATGGAGAGGTGCACCAAACTGACCCTACAGGGCAGGCACCAGGATTTGCAGAAGCACAATACACCACACATGGCATGCGGGACGGGAGGGCAGCACAACAATCCATAGAAAGCAATAGGGAGGGGACAGGACCATGCACATGGACAACAGAGAACAGAGGGGAAAGAGGCAATGGTAGCTAGCTGACCATAATGGACAGACAGGAGAGAAAGCTGCAGCATAGCAGACCATAAAGGGCAGGAGGGACGGATCAGGGTCTTTACAATGGAACAGACAAGCCAGGAGGGAGGGAATAGGGGTCTGCACATGGAAACAGAGGGCTGGGGGCAAGGGGGCAGGGCAGGAGCAGCAAGATGACCATGGAGGTCAGGCAGGATGGGCACTAGAAACAAGACACACCATGGAGAGCAACAGTGAGACTATGATGGCATACACACAGACCATGGAGGGAAGGTTGGAGGGGGTCAGGGGCAGCTAGCTGACCACACAGGGAAGGTGGGAGGGGCCATGGCAGCACAGAAGACCATGCATGGCAAGTGGGAGGGTTAGTGGCAGCACAATGGCTATGATGGGCAAGAAGGAGGGTGCAGGGGCATGCGCAAAGGACCATGGAGGATAGAAGGGAGGGCCAGGACCTGGGCACAGACAAGAGAGTTCAGGGGAAGGGGCCTCACAACAGACCACGCAGGGCAGGCAGGAGGAGCAGTTGCAGCACAGCAGACCAGGGAGGGCAGAAGGGTGTGGCAGTAAAATGGACCATGGAGGACAGGAGGAAGGGGAAAGGGGCTTGGCATGTGGATAGGCAGGGTGGAGGTGGCAGGGACAGGTTACAGTCATCTGACAATGCTAGGCAGGTGGGAGGGGAGTGGCAGCTCAACAGAACACTCAGAGTAGATAGGAGTGGCAGGAACATGGTGGGCAAAAAGGATGCAGCAGGGGCATGCACAAAGACATCGGAGAGCAGGGGGAAGGAGACTAGGGGCAGCAGGCTAAGCACAGAGGCTAAGCAGGAGGTCAATGATGGGCCATATAATTGGGCAATGGAGGGCAGGAGGAGTGGACTGGTACATCATGCTAAATGGAGGGCAGTGTCAGCACATCAGACCATGCATGGCAGGAGGGAGGAGTCTAGTCCATGGATTCAGACAACAGAGGATAGGGAGGAGGTGGATGGGGCAGCAAGCTAACTGTTCAGAGATTGTAGGTATTAGGAACGTTATTGTTTTTAAAATGTGTGTCTGTGTGAACTACTTAAAATACGAACAAGTATGCAGCATAATCTCACTTTTATTCAGGAAGAAGAGGACGTTTGTGACTGTGACTCCGGGCTCACTTGGCAGAAACACCCCCTGACCCTCCACCGCAAAATGTAATGCCCGTGAAAAGGGTAGGTGGACGCAGTGTTATATAGAACATAGTCCTGAGAGCACGATTGAAAATGAAAACTAGATATAGTATATGGTATAAACTATGCACCAAAAAGTGTGATATAAGATGAACCGGGGCGTGAAATATAATATGCAATAAATTGTGCGCAATGACAGATTCATAGGAGAGCGCGAGATAGCACAGGCACTAGCGCGTGCTATGCGATATGCGCCTTGGAGTGTAATATGCACAGGGCAGTGTTGTGTAACCTAACTAGTCTCTAAAGTTGTAATATAAAATATGTGCTGGGGAGTGTAAAGTTGCATATGCACTGTGACAAAGATATGGATCCCAAATTGTAATATTTATGGCATAGCGCTGTGCATTATAACATAGGCATCGAGGAAGGCACGTTAGATGGGGCAATATAACCCGTGCGAAGGCAAGTGTGGCATGACATATTCACGGGGTGGTGTTACAGTGCACATGGGCTAGAGAATGTCATAGCATACGCACTAGCTGGTGGAATACAACGCAGAGGTGTGTGGCACTCGGCGGGCACTGGTGGGTGTAACACAGCATTGGGCTCAGCCAGGAGCACGCTGTGACTCTCAAGTGAGGTTCATCTCCTTTCCAGAGAGTTAAATAAAAAGTATTACACATTCAGCGGTGGATGTGTGTTTTATTAACCGTGAGGGGGGTTTCTTGCATAGTTTGGTCGAATTTTTGTTGAATCCTCTTTGAATGGCTTGGTGTGCGTGTGTATTAAATGTGCCCGTCAATAGCTACCCATGTTTGTATAAATAAACGACAAGGGTGTCTACTTGGAGAGTACCCACCGGCGGGGGCGCCGGAATTAGGCACGGTAGGGCGTCCGACACGTCAGAGCTTCACTAGCGGTGTAAATACATTTCACGTGGATTCATTGTATGCATAGTCGCCTTTTGATGAATATCACGCAAATCGTTATGCTGATAGGTACATACGGTTTGTCCAGCATGTCCTAGGTGTTTCTATAAATATATTTTTTAATAAAAAACAAAGGCCGGCCCCGGGGGATGGGGTCCCTGGGGCTCATCTATCTAGTACTGGATCTTTGACATCAAAGCCCTGGGGAAGACCTTCTGGACTGAATCGCTGAGTCTAATTGGCCTATAGTTCATTTAATTATTCCTGTCACCCTTCTTGTATATGTGTATCACCTCGGCCTCCTTTCAGGATTTGGAAATTGGGGCACCACCAGCTATGGCATTGGAAAGTATCCCAATATATTCTGCCCAGCTATTCCTTTCACACAGAAATAGGCCACAAGGAATGCCATCCAGCCCGGCACTTTGTGATGCACAATTGCATCAATAGAAGTGTGGATTTCCCCCAGATCGAATAGGTTATCATCATACACCAATTGGAATTGAGGGGTTGCAGAGATGTTGGTGACCTCAGAGTAAAGTGAATTAAAATAGGCAAGCCACTCCTCTACTGCTATATGATTCCCAATCAATGGTTCAACTCTGGTACCACCTGTGAGACCAAGGATCAAAATGTATTGGGGTCCCTATCTTTCCAGGCTTCTTGTAGAAGGTATCACCTTTCTTCATCCCACTCCTTCTTCACCTTTACCTGGGTCTGTTTAAGGAACTTCCTTAGGAAGCTTAACAAGGGTACATCATTTGATTTAATGGCCTGAAAGAGGTGTGCTTGCACTAATCTATAGGTGTTCGTGGCCCTTGGGTGTTTTTCAGTGGCTTGGTTCTTGCCACAGTGCCGTAAAATGCTGGACAACCGACTGAAGAAACTATAATTTACAGCAGCGAGTGGACCTAGACCCCTTCCTACTTGCTTCGAGCTAGACTCTCCAAGGTACCTTCTATCAGATCCTTGTTTACAAACTGCAAGATCTCGACCTGTGGCGCTATATGACACCATCATTATTTGCTATTGGTCAGGACCAGGTCAGGAGATAATTCAAACTGTCTCAGCTGGTTGGGCAAACAGTTCCAAGTAGTTAGCAGGCTTAGACATAAGGGTTGGTGGACGCTTCCCATTCGGACAATTTTTTCCATATCATCAACTAGGTGCCACAACCTTATGTCCAGTAGGATGTAGTCTATATGACTTGACCTGTTCATCCTGTTATAAGTGTGTGGCCCCTGCTTATGCTTATCTGACTTAGGTCTTCGATTAAGAGCTCTAACCCCATATTCAAGGGACATGACTCTAAGCTGTGTATCCATTAGCTCCTCTAATTCCTGCAGGGTGTCTGATTGCCTAGCCCCGTGTGCTCCTTGTGCATACATGTTATAAATATCGATGGTAATATAAAAATACCCCTGGATTTGAATTCCCATAATATCAGGGCTAGCAGAATAGAGTTGAGTGACCCGGCATCTCAATACGATATTCACCCACATCAACAATCGCCCAGCTGGATGCTCAAACTTGTTTGATGACGCAAGTAAGTGAACATTTAAAAACATGGCCTTTTGTGTAGGCTCGACGCTGCAGGTTTCCTGTAATATACAAATGTCTGCAAGCTCCACAAACGAAGTCTAGTGGGGTAAAGACATTTTTGATTTAACTCCAGCTTTGTACCAGGAAACCTACAAGAGTTTAGAAGATGCCTTTGCTTAAGATGGCTCTGGAACTGAGGACAGATCAGTGGGGTTTGGCTGGAAGTGAGTGCCGGGAGTGACCAGGTTTGATGGCAGATTCGGTCTTAAAATCAGACTTCATTGCCCCACTGACTGGCCTGTAGACATATCTCAGATGAAATGACCTTTGGGGAAAAGATGAAAACAGAGATGCCCCATCTGAGAGTCCTAAACAGCTCCACCTAATGGGAGCGCTTCAACCCATGCCACCTGGCCTCCTTGCTGCTGTAGTCAGTCAACCAGACCTAACACGAACACATCCCCAGACTTCGAAACTGGGGGCTGGCTGCTAAATGTGGGGTCACTAAATACTGGACTACACTTGAATTAAATATTGGATCCTAATGAGGGGGTAGTTCTATGGTCCAGGGCCACCAAAGTATCAACCAAGCTCCTATATATTAACAGAAATTTAATACAATCAGTGGTACTATGAAGATTAATACACCTTTTAGCCACAACACTATCTTCCCTGATGACAAACCTGCAACCTCTAACTTGGCCTTGTTTCTCAAGAAATCCTCGGCCTCCCACTGTAGATTCGTTTAAATCCTGAGCACGTTCACCATAAAAACTTTACATTCAGCTGGACCCTCCCTGTTTTCTCGGTGCAGTTGATGAGAATTATTCAGGAGCTTTGTTAGTGAACATCTAAGAGCACCAGACCCCTTGGAGATACAGGAGGCAGCATTACCAGTTTTTGGGTCCCCTGAACCAGATCCATTACCTGAAGGAGTTGTGCTACTATTGCCTTCTATCATATGTGTCTTCCTTAGGATCAAACCAGGGTTCACTATTGGAGCTTTACAAGTGACCTTCTGTAAACAGCCACTGGATGAATCAGCAGTACATCTGGAGTGACGGCTATGCCCAATGCCTACCCATAGACAGAAGTCCTCCCTACCCTCAAGGAGTTGGTTCACTGGAACCATAAGGTCATGCACCATAGTGTTAAGAGAGTCTATTTCAGTCCTAAGCTCAACAGTGAGGTCGCGGACCATGGCTTGTTTTTTAGGTGTAGATCTTAAGGCTCCTGAAGGAAGGCCATCTGCACACTTGACGCCCTCACTTAGTGAGCTATCAGGAAGAGACTGGAGTGGGATATAGCAGTTGCACCAAATGACACCTCAAGTAGAGAATTCGTTAGCCTTTGAAGAACCACCTTCATCTACGTTTGTTTTGGATAGACTGCTGTTGGGCACCATATGCCTCTTACTCGGTTTCTCAAACATTTTACGGATGAATTTCCATTTGTTGACCCACACCCTAGGCAATAATGGCTTATTGTCTATAGGTGGAGCAATAACATAAGATGCTAAGACTATATCATCAAGTGTATCCATTACATAGTTACCATCCAGATGTTTTAATAATTTTTTGATCCTCTTTTTAAACACCCCTATCCCACCATCCAATGCTTCTCTCTTACAAATTTGCTTAAAACAATGAAAGTAATATAAGACTATGGTGTAAAAGACAGATATGGGGGTCTAATGTACCTAGATGTCACCCAGCAGAGCACCGGCAGTCACTAGGACCATCAACAATAAGGCCAAGGATTAGTGCTTTTGTTGAATATCCTGAAAAAGCACAGATTAGTTAATGCAGCAGAACACGTTCCAGCCAATCTAATAGCATATATTAAGGAGGTGGCCAAACCCATTCTCCTCTTGGTGCCGATGGATGCAGGATGGGCCTTACCTTGGCCTGGGCTTCACCGGGGCACAGCCCCACGAGTCCTGTGCAGCAGGAAGGAGATGGACGCTATTAAGTGCATTGGAGGTGGCAGCCCCCCCTTCTTAGTTGCAGCGCTCCTGTGTGCTGAGACTTTGGACTTGGAAGTCTCCAGCAGAAGATGCCAGTAAAGACAAAGTGGCATTAGACCCCCTAGCAGCACACAACAACTAACGTGCTGCGGGAAGGAGATTGGTGCTATAATGCGCATTGGAGTTGGCAGTAATGCCCTGTCTTTGTTGCAGTGCTCCCGTGCGCTAAGACTTCTGGACTTGGAAGTCCCTGCTTTGAGATGCCAGTAAAGACAAAGAGACTTCAGCCCCCCTGAGAGCAAGCAACAACTCCCACACTGCAGGAAGGAGATAGGTGCTATAAAGCACGTTGGAGGTAGTGGCCTCACCCCCTCTTCATTGCAGCGCTCCAGTGCGTTGAGACATCTGGCCTCGGAAGTCTCTGGTTCGAGATGCCAGTAAAGAAAAAGGGGCTTCAGACCCCTTAGCAGCAAGCAACAACTGGGGTTGGATGCAGTGGGTGTGTGGGTGTTTTATTCTTTTTCTGGATCCACGGTTCTTGTCTCTGGATCTATGAATTTACATTGGGGGTCATGCTGAGATTCGGGGGTGGATCTGCAGTGTGCATAGATGCGAGTCCACTGTAAGGATCCGCGTTCCTATATATCTATATTTTTTTGCCCTTTAAGATCTCTAAAATTTCTGAATGAATTTACACCAAATCACAAAAAGCACGCTTTCTAGACCAACGTATTGCTTTCTGCCAAATTTAGTGTAATTCTGTTTAGCGGTTCGGCATTATAATAAACAGGAGGAGGGTGCATGGGGGCCCCCTCCAAGGCTTTGTTAAAGCCCCAGGGACTGCCACTCCCCGGGTAACATCTTTTAATTATGTGGGGGGTGCTGGTGTGGCACCCCTATGCCTCGGGGACCACAACCTACCCAAGGCTATGTATAAAGTGAATGCCCACAGCCCTGAGGACTGCCTCCTTCCTGGGGCTAATAGTAAGGATATCAGGGGGCCTGATAAACCCCCTGTGCTCCTTTGGGCCAAAATAATTTTTTTTAAATGGGAGGGGGACCACATGGCCCTGGGGATCATCACTTTCCCAGGGCCGGCCCTCATACATCCCACCCCCAAAACATAGCAGTTTGCTGTGGTTGGCAAGAGCTTTACTGCTAAAAAATGCATTCAAAAGGCTATTGCTTGCTGGGAGCAGAGCAAAATTACTTTCAGACACAGGGAGCTGCCTTTCCAGCAGCTCCCAATGCCAACTATTGCAGGAGGTGGGTAGCCGGCAGAGACCACAGGTGCTTTAGGCTCCACCTACGGTCCCAATGGTGACTGGGTGCATCCTTCATGACATGGGGTCTCTGGAGCCAAAATCGGCCTGTGGAGGGGGCCACCCAACCTTCCTCTTCCATTGGGGATATGCCAGGTCCCAAGGGATGGGGTCCCCAGGGCTGAAATCAGCCCAGAGAGTGGGGCCAGGTGGCCATCCTACCCATGTTAAAAATATATAAAATTAAAAGCCAGACCCTGTGGGATGGGGTCTCCAGGGCAGGGAGGGGAACTATGTGGACCCCCTCTCTTATTAGAAATAGCCCAGACACTTAGGTATGGGGTCTCTGGGGACAAACTTGGCCTGGGACCTCTGCCCCTATTACAAGAACAAAAGCAATAAATAAAAGACCAGGCCCCTGGGATGGGGTCCCCATGGGCAAAATCAGCCAGGCGAAGGGGGCCACATAGCTCCCTCTCCTGATAAAAGATTGAAAATGGATGACCTGGGAAAGTTGCCAGAGGCCCACCTCCTTTCTCCACCACTCTGCGAACATGCCTCCTGGTGCACTACTGGTTGGGGATGAAGTCCCATTGGCTGCTGAAGATCCTTGGGTACCCACAAGCCCTACACAGTGGGATTGCATAGAGGTCTTTGGTGGTCATGCCCCCTTTCTCCGCCACTCTGCAAATGCAACTCCTGGCACACTAATGGTTTGGGGATGAAGTACCCTTGGATGTTGAGGGTCCTTTTTGGCCACAAACACCTTGTGTTACCTCCAGTAAGTCCCACACCGTGGGATTACTGTGAGATGATCACAGGCCCTGCTCCCTTTACCCACCACTTTGCAAACACGCCTCCTGGCGCACTATGGGTTGGGGGATGATGTCCTCTTGGATGGTGAGTGTCTTTGGGGGCCAAAAACCCATAATGTTACCCCCAGGAAGGCCCACACTTGGGGATTGCTGTGAGCTGGTCGGAGACTCCGTCCCCTTTCTTCACTACTCTGAAAACGGACCTCCTGGCGCACTACTGGTTGGGGGATGAAGTCCCCTAGGATGCTGAGGGTCTTTGGTGTCCAAGAACTCCTTCTGTTACCTCCAGTATGTTCCACACTGTGATTGCTGAGAGGTGGTAAGAGCCCCCCCTTTCTCCACCACTCTGCAAACACAACTACTAGTTTAAAAAAAATTTAAATTCACGTAAAAAACCAAAGGTTACAGGAACGTTATAGTTAGGAAATAAAATTTCAAAAACCTTAGAAATTCACTTTAAAAAACAAAGGTTACAGAGACGTTATAGTTAGGAAATACAATTTTAAAAACCTTAGAAATTCACTGAAAAAAACAAAGGCTACATGGGACTATTTAAGGTCAAATTTCACTCATACAAAACCATAGAAATTCAGCAGTTTTAGCTCCATGAGATAACTATAACTTACGTCCCCAAAATGCACTGCTTATGACCTCACATATTACATCACTCATGAATGGGTTGATGAAAATGAGGGCATGACCAAACACATAGGGCCTGATTTAGATCTCTGAGGATGGGTTACTCCATAACAGTGGTGATGGATATCCCTTCCACCGAAATAAAAATCCCATTAAATCCTGTGGGATTTATAGTTCGACAGACAGGATATCCTTCACCATTGTGATGGAGTAACCCATCCAGCGAGATCTTAATCAGGCCCAAAGTGTTTTGGACTAGATACATTTACGATTTGTTTATGATCTGGGATGGGTCCACACTAGACTTAGATGAATTTCTCAGATACATATTTACCAACAGTCTTAATTTACATTTCTCTAAAAAGTCACACAAAACTGAGTTGGATTTTTGGGATGTGTGCATCAAGATTGAGAACAATGTCATTCCGACCTGCCTATACAGGAAAGAGTCTTTAGGCAACAGTATCCTTCATGCTCGCAGCCACCATCCTAAGAAGCTCAAATGGAGCATCCTGTTTTGTGAGCTGATTGGAGCTAAGCCTATCTGTAGCACACAACAGGCCTTTAAGGAGAAGAAGAAGAGAATGATTAGAAGGATACCCTTCAGAAGTACTCAGAGAAGCTTGTGCGAAAGTAGCCAAGCTCCCCAGGAGTAGCCTACTGGTTAAGAAACAGAAGACCAAAAGTGAGGTTCATAAATTGGGGATTGTAACCACTATCAATACTGAGTCCTCTTCCATCTAACACACACTCAACAAGCATTGGCAGTTGATCAAAAATGACACAACCCTAGGAGCGAAGGTCACTTCCTATCCTTTGATAATGTACCAAAAATCTTGATCCTTACAGGACATGTTGAGCAGGAGTTTTATGGACAAGCTATTAGAAATGCTGATTTGCCTTATTCTACTGCGAGACAATGGTGTAAGTTCCATGAGATAAATGCTGATGCTTTAATTTTCTTTGGAATTGACAAAGGGACCTTGACCCCGAGAGGTGGCAACAGGGAAAAGAAGCTGAGGATCCTTGAATCTGAGTACATAATTCTACTCAACAGTAAATCTCCAAGTGGTTTTAAAGCGGTAGACGAGATGTTTGTGCACATCAGAGAAGAACCTGTTCAGCCTTTTGTTTCTTCATGCTCTAGCCTGACCTCTTCCAAATGATCCAGATATTTTTACTGCTCTTACGGTTATATGGTGAGGACGTTTCGTCGCCTTTCTCAGTTGATTCAGTTAAAATTTTATCTGGAAGTTGTATGATGCACATGTCTACCCCCAAGATAAGCTGTGTACCTGCTCTGTTCTCCTCTGTTTTCAATTCCCTTTCCCACATGAGCACCACATTGCCCTAGTCGACCATAGGATATATTAGTTTCAGATACACACCACATTTTTAGACAGTGGCGTAGCAATTTCATATATATATATATATATATATATATATATATATATATATATATATATATATATATATATATATATATATATATATATATATATATATATATATATATATATATATATATATTCAAGTTTCACAAGAACCCACAAGGCAGGGTGCACTCACAGGTTGGCGTCTTTGAGATTCAGGAAGAGACCTGCACAACAGGCACCAGCAGTTACCTGACGCGTTTCGAGTTATCACTCTTCCTCATAGGTTTCACTGCTTACAAATGACTGCCATCAAAATGGTGTTTCCAGCGATCTCCCTTTCTTTATTTCCATAACCACAATCAAACTCAGGTGAGTAAAATCCTGGTGCATACTGGGACTGGAAGTCCATACAATCTAACCCAAGTGGGCTTTGTGGCTGCCAAATGTACAATAAAGTTCAGTCACTGGTGTGCCTCAGAACATCTTCCACAATTGGCTTTTCGCCAGTTTGTTCCGCATCGCTGATTAGCAAACCAGCAGCAGAACCACCTTGACACGCGGCGGTGCACCCCACGGCCGGGCCGGCCGTCAAATATTCAAGTTTCACAAGAACCCACAAGGCAGGGTGCACTCACAGGTTGGCGTCTTTGAGATTCAGGAAGAGACCTGCACAACAGGCGCCAGCAGTTACCTGACGCGTTTCGAGTTATCACTCTTCCTCATAGGTTTCACTGCTTACAAATGACTGCCATCAAAATGGTGTTTCCAGCGATTTCCCTTTCTTTATTTCCATAACCACAATCAAACTCAGGTGAGTAAAATCCTGGTGCATACTGGGACTGGAAGTCCATACAATCTAACCCAAGTGGGCTTTGTGGCTGCCAAATGTACAATAAAGTTCAATCACTGGTGTGCCTCAGAACATCTTCCACAATTGTCTTTTCGCCAGTTTGTTCCGCATCGCTGATTAGCAAACCAGCAGCAGAACCGCCTTGACACGCGGCGGTGCACCCCACGGCCGGGCCGGCCGTCAAATATTCAAGTTTCACAAGAACCCACAAGGCAGGGTGCACTCACAGGTTGGCGTCTTTGAGATTCAGGAAGAGACCTGCACAAGAGGCGCCAGCAGTTACCTGACGCGTTTCAAGTTATCACTCTTCCTCATAGGTTTCACTGCTTACAAATGACTGCCATCAAAATGGTGTTTCCAGCGATCTCCCTTTCTTTATTTCCATAACCACAATCAAACTCAGGTGAGTAAAATCCTGGTGCATACTGGGACTGGAAGTCCATACAATCTAACCCAAGTGGGCTTTGTGGCTGCCAAATGTACAATAAAGTTCAATCACTGGTGTGCCTCAGAACATCTTCCACAATTGTCTTTTCGCCAGTTTGTTCCGCATCGCTGATTAGCAAACCAGCAGCAGAACCGCCTTGACACGCGGCGGTGCACCCCACGGCCGGGCCGGCCGTCAAATATTCAAGTTTCACAAGAACCCACAAGGCAGGGTGCACTCACAGGTTGGCGTCTTTGAGATTCAGGAAGAGACCTGCACAACAGGCGCCAGCAGTTACCTGACGCGTTTCGAGTTATCACTCTTCCTCATAGGTTTCACTGCTTACAAATGACTGCCATCAAAATGGTGTTTCCAGCAATCTCCCTTTCTTTATTTCCATAACCACAATCAAACTCAGGTGAGTAAAATCCTGGTGCATACTGGGACTGGAAGTCCATACAATCTAACCCAAGTGGGCTTTGTGGCTGCCAAATGTACAATAAAGTTCAATCACTGGTGTGCCTCAGAACATCTTCCACAATTGTCTTTTCGCCAGTTTGTTGCGCATCTCTGATTAGCAAACCAGCAGCAGAACCGCCTTGACACGCGGCGGTGCACCCCACGGCCGGGCCGGCCGTCAAATATTCAAGTTTCACAAAAACCCACAAGGCAGGGTGCACTCACAGGTTGGCGTCTTTGAGATTCAGGAAGAGACCTGCACAACAGGCGCCAGCAGTTACCTGATGCGTTTCGAGTTATCACTCTTCCTCATAGGTTTCACTGCTTACAAATGACTGCCATCAATATGGTGTTTCCAGCGATCATATTAGCCAGCAACCTAAACAAGATTCCTGAAACAAAAAAGAGAAAGAAGAAAGTGCCCAAAGATAAATATGTGAAGATAGAAAATCTTATCTGAGATGGACCCACAGGACGGGGAAGAAAAGAGTAGGGTGACCGGAACAGATGAGACAGTCCGCAACTGAGGTGACCCTTCCTTTCCTCCTATGTAAAGAAAAAAGCGTAGAGTGATATTAAAATCTAGTAGTTCAAACTATTACTTTATAGTTAGTACCCATAATTTAAAACATATCAAACAGTAAGAATACCTGCAGTAACAATCAGAATAGCTTGTAGCACATATGAGAACCAGTGTTAATCATAGCGTAAATGTGAACTCAATTCTTCATCGAGATTATGACCCTTCGGATACTTAGTTTCGAGTTCAATTATCCACCTAGAATAAATTCTGGTTTCATTCTGAGCGCGAGTCCTTCTTTGAAGAAGATTGCTGTGCGTTATATATATATATATATATATATATGTATATATATATATACACATATAATATTTATATTAATGTAAGCGCCTCGTATTTACAATGAAGCCGAACAGCCACACCCTGGGTTTGTTTATTTGGATTTCATTGCACAAGTGAAATCATCCACGCATTCCGGCCATTATTCACGACCTTGTTCACGATGTATATTATATATCATATATATATATTACCTACTGGCTGTTGCCAGTAGGTAGTTATAGTTGGGACCATGTTAGGACCATGTTTCTTTTGACTTGCCTATATCTCTGGTGCCCTTTGATGAATTTTCACAAAATTTTCCAAAGAAACTGTCATACTGGGTCTTGTTGTGCGTGCAAAGTTTCAAGGCGATCTATTGTGGAGGATGGGAAAAAAAAGAGGCCATAAAAAATGTGGTCTCATGTTTTATACACTTTTTAGACACGACTGCAGTCTGAAACACTGGAGGGAATTGCACCAAATTTGGCAGACAGCTAGCTTTTGGTCGGCAGATTGTGCTTTTTGTTTTTTGATGTGTACACATTCAGAAGTTTACAATATATTAAAGGAAATCCAAATTTGTATATGTACGATCAGAACGTCTTTGCAAATAATAACAAGCTCGTGCAGAGATCTGTAAAGCTCTGGTTGGCTTACAGCACTTCAACAAGGAAGTGTTGGCAACCATCTTGGGACTCACGTTCAGTTCAGTCCCAAAATAAAATGTGAAAAAAAGAAAAGTAGGAATACCCTGCCCGATTAGCTTTGGTCTTGGGGATCCAGAAAGACCCCACCAGGCCAAAACTTACCATGAAATTGCAACAAAATCAAAAGTGTGAAAAAAGAACAATTGCATTCTCCCGTGCTTGTTTATACTAAAGCCCCCGGGTGGGCCAGGTACCGGGGACCCCCACCTCAGGCACTTTTATGCCCCTAGGACAGTCACCTCCCTAGGGCTTATGTAGGTATTATTGCAGGGGACATGTGGACACTCTGGGCCCCATGGACCATCCTCTCCCCAGGGCTTTAATGTAAAAGAATTGTGTGGGGGTGCGTGTATCTCCACAGGAACCACCCCCTCCCTAGGGCTTTAAAATAAACAAACATAGATAGGGGTCGCATGACCCCCCCAGCACCGGGGAACCACCACCTCCGGTGCCAAATAATTATTAGTGATGAAGGAGGGGGCCATGCAGCCCCTCTTCCTGGCCATATATGACACCACTTCCCAGGGACCAGGCCATGCAAACATAAGGTGCGGGTCTTTGTGGCCACTCTCCTGGAGCCATTAATGGCCCTGTAGACTGCCACATCCCAGGGCTGGTACCCATCCCCAGTAGATAGTTGTTTGCTTTTGCTTGGCGGGAGCTGACAGTTCCCACCAACCAAAAGCAAACACTCTGCTTCCAGTGGGTGGGAGCTATCAAAGTGCTCCCACCAGCTTGAAGCAGAGATTGAATCTCTTTCCCTGACTGCAGACATGTGGGGAAGGGAAAGAGATCAAACTATTGATCTTGCACACAGGGAGCTGCATTTCCAGCTGCTCCCTTTGTACAATAGCAATGCCAACTACTGCATGAGATGGGGAGCCAGCTCGGACCATTGGGGTCTTGAGGCTTCCCCCCCCCAAAGTCCCATAGCAGACTGGGTGCCCTAGGGAGGCACCAGGGCACCCTGGGAAACATGGCCAGACTCTGGGAGATAGGGACCCTGGGGCCAAAATCAGCCTGGGAGGGAGGCTGTGCAGCCCACTTCCCTAATGTATTATGTGGGCCCCGGGGAATGGGGTCCCTGGTACCAAAGATTAGCCAAGGGAGGGGACCACGTGGCCCTCTCCACCAATTAAAAAACAAGCAGAAAATGCAAAACAAAAGGCAGAAAATGGGCAAAAGAGCCAAAACAGAGGGCAAAAAAATGAGCCGTAAAGTCAGAACAGAGGGCAGAGAAAGAAGCAGAAAAGGCTAAACAAACCAGAAGTGGCCACAACAGAGAATACTCAGACACTCACACACCCACTCGGGACTCACATACCCACTCACAAACCCAATCAGACACTAATACACCCACTTACAAACCCACTCAGAGACTCATGAACTCACTCACAGAACCACTCAAATACTCACATACCCACTCACAGACTTACTTAGACACTCATGCCCCTACTTACAGACCCACTCTGAGACTCATGTACCCACTTACAGACCCACTCACTTACTCATTCAAAGACCCACTTAGAGACTCATGAACTCACTCACAGACCCACTCAGGGACCCATGCACTCACTCACAGACACACTCAGAGACTCATGTACTCACTCACAGACCCACTCAGACACTCATACACCCACTCATAGACTCACTTAGATACGTATGCACCCACTGTAAGACTCACTTAGAAACTCACACACCCACTCACAGACCTACTCAGATGCTCATGCCCCCTCTAACAGACTCACTTAGACACTCTCACACCCACTCACAGACCTAATGAGACACTGATGCACTCACTCACTCACTGTCAAAGGTTAGTGGTTGCAGTTAGATAATAAAATTCATAGAACTTTAGAAATTCACTTAAAAAACCAAAGGTTACAGGGAAATGATAGTCAGGCAACAACATAAACAAAATGCAGAAATTCACTGAAAAAAACATAGGTTACAGGGATGTTATAGTTAGGCTCATATTACCCTCGTAGATAACCAGTGAAATTCAGCAATTATAATTAGCTGAACTAACTATAACTTTTGCCCCCTATGCACACAAATATTACATCACTCATGACATGGCCAGTGAAATCACCGATAATATCAATGGTGACAACTCAAATGACATAACTGATTACATCATTCACAGAAGTACTCACACACCCACTCACAGCCCTTTACAACCTCTCATACAACCACTTACATAACCACACAACCACTCACATTCCCATTCACAATCCCATACAAGTACTCACACAACCACTCATTCCTCCATAGAGCCACTCACACACCCACTCACTAACTCATACAGCTACTCACATAATCACTCCCTCCCCACACAGCTACTCATACAACCATGTCACTTACCCAAACAGCCACTCACACAGCCACACACTCACCCATACAACTACTCACATGCTCACTTATTCACCTATACAGCTCTTCACATATCCACTCACTCACCCATACAGCCTTTCAACACAGCCGCTCACTCACCCATACAAGCACTCATACAATCACTCACACAACCACTTACATACCCATTCATGCATTGATACAAGCACTCAGACATCTGCTTGCACACCCATACATCCATTTACACAGACACTTACTCACACTCCAACTCACTTAACCAAACACACACTCACTTATCAATACAATCACTTTCACACCTACCCACCCATACAGCCACTCACACTCTCTCACCAATGGACAGCCTGTGACACACTCACTCATGCACCAATATAGTCACTAACACAGCCACTCACCCACACAGCAACTCACACACCTATGTATACACCCATACAGTCACTCACACACCCATACAGACAAACAGATACCCACTCACACACAGATACACACAGTCACACAGTCACTCACATAATATATGTCAGAAATAGTATTTCTCTTAGTACTACAAAAAGTATACTATTTTAACTTTTGTAGTAACTTGTTCAACAATCATAAACTTTTAGGAAACACTCACACTGATGTGATGTCATCAGTGATGTCATTTGAGACATCATCAGTGACGTCACTGACCATGTAAAGAGTGATGTAATATGTGAGGTCATAAGCAGTGCATTGTGAGGGTGTAACTTATAGTAAGCTCAGCTAACTATAACTGCTGAATTTCACTGGTGTTGTACAAGTGAAATGTTATGTTATGTTATGTTAATAAAATTTATACAGCGCACGAATACCCTCGGGTGTCTTGGCGCTTCCAGTGCTACATCTGTACTCTGTGCTACTACTGCTGAAAAATCCAATGCTTCAATTGTTTCCTGAATTCAAGAAGGAAGGGAGTTTTTCTGAGATATAAGGGAAGGGAATTCCATTCCTTGGTGGAGTTGAAGATAAAACACCTCCCCCCCAATTCGCCTTTTTAATCCTGACCGGCGGCATCAGGTATGCGTTAGCCGAACACAGAATTCTATTTGGAGAGTACCATCTGAAAAGGTCCTCTAGAAATGTTGGTCCTTCTTTGTGTAATGCCTTATGGGCCATGCAGAGTGCCTTAAACTTTATCCGCTGGCCAACTGGCAGCCAGTGGAGTTCTCGCAATGCTGACCTGACAGACTGATATTTAGGTATGTCCATAATTATCCAGCATTTTGTACTGCCTGTAACTTCCAAAGAAAGGAGGATTGCACATTAATGTACAGTCAAGTTTAGACAACACTAAGGAAGTTACAACTGACTTTCTCCAGGGTTTGGGAATAAAAGGCAGAATTTTCCTTATAGTCTTAATCATAAAAAAAACAAAGAAGACACAACCTTAGATACTTGAGCTTTAAAACAAAGTTTTTCATCTATGGTAACCCCGAGGTTTTTTGCTTTCTCTACCGGGGTCGGGAGGGGACCAAGATTATCTGGCCACCAAGCTGGGGACCAAGGTGGAAAGAGGTTTCCGAACATAATCACCTCGGTGTTGCTTGAGTTCAGTTTCAAACAATGAGTACTCATCCAATGACTTAAGGAAAGCATACAGTCATGGAGTTTTAGCGAGTGATTAATGTCTTTATCCACTGTCGAAATCACCAGCTGGGTGTTGTTGGCATAAGATGTAGGAATCAAATTAAAACTTCTTATCAGGGGAGCTAGTTCCGCTACATAAATATTAAAGAGTGTAGGGCTCAACGATGAGCCCTGAGGAAAACCATATGGAAGGGTGAAAGGTGCCGACTTAAATTTGTCCAAATGAACTGATTAGGTCCTCTCTGATAGAAATTATGTCAGCAGGGAGAGGGCTTTACCTCCTGTCCCAATTTCTTGTAGACGATAAACCATAAGAGTATGATCTACTGTATCAAATGCGGCGGATAGGTCAAGCAGCAGCAAGGCTGCAGACCCACCACTGTCTAGTGAGGAGCGGATTTCTTCTGTGGTTTTAATCAGAGCTGACTCTATACTATGGTTAGCTCTAAAGCCAAACTGACTGTGATCTAAAATCTTATTAGTTGTAATAAAAGTGGAGAGTTCGGCATTCATGGTTTACTCAATTCTCTTGGCCGGAAGTGGGATTCTCGCAATAGGCCGGTAGTTGGCTGTATCTGTTGCATCCAAATTACTTTTTTTTTAAAAAAAGGCAGGATACAGGCCTGCTTCCACACAGTGGGAAAGGATCCATGTTCTATCATCTGGTTAAATATCTTAGATAGGTATGGTCCAATAAAATGGCAAATATTTTGTAAGATCCTAGGGGGGCAAGGATCTTCCGTAGAGCCTGACTTGGTCATGGAGATCGGTTTAGTGATTTGCAAAGGAGAAGTCAGTGAGAAGTTCAAAGAAGATACATTTTCGCTGATTTCCTTATCAAATTATTTACCATTTGATGTAGAGTGGGTGAACTGATTATAGATTTGGTCTACCTTTGTTCTGAAGGAGAGAGCTAAGGCGTCACAGAATTCTTGATTAAAATTAGCAGAATCATCTTTTTTGATTGTTGTCGGATTTTTCACAGTTCGAAATTATTCTTTACTAGAACCACTAGCATCTTCTATCTTTGCTGTATAGTAGAGAGTTTTCTCCCCGATCAACTTTTTTTTAAAATCTGAAAGCATGGATTTATATCTATTTTTTTCTGAAAGTTCACAGTTTTTACGCCAAATCTTTTCTTGTCTTCTGCAGGCTTGTTTATCTATTCGCAAGGCTTCAGCAACCCAAGGGGCAGATGGTGATTTCCTATTTTTATTCATCCAAGTACTAGGAGCTAGATTTGCAAAGTTGGTCTCAAGCCAGGTGGTATATTTTTTTGCTGAGATTTCTACATCCTTCTCTGCCTCCTGTTCACTTTTAGCTACCTCATTGACCAAAGTTGTATGGTCAATTTTATGCCATGCTCTGCCCATAATCTTTGAATTAGCTGTGTTAGGGCTATTGGTTCATAAGAGCTTATATCTAAAGAGAATGGCTTGATGGTCCGACCAAATTAACGGGAGAGTGGTTAAATTAGAGATGGCCAGGTGGTTAGTGAACAGGCCATCCAGGGTGTGTACTGCCGTATGTGTGGCACCCTGGACCAACTGACTAAGGCCATATTCTGATGTCATATCAAGTAATTCCTCCGTGTCTCTATAATCAGTTATTTCTAGGTGAAAATTCATATCCCCTAGAATTGTAAAGAAGTTAGAATGTGAGTCTAGCTATACAATCCCTGTACCCTATGTTTTTTAATTGAATTCCTAAAGTATTTTAATTCTATTTTCTAACTATAACGTCCCTGTATCCTTTTTATTTTTAGTGAAAATAAATATATCTATCTATCTATCTATCTATCTATCTATCTATCTATCTATCTATCTATCTATCTATCTATCTATCTATCTATCTATCTATCTATCTATCTATCTATCTATCTATCTATCTATCTATCTATCTATCTATCTATCTATCTATCTATCTATCTATCTATCTATCTATCTATCTATCTGTCTAATATATATATATATAGGTTTCAGGCACGTTATAGTTAGACATTAGCATTTAAAAAACCTTTTTAAATTCACTGAAAAAACTATAGGTTTTAGGGAAAGTTATATTAAGTTGGACATTTCAATCGTACAAAACCAAAGAAATTCCCCCGTTCTAGTTAGTTCAGCTAACTATAACTCGCGCCCCCGCAATGCACTGCTGACGACATCACATATTACATCACTCATAACATAGTCAGTGACATCACTGATGACATATCAAATGACATCACTGATGACATCATCCAGTGACTGTGTCTTTCTGTAAAGTTTAAATATGTTTAATATATATAGGGAAAGGCGTATTGAAGAATGAATGGGTGTATAAGTGTCTGAATGGATGATTTAGTAGGTGCGTGACTGACTGTATAAGTGAGTGATTGAACGTGTCTTACTGAATGCATGGGTTAGTGACTAAACTGTGAAAGTCTGTATTAGTCTCTCAGTTGGTGTATAAGTGGCTGCATGGGTTGGTGAGTAGCTACATGAGTGTCTATATGGGTTTTTGATTGTTGTCTGAGTATCTGTATGGGTGCCTGAGTCTCTGTGTGGGTGGGTGGGGGGGTGTGACTTTGTGCATAGATGTCTGAGTGAGTGAGTGATTCACTGGTTGTATGGATTCAAAAGTGCATCTGGGAAGGGCTGCATGGGTGAGTTAGTGTGCGTATGGGTGTGTTGGTGAGTGAATGAATGTCTCAGTGGTATATGTGTGAGTAACTACATATGTTTTCAGGCAGTATATGTGAGTGTTGGGGTATATAAATGACTATACGTGAGAGTATGTTATTTGACATGTGGGTGTATAAATGAGTGTCTGCTTGTATCAGTGATTGTATAAGACAGTAAGTATGTGTTCGTATCTGCATAAATAAGTGATGTGGTATGTGTATAAATAACGGAGTTGGTGTGTATAACTGTATAGATGAGTATATGGGTAAGTGATTGATTTTTTGCATGACTGACTAGCTGTGTGAGTAACTCTATGGGTGAGTGGCGGAGTGTGACTGTATGTATAGGTGTATGAGTGCATATTATAGTACTGTATTGATGAGTAACTGCATGTATAAGTGACAGGATGTGAGTGCAGACCTAGGAAATAGTGGGTGGTATATAGTATCTGGTATTGTTGTGTGGATAGTTTCAAAAATAGTAGTCTGTATTTTAGAGTGTGTGTATCAAAGTTTATATTAGGGCATCAGTATGTGCATCAGATTATCACATGGATGATGTCTTCAGTGATGTCATTTGAGATGTCATGAGTGATGTCATGAGTGATGTCACTGACCATGTCATGAGTGATGTAATATGTGATATCATCACCAGCGCATTGCGGGCGCGCGAGTTAGCTCAGCTAACTATAACGGGCGAATTTCTCTGGTTGTATAAGAGTCAAATGTCCAACTAACTATAACGTCCCTGAAACCTATGGTTTTTTAGTGAATTTCAAAGGTTTTTTAAATGCTAATTCCTAACTATAACGTCTGTAAAACCTATGGTTTTTTCAGTGAATTTCGAAGGTTTTTTAAATGTTAATTTCATATTTGAATATTTATAAAACCTATATTTTTTTTGTAATATTTTGGAACTCTATTATCTTTTTTTTTAATTTTAAAAATTATTTAATGTTTTATCACTTCAAAAAAAAGTATGTACATCTTTTTTTTTTTGTTGAGAAAACTGGAGTCCCATACCGGTAGTGTACCAAGCTCCATCAGCATGCAAATCCTATCTACCATATTGCTAAACTCGTAAATGATGCACATTTCGTATCCGATGGGTTCGTGGCACCGCGTCACACATAACATATACGTATGTGGTCGCGCCAGCTGCTACTTTGGTATGCGACGGGTACGCAGTACCAAGCGGCGCGTTACGTCATGTACGTATGGGGTCACGCCCGCTGCGCATTGCGTATGCGATGAGTGCACGCTGCCAGGCCCTGTGTTACGTCATAGACATATGACGTCGCGCCAGGTATGCAATTCCCTCTTTTTATTATGTCTCAAAACTATATCTAAATAAGTTTAAAGTGTATATGAGAGCAAGCGATAATCTAAAATATTTTAAACATTTATATATTTCTAACTTTAATAAACTTATATTATGGTAAATATATTTTCTCAAAATCGCGTCGGGTGCGGCCTCCTTGTGTGCTTGGTGCGCGATTGCCATGTGACCTTAAAAAAAAGCATTTGATTGGTTCATAACATTTCCCATTGTAACAGTTAGAGGACCCCACCCATTTCAGTCATTCTCTCTACAGCGTTTGATGAGAGACTCCTCTTCTGCTTCGAGAGCTTTTTTGAAAACTTTTTGCTATGTAAACATATCTGACACTACTCACAACATGCAACTATCATCTTCATCAATATTCATGCTCTGTAAAGTAGCCTTCCACCTGTGATAGCCATGCACCTAAAAGTTACATACCCGAAGTTTTCCCCAATGCCAGAGGCAACATGGTTGCATATGCTGTCCACAGCACAATATACTGTGGTCCGGCCCAGGGGCAGTATCATGCATAGATAATGAACACACAGACACACATAGATAGTGGAAGTGGGTACGGGCTCGTGCGCTCGACTCCTTTTTATTACCAGGGTCACATGTCCAGTAACGTCTGTGATGGATGCGTGTGGGGTGAGTGCAAACCAGCCCTCAGGGAATGGTTGCTGCTAACATCAACTACAACAGTAATCATTGGATCACATACAGAGATTCAATAATAAAAGGGTCAATGGTGTGTGCTGCAGTAAGGTAGGGACAGTAGATGTGAAATGATACACAGAAGATTCTATCATAAAAGAACCATAACTTGTGGTATACTGAGATACAGGCAGTAGGTCTGAAATAATACACAAAAAGATTGCATCATAAAGGGTCCATCAGTTCTAGTGCACTCAGATAGCCACATCAAAAGCATTCAGCATGTGCACAGCCAGCAATGATGCGTGCTGCGGGCGGGCCGTACTAGGATCAATGTCTGTTGCCTACAGGACTGCATCATCTACAATAGCGACTCGATCTGAATTGCAAACACTGCTGTCTGCAGTGTAGGCCAGAGAAAGCGGTCAGCAATGGCGCACAGCCACGTGGTATTGACTTGAGCTGCCCAGTTTGCCATACGCGAAGCAACAAAAACCGTATGCGGAGCCTGCGATGATGCGTATGCTAGGGGCGGACAGAGCGCACTGGAGCAATGTCTTTTGTCTACAGGACTGCGTCATCTATAATAGCGATTCGATCGGAATTGTGAACAATGCTGTCTGCAGTGTAAATTGAAGGCAGTAGTCAGCACAGTTATCCATGAATACTTTTCTCACTTCCTCTTCACAAAATACAACAACATAAATTACAAAAAACTCTGCAATAAATAAATCAAAACAAATCGAATTGCGATCTCTGCTGTCCACAGTGTAGACTGTTATTCAGTGTTCTTTTCCACTACCAAGAAGAATTTGGTCTTTGTAATAAACCTATAACTCATCTAAAAAAAGTTCTTCAAGCAAGTATACTAAAAGTATATTGTGTATATTTAAATAGACGTTGTAGTTAGTTGCCTAGTTAGTTGCCTACTGGATTCTGTAATTAAACAATCACAACTCGATCTGAATTTTGAGCCCTGCTGACCGCAGTGTAGGCCAGAGGCAGTGTTCTTTATTGCCTCACTGCCACGTGCCAACGGATTCGGAAGCATAGATTTGCTTGCACCTGATCGGATGGGGTACACAGAAATCACCACAGACTTTAACTTCTGACATCCTCAATCATAGAATCAAGACCCTGTTTCACTGTTTGGACCTGCTGTACCGCGGTGTACTCCATCAACTGCAGTCAGCCAAGCCCAAAAATCATGTGCAGCTGTTAGCTACGGAAGCACAGAGTGTGATGCACCTCAATGGAGGGAGTTGTGTGAAAACCAAGCAGCAAGTAATATCGGACATCGTCCATTCTGGGATCAAGACATCGTTCCACTGTTGGGACCAAGATTTGGTTGCACCTGGTCGAAGGGAGTACCTTCAACTCCACTCTCAGATACAGTTCTAACATCGTCCATTGTGGGATCAAGACACCGTTCCTCTGTTGGGACCTAGAGTTGGTTGCACCTGGTTGAAGGGAGTACCTTCACCTCCACTCTCAGATGCAGTTCTAACATCGTCCATTGTGGGATCAAGATACCGTTCCACTGTTGGTAACTGTTGGACTACTGTGTTAGTAGTATACAGAGCACTCCACGGTGCTGGCCCTCAGGCTGGGCACTGTGTGCCTGTGTCACGGTAGCCAGTGTTGATCTCAGGAGCCTTCCGAGCTCGCAGACCTTGGCCCAAAAGCTTCAGCTGGCACGTGGGGGGCCCTCTTTTACATACGGCGGTGTCGAAAGGTGAACTGTGGGGCATATGTGCATCGCAGGGGCCATGACGGTTTTTGGGTACCAGCAGGCTGAGAGCATTATTCACGCAGCCACCTTCGCTCACGGCGTCAGCCTCGTGGCGGTGCAAGCTGCGCAGACCTGGCAGACATGTTCGCCATTCCGGAAGAGAACCATACCCAGAGAAACGTGCCTTTTATTCATACCCCTATGCTAGCCTTGCATACACCGAGCCAGCCCACTACGCTAAAGATTTGGAGGGGAGGGGGCACGTACGTGCTATGTTTTCGTAATCTTCCCTACTGACTATACTATCATGGTTGCGTCCACTGTCCACTTCACTCAATAGACCATCAGTGTATGTTGACATGTACATGTCTGGGCTCTGCATACTCAAGTTTGTCCGACACATGCCCTCAACACTTTGCATTGTATACCTTTATAATCGAGAATCACTTACCACCTTCACACATACTTTGCTCCCATCTCTCCCCGCATTCTGCATTGTGTGGCAGAGGTGCTATGCCATGTTTGGTTTGTGTACATGGCTAGACACGGTTCCAACAGTACATAGTGTTGTTGTGTCTGCTAGGTGTACATGTTGTTTGTCATGTTGTATGTGATTATATAAGGTAGCGCGTTTATTTACGAACAGTGGTTTCTCCAATTTACATATCACTGTCTTAAATAGGATACAGAAGTCTTTCTCACAGGTGAAAAGTGCGACCACAATGGCAGTCATTCATTACTATGCAAGAATGTCCAACTGCACGATGCTTCTAAGCTTACAGTTCCCAATCTTGCGTGCTTTCTTAAAAGCACGCCAACTCCCACAATCAGACCAACATTCACACAGCGTTCTAATGGCAGTTATCTGCTTCTTAATAACATGGACTGCTACGGAATGTGAGCTGGCATACCGTATGTCCTTACTGTTTCAAACCGGGTAACTTCCTGTGGCAATCTCTATTCTCACCCACACAAAGTAACTCCCAAAGTCCAACTTGCCTTCAATACCTACTTTGAAAACAGATTTTATTAAACTGAGCAAACTGAAAGCGCTTTTGTTTCAAACAGAAGTGTCCCTCACTTCTGCAAAAGTAATTTATCGACTGCAGATAGCACGAACTTCAAGTAAAATACAGTCCCTTTTAAATATGAACCTCCCATTATACTTTGTGCATTGTTACAAAATTTTCAACACATCTGACATTTAGGCTCTGGCACACGTTTTTTAACACTGTCTCCTCCAGCTTTGTCACAGGCTTTCAAACTGTTTTTGGTATAATACCAGACTTCCTTCATTTGATCATCTCTGGAATAACAGGAACAGTGCCCATAATTCTCACTCTGTTTGCGGCCATCCTACTACTATTTTTGCTTGTAAAAAATGGCTGCGCTCCCTGTGGTAACAAGCATGTCCGACAGAATACGCCTCTACGCGAAGCTACATCAATACCGTGAAAAAATGGAACAACTTTTCGGCTGCCTGTCTCTATCTATTATCGGAGCCAGCTACAACATGACATTTATTTACACATATGGAATCTGCGTGCAACTATCTTTTTATTGCAAAACTTGCCCATTCGACTGGCGAATGGATCTATGCCTTGCCAACATGCCAACAATTGCTCCCGATATCCAGCAGGTAATGGAGTATCTTGAAAACCATGAACTTGATTGTTAGGGCTGTGGAGCAATGGCGGATGCAACGCAAAGAGGTATCCTGGCGGAATGGGATTTCTGCGCAGCCGCACACGATCTCCTGCAACGTGCGACCTTTGACAACATCGCTGATTGCCTGCCAATTCAAATTGCCGCTCCAACATTCGAGGAACATTACTGTCCTTTCGAGGATATGAATTGGATCGCTTCGCTTTTCTCACACGATGGCAACAATCGCCTCTTGGAACATTACGCAGCTCAAGCCGCTGAAGAACTTTCGGATTGCAATCTCCAAGACTTGTAAGAAATTCACTTTATTCTTGGATAGATTTTTTCCAACTTTTTTGACTTTTTCCTATAAAATTTTTTAAAACACTTCAATTGAACTATTTTCATATAATAACTTTCTAAGTATGCTTAGGCATTTGAACTCTGTTTTCATTATTGCCCCTTACGTCTCCAGCCTAACCAGGGATGGGTGACGTATGGACTATGCAAATACGCTATTTACTTGCTAAATTAGCCTAAACCTGACATCCATTTTGAAAACATGTCTATTCTTTGTGCACACGTCTCTCTGCCTGCCTGTTATTCACGAAGCCCTTTCACACAAATTAGCTCATCCTCATCCTCTGCTCACGAGCTGACGATCAAGATCAAAGAACACGTCATTGTTTAGGAACTGGTTGGCACAGTGTGGTAATCGTATCCTACCTTTATTTTCATTATAGAATTTACTCATTCATGTCTAATAGGTATTGTTTAAGTCACATGCAACTGTAACATATAATGTGGAATTGACTGATGCAGGAGCGTCGGTTTGAATACAGCAGAAGTGGTTGGAGTTTGCCTCAGCTGGATGCCTTAGCTCTTGCATCAGTGGGTCCATTTATGGCACTTAAATAAATACACTTTTTATATAACTTGCAGATCCCATCGCTTTATTACACACATCCACTTTCTTAAACACACCTGATTTCACCATTTGTCTTCTGTGGCATTGCAACATTCTGCATTATATTCTTCACAACTATTTCTTTATTCCTGCTTGCTAAAACACTCCATTTGAGTCTTCAGAATGGTAGGAGTGAGTAGTTTGCTTCCCACTCCCGCTATAGTCTAAACGCATACTAACACTACTTACACTACTTGCACAGCTATGCTACAGCGGCCAGTATGCTACAGTGCCCAGAGCACATTAGTTTACAGCAATCAGCTCACGGTTTCATCCCCGAGTGTACCGGCACCTCACCTCAGCAGCATCTCACTCTGGGCAAAACAGCACTTTCACACCGGTAAGGGTGAATACTTCACTTCACACTCCCTGTATAGCCCACCCTAACCACCCCACAGAGCTCACATTGCTCCTACCCTCCTCTTTCCTACTTTTTTCATCCTTTTTTCTCCTTACTTGCTTCAACAGAATCACAAAATGTCTGCCAACACATCCTAGTTGCAACCGTTCGCAGCCAATAACCAGCAAGCTCGTGCTCGTAACGCCTCAGCCAATCAGATGGCAGAATTCCCAAATATTGAAATCTGTAAATTTCGATATTTCTCCAAAACTACTGAACGGATTCACACCAAATAAACAAAAGCTTGCTTTCCAGACCAAGACCCTTCTCCCTGTCAAATTTGGGGTAATTCCGTTCACCCGTTCAACCTGTAGCCTTGTCTAAAGTTTCCTATGGAAATTGCATGGAGAAAATATGTTCTCGGCCCCCCCTTGATGAATCTCCCCCAAACCTTCAATATAGGAGCTGATATGAACAAAAAATTAGTTTGGAAAAGTTTATGAAGATTCATCAAACGACACCAAAGTTATAGGCAAAACAAAAAATGCTCTTCCTTTGGAAACTTGGTCCTAACTATAACTACCTAGGTAAAATATAGATACATATATACATATATATATATATATATTTATAGTTATAGTTAGGACCGTGTTTCCATAGGAAATCCGCAACATTCTATTTGGAATAACTTTGGCGCCGGTTGACGAATCCTCGCGAAAGGACTATCATCAAGCACCATACTTATTATTTGTCATCATTATTACTGTGGAACCACTGTTACCCACTGGGGTTTATTATCTTCTTTATGAGGGCACAACAATTATAGAGGATGTTAGAATGGCATCAATTGCGATCCAAATAAAAGGAAGAATCACGAGCAGAGCTTGTGTGAGCCCACTGGGGCTAGAGTCAAAGACGTTGTTTGTTTCGAAAGAAACAATAAAGTTTTGTTGAAAAAAAATGTAATTAAGCATTGATGTTACTTTTCAGTCCATATATTTATGTAGGCCCTTTATAAATTAATTATGGACTATTAATAGGTGCTAAGGAAGTTTTAAAAATGAATTTTTCCTTTTGACTATTAGTCTGTTTTTTCTTTAGCTCCTTGCACCTTGATAAATGCCGTAGTGTCTGTTTTCAATGTCTATTGTGAAAATGGGTGTGGTATTTTGTATTCACTTAAACACGGTCATTTGCAAAGTATTCTTACTCGTGACAAAGGAGTTGTACTCCGAAACGCGTCGAGTGACTGGCCAAACTTTGATTTAATAAACACGCTGTGATAAGGAGCAAGTGGCTGTGGCATCGTTTTTTTGGAACGAGTGAAGCACGATTGGTTGGGATATATATATATATATATATATATATTATCTACTGGCGGTCGCCAGTAGATAGTTATAGTTAGGACCGTGTTTCCATAGGAAATCCGCAACATTCTATTTGGAATAACTTTGGCGCCGGTTGACGAATCCTCGCGAAATTTTCAAAATAGGTGGGGCGCTCCGCTCCACTCCTACCCTGAAAGTCTCGGGGGGATTCGTCAAGCGGGGGCTGAGAAAAAAGGGGGGTCCCAAAACGCGTTTTCCCCATGCAATTTTCCATAGGGACCTTTAGTCCAAGGTACAGCCCGAACGGCTGAACAGAATTACTTGAAATTTGGCAGAGAGGTAGTCCTCAGGTCAGGGATGTGCCTTTTGCAGGTCTGGTGTCAATATTTTCAGTAGTTCCTGAGAAAATCAAAAGTAAAATCATATATATTTGTGGGCGGAGCCTAACCACACATCTCATCCTGAGATCCGATTGGCTGTCAGCACTTCATCCAAGAAGTGTTGGCAGCCATCTTGGGACCAATATACATGATTGCACCTCATTAAAAAGCATTGCAGTTAATAGAAGGTTTTAAGACTTTAGTTACATTATAAATCATTTGTTGATGGTACCATACTCATTTTAGGAATTGTGGTATGTTCTAAGGTGATTTCACCATGTGAAAAAGCCTTCTGCTGGGATATCATGATTGAGAGAAAAATATTTTCTCATGCTTTTCCCACAGAGGTTTGGAAGGTGATCTATAAGCTAAACTGAGAGCTTATTTTCTGTAAATTCACATTATCTTTCTCAGTCATGTGAGAATGAAGTCTTACATTCTCAGTAAAACATGTACATCCGACAAGGGCAGAGACTGTCAGTTGATTCCTTTGTGTTCTACTGCAGCTTCCCAGAGTGTTCCAAAGAACAACTACAGCGCTAACAGTCCTACTTATGATAAATGTATGGCACACCTGAAGCCATCTTGCTTGGATTAAAGTGGTAACTCTTAAAACATTTAATTTAAAAAGGAACAAAATGAGGGGGTTCATCTTTCCATAAAAAGTATGATTAGTGCTGCAGAAAGAAAAATTAGGGCACATTTTGAGTGACTTCTCAAATCCTCTTCTATTTCATTAAAAAATTCTGACATGCAGACTGAAACATGCACTTTCAATACCAGCAGCAGTTTTCCCTGGTGAGCAGTAGCTTTACTACAGTGATCTAATGAGCAAAAAGAGTGCTAACATTCTGAATTTATGGCAAATGTGTGACACATCTGAATGCCTTTGGAATCAAAGTAAAAAACTGAAAGTATTTCCTACTGAGGAGACTGCAGTAAATGAGGAAATTAGGAAACTTCATAACAAATAAGTCTGCCAAGATGACCACCAGAGACAAAAGAGCCCAAATGTAGCCCAAATATCACCCAGATGTAGCCCAAGTATAGCCCAATGACAGAATGTCCCAGAGTGTTCTTAAAAACAACTAGAGCGCTTACTGTCTTCATTATGACAAAAGTATGGCACACCTGAAGCCATCTTGATTGGAATAAACTGGTAACACCTAAAACATTTAATTTAAAAAGCAACACAATGAGGGGGTTCATTTTGCCATAGAAATTATGATTAATGCTGAAGAAAGAAAATGAGGGCACATTTTGAGTGACTTCTCAAATCCTCTTCTATTTCATTAAAAAATTCTGACATGCATACTGAAACATGCACTTTTAATACCAGGAGCAGACTTCCATGGTGAACAGTAGTTTTACTACAGTGATCTAATGAGCAACTAGAGTGCTAACATTCAGAATTTATGGCAAATGTGTGACATATCTGAATACCTTCATGATGGAATCAAAGTAAAAAACTGAAAGCATTTCCTACTGAGGAGACTGCAGTACATGAGGTAATTAGGAAACTTCATAACAAATAAATCTCCCAAGATGGCCACCGGAGACAAAAGAGCCCAAATGTAGCCCAAAATCACCCAGATGTAGCCCAAATATAGCCCAATGACAGAAGTGTGCAAAACACTTATTATTTTGTGTTTTTGCAGTGTTATATAGTGCAGACTTGTCAGGTATTGGAGTGCTTTACATGAGCATTGGTTACATCACACAAGAACAAATTCATTTTGGTTGTAGACATGGGGAGACTAAGTGATTTGACCAGAATCACAGAATGTCGAGCTGAAGCAGAAACTCCAACCTGGTTCCCCAGTTGCAAAGTCTGCAGTTCTGGAAGTAACACCACATCCTCTCCCCTAAGTGCAACATTTAATCAAGTGGTCAACTGGATAAAAAATCATAAAGGTAACAAATAATTTAAAGTGCTTTCTCGCTATTTGAAAACTCAGAAAATATGTCCTTATTTTAGTCTTTTAGAGCACTAACCATCATTTTGATGCCAATAAGACCCTCTCATATATGTAATTTCTAAAGGAAATGCTCTAGGTATTACAGTTTTGATTACATCAAGATGACGTCAGGCGTTCCATACTTTTGTAATAAATATAGAATGTTAGCAATCTAGTAGTTCATTAGGATACTGTTGAGAGGCAGAGGGCAGGGGCACGGACTCTGAAAATTGAAGGCAGGTAGGAGGGTGCAAAGGCAACAATTTAACCACACTGAGCAGGCAGGAAGGGCCGTGGCAGCACAACAGACTATGGAGGGCAGTGGAAAGGGGGGCAGGGGCAACAAACCAACAATACAGGACTTGCAAGAAAGGCTGTGGCAATGTAATAGACCATTGTGGGCAGAAGGAAGAGGCAATGGTAGTACAACCATACATGCCAACAGACCCGATTCAGCCAGGAAACGTCCAATGTTTTTAAGCTCAAATGGGCTTTATTTTATCTGTCTCCTGTCTATAATCTCCTCTTTTTCAATGTAACTCAAAGGGGAAAATCAATACCCCAGTTTTTTTTCAAAATATCCCTCTTACCAAGTTCAAAATATTTGCAAGTATGGTACATTGGATCATGGAAGGAAATGGGGTAGGGACATGGACTTGGATAACAGAGGACAGGAGGGACATGGAGAGGTGCACCAAACTGACCCTGCAGGGCAGGCATCAGGGTTTGCAGCAGCACAATACACCACACAGGGCATGCAGGACGGGAGTGCAGCACAACAATCCATAGAAAGCAAGAGGGAGGGGACAGGACCATGCACATGGACAACAGAGAACAGAGGGGCAAGAGGCAGGACCATAATGGACAGACAGGAGAGAAAGCTGCAGCATAACAGACCATAAAGGGCAGGAGGGATGGATCAGGGGCATTACAATGGAACAGACAAGCCAGGAGGGAGGGAGTAGGGGTCTGCACATGTAAACAGAGGGCTGGGGGCAAGGGGGCAGGGCAGGACCAGCAAGATAGCCATGGAGGTCAGGCAGGATGGGCACTAGAAGCAAGACACACCATGAAGAGCAACAGTGAGACAGTGATGGCATACACACAGACCATGGAGGGAAGGTGGGAGGGGTTCTGGGGCAGCTAACTGACCACACAGGGAAGGTGGGAGGGGCCATGGCAGCACAGAAGACCATGCATGGCAAGTGGGAGGGTTAGTGGTAGCACAATGGCTATGATGGGCATGAAGGAGGGTGCAGGGGCATGCACAAAGGACGATGGAGGATAGAAGGGAGGGTCAGGACCTGTGCACAGACAAGAAAGTTCAGGGGAAGGGGCCTCATAACAGACCGCACGGGGCAGGCAGGAGGAGCAGTTGCAGCACAACAGACCAGGGAGGGCAGAAGGGTGTGGCAGTACAATGGACCATGTAGGACAGGAGGAAGAGGATAGGGGCATGGCATGTGGACAGGCAGGGTGGAGGTGGCAGGGACAGGTTACAGTCATCTGACAATGCTAGGCAGGTGGGAGGGGAGTGGCAGCTCAATAGAACACTCAGAGTAGATAGGAGTGGCAGGTCCATGGAACATGGTGGGCAAAAAGGATGGAGCAGGGGCATACACAAAGACATCGGAGGGCAGGGGGAAGGAGAATAGGGGCAGCAAGCTAAGCACAGAGTTTAAGCAGGAGGTCAATGATGGGGCATAGAATTGGGCAATGGAGGGCAGGAGGAGTGGACTGGTACATCATACTAAATTGAGGGCAGTGGCAGCACATCAGACCATGCATGGCAGGAGGGAGGAGGCTAGTCCATGGATTCACACAACAGAGGATAGGGAGGAGGGGGATGGGGCAGCAAGCTAACTGTTCAGAGAAGGCGGGTATTAGGAACTTTATTGTTTTTAAAACGTGTGTCTGTGCGAACTACTTAAAATATGAACAAGTATGAGGCATAATCTCACTTTTATTCAGGAAGAAGAGGACGTTTGTGACTGTGACTCCGGGCTCACTTGCCAGAAACACCCCCTGACCCTCCACCCCCTATCCCAAAATGTAATGCCCGTGAAAAGGGTAGGTGAACACAGTGTTATATAGAACATAGTCCTGAGAGCACGATTGAAAATGAAAACTAGATATAGTGTATGGTATAAACTATGCACCAAAAAGTGTGATATAAGATGAACCGGGCATGAAATATAATATGCAATACATTGTGCGCAATGACAGATTCATTGGAGAGCGCGAGATAGCACAGGCACTAGCGCGTGCTATGCGATATGCGCCTTGGAGTGTAATATGCACAGGGCAGTGTTGTGTAACCTAACTAGTCTCTAAAGTTGTAATATAAAATATGTGCTGGGGAATGTAACGTTGCATATGCACTGTGACAAAGATATGGATCCCAGATTGTAATATGTATGGCATAGCACTGTGCGTTATAACATAGGCATCGAGGAAGGCACGTTAGATGGGGCAATATAACCCGTGCGAAGACAAGTGTGGCATAAAAATAAAAAGTATTACACATCCGGCAGTGGATGTGTGTTTTATTAACCGTGAGGGGGGTTTCTTGCATAGTTTTGGTCGAATTTTTGTCGAATCCCCTTTGAATGGCTTGGTGTGCATGTGTATTAAATGTGCCCGTCAATAGCTACCCATGTTTGTATAAATAAACGACAAGGGTGTCTACCGGGATTAGGCACGATAGGGCATCAGACATGTCAGAGCTTCACTAGTGGTGTAAATACATTCCACGTGGATTCATTGTATGCATAGTCGCCTTTTAACCCCTTCAGCGCGGCGCGGATTTCCGCGCCACGCTGAAGATTCCGTGCGCGGGCGGGGCCATGACGGAATGGTTCCGTCATAAGCACAGCCCAACCGACGTGCATGACGGAACCGTTCCGTCAAGCGCGTCGAACGGGTTAATGAATATCACGCAAATCGTCATGGTGATAGGTACGTACGGTTTGTCCAGTATGTCCTAGGTGTGTCTATAAATATATATTTTTTAAAAATAATAAAAAACAGTGGCCGGCCCTGGGGATTGGGGTCAAAAAAATATAATTAGGAGACAGGCCCTGGGGGATGGGGTCATCAGGGCCAATAAATTAGAATAAGAAGGGGAACCACACAGCCCCCCTTCTTAAAAAATTAAAATAAATAAAAGACTGGCATCGTGCCAGAGGCCACGCCCCCTCCTTGCAGCACTCTGCAAACGCGCCCCCTGGTGAGTTGTAAGTTGGGAAATTAATTCCTCTTCAATACTGAGGGTCCCTGAGGGCCAACTAGCCCAACAGGCATCTCCAGTATGCACCAGGGAGCTGCGCTGCAGACAGGTGTTCTGAGGCCAAGCCCCTTTTTACACCTCTCTGCAACACAGCTCTGTGGCGCTTACTGGAGGTACCTAGTGGTCTAGTTTGACCCTAGGGACCCTTAGGATTCAAGGGGACTTAATCTCTCAACTTAGAACAGCCACAGGGCGCGTTTACACAGTGGTGAAGGGAGGGGACGGGGCCTGAGGTGACGTGTGCAAACACGGACTATGGCACGTTTTAAATTGGGGATATAATTTTCCTTCAATACTGAGGGCCCCTGCGGGCTAACTAGCCCACCAAGTGCTTCCAGTAAGCGCCACTGAGCTGCATTGCAGAGAGGTGGTCCAGGCCGTGCCACTTTTTACACCTCTCTGCAACGCAGCTCTGTGGCACTTACTGGAGGTACCTAGTGGGCTAGTTGGACCCTAGGGACCCTCAGGATTCAAATGAACTTAATCTCCCAACTAAAAACGGACACAGGGCGTGTTTACACAGTGGTGAAGGGAGGGGACGGGGCCTGAGTTAAAGTGTGCAAAAACGCCCTGTGGCCTGTTTTAAGAGGTAGTTTTAATCCCCCTGCCCTATTATATACTAGGGGCTTACAGAGGAGGTCATGCTAATCACAGGGGGACCCCAACGCATAATGTTCCCTAGTGTATGTAGGTGTTTTCACTGTATTCTAAGTGTCTTTTAACATAGCACTGGCTCTAGGACTGGTTAGTCAGACTCAGTTACCACCAGTATCCGTCTGAAAAAGTTGAGGGTACAGGATGATTTTGCAACAAGGCTTCTTTCTGCTCTTCTTTTTGTTCTTTCTGCACGTTAGTCCTTCTTCCTGCACTTTTCTTCGTCTTTGAGGACTTCTGTTGCTTCTTTCTGCACTTCTTTTTTATTCTTTCTGTGCATTTTTTCTTCTTTCTTCACATGTCCTATCTCTGTAGGCATAGTTAGAAATTAGCATTTAAAAAACATTTGAAATTCACAGAAAAAACCATAGGTTTCAGGCACGTTATAGTTAGGAATTAGCATTTAAAAAACCTCAGAAATTCACTGAAAAAACCATAGGTTTCAGGGGTGTTATAGTTAACTGGACTTTTCACTTGTACAAAACCATTGAAATTCCCCCGTTATAGTTAGTTCAGCTAACTATAACTCGCGCGCCCGCAATGCACTGCTGATGACGTCACATATTACATCACTCATGACATGGTCAGTGACATCACTCATGACATCACTGATGACATCTCAAATGACATCACTGATGACATCACTGATGACATCATCCTTGTGATAGAGTGGCAGACCTCCTCTCACCCTAATATAACCTTTGATACACACATTCAAAAATAGAGACTAAACTTTTCAAAACAATGGACATACCAATACCAGTTACAACAACCTCTTCAGTAATTCTAAGATCCACATACACATCCACTCATTCAACAACAGTCCTATACAGTCACTCATACATGTATTCACTCATCATATGTACTCATACACCTATACATCCTGTTACACAATGCCACTCATCCATAGAGTTACTCACACACATAGTCACTCATGCTAATAAAGAATCAAACATACATTTATTTGCATATACAGTTATACACACACCACCACACTTACTTCTACGGAAACTTACACATACTTAGTCTTTTAAACAATCACTTATAGAAACACATACTTATTCATACAGGAACTCTTTCAATCTCTCACTCTCACATATACTCACTTATATACACCAATAGCCACATATACTAGTTTAAAACATATGTAGTTACTCATAAAGACACTATTGAGACAGTCATTCACTCACTAACACACCCATACACACACTCATCCACCCATACAGTCCTGCACACATGCTGTCTTCAATACATACAAAGAGTGAGTCACTCATTCATGCACCTATGCACTACGTAATACCCCCCACCGAACCATGCAGACACTCAGACTGATACTCAAAAAACCAACTAATAACCTATATAGACACCCATGTAGCTACTCACCAACCCATGCAGCCACTTATACACGAAGTGAGAGACTGATACAGATATTTACATATTTAAACATTACTTACTAAGCCATGTATTCACTATGATACACTTAATCAGTCAGTTACTCAATCAATTTTTCAAAAACAAATCATCCATTTAGACACTTATATACCCATTTATTCTTCCATCGACCTTGAGATATACATATATAAAACATATTTAATTTTCAGAAAAACACACATTCACTGGATGATGTCATCAGTGATGTCATTTGAGATGTCATCAGTGATGTCATGAGTGATGTCACTGACCATGTCATGAGTGATGTAATATGTGACGTCATCAGCAGTGCATTGCAGGCGCGCCAGTTATGGTTAGCTGAACTAACTATAACGGGGGAATTTCAATGGTTTTGTACAAGTGAAAAGTCCAGTTAACTATAACACCCCTGAAACCTATATCTATATATTCCTGTGGCACTTTTTGAAGGGACCCTTCCTGCTTGGGCTGTGATAACTACAGGACATTAGGAAACTAACTTAGACTTTTCCGAGGTATTGTATAATCACAGCCCGCCTGCATACCTGTGTTGTCAAGGAGTTGCTGCCAGATGGCGGTCTGGGACTTCCCGAGAGAGGTGTCTGCATTGCCCTTCGCCCAAGGACATTTATTTCCAGCATTTTCGTGGGTCACTTTCTGCTGCGGCACATTGGATAACAACAAGGTGCATGATGGTATCAGCAGTCCGTGGCAGAGGCTGTTGTGACATCAGCACAGTAATGCGCTGCAGCTGGGCCTTTCATCACTGCATGGGAGGAGCTCGATATTAACCTGACGGAAACAACTTTTACCAACTGCGGCATTTGAAAAAGGCTTGACGCCGAAACCGGTCATGCCGACTTTTCTTTTAAATAAATGTCCAAAACGAACCCTGCTGTGTCCCTTCCTTCTTTCGACCGAGAGAGGATTTCTGGCATAATTCAAGTGCATTCCTGTGGCACTTTTTGAAGGGACCCTTCCTGCTTGGGCTGTAATAACTACAGGACGTTAGGAAACTAATTTCGACTTTTCCGAGGTATTGTATAATCACAGCCCGCCTGCATACCTGTGTTGTCAAGGAGTTGCTGCCAGATGGCTGTCTGGGACTTCCCGGGAGAGGCGTCTGCATTGTCCTTCGCTTCCAGCCTTGGTGACATCGGCTATGGGGGCTAGGGAGTAGGGGACCCAAGTACATTTATTTCCAGCAATTTCATGGGTCACTTTCTGCTGCGGCACATTGGATACCAACAAGGTGCATGATGGCATCAGCAGTCCGTGGCAGAGGCTGCTGTGACGAAAGCACAGTAATGCGCTGCAGCTTGGCCTTTCATCACTGCATGGGAGGAGCTCGATATTAACACCTTTTACGAACTGCGGCATTTGAAAAAGCCTTGACGCCGAAACCGGTCATGCCGACTTCTCTTTAAATAAATGTCCAAAACGAACACCGCTGTGTCCCTTCCTTCTTTCGACCGAGAGAGGATTTCTGGTATATATATATATATATATATATATATATATATATATATATGTATATATATATATATATATATATATATGCTCCATATGCTTCTCTTCAGAGGCTTGAACGGAGACGGTGTGTGCAAACGCTGAACCCACTTCGCTATTTTCATATTGCACACCCACCAATGGGAAGCTCGAATGAGACTGTGCATTGTGGGAAATGTGGTCCGGATAGCACACAAATCTTGGCCTGTATGGACCCTGCAAGTGGACTCATCCTCAATCCTGTTTGCCGCTGCTGGCCCACATTGCCAACATAATAGTTACCATGTCGGGTGGCCCCCATAACATTACGGGGTGGTGCACACTCCGCGGCAAGACAGCCGCGTATTACATTCTGCTCCAAAGGTTGTCCACCTGGTGAGTAGCACTCGATCAGCAGCTGTATTTATGATAGGTAGGGACGAGAATCCGCTTGTAGAAGCAAATGGGATTGGCATATGCACACATCCGTTCCGTTTAAACCTCTGAGGAGAAGTTGAGGAACTTCGAAACGCGTCTGGCAGTCCGATACGGAATGGCTGTTTCAAGTACTGCAGGAGGAATCCGTCCATACCAATTAAAGGCTGTTGTCTTGCTGCTGTTGCCTGAGTGCTGCTCAACTGGTGGACAACCTTGGAGCTGAATCTTTAATGCGGTCGTCCTGCCGCGGAGCTAGCACCACCCCGTGATTCGAGGGGGCCATGCAATTTGGTATTGACCGAATCATAAATGTGGGGCAACAACAGAGGATTTAGGACGGACCTGTCTGCGGGGTCCATTGAGGACTTAATCCAACAGGATATTATGTGTGTGCATCCATTCATGGACATTGCCGAAAACTACAATCCCCATCATGCACATTCTCATAAGAGCGGCCCATGCGAGGGCGTGTAATATTCAAATGCAAATGGGATTGGCATATGCACACATCTGTTCCATTAAAGCCTCTGAGGAGAAGTTGAGGAACTTCGAAACGCGTCAGGCAGTCCTATACGGAATGACTGTTTCAAGTACTGCAGGAGGAATCCGTCCGTACCAATTAAAGGCTGTTGTCTTGCTGCTGTTGCCCGAGTGCTGCTCAACTGGTGGACAACCTTGGAGCTTTAATGCGGCCGTCCTGCCGTGGAGCTAGCACCACCCCATGATTCGAAGGGGCCACGCAATTTGGAATTGACCAAATCGTAAATGTAGGGCAACAACAGAGGATTTAGGACGGACCTGTCAGCGGGGTCCATTGAGGACTTAATCCAACAGGATATTATGTGTGTGCATCCATTCATGGACATTGCCGAAAACTACAATCCCCATCATGCACAGTCTCATAAGAGCGGCCCATGCGAGGGCGTGTAATATTCAAATGCAAATGGGATTGGCATATGCACACATCCGTTCCGTTAAAGCTTCTGAGGAGAAGTTGAGGAACTTCGAAACGTGTCAGGCAGTCCTATACGGAATGGCTGTTTCAAGTACTGCAGGAGGAATACGTCCGTACAAATTAAAAGCTGTTGTCTTGCTGCTGTTGCTCGAGTGCTGCTCAACTGGTGGACAACCTTGGAGCTGAATATATATATATATATATATATATATATATATATATATATATATATATATATTAGACACACCAGTAACATGGCTACAACAGAGCCATGTTTTCAGAAAATGCCATTGATGCAAAGCAAGCCTGCATGGAAACAACACTAGTGAGTACAGATCACCTTTTAACTCTAGATCGTTCAAGATAAGAGGCATGTTTAATTGCAAGACTGAATTTACAGTATTTGTTCTTACATGTGTATGTGGCCTTGAATATGTAGGCAGCACTATATTAAGAGCGCATTGTCTCATCCTTCAGCATCGTAGAGCAGTCAAAAACAAAGATTGGTCCTATCCATTGGCCAGACACGTACATGATATAAACAATAACGATGCAGCTTCCCTTACATACTTTGAAATTAATGCAATACCGAAATCAGTAAGAGGAGAGGACCGAGAAAAGCAATCAAGACGGTTGGAATGCAAATATATAGTCAAACTCAATACCAAGTTCCCCAATGGGTTGAATGTTGATAAAGAAGTATGTGCATTCCTGTCAAATAAGCTGTAATTTAAAAAGAATTTCCCTGTCGACAGTGCTCAATCCTTTATTAATATTCAAGCGGACAGAAGATGACCCAGTACTAGGTAGTATACATGAAGGCTTCACTCTAAGTTAATAATATTTATTGAACAAACCAAGTCACTATACACTGGGTATAGTGATTACATAATGCATTTATGCTGGTATTAAGTTGGAGAGTACTCAACATGTGTAACTATGCCAAGCTTAAGTTTGTTTAGTACATTTTAGCACATGACTGTTTAGTGATATATACTTCATTGTCAATCAAGGACTCTGTTTTGAACTTGATTTGGTTTTTGGTTTACCAAAGCAGCATTTATGCGGTAGTGAAATTCAGTAAACTACAGCATGAATAAGTAAGGGTGTATGTATACTCCAAATGCATTAATGATTTCTGAAATTCAATGTATTTGAACAGAAAAGGAATTCACTTATTGCAAATCGAAGAGCTATCATGAGACATTTAATAGATCAAAATGTTGACCTATTGAGTAGCTTGAAAATGATTTGGTAGCATTGTTTTTAATATTTAATTCACAAATATTGATTTTGGTTTTTAAGCTCAGCAATAAGCCTCTCGGATGGGCAATGTGAGAAGCAGAATCTTTCTTTTGGGTATTGACACACTAAGGCAGTTGAAGGGCATTGAATGGGTGCGTGTTGTGTGAGCAAGGTCACTGTGTTGACTAAAACGTGTTATGGCAGAGTGGTGAAATAAAACATTTGAAAAATTGAAGATCTGTGGAGTCTGTTCCTGGTCGATTTGGACATAACAAATACGGGAGGTTATTCATATATATAAATATATACATAAATATGCATACGCAGAGCGGCTTTTTGTGTTGCCAATAACTTTAGCGGCTTTTGAACAATCTTCACGAAATTTTCAAAATGTATACCTTAGTTGATACAGCTGCTATGTAGACATTTTTGGGGTTTCTGGGCACCCCGGGTCATAGCAGGAGCCGGCCCTGGGGGGTGGTTGTCCTCAGGGCCATGTCTGGCTCCAGGAGAGGGGACCGTGCAGCCCCCCCACCTTTATTGTAGAACTGCCTGCCCCAGGGTGGTGATAGTCCCTTGGGTTAGAATGGCCCAGGGAGGTGGGGATCCCTGAGGCCCGAGGGAGGTCCATGAGGTCCTCTATGTCAAAATTAAAAAGCCCCAGATATGGTCCCCGGGAAGGGGGGTCCATGAGGCCCCCCGGTACATTAGCCACGGGGAGGTGGTGGTCCATGGGACTGCAGGGGAGGCCTAATGGGCCTCCCCCACACTATTTAAATCAATAGCCCCGGGGAGATTGCAATCCCCAGGGCATGGGGGTGCCGCATGGGCACCCCCCACATTTTTATAAAACACTTTCCCTGGGTTTTGGCCCACCCGGGGGCTTATATAAAGATGCGCGGGAGACCATGCATTTTTTTGTTTTAAAACAATTGCCATGGATCCGCAGGTCCACCTGTGAATTTGCAGCAAAATGTAAAATAAAATGCTTTTAACCTCCGTTGGGGTCCCTATGGGGGGGGCCATGGTATACCTGCTCTGCCCCTTTTCTTTATTTGTTTTACTTTTTTGTGAGACTCAGCTTCAAGCCGACTCCCAAGATGGCTGCCAACAATTCCTGGTTCAAGTGTTGGCAGCCAATCAAATTTCAGTAAGATCTGCCATTCCACTGCCAGGACTTGCGTCCATAGAGATCCATATTTTTTAAACTTAAATATTTCTAAAACCACTGAATGAATATACACCAAATCACAAAAAGCACACTTTCTGGACCAAAATCTAGCTTTCTGCCAGATTTTTTGTAATTCCATTCAGTGGTTCGGGCTGCAGTCAAGTTAAAAAAATGAAAAATCCCCGGAGACATAACATGGAGAAAATGTGTTTTGGGGCACCCCTTTTTTCTCAGCCCCTGCTTGAAAGATCACCCATGAAACTTTCAATACAACAGCTGAACCTAAAAGGGGAAGTTTTATTTTATTTAGATGAAGATTCGTCAACCGGCACTAAAGTTATTGGCAAAATTAAAAATGCTTTTCCTATGGAAACTTCGGTCCTAACTATAACCACCTAACTATGGTAATATATATATATTGTGACTCACGATTGATGTGGCTCGTGGATGTTTGCTGTAAATGCAGGGGTTTGTCTTCTGTAGATATATATATATTCACTGAAAAAACCATAGGTTTCAGGCACGTTATAGTTAGGAATTAGCATTTAAAAAACCTTAGAAATTCACTGAAAAAACCATAGGTTTCAGGGGCGTTATAGTTAGCTGGACATTTCCCTCATACAAAACTCTAGAAATTCCCCTGTTATAGTTAGTTCAGCTAACTATAACTCGCACCCCCGCAATGCACTGCTGATGACGTCACATATTACATCACTCATGACATGGTCAGTGACATCACTGATGACATCACTGATGACATCTCAAATGACATCACTGATGACATCACTGATGACGTCATCCAGTGAGCATGTGTTTCTGTAAAGTTTTAATATGTTTACTATACATAGCGAAAGGCCTGTTGAAGAATGAGTGGGTGTACAAGTGTGTGAATGGATGATTTTGTAGGTGTGTAACTGACTCTATAAGTGAGTCATTAAATGTCTCTTACTACAGACTAGTGACTAAACTGTGTGAATGTCTGTATGTGTCTGTGTGTTGCTGTATAAGTGGCTGCATGGTTTTGTGAATAGCTATATGTGTGTCTATATGGGTTATTGATTGGTTGTCTGAGTATCTGTATGGGTGGCGGTGCCTGAGTGTTTGTGTGTGTAGGCTGTGTGTGACTCTGTGCATAGATGTGTGAGTGGGTGATTCTATGGTGCATGGTTTTAAGAGTGCAACTGTGATGGACTGTATGGTTGGGTGAGTGTATGTATGAGTGTGTTAGTGATTGAATGTATATTTCAGTTGTACATGTGTCAGTAACTACATATGTGAAAGGCAGTATATATGTGTGTAAGAGTATATAAGTGGGTATATGTGAGAGTGTGTGATTTTGAGAGTGGCTGTATGGATGAGTGTGTGCTTGTATCAATGATTGTATAAGAGCGTAAGTATGTGGCACTATTTTTATGAGTAAGTGAACTTGAGTGTGTATAACTGCATAGGTGAGTAACTGGGAGTGTAATTAATTATTTGCATGACTGACTAGGTGTGAGAGTACCTCTATGGATGATTGGTGGTGTGTGAGTGTCTATGTAGGTGTATAAATGCATATGATAGTCTTGTACAGAGTGACTGTAAGTATGAGTGACTGTACAGCTGAATGAGTGGAGGTGTATGTAGACCTAAGAGTTAATAAGTGGGTATGTAGTTATTGGTATTGGAGTATCTATGGTTTTGAGAATGGGCGTCTGAAATTTTGAGCCGGTGTATCAACGGTTAAATTAGGGTGTGAGAAGATGCAGTAATTTATCACATGGATGACGTCATCAGTGATGTCATCAGTGATGTCTTTTGAGATGTCATCAGTGATGTCATCAGTGATGTCACTTACCATTTCATGAGTGATGTAATATGTGACGTCATCAGCAGTGCATTGCGGGGGCGCGAGTTATAGTTAGCTGAACTAACTATAACAGGGGAATTTCTAGGGTTTTGTACGAGGGAAATGTCCAGCTAACTATAACGCCCCTGAAACCTATGTTTTTTTCAGTGAATTTCTAAGGTTTTTTAAATGCTAATTCCTAACTATAACGTGCCTGAAACCTATAGTTTTTTCAGTGAATTTCAAAGGTTTTTTAAATGCCAATTCCTAACTATAACGTACATGAAACCTATTGTTTTTTCAGTGAATTTCAAAGGTTTTTTAAATGCTAATTCCTAACTATAACTTATCTCTAAAGATATCATGAAAAGCATTCTTTTTTAAAAGTAGGGTGCACATTAGTTTTGTGGAAAATCATCTTTGTGAATGGTTAAGAAAAAGCAGTTTCAACGTGGAGTACATATCATAGGATAACATTTGCTAAGCTCAACCACACCTGCTCCTTGCATTTGGAAGGCACTGTTCGAACTTAAAACAATCGTCAAGTTTTAACCTGCACGTGACGTTAAATGTTCAAGAAAATGTTACAAAAAAATATCGTTAAGTTTTAAAAAATTGAACTTTTAACCTGCACGTGTTGTAGAATGTTCTAGAAAGTGTGTCGATAGAATACGTTGCACTTCTGACTTCTATGTGTTGTTGAATGAATATTAAAAAAACGGTTCATATGGAAAATTAAAAAGAAACCAATAGAGAAGTTTTGAAACCTAAAAGAATCAAGGAACTATTCTAAATTATTGTTTACATGTATTTATGTGTGCAGCAACAAAATTATAGGCACAACAGCACTAGGAAGAGGAAGAAGCAGGGAGTGGGGGGAGGGGGGAAGATAGGCAGAATGGCACACATGCACAATTAAGTACAACACACATATAGACTAACAATGGCCAAAATGAAACACCAACAAGGAGCACATGTCACACAACCCGCCAACATCACACCACTGAACGAGCATAGAAGTGAAAACCACGCTGCATTCTTACAGGATGTGTACAAAGGCCAGTCGTTGGTGTTGTGGGATGTCTGCAACTGTGGCTATCATGGATGAGATGCCCAGCATGTGGCACATGGTAGAGTTCACTGTGTGTTATGTTGCCAAACGGCTGCTCCTCCCTCCCACGAGCCCCCACACTTTTTTACGGTGCGCTGTTGTATCTCGTGCACTCGTACGGCACACCATTGTAATGCCTATTTGCGCATGTCCTGCTACATTCCAACTACAACATCACAGTGCCGTTTGGAGGAGGTCCATGCCACTTTACAACATCGACTGCTGCGGCTCTTGTAGCAGGCCACACCAGAACACAGAGACACACTTACCGCACTTCCTGTACACGGACATGTCTGAGACACCCCGTTCCCCTTGCCGGATAGGCACACCCCTGCACTGACCTGTGAACCCCAGACCAGCACACGCCAGTTGCGCATGCAGGAGGATGCGTGCGTAGCTACACATCCAGGCTCACTGCCTACGCTGAGGTGACAGCACACTGTGATGTTGCAGGGCTCGTGCCTATCATGCTAGGACAATGACCACAGGGACACACTTACTAAGATGTGGGTTTGGGGGGCATTGGCGGTCCTGGAGTTGTTGAGATGAGTCTTCTGGCCCTCATGGGTATCCCTGTATCATGCTCATTGACTCTATGGCACCTGTGGGTGTTCTGGTGTGGCTCTTGGCTGTGTTCCCTTTCATGGTGCAGGTAGTTGTCCTGCTTAACACCAGCAGAAAGCAGGTGTAAAATCCCTGGTGCTAACGTGTCTTATCGCCGGAATTTGTTTCGCATTGCAATTGGTGTGAAAGTTGTGATGTGATTTTTTTCGTGTGCAGAACAATATACGAACTGAGCAGTGTATCTCGTCAAGATCCAGCACCTGACGCACTATTCCCAATCAATATAAATACAATGAGATTTCTTAATAGATTTTGTGTGTACACTGTAAGTGCAGCCAATACCTCAGTGCAATTCAATACAGGATTTTAGTATTTAGAATAAATCGGAAAGGTGCACCTCGTGTCTTTTTGCACGGGAACGGCTACTCTCCATTTCATTATCAGCAATTTAACGGAAGTAAAGTTGAGATAAATCTAACACACTATTCAGAAGTTGATGCAAACTGCAGATATCACCAGTATTCCAGCGATAAGTGCCCCAAAATTTAACACTATAGTGGACTCCATGAAATAACAGTAATAAGAACAAGAAAGAGTCACACAGCAGTTAAGAGAACAACCAAAAACGTTATTAATTTTTTTTTCAAACGATAAACTATTTTCAAACTTTATTTTTTTATTAACATATATATGAACAATAAACTAATAAACAAAATGTAACAACAATAATACAAAACAACAAGGCGGAACACTCCTGTGGGGACCATGGATGTCGACGACAGACCTGGAAAATCAGAAAGATTGTTAAAAAAACAACATGGTATTCTCAACAAAATACCACAAGAAACAAATCACAGATATATAAAATGCATACAGCTAACAAAATGTTATAATTTTAACTTACAAAAACTGTAAATGTTGCCGCTTTAAAATATTTACCGAATCTGAGGAAAAATCTTTGCAGACAGCACCACGCCCACAACGTTTTTCTTCAGTGGTGAGGACATTTTTTACTTTTCCCAAGGGGCAAACAAAGACCAATGCCACCTTCGTCACTCGCAAGATTTGCCAAAGAGTTCTGTTAAGAGGGGATCCTAACAAAAAATACTCGTGCGGCACAGCAAGTATGATGAAACACCTAAGGACCCTTTATCCAAACAATCTTGCACGAGAAGAGTGCAAACAGATGAGAAACACTCCTGTTCTGTATTTGTAAAAAAGAATCACAAATAAATTTATATTAATAACTTTCAAATTTATACTATTCCATTACTGTACAAACACATTTTATATAAAAACTGACTAAGAAACTATAGCCCTGAACCACAAGTGTGACGATCGTTAAAACATTAAATGCATAGTGCACACTACTTTGAAGCAGTTCATGCCCTAAAGCCTACCTCACTAAAAGACTACATGCTAACTGACTAAATGATTACAGTATTATAAGGAGACACACTGGGTGAGTGACAGGGTGTTTGCTAGAAGAGTATGAATACTAACTAGGGAATAGAAGGTGTGAAACACAACTGTGTAGGGGATTAGAGGACTGCATCTATACTGCATAGGCATTTAAAGCAGTCCATGTGCTAAGGCCTGGCTCACTGCTTGACTACTTGGGTACTGACTGAATGATTAGAGTACAGCAAGGAGAGTGCCTAGGTGAATTTATAAGTGCTAGGCTTTTCGCACAGGGAATGGATTAGTACTTGGTACTGAATGGGTTACTAGAAGAGTGCAAAAGCAGTGACAAGTGCTGGACTGTATGGATACTGACTAGGAAATTGAAAGTGTGAAAGACAAGTGTCTAGGTGGTTAGAAGACTGCATGCATAGTGCATAGGGGTTTGAAGCAGTCCATGTGCTAAGGCCTGGCTCAGTGTATGAATACTTAGGCACTGACTGAATGATTAGAGTACTGCAAAGATAGTATCTTGGTGAATTTATAAGTGTTTGGGTTTTAGCACAGTGAATGGATTAGTACATGGTGCTGAATGGGTCACTAGAGGACTGCAAAGGGAGTGACAGGGTATTTCCTGGAAGTGTATGGATACTGACTAGGGAATTGAAGGTGTGAAAGACAATTGTGTAGGTGGTTAGAGGACTGCATGCATAGTGGATAAGGGTTTGAAGCAGTCCATATACTAAGGCCTGGGTCACTGGATGAGTACTTGGGTACTGACTGAATGATTAGAGTACTGCAAGGAGAGTGCCTGGGTGAATTTATTAGGGTTTGGCGCAGTGAATGGATTAGTACATGATGCTGAATGGGTCACTAGAGGAGTGCAACGGCAGTGACAGGGTGTTTGCTGGAAGTGAACAGATACTGACTGGGGAATTGGAGGTGTGAAAGACAAGTGTGTAGGTGGTTAGAGGACTGCATGCATAGTGGATAGGGGTTTGAAGAAGTCCATGTGCTAAGACCTGGCTCAGTGCATGAATACTTAGGCAGTGACTGAATCATTAGAGTACTGGAAAGAGAGCGTCTTGGTGAATTTATAAGTGTTTGGGTTTTGGCACAGTGAATGGATTAGTACATGCTGTTGAATGGGTCTCTAGAGGACTGCAAAGGATGTGACAGGATGTTTCCTGGAAGTGTATGGATACTGACTAGGGAATTGAAGGTGTAAAAGACAAGTGTGTATTATGTTAGAAGTTAACACTACATGCATACTGCATAGACATTTGAAGCAATCAATTTGGCACTTAGAAACTGACTAAATAATCAGACTACTTCTAGGACAGTGCTTAGGTAAAACTTTTAAATTTTCAGTTCTGCCACAGTGAACAGAAAAGTACATGGTACTGCACCTTAGTGTCAAACCCTAACTCAGTTCAGTTCAGTAGTTCTTTATTCGGTTGTTAAAAACACCATAAAAGGATATATACACAATTCATTATTTAAAAAAACAATTAAATCAGCATCATAAGAACTCTGTTAAAAAGAGAAATACATATTCGCAAAAGAAGTACATAAATTCATGGCAATCACAATTTACACCTGTCCGCTAGTTGCTCTTAATCTCAGTGCGACTTTAATAAAATTCAATATGCAACACAAAGTCAGTGGATCGGCCGCCCGTTGTAAGAAAAGTAGCGCAGGTTTAAGTTGAGTCAGATTTGCCCTTTTCAAGATGTCAACTAGGAATCTACGCCTCGGCATTGAATAAAAGGAACAAAAAAATACAAAATAAAGGGTGTCCTGCGGAGACATATTGTCGCAGCCGCAGGCACCCTTCTGCTCAATCGAAACAGTATAGCCTAATGGCTCAGCTAATAAGTGTGGTAAAAGATTGAGCCTAAAACGAGATATTAAAAATCTGTCCTGAGCACTGTGCATGAGGTAAAGATAGGGTTCCATTCCCTCGGTGATCTTGACGGCACTATGAGCATTCACTGATCCCTTAATCCCTTCTACTGTCATTCTACTTGTGTTTCTTTGGGCCAGGAATCAATCAATCAATCAATCAAAGCATTTATATAGCGCACTACTCACCCAGAGGGTCTCAAGGTGCTGGGGGAGGGGGGTCCGCTACTGCTCGAACAGCCAGGTCTTGAGTTGCTTCCTGAAGGCGAGGTGGTCCTGGGTCAGGCGGAGGTGGGTCGGGAGGGAGTTCCATGTCTTGGCGGCGAGGTAGGAGAAGGACCGTCCCCCTGTGGTGGCTCTTCGGATGCGGGGGACCGCGGCGAGGGCGTGGCCGGTCGATCGAAGCTGGCGTTTGGGAGCGTAGAAGTTGAGGCGGCTGTTGAGGTATCCTGGGCCTTGGTTGTGTAGGGCTTTGTGTGCGTGGGTGAGGAGTCGGAAGGTGATTCTCTTGTTGACCGGGAGCCAGTGCAGGTCTCTCAGGTGTCCGGAGATGTGGCTGCGACGGGGGATGTCCAGGATGAGTCGTGCTGAGGCGTTCTGGATCCGCTGGAGTCTCTTCTGGAGTTTGGCGGTGGTTCCGGCGTAGAGGGAGTTGCCGTAGTCCACATGGCTGGTGACGAGGGCCTGGGTGACCGTCTTCCTGGTCTCGGTGGGGATCCACCGGAAGATCTGACGTAGCATGCGCAGGATGTTGAAGCACGACGAGGAGACGGCGTTGACTTGTCTGGTCATGGAGAGGGAGGAGTCCAGGATGAAGCCCAGGTTGCGTGCGTGGTCTGTTGGTTTGGGTGCGCTGCCTAGGGCAGGGGGCCACCAGGAGTCGTCCCAGGCGGAGGGTGAGGATCCCAGGATGAGGACTTCCGTCTTGTCCGAGTTCAGTTTCAGGCGGCTGTTCTTCATCCATTCGGCTACGTCTTTCATCCCTTCGTGAAGGTTGGCTCCGGCGGTGGCGGGGTCGTTGGTGAGGGAGAGAATCAGCTGGGTGTCGTCGGCATAGGAGATGATGTTGAGGTTGTGCTGGCGTGCGATGTCTGCGAGGGGGCTCATGTAGACGTTGAAGAGGGTTGGACTGAGCGAGGAGCCTTGAGGAACGCCGCAGATAACTTCGGTGGAGGAACAATCTTTTTATCTTGGGTTTACCCTGAACTCTAATTGCTGATGGGTTAACAAAAAAATCTATGTGGCCCAGGTTCTCCAGATTGGTCTTAACATACTTAAGCCAGGGTATGTTCATGCATCTTTCTCTCCCTAAACAATCTGTCAATATTTGTCTACTTATCGCAGCTTCTGGGTTTGTCCATATAGTGAGCCACGATAAAATAGGTCTATACTTGGCCGTGTCTGTGATATATGGCCTCCCTAACTCCCTGTGGGCAATAACAGCTGGAGTACTCTGGGGAATTTTTAGCACTGATCGCACAATTTTATTTTCCTCCCGCTGCAGTTGTTCCATATCAACAAAGCCCCAGACTTCGGCACCGTACAGAGCTTTAGAGCAACAAATGGAGCTGTACAGGATCATTGCTTGTTCTGGAGACCATCGCCCTAACCTCCGCCCGGGACTAGTTATTGCACCAATTGATGATGTTAATTTCCCACATCTCTCTTCTACCAAGGGGGTAAATTTTAACGTCTCATCAAACAGTATGCCCAAATAGGAAAAGGTCTGCATCTTTTCCAATATATGAGTCCCAATTCTATGTGTAAACTTGGTTCGGGGTTTATTGCCTACCATCATAACGAATGATTTGCCAAGATTGACGGAAAGATCTAAAGTTCCCATAAACTTCACAAAACCATTGATTAGGATCTGTAAACTTTTCAGGGTGCGGGCTAACAAAACCGCATCATCTGCATAGAGCAGTACTGGGATATGATGCGTACCAACTTTTGGGCAATCAGTATTTATATTAATCAGGGTCTGCTCTAGATTATTAATGTATAGTGAGAAGAGGAAGGGCGCAAGGATGCACCCCTGTCTCACCCCACTAGTGCACACGAAGGGATCAGTAAGTCCCCCTTCAGTGTTATAACGTACCCTGGCTGTGGTGTCCCTGTGCAATTCCCTAAGTATGGTGATCAGGCCCTGGTCAATACCAAGCTGACTCATCATTAACCATAGCTTGTTCCTATTTACGTGGTCAAAGGCAGCCGCCAAGTCCATGAACCCTAAATGAATGGTTTCATTAGTTGTTTTAGTGTACTTGGCGGCTAACATGTAGAGATTCAAACATTGATCACTAGTTGACCTCCCTGATCTGAAACCATATTGAATGTCCGATATGATGTTTTTTTCCTCTGTCCATTCAGTTAGTCTATTAAGGATTACCCTTCCCAAGATCTTAACAGAGACATCGATCAGCGAAATGGGCCGATAACACTGGTGGTTGTCCCTGTTGCCCTTCGATGGTAACAATGATGGCAGTTGACCAAGATCGTGGCAAACCAAACGTAATGGCAGCGTTTATCACCCTAGTCATGATTGGAGCCCATAACTCCACATTACTAATAAACAGGTCAGGTGGTGACCCGTCTGGGCCGGGTGCCTTGTTTTTAGATAATCCCTCAATGCCCTCAGTTATTTCTGCTAGGGTGAACTCAACCAACTGTTCCTGTGAGACAGCACCTTCCTCCGGAGCAGTGGGCTCACTTCCATGATTATACAGGCTCTTAAAATGGGAGACCCACTGCTCCGGTAGGATGTTTGCACCAACCTCCGGGGTGCGGCTATCATGAAAACAGGGTTTATTAATTATACTCCAGAATTTGGTGAGATCCCTTCTTTCTGCTGCCTCCCTTAAATCTGCCCACACTTCCCCCTGTAGTGCTAATTTTCTCCTTTTAACCTCGGCCTTATATTTTGCTCTGCACTGGGTTACCCTATTTGGGTCCCTGGGCTTCTGTTTAAGGCAACTTTTTAGCTCCCTAAGGGCCCGTGAACAATCCTTATCAAACCATCTTGGTTGGTTGAGGGTTTTTTTGGGGTGCGTATAGTCAAAAATCCCTCAACCAAACTACTGATCCTCCCGAATGCATCTAATAGTTGTGGCCCATCAGTTCCAAGGTCTAGACATTCTTCGATGGGCTGCTTCCATTGCTCCATCAGGGCTTTATAAAATACGGCACTCTCAATTTTAGCTCACTTAAGTTGCCTTCCTTGATCTGTCGCCCTCTCGGCAATGCTCCCCACTACACATGTCCTAGGTGAGACCAGATACTGGAGTTCCATTATTAGAGAATTATGATCACTAAATGGGCTCCACTCGATCCCAACTGCTACAATCCTATGCTTAAGGGGCCTAGAGACCAAGATGTAATCAATGATTGACGAGCACCCTCTCCCTTTAAAGGTCGGGGGGAGGGTGCCATCACTCTCCAAGGCCATCATATCTATTGTATGTTCCATATCGTGGTTAATCAAGATCTTGCTCAGGTCCCTTCCTTCTAGTTTATGGGCAAAATGAGGGCCTTTTTTAGTAGGGCAGCGTGACCAGTCTGAATTAATTGGGAGCAAAAATGGGCATAAGTGAGTATTTAAATCGCCCATGATTATATTAAATGGGTACGTTGCCCCATTTGTGTATGGGTATTCCTTGCTCAGTCTGGAGTCTAATACCCCCAGGGTATAATTTTCCTCCCTGCCGTCTCCCGAGTTGTAAACATTATATAGGATCAGTCCGAGTCCCTTCCCCTCAAACCTTACAGCCTGTACATTACGGGATGAGCTTACTATATTGGACCATTTGCCTTGCACCCTTAAGTCCACATACAAGGACAGACCTCCCATGGCTCTACCTGAGCTAGATTTTAGAGCTGGGATAAAAAAACATTTATAGCCCTGTATGTGGAAGGAGCTATTATCAGTCACCCAGGTTTCCTGAAGGCTAATTACCTCGAATTGTTCGATCTTTTCCCTACATTCCTGGTTATTAAACTTACTTGCTAAGCCAGCCGTATTCCAGGAAATAATATTGAAACCTCCCTCGAAGCTATTAGCCTGACCCGCACTTTGAATGTTTTCTTGAGCCCCATTTAACCCTTCTGAGGCCCTTAACACCCTTCTTGTTCCCTCATAACCATGGGGGGTTTCGCCTCTCTCCATCTCCCTTTTCGCCCTGTTAGGCTGCAATATGTCTCCATTAGGTACAATTAACTGATCAGCGGGCTCTTCCTTTCTTGCTTCCCTCAGTGTTACTAATGGGTCTGTATAGTCCGTGTACCAATTAACTAAAGGGAAGGGATCCTGTAATGGGCTCGTCCGACCCTCCCTCATGGCCACCGCGTTTTTGAGCTTTCCCTCATTTCTTTGCTGTGACAATGGGGCGGGCGAGTAAGTTAGTCAAAGGCTACAAAACAACGAAGTCAGTGTGATATGAACAAGGCACTTTTCGTCAAAAATGCATGGGTCTACAAGCTCGGAACCAACCAATATGTTGTTGAGAGGGACGTAGACCTATGTAGATAATACAAGTTATGTATAAAGCCCTCACTCACCAACCTGGCTGGTGACATGCTTCATCATCGGGCTCCACAGGGTATGGCCGAGTGCCATCCCAGTGTGCTACAACGCCAGGTTACTGCGGAGCGGGGTTCATGTGAAGTGACAGTGAATTTAAAATTTCCAATTGAGTCAAAAAGGTAAATTGAATAATTTCGCTAATTGGAAGAATTAAAAAGGAGTGGAGGTCAAAAAATAAAAGACATGATTCACTCCATGGCGGTCAACATGTTTCTGCCTTAATGTGTGTTCAACAGGCTTTCGTCAGGACCAGAGTGGAAGTGCAAAGCCCCGGTGGTATGAACGCGCTAAGGTTCACCCTACCGTGGGCTACTGTGTGAAAAATATATACAGTAAAAAATCCGCCAAGTAATACCGTGGTGGAGAGAAACGAGTTTATTTACGAGGCATAACCATTCGAAGCCTCAGGGATCCCGGGGTGGGGGTGAGAGCAATATGGCACACCGCCCTCGCTGCTCGGCACCCGTTCGGAACCTGAAGCGCCTCAAGCCACCGGGTCCAGAGTTCATACCACCGGGGCTTTGCACTTCCACTCTGGTCCTGACGAAAGCCTGTTGAACACACATTAAGGCAGAAACATGTTGACCGCCATGGAGTGAATCAGGTCTTTTATTTTTTGACCTCCACTCCTTTTTAATTCTTCCAATTAGCGAAATTATTAAATTTACCTTTTTGACTCAATTGGAAATTTTAAATTCACTGTCACTTCACATGAACCCCGCTCCGCAGTAACCTGGCGTTGTAGCACACTGGGATGGCACTCTGCCATACCCAGTGGAGCCCGATGATGAAGCATGTCACCAACCAGGTTGGTGAGTGAGGGCTTTATACATAACTTGTATTATCTACATAGGTCTACGTCCCTCTCAACAACATATTGGTTGGTTCCGAGCTTGTAGACCCATGCCTTTTTGATGAAAAGTGCCTTGTTCATATCACACTGACTTCGTTGTTTTGTAGCCTTTCCCTTGAGGGGACTAGTCGTGTTATTACCCTTCCTCTCCTGTTGTTTATTTACGAGTAAGTTAGTCAGTCATTATCCTCTAAGGACAACGAGGGGGTAAACATGTTTCTCCAGCTAGCCAAGCCTACTTCCCACATCCCTGGCCTTTCTCCATAATGTCTCTGGTTTAAATGAGGACTTGTATAGGTTCTCTCCCTTTGTCCTTCCTGATAACATATTTCCTCATTTTGGGCTAGCTGGCGAGGATAAAAATAATCCAGGGGCAGGGGTTTTATGTTCCCAGTGTAGTTTGCTGAGTCTTCTCTGAGAGTATATTTTACTACACTACTGTCCCTGAAATGAATGATAATACAATTTCCTGTAATGTCTTTATGCCTGTTTCCAAGCCAGTTCACCCTTCTAACCAAGAGGATCTCCCCATCTTTCCCCTTAGGCAGCGGTTTGTTATAACTCAACCAGTGTGTGATCTTATTTTTTAATTCCTGGTGAGACTCCTTCTGTTCACCCTTTAATTCTGGGACCCCCGCGAGGATCACCACTAGTGGGCATGCCACTGGGGGTAAGTTAATTGTTGGAAGGGGAACAATGGGTACTATCCTAGGCATATTCGCTGACTGATGGTCGCTTGATTTGTCTGAGTAGTATTCAAGGAGCTTAGTTGATCCATTGGTGTTATGAGTGAACTCTGTCCTTTCCCTCCTTTATGATGTTCCTTCTCCTTTACACTAATAGTCTCTATCTGCTGCATTGTATGGGCCTCTCGTGTTGGTATCTGTATGGCTAGAACTTGTCCCTCCTCTAAACTGTTAATTTGCCCCTCTACAACAGTGGCTCGATTGGGGCCGATGACATTAGTAATGGTAGTAGTATCTACCACTGGCCTATGTGCCCTATCCCTATTTTTCACTTCATTGATTAATTTATCCAATTTACTTACAAGTGGTTTGATCTGACCTACAATGAAAGTTTCCAAATGTGTTTGTAGGTCAGCCACTATTTGCGACATCCAAATAGGTGGGATTACGTGTTGTTTTGGCTCGACCTCCCTCCCTACCCCTGATTTGATTTTCGTGGTAGACGCGGCACTGCCAGTTCTAGGTCTCTTTACTCTGGCTTTCGTTGGGCCGGCTTTGCGTTTCCTGCATGCCTCTGTTAGTGTACCCATGATGTAATCCCCCGTTTCCCCCTCAGGGTTCTGCTGGGCGCAAGGTAAGTCCAGGGCACTAGGCTCTTGCGAGGGAGAAGGGGCAATATCCACGAACTCGCAATCTGGCACCTGGATTGCATTTGATGGCTCAATCAATGGAGTGAGAGATAGGCGTCTCTCTGTTCGTTCAATTTCGCTAGAGACTGCCCCGATAGCTTTTTGTAGCATACGATCAATTGCTGTGGGTTGAGCAATCTGTGGAGGAAGTATACCATCTTCTTGTGAAAGCGACTTTAACTGAGTGGGCAGCCTAAGCTTAGATTTAGTCGAACGTGTTGTAACTGTGCCTGCCATTCTATCTGTGATATAACCTCAGGTCTTCCGGCAATATTCTCCAGCTTGTGTTCCCGCCACCCACTCAACGAGAACCCTGCAGGGGTTCCTGTAACGCCCGTGTGGGCCTTCAACACCCCCTTTAATCACCACCTGCTTGTGGTTAACCCAATGTCTTTGCCTTCAGGCCACTCCAACCGCGTTTACAGTTCTCCTGGAACCCAAGCCTCTACTGGCGGGCCTAGTGAGATAACCCGGCCCAGCCGCCTTCGACCCGCCTTTTCCCTTGCAACAGGCTCGTAATGCAGTAATATGACGCCAGGTAATCAACAGTTTCCTAAAATCCTTATACACTTGCAGCGAGAGAGTTACAAAACACAAAATAAATATGGGACTGGTGCTTACTATAAGTGGGTACAGACGGAGTCCAATCGCCCTTGTGAGTACAAGCAAAGAGTCGACATTAGGGGGGTGGCCCAGCCCTGCCTCTTCCTGTCGATGACGGGCAAGGACGCGTCCAGCGCTGCGGGAGGCTGCGAGTGTTTTTTAAGCGCCTCCGGACGCGCTTGGCCGCGTCACTGCAGGTGACTGGCTGGAGCATCTGGGGGCTGAAGTTCCACTGGGCGTTGCCCTCACGGTGTGGTAAGGTGTCTCCCTGCTGCTGCCAAAGTCGCGTCCCGCACTGCGGAAGGCTGCGAGTGTTTTTTAAGCGCCTCCGGGCGTGCTTGGCCGCGTCACTGCAGGTGACCGGCTGAGGCGTCTGGGGGCTGAAGTTCCGCTGGCCGTTGCCCTCACGGCGTGGTAAGGTGTCCCCCTGCTGCTGCCAAAGTCGCGTCCCACGCTGCGGGAGGCTGCGAGTGTTTTTTAAGCGCCTCCGGGCGCGCTTGGCCACGTCACTGCAGGTGACCGGCTGGGGCGTCTGGGGGCTGAAGTTCCGCTGGCCGTTGCCCTCACGGCGTGGTAAGGTGTCCCCCTGCTGCTGCCAAAGTCGCGTCCCCTGACTCATTTTATCAACGCATAAACAAAGACTAGCTTCTAATGCTACAAAAACTTGACAACATGAGAGGTTTTAAATTAGTTATCTGTCAGCAAATACATGATGTTACCAAATGCTTCTCTCACAGTGATCCCAAATACACACTAACTCACACTGTGATTCTAGACAAGCACCACTATCTCTATGAGTTTACCAAAACTCATTCACTACTGTGCAAGTGGTAAGGGAACTGCACACAATCTACATATTTCACAACTGCAATTTACTGTCAATGCCTGACTCATATAATGAAAGCATAAGCCATAACTGTCTTCTAATGCTACTAAAACTTGACAACATGACATGTTTTAAAACAGTTATCTGTCAGCAAATACACGATGTTACCAAACACTTCTCTCACAGTGGTTCCCAAATGCACACAGACTCACAGTGTGATTCTAGACAAACAACACTATCCCTAGCAGATTACCAAAACTCATTCACTACAGTGGAAGTGGTAAGGGAACTGCACACAATCTACATATTTCACGACTGCACTTTAGTGTCAATGCCTGACTCATTTAATCAACGCATAAGCAATGACTAGCTTCTAATGCTACTAAAACTTGACAAAATGACAGGTTTTAAAATAGTTATCTGTCAGCAAATACACGATGTTACCAAATGCTTCTCTCACAGTGGTTCCCAAATGCACACACACTCACAGTGTGATTCTAGACAACAACCACTATACCCAGGAGTTTACCAAAAATCATTCACTACTGTGGAAGTGGTAAGGGAACTGCACACAATCTTCATATTTCAGGACTGCACTTTTGTGTCAAAGCCTGACTCATTTAATCAAAGCATAAGCAAAGACTGGCTTCTAATGCTACTAAAACTTGACAACATGACCGGTTTTAAAACAGTTGACTGTCAGCAAATACACGATGTTACCAAATGCTTCTCTCACAATCCTTACCCAAATGCACACAGACTCACAGTGTGATTTTAGACAAGCAATAATATCGTAGGAGTTTACCAAAACTCATTCACTAGTCTGGAAGAGTTAATGGTACTGCACACAATCTACATATTTAAGTACACCACATCAGTGTCAAAGCATGACTCATTTAATCAACGCATAAGCAAAGACTGGATTCTAATGCTACTAAAACTTCACAACATGGCAGGTTTTAAAAGAGTTATCTGTCAGCAAATACAAGATATTTCTAAATTCTTCTCTCACAGTGGTTCCCAAATGCACACAGGCTCTCTGTCTGATTCTAGACAAACAACACTATCCCTTGCACTATACCAAAACACATTTCTTCATCTACAAGGAGTACTACATTTTACTGCAGAAACATAACTCATTTCACAAATTCATAAACAATGACTGGTTTCTAATTCTACCAAAATATAACAACAGCACAGTTGTCTGTCTACAAACACATGAAAAAAACAAATGCTTATCACAGAATGGTTTCTACATGCACACACATTGTAGAGAAAAAAAATACTCCCTACACTTTAGCAGGAGAAATACTTTAGTCTGCTTAAAATCAAAATAGTCTACATACATCCCCTCACAATTAAATACCTCATCTTTCAAGATCTTTTGTAGATTAAGAAGTATATCAATCACTCACCATATTTCTTTTACAGAATCTCTGCACTGTGCACCTCTCAGCAAAAACAAAGAATGGAAAAGTTTCCCTTTCATTTTCCACACATATACATGTAAACATCAAATCACAATCCTTCACACATAAACTCAAAAGCAAACACACATTTCTATTGGTTAAACATTTCAACCCTTTCCAACTGAAATACATTTCAACCCTTCCCCCAATCTGCCTTCTGCCTGTTACCATAGAAACGGGTTCAGCACACAATGTTACTAAACAAGACAGGAAGTGTGCTTGACTTTTCAACATATCAGTTTATCATATATAATGTTCCTTACAATCTATTTTTGTTAACCAATAAGAATCATACCTTTAAAAAACAGAAATATACACCCTACCTTTCAGTGTAGAAAGTAGTCATACAATCAATGATTTCTTGTCTTTTTTCAAAAAACATTGCCGTGGATCCGCGCATCCAACGCGTGAGAATCCGTGCACCCAACGCGTTAGGATGCGCGCACCATGCGCGTATTTCGCCGTTTAAAAAAAAAAGGGGGCCTCAGGGGGTCCTTCTGGGACCCCCTAAGCACCTCTAGATGGTCAGAGTATTTCCACTCTGCCCCCTTTATATGTTTTACACACTTATTCCCCTTGCTTCTTCAGCCTCGCTTCTACCGAGGCAGAAAATGGCCGCCAACAGAGAGACACTCGACAGCCAATTAGCATTCAGCGCGCAATCGGGAGGGTGCGCGCTCAGTTCGGGGAGGGTGCGCTTACGGTGCGGGTAGGGTCCGCGGAACCTCCCCGGCCATAGATATCACTAACTTTTTTACCCTAATTTTCTCAGGAACTACTGAACAGATTCACACCATTTATGCAAAAGGCACGAGTCTGAACTGAGGACTACCTCTTTGCCAAATTTGGTGTCGTTCCGTTCAGCGGTTCGGGCTGTAGCTGCGACAACAGATCCTATGGGAAATTGCATGGGGAAAACGCGTTTTGGGCCCCCCCTTTTTTCTCGGCCCCCGCTTGACGAATCACCACAAAACTTTCAGGGTAGGAGCGGAGCTGGCCAAAAGTTTGTAAAATTTCGCGAGGATTCATCAACCGGCGTCAGACCTATTGGGAATAGAATGTTGCGGATTTCCTATGGAAAATAGGTCCTAACTATAACTATCTACTGGCGACCGCCAGTAGATTATATATATATATATATATATATATATATATATATATATCAACACAGATTGGAGTCCCAAACGCGCTCTCGGAGTCATGAAATCACCAGGGAACAAGAGGTCACTTAGACACAGGTAGGTTTATTAACGTCATAAACCTGCTGCAACGCGTTTCACCCGCGAACGGGCTTGTTCACACAGCGTGTTCAAAACAAATGCCACCTTACATACTGATTCGTATAGACATAGTTGTCATAGAGAGAGGACTACGTAGCTCCCATGCAAAGGTACATGTATCAACAATTCGAGTTACATACAGCGCCATTTTGCACTTTGTTTATATTACTGGTTAATATTGTGAAATACACATTAAATGCGTTACAGTCTTTGCATTTCATAATTGTACGCAGTAAAAACCAATGCTCTGAGTAATAGTACAACGGTATGGCAAAGTCGAGCAATAATGTAAGGCTGACACACAACCTAAATTCATAGTCCAAAAAACGCGTAATCATTCATAAATTAAAGTGTTAAGTTGTTCTCCACTTTGTGTCATTGCCAGCGTGGCATCTATTGTTGCGCCTTGGACTCAGGTAAAGTTACTTTTACTTTGTACAAGGAAAACTTTATACAGCCTCATATTGAAAAACACAATCCATTGTAGTCGCCTAATAGTGGCTTCGAGACTGTTTATAATAAAAACGCTTTGCTGCCCCTTACCTACGCATGTCCAAAGAGTATGTAGGGAAATGCTAAGGGGCGCTGACCCAACAGTGCAAATAAGACGATGTAAAAATAGTAACACGTAAAACCCAAAAGGTGTAATGTTCGCCCAATAGTGGCACAACATAAATTCTATTCTTTCAGTCATATACGTAAAAAAGGTAAAAAAGGTTTAAAGGTGTCTAGGTGATTGCAAATAGTGCAATCAACGGGATCCATTCAAAAGGGAGAACCTTATCATAACAGGGATCAAGACACCTAACTCACGTCTAACAGATAGATGTGGTCTCAAATTATGTAAGTGGCAAGTTGAATTGCCCTGTTCACTCTATATTCCTTAAACACCATCAGTGTAAGCCACAATCAAACAATATAGAAAAAGGAATCATATTGGAGAGGGAGAAAAAGAGTGCATCTTTGTTTCTTAAACAACATGAGGTCAAATGAAAGGTTAGAGTATTAACATCTCTAATAGGTACATAAAAGATTCAGTTCATTGTTAAATACTCGGAACCACAACTTAAAGTCAAGTGCTTGATAGTTGTCAAAAGGCCAAATGCCCGGAAATGAGAGCGAAGAAAAGGGTAGGGACCCCCTTGGATCCTCTAGGCAACAGTCCCTTCCTTTCCTCCTGCAGACAGAAAGAACAAGACAAAAGAGAGAAAAGAAGCACAATGAGAGAGAGCCAGCAAGAAGTTATTGGTCATTAAAAACACATGGTCAAGTTCAAAAACAAGTTCAATTGTGAGAAACATGTCAGCACACTGTATATTCTGTTCCTCTGAAAAACTCTATGCTGTTAACCAAAGGAGAACATTATAATTAAACCTCATGGTTATGGTCATATAAGCAGGTTAATTAAAACACAAGGAAGAAAACATGGTAAAATGCATGGAAAAAGCGTGAAGGGAACTTTAAAATAAAGAAGAGGGAATTACAATACTTTCTGCATGACATTCAATCTGATTGTAAGTGAATTGCCATCTCCTCATCCATGTTGTGTCCATTTGGAAATCTGGTACACATCCCAATGATGTGTCTTGATTCCCTTTGCCTAAGACGTAGGATGCGGTCCCCGCCTCGTTTGTTCGGTAAAATTTGTTCTATTCCATAATAGGATAATTTTTTGTAATCTGAGAAATGAAAGCTTTCGAAGTGTCGAGCGATGGGATATTGTTTGTCTTTATTCGTAATCGCTCTCATATGTTCCAGAATTGAGTCTCTTCATTCAATCTCTGAACCAGAATGATAAACATCTGACGTTTACAAGTACTATCAGTCATAAGCAAGTTAACTATCTGGACACCGAAGTAAGAGTTGTGGAGAACAAGTTACAGACGATTCTTTACCGCAAAAGTACGGCATGGATGAGGAGATGGCAATTCACTTACAATCAGATTGAATGTCATGCAGAAAGTATTGTAATTCCCTTCACGCTTTTTCCATGCATTTTACCATGTTTTCTTCCTTGTGTTTTAATTAACCTGCTTATATGACCATAACCATGAGGTTTAATTATAATGTTCTCCTTTGGTTAACAGCATAGAGTTTTTCAGAGGAACAGAATATACAGTGTGCTGACATGTTTCTCACAATTGAACTTGTTTTTGAACTTGACCATGTGTTTTTAATGACCAATAACTTCTTGCTGGCTCTCTCTCATTGTGCTTCTTTTCTCTCTTTTGTCTTGTTCTTTCTGTCTGCAGGAGGAAAGGAAGGGACTGTTGCCTAGAGGATCCAAGGGGGTCCCTACCCTTTTCTTCGCTCTCATTTCCGGGCATTTGGCCTTTTGACAACTATCAAGCACTTGACTTTAAGTTGTGGTTCCGAGTATTTAACAATGAACTGAATCTTTTATGTACCTATTAGAGATGTTAATACTCTAACCTTTCATTTGACCTCATGTTGTTTAAGAAACAAAGATGCACTCTTTTTCTCCCTCTCCAATATGATTCCTTTTTCTATATTGTTTGATTGTGGCTTACACTGATGGTGTTTAAGGAATATAGAGTGAACAGGGCAATTCAACTTGCCACTTACATAATTTGAGACCACATCTATCTGTTAGACGTGAGTTAGGTGTCTTGATCCCTGTTATGATAAGGTTCTCCCTTTTGAATGGATCCCGTTGATTGCACTATTTGCAATCACCTAGACACCTTTAAACCTTTTTTACCTTTTTTACGTATATGACTGAAAGAATAGAATTTATGTTGTGCCACTATTGGGCGAACATTACACCTTTTGGGTTTTACGTGTTACTATTTTTACATCGTCTTATTTGCACTGTTGGGTCAGCGCCCCTTAGCATTTCCCTACATACTCTTTGGACATGCGTAGGTAAGGGGCAGCAAAGCGTTTTTATTATAAACAGTCTCGAAGCCACTATTAGGCGACTACAATGGATTGTGTTTTTCAATATGAGGCTGTATAAAGTTTTCCTTGTACAAAGTAAAAGTAACTTTACCTGAGTCCAAGGCGCAACAATAGATGCCACGCTGGCAATGACACAAAGTGGAGAACAACTTAACACTTTAATTTATGAATGATTACGCGTTTTTTGGACTATGAATTTAGGTTGTGTGTCAGCCTTACATTATTGCTCGACTTTGCCATACCGTTGTACTATTACTCAGAGCATTGGTTTTTACTGCGTACAATTATGAAATGCAAAGACTGTAACGCATTTAATGTGTATTTCACAATATTAACCAGTAATATAAACAAAGTGCAAAATGGCGCTGTATGTAACTCGAATTGTTGATACATGTACCTTTGCATGGGAGCTACGTAGTCCTCTCTCTATGACAACTATGTCTATACGAATCAGTATGTAAGGTGGCATTTGTTTTGAACACGCTGTGTGAACAAGCCCGTTCGCGGGTGAAACGCGTTGCAGCAGGTTTATGACGTTAATAAACCTACCTGTGTCTAAGTGACCTCTTGTTCCCTGGTGATTTCATGACTCCGAGAGCGCGTTTGGGACTCCAATCTGTGTTGATAAAATTGCCGGTTGTCTCCGCCGGTCCGCGCCACCCCTCCCATAGGGGCTTGAACTTCAGAAGGAGTAACTTTGTGGATGAATATATATATATATATATATATATATATATATATATATATATATATATATATATATATATATATATATGTATATATATATATATATGTATATATATATATATATATATATATATGCACACACAGCAAGAGTCATGTTCCTCTGAATGATGCCCAGAGGAGAACGCCACAGGTACAGACCACCAACGCAGCTCAACAAAGGTTCAGGAAACGCGGGATCACAGTTCCATATGGTGGTTGCATCTGCAGCATTGCTTGGGGTTCCGAGGTATCGGGAAGTCCGTGGCACGCCTCTCTCATCAGGACACAAAAGGCGGTGATACGTAGGGCGGGTTGCATTGCCACTCCTGCCTCCATCGAAACTGTTGCCTGCTGTGTGGGGCTGAAGCAGTGTGGGACCACTGTTATGGATTAAGGGCAGGTCCCTGTGTCGAGGCTCATGGAGAGTTTTATCATTGCAGGAATTTGGTGTGCAGCCATTCAGGACAGAAGGAACTACGAGTCCCAGCATGCATGGTATTCGTTCCATCAGGACTGCCCATTCAGAGCATGCCATGACGCATTGAAATTCTGGGAGTAGCCGCACCTGCACACTTTGACCCGCCACGCCTTTGAGAAAGGAATCTTATCCGAAACGCGTCAGGCAGACGGCGAAGCTGCTTTGTTGATACACGGACACTGCCTATACCAATAAAAAGCTTGCAGCTCAACTTTGGTCCGAGTGCTTCCTATAGATGGGTAACCACGGAGCTTTGATTTAAACACGGCCGCCCAGCCGCGAGGAGTGCACCACCCCGCGAACCAAAGGGGGCCACCTACGGTGCGATATTTATCAAGCCGACCTTGTGGGACCACTGTTATGGATTGAGGGCAGGTCCCTGCGTCGAGGCTCATGGAGAGTTTTATCATTGCAGGAATTTGGTGTGCAGCCATTCAGGACAGAAGGAACTACGAGTCCCAGCATGCATGGTATTCGTTCCATCAGGACTGCCCATTCAGAGCATGCCATGACGCATTGAAATTCTGGGAGTAGCCACACCTGCACACTTTGACCCGCCACGCCTTTAAGAAAGGAATCTTATCCGAAACGCGTCAGGCAGACGGCGAAGCTGCTTTGTTGATACACGGACACTGCCTATACCAATAAAAAGCTTGCAGCTCAACTTTGGTCCGAGTGCTTCCTATAGATGGGTAACCACGGAGCTTTGATTTAAACGCGGCCGCCCAGCCGCGAGGAGTGCACCACCCCGGGAACCAAAGGGGGCCACCTACGGTGCGATATTTATCAAGCCGACCTTGTGGGACCACTGGTATGTATTGAGGGCAGGTCCCTGTGTCGAGGCTCATGGAGAGTTTTATCATTGCAGGAATTTGGTGTGCAGCCATTCAGGACAGAAGGAACTACGAGTCCCAGCATGCATGGTATTCGTTCCATCAGGACTGCCCATTCAGAGCATGCCATGACGCATTGAAATTCTGGGAGTAGCCACACCTGCACACTTTGACCCGCCACGCCTTTGAGAAAGGAATCTTATCCGAAACGCGTCAGGCAGACGGCGAAGCTGCTTTGTTGATACACGGACACTGCCTATACCAATAAAAAGCTTGCAGCTCAACTTTGGTCCGAGTGCTTCCTATAGATGGGTAACCACGGAGCTTTGATTTAAATGCGGCCGCCCTGCCGCGAGGAGTGCACGACCCCGCGAACCAAAGGGGGCCACCTACGGTGCGATATTTATCAAGCCGACCTTGTGGGACCACTGGTATGGATTGAGGGCAGGTCCCTGTGTCGAGGCTCATGGAGAGTTTTATCATTGCAGGAATTTGGTGTGCAGCCATTCAGGACAGAAGGAACTACGAGTCCCAGCATGCATGGTATTCGTTCCATCAGGACTGCCCATTCATAGCATGCCATGACGCATTGAAATTCTGGGAGTAGCCGCACCTGCACACTTTGACCCGCCACGCCTTTGAGAAAGGAATCTTATCCGAAACGCGTCAGGCAGACGGCGAAGCTGCTTTGTTGATACACGGACACTGCCTATACCAATAAAAAGCTTGCAGCTCAACTTTGGTCCGAGTGCTTCCTATAGATGGGTAACCACGGAGCTTTGATTTAAACGCGGCCGCCCAGCCGCGAGGAGTGCACCACCCCGGGAACCAAAGGGGGCCACCTACGGTGCGATATTTATCAAGCCGACCTTGTGGGACCACTGGTATGTATTGAGGGCAGGTCCCTGTGTCGAGGCTCATGGAGAGTTTTATCATTGCAGGAATTTAGTGTGCAGCCATTCAGGACAGAAGGAACTACGAGTCCCAGCATGCATGGTATTCGTTCCATCAGGACTGCCCATTCAGAGCATGCCATGACGCATTGAAATTCTGGGAGTAGCCGCACCTGCACACTTTGACCCGCCACGCCTTTGAGAAAGGAATCTTATCCGAAACGCGTCAGGCAGACGGCGAAGCTGCTTTGTTGATACACGGACACTGCCTATACCAATAAAAAGCTTGCAGCTCAACTTTGGTCCGAGTGCTTCCTATAGATGGGTAACCACGGAGCTTTGATTTAAATGCGGCCGCCCAGCCGCGAGGAGTGCACGACCCCGCGAACCAAAGGGGGCCACCTACGGTGCGATATTTATCAAGCCGACCTTGTGGGACCACTGTTATGGATTGAGGGCAGGTCCCTGTGTCGAGGCTCATGGAGAGTTTTATCATTGCAGGAATTTGGTGTGCAGCCATTCAGGACAGAAGGAACTACGAGTCCCAGCATGCATGGTATTCGTTCCATCAGGACTGCCCATTCATAGCATGCCATGACGCATTGAAATTCTGGGAGTAGCCGCACCTGCACACTTTGACCCGCCACGCCTTTGAGAAAGGAATCTTATCCGAAACGCGTCAGGCAGACGGCGAAGCTGCTTTGTTGATACACGGACACTGCCTATACCAATAAAAAGCTTGCAGCTCAACTTTGGTCCGAGTGCTTCCTATAGATGGGTAACCACGGAGCTTTGATTTAAACGCGGCCGCCCAGCCGCGAGGAGTGCACCACCCCGCGAACCAAAGGGGGCCACCTTCGGTGCGATATTTATCAAGCCGACCTTGTGGGACCACTGTTATGGATTGAGGGCAGGTCCCTGTGTCGAGGCTCATGGAGAGTTTTATCATTGCAGGAATTTGGTGTGCAGCCATTCAGGACAGAAGGAACTACGAGTCCCAGCATGCATGGTATTCGTTCCATCAGGACTGCCCATTCAGAGCATGCCATGACGCATTGAAATTCTGGAAGTAGCCGCACCTGCACACTTTGACCCACCACGCCTTTGAGAAAGGAATCTTATCCGAAACGCGTCAGGCAGACGGCGAAGCTGCTTTGTTGATACACGGACACTGCCTATACCAATAAAAAGCTTGCAGCTCAACTTTGGTCCGAGTGCTTCCTATAGATGGGTAACCACGGAGCTTTGATATATATATATATATGTATATATATATATATATATATATATATATACACACACAGCAAGAGTCATGTTTCTCTGAATGATGCCCAGAGGAGAACGCCACAGGTACAGACCACCAACGCAGCTCAACAAAGGTTCAGGAAACGCGGGATCACAGTTCCATATGGTGGTTGCATCTGCAGCATTGCTTGGGGTTCCGAGGTATCGGGAAGTCCGTGGCACGCCTCTCTCATCAGGACACAAAAGGCGGTGATACGTAGGGCGGGTTGCATTGCCACTCCTGCCTCCGTCGAAACTGTTGCCTGCTGTGTGGGGCTGAAGCGGTGTTGGGGATCGGAGGAGACACCTGGAAAGTTACCTACAGGAAATTGGCATGTTTGATTCACCTTTGCATATCCTGTACCCCGCGATTCCACTTGGACTGAAATTTTCCCCTCCACAGCACCTACCTGGACTATCAAGGAATTCTGGGACCTGTAGTTCCCATGAATTACGGGTTGGTGAGTGAGCACGAGGTGAGGGGGCGGAGCGGGTTTCCACCAACGAGGATGTTGCAGGACATTTATAAGTCAAGGTTTCTCAACGCCTCCTGTCATTTAGGCATCTGAGGAAGGCCGGACAAGGCCGAAATGCATTATGCCGCATCTGTTCCATTAAAGTTGTTTCCGATCAGTCCCCAGAGTGGCCTCTGCTCTTTTCCTTCGGAGGGAGTGCTTTGGATATATATATGTATATATATATATATATATATATATATATATATATATATATATACACACAGCAAGAGTCATGTTCCTCTGAATGATGCCCAGAGGAGAACGCCACAGGTACAGACCACCAACGCAGCTCAACAAAGGTTCAGGAAACGCGGGATCACAGTTCCATATTTTTATTCAATAAACACCCATTAAAACAGGCAAGTGTCCACCCCAGATGCGTTTCGATCGCCTCAGCGATCTTGATTACGCTGGTGACGGGGCAACACATTTAGACAAAGTGTAGTCAATAAAGCGTGGGGGAATGGTCAACCAGTGAACATAGAAAACATACTAATCAGAGAGCAAATAACTAAGAAAAGAGTTTTTTTTACAAATGCTGTTAATAGTACTGCATACATGATTATGAAAGATGTAGCAATGCAAAACAGTAAAAATATAGTTGCATAATTATTGCTCAATTATAAATATCCATTTAAATACAGTAATTTAATGAATTTTGTGAAAATACTCATCCAATCTCTATGGGCTAATATAACTGGCAACATTTTTTAAAGACAAATTCCGGCAAAATCAATGGCAAGTGCCTTAATAAGTTTAGTACACAAAATAATGTCTCAATAAAAACTAATGTAAAAGTTGTCTAAAACCCTTCATTTAGGAAAGTAATTCCCATTCTTCTAAAACACTGAATAATATCAGACATAGCTTATATGAGAGTTTGTATACTACAAAAAATAATATCACTAAAACAACATAATATCAATTAATATATTGCTCCCTAAAAATTCTGTCTGTGTAAAACAGTGCAAAGAATGCTATTGTATAAATTAAACAACCCCAAGTAAACACCAATAAAATCAAACAGTAGTGGAGCTGTGCAAGAGATCGCAGATCATAATATTTATATTGCCAATTAAAGTGCTAGTGCCTAAATTGTTGAAGCCATTACTACAGTACTAATATTAAATGAAACATCAGAATAGCAGAATGAGTATTACATAGAAAACAAAGGTCCATCATGAAGTAAACAGAATAGAGACAGCGAGTTAAAACCCCTGTATATGTTATGCATGGTACTGCCGTAGGGGACCCTAAAATTTACTTAGATTATAAAAAATGATGTAGGTCCTCATTAGCATTCAACCCATTCGGCATTCTCGTATCTAGGGTTAAAATGAAGGAAGACTCTAGCTGTCGTAATTTCTTCTCCCTGTTCCCTCCCCAAATAGTAGGAGGGACTGCCCCGAGTACAGAGTATTTGAAATCACTGACTTTGTTGTCATGAATGGCTTTAAAGTGTTGGGCAACTGGATAGTTGAGGTCCGAGTTGATGATTGCACGCAAATGCTGCTGTATCCGATTGAAAACTGGGAGTTTTGTGCTGCCAATGTACTTGAGATGGCATGTGCATTCTAATTGGTACACTGCATATTCAGTCTGACAAGTGTAATGTTCTTTTATTGGGACTGGGATGTTATTGAAAGCTGTGCAATATTCAGATAAATGTACCCCAAACGTGCATGCCCGGCACGAAGAGCACTTAAAAAAGCCAGTTTGGAAAGTCAGGTGGTTTTGACTGTTAATTCTGGACTTGATTTAACCAGTGCATCCCTCATAGAAGGTGCCCTCCTAAATGTAATAGCAGGGAGATGGGGTAACAGAAATTTCAATGTCAAATCCGTTAAGACGATAGGCCAATGTTTGTAAATAATCTTTCAGATATTCTTTTCTTGTTTACAGTAGGTGGTAACTAAACTAATGGAATCAGATTTATCTGGTGCAGAATCAGTCAATGCTTCTACATTGTATTATTTTTTTGTTTTCAGGCAAAGTGCTCGTGGACGAGAGTTGGCCTTGTCCAAAGCCAACCGTAAGTTAGATAGTGCATACCCACGAGCCAAAAAACGAGAAAATGCTTCTTTTTGACAATGTTCTAAGTCAGACTCTAAACAGCAGAAATTCACCATACGGTATGCTGTGAATGAGATGGGGAGGATGAGCACTAGTGGCATGTAGTAAGGAGTTGCCAGCGGTGATTTTCCTATGCAGTTTAGTTTGGATTTGATTCTCACAAATATAAACCTCAACATCTAAGAATACCACCCTTTGTTCGCTGATAGTGGCAGTGAATTCTAGATTCATAGTGTTGTCATTGATAGATGTAACAAATTCGGTGGCCAATTGTTCTGTGCCTTCCCATATGATAAATACATCATCAATGTATCTGCCATAATACTTTATATGGGTATCCCAAAGCTCTTTGTGGGTTACTTTGAGGACATGTTCCTCTCACCATCCGACCAATAGGCAGGCATAGGTAGGAGAAAAACACGCCCCCATTGCAACGCCCCTCAGTTGTTTATATAAAGTCTTATTGAATAAAAATATGTTGTTGTTGAGGCAAAGATCTATCATTTGTAGTAACATGCAATTATGGTCATGAAAATGTATGGCCCGATTGTTTAAAAAATGTTCTACTGCTGCCAAACCCTGTACGTGGTGGATGCTCGTATAGAGCGAGGCTATGTCCATGGTAATTAATGTATAGCCAGATCACCACTCCACTTCATCAATTTTCTTTAAAAAAATCACCCATATCCTTTATAAAGGATGGCAAATTTGTCAAATGTGGCTGTAAGAAATAATCTACATATTTAGACACAGCCTCCAAAATGTTGTTCCTAGCCCAAATAATGGGTCTTCCAGAGACAGGGAATATGCCCTTATGTACTTTAGGGATAAAGTACAGAGTAGGTGTTGTGGGAAAATCATTTTTTTTTAAATAAAAATTCATTTTTGGAAAATAGACCCTGTCTTTTCCATTGTTGTAGATGTTTGCTTACAATATCTTTCACCTGAATCAAATGTTCTCGACTAACTTTTAAATAACAGCTAGAATCAGGCAAATGGCGCTCAGCTTTTTGAAGGTAGTCAGCCTTTGGCCACAATACTAAGTTCAAAAACGAGTTTGGGTCGTGCACAAACCGCAGGTTGAAAAAGTTAAATGTGTTGTTGGGTGCCACAGAGATATCACTCTCATAACCCATAGGAGTGTGTATAATCTGAAAAGTCCCATGCGTTGGCTGACAACAGACAACATCCCTCTGGGCGCGCCGTGGAAGCTTCGCTGAAAGCGAATGAAACGTTTGTGATAAAACGTTGAAACAAAACTAAGGTTGATGCTTGATTCCAAAATTTATTCACAAAACTCAAAGGTTGATTCCATGTAGTCATATACTGGAGACTATTCCATGAAATAACATCGTTGTGTTGAGCCTCATCCCCAATGTTAAACTTGATCCCAATGCATTTCGGGCCCCTCTGGCCCTTCGTCAGGGGAATCTACATAACAAAGAAATATGTACATATAACTAAATGATACAATGAGGGGTTTGCCATCTAACAAAAGACAAAAGGACACTGCCTGAAAAATGAGATTACGCTAAAGAAACCACAGTGTGACGGTGCTTTAGAAAGATAATCACCAAGACCTGGTTCGTGTATAAATGTTATGAGTTCATTGTGTTGGACGGCATGAAACACAGTAAAAAAAAATGTGAAAAAGTGCTAACAGTCCATTAAGAAGAATGAACAAACATTGACGAAGCGGAAAAGAGAAGTTCACCCTTGAACGTGCTCCGTGACTTCTTTGGTGAAAAAGAACGAAGGAAGAAGGAAAAGTTCCTACGGTGCCAAACACTATAAAAAACACCCGTGTGACGTATAAAACATGGCTGTGCTCAATCATTCCCGGGGAGTCGGTGCGAGTTTGAAAAAACCATGTTGTGAAAAGACAAACAAAAGTGCTCCGATTCAAAAGAACCGCATAGGTGAAAGAAACGCTTGTTTAAAACTCACTGGTGAAGCGGAGCTCCATACCTGTTGTATACAACGGCATCAAACAATCCTGTATCGGGTTTGTTGGTGCTCCAAGGGGCGTGCTCTTAAAGAGGATATCCGCAAGGACCGGAAGTGAAACAAAGGGATGTTAAACCGCGAGTATGCATTGTCGTGATAGCTGAAAGTGGGCGCCATCTTACAAGTAGTGAAAAAGTATGAAAAGGGAAGAGTAAAGAGTGCCCAGGTTAATAAGAACCAATAAAAAGAGGAAAGCAAACATGGGTGAAAACCGAGAAAAACTGTGTTGTAATCATACGTAGATGATGAGAACTTTTAACAACTGTGCGTTGTTTGATGATATCATAAATCAAAGATAACAAGCAAATTCCAAGCGGTCATTGAGACCCTTTGGTTTCAAAGATTCCAATTTGTAAATCCAATGATTTTCACGTTTCAACAAGAAAGAGTTATTGTCTCTGCCTTCCCTTTTCACCACAGTCTCAAGTATCATGAATTTCAGTTGTGCAATGTTATGCTGATTGTCAAGAAAGTGCATTGCTATGGTCGATTTTGAATTGCTGGTGCGTATGTTGCTCTTGTGTTCGTGTATGCGTGTCTTGATCTTCCTTTCGGTTTTGCCCACATATACGAGGCCACATGGGCATTTCAGTAAATAGATTACATTGGTGGTGTCACAGGTGGCATTTACTCTTAATTTGATCGGGGTGCTCCTCATGGGGTGTGCTATTATGTTGCCCTTAATGATGTTATTGCAGTTGCTGCAGTTTAAACAGGGGATTGTCCCCCGAAATTCCGTGATAGGAGTTCCAATGTTGGGTCGAATCAATTCTTGTATGTTTTTGCTCCTGGTGTGTGCGAACATTGGTGGGTCGCTGAAAATGCCATTGAAATCTGTTTCAAGGGCCAGGACTGGCCAGTGCCTTTTAATGGTTTGTTTGAATCTGTGGCTCATGGTGGAGAAACGGGAGACCACCACCATGCGATTTTGTACTTTTCGTATAGTTGGTTGTAGTAGAGTCTCACGTGATGTACTGGCCACTTTGGTGATAGCATTCTGTAAAATCACTTGAGGATAGCCACGGGTGGTGAACCGTTGTACCATTGCCTGTGTTTGTACTTGTAACTCAGAATGATCTGACACTATTCTTTTCACCCTGAGCAGTTGCGAGAATGGTAAGTGGTTTTTCAGTGATGGTTGGTGAAAACTTTCACCTATGCGGTTCTTTTGAATCGGGGCACTTTTGTTTGTCTTTTCACAACATGGTTTTTTCAAACTCGCACCAACTCTCCGGGAATGATTGAGCACAGCCATGTTTTATACGTCACACGGGTGTTTTTTATAGTGTTTGGCACCGTAGGAACTTTTCCTTCTTCCTTCGTTCTTTTTCACCAAACAAGTCACGGAGCACGTTCAAGGGTGAACTTCTCTTTTCCGCTTCGTCAATATTTGTTCATTCTTCTTAATGGACTGTTAGCACTTTTTCACATTTTTTTGGACTGTGTTTCATGCCGTCCAACACGATGAACTCATAACATTTATACACGAACCAGGTCTTGGTGATTATCTTTCTAAAGCACCGTCACACTGTGGTTTCTTTAGCGTAATCTCATTTTTCAGGCAGTGTCCTTTTGTCTTTTGTTAGATGGCAAACCCCTCATTGTATCATTTAATTATATGTACATATTTCTTTGTTATGTAGAATCCCCTGATGAAGGGCCAGAGGGGCCCGAAATGCATTGGGATCAAGTTTAACATTGGGGATGAGGCTCAACACAACGATGTTATTTCATGGAATAGTCTCCAGTATATGACTACATGGAATCAACCTTTGAGTTTGGTGAATACATTTTGGAATCAAGCATCAACCTTAGTTTTGTTTCAACGTTTTATCACAAACGTTTCATTCGCTTTCAGCGAAGCTTCCACGGTGCGCACAGAGGGACGTTGTCTGTTGTCAGCCAACGCATGGGACTTTTCAGATTATACACACTCCTTGGGTTATGAGAGTGATACCTCTGTGGCACCCGACAACACATTTAACTTTTTCAACCTGCGGTTTGTGCACGACCCAAACTCGTTTTTGGACATTAATTCTCTTCTAACCCACCGGTTTGAAGCACAACCTTTTTCAACTTGAACAATATGGCTTACGACGACATTGCACGTTTAACAGATCTACGGGCCGACACATATGCATTTGCAGATGACGACGCCTCTAAGATTTATGCACTCATCAATGAGGAGAGTACGCCATTGATTAACAAAAGAAACAAAGAAAACAGTCTACGCCAACTCCTATATCTTAGCAAACGTGAGATCAACCAACGACTCCACGCCAGCACATTGATTAGATATCACCGAGCCCAGCGGATTCCAAGAGGCCTCCGAGTACCATTGAAACCCCTTCTATGCAGAAATAGCCCAAAATTCGTGGAACGCTGGTATGCCATATTGAACAAATGCTCTTTAGACCTCATCTTACTAATCATTGAGGAATTGTCCAGAGTCCTGGAAGAGCTCAATAAGGATATCGCACAGACCAGAACAGAACTTCAGGATCTGATTGCATCGGATGACTGGGGAAAAATTTTGGAGGATCTTAACATACAACTCAACAGATACACAGAAGAAATCAGTGAAAGAAAAATCCGCAAATACAAACGAGACACTATGGATTACAAGATGGGGGAGGTATACTCCTGGGCTGAGGTTTACGCAAGACGACGTCAAAACAGACCTTTTAACCCTAACACTGAGACAGACACCTCATCCTCAGAAGGTGAAAGGCGCCCGACTACTCAACCCACAACAACCACACAACCAGAGAGCACCATTCCGATCCAATCCGACACCAACGTACCTTTGTTAGAGGTAGGCCACAAAGACCAACAAGACCCAGGAGGGGCAAAAGACGTTCCAGCAACCATACCCAGCCCGAAGGCTCAACCGTCGATGGGTCGACGGAACAAAGGGAAGAGACCTTAAATTCTGAGCAGCTGGTCATTAACATTTCCAAACATCAAATGACAGAGATGGAGGTTCGAGCATTACAAAAGGGAACCTCGTTTGTACCCACCTTTCACACAAACAAATTGGAATTGGACATCAGTCTATTTAAACTTATGCGCAACCTTCGATTAAGACATTTTTTTGAGAATGTGGTTCAATCTCCCAACAAAAACGAAACCCATCAGTTAAAACACCTTCGCACCAGGAGCACCTATCAGGCACCCATCTCTCATAAAACACTAGACTCCTTCGAGAATCTCGTGAAGAAGGGCATACAATCTTTCAACTTCAAGAAACGATCTAAACTCCAGAATTTAACCAACAAGGAGCGAGCAATATTGGACAAACTGGCTGACAATCGCGACATCACTTGTCAAAAAGCTGACAAGGGCGGCGCCCTAGTAGTAATGGACACGGCTTTTTACCAGGCTCAAGTCAACCAACATGTGAACGACAGAGACACATATATGATTTTGCCACAGGATTCCACTGTTGCATTTCAAAATCTGTTACAAGGGATAGTAAACAAGGCTGTGGATAATGGTACCATTGATGAGAAGACAAAAAAGTTTTTGATTTCTTTGCACCCTAGAACGCCCACCCTACACATGTTACCCAAGATCCACAAGGATCTGAAGAATCCGCCCATGCGCCCAATAGTTTCTACAAAGGGCAGCATATATGAAACCATCGGCAAATTCTTAGACATTCATCTTCAGGCATTTGTTTTACAAATGAACACATATGTTAAGGATACCACCGACTTTTTGATCAAAATCAATCAGATCACACTACCCAAGGATGAAGAAGTTTGGCTATGCACGATTGACGTTAAGTCACTTTACACCTCGATTCCCCACAATCTGGGGATTGAAGCTATTGAAGAAACACTACTTCATTCTGAATTGGACCATGATTTTCAAATTTTTTTGATGGAGCTTCTTACTTTCACACTTTATCAGAGTTACTTCAGATGGAATGACAATTATTATTTACAGCTAACTGGCACATCGATGGGCAATTGTGCCGCACCGACCTACGCAAATCTCTTTATGCACGCATTTGAAAGCAAATTCATTTTAAGCCTGGACACTTGGCAAAAACACGCACGACTTTTTTTGCGTTACATTGATGACATTATTGTATTATGGTTTGGCACATTGAATTCCCTTCAGTCAGCTTTGGATGATTTGAACTTGATCAACGATCGCATTCAGTTCACTTTCAACTTTCATGATACATCCATCACATATTTGGATGTCCTGCTGAAAATATGTGACAAACAACTCATTACATCCATGTTCAGGAAAGCAACCGATCGCAATAATCTTCTATATTACACAAGTTTTCACCAACCATCACTGAAAAACCACTTACCATTCTCGCAACTGCTCAGGGTGAAAAGAATAGTGTCAGATCATTCTGAGTTACAAGTACAAACACAGGCAATGGTACAACGGTTCACCACCCGTGGCTATCCTCAAGTGATTTTACAGAATGCTATCACCAAAGTGGCCAGTACATCACGTGAGACTCTACTACAACCAACTATACGAAAAGTACAAAATCGCATGGTGGTGGTCTCCCGTTTCTCCACCATGAGCCACAGATTCAAACAAACCATTAAAAGGCACTGGCCAGTCCTGGCCCTTGAAACAGATTTCAATGGCATTTTTTAGCGACCCACCAATGTTCGCACACACCAGGAGCAAAAACATACAAGAATTGATTCGACCCAACATTGGAACTCCTATCACGGAATTTCGGGGGACAATCCCCTGTTTAAACTGCAGCAACTGCAATAACATCATTAAGGGCAACATAATAGCACACCCCATGAGGGGCACCCCGATCAAATTAAGAGTAAATGCCACCTGTGACACCACCAATGTAATCTATTTACTGAAATGCCCATGTGGCCTCGTATATGTGGGCAAAACCGAAAGGAAGATCAAGACGCATACACGAACACAAGAGCAACATACGCACCAGCAATTCAAAATCGACCATAGCAATGCACTTTCTTGACAATCAGCATAACATTGCACAACTGAAATTCATGATACTTGAGACTGTGGTGAAAAGGGAAGGCAGAGACAATAACTCTTTCTTGTTGAAACGTGAAAATCATTGGATTTACAAATTGGAATCTTTGAAACCAAAGGGTCTCAATGACCGCTTGGAATTTGCTTGTTATCTTTGATTTATGATATCATCAAACAACGCACAGTTGTTAAAAGTTTTCATCATCTACGTATGATTACAACACAGTTTTTCTCGGTTTTCACCCATGTTTGCTTTCCTCTTTTTATTGGTTCTTATTAACCTGGGCACTCTTTACTCTTCCCTTTTCATACTTTTTCACTACTTGTAAGATGGCGCCCACTTTCAGCTATCACGACAATGCACACTCGCGGTTTAACATCGCTTTGTTTCACTTCCGGTCCTTGCGGATATCCTCTTTAAGAGCACGCCCCTTGGAGCACCAACAAACCCGAAACAGGATTGTTTGACGCCGTTGTATACAACAGGTATGGAGCTCCGCTTCACCAGCGAGTTTTAAACAAGCGTTTCTTTCACCTACGCGGTTCTTTTGAATCGGAGCACTTTTGTTTGTCTTTTCACAACATGGTTTTTTCAAACTCGCACCGACTCCCCGGGAATGATTGAGCACAGCCATGTTTTATACGTCACACGGGTGTTTTTTATAGTGTTTGGCACCGTAGGAACTTTTCCTTCTTCCTTCGTTCTTTTTCACCAAACAAGTCACGGAGCACGTTCAAGGGTGAACTTCTCTTTTCCGCTTCGTCAATGTTTGTTCATTCTTCTTAATGGACTGTTAGCACTTTTTCACATTTTTTTTGACTGTGTTTCATACCGTCCAACACGATGAACTCATAACATTTATACACGAACCAGGTCTTGGTGATTATCTTTCTAAAGCACCGTCACACTGTGGTTTCTTTAGCGTAATCTCATTTTTCAGGCAGTGTCCTTTTGTCTTTGTTAGATGGCAAACCCCTCATTGTATCATTTAGTTATATGTACATATTTCTTTGTTATGTAGATTCCCCTGACGAAGGGCCAGAGGGGCCCGAAATACATTGGGATCAAGTTTAACATTGGGGATGAGGCTCAACACAACAATGTTATTTCATGGAATAGTCTCCAGTATATGACTACATGGAATCAACCTTTGAGTTTTGTGAATAAATTTTGGAATCAAGCATCAACCTTAGTTTTGTTTCAATGTTTTATCACAAACGTTTCATTCGCTTTCAGCGAAGCTTCCACGGCGCGCCCAGAGGGACGTTGTCTGTTGTCAGCCAACGCATGGGACTTTTCACAATACTAAGTTGCCACCCTCTGTCAGCACCCATATCTACCATCTCATTCTTTTCACGCAGTTTTTTCATAAATGCCCAATAATTTCTCATGTGATAACTGCGCCGTTTGCGCTGAGAGTTAATGGAAATATTACGTTTTTTGAGATCTTCAATGACAATATCACTAAAAACATCCACCGAATCTTTGGGCATCATGGGATAGAATGATGAAGGTGGGCGAAATGGACTGGTAGCCGCCATTCCTGTATTGAGCTCCTCCATATCAGTCATTGTATCGTTGGAGTCCTCTCTGGCCAATGATTGCAACACACGAAGAGTGAAGAGGTCCCTGGTTTGCAAATTGTCTAGTGTGGCATTGTCACTGGTTGGTGAATTTGATGGTTTATTTAACTGGAAAAACGTTTTGAGCTTAATCTTTCGTATAAATTTGTAAACATCAATATGAGATTTTTTGTATGAAAAGTTCGATTCTAGACAGAATGACAAGCCCAAGGTTAATAGTTTTGTTTCTGCTTTGGTGAGTGTGGTATCAGTTAAGTTAATGATAGTATTATCATGCTGGTTTACCTATTCCACCTCTGCACTCGTCTACCCTTGTTTGATGCATTTGAGCCGTTGCCGGCGCCTCTCCCTCCGGCGTTGGCTGGTGCTGCGGCTGTCACATTTTGAGGATTCCTTGAGGGTAAAGTTGATTGCCTGTCCATAGTTAAAAAATTCAACTCCTCACCAAGAGTGTGTTTAATCGCCACTGGTGTTTGTACATTGGAGGGCAAACTTGAACCATCATCTGAATCGCCACTTGTTAGGGAGTTAACATTAGAATCCCCTTGTGCACACATGTTGCATCTCCACTAGATGTAGCTGTCGTAGATACTTGACTGGTTAAAGCTTTCCTCTTAACATTGTCAAATTTGCGGGAAAAGGTAAACACTCTTCCCTCCGCATAATCATCCTGATCCCGGGCAAATTTGAAAGCTTTACGGGTTTTGATAGTATCCTCATGTTGTTTCAATTTTATTAAAATATCAGCACGACCCTTGGAAACTATCTCCTTCTGATCACTAGCTTCAAGTGTGCTAACTAATTAATCAATTTCTTTGAGGATTCTTTCTCTGTCAATCTCCGCACATTTGATGAGAATATTCACCATATTCATTGATGCGTGAAGATTGTTAGTTGCCCATTCTGAAAGCATATCCGGATGGGGGTTCTCGAAGGTGGCTGCAATCATTACTCTTAAGCCACGTGGCACCCTTCCAGCATCCCGATATTTTTCTAATGATTTCATTTCCCACCATTTCGTAATTTTTTGAAGTTTTTCCAGTTTTCTTAATAAGCTTCTGATGTCATTAAAGTTCGTACTGTTCGGCTGTCTGTCTGATTCATGATTGACAACCAGTAGATTGACAAAAAGCGCCTCCGCTGCAGCCTACCGGTCACGCAGCGCGTCTTGGGCTGACATGATATGCGGTGAAATAGGAAGTTCTGTGAGCTGCCCGCAGAATACACGTATTCATACATATATATATATACACACACATATATATATATATATATATTGATGATTTTAACAGCGCCCTCAGTGTCTAGCTCCTTTATGATTTGGTGGAGTTTGCTGGTGTATATATATATATTCACTGAAAAAAAACATAGGTTTCAGAGATGTTATAGTTAGAAATTAGCATTTAAAAAAGCTTTGAAATTCACTGAAAAAACCATAGGTTTCAGAGACGTTATAGTTAGAAATTAGCATTTAAAAAACCTTAGAAATTCACAGAAAAAAACATAGGTTTCAGGGGTGTTATAGTTAGCTGGCCATTTCACTCATACAAAACCATAGAAATTCCTCCGCTATAGTTAGTTCTGCTAACTATAACTCGCGCACCCGCAATGCACTGATGATGATGTTTTTATTGCATCATTCATGACATGGTCAGTGACATCACTGATGACATCACTGATGACATTTCAAATGTGTGTGTAAACTCAGGAATCAGTGAGTCGCTATGTAGTAACTGGTATTGGTGTGTCAATGGTTTCAAATATGGTACAATGTATTTTACAGTGAGTGATGAAAGGTTACACTAGTGTATGATGAGGTGTATCAGATTGTCACGTGGATGATGTCATCACTGATGTCATTTGAGATGTCATCAGTGATGTCATCAGTGATGTCACTGACCATGTCATGAATGATGCAATATGTGACATCATCATCAGTGCATTGCGGGCGCGCGAGTTATAGTTAGCAGAACTAACTATAATGGAGGAATTTCTATGGTTTTGTACGAGTGAAATGGCCAGCTAACTATAACACCCCTGAAACCTATGTTTTTTTCTGTGAATTTCTAAGGTTTTTTAAATGCTAATTTCTAACTATAACGTCTCTGAAACCTATGTTTTTTTTCAGTGAATTTCAAAGGTTTTTTAAATGTTAATTTTTAAGTGTGATAGTCAATCAGTCAGTCAGAAATCTTTATTTCAGCTATCAGCCATAAAAGTTCATACATCACAATTTTTAAAACAATAAAAGTGGTAAAACAACCAGCATTAAAAATATGACTTAAAAGATATAAATATACACCTAGACCAAGACAAAGAGTTTATCACTAAGGTTAAAAAGGTGGTGCAAAAGAATGCCTCAACATGATATTAAACGTCTTCTGGTCAACCACATTGAAAATAGGAATTTGGCGATCACTGTGACAAATACAGGCAATGGGTCATATTTCAGCAGCCTAAACAGATCTCTATGATTTCTAACCCCCAGGTTTTTGGCGAGCTGAATGATCCATTTTCTGCGAGGGTTTTTATAAGCCGAGCAGAAAAATATAACATGCACCTCTGTCTCCTCATCTACACTACAGCCAGGACAGGGTTGCCTACTAGAACCAGCCCACTTGTTCGTCCTAGAACATAGAGGGAGTGATCCATGTCTAAATTGCATGTATAATTTCTTGGCAATTAACGGATGGATCAAATCCAATGCAGGCTCAAAGCTATATCCGATTTTTGCCTCGAGGAATACCGAAGTCAGATTAGTTCTATTCTCTGACCGTAAAATCTGCATCAAATTGTATTCCTCTAGGGCTTTGGCCAGAGACTTTTTTGGTAAGGCAGGGCATAACTCCTCAGGTGTGTGCCAAAGATCTTCTCTCCCAATTGCCCTCAGGGATTTTTTAACATAGGCAAGCCACAGAATGGCACCTGCCTTTGGGAGCATCAAGATTGATTTCAGTTCCTCCCGAAAGTTAACAAGCTCAGGAGTGCTCCATAGTCGGCGCCAGTACATGACCGGACGTGACGCTACCAGGTCAGCTATTGGGTGTATACCCAGATCCATCCTGAGAGGGTGGATAGGGGTACTCATAGGTAGTGCCAGAAGTTGTCTCATAAAACGGTTTTCTGACTTAGTTAAAATCTGAGCTGGGTGGTGGCCCCAGAGTTCAGCACCATAGAGCGCCACACCTCTCGCCTGGGCCTTATATACCTCTACAAGTGGGCTAATTAACTTTAGTGGGCTATCTTTGTACATCTTTAGGATGCCCCCTGTTATCTGCATAAATTTTAGGTTGGCTTTGGATATCTGGGGACCCCAATCCATTTTGTTATTCTAAATGTAAATGTAAATGTAAATGTACTTGTATAGCGCACTTCTACCCAGGGGTCCCGTAGCGCTGTATTCATACCGCTGTGGAACCCTTCCTGGTTTTCCTGTGAGATGTCCACTCCTGGGCACCCCCAAGGTGAAGCCAGGCATCTTAGCGCTGTGGGGGCCGTTGTGGAGATTAAGCAAGCTGTTGCCCAGAGTTGCACAGTGGGACCCATGATTAGAATAGGCACCGAGGCGAGAATTATCAGGTCCGGGGAAATTGAATCCAAGAGCCGCCGAGGCGGGAATTGAACCCTGATGCTCACCCGTTCTAGTTGTATGCCATCCAGTTTTGGAATAGGGCAGTTTGTAGTGTCCGCATGAAGAACCATATATTTGGTCTTGCTCACATTAATGACCAGGTTCCTTTTTCTGCAGAAGGAGGCGAATCCGTCCAAGACTCTTTCCAGCCCCATGGGGGTCCTGGACAAAAGCAGGGTATCGTCTGCGAACATTAAAGCAGGTATTTTCCTGCCCGCCATCCTGGGTAAATCTACATCTCTTAGATCCAGGAGTTCATCGACCAACCCATTTAAGAAAAGAGAGAAGAGGGTTGGCGCAAGTACACAGCCCTGCCTGACTCCCTTATCAACTCGAAAGGGGGAAGTTAATTCCCCATTTAGCCCAAACCTTACCCTAGCAAAAGTGTCTTTGTGTAAGTACTCTTGTAAGTGGCATAGATAAGGTGGCACTCCCATCCCTTTTAGCAACTCCCACAGCTGTCGACGGTCTACCATATCGAAGGCAGACTTTAAATCTACGAAAGAGAGATAGAGGCTGCCTCCTTCTAAAATAATAGATTTCCAGTGAATCATCTGTAATCTAAACAATTGGTCTATTGTCGACATTTTAGCTCTAAAGCCCACCTGCAATGGTGTCAAAATGTTAGAGTCATCCATCCATTCTTGGAGTCTCCCTAGTAAAATACGCGCAAAAATCTTCTGTGCCACATCAATTAAACTGATTGGCCTATAGTTTGCCGGGTCGAGGGGGGAGCCCTTTTTGTGGATGGGTATAATCTCAGCGCCAGCCCATGTCGGTGGTGGCGGCATTCCCGCCAAAATTGCGTTAAAAAGAGCCTGCAGATAGGGGACCCAGATGTCCGGCTCGCTCTTATATAGGTCACCTGGGATCCTATCTAGGCCTGGGGCTTTGTTTGGCAGACCTTTACTCAAAGCCATTTTAACTTCTGCGAGCGTGCACATTTGAACCACAACCAGATTAAGGGGTAGGGTTCCATTAGACAAAGGAGCAGGGATGTCAGGTTCTGTCGTTTTAAAGGCATAGAGGTCTTCAAAATATCGACGCCAAATTTCCTCCCCTAGGTTAGGTTGTACTGCGTACTGGGAGCCAGATGATCCTGTTTTAACCAAATTCCAGAATGACCTAGAATCCCTTTTCTTTAACGCAATGGAAATCTCCTCCCATCTGTTAAGCTCCCATTCTTTTTTTGCTTCTTCGATAACTTTCTTAAAATATTCCCTCGCTTCCTTAATCAATGTCTTATTTCCCTTTTTTAGCTTTGTTAAAAGGACTAACTTCGCTTCCCTACAGGGTTTATTGTACCATGCATTTTTCCCCCTCGAAGCTTGCGGTTTCCTCCTGGTTTCACAGTAGAAATAGCCCGCCAAGATGCCACAGAGTTCTACATGTGTGGAACCTATCATAGCCTGGTCTGGAGAACCCTCACCCAGGGCAGCCTCACCCAACGTCCTCTCCAAGAGGGGATAAATCTCTCTATACATGTCTTTTAACTCCATTTGGGATTGGGCAATCTTCTCCCATCTAACTCTTCGATGTGATAGTAGTTATACCTGTTTTTTGTACTGATTTTCTACAGTTTTTTAACTGTTTATTTATACATTTTCATTCATTAAATAACATTATATATTTTTCTGAAAATTGCAAAAAAAAAATAAGGAAATTCTAACTGAAATATTGATTAATTTTCTTGTTTTCATTTTTAATTTTAATATATTTCTATTATTTTCTTTAAAAAAAAATCAATTTTTTTTTCAGAGTCGCGCTCTCAAAGCGTACACATCATGGTGAGTGCGCGCATTCTAGCGGCCATTTTAGAAAAGTCGTGAAGGATCCGCGTACGGTGTGAGACGGCTGCGTGTTTTTCAGTTACATCATATACATTTAATATTACGTGATGTGCGCGATTAGTATGCGACCAGTCCACGACTCCTGCTCCCGTGCATTCGCGACACATGCGCATTACGGTACGAGATGCTTGTGCGGGAGCGGGTCCCGCGTGACGTCCTATACATGCTGGGGCGCGCTGGGTGCGCGAATCCCGCAAAAAAAAATTATGTTCCAAAATGATATGCATGTGTCTTTAATATACATATTAGGGCAAGAGATTATCTAAGATATTCATAAAAATAATATATTTGCTCTTAAAATAAACGTATATTATTTTTTTATATATTTTTGCGAAGTCGGGTGCGTGCATCGTGAGTGCAGAGAACCAGGTCAGCAGAGAGCCTGTAGAGCCAGAGAAACCAGGTCAGCAGAGCTGCTCTAGAGCCTAACAAGCAGGTCAGCAGAGCTGCTCTAGAACCCGAGGCCCAGGTCAGCAGAGCTGCTCTAGAGCCAGAGACCCAGGTCAGCAGAGCTGCTCTAGAGGCCGAGAACCAGGTCATCAGAGCTGATGTAGAGCCAGAGAAACCAGGTCAGCGGAGCTGCTTTAGACGGAGAGAACCAGGTCAGCAGAACTGCTTTAGAGCCAGAGAACCAGGTCAGCAGAGCTGCTCTAGAGCCAGAGAACCAGGTCAGCAGAGCTGCTTTAGAGCCAGAGAAACAGGTCAGCAGAGGTGCTTTAGAGCCATAGAACCAGAGAACCAGGTCAGCAGGGCTGCTTTAAAGCCAGAGAACCAGGTCAGCAGAGCTGCTCTAGAGGCAGAGAACCAGGTCAGTAGAGCTCATTTAGAGGGAGCGAACCAGGTCAGCAGAGCTGCTTTAGAGCCAGAGAACCAGGTCAGCAGAGCTGATCTAGAGAATAGAGAACCAGGTCAGCAGAGCTGCTTTAGAGCCATATAACCAGGTCAGCAGAGCTGCTTTAGAGCCAGAGAACCAGGTCAGGAGAGCTGCTCTAGAGCCTAAGAATCGGGTCAGCAGAACTGCTTTAGAGCCATAGAACCGGGTCAGCAGAGCTGCTTTAGAGCCAGAGAACCAGGTCAGCAGAGCTGTTGTAGAGCCAGAGAACCAGGTTAGCAGAGCTGCTCTAGAGCCTAAGAACTAGGTCAGCAGAGCTGCTCTAGAACCAGAGAACCAGGTCAGCATAGCTGCTGTAGAGCCAGAGAAACCAGGTCAGCAGAGCTGCTTTAGAGGGAGAGAACCAGGTCAGCAGAGCTGCTTTAGAGCCAGAGAACCAGGCCAACAGAGCTGCTTTAGAGCCATAGAACCAGGTCAGACGAGCTGCTCTAGAGCCAGAGAGCCAGGTCAGTAGAGCTGCTTTAGAAGGAGAGAACCAGGTCAGCAGAACTGCTCTAGAGCCAGAGAACCATGTCAGCAGAACTGCTTTAGAGTCATAGAACCGGGTCAGCAGAGCTGCTTTAGAGCCAGAGAACCAGATCAGCAGTGCTGCTCTGTAGCCTAAGAACTAGGTCAGCAGAGTTGCTCTTGAGCCAGAGAACCAGGTCAGCAGATCTGCTGTGGAGCCAGAGAAACCAGGTCAGGAGAGCTGCTTTAGAGGGAGAGAACGAGGCCAGCAGTGCTGCTTTAGAGCCAGAGAACCAGGTCAGCAGAGCTGCTCTAGCTGACACTGACTGACAAACACTGAATGACTGACACTGACTGATTGACACTGACTGACACTGATTGACTGACACTGACACCGACTGACACTGACACTGATTGACTGAAACTGACTGACTAACAATGACTGACACTAACTGACTGACACTGACTGACTGACACTGACTGACTGACTGACACTGACTGACACTGATTGATTAACACTGACTGACTGACGGACACTGATTGACACTGGCTGACACTGACTGACACTGACTGACTGACTGACACTGACTGACTGACACTGACACTGACTGACTGACACTGACTGACACTGACTGACTACTCTCTTCTACTCTACTACTCACTCTCTACTACTCTCTACTACTCTCTCTCTACTACTCACTCTCTACTACTCACTCTCTACTACTCTCTACTACTCACTCTCTACTACTCACTCTCTACTACTCTCTACTACTCACTCTCTACTACTCTCTCTCTACTACTCACTCTCTGCTACTCTCTACTATTCACTCTCTACTACTCACTCTCTACTACTCTCTACTACTCACTCTACTACTCTCTACTACTCTCTACCACTCACTCTCTATTACTCTACCACTCACTCTCTACTACTCTCTACTACACTCTACTACTACTCTCTACTACTCACTCTCTACTACTCACTCTCTACTACTCACTCTACTACTCTCTACTACTCTCTACCACTCACTCTCTACTACTCTACTACTCACTCTCTACTACTCTCTACTACTCTCTCTCTACTACTCACTCTCTACTACTCTACTACTCTCTACTATTCACTCTCTACTGCTCACTCTCTACTACTCTCTACTACTCACTCTCTACTACTCACTCTCTAACACTCTCTACTACTCTCTCTCTCTACTATTCTCTACTCCTCACTCTCTATGATTCACTCTCTAGCACTCTCTACTACTCTCTCTCTACTATTCTCTACTATTCACTCTCTACTACTCACTCTACTACTCTCTACTACTCTCTACCACTCACTGTCTACTACTCACTCTCTACTACTCTCTACTACTCTATCTCTACTACTCACTCTCCACTACTCACTCTCCACTCTCTCTACTACTCACTCTCTACTATTCACTCTACTACTCACTCTCTACTACTCACTCTCTACTACTCGCTCTCTACTTCTCTCTAGTACTCACTCTCCACTACTCACACTCTACTACTCGCTCTCTACTACTCACTCTCTACTACTTACTCTCTACTACTCTACTACTCTCTACTACTCTATCTACTACTCACTCTCTACTACTCTACTACTCTCTACTACTCTCTACTACTCTCTCTACTACTCACTCTACTACTCTCTACTACTCTCTACCACTCACTCTCTATTACTTTACTACTCACTCTCTACTACTCGCTCTCTACTACTCACTCTCTACTACTTACTCTCTACTACTCTACTACTCTCTAATACTCTCTCTACTACTCACTCTCTACTACTCTACTACTCTCTACTACTCTCTCTACTACTCACTCTACTACTCTCTACTACTCTCTACCACTCACTCTCTAGTACTTTACTACTCACTCTCTACTACTCTTCTCTACTACTCACTCTCTACTACTCTCTACTACTCACTCTCTACTACTCACTCTCTACTACTCTCTACTGCTCACTCTCCACTACTCACTCTCTACTACTCGCTCTCAACTACTCTCTACTACTCACTCTACTACTCACTCTCTGCTACTCTCTCTTACTCTCTCTACTTCTCACTCTCTACTACTCACTCTCTACTACTCTCTACTACTCACTCTCTACTACACACTCTCTACTATTCTCTAATACTCACTCTCTACTACTCCACTACTCTCTACTACTCACTCTATACTACTCACTCTCTACTACTCTCTACTACTCTCTCTCTACTACTCTCTACTACTCACTCTCTCCTACTCTCTACTAATCACTCTCTATTACTCTCTCTCTACTACTCTCTGCTACTCACTCTCTACTACTCACTCTACTACTCACTCTCTACTACTCACTCTCTACTACTCTCTACTACTCACTCTCTACTACTCTCTCTCTACTACTCTCTACTACTCTCTAATACTCTCTCTCTGCTACTCACTCTCTGCTACTCTCTACTACTCACTCTCTACTACTCACTCTCTAGTACTCTCTGCTACTCACTCTCTACTACTCTCTACTACTTTCTACTACTCAGTCTACTACTCAGTCTACTACTCACTCTCTACTACTCTCTACTACTCACTCTCTACTACTCACTCTCTAATTCTCACTCTCTAATACTCACTCTCTACTATTCACTCTCTACTACTCACCCTACTACTCTCTACTACTCACTCTCTGCTACTCTGTCTACTACTCTCTACTACTCACTCTCTACTTTCTATTGCTCAATCTCTACTCTCTACCTCCCTACCTCTCTCTACCTCTCTCTCTACTACTCTAGACCTCTCTACCTCTCTACCTCTACCTCTCTACCTCTACACCTCTACCTCTACAGCACTACCTCTCTACGTCTCTCTACCTCTCTCTACATGCACACATATGCACATATACATGCAAATATATGCATTTATATATATGTATGTGTATATATATATACATACATATATAAACATATATATAATCTGCATATCTATAAAAATACAAATATAAATGCATGCATACATATACATATACATATGTGCATACATATGCATGTTATGTACATGAACGTTTGAAAAACACTAATACAAGCAAAGCTAAAAAGCCACCTAATTACAAACAGAATTGCTTTAACTTAAACGAGGGCGAGACCTATTGCATTTTCAATGCTTGTTTACTTTGGTTCCATCAAGAAGGCATTCAGATGTGTCAGACATTTGCCATAAATTCTGAATGGTAGCACTCTAGTTGCTCATTAAATCACTGTAGTAAAGCTACTGCTCACCAGGGAAATCTGCTGCTGGTATTCAAAGTGCATGTTTCAGTCTGCATGTCAGAATTTTTTTATGAAATAGAAGAGGATTTGAGAAGTCAAAATGTGCCCTAACTTTTCTTTCTGCTTCACTAATCATAATTTCTATGGCAAAATGAACCCCCTCATTTTGTTCCTTTGCAAATTAAATGTTTTAAGTGTTACCACTTTATTCCACTCAAGATGGCTTCAAGTGTGCCATACTTTTGTCATAAGTAAGACTGTTAGCACTCTAGTTGTTCTTTAGAACACTCTGGGACATTCTGTCATTGGGCTATACTTGGGCTACATCTGGGTGATATTTGTACTACATTTGGGCTCTTTTGTCTCTGGTGGCCATCTTGGGAGACTTATTTGTTATGAAGTTTCCTAATTTCCTCATTTACTACAGTCTCCTCAGTAGGAATACGTTTAGTTTTTTAATTTGATTCCATCAAGAAGGCATTCAGATGTGTCACACATTTGCCATAAATTCAGAATGTTAGCAGTAGCACTCTAGTTGCTCATTAGATCACTGTAGTAAAGGTACTGCTCACCAGGGAAGTCTGCTGCTGGTATTGAAAGTGCATGTTTCAGTCTGCATGTCAGAATTTTTTTATGAAATAGAAGAGGATTTGAGAAGTCACTCAAATTGTGCCCTAATTTTTCTTTCTGCAGCACTAATCAGACTTTCTATGGCAAAATGAACCCCCTCATTTTGTTCATTTTTAAATTAAATGTTTTAAGAGTTACTACTTTATTCCAATCAAGATGGCTTCAGGTGTGCCATACGTTTATCATAAGTAGGACTGTTAGCGCTCTAGCTGTTCTTTGGAACACTCTGGGAAGCTGCAGTAGAACACAAAGTAATCAACTGACAGTCTCTGCCCTTGTTGGATGTACATGTTTTACTGAGAATGTCAGACTTCATTCTCACATGACTGAGAAAGATAATGTGAATTTACAGAAAATATGATCTCAGTTTAGCTTATAGATCACATTCCAAACCTCTGTGGGAAAAGCATGAGAAAATAGTTTTCTCTCAAACATAATTCATAATATCCCAGCAGAAGGCTTTTTCACGTGGTAAAATCACCTTAGAACATACCACAATTCCTAAAATGAGTATGGTACCATTAACAAATGATTTATAATGTAACTAAAGTCTTAAAACCTTCTATTAACTGCAGTGCTTTTTAATGAGGTGCTATCATGTATATTGGTCCCAAGATGGCTGCCAACACTTCTTGGATGAAGTGCTGACACCCAATCAGATCTCACAATGAGATGTGTGGTTAGGCTCCGCCCAGATATATATGTGATTTTACTTTTGATTTTCTCAGGAACTACTTAACGGATTTAAACCATTTAAGCAAAAGACATGAGTCTGAACTGAGGACTACCGTTCTTCCAAATTTGGTGTAATTCAGTTCGGGCTGTAGCTGCGGCTAAAGGTCCTAGGGGAAATTGCATGGGGAAAACACATTTTGGGACCCCCTTTTTTCTCGGCCCCTGCTACACAAATCATCTCGAGACTTTCAGGATAGGAGCGGACCGGAGCTGGCCAAAAGTTTTGAATATTTTGCGAAGATTCGTCAATCGGCGCCAAAGTTATTGGGAATAGAATGTTGTGGATTTCCTATGGAGTGTGTAGAACACTAGATCCAGTTCCAGGTAGTGTTCCACTAGATTAAGAGGTAGTTTACACCTTTAAAGTGTTTCGAGTTCGTGACTATTATAGTCATATTAACCATTCGTATGGATCCTCAAAGCCCTGAAAAATGCCCCAGACCTTTTAGGCTACTATCATTGGGCAGAATCATGTTGGCAGAGGAAAGACTGGTTTGAGGCATTGTCCTTAATATACCCTCCAGGATTGTTTTTAGATATACCCAGTGGTTCTCATTAATAAAGGTGACAAATGAGGACCACTGGGGTATTTTTAGTGAGTCTGGATCGCGCCTTGTCCAGTACTTTTTATCTAAGAACTCATTCCTTCCCTTAAATTCTTTGAGGCGTTGAGTCCACCCTGGTGGTAGTGACCTTCCAGGGTGGGGAGAAGATACCGATTATGAAGCATGACACTATTAGCTGTGTGAGGTTTCCTCTTCCACTAAGGATGACTTTCCTCAGATGTGTAGCAGAAGTTCTGTGACGTACAAAACTTTGTACTCCTTATTATTCTTATTATTCTTTGGATGATAGGAAACAACATATCTTCTATGATTCTCATTATTATTATTTTTCAGGTGCTGCCGTACCTGTTTTTGTGATGTATTCACTTCTATCACCCAACATACAAGGTCAATTGTTGCATGCAGTAGTGAGGATACTTTTGGAGGAATTCACAGTAATTGTCATCATTTAATATTTCTGTACATGCAATGTATCCGGTTCAGAAATGTGTAGCTTTTGTATTTTTTTGAGGGTCCATTAGAAATTGTATGTTTCTGGTTGGACTTTTCTAACAATTTCCTGTGATTTCACTTCCTATGATACCACTGAATATGCTATTTATCACCTATCTGCCCAATGGCCCCCACTGTCCCCTCTTCACAAATCCACCCTTGTTCAAATCTGTTTGTTGCTGGGCTTTTGTTTGGACTGAGTGAAAGCTCACATCCAGAGAGCAGCCTCTCTCCCCCCTTTCACCTGCCACTCGCGTTTTATACGCCAGCAGTGACATTTCACAACTGAAAACAAGCCACCCTTGATGGCACAACATGTATTGAAAAATTGAAAGACTGCTTCGCAGTGATGAAAAAATCTTCTCTCTTCGGTTATGGATCTCTGCTCACAGATCAGGAAATATTAGGTGAACCACGGAACATGATTGTGGTACTAGGCATGAGGAACCCGCATCGTGATTGTGCTTAGTAGAAAATGCCTCAAGGGACTCCACTCCCTGTCCAAACACAAAGCATAGCGCCCTGAACAGGAAACTGTTTCCTACTCCTCGTCCAGCCACAGAGCATAGCGCTTTCACAGGGAAACAGTTTCCTACCGGCAGTACCAACATGTGGAGACCTCCAGAATGATTGTATGATGTTACCACCGCATACATTTACAACGCATGCCTTTACAACGCAGTTTTTACATTGCAACATCCTTTACAATGCATTATTTTACATCGCATGCCATTACATCGCATTTTCAGAAACTACCTTTACAACGCATTCCATTACATCGCATTATACCTTTACAATGCATACCACATCAGTGCATACCATTACATCGCATTTAAGATAAGTGTGGGATAGTATAGGGTTAATAATTACTATTCTAACTCCAGTGAGTGCAACAGTGGGGTAAGTGTTGTATAGTGTAGGGGTAAACATGACTATTCTAACTCCAGTGAGTGCAACAGTAGAGTAAGTGTTGGATAGTGTAGGGGTACTATGCGTTGGAATGGTATGCATTATAATGATGTGCGTTGTAATGCGTGCGTCTTAGTGACATGCGTTGTAATGCCATGCGTTGTAGTGACATGCGAAGTAATGGCTGCGATGTAATGACTGCTATGTAAAGGTAGTGCGATGTAATGGCTGCGTTTTAAAGGTTGTTTCCCCTCCAGAATGGGTCGTCAAACCTATATTAACGTGAAGGGGTATTCTGCTGGCAGCCATGGTCTGTAATGACTCACCCCTGTTAGTCTTCGACGAGTCCCTGGTAGCTCTAAATGTAATGGATCTGTGAATTATTACCATGGAGCTCCGCGCTACAGGCATGTGCAGATTAATACTAAATAAAGCCTCGTGAACATGTCAGCCTTCCGGTATCCCAGTTTAGTAAACGTGTTTTCTTTGGCAGGACGATTTTAATGGCGCCCTCTGTTTCACATTATTAGTGTTTTCCTGACATTTAGTTTATTCACATTCCGGCTCGCGCTGCAGTAATCTAATCCGCTCATGGCCTTCTCGTCTACGAGCCATGTTGTAATAATGTAATGACAGACTTTTAGACAGTAAATTAGACATGAGGTCTGCGATATGCTATTGTTTGTGAAGTATTGCCTAGCGTCTCATCATCCAGTGGATCTCCTGAAACACCACTTAACCACAACAGTTCCAAAGGCAACTAGACAAACGATGCCACGGCCAGATCTAATTGCCAGATGTCAAATAAACGAGAGACATTTGCTATGCCTGACGTACAAATGAAATGCACAATGAAACAATAGTGTGCGTATATCATAACAGTCAAAACCAGTAAGGCTCTTGCAAAGGGTAAAACAATTTCAGGGGAACGGAGTAAAGGAACGCAGAATGGATAAAGTGACCTGTCGATGTTAAATTGTTCTGAGGTGGTGTTTAGCATCTGTTTAGGAATGGCCCTGCACTTAGAAAAATGAGCAAATGAGTAATTAAGTTCATTTTGCAATACCAACAATTAATCAAACTGCACCCACTACTTTTCGATTTGTTAGCCCAAGCGTTCGGGTTTATCGTAATGGGAACACACAATAATTACAATTAGGCAATAACGCGTGTATAAAACTCTATGCAGAATCCATTTGCATATCTTATTTTACATGTTTGCCTTTTTTGGTTATGGGCCCCAAAAACATTGGGTGCAGTCTGCAGCGCCCGAATGTCACTTTGTGTGACGTTCCGTGGTGCAGGAGCCTGCTCTAAATTTATGATTCAGCTCTAAGCCGCTTTTTTTGGCTTAATGCTGGTTCATAAATATTGTTCACTTTAACGCAGTTTTCTGCGTACAATGGGTGTTGCCGGGGGCGTTCCCAGCAACATCCATGGCTTTTTGAGACTGCCCCAGAATGACCAGAAATCATAAATCTGAGGCAGCGCCAAAAACGTATTCCTCCCCAGGGGAGGCGTAAGGGAGGCACAGCAAGGAGAAATATCTTTATTTCTCTTCGCTTTTCCTGTTTCTCTGCAGCACACATACCAAGAGGAAAAAGCCTCTTGTGATTATTTTGGTCCACAAAAATAATTATCCCTGCAACTCAGGCACCCTTGCACCATAGAGCAAAGGTGCCTGCATTGGCGCACGGCCGCCCATTGTGCGCCAGTACAGGAAAAAAGGGCTGGAATGCGCAGTAGCTGATAGATACAGCACATTCCTGCCATTTTCTTTTGCCATAGGGCAGTGATGCAGGAAGGCCTGCGGCGCTGCCCTACAGCCAAACCTCATAAATGAGGCCCAGAATCTTTACATAGAAGTAGCAGACCAGTGGGAAATATAACTGTGCAGGAGCTCTGTAATAAGTAAGATAATTTAGCACAAAAAGGGATTATTTACAGAAGAACCAGCAGACCAGGGGGAACATTTGCTGGTGTCCTGTCAGAAGAAAGTGGTTGAGCCTGCCTCCGACTGCTGTCTGTGCACTGTGATCTAGGCACTATCCTGTGTAACTGAAGAAAGCTGGGACTAGCCAGAAGGAATATTCACCACCCTGAAAAGGATGGTGCAACAAATTGGATTATTGGCTGAGAAGGGTGGAAACCCCACTCAGGCCACAACCACAATTCTTGTCAGGTTGAACCACAAAAGTCATAAAATTAACCTGTGCCTAACCCTCTGGTAGCTTGGCACAAAAACGGTCAGGCTTAACTTAAAGGCAATGTGGAAAGTATTTATGCAGCACACAAACAGTAATGAGTGAAAAGATGACAAAAGGAACTGCCCAAATCATTTTAGAAAAATAGAGTTAATTTTAATAAATACAATGCTACCTGAACAACTAGAGATATTCAATTTTAAATTTTTCAATAAAAATAGAGCATACAATCAAAGAAAGTGCTATTTGCGTTCATCTGACGCTAAATCAGGGAAAAGTCACAAGTTCAGGCTGATCGGTAGAATGTGGGTCGGATACAGGGACCAGGTTAGTCGTGCGGGAGAGTTGCCTTCTTAAGTTAGGTGGAAAGAGGAGGCCTCAAGATGAGGCTTTCTGCTTGAAGAACAGATCAAGCGTCGCAGATCCTGTCTTCGCTGCAATTGCTAATTTTTCTATGCAACAAGTCATTTACAGCCGTACAACAAAAAGGTCCTATAAATAAGGTCTGTATTGTTATGAGCATTTATTTTTACTATTTAATTGCACAGAAAATTAGCAAATGCAAAAAGCAGGGCAAAAAGGAAGGAGGTCCTGAGGAAAGTCTACTGACCCTTCATGGGCTATCTAAAGAATGAAACGTGTCAACCTATCGGATGCCTGGGAACATTAATTCCTAAAAGCATCACACTGATCTATTTTAACCTAGCCCTAGATCCCAGAATAATACATTTGTTACAAAGGATTTAAAGGCTATTTTAACACAGTCACTCAACCCTGCCTTCACTCACTGATACCACTTAAAGAGCTCCACTTACAAACGTATCGAGCCCACCCATTCATGTTCAGTGTCTGGGTGAGGGTCCAATGATGAAGCATGCCACAGAAGGTACCTGTGGGTACCTCCTGTGGCATGCTTCACAGCATCTCAGAGAAAGTTTACTGTTTGAAAAATTGTGAAGCAAGCACCGATTTACCTGGGTGCATTATGCTCACTTGTCTCTAATACAGGCAAGACAGACACTGTCACAAAGTGGCTCTCGCATTGTGTTTATTGCATAGTAAAGTAGGGAATCAGAGGGTATACCCTTACCATATACTTCTCACTCCTCTTTGGTGTATAAAAACAATATGAGGCAGAACATTTTACAGATATGACTTTTAATTTTTGGTGCAGGAGTGTCCTTGAGAGTCCACTTACATTTGATTTTGAAACTCCCATTTTTCCTTGAAGCTTTTCATAACATTTTGTTCAGAAATCCTTATCTCATGATAAGCTTGTAACGTTTTTCCTATGTTGATCACTGGTAATAATTATAATCTGCTTTCTAAATTGATGTGGGCATTTTTAATGATTGGTTTCTTCAGTCTAATGTTGGTTTTAAGCTGTTAAATAATGAACACACATTTCTCGGAAGAAAGGCCTGCCTCATTCCAAATATTTGAATACTGGAAATGACACACTAATTTGTTTTATCATTTACAGCAACAACCAATGTGTAATGTTTGAATACCATCATACTTCTGAATCTCTTTTAAACAAAATACATGAAACCATCTATACTTAGGATTGAAAGCACAAAAGCCAACTCTTAGCACGTGGTTGTGCACCACTTAATAAACCAAAGAATGGATAATATCTCAAACAGTGAAAATGGAAACACTAGAAATCAAAAAATAATATAATCTAAGGAAAAGTGGGCCTCGCTTGATCACAAAGGTGAAAAAAAAAACATTTGTACTCAGCAAAACCACAATGCAAACACGAGCAATAAAACGAGATAGTGGAGACAATCTTTCTTAGACCTTTTCCTTTCAAATAAGTGTTATTCGTACTGTCAAAATTAGACAAAGCGCTTAGTATAGTAAAATCGCTACTGCGTTCTGTTTCACATTTTTACTTGTGCATTACATGAGCCTAATGCTGGTGGAAGTGGAGAAGGATTTGGCGTTGCATGAAACGGTTCAATGAAGTGCTTGGACTTGTTAATGATATTGCAAAACTGGATCACAAAAACCTATTTACTATTTAACTCATGAGTGCAAGGAGTGATATCTGCAGAAATGTTTCCGGTCATGGTGCATAGATTTCTAATTTGGGGCCGCTACGTAGCCGGTAAGACACCGGGCATCATCGTACAATAAAACATTGGACTTTCCTGTTATGTAACAAAACAGTGACTTTGGGGGTTTCAATGTCGTCAACTTTAAAAGAAAACAGGACATATTTTCAAAATCGAGAAATAATAAATAAGAAGAATTGTTTCTGTCTTATATGTATCATAAACGTAGGGATAATGTGCATTGATTTTGTTGACTCTTCAAAATCATTGTTCCTTAAACATTTTAGGATAACAGATGTGCTTCATTTGAAGATTTCACGCTGCTGGTATATTTTGGAATATTTGTGTTTAAATAAAGAAATAGTTTTTATTGAAATCTGCTAGAAAACCATTGAAATATTGTAGCTTTCTCTTTCCACACTGTAGTGTACAAAACAAGTGTGTAATTGGTTTAAAGTTACAATTTGCCTCACTTTCCAGGAAGATAAAGGACAAATACACAAAACTTTTCAAAGATTGTGAAGGCGCCTTGTTCCACTCTTAAGGTTTTTATTTTTGCAAATAGAAAATAACTGTCAACCATGAACCTGAGAACGGTGACCTGACATTAGCCAGCTCAAATGCTATTTTTTGAGATGGAGACCGGTTAGGCGGCTTGATTCTTGTATGGGATCCATTTTTAGGGCTGGGTTGCACTGGTACATTTCTAAATTTACCACTGGTAAACTACTAGCATATTCCACTCTGTATTTGGCTTTCTCTGCTCCCTGGACATAAGTGCAATGTACTCTTGTCTATTGAACTGTCACTAGGGTTACGGTTTGCCCATCACAGCTCTTCCTATTTCCCTCACAGGCTGCATGGCTTGTCCTATAAGGAACCTATGCTAGTCTTTGCAATGCCAAATTCATGGTTCAATTCCTACCAGTTGGTGTCTCTGGAGTCTGGCATGCAGGCAACAGTTCTACATGTAGGGACATTCCCAAAGGTTTTTCTTCCTATTAAACCCTTTCCAATATTAAGATAGTTCTTGATCACAACCTCATAGCTCTTCTTCTTTGTGTCCACGACCTCACATTGTGAATTGGGCCCCAAATTCCCCTCTGATTACATTCACCTACCATAGGCCTTTCTTTGCACCTGCTGCTGGCTGCAGTGTCAAATCACATGGGAAGGTATTTCCTAGATCTACCAATATCAATCAGACAGATGTGTCTCCTTAACATAGATTTGATTGTGGAAATGTTTATAGAATATGGTTCATCCACAGACCACATCTTTGAGAATCATTTTTTCTTAATGTGAATGGATTGTCCCTTTTCATTCAAAGAAAGACAGTGTTTCATTATCTGGGCTTGAGACACTAGACATAGCCCTCTTCCAGGACGTTTATGGATGTCAATGCCACAGAAATGTAAAACTGGGTAGGCGGGCTCAGGTGTCTGCAAAAAGTTGGTGAAGGTCATCACAGGCTCCCCTTCCGATGCTCTAGCTGTTTGAAAACATTTAGTGTGGAATTTTTTTTTAAGGACATCCTTCCATGTAAACTCCTCCAGTCTTTGAGATATGTGAGTTTGCAAAAAGGAAAAACCGTGTATATACCATATTCAATGATGGCACTGATTATGCACCTAGCATTGAAAAAAGGCCTTTCTATCTAAATTTCCCAGCTATTTACTAAATTTGGCAATAGTAAAGTGGTGATGGGGTGTCTGGAACAAGACAGACCCTAAGGGCAAATGCAACAATATAGATACGGCAATAGCACACAACATTACCACGGACCACTGACTCGTGGAGATGATTCACACAATACATCTACACATGTTGGTACTTCTTCCTGGTACATAGTTACCCTATGCCTTTAGTTTCTTCTACTGACATACTTGGAAGGTGGTGTTTCTGTGCACTCTTTAATCTAATCTGCCTGGAATTGGGTCACATGCTTTCTCTCCTGGCCTTTGGGAGAATACACGGCAGTAGATGCAGGTTTCCAACATTGGAGAAACTCCTTAGGATCCACCTTAGACTGTATAAGGAGGAGAATAGAATTACTACATCCTTGGCTTTGGTTTCCTGAATGGCAGCTAAGGTAACTTGGCTAGGCCTGCTGATGTGAGATTCTGCTTTTGCATTACGAAAAGTGCAAACCAAGCAGCTGAAATGTCTATACACTGTCTGTTCCTCTCTCCACTGCATTTAATACCAACCCTTTCGTCCTACTCCAACAGTTCGAAATTACAAAATATACCCTAAATTCTTAATATACTTCTAAAGCTGAAAACACTCTAGTAAACCTTTTATGGAGGCACTACAAAAGAGGAGAAAAGGTTCATTGGATTCTGGCTAAAACAGAAGAAAGCACAGCTGTCTATAGCAGGGATATGCGACAAACGTGACATATTATTAGCAGGGATATGCGACAAACGTGACATATTATGTCCATATCATCTGGGCATAGGCTTACCCACCTTACCCAACTGCAAATCACCCATGGAAGACAGTTTGCTGGGTTAGTTAAAAAAAAAATAAGGCATGGATAATGCCCATTATGTATGCTTAGGTTAAGGAAGAAGAAACAACTGGATTCCTGGGTGTCTTTTCCAATCAGGCTATTATATCTCCCAGCCCCATGGTACTTCCTATGATGTAGGTAATTAGCATACACATGAAAATACCTGCAAAGATTCTTGCAAGAAGATTGTGGAAAGTGCGCCTGTCGTTGGTACATAACTCTCCGGCATTGTGTGTGAATTCTTCCGATGCAGCCAATTAAGACTGTTATCACATTTGTGGTGGGACTCTAGATCTATTTCAGAGAAGGCAGTGTCAATTTCACTCGATGAGAAAGCATTCACTCATGTAGGATAGGTGTGTTTTTTCCTCATTTTACATAGGATTTGACTAGGTCTTCATAAAGGTCCCCATAGTTCAGGTCAGTTCAAGTGGATTTATGTCAAGGTCTATGATCATGAACAGGGGGAAACTAAAGGGGATGTCCAGAGCCTCCCTCATTTTGTTTTTACTTGTCATAGAGCCCTTATCATCAGCGATTTGCGCTCCATAGAATATTAATGGGGTCCCACTGCTCAGTGACTGGTGCCACCACCAAGCTTGGACATGCCATTTGCACTGACACAAATGTACTCAAAGAGGTGGTGTTGGTCTTTCATTTCCATAATGATGTTCATCAGGGAACCAGGGGACCAGGGGCCACGACCCCTGTTAGTTCCCCCATCATTCTCTGTTACAGCACCCAGTCCCTTATGGCCCTAAAAGGAGATTTCAATACCAACTGTTTGCACTCTATGGACATTGCTCTCACCCCCTCTAGCTGCCCTATCTGTAGTTTTAGTTTTCAGCCTTGCAGGAAGGAGACCCCCGCTCCTTGTCCTCCACAGACATTTCTCCTGCTGAACTGTCGTTCCCTCTCTAAACATTCGACGGAAATCAATCTCTTGCTAGATGACCTTAAGCCTGACGTTCTTTTCCTCACCGAAACCTGGCTCCACGAGGGATCCGACCCCGTCATCATTCAAACCCTCCCCGCAGGCTATCTTATACAAAGAGCCGATCGCAAGACCGTAAGAGGTGGGGGGCTAGCTATAATTTACAAAGATAATATCAGCTGCCGCTCCTCCTTGATTGGCCCACCCAACAGCGAAAGTATGCATTTTTCCCTTGAAATCTCATCCACTTGCACCTTCTCAGGTCTTCTGATCTATCGTCCTCCTGGACCAATCGTCCAATTCCTTATCTCCCTTCCCATATTTGTGGCAGATCTAGCTGTGTCCTCAGCAAACTTCTCAATCCTTGGCGATCTCAATATTCACCTGGATGATCCTTCAAACCAAATGGCCTCCGAGCTTTCCTCCTGCCTATCTGCACTCCAAATCAAGCAGAAAGGTTTTGCCCCAACCCATGATAAAGGTCATCTTCTTGACCCAGTCTTCAGTAACGATCAGAAGCTCATGGTCGGGGCCCCCATTCCTCTTCCCTGGACAGACCACTCGTTAGTCCCCCTGTTTTGGGAGACCTGGGGTCCTAAACCTCTAACCAAGTCCACTCTGACCCTAGAGAGGAAATGGTCAAACCTATCTGTCAGTCAATGGACAGAGGCTCTCAGTACAACCAGACCCTCTGTCGCTTCTAACCCAGAGACGGCTAACAGTAACTTCAACTCTTGGATTGCTAACTCCCTGGATGCGTTGGTTCCAAAAATATCCTCGCTTAAAAAAGCCAGGATAAAAACCTCACCTTGGTTTACCCCTCAACTAAGGATTCTTAAACAGACCTGTAGACAACGGGAAAGGAGATGGAGACAGAACTATGATGAAGCTAGGAAAACTGAACATAGAGATTCAATGCGGACCTATAAGGCCGAGATCAAATTGGCACAATTAAAATTTTACGAGGGAAAAATCAACGCAGCGGCCAATGCCCCTAGAGAGATTTTCCGTATTGCTAAATCTCTAACTTCCCTACCACAGGAACTCCCCAGAGAGGAGGAAGCCCCACAGCGCTGTAACGACTTAGCCGAATATTTCTACAACAAAATCCGTCTGATTTGTCTGCCGTTCTCCCCTTACAGACCAGACCCTACGGCTCCCTGTACACTGGCCAATACCAAGAGCTCTCTAGGAGAATTCCCTCTACTTAATGCCAAATCCTTGGGCACTCTTATGTCCATAGTAATCTCTGGCTCGCCCACTGATCCCGCCCCTATTCAATAACTCTCACATGTTTTTAACATAATTGGCCCTGTCATTCAAGACATATTAAACTCCTCTATCATGTCAGGTACCATACCACTGGCATGGAAATGTGCTCAAGTCAGAGCCCTCCTGAAAAAACTCAATCTGGATCATTCTAACTTGGCCAATTACCGCCCCATCTCTCTTCTCCCTTGGCTGAGCAAGCTAATCGAAAAACATATCAATTCCACCTTAACCAACTATTTGGAAACCAACGGTCTGCTTCATGTGTCTCAAACAGGGTTTCGTCCCCAGTTGGGAACCGAGACGGCCTTGCTCCCAGTTACCGAAGAAGCTAGAAGACTTCTGGACCTAGGTGGCTCGGCAGCCATCATCCTATTAGACCTCAGTGCCGCCTTCGACACTGTTAACCACAACATCCTGCTGGAGCGTCTGGCGAACCTGGGTGTGAGAAATGTGGCTTTCACCTGGTTCCAGTCTTTTCTCAAAGACCGCTCGTTCCAAGTGTTCGAAGGGTCCACGTCATCCAACCGTTGCCCCCCTAGCTGTGGGGTTCCTCAGGGCTCTTCCTTAAGCCCCACACTTTTGAATGCCTATATGGCCCCGCTCGCTGAGATAGTCGTCCCTTATGGTATAAAAATCATTACCTATGCGGACGACACCCAATTGGTGGTGGCACTAAATCACCCTGAAGGCTCTTCCAGCACGTTGGGTCTCTGTTTAGAGGTGGTCGCCCACTGGATGTACCACTCTCATCTCAAATTAAACGGAGATAAGACGGAACTTATGTTCCTGGGCAAAAACTCATCACCCCCATCATCATTCACTTGGCCACCCTGTCTTGGCCCCATGCCCATTCCTAAGCCACAGATTAAAAGCCTTGGTATGTGGCTGGGCAATTCTCTCTGCTTCCACCATCAATCCACCAAGCTTTCTGCCACCTGCTTTGGACTAATGCGGATGCTTAGGAAAATTCTTCCCTTGTTGCCTTTCCAAGCTAGGAGAATCATGGTGCAGGCCTTGATTCTGTCCAGCCTGGACTACGGGAATGGTCTATATCTAGGCGCTCCCCAGTCCACTCTTCACAGACTCCAAGTGATCCAAAACTGTGCGGCGCGCCAACTGCTCCAGATTCCCCATAGACATACAGCTAGACCCGCCCTGAGGCTCCTCCACTGGCTGCCCATACAAGCCAGGATTGATTTCAATGCCTTATGTTTGGCTCACAAAGCTCTGTGGAATTCTGGTCCCCCCATGCTTCAGTCTTTGATTACCCCTATCAACCCTCAAGAACCCTCCGTTCTAGTTCTGCTTTCCTTGCCACCCCCCTAAAAGTCCGAAGATCTAGATGGGGCGGGCGTTCGTTCTCTCTAAATGTCTCCAACCTTTGGAACACCCTACCTCCCATTCTTCGGGGAGAACCTGATCTGCTGACATTCCGGAAACTGCTCAAGACCCACCTTTTCCTCTCAGCACGCTAGTGTAGCCCCCTCGTTCATATCTCTCCGCCCCGCCAAGCGCTAGGAGGCCTCAGGGTAGCTATGCGCTATACAAATATAATTTCATTCATTCATTCAAATGAAAAATGGTAAACTGCATTCAAGGTCACACCATGTAGTCGCACCGATCTGGGCAGGCGTTTAGCTGTCTTTTCTGATTAGGTTGGTGTCAGTACTGGAAGCTTTTAGGTCACCATCACACTGCGTTGCACCTTCGGGGGTGAACAGGGAGTAGAAAGTATCAGTGAAGACAACTCATGGAGAGCAACAGATGTCATGAGGTGGGTCATCAATGTACAAAGCATAATAGAATGAAATGAGTAGGTGTAAATTTATTTTTGAACAATGGTGGAAAAAGGTGGATTCAAAAGAAAAGAAAAGAAAATAGATTAGGATGACAGTAATGTTTTTTCATATTCTACTAGGATCCTAAGCAGGAAACAGAAGCAGAGAAGCAGCATGGATGAAAAAAGACAACACAGCGAAAAAGCTAGAGATCAAACAGAAAAGGTTATAACATAACATATGCATTTGTAACACAAGTATTTGTAAAGCGCACGTTCACCCATAGGTCTCTCCTGCCTGAACGGCCCAGGGGGCACTAACAATAACAGTGGGTCTCATTAAGCATGAAGGGATAAATGGAGTAATGGCCAAAAACAGGCTTCTGATCAGGAAATCAGCAAATCACACATCAGGAGCATCTTGCCAAAGAGTGTGTAGGTAATCTCTCAGAGCATTTGTTCACCAAGGCCGAAGTTACTGTGATGAACACTCTTTTTGTTTTATTTTATTATTATTGCAGAAGGTTCGAGTGTCATCCAAAAGGTAAAAGCTATACACATATCTTAAAGAGGAATATTCCTAATCAACCATGAATACCTATACATGTACTCATCATATAGATAAACAAAAGAAACATCCTAGTTCATTCAAAATATTTCCATATACGTTCAAAGTTTTTCATTGAGAGAATAGTTCTAGTATTAACTAATGCGTGCTCTCTTTCGTAGATATCTTTCATTAGAGTCAACCATTGAGATAAAGTAGGAGGATTAGGCGTGATCCACTCTCTCGCTATACAAATAAGAGCCCCAACTATAGAAAAAAAATTCTTAATAGCAAGGTTATCAAATACCTTATATCCTAACATAACTTCTTTAGCAGTAAATGATACATTATACCCTAAGCATTGGCCCAAGTTTTGCATGACTTTCCCCCAGAAACCTGACAGCTCAGGATGAGTATAAAACATATGAAGTATGTCAGCTGCCCTTTGGCCGCACTTAGGACATCTTGTTTTATCCACCCCATCTCGACCGGATCCCTGTGATATTTGTCGCCACTTGCTAATTTTTTCAGGAGTATAGTATAACATACAAATAGTACATAACTGTTGTAGTTTTAAATTAGTAGAATGGATATAATTGTTTAGATTATCCAAAGCCAACTCAATTTCAGTAATATATGTAGCCATGTCTAATGTCCGGCTCCACTTATCAGCTAAATAGCTCATGTCAGCACCTTTCAACTGACATAATTGTTGATATAAAGTACTGATTCTTGTTTTGAGAGCCAGAGTTAAAAAGTATGTTATCAATACATGAGAACGTGGAATTTGTAGCAATTGCCGATTTAAAAAGTAATCTCTAATTAGTAAGTATTTTAAAAAAAATTGTTGCGGTAAATAAAAAAGAACCTTGCAAAGATACAAATGTAGACAAACCGTCGAGATCGTACAATTGACCCAATCTTTCAATTCCGAATCTTGCCCAACTACAAGCGGTATAATCATTGAATATACCCCATAGAGATGGATTGTTCCATAGTTTAAGATGTTCGTGATTAATAATATCTTCAAATGTTAAAGATGCATAGTCTAGAATTTCATGCTAAATACGAACCATATCTTTCACAGTCTTAAATCGGACTCTCTTGTAATAGTTAGGATCCTTAATCCTATACAAAAACATTTTACTGTCCATGCCGAGCACTAATTTAACTCCATAATATGGCTGTTTGTCAGTTAGTAAACTTTGCAAGCGTTCAGCAAATGCTGCCTAGAAGTAAAGTTTGAAGTCAGGAAGTTGTAAGCCTCCAAACCTATAAGAAAATTTGAGAGAACTTATCGCCCTACGTGCCTGCCTGTAACACCAAATAAAACTACTAATTGCGCCTTCTAATTTTTTTAAGAAATAATTAGGGACACGAATAGGAATAGCTCGAAATAAATATAAAAATTTAGGTAAAATTTTCATTTTAATTATATTAATTCTGCCTAGCATAGTTAATGGGAGTTTACTCCAAGTCTTACATTTTTTCATGACTGAGTTCAGTAATGTTTCATAATTAAGTTTCCATATCTGTTCTACGCTGTTTGAAATTCGAACTCCCAAAAACGTTACAACAGTGCAACCACCATTTATCGGTGTAATTGATTTTATATTATGCAAAATGTGGGTTTTATGTGCGTTTAATTTATACCCTGAGAAGCAGCCGTAAATTCTTGCTTCCTCATGTACAATATGCAATGCTGTTTCTGGATTGGCAGTAAAAACCGCGATATCATCAGCATACACGATAGCCTTCAGAGAGAACATTCCGTTACTAAATGGAGTGATACCAGTGTTCTGATTTAATGCTGTAAGAAATGGCTCTATATATAGAGCGAAAAGCAAGGGAGAAAGTGGGCATCCCTGCCTTGTACCACACTGTATCGGGAATATCGCAGAATGCAGATTAGTGTACATAAGTTTACCTTGTGGATTAATGTATAACGCTCGAATCCAGTTCATTAATCGACATGGTAGACCGCACTTAATCAGTATAAGCCATAGTGCCTCCCCTACCACCTGGTTGAATGCTTTCTCAGCATCTAATAAAATCATCCCCAAGCTGCTAAGTGTCCTATTGGCAATATCAAATGCAGTTATGGCTATATTAACATGTGCAGTAGTATCTCTACCAGTTATGAATCCATGTTGATGTGCGGATACCAGATCAGACATATAAGGTGCTAATCGGTTTGCTAATACTGTGATGAACAGTCTCATCAACTACGATACTGTTGGTGGACCCAAGGACGCCACACTGACACCAAAGCAAAGCTGGTCTGGAGTGCTTTGTGGAAGGAAGATGAAACACACCACAAGCACAATGACGGCCAGGAGAGATAACTCATAACAAAAAGAGAACCCGAGGTACCTAAACAGGGAAAAAAGAACAAAGCAACAAGGCGAAGAGGCACAAAGCAGAGTGATGAACTAACATGAGCGAGAACGACTACAAGTAGGTAGCATTGCCGGTCACATCTTCAAATGTGACAGAGCTCTCACTAAACACATGTTAAAATACATATCTAATTGCCAGCGAGCATTTGGTATGTACTTCTATCTTGATATGTTGTGTTAGTGGATGACATAGCTGCATTGTTATATATGCAGGTGTGGTTTGCCTCATGTAACACATATTACTTGGAGCGATTCGTAACCAACATTTGATATTACAACAATATATTTGACAAACTGGTTATACCATGACAGAGCACATTTAAAGACTTTTAGCACAACACAACACAGCAACCAAAGTTTCTGCAGTGCGTTGCGCAAGGGGGGAAAAGCAGAGATTTGATTATAAAAAAGGCCTATGCCTGCTGTTGTCCACTGTGCTGGCACACAAATAGGATGCCCCGCAACATGCCCAACTTTTGCACCATGGTGCAAAGATGTGTGTGTATTACGTGTAGTAGAAGTTTTGTAATTGAAGTATACACTTCCAGTACAAAACCCTATGTCTGTGTAATTTCCCGGTTTTTTACACATTATGTGCTGTACATTGCAGTACACATGCAACTCCAACTTTGCACCAGTGTCAAGAAGTGTTATATTTTGACAGAAATCCCTGTCTATCTTAGCAGATCAGGCTTTGTGTCAAAAACTATGGGTTTTTGTTATGTAAAGTCCCAGTAATACCCACTTGCCACAAGCAACACACAGTAGCGCAAAATGACTTTTTCAGTAAAAAAAAATTGCTCATTTCCTGCACAAAATACCTTTTAATAAAATGCATTGCTATGCGCTGCTTTTTATGACTTTGTGACAGAATGTGCTGATGCAAAGTGCTAGTAAATCTGGGACTGGGATTGAAATTATCATTCCAAGATATGGCCCATTATTAATATTCGGTGACACACAAGTGACAAAACTGAGTGAACATTCTTTATATGTTGAACATAACATTCTTCTGTACAATTTTCCAAATCCATCCTTTGCCAGCCTTTTCCAAGCTAGCTTTATAAGTCACTGCTGTTGCCTCAAAGACTGCTGTGGTTTAGATGATGCATGAGAAATGCTAACTCCTATTTTCAAAACAAGTTTGGGTCAAAGCATAGTGTTTTTATTTAAACAATGTCCTACAAGCACTTTCATAAAATGTTAAAAACTTAGGAGCATATTCTCAAGGATCTATCACTGAGTTATCAGCACTTTATGGCAGCCAAAGTCGTGATAAATGTACCGCCCCATTCACAAGCTGGTGCAAACAGCCGATAACACCAGTTTACCTGCGCTAGCAGCCACAAAAAATATTGCCACAGATGATCCCGGCAACTATCGCTAATGAGATGCGGAGTAGGCGTTCCCATGCAAAAAGCCGTGACAACATCACTTCGCAACATTCTCAACGACCAGCCAGATCAGCAATAAGATCACAAAACATGCGATAAGGCGCGTTAGCAGCATGAATTTAACACCTGCTTTGACCTGGTGTAAAGTGGGACGACAACCTGCACCAACAAAGGGAGCCCAACCCAGAGCCACACATGAAGAAAAACAGATGCCATGGAGCCACTAACCATGCATCCCGGAGCCCCAAGAGGGCAACAACACCCACTGCCACCACACCAGGAAACACATCCCCCCCGGGCACCCCCCACTCACCCCCGAACAAAGATATGTCACATCAACGTTACGAAATCATGAACAAAACAATGTGCCTGATGTGGCACAATTACAACACCTAACATACATGTGTTGTCAGAAAAATGAGGAACATACATTCATCTCAGAATTTGCAAATCATTCGTTTCATTCAGAATAAACTCAAAACAACTATTTTGAAGAGTCATGGCTGGTCTTCTCAGGACAATCTGTAAGTCACTGCCTGCAAAACAAAATTCTAGATAAGAAGGTGTGTCATGCGCTCATCAAAGGACAGAGAGAGCGAGCGAAGGAGAGAGAGATAGAGATAGAGACAGAGATAGAGATAGAGATAGAGCTAGCGAGAGTGAGAGAAAGAGAGGGAGAGAGAAAGACAGAGAAAGAGAGAGGGAGAGAGAGGAAGAGAGAGAAAGAGAGAGGGAGAGAGAGAAAGGGAGAGAAAGAAAGAGAAAGAGAGAGATTGTACAAGGAGCGCAAGGCCAATCGGGCTCTTGGCTCATACATGCCGACTGTTGTGTGTGTATCGCTATTGGTGCACACTAAGTCAAAGGCCTGGCATCAATTGCAACGCGAAGGCCACATCACGTTTAAAAAAAGCAAGCAGTAGTCAGACTAACATTAGGTATGAAAGCTCCTTTGTCTCAATACACAAGGCAGAAGGACATCCGAACCCCCGACCTTGGTCTTGAATGTGGCTGGCACTCCCTGCGAGAGATACCATACCAGATCTTGCGACTCCCACACCACAAACTGCTCGAATGAAAGACCAACGTGTCCACACCCAACACACACATGTCCCTGCTTGAGGTACACCTGCTTGGGATGCCCCTGACACATAAGTAAAAAACAACCCATATGTCCAAACGTTGCACACAAATACGGCTCATTGCTCAGAGTAGTGGCATATCATCCATATAACTGCCGCCTGTCAGAAGAGTGCCGGTGCTACGAGACCAACAAAGGCAATGGCTGGCAATCCCGGACACATGCACAACCCCTGTCACGTAGAACTGTACCGTGCATGAATGCTGCATCTGTTGGAATCACTGCCACTGGCAGTATTGCGCATCAGTTACCGTCTGAGTTTCCGTCTTGCGTACGTCACCTGCGTCCAGCCCTGGTTCCACTGTCGATCATGCACATTCGAATGGCCCATGGATGTCTGCCTATCCAACACAACGGTAGTTGAACTGGATTATGACTTTTGTGTGCGCCCCCTGTTGGCCCACGAACAGGAGTGCAACCGTGATAACCGTGCATGGGATGCCTTGATATTTGGAGTATGTGCAGGCAGTTGGGTATGGGAGATTGCACAACTCCTCGTATGCATTGACCACATTGAGCCGCTCCCCTATTGGGCAGTGTAGCGGATTGGTGACATGGCGTGGACGGAGCACAGCTGCCCGGACCAGTTAACGGATTGGCTCGCCCTCGTGTTCCTTGAATTTGACAACGATGTACTCTTGGAACAGAGTGCCCATGAAGCTGCGCTCGCATTCATGGATGAGTAACTACGTTCCTGCAGCCACAACTGATTGTCACCCACAGCACAGGTCCCCACATCTTGTAGCATCTTGGAGGAATGGTCATATATCCCACCACAACAGTAGACATGTCTGCCTTCGCCTGGACTCTAAATGCTTGTGCGTGGTCCTACGCGTGTGTACACACACCTGTGCAAGGTGATGCAGTCCCATGGGCGGAGCTGCACAGCGTCGTATTGCAACGTCCCAAAATCGGAGAAACTGCCAGGGGGAGAGTACACACATGGCAATTTAGTATGACATGTGACCTTGTAGGACTCTTTAACCTGCTCACTGTCAGCAGAGCACACAGTCTGCGCAGTCCAGTGGTACAGCACTATGCAGATCCCATGTGCTGTGAGTCGTGTCCCCTGACACGAGCCAATGATCAGACGCCAAACTGCACATGACTCGTCCAGCAAGGCAAGGTGGGCTGAGACCGTTGACATCCGTAATGATTTGTGTTCACTTTTTGCCACTCCATTTCTTGCACCTCGACATGTTCCAAAGCTGCCTGTAAATGTCTTAAACATTGGTCTGCATGTTGTTGCCCTTGCCTTGCCCGTACTGACACGCACATGCTAATAAAGTCTACTCAACTTCACTAGTGTACAACTGTGATGAGTGTTGATTATAATGACAAATCGTGTGCTTCCATGTGCATTGTTCGTACACAGGGAGAGATTGACTGACGCTTGTAAATTGGGGGTGAGTCCCTATTGACAGCTTCACCTCTGTGCGCCAGACATTGTGGTTGGGATAGTTGCTGGCAGACCTGTGCAGTTACGTGTCTCCAGCAATGTGAGTATGGTGTCCAACTTCTTGCGATGTAGATCAAGGTTATCCATCAAAACAGATTGTGTCCACACGGATGTGTTTGAGTAGGCATGCGAAGAGACATTCTGTTGTCACATGTGATGGGGACAACACTTCAGGACTGCTACCGACTTTGACATTTCTACACACAGCCCTATTTAGTACATGGACGTGGGGCTACGTTGGGGAGCAACGAGATTGTTGTTCAGGTGCAATGAGGCCACAGCTAGTTCACACCTTAACAGTCATCTCCTTGGCCATGTGGGTCAGGGTCAAACATGCGCATTGATGACATTTCCCAGGGTGTACCTTTTAGTGCAATCTATGTTCCTACATTCATCCAAACTTTTATATACGTGAGTGAACATAGACATGACACATCTGTGTGATTTGGAATGTTTTATTCACATTCTGGGGAGAATTGGAGCTGGAGCAGTACATGGCCATTTCAAGCCCACATAACATGGTTGCCCAGAGGTGGGCCAACCAGAGTCCTTGGGGGATTGCAAAGTTAATCTGAAGAAGAAGAGTTCAGTCCGCAGCCAGATTGCTGTGTCATTGGCACCAGAGCAGATATGGCAGTCCATGTCGGGGTCCAGGTGAGTCACAGAGTGTTTAGGGGAACAGTGGGAGGTGTTGTTCCAGGACATGATGCAGAGGGCAGAACCAGGCAGGGACAGGCCATATGGCGGGGATGGATGCTACTACCTCCTTCCTCACACAGTCATTACACTCCACCTCTAACTGCTCTGAGACGTCTTCTGTGTCCGGTGTGTCAGGTGTGTGTGGTGGTGCTATGGCTGCATCACTGTGTACCACTGACACATCATGGTGCGAAGGTGATAGTGCTGCATCACTGTGTACCACTGACACATCATGGTGCGAAGGTGATAGGGCTGCATCAATGTGTGCCACTGACATGTCAGGGGGCAGAGATGTGTGTGTGGAGCTTCCTGCAGCAGTCATCTGGTACAGGCTCAGTGGCAGGAATGGCAAGAAGAGGATCTTCAAGGCATGGAAGATCCCAGCTATATCTCGCTGATGTTCAGCTGTGCCAGCCATACTTCCAGGCTGCATCGGCTACATGTTCTCCATTGTCCCCAGCATCTGTGCCAACTCTGTGCTGTCATCGCAGTAGCCTGTCTGACTAGACAGTTCTTGTATCCGAGTAATGGCCCCAGCAATGTCAGCCAAGGATTGTTGGTGAACATGGTGCGGACAGTGGGTGTCCGTTAGGGACTGTAAGTGGTCCCTGATGGGACTCAGACACCAACGTATGGCATTGAGTTTGGCTGCCATGAGGTCGAACTCCACCCGCAGCTGATCAGCTATCTGCTCCTGGCATCCTAACACACTGCATTGGAATTCCATGTGTTGGTTGTGGGTGTCCTGGGAGCCAGCCGTGCTGGTGTGTGCTTCCTGCTGTGTCGTCTGTGCAGGGTGTGGGGTCACCGCGATGCAGCTAGGCTGCCCTGCTCCTGGAGGTGTGGTGCAGAGTCTGTCCTTGAGCCGTTGGAGGGTGTCTGAGCAAATGTGCAGGGTGTCCTCTTCATCATCATCACATCAGCTCTGCAGGAGGTGTTGATTGTCCCTCTGCAATGTAAAGGGGAGATGCAGGTTAACAATGTGTTCGATGTATGTTGACGCATTGTAGATGTTTACATTCAGACTGCATGACAATGTACATTGTGACTGTTATAGTGAAGCTAGCTATTTGATGAAAGACAGTGGACATTTCGATTACATGACGGATGTGTGCTTGTACTTGTACATTATCATCTCACAGTGTCATACAATGCCAGATGTGATTGGCCTATTTCTACGCACGAGCGACACCAGTTGTGTCCTCTGTCCTGTGGTGTAAAGGTTGCACTTTTTACCACATTTTCGTCAATGTTGATGTACAGAGATTACTATGTGTGTGTGCTGCATTGTTGGTGAGTCGCCCCTGCAGCTCTGATTTGGCGGTCCCTTATCCCTTTGAGTCGGTGTGCCGTTGACTTGTGTGCTTTTTGGGTGCTGGGATGTTTTCGACTTGGGTCATTTGTGCTCTTGGACAAATTTTTTAATCTTGTGCATGGTTTGTTTGCAGATGTGTTATTGACGTCATGGGTTGTATGTGCACGTGGATGTGTCACAGTGTGACCTGCTCCTTTATGAATGTGGTCCACACTCAGACACCTCAATGTTGTCTCATACACCATGTCATGTATTGTGACTGCAGCCATGCTATCTGTCATGCAGTGTCACTTGCATTGTCAGTGTGGCTCACAGAGCCGCTTCTTTTCTGGATTCAGCACATATCCATGGGTAGGTTGTGGCATTGGTGATATGGAGGGGGGGCCCATTCGTGCACATTGTGGACGGGGGCCTACTTGGTGTTTCTATGAGTGCTGCAGTATGCAAGGGTATCAGGGACATGTTCCACACTCATTGTGGGTGCGCAGTGTGCTGCATATGATTGTGCATGTGTGCCATTGTGCCCATCTCCCCCCGTCCCCCCAGTCCCTGGTCGTTACTCACCCTGTTGCTGTTGGGTCAGGTCATATCGAGCTGTGTCCAGACCCCCAACTTCTTCCACCGTCTCCACACTGATGCCTGTGGCCATCATTTCCTCCAGCTCATCCAGCTCCTCCTGTGGCATAGGACTCACACCTCCAGTCGCCTTTGCTGCCTTCCTGTTGGCAGTGAGTTTCTGTTTAGTTTGGCTGTGCACTTCATGCCACCGCCTCTTGACCTCCTCCATTGACCTGATCGACACTCCAACTGCATTCACGTTGGTGACGATGGACTGCCATATTTCCGTTTGTGTTGCCAATGACGCAGTGGAGGTGACGAACAGTTGTTAGCAGTCTTCTATCACCTCCGCGACGATGATCCGGTTTTCCTGCGGACTGAACCTTGTCTTCCTCTTCTCCTTGCCCTTCCCTGAACACGGGGTTCCTGGCTGGTCCTCCGTGGGGTTTGTGGGGTTCGGGTTATCCTCTGCACTCGGTCCAGGTGCATCCATGGTGCTACGCAGTTTGATTTGTTTTTGGTGTGTTTTTTTGCTTGCTTTTATAGTGCATTTTCCCGCATGACGCGTGGGAATTGCAGGCCTGTCGCTGGTTGTTGCTGATTTTTGTATCGTGATTAGGGGCATCGCAGGTTTTTTCGTGTTTCGCATTTTTTTGGTGTGGCGTTAATTTTTAGGCGGTCATTTGGCACGTTATCCTGCTACTATCGCACGGTGCCGTCAGGTTGGGAATACCATGTTAACACGGCGTTATTTTCTAGACTGCGATATGCAAAGTTGCGTTAAGCTAAATTTGCGATGGTTATCACACATTCTTGAGAATATGCCCCTTAGAGTTTGATGGAAGATAGATACCTCTAGGTACATTCAATCTTCGTGACCTCTCATGACATGTATGAAGCACTTCCTAAATGGGTTCTTTGCTTACTAAGCAATACAACGCCTGTGCGTCTGTCACTGATACTTCTGCAAAGGCCTGGGTGAACGTTGCCTTAAGTGTTTTGTAGTTATAGGTGAATTTTCAAGTGAGATTGGAGTGGGTTTGCTGGCAATCACTAAAAGAGCTACACTGGAATTTGTGTCAAAAACTAACTGTCCTTGAAGCAGGTGCTGACAAGGAGAAATATTTACGTTTCTCAAAATGTCCGGCACATTGCATGGCTGCAGAATTTCACTGCACACACCCAGTGCAGAGGATCCTTCTTTGTTTGTCTAGAAATAGGAATTGATAAGGAAGGGTGTTGCTATCAGCACAAATCCCTTGATTGCATACTCACCCCTGTGAGGCTGTGCAACACGTAAGTCAGCCTTAAAGAGCACCAGCGCAGGGGAGGACAGCATTTTCAAGCCAATGTGCAGATATACCTCAATGCTATTTTTTCCACCTTGCTTAACACAGCGCATCACTTATGGTTGCTATTCTCTGCTGTGTTAAAAATGTATAAATCTGCGCCTGGTGCCATATTATAAATGGAGCGCATTTTCCTGGGTTGCACTGGGCACACCTTTCTAAAGGTGCGCCCAGGGCAATCCAGGAAAATGCGCCCCCTTATGGTGAATGTGCTGCCCCTAGGGCAGCAGCGAACTCGCACTGCCCTGGGGGCATCGCATTCAAGTGAAAAATAGAGCGGCTGCTTTAAAACCGCTCTGTGTTTTCGAAGTAATGGCTACAACCAGTCTGCACCTATAAAGGGGATTAGAGATCTCCTTACAGGTGGGTGCAGTCAGTGACTGCACCGGCCTGCAAGGGGATGTCTGCGGGCTCCATGGGACCCCTTTTCCCTCAGCACAGAGGGCTGTTATCAGGGGGCACACTGATAGTGTGCCACCTCTTTTTGTTTAAATCTTTTTATTGACATTTTCATATTTTCATACAACATAAACAGAGCATTAGCATCCTGCGCGGCAACAACAAAGTTATGCACTTCAGCATACAATCCATCTTATTAACAGGTAAGCTAGCGAATGAGTTACCGGTAATAGTTCCTGGAGGATTGTCCTTGCAATGACTGCGGCAGTACCATGTCAGACATTGTGATATATTACATCTAAGCCATATTAGCCATGGTGCGTTACTTAATCAAACTTTGGGTGTGGGGTACAACAAAATGAGGACAAAGTAACCAAAGGAAGGATAGGGTAGTCGCCTGAAACCCGCTGCCACATGTGGTAAAAAGGGCAATGCCTTGTTAGAGCGGAATGACAGCATCTCCATAATGTGGAATCATATGTTAGTTAGTGAGGCCAGCTCTGTGTGCGTGTACTACAAATTGCTAAGCGCTGAATTCCTGATCTTGTTCCCTTTCTTGGGGCCCCTCCTCCGTGACATTATCCATGCCCTGCAAACTCGACACCATAGCGTCCCAGTGATGCGCCAGAGGAAACTTGCAGATCCCAAGCAAGTCCTCCCGGCGTAATGCAACCCCCTCTGCCTTAGCCCAGTTAAGTAAGGAACGGCGCCAGCTAGGACTGTCAGTGCACCCACTGACAGGTTTTTTGCCTCTGCGCCCGTGTCTGCAATATGGCACGGGCGCAGAGACAAAGCTATTCCATCATTTGCATGGGCCACACCCCCATGCAAATGAGGGGATGCCCCCTAAAGATAGGGCTGGCGCCTTATGTGCACCAGCGCTTTTGGCCTACAGAAGGGTCCGCACAAGCATCTGAGGTCCCTTTTGTAATACCAAAGGGTCCTGGGGGCATGCAAAGCGGGCACAATTGCCCGCTGTGCGCCAAGGGCACTTTGTGTAATATGGGCTCTCTGGTGTGCAAAAATGTATTAGCGCCAGTGCTAATGTGGAAATTCCATAGGGTTTAAACATAACAATCCATACGTAAAGAGTATATTCAAGCCATAGGTATATTTGAAGCGCTTCAATTCATGTAAGAAACATTACAGGGTATCATGTCCAAGTAACATTGACTTCTGGCCTCCACTGAAGCAATCTAGAACCTTCTCGCAGTCTCCTCTTTCCATACTACTAATATTATCTCACCCCTATAGTGGTGGTGTGGGGCAATTTTCGAGCTTATTGGTGCCACATTGGCGTAGCCAGGTGCCATACAACATCGTATAGCATTATTAACAGACATTGACTACACATGCCACTTGCAGAACACCAAAAAAAAGCACACAGTATCGTCGCCATGGCCCTGGTTTTGTACCCTGAGGCCTGCTCTCCTAAGGGCGGATAAAGAAATGATTGAGATATCATGTCAAACATCACAGCCCTGATTGCCCTGCAGGCTGCTGCTTTAAGGCCCACATGTGAGCAGTTCCTGTTGAGAAAAGCTCCAGTGGATAGTAGAGAATATAACCTTTTTGTTGAGCTCACGCGGGCTTGTATCCTCGCTGATCCCTTTCAAACTGTGATGGGAGTTGTCGGATGGGCTGTCAGGAGCAAGATGAAAGAGCAGAGCAGAGAAAGCCGAGAGGGCTGTAAGTGGAGCGCTAACCAAGGCTGCATTATTCTTCGCTTCCTGCAGCACGCGCACAAGTGCACCTGTCACGAAGCGGCGAGGAAATGGTTTTCTTCTCACAGGTGTCTTTGAAGCCTTACTTTGTAAGATGTTTATCTTATTTGAAAGCATTGCATTTATTCTATGTCTGCTGGAATGTTTCGTAAAAGAATTATCGAGAAGTAAGTGACAAAAGTGTGAACAAATCATGCGCGCGCCATGTCACCTAGTGCCTCCGTGAGAGAATTGTAGGCCTAAAGCACTGGATTGTGTACTAGTTTAGAAGAGACTTTTGCGCATATTCAGAGGCACAAAGGGCCAGATGTACGACCTGCCAAATAGCGCCTCGCAAATTGCATCGCTTTTGTGACTCGCAATTTGTGAGGCGCTATTTGGCATGTACAACAGTGTGTTTAACACTGTTTGCGATTCCAAATGGAGTCGCAACATGAGAGGCTCATGAATATTAATAAGCCTCTGCCAATTTGCGAGCCCATTGGGAATGGCCCTCCCAGGGATGGTGGCCTGCTGGGCTCAGCAGACCACCATGTCTGGGACTGCTTTTAAATAAACCAGCTTTTGTTTTTCAATGCAGCCAGTTTTCCTTCAAGGAAAACTGGATGGATTAAAAAAAAAAAAAAAATGAAACCTTTTTGTTTCATTTTTTAAGGGCAGGCAGTGGTCCCACTGCCTGCCCTTAAAAAAGAATATTGCATGCATTTGCAAATGGGAAGGGGTCCCTCAGGGACACCTTTCCATTTGCGAATGCATTACCACCTGCTTGAAGTAGGTGGTAATTTGCGAGTGTTTTGCGACCGCAATTGCGGTTGCAAAACATTTGTACATAGCTTTGCGGTCGCTATTAGGAAGAGAACGCCCCTTCTTAATAGCGAGTCGCAAAACAGTATTTTGCGAGTTGCAATTTATTTGCGCGCCGCAAAATACTGTTTCTACATGAGCCCATGCTTTTTAGCATGCGCAAACGGGTGTAAAACCCGTTTGCACACGCTAAAAAGCGCTGTACATCTGTCATTTTCCATTACTCACTCAGTGCAATTGCAACATTTTGCACTAGTCATCAGTGCAAATTCTACTGTAACATTTCTGATCACCAGGGCAAAATTGCAAGACCAAGGCATACTCAACAGAATCTGATGCGATCTGTCTATTTTATGTGTGTTTTGAGGTGACAGTTAAGTATGTGGAGGTGTGTGTATGGGTCAATGTGACAATGAGTAGATGGATGAGACAGTGTCTGTATGTGTGTCTGAAAACTGTGAATACATTTATAGAATGGCTCAATGGGAGAGGATACGGCTTCACTGCCAGAGCTGCCGATTTTGGAACTAGGGAAGGAGGTTCGAGTCTCTGCCTCGGCTCAGCATTTTGTGATTTTGGGCAAATCACTTAATCTCCCCGTGCCTACCAAAAAATGAATGTGCCCTTGTGCAACGCAACTGGTGCTCATGTAAAGCCCTGCAATGCCTTAAGGTTGAGTTCCCGCTATATAAATCTGAAAAGAAAATTGAATTATTAATGGCTAAAAGGGTGAGAGTATGTGATTTGAAAGATTCCACTATTCTTTCTCAGATAGTAGTAGTGATAGTGTTAGAAAATGCCCTGAATTACTGTTACACTGATCAGCCTTAGGTTTGTCTTCCCCAAAACCTTTTGCCTTCATCAGAAAGCTTTGTCAAAGTCCCCCATCCCCTTTATTTATTTATTTTTTGCAGATTTATATAGCTCGAACATGATCCAAAGGTATTGGAGCGCTTTAAATTACCACAAGTTACGTAACACAAGGACACATTCATTTTCGTGGTAGGCACATGGAGATTAAATGGTTTGCCCAGAATCACAGGCTGTGGAGTCGACCCTGAGACTCGAACCTTGGTTTCCCAGCTCCAAGATCAGCAGTCTAGCCGTGAGACCACATCATCTCCCCAGGTACAGCAGGGGTGGGGTTCTTGATGGGGCTCTTCTGTCGGCAACTCAGCAGACAAAGACTCATAAAAAATGTGAAAGTGTAGGTTGGTGAGTGGGTGAAAGGACAAATGGATGGGTGGGTCAGTGAAAGGGTGGATTGGTAAGTGAAAGGGTGAATTGATTGTTGTGTGTATGAATGAGTGTAAGAATGGTTTTAAGTATAGATGGGTGAAAGAATGTATGTATGGATGAATGAAAGGGAGGGTGGGTGGATAGATGGATGCAAGAGTGAATAGATGGATGAGTTAAAGGGGGGAAGGATGAGGAGAAAGGATGATTGGGTGAGTGAAAGGGTGGATGGAATGAAAGGGTACATAGATGGATGAGCGAAAGGATGGATGAGTTGATGAGTGAAAGGTTGGCTAGATGGATGAGTGAAAGGAAAGAGCTTTGGCATAGTGAACTCCCAACATTAGCAGCTACAGTGGGGGTGGATTTCTTGATGTCCTCTTCAGTTTACAACTTGGAAGACAAAGGTAACTGAGTGAGTAAAAGGATGTATGGATGTGTGAGTGAAACAGTGAATGGATGGGTGAATAAAAGGATGGATGGATGAGTAGATGAATGGATGAATGATTGAAAGGTTGGCTATAAAGATGGATGAGTGAAAGTGATGGTGAATGATGGGTGAATGGATGGATGGATGGAAGGATGGATGGGTAAAAGATAAGGTGGCTGGATGGATGAAAGGATGGATGGAATAATGAGAGGGTGGAACGATCATGAGAGAAAGGATGAATGGATAGATGGATGAGTAAGTTAAAGTATGGATGGCTGAGTGAAAGAGATGATGGATGTATGGATATGATGAATGAGAGGGAGGATAGATGGAGATGTGAAGCAAAAGGATGGATAGATGGAATGAAAGGCTGGGTGGATGAATGAGTGAAAGAATAGATGAGTGAGTGAAAGGATCTCAGCCTGCAGCTTCTAGGAACTGCCATTGTGCAATGCATCGACCGACCCAGGACTTCACATTGCAAACCTTCATCGATGGCTTTCTTGAGGACAACCTCACATCGCAAGCCTTATTGATGGCCTCATCAGAATCACCACGGCACAACACATCTCGAACTCAGGACCTAGCATCGCCACCCGCAGTCCCTCGAAACCACTGATGTGTAGCATATCCTCAAAACAGGATCTTGCCATGGTATGCTATCCTGAATTGTAAAGCGTGTAGCAACCCGAAGGCTTCCCAGCACTGAGTGAGGTGTATCCCATGTTGGTGAATCGATCTGGACAGAATGGCTGGTTGGAATATAGCCAAGTCTTAAGCATTTTCCAGAAATTGATTTCATTTGTTTCATTTCTCAGGTTGGCTGGCATAGACTTCCAAATTTTGGGGGTAAAACATGAAAAGGATCAGCCACCCCATCTCGTGTCAGTGAATGGGTAGAAGGTACCAGAAGGTCCATGACCAAAAAAGGACCCTTGTGATTTATTCCTCTATGAGCCAGGCTTAGTGTCTTGAAGTTGATTCTCTCTTTTTCTGGGAGCCAGTGCAATGTAGCTAATGCACTTTTTGATGAGGAGTGTTTGAGTAGTTTGAGGATCAACTTAGCAGCCGCATTCTGGATCAGTTACAGTCTCTTGATAATGTATTGAGGGGCACCTAGATACAAGGAGTTGCCATAATCTAGACGAGACAGGATCAGTGCTTGTACCACTATTCTCCTAGAGAGAGTGGGTAAGAGGGCAAGAAGTTTTTGAAGGGTTCTGATCATACCGAAACAGGAAGCTGTAAGTTTCTTTGCCTGAGCTTACATAGTTAAGGCAATGTCTAGCCACACTCCTAGGCTCTTTATAGGGAGATGGGGTGGTCCTAAACTCTCTGGCCATTCTATATTCACTTGAGAGTTTGGTTTGTTTCCTAGAATGATCACCTCTGTTTTATCTCCATTTAGTTCAGGTGAATGGTAGACCATTCACCAAGCAACTTTCTCTAGGCATGGGGCCAGATATTATTTGTCTTGGCCAGTCTCTGGGAAAAGCAAGACGACACGTTGGGCATCATCTGCATAAGACACAATCACAGTCCAAATTCCTTGACAGTGTCTGCTAAAGTGCTTAGGTAAATGTTAAACCGCGCTGGGCTCAACGAGGAGCCCGGTGGAACCCCACACTTTACTGCAAAGGCATCCGAGTAACACGGGGGCTCACATATTGGAAATGACCTATCTATCAGAAGTGAAGAGAGCCAGTTCAAGACAGCATTTTTTATCCATAAGTCTCTCATCCTGTCAACCAGTGCTGCATGGTCAACCAAGCAGCACTCTGCAACTATGATTTAAGATACTTTGTTCAGGTGGCCTAACTTGGTCCCTGTATCCGACCTGTGCTCCATCACAGTATTTGCCTGAGCTTATGACTTTATCCCTGTCTAGCACAACCAGATAACCACAGTTGGCGCTTTGAATTTCTAATCACTGTTTTCACTTAAATCTTTAAAATTTCATATCTCTGGATCTTCTAATTGGATGTTTGTTGTTTTGTTTAAGTTGCAAATGGCCAAGCTCAAGTTGGAAGAGGAGAGGAAGGCTGAGAGAGCCTTGGAGGAAAAGAGACTAGCCATGGAGGAGCAGAGAATTGAACATGATCTAACTCTCAAAGAGATGGACATCAAAACTAGGCAAGCAGAGTCCAGCAACAATGGTGGCAGCATACCAGCAGTGTCTGAATGGGAAAAGAAGGTTCACATACCCAAAGATCTGGTGCCCAATTGTGTGGTAGGGGATAGCATTGACAAGTGGTTTCTCTACCGATGAGGTGGTTCTCAAGACGCATAGGGTCCCAGAAGAATATTTGGAGTCATCACTCTGGAAACATGCCTACTGTGGGATTGGGATATCTTGCTTACACTGGAGGGGATGGACCGGATGACATACACTCCAATAAAAAACATCCTTGTCCCAAAGTTTGGACTCACCCCGAGAAGTATTGCATTAGATACAGAGATAGTGAAAAGTTGCAGAACCAGTCTTGGGTGGATTTTCTTGATACTCCAGCAAGGCACAGAATGATTGGGTTAGGAGAAGTAAAGTTGATGATTTTAGTGGGTTGTTTATACCGATGCCGCTGGAGTACATGTTCAATTTACAAAGCTGCACCAGCATCTGATTAATAGTAAGCTTTCTGACCCCGGAGAGCTTTCAAAGGAAGAGGACCTTTGGATCTGTACCAGTGTGTCACCTGGCCCCAAAGAAGGCTGGTTCAGGTACCACCAGCAGAGTGAGGGGGAGGGTAAACAGACCCTCGAGGACTTTGCAATTTCATAGTTTGCAAGAAAATCGTGAAACTTGGATATTTGGAAAAATCCCTCAATTTTCACAATCACTGAAAATGCACCTCGAAGCCTATTTTCTCCTTTTTTTCCTAATTTTATTGACCTGCGCTGGTGCGTTGGGTCAATAAAAGGAAAGTGAGTAGGAGAGAGATTTTGTCATTCCCTCTCTCCTGGTCTGCAACGCCACTTTGCACTTCCAGGGGGCAAAGACTGCCTCCAAGTACCTCAAAACATATGTCACCGGACCTATTAAAAAGGAAAAAAACTGCTGCTGCTGGAGTTCAGAACACAGAATGTGAGCATTCTAGCTTCTCTTGGCAGTCTTTCTCCTCGTCCCCATCCCCCTGCCTCGCAGTTGTCATCCTCCCCTTACCCATTCACCTGCCCTTGGCAGTCCTACTTTTTTTCTCACATCCCATCCCCCCTAGTGATCTTTATTTCCCAACGCCTTCCCATTCTCTCTTAAAGGCCCTTTATTTTTTCTCTTCACCCCTTTCACTTTTCTCCCCCAAACCTTTTCCATCAAGGAGAAGTATGAAACGAATGCTGCTATGGGGGCTATTACTGTAGCCTCCTCCACTCTGCTCCCATCTTACATTGAGATGGGAGGAGGGTGCAGGAGGGCACAATAAAATTTCCTTTCAGCAGCATGTGTGACTCACATTAAACGTGTTAGAATGGTGCCAGAGAGAGCACATATTTCTAAACTGCGTTCTGCACTCTCTCAGGCATCAGATATCTCATTCCCCAGCTCACGCTGTCTGTGCAGTGCTGGTTTCCTGGCTTGGCCGGAGTATTTTTGAGTCAGGCACATGATGCGCCTATCACAATCATACCACAATTTTCTTATTTTGCAGATGCAAAATTTGCCTAACCAAGCCACTATTTCCTGGGAGGTCTGGGTAAAGATGACACAGACAAGTCCCATAGTTAGGTGGCAGGAAAGGGCTCATAAGCACCTTCTGATAAACCCCTGGACGAGTTTCTGATGGGCGGTGGCCCAGGGCACCCCATTTCCAATTGTGCTGCTTTGAGTGCTCCTATTTAGGACACAAGCAGGGGAACTTTAACTGTTCTAAGAAACAACCCACTGGAGTGCTCAATGTGGCCTTGGGGCAAAGTAACCCCCAGGGGCAGGTCACAGACCATGCCATGATCTCCCTTTGTTGGAAGATTTACTCAGAGGCTGAGTTTGTGATAATGTGTGAATGTGTAAGGTGTCAATCCTAATAGGTGAAAGTGAATGGAATCCTTGGCACTGCTTTGAGTGACACTGGGGCTAGCCAACCATGGCAATTGAAAGGTTGGTTTCTCCAGAGCAGCACACCCACCAGGTGTTTAGGATAACTCACGTCTTAAGGCAGAACTTTTGGCCTTGGTATTCCTAGAGTGAGTTGGGGAGGTTATTCAGAGAAGGATCCTAGCCAGTCCCCAGATGCCCATAAACTGCATTCAGGGGAATATGATGATTCTGGTGTAAGCAGAACTGGAAGGGTTGGCCGCCCATGGTGATCTAACAGCTTAGTTTTCTGGGGGTACAACTTCCAAGTGGAATGTACAGGAGCCCCATTGAAGAGGCAGGGTGAGGGAGGACTTACTATTGTCAGCATGTTCAGGCTCAGAGTACAGACCCTAGGCTGAAAATCAGGACTGGTGGGAGGTAGAGTGAAAGCTGGGTGCCTAACACCTGGGGTTTTTGCCTAGTGGATGGCCAGGGCCTTGCCCATGGCACTGACATTTGTCAGTGGCTTCTGTTGGTTACTCTCCTTATGGGTGGAGTTTTCCTTTGGTTGGGAACAGGAATCTGATCAAGGGGGAGTAAGGGATACCGCACTTTAATGGCAATGGTGGTACTACCTGTCTACAGGGATGTATCTGTGAGCAAGTTAATGTTAGGTGCTGCATATATGGGGTCCACAAGTGAGGAGAAGGGTTTCACATGGGTCAATCCAGTGGCACAGGTGAGTGTAGACAGACGGATCCAAATTATTTCAAGTGGGCATAGAACTGGTAAGTGCCGCTGCATATATACCACAAAGAGCTGCTCCTAGTGTGATGACCCAAATGCGGTTACAAGAACTTCGTGAGTGTGGGCATCTCACAAAAAGTGACGGACTGGTCTCACACACCACCTGGTGTCATGCTTCATCATCGGCCAGTCCTCGCCCTCTAAAACCTTCGTTTGATAGAGGGCGGGCATACACCTGACGACAGGGATGCACTTCTAAATAACTAAGTGGGGGCCCGTGATATTGTGAGTGAAATTAAAAATCATTATGGTTATCAGAAGTGCTATTTTAATGTGACTGATAACTATATGATATTAAAAGCGTTGGACGGTGGATGGGGTGGTTAGTGTCCCCTAACCGTCTCGTGGGTGGTCAACATGTTTCTGCCGTGTCGACCCAATTGGGTCCAAGGCATTCATCAGGACATAAGTATACAGGGGGCTCCGTTCTTACCAACTGGTGGCAAGAAACTACCACTGCGCGGGTTTGGCGAAGGCCACTCTCCACTTCCTAAATGGCTTCCAAAGGTAAGGCCTAAAAAGAATTTAGGAGAAATCAGAAATACTTATAACATTTAAGCATGGGTCAAAAAAACCTGAAAAGGAAAAGAGAACAATGCATGCATTGGTTTCTATTGCTGAGTGATCATTGCACGTGACTTTGTGACACTCTATTTGTGTACACATAAGTGGAAAAAGAGTTTTGGTAGTAGCGGAAGGCTACTACTTGTCTTACCCTAATTGCAAGGATTACTTACCACATGGGGGGAGGGGAGGGGAAATATCCTGTTTGTCCGCTCTGTAAAGAAAAGCATGAAAAACCACAGTTTGCATAAGTAAATGTGTTGGAGAACAGTCTCCAAGCATCAGGTAAACATACACGCGCACACCAGACCGATTAAGTGAATACTCGCATATCTCTCATTCCATGCACACTCTTACTATAACAAGAAAATTTCCCTCCTGAGTCCTAGGCGGCTGCTCCCGGTCCTCCCGAATGTTGGAATGAGAGGGAGGTGCCGGGGTTTATATAGTGTGGCCGTATCACTAATTGATGGAATTGACGTGAGTGAAGGAAAAATAAGTATTTCCGGGTGTGTGCCTTCCGGTGTCCCGGGCGATGAGGAAACGGGAGCCTGATCCAAAGATGGTGTTTCAAGCACGTCCAATGGAGTGACACGCAAGGCCAAGTATGCCCATACAATGGAAGGCTGGGGGCGGGACGCGAGGGCTCGTGGTTGGCTGAGGCACGTTGGGGCGTGTTCCGTTGTCATAGTGACGCCGCAAGCATCGGAGTGTGGAGCGCGGAGGGGGAAATACTGGTGCTGCATGAATTATGCAGTGAGCACGGTGCTAGCGTGTGCCTATGTAAAGAAAGATAAGTGGGCGAGAGGCTTGGTGTTAAGTCCATTAAAAAGCGCCATGTAAGCAAGCAAAATTGTTGATGTTAGTGTGTTTCAGAATGCTCTGTGTAAGCGCTAGTGACACGTGGGGTCACCTAGGGAATGCACGTTCCCTAGCGAGGGCTCGCGGTTGGCTGAGGCACGTAGGGGCGTGTTCCGTTGTCATAGTGACGCTGCAAGCGTCGGAGTGTGGAGTACGGAGATGGAAATTCTGGTGCTGCATGAATTGTGCAGTGAACACGGTGATAGCGTGTGCCCATGTAAAGAAAGATAAGTGGGCGAAACGCTTCGTGTTTAGTCCATTATAAAGAGCACCATGTAAGCAAGGAAAAATGTTGATGTTACTGTGTTTAACAACGCGCTGTGTTGGCGCTAGCGACACGTGGGGTCACCTAGGTAACGCACGTGATTCCCAAGAGGGCCGGTAAGTTGGCATGCGTGTGAATACTTAAACTTCGTGATTACTTTGGAGACACCAAAGAAGACACGGAAGAAAGAAAAAAGTCAACCGGCTTACGAAAGAAGTCAACCTTCCAACCACCCAACCAAAATATCTCGTGCTAAACACTCGCCTTCGAAAAAGCAGGACTCAAGGATATAGAGGAAATCAACTTCCAAAATATGAAAGGGTTTAACAACCTCACCGGAAAGGAACGAACGGCCCTACAAGCCCTCAAAAACAACAATGACCTCATCATTAAACCTGCAGACAAAGGGGGTGCCATTGTCCTCATGGACCATGACATTTACCGAGAAGAATGTGTACGACTGCTTGCCGACTCAAACAGCTACGCTACACATCGAACGGACCCCAAAGGCCCACTTATGATCAGAATTAAAAATATAGTGGAGGAAGCACTCAACAATGACTGGATCACCAGACAAGAGGCGGGATTCCTCGTAAACGAGGAACCGAGGATGCCAAGATTCTACATACTCCCGAAGATTCACAAAAACCGCACGCCCTCATCAGGCAGGCCAATCGTGTCAGGCATTGGGTCAGCTTTGGAACCTTTGTCACAATTTTGTGACTGGTTCCTGCGGCCCATTGTCAAAGAAACACAATCTTGCCTTAAGGATACAAAAGATGTTCTCTGCCTCCTTAGAGACCTGGAGGTGGACATAACCAATGATTGGTTCATAACAATGGACATAGAAGCTCTTTACACGAGCATACCACAACAACGGACTCTGGAAGTCGTGGAAAATATCATCCTACAAAGGGAGTGGGATTTCATCACTCCGCAACACTTCGTGATGGAATGCGCTGAATTGGCCCTTACAGAGAACTTCTTCGAATTTGAGCAAGTCATTTACCACCAAATCACAGGCATGCCTGTACGTCCAGCAATTGGAGGATGACTTTATCCATAGCCCGACCAACCCATTCCTGAAACACCTTAAAGTTTGGAAACGATACATAGACGACGTACTGATAGTATGGAATGGGACAGAAGAGGACACAACAGCATTTGTCCATTGGGTCAACTCCAAAGACAGACACCACAAATTCACACACACTATCAATAAAAACCAGGCAGTCTTTTTGGACTTGGATATTACGTTGACCAACGAAGGGATAGCAACCAGGGTACACAACAAACCCACGGACAGGAACAGTTTACTCTTATATGAGAGCTACCACCCAAAGGCCCTAAAACGAAACCTACCGGTCGGTCAGTTCCTCCGGGTCAGGAGGAACTGTTCTGACAAAGACACCTATAAGGAACAGGCAGCACACCTTGAAAAGAAACTCATCAAACGCCACTATCCTAGAAAAATGGTGAAAAAGGCAAAGAAACGAGCGAGAAACAACCCAAGAGAAGCACTTTTGGAAAACTCAGAGAAAGAAAATACAGGGAGACCAGTGTGCGTCACCACATTTACCCCAGTCTCTAACATAGTCCAAAAAATCACTAGAAAAAGATGGCATATATTGAGCAGTGCCGGAAAACAGTGGGAAACACCATTGTTCGCATTCAAACGCAATAGAAGTTTACGTGACGAACTAGTACACGCCCAAATGACTACCACAGAGGGCGAGGAACAACAGAGACTCTGGGATCAGCCACGAGTAGTGGGTCACTTCGCCTGTGGCGGATGTATATCATGCAATCTCACCAAGAGCAAAAAAGAAGTGGACATAGGCACGGACAAACCATGGCAGCTCCGAACATTTAGTAACTGTAACACCGAAAATGTTGTGTACCTGATAACATGTCCATGCGACCTCAAGTATATAGGTATGAGAACAAGGAAGATCAAAACCCGCATTAGTGAAAACCGCAGCCCAATCAGGTGCAAGAAAACAGACACAAGATTGACACGTCATTTTGTTGAGAAGAACCACAGTGACGCGGATCTAAAATGGACGATCCTTGAGGTCATGAAAAAAAGCAAATTCGATCTAACTAAAGCCCTACATGTGAGGGAACAACGATGGGTATATCGCCTACGGACCCATGAAAGGGGCCTTAACGATGATATTCTGTGGCTCCAACTGGGGCGGTGATATCTGTCCAGCAGCCCAGCATTATTCCTACCCTCCCAGTAAAGATCCACTCAAAAACACAAGAAACTTATATTCCTTCTATAAATGTAGAGCATACACAACAGGTCACAGACCCCTTCTACATGCTCTCCACCACGTCTGGCTGACACCTCTGAATTACATCCAATGAACCAGGGAAACAAATATATATTTTTTACTGAATATCTTTTACTGGATACTTATACACAAAATCAGGGTAACCCCGCCATTAGATCGTCAATGACGTTGCGCGTATTCACGCGCATGCCAACTTACCGGCCCTCTTGGGAATCACGTGCGTTACCTAGGTGACCCCACGTGTCGCTAGCGCCAACACAGCACGTTGTTAAACACACTAACATCAACATTTTTCCTTGCTTACATGGCGCTCTTTATAATGGACTAAACACGAAGCGTTTCGCCCACTCATCTTTCTTTACATGGGCACACGCTATCACCGTGTGCACTGCACAATTCATGCAGCACCAGAAGTTCCCTCTCCGTACTCCACACTCCGACGCTTGCGGCGTCACTATGACAACGGAACACACCCCTACGTGCCTCAGCCAACCGCGAGCCCTCGCTAGGGAACGTGCATTCCCTAGGTGACCCCACGTGTCACTAGCGCTTACACAGCCCATTCTGAAACACACTAACATCAACAATTTTGCTTGCTTACATGGCGCTTTTTGATGGACTTAACACCAAGCCTCTCGCCCACTTATCTTTCTTTACATAGGCACACGCTAGCACCGTGCTCACTGCATAATTCGTGCAGCACCAGTATTTCCCCCTCCGCGCTCCACACTCCGATGCTTGCGGCGTCACTATGACAACGGAACACGCCCCAACGTGCCTCAGCCAACCGTGAGCCCTCGTGTCCCGCCCCCAGCCTTCCATTGTATGGGCATACTTGGCCTTGCGTGTCACTCCATTGGACGCGCTTGAAACGCCATCTTTGGATCAGGCTCCCGTTTCCTCACCGCCCGGGACACCGGAAGGCACACACCGGGAAATACTTATTTTTCCTTAACTCACGTCAATTCCATCAATTAGTGATACGGCCACACTATATAAACCCCGGCACCTCCCTCTCATTCCAACATTCAGGAGGACCGGGAGCAGCCGCCTAGGACTCAGGAGGGAAACTTTTCCTGTTATAGTAAGAGTGTGCATGGGATGCGAGATATGCGAGTATTCACTTAATCGGTCTGGTGTGCGCGTGTATGTTTACCTGATGCTTGGAGACTGTTCTCCAACACATTTACTGTGGTTTTTCATGCTTCTCTTTACAGAGCGGACAAACAGGATATTTCCCCTCCCCTGCCCCCATGGGGCAAGTAATCCTTGCAATTAGGGTAAGACAAGTAGTAGCCTTCCGCTACTACCAAAACTCTTTTTCCACTTATGTGTACACAAATAAGAGTGTCACAAAGTCACGTGTAATGATCACTCACCAATAGAAACCAATGCATGCATTGTTCTCTTTTCCTTTTCAGGTTCTTTTGACCCATGCTTAAATGTTATAAGTATTTCTGATTTCTCCTATATTCTTTTTAGGCCTTACCTTTGGAAGCCATTTAGGAAGTGGAGAGTGGCCTTCGCCAAACCCGTGCAGTGGTAGTTTCTTGCCACCAGTTGCTAAGAATGGAGCCCCCTGTATACTTAGGTCCTGATGAATGCCTTGGAACCAATTGGGCCGACACGGCAGAAACATGTTGACCACCCACGAGACGGTTAGGGGACACTAACCACCCCATTCACCGTCCAACGCTTTTAATATCATATAGTTATCAGTCACATTAAAATAGCACTTCTGATGACAATAATGATTTTTAATTTCACTCACAATATCACGGGCCCCCACTTAGTTATTTAGAAGTGCATCCCTGTCGTCAGGTGTATGCCCGCCCTCTATCAAACAAAGGTTTTAGAGGGCGAGAACTGGCCGATGATGAAGCATGACACCAGGTGGTGTGTAAGACCAGTCCGTCACTTTTTGTGAGATGCCCACACTCACGATGGATGTATGACGTTACAACGCATGCTGTTACAACGCATGCTGTTACAACGAAAGTTTTACAACTCGAGTGCATTGACAACGCAGGACATTACAACGCAAGTCTTTATATCGACTTGCACTAGATGGCGTGCTAACATTAAAAAAGTGTAATTTACTATTCCAACTCCAGTCCACGTAACAGTAGGGAAGGTGTTGGGATAGTAAACTACACTATTTTTAATGTTAGCACGCCATCTAGTGCAAGTCGATGTAAAGACTTGCGTTGTAATGTCCTGCGTTGCCAATGCACTCGCGTTGTAACAGTTTCGTTGTAATGGTAGTGCGTTGTAAAAGTTGCGTTGTAAAGGTTGTTCCCCACTCACGATGTTCTTGTAACCGCATTTGGGTCATCACACTAGGAGCAGCTCTTTGTGGTATATATTCAGTAGTGGAGGCTGCTAGCTCCTAGAACCCCATGCCTCTTGTTCCCTTCTCCACATATAAAGTGGAGTCTCCCTGTGGTTAGAAGTGCCGCTGCATAACAGGTCTTTCATCCATGTTTTATTGTGTAAGCAGGAAAGCCCATCAAGGCATTGATTAGCCTACCCTGGCTTCTGGCTGGAGGAGGGTCATGTTGGACTTGATCCGCTCTGCAGGTTCATCCCCAAAGGTTATGCCTTCCCCCTCCTGTTTTTAGAACCCGTTTTGATGGCTTTCAGGACTCTCTGTGCTCTCTACTTTAAACATGGCAAAAATTGGCTTACATCCAACTGACACATTTAATTTGCTTGTAATTTCTTAGTAAAATGCCACTACCATCAACCTTTAGGCAAGCTTTGAGATGCAAAGAAAAGGGGCAGCGACCATTGGGCTTTAAAAATGATTCTGCCCATTGCTCTGGCTCTAAGAGAGCGGGCGTTACCGATGGTGGTAACGTTTCCTAGATGTTTGACGACAAGAATACATGAGTGATATATGACTATCTTGTTGCAATATAAAGAGTCCAATGATATGAGGCTCAGTGGGGAATTGGGCCCAAACTTACTGGTCTGGTACTCTGAAACCATCACTGAGGTAGTCAAACTATTGATCCACCCAGTTAGGTTGTATAACCAAGGGGCCAAAAAAGAATGGTCCAGTAGATTAAATCACCCCTGATATGATGATGAGTGCTTAATAGCTGGGAAGAGCTTGAGGTAAGCAGGAAGGGCGAAGGGACCCGCTGGGGCTACAGGGAAAGAGGGCTATAAAAGCATGAAAACAGAAGAACAGAGTATGATCCACTGATCCACTTTGATGTGCATCCTTTTTCACAAACGTTTCTATAGCTATAACAAGGACAGGTATATTCCTAACAAGCTGGATAGGTGCTATCATTAAATATATACACAAAAAAGGGGGACAAATGATCTGAGTAATTTTCGCTTGATAAGCCTTTTGGATGCAGGTGCAAAATTGTACTCAAAAGTAATACTTACTTCCTTCAAGAACTGGATTGAGGGTAATGATATTGTCCTTATAGAACAGGGAGGCTTCAAGCGAGGGCACGCAATCCTTGATCACTGTTTTGGCCTGTGGGCTCTGGCGCAAAAAGCAAAGGAATCTACAGGGAATCTGTTTTGTTGTTTTGTTGATTTCAGCTCTGCTTTTGATTTTTGGGATTGTTGTATCTTCTGAGTGAAGCTGCTTCAATTATCAAGTCCCCACAGCTTATTAGCTATGCTGCAGGAACAACATTCACAGAATTGGGCTCAAGTGGAGCTCGATTTAAATGGGACCCTCTCAGAACAAAATTCCATTAGAGAATGAGCTGAGGCCAGAACTGTGTCCTGGCCTCAGCGTTGTTTTCTCTGTTCCTTGCAGATTTCCCCAAAATCCTTGCTGCCACAAAGTCCTTCTCGCCGGAGATGGAGGCAGCCATATTTCATGGCTCCTCTATGCGGATGATTCTGCCATTTTAGATTTGACCTAAATTGCCCTCCAAAGGAAATTGCATAGATTTAATATCTATGGTGAGGTAAAGAAGCTTTAGGTAAACCTGGAAAAACAAAAATTATTGTTTTTTGGAAAAACAGCAAACTATATAAGTGGTACCTGGGAAGTAGGAAGGTGGATGTAATGACCTCTTACAGCACCTAATAATGATATTCACAAAAACATTTACCTGGGGTTTACATAAAAAACATTGAGAAGACTTGCAGGTTTGTCTATCGGAGGTCTGGTGCAAGTTAAGAACTCTTTTGGTGGTTCTTTATTGACTCCTTTCCTAACAGCCTATAATGCGATGTTCCCCTCTCAATATCTCTAGGGGGCCTTACTATTGTCTTTAAGTTTGGAGGCAAGTTGGGAGAAGGTGAAGGGTAAATGTTTGAAAAGATTGTTTGGTCTGCCAAAAATTGTGTTCAGCCTGGCCATAAGATTAGTTGGGGACTTGCAGGATTGAAATTACTTGACCTTCAAATCAACCCTGCGATTCTGGAATAAACTGTGGACAGCAGAGGCTCAAAAGGTATCGCTCCTCTGCGCAAATGAAATTGCGTGGAGTGAACTAAGCTGGGCAGTGCAGGACAGGAATAGATTAGGGAAAATTGCAGCAGCTCTACAAGAAAATCGTGAAACTTGGACATTTGTAAAAATCCCTCAATTTTCACAAAAACTCCTTCAAAATCACTAAAAATACACCTTGAAGCCTATTTTTTCCTTCTTTTCCTACTTTTATTGACCTGCGCTGGTGCGTTGGGTCAACAAAAGGACACTGAGTAGGGGAGAGGTGTTTTCATTCCCTCTCTCCTGGTCTGCAACACCACTTTGCGCTTCCAGGGGGCAGAGGCTGCCTCCAAGTACCTCAAAACATATTTCACCAGACCTATTAAAAAGGAAAAAGCTGCTGCTGCTGGAGTTCACAACACAGGATGTGAACATTCTGGCTTCTCTTGGAAGTCTTTTTCCTCATCCCCATCCCCCTGCCCTGCAGGTGTCATCCTCCCCTGCCCCATCCACCTGCTATTGGCAGTCCCACTTTTTTTCTCACATCCCATCCCCCTAAGGGGTCTTTATTTCCCAGCCCCTTCCCATTCTCTCTTAAAGGCCCTTTATTTTTTCTCCTCACCCCTTTCACTTTTATCCCCATACCTCTTCCATCAAGGAGAAGTATGAAACAAATGCTGCTGCAGGTGGCTATTACTGTAGCTTCCTCCACTCTGCTCCCACCTTACATTGAGATGGGAGGAGGGTGCAGGAGGGCACATTAAAATCTCCTTTCAGCAACATGTTTGACTCACATGAAACATGTCAGAATGGTGCCAGAGAGAGCACATATTTCTAAACTGCATTCTGCACTCTCTCAGGCATCAGACATCTCATTCCCCAGCTCATGCTGTCTGTCCAGTGCTGGTTTCCTGGCTTGGCCGGAGTATTTTTGAGTCAGGCACATGATGCGCCTATCACAATAATACCACAATTTTCTTATAACGAGTCAATGATATGAGGCTCAATGGGGAACTGGGCCCAAACTTACTGGCCTGGTACTCTGAAACCATCACTGAGGTAGTCAAACTATTGATTCACCCAGTTAGGTTGTATAACCAAGGGGCCAAAAAGGAAAGATCCAGTAGATTAAATCACCCCTGATTTGATGACGAGTGCCTAACAGCTAGGAAGAGTTTGAGGAAAGCAGGAAGGGCTAAGGGACCCGCTGGGGCTACAGGGAAAGAGGGCTATAAAAGCATAAGAACAGAAAAACAGAGTATGATACGCTGATCCACATTGGTGTGCATCCTTTTTCACAAACGTTTTTATAGCTATAACAAGGACAGGTTAGGGGCAAGTATAGGCACGATACATGTTGACCTTACACACTTAGACTGCCCCTTAGGAACATTATTATCCTCACAGGGTCCCACTCTTGTTTTTATCTAGGCTAGAGCTACCTTTTCATTAAATCTTGACTGTAGAGGACTGCTATATACCTATTTTATTTTATCTCACTGTGCACTACCCTGCCCCCACACCCGCACGCTCCCAACGGCTTCCTCTTCAAAAGATCCCCGACAAAGAGCCCCGGTTTCGGGAGCCCGTCAGGCATTGCAGCGCCGGCCTGACGAGGGGCACAACCCTATGATGAAGCATGACACCTCTCGGGGTGTGTGAGGGCATCACGAAGAAAGTCCTGTCTTTCCCATTCACCCCCTTTTCCTCCCAACCCCCCCGATCACATAGGAACTGCACACCTTCTTTAAACACTAGTCTCTATTGGGAGCTTGTGTGCAAGACCTCATAACCCAGTCCCTCCTTTTGGATAAAATACAAGAATCCTCAACCATGCACTTGGACTCTGCCTGGTGTGAGTCCTGACCCCCCCCCCCCCCAAGCAGTGCCCCTCCAGTCCTGAGCCCTTGGAAGTGGTTCTAAAGGTGCCCTGCCATCCCACCTGTGGTCTCATCCTAACCGACGCAGTGAGACGCGAACCCTGCGCACCTCTTCACGGCGCCTCATCAAAACCAACACAGAGTGATGCAGCCCTGATGCAAGCCAATATCACAGCCTTCCCAGCTCATTGGATATGCTGCTATGCAACACATCCTTGACGCAGACCTTGCAGCTTGTAGTCTGGCCCAATGCAGGGAGCCGCTGCATTGACGCAAGCCGATTGGCAGCCCTTTTCTGCTCATCAGGACTCACAACACATCCTCGAAGCAAACCCACATCCCAGCCCTCACACTTCATTGGATCTACCACTGTGGGACGCATCAGACCACCAACGCGCCACACAGTGCTCTGCAACCAGTCCCTGAATGCGGAATGCAATCCATCTCGGTCAGCCTGAACTTATGACTTTGCTTCGGTCTGGAGCAACCAGACAACCACAGTTGGCACTTTGTGCTTTTATGCATTATTTCTATTTAAACCTTTAAACTTGTATATCTCTAGGTTTCGGTTCTACTAAGTAGATTTTTGTTGTTTTGGATTTGAATAATTTATCAAATTTTCCGCAATTTGCTTAAATTGGTGTGGGATTTTTCTTGTGTTGTGTTTTCACTTAATTGCTGTTTGAGTTCTTCAATAATACTTTACACATTGCCTCTAAGATAAGCATGACTGCTATTGTTCCAAGCTACCAGATGGTTAAGCACAGGTTAATTTGGGATTTGCTTGAGGATGTGGTTTCTGCTTGAGCAGGGTTTCGCCTCACCTCAACCAGTAATCCAATTTCCTCCGTAAATCATAACAAACCCTTGTTAGTTACTCCCTCGAAATCCTAAGTGCCGTTAAGAGTACTGACAGCATCCTGAATAAAGAAGAAAAACGCAGAATAATCACACAATGGCTCGGGAGGGAAATGTAAGCACCCCCCCCCCACCGATTCTTCAAAACCAGGTTCTATTTACACACAATTTATGCATATTAATTATTAAAACCGCAAATTCAACATGGTACAATCATGGTTAGGTCACATTGGCAAATCAAAAGCAATTTCATAAATCCAAAGGTTCTTAACACTTACCCATCTCTTTAGGTACGAGAAATCGTCTGCTTGATTTGTTTGCAACTGCACTGTGGAGATGTACAACCCAATTTGAAACATTCCTTACCAATAGACCAAAGAATTATGTTTTTTGCATGCCTGCATCACAACTTCCGGCAGAAATCCTTCAAAATGATACATCAGCTACACAATGGAAAGTTTAATTCACAATAAATGAATGCTACATTCTATTTGCTTTATAGCACACTGTTTTCTGTGGAACGAGTAGGGAGAGAAGACTCACAGCAAGTAGCTGATTGGGGATGTGGGAGAATGAGCAGGAGTAAGATGAGCAAAACACCAGGAACTGATCAATTTTAATTAAATGGTGTCTCACATGAAAATATGGCATAAGTTTACCACATCATTTATCACACTTCTGAATGAGACAACAGCCTCGTTTTAAGTACACAATCATTAGTTCATCAGTTATAGTCACATGCATCATTAAAATGAGTAATTCGCAAAAATAATTTCTCACCCAAAATTGTACATCTAAAAAATCTTTAACAATCTCACCATCTTAACCTGTATATTGTCTACTTACCTAGTCATCTACAAGTGAGCAATGATGTAAGACATTTGCTGTGCTGAGTCTGCCCTCTAAGGTAGCTCTTTTTCCTGGTATTGACCAATATTCATTCCATGAGTTCTAATAGTGCATCACCATTGTTCTTTTGGTATGGGGAAGATGGCCAGGGGAGCAGAGGCCACTCAAGATATATTCTCCATAACTCTGCTCAGCATGCCTGCATCTGCAGTCTCTCAGGGGCACACCTCAAAATCCTGAGGAAGAGGTTACCTTCAAACAAATTGTTCTTCAGATTTGATTCAATTATTCTCCCTTGCTGATACGGACCTTGCCACCAGGGACTACTCACCGGGACTGCGAGGACCAGCAGCCTTATTTCGAAGCCCAGCTGCTGCCTCTTCCTGGGACCGCCTCTGCACACCTGATTTGTTCTTAACTGCTCGTGGCCCCGCTTCGCGGGTGCCGCTCGCTGCAGTCTGTTCTCCCTTGCTGATACGGACCTTGCCACCAGGGACTACTCACCGGGACTGCGAGGACCAGCAGCCTTATTTCGAAGCCCAGCTGCTGCCTCTTCCTGGGACCACCTCTGCACACCTGATTTGTTCTTAACTGCTCGCGGCCCCGCTTCGCGGGTGCCGCTCGCTGCAGTCTGTTCTCCCTTGCTGATACGGACCTTGCCACCAGGGACTACTCACCGGGACTGCAAGGACCAGCAGCCTTATTTCAAAGCCCAGCTGCTGCCTCTTCCTGGGACCGCCTCTGCACACCTGATTTGTTCTTAACTGCTCGTGGCCCCGCTTCGCGGGTGCCGCTCGCTGCAATCTGTTCTCCCTTGCTGATACGGACCTTGCCACCAGGGACTACTCACCGGGACTGCGAGGACCAGCAGCCTTATTTCGAAGCCCAGCTCCTGCCTCTTCCTGGGACCGCCTCTGCACACCTGATTTGTTCTTAACTGCTCGCGGCCCCGCTTCGCGGGTGCCGCTCGCTGCAGTCTGTTCTCCCTTGCTGATACGGACCTTGCCACCAGGGACTACTCACCGGGACTGCGAGGACCAGCAGCCTTATTTCGAAGCCCAGCTGCTGCCTTTTCCTGGGACCGCCTCTGCACACCTGATTTGTTCTTAACTGCTCGCGGCCCCGCTTCGCGGGTGCCGCTCGCTGCAGTCTGTTCTCCCTTGCTGATACGGACCTTGCCACCAGGGACTACTCACCGGGACTGCGAGGACCAGCAGCCTTATTTCGAAGCCCAGCTGCTGCCTCTTCCTGGGACCGCCTCTGCACACCTGATTTGTTCTTAACTGCTCGCGGCCCCGCTTCACGGGTGCCACTCGCTGCAGTCTGTTCTCCCTTGCTGATACGGACCTTGCCACCAGGGACTACTCACCGGGACTGCGAGGACCAGCAACCTTATTTCGAAGCCCAGCTGCTGCCTCTTCCTAGGACCGCCTCTTGCCTTCTTGTATATAACCACGCCCATTGGACGCACAGCGGGACACGCGCGGGCGAAGCCCGGGCCAAGGGCGGGCCCATTGTAGCTCGTTTGAGACCGGAGGAGACCGGATAGGCCCCCCCTCTTTACATTGCAGACAAAGACGTATGTGCTGTCTAAACTTTTATATCTCTTCATGATAGTGTATGCCTCATGTGTGCATTTAGTCTTGTCTCACTTGATTGTAGATATTAATTATTTGCAACCATTTTTACTCAGTAAGTTTTACCTCTTCGGCAGTCTATTCATGGCGACCAAAGAGGGTAGGAACTTCGCTCCTAATGGCAATCTCACTGGTACTCTAGATCACTTTATAGTGAGAGCTAACTCTGTGATTGACCAGGGCATAGATCTGATGGAACGTAGAGTCTCGCAGGACCCTGCCCTGGCCAAGAGATCCTCGATGGGTCACTTTGCTAACGCTCGCACGCCTAAGGCTTCTAAGGGTGTCCCTAATAGTACCGGATCTAAAGTACCTATCCAGCCCCTTAGCCAATTTATAGATGATTCCTCACTTAGAGGCCTTTCGAGTTGTGAGGGTTCTCTGGCGACCCCGAGAGATATAACGCCCCCAGTGAATAGGCATGGACCGATTCTATGGAACAAAAAGGGTAAAGCTTTAGGGACGACTCCAAAACGAAGCCTCAAACCATTAGTGCATCGAGAGTTAAATCTGGGGGAGTCAAACAACCAAAACGCCGGAATAATAAAGCTCCTAAAACTCCTAAAGCGGTTACTGGTGAGGGTTCGGGAAGCTGTGTTCCACTTCCTGAGTCCTCGCACCGAAAAACTGCAGGGGAGGGCTTAGGCCAGGCACAGGCTCCTCCTGTTACAGCGCCCCAAGCAGATGGGGATTACATAACATCGAAATTAGACGCGCTGTTGCGCTCCCTCCTTCATCCCTTGGATGAGAGGCTTGCCAGTATTGCGACCCATCTTACTAACTTTGAACAACAAATAAAGGGCACTTTAACCAGTATTGCTACTAAAGCATGCCCCCAGTGCTCCTGTAATTGTATTTCTAATAGTAGGGCTGGGGGGGTTGGGACAGATGTTACCACTACACGCTCAGAGACCTGGCCACCCCCCGTCCCACAGGTTATATCACAGGTAGCGACTGCCAAAACACAAAATCCTTCACATTCTCAACATGGAGCCAGACTTAGTGACAATCAGCAACTAGTCCATAACAATGTAGGAACGGCCCCCCCTGAAAATGATAGTGTTATTGGCAGGGCAGCATGGAAGGGAGGTACCAGAGAGGTCCCTAGAACTATTCCGAGAATTGACTTGCTCCCGGAAGCAAGCCCTTATTTGGTTGTTCTTACGGGGGTACCTGAAATTAGTGCCACAAGTAGAGAGAATTTTAGTTCTCTGAAAAATAAAATAATACAATGGCTTAGCAACTATAGGCCTTTGCCCCCTGATGTCAGAAGTGAGATTATTATGGTTAGAAGGGTGGGTTGGGTGGGGTGCACCCCCAAATCTCTAACTGGTGATTGTGTGATAGTCAACTTCAGGGATCCCAGGACCGCAGAATATATTTGCAAGTGGGATACACTTTGCCCTGATACAAAAATTGGAGTTCGCCCCATCACGTTCTTCTATCCTAGTGAATACCTGAGGCCTCAGGAAGAAGGATGGTCCTTTGTCCCATATTCGCGAGGGGGAGGAGGTGGGAAGTTTAGGCATGATACATACGCTCTGGCTCGGCATCATACCCCTTGCTTTAACAGGTTCAGCTACCTGGATCAGGTCGATTGACTGGGTTGGTACAACCAGGTAGCTCGGGGTAATATTGTGGGTGAGCCCCTGGTTCCTGAGTCCACTGTGGTAGCAAGGGTAAGCAACCTGCTCCCTTGCACCCGGGGGATCCCCACTTATTCTGTAGGGATTAGTATAAACTGCCCCGTACAGAAAAAAGGTTGCATTTCCAGGGAGCAGTACTCTCCAATTAGTTTAGAAAATAGTAGTGACGCCACACAGCTGGGAAGTGATATATACCAGCAGGGGTGCCCAACCCCTCTATTAGATATCCCACACCACACCCAGGGGCATTCTGAGCACATGATTATAATGTCATGGAACGTGGCGGGCTTGAAAAGTAAGCTAGCCTGTCCAGAATGGGGCACATTTGTTGATACCACTGATGTCATTCTATTTCAGGAGACTTGGGCTAGGGAGGAGTCCTATAGATTGGGGTTTGCGGCCTTTAACATCAAGGCCCGATGGGGAGGCAAAGGTCGACCCTCTGGTGGTCTGACAACGTGGGTTGGTGTACACCTAGGTTGCAAGGCGGAATCGATTCAGACCAACTCGGACGACATTCAATGTGTCCTTATGACATGGCCCACATTATATAAACTTGCAGTGGTAAATGTCTACTCCCGCCCGACCGGCTTGGCCAAGGAGTCAAGTACTATTGGGGAACTATTGTTTTTTCTTGATTCCTTAAGTACTGACATTCAGTATGTGGTCGCTGGTGATTTTAATTGCCACTTTGAGCCTCTGCGAGGGCTGAATGAGGGGCGTTGATGGGAGAAGATGAGTACTGGGGAATTCCACCCTGCAAGTCCCCCTATGCCAAGGCATGGTCACCACTGGCCATGCAGATTACGACCTTAACCCTACACAATTCGATTAGGGCGGTAAATGGTCGTAAGCCCTCAGATATTCCCTCGAAGTGCACCTATAATAAAAAAGATCACAAATCCCATTTGGACTATGTTATGGTAGAGACTCGATTGTGGGCAAAGATAGTGGACCTGGAGGTACTGAATAGAATGGATAGTGACCACAACGCCCTGATGTTGAAGATGGAATCTCCCTTTATTTTAAAAAGCTATAATGAAATGACCAAGGATCCCGGTCTCGTCATCACTAATAATAGGCGGCGGGTTAAGTGGGGGAATTTGCTTGAGAAGAGGGATGCACTCCCCAGCTTATATAAATTAATTCTTCCCCTTTTCATAAAGGCAAGCGATATTTGGGCACAAGCCCCGAGCCTAGGTGCAGCAGCGAACCTGCTTTCGGTCCACCAGGAATTGGTGGACAGTCTAGCAGGTATTTTTAACCCGATTGCTCCTCCAAATAAGACTAGGGTGCCTTCTTCTTCTTGGTCAACGGCACCTGTAGGAGGATAAAAACATATTTGGTAAGTGCCATAAAAGATGGCACAGACAGGACAAAAATGTGTTCACTTAGGACATTGTATAAAGAAGCAATGAAACAGGCCAAGATAGATTGGGACTGGGAGAGATGGCATAACCTAGCCTCCGCGCTTGATAATAAGGAAGCACGGAGATTCTGGGCCATCGTGAACACAGGGTCCGATGAACCCCGCAATGCGATTGAAGCTAATATAGATGCGGGGGTGTGGGAATTACATTTCAAAACTCTATATGCAGCGACTACTGACCTAGATTTTATGCCTTTGCACACATCTAAACCTGGGGATGCGGAGGCACTGGAATTTACCCCTGAGGATGATTTCATTGCCTTAGGGAAATTGGCGATGGGCAAAGCACCAGGTATAGATAAACTCCCTGGGGACTTGTTTAAAGACCAACCGAAGATCTGGGCGCCATATTTTTGTGCTTTATTTAACTCTATTTTGCGTGGTATGGAGGTGCCGGGTACGTGGCTGGGAGCAGAGATTATACCAATTTATAAAAAGGGCTCCCCTCTGCTCCCAGTCAATTACAGGCCCATCAGCCTCATTGACGTCCCCCAAAAAATCTTCTCACGATTCATTTTAGATCATTTGCAGGAGTGGATCAATGAGAATGAAATTCTTTACCCATATCAGGCCGGCTTCAGGAGGAATACATCCACCATGGACCAGATCTTCCGTTTAGTTATGCTGTACTGGAAGACGGTACTAATAGAGGGTGGCAGCCTCTACATGGTGTTTGTAGACCTCCGATCCGCCTTTGATACTGTTCCCAGGGGGAAACTTTGGGCTGTGCTTCGGGACTTGGGAGTTCCGCAAGCACTGCTGGGGGTTTTAGTGAGGCTGCACACTCAGAATTTTGCACAGGTTAGGTGTGCGAGAGGAGGAATACTGTCTGCTAGGTTTCCGGTAAATAGGGGGGTCAGGCAAGGGTGCGTCCTGGCCCCAACCCTGTTTTGCTTGTATGTGAATGGAATGATCTCACACTTGGATGCAGTGCCAAATAATGATGCACCTAGATTGGCAGGCAGGAAAGTTTTGGCAATAATGTTTGCCGATGATACTCTCCTACTCTCCAAGTCCCCTATGGGGATACAACGTATATTGAATGGTTTTTATCATTTTTGCTGTGCCCACGGATTACAGATTAATGTAGACAAGACTAAATTTATGATTTTTAATCCCCCTTCACACACTCGACCAGCACCAATATTGGAATCGGTCACACTGGAGAGGGTTCAGACATTCCAATACCTAGGTATCACGCTAAGTGAAAACCTCTCATGGGGCCCTCATCATGCCAAGTCCCAACTTAAATTGTCTCAAATTGTGGGGGGTATTCTTAAGATGACAAATGCCTCAACATTTAGGCCTATAAGTCCTGTGCTTGAAATATACAAAGCTAGGGCGAGAGCAGCGGCATTGTACGGGGGGGAATTTTGGGGGCATGCTTCCAGGCCTGAAATCTCCAAAGTGGAGAATAGATTTCTGCGGCAGCTGCTGCTGCTTCCCCAAAGCACACCCCTTCTACCGCTAAGGCTCGACTTGGGCTTACTCCCCATTCAGGAGGAATTATCTATTAAACCCCTTAGGTTTTGGAGGAGGTTATGGATAACCCCCGAACTCTCGCAGTATAGAAATGAATTGCAAGAAGTATTGAGCTCAAGCAAGGCAGCGAACATTTCATGGCTCACCTTTGTTAAACAAGAACTATTGACAATGGGTCTCTCAGCCCTGTGGCATAATCCAGCTAAGGCCTGTAGGGAGATCTCAGGAAAATCATTAACGGAGTGCTATAGGTTACGTTGCAGCAGTACATGGCTGCACGACTCGCGGAATGGCACTATGGTAAAATAATTTCTAGAAATTAAATCTGTATTTGCCTTTGAAGAATTTTTGAATGTTATCCATCCTGTTGCGGCCAGGAAGCTGTATATACAATGGAGGTTTGGTTCACTCCCAATAGGGTGCCTCACAAGCAAATGGTCATCGTCTAGGGTCACCCAATGCCCATGCTGTGGAGCTGAAAAGGAGAATGATTGCCATGTTTTATTCTTTTGCCCTGCTTATAGTAGAGCTCGGAAGTTCTGGATTGTACCAATCTGTAAAAACCTGGGCTTTCAGAAATGTTCAGCTGCATTAAGAATTTTTTAATCTGATACTGCAGGATATATTGTGTTTGCCCTATCAACGTTCCTGCTTGCCATGTGGTCTAAAAGGAGTTTTTTAATAGCGAATAGTGGCTAGCGTCTGTGGCTTTTACACTGGATTTTGAATCTGTATGCACTGTTTTAATGTTTTATTATCTTATTGTAATCACGATTTTACTTGTATCTTTTATGGCTGAAATATTGCCGAAATAAAGATTAATGATGATGATTCAATTATGCAGGTTCTACTCAAGTGACACCCTCACACAGAGATATTCAACCTAAACTCTGAAAGGATACAGGATGAAGGACTGATACTTTTATAATCTGTGCTTCACTTCACAGTGCTTGACATACTTGGCAGTTCGGGCTGAACTGTTCCCATGAGGCACAGGGTCAAGACTGATTTGCATATGGCTGGATTCAAACTGGAATGGCATGGTGAGCAAAAAAACGATGGATTTAGGCCCAGATCTGTGTACTGGGGTGAATGTATGACATTGTTCTGCATTCTGCCCATCAACTGGTGTTTTTGCATTTGACATACTTGGAGGCATCAGACTCCAAACTCACTTTTGTTGAGCTCATTCAAGGGAAAGAAAGGATCGAGGTGGGCATGGAATATCAGAGCCATTTGGTGAAGGACTTCATACCTCTCGAGGATGGACTACACGACGGTGCCTGAACACAAACTACATTTCCCATGATTCTATTGAACTCTCACCACCTTTGAATATGGCAGTGGCTACTTTGAAGTCATTTGTATATTACTTTCTTTATTGCCTATATCGTCCTTTTAAGGCCATCGGAATACTTTGTTGCTGCTGTTGCCGGATGCCGTAGAGACTGATTTCCTTTTTCTTTTTTTATATTGTTGTATGTATTATTGTACTTGGAAAAACAACCTTGATCATTTAAAGCACTGAATCTGAACTACCTTGAAGGAAAAGAGAACTATTGGCCTTATTTATGAAAACTGTCACATTGCTGCGTGAAAATAGCAATGCAACAGTTTTCACTCTGCCCTCCTTGTGACAGGATGGATGCGCCGTATTTAATGTATGGTGCTTCATGTCACAAGGAGTTATAGATATGTCAGTATTTCTGACGTATCTGGAGACACCAAAGTGGCTCATTGCTGGGGTGTATCTGAAAATAAACCTAACTCCAGCAATGTGTCCTTTCACATGGGGCAAGCCCCATGAATGGGCGTGTGTCAGGCTTACGCCTGCTGTGAGGCAGGCGTAAGATATTTATGAAGTAGCATCCTAGAAGTGGCGCACTGAAATCTGATAGATTTCAATGTGCCACTTCTACAAGGCTTTTTGTGGGGTAACGCCCACCCTGCCTACATTATACCTGGTGCAAGTATAATGTGGCGCAGAGGTTTACAAAGTGACGCATCTGCATAGATAAGTCACTTTGTAAATAGAGCGCAACATGGCACATGTTTTACGCCGCCGGTGCATCACAAAAAGTGATGCAACAGTGGCGCAAACGTGTCCCAAGGCCTCATAAATAAGCCCCTATGTTTATTGTTGAACTTCACTGGGTCCGATATACATGGGGCAACAAGGAAGGATTTTGTATAATTTGAAAAAGGATCTTGAAAATAATTGGTAGTCAATGTGAGCTATATAATTCTGATGACAGCTTGCTTCATTTTGATTTTAACAAAAGCTAACTTGAATTTTATTCCCAAGGTTGAATAACAGCGTCTTTAGAGTTAGTATTTATTTTCCAGTTGTCAGGATTACTAGAATTCCACTTCAACACAGAGAGTCTGAAAGATAGAGATATTCTGAAGGTACATATGTTCCATAGAAAGAAACATCCATTGCATCAGTTGGATTAGGATTACAAGATTAGTGCTTTCTTACAGATACCAGGGAAGTGGCCATAGAAAATGATGTAAAAAAGACAGACAAACTCACAAGGCTACTAAGGGGGAAATTCAAACAGGCAGTGAAGAAAGCTGAGGATTTGGACATCTGTCGCTCGTGCAGTAATGCTTTCAAGATGCGCATCGGAAAGCAAGTCAGACTGTTGAGATAAATATTGAAAGTAGGATTCTCAAGAGATGACTCTATTTTTATATTATGGGAAGCTATTGCCTCTTTACTCTCCTCCTGGAGAAGCTTATGAAGTTAATAACATGGCAGGCCTCTGGTTGTAGAGCCGTCCCCGGCCTGGCCTTTGCTCGAGTCCCCCCCCCCACCAATTCATGCAGCAGATAATTCTTAAGTGTAGTGTGACTCGTCTAGCTTGATGGGTCAAACATCTTAAATGCCAAAAGCAGCGAGTGTTCAGGCCAGATTTATAAACCTTTTGTGCTGGGTTTGCATCATAACAGTGATGCAAACTAGTGCAAAACTTTTTTGTTGGATTTACTTCTCAGCACAAAACTTGTTATGCCATGGAAAGTTGCCTAACAGTAACTCAAAGCAGGTCAAAGAAGGGTGTTTCATGGGTGTTTAGAGTGGTACCACCCATGCTTTTTATTCTAAAATCCTCTACTATGAATAGTAGAGAGGGTTTTAGAAATAACATAACATAACATGTGTATTTGTAAAGCGCACGTTCACCCGTAGGTATCTTGGAGCTGGATAACAGATGCTTCTTGTTTTGCATCAAAACGCCAAATTAAAGAAGGCATTAAAACAATAAATACTTTTATTTCTCTTTTCTTTTCTGACTTTTCATGTGTGCTCCACTGTACAGCTCACATACAAAGTAAGAAAAGTTTTAAAGTTTGACTATGCATAGTATTTTGTACTGGAAGGGTACCCTTTGAGTACAAAACCTATGCTAAAGTCACACAGACACACTTTCACTACGATGCAAAGGTGTGTGCATGGTGCATGGCTTCCTGATTTTGTGTTAGCCCTTTAGGAAGAGGGGAAGAGAGTGCTGTATCTCTGTAGATATGGTACTCTTATGCTAATCTCTTTAATGCAGCACAGCAAATTTGGGTGCAGCACTTTGTTGTGTGACAGGTTTGTAAATCTGGCCTGAGTACACTCATATTTCCTTACCTTTCATGCAACCAAGGCAGCAAGACAACTTGTGTGAAAGGGAGAGACCAGAAATTCACCTAACCGACTAAGCAGACACCCCCTACCCAGCTTTTCGCTATTACGCAAATTGCGTATTTGCCACAAAAATTGCCAAGGTGCGTGATGCCTGCAATTTTATGGCAGAGTACCCCAGTACAACACAAAAGTGTTCCTTCCTGGTTTATTTATTGTTTTATTGCAGGCTGAGTCGGGCTCCACATCTCTCTGCATGAAGGAAAGGCAGCAGAATGACGTTCCTTTCTGCTGCATTAGCACCATCCCAAGAAGTGCTCTACATAATGTTACATGACCTTCCTCTGCTCTGCCTTCTTCTTTCTATTATCTGTCTCCGTATTTTATTTCTTAAAGATAAGCACGAGCTTTTAACCTATAGTGAGCTTCGCTATTTTTTGACTTATTTTTCCTACTTCTCGCATTCCTCTGCTTGCTCCCTGACAAATTAAATGAAAGAGAACCAGCCTAGTGGAGGTCAGGTGAAGAGGTTGGAGAGCCAACAAATAAACTGAGCGAAAGCCAGGATCAGCTCTAGCTGAGCTTGTGCACCAGCCAAGCCCTTAAAATATTTGGTATGTAAGTCATGCAACAAAGATATTGTCAGAATATGATATGGTGTCTTCAAAATGCAGAAGCCTTAGTACATCCGATTAGATATGTACAATGAGAAATATTCCTGAACTGGGAAACATAGCATTGTTGCCCTGACCTTGATGACAATGCTATTAGTGAACTAAGAGCAGGGCCACTGGAGTTATGCGGCAGGGAAATGCCAAACTATGAAGCAGGGTTTAATAAATTATGCAGCAAAAACAAAAATATATGGCATAATGCAGCACATTTTTTGATAGCATTTTACTTATTTCATAACTTTTTCACATAGTAATACTATCAGGGCAAATATTTCACCTCAATAGCATTAGTACCTATTTAAAAACCAAGTGCAGAAATTAGTAACTGAAAGGTAACCAAGAAACTTATGCAAAATGCCCGAACAAATGTTGCCATGGGTTTAGTAACTTTTGATCTGTTCAGCTAGAAACAAAAATACTTTTTTTGTTAAAATCTGAAGGTTATGCACCAGATGATGGGTTATGTGGCTGATGTGGCAAATCCATAATTATTCGAAAAAAGCTGCAACCTCAGAATTGCATAGTACTAGTGGCCTTAACTGAGAGGCAAGTCATTTGTCATGTGTACCCTTTATGTGGCCTAAATTCTTATTAAAGATGGAGCAACAATATATACTAACATATGAAGCACAAGACAGGTTTGTGTACACCGCACATCCTGAGCTGATGTATTTGAAGTGCTCTTGAATGTGGTAATAAACAAAAAGGAGGCTCAGTGGAAAAGTATTTGCCTAATTTCACAGGATGTTTGCCAAGCAGTGAAGCCGGGATTGCCCCACTCACTATTTCCCAGTTTCACATTGTGCAAACCTGCCACTAGATGGGTACTTCTTTCAGACATCAGAATGCTGTGTCTTTAAGTCTTGGAGCATGAGATTAGGGTGATGGACGGAATCCCCATTGTATTTTTGGCAGTTTACATAGCGCAAACATTGTCCAAGGACATAAAAGTGCTTCACAACATACAGAAACCATGTTACACTGTAGTGTAGTTCCTATATCCCTGATAGGCTCTGCACATTGGAATACCATACACTATAGATTTGACATAGGACTACGGTCAGTATGTCTCTATCGAGTATATTAAACTTAATTACTTGTGTGTGCCAGCTAACTCAGAGGTCACTAGAAACTTCTTGAATGTACAAGAAGGGATTAGTCTCTGACAACCGCATAAACATGACAACTTTGTTTCCTTTTAGAATCGGAACAGTCTCAGAATCGTGGAAACAATAGATAACAGTTTCACTCAGTCAATCGTGCATGCTTCGTTTCTACAGAGTTGCACAGAAATAGAGACAGGCGTTTCAATAAAAGGGTTAATTGAACAGTCTTATTTCTCATGCAAGAGAGATGAATTGCTACAATCGTAAGACAGACAGCGAAGTACAATATGTACGAGGTTAGCAGTAAGATAAAATAATACTGCAATAGCATGGTTTGTAGCTATGACATATATTAATCAAAATACATACATAAATAACATGAGCTAAAATGTGATACTCATCTGATGCTTCTAAATTGTTCTACCCCAGTGTACCTAACCTAAGTGCAGTACAAGGTTTGAAGTAGGTGCCATTTCTAAAGTATTGCTAGCTATATTTTAGTTCAGCCAAGAGTTGCCAAAAGTTTCTCTAAGTTCTAGTCAGCTCCATACCTTAGAATGAGAGGGGTTGTAATCTCTTTGCTGGACTCGATAGTCTAACCCCCCGCAAGGGAAGTCAGAGAGCACTGGAGCTGGATTCTCTGCGAGGAGGATGGCAGCGTCAGGTCAGTGCATCTGGCTCGAACTTGATCTCCTTCCGAACTTGCTGTGGCGAACTTCGTAGTCTGGGTTGGATCGAATCCTCCAGGAATTGCAATTTGCCAGGGCAAGTGCTGGTATATTTATACCTTGAAGGTGTCTAGGAATGCCAGTATTGATGTAAAAGTCGGGCAGAGAAACGTCATGAATGAACCCCTAGGGAATAGATGTTCATGCATACTTAATGAGTTCTTGGAGAAATCAATATTCAAGCTGATGGAAATTCCTAAAGGCTTATGGGTCTGGTTTTCCAAGAATTTGTTGTGACGTGGATGGACGGATGTAGGTGGCCATGCCTGTATTTAGTTTGTATAGACAATGTCTAAATAAGGGCCGGATTTCTAAGTCCAAATAAGGGCAATGTGAATTGTACCTATATAAGGGCATAAATCGGGACACCTATATACGGAATCTAAATCTGCACACAACACCCACTCCAGTTTCGTTTGAATGACGTTACTAAATCCTAAACGTTCTAAACATATCTTAAAACCGAGTATCGAATGGGTTTGTTAAAATAAGCTAAAAACATATCTAAAACACATGTCCTAAAAATACATTAGAAAACCATTGCTATGCATAAAGTGTTGTACATATTAAAGGCAATGTTCCATTCTAAGCATAGGATCACACTGGAATGCTAAATGAATGAACCAAAATATACACATGTGATGACATGGCTCGTAAATACAGAAGCAAAAGGGGCCGAAACCATTTCATATCAGGTTACACAAGTCAAATTGTTATGCATGAAAGGTGGCATACTGTCCCTGGAAGTGTTATCAAAGAATTCTGTTCTCTATGAATAGTTCTACTATAAGCAGATTACTGTGCCAAAAAATGAAAAATACAATTTTGGGACGGGGAAGAAAAAATATATAATCATAGAAAAAGTTCCAAATTCAGTATTACGTTTGAAAAAGAATGAAGGCCAAATTCAGAGTCTCTCCGGAACACTGTGTGCTAGAATCAAAAGTCAGTGTGTGGGGATAGAGAAAACATAAAATGTTCTAATCCTGTAGACAACAAGTCGTCTACCGTTCTAGGTGAGAGTTGGAATACCTTGTGTAGAAGATCAACAGCACATAGATGTGAACTATCGCCTTCAGCATGGGAAGCATAAGCAATGTCCGGATTGGATGTTACCTGCGTGCCTGATGTTTCCTTTCGTATCTCAGCAGTAGCATGTTGCATCTGTGAGATCTCAATATATGCCGCCATCAGGATTGGTAGCCGCTGGGGACAATACATAGCATGGGCCATTATCGGGTCCAGCAGAGTATCGATATCCGTAGGCATGACGGATGGGAGTGTCAGACAAATGTCCAGCACGCATTCTTCACCGCATAGCAGGCAGCATAGAACAGGTAAGATGCAATCTTGCCAGATTGGTCTGAATGACAGAAACCAAGTGGTGTTTAATTCTCGTAGACGAGGTAAACCCAGAATTTGGATGATGCACTCACGACACTTCATCTCCAATAGAGTTCTTTCCATGGTGAATTAGGTGCCGCTGGTGATTTGGCTTGCCATATGTAGCAGTAGGAGCATAAATAGTATACCTGTAACGAGTGCTAAACGGAGCTGCAGTCCACCAAACACAGAGTGCATGAAGTTTGGAAAAATTCCGAGGACTGCTTGAAAAGGTGCTAACAGTCCTTCACACACGTTCTTAAATACATGTACAATACCGCTCGTATCAGACATGTTTAAGATACGACCTAACATTTCTGAGAAATGCACAGGGCAGTTTGTATACAAAAGTGTATGCATCTCTGCAGAAGTTTTTTGTAAAAGAATGGCTTTCATTCTGCTTAGAGTATCAACTCGTATAGAAGAGATATTCAGTGAAGGCCATAAAGGCGACTCCCTGACTATGTCTATTTGGGGAAACAAGACTTGCATACAGCAAGTGACCCTGGATGTAACCGTTACTAGATATGGGATACCTAGCAGCATGCCACAGCAGCTGTGATCATTCAACATAATGTAACTCCCATTTGAAAGTTGACCAAAGATTGGAGTAATCACTGCTGCCGGTGAACCGTGCAGGTGGCAGGATAAGTTTGTAGTGGAACCGTCACAGGCCCCGTGTAAGTTAATACCCAGACAAAGGAGAGAACCGCTTAGTGCGTGCCGTGTTCACAGTCTCAACGGTAAGAAACACTTCATGGCCTCCACTCCAACATCTATGTGTGTAAGGTAAATCCCAGTCGTAACAGGCAGAGTAATCGTACCATGTATGAGCCACTCAGTAGCTGGTTTTTCTGCCACTGTGAATGGTAATTTCTCCAGTTTTTCAATGCTCAGCACCTATAGTTTGCTCCCCTTTGTGCCAGTTTGATCTGTCTATCAGTGACATTGAATTCTGCAAACAGTGATGTAGTATTGATTAAACGCCAAGGCACATAGCCAGAATGCAGGTTTTGAAGCGTCCAGCCTACTAGCATGATTGAACGTAGTTGTGACTAACCATGTTGAAACATGACCAGGTCTTGTTCCATGATGTCTACGACAGAGGATAAAATGCTGTCCAAAGAATATATCCTGGACGACAGAGTCGTTAACCCATTGTCTACTACAGAGAGAGATTTCTCTAAATTAATACGATCAATTTCTCGTATCTGTTCTGCAGTCTCTGCTTGGGTGACCTTCCATGCTTAATTATAAGCAGCATAGATACCGGCATATATGAAACGTTTTCGAAGCGGTTTTCTTGGTCCTAGCAAGAATTCCCTAAGGTCTGCGCCTTCTTGAAGTAAAGTTAAGTGTTGTTTTACATTCTCTAGTGTAGCTTTCTGTAGCCAATCAAGGCAAAGTGTCCCTGCACTGTAAGTTGTTACTACCCCTGGATGCTGTCTTTGGAAGTAACATGGGTCTGGCCTATGAAAGGTAAAACCTTGTGTTTTGTTCAGGAATCTATCTTGACAGGTGTTTGTGTCTAAGGGCCAGAGCAACCATTTTTTCCGTTCAGGATCTGATCTGTTATTTTTCAAAACAGTATGTACGTCGACCTCCCCCTGTGTAGTGCTTTCTCTTGTAGGTGCAGGTATAGACGGAGTGTTCATGTCTTTTATCTTGGCTACTCTAAGGCATGATGTTTGTTGGACAGTGTTGTTCAAAAACATAATTTGCTCAGGGATGATACAGGCTCTAAACAAAGCTTCTATTCCCTGTACCTGCCAATCTTTAGTACCCCAGACAGTTTTTGTCTAAATGTTGTCTTTCCAAAAGTCGTAACCCTGTCTAGACAGTTGGGGAATAAAGGCTGCAGAAAAAATCTGTTTGGTATTCGTTAACATAGTTTTCATTCCTGTCTTATTGACATTCTTAAAGTAAAATGTCTCTGCATTCGAGATATTAAACTCTGAAAAATATGGAAATTTTATTGCAAATGTTTTCGAGCTACCCTTTGGTGGCGTAGGACAATGTTCCCATTGGTTATACATAAATACATTTCTAGGTGTTGCAGATTTTTGCAAGAAATGAGGACCATAGTGGTTATAACAAAACAGTCGTTCATAGTCTGATGAACCTTCTAACTATTCATTATTAGTGAATGCAGTTGACATCTCTAGATCAGACATCATATTATTAACAGTCTCGAAGTCCCAATCATCAGAAAAGGTACTGGAGGTAATAAAGTCACTTAATGAAATTTTAAATAAATGTGGAATCTTCAAAAGCTCCGACGGGCCAAAAATGTTATATTCGGTTTTGTCCCAAACCATACCATCTGGTATAGGAATCGCTGTGACGTTCACTGCTGACAAGTCTCTTGCTTCACGATGAGATGATTTGTGTGGCTGGAGAAGCACTCTTTTACTTGCTGTGTCCATTTGAATATATCTTCCATTAATCAGCATACCCAGAGTTATTACCAGAGCTAATCAAAGTAGAAAGAAGAATATTGCCAAAACAATCCATACTTCAATCCATGGTGAAACCAGATAAGTTTTTTCCAGTAGATGAAAAAAGTATGTTGCTTGTTGTTTGAAAGTTCTTTGTACTGGCGTCGTTTCAGGCTCGCTGGGATCCTCAGAAAACGTATCAAAGTTCATGAAATAGCCAGACGCAGTTCTGTCAATGGTTGGAATTGCATCCATATTTGATGAAATTGCTGGAACCAGTTGATCACTTGTTACTTCGCTGTAAACAGGCGTATCTGGACAAACTGTTATTTGGGTCTCAAGAGGTACAAGGTCCATAGCATTGTTGCTTAGTCCTCTATTTCTTACTGTCAAATCTTCTAAGGTGATGAGTCTCTCAGTTTGAACCTCTTGGATTGTAGCTAGAGGAGTACGTCTGCTCTATTGGCGGAGTCCACTTGGCCTACTGTTCAATATCGGCTACAAAGTGTGGTTTGATTAGGTAGGTCGATGGACACAAATCTTTTCTCCTTTTTACCAGCCAGGGGCGGCAAAAGTACTGTTCTTGATCCGTGGATTGCTAGGACAGGTACTGGTTGTCTGTAAGAAGGCCCAAATTCCTTCTTGTCCGTGATCTTTTCTCTGACTAGATCCCCAAGCTTTGGGATCCAGACAGGCCTAGCTGGGATGGCCGGATTTTTCTCAGTGGTGGTTAGCGTCAGGACCACGTTGCTTTGTTGCGTTTTAAGTTCATTTAAGTCCTGTAAAACAGCCAAACGATCTTTGATATCAAATTGTTTGTTTTCCACCACTGTGCCTTTCATATCTAAGTCCGGAACCAACATTCTAGTCCCAAACAGGACCTCATATGGAGTGACACCCCCTAAAGAACTTCTTGGCAAGTTGTTTATTGCGCGCTGGACCCCATATACATGTTTGACCCACCTATCACCCGAACCGAATACCCTAGCTGTTATAGACTGCTTTATGTTCCGTTTTTTTCTTTCCACAACAGAATTTCCATCAGGATGGAATGGAGAAGAATACCGCAATGCTACGCCCAGACTGGCCATGGCTTCTTTGTAAGCCCTAGAGCTAAACGTAGGACCCTGGTCAGAATGTAGAGTGCCTTTTGCATATGTGCCGATAAAGACTCGCAAGTCTTTTATAACAGTTCGAGCGTCAGCCGAGCGCTGAGGCCACATCCATAGGAACCTAGACTTAGTGTTTCTGGGATGGCATTTGTCCAAGAGGACGCCTGTATGTAGATAGTCTAATGCTGTCTAATAATGGTGTCTGAACTGGGCTGGCTATGTTGTAGTCAGGTATCTGGTGGCGTTCTGTACTGCAATCTCTATTGCAGTTTATGCAGTTATTAATGAAGATGTGAATGAAAGTATTCATCCCTGGCCACCAGTACATCTCTTTTAACTCTAAAATTGTCTTTGAGATCCCCTGATGTATCAGACCCTCTCCCAGATGCGCTTCGTAAATCAAAGCTGCTCTACGTTCCCTGTTTGGAATTACTCTATCTCCCACTCCAGGGATTTGAGCAAACGGAACGCCATTCGCATCAATTATATATGAGTATTTGAGTGGAAACTTTTTAGGTAATGCCGCACCGCTGCCTTTGCTTGATGCATTGACAGCCAGCATTATTTCACTGTCTATTTTCATTTTTGAACGAGTGATTGCAGCTACGGAAGCCGTTTGCACAGCCTCTTTTGAGGCTTCATCAGCCAATGAATTCCCTTCAACGTGAACGCCATCACGTTGGTGACTAAGCGTGTGTATCACGTGAGTGTTCTGTAGTCCGTTTCGCAACTGAACTACTTGTTCCCGGAGCAATTTGTGCTTGATTGTGCTACCTTTTGCATCTTTGAAACCATTTTGAATCCAATTCTGTAAATATTCATTGTAAGATTGAACACAGTAAAAAGAATCGCACACTATCAGTGTGGGAAGTTCGCGATCTGTATTTTCAAGTGTCATCTTAAATGCTTGTAGTTCAGCTCCCTGAGCTGTACAATCTCCTAGAGATTGGGTTTTTGTGACCATTGGTCTGAATTTGCCATCTCGCATGCGACCTTTAATGATAGCTCACACTGCACTGTAAGCTCGTTTACTCCCCATAGCGGGCTGTGCAGATCCGTCAGTATAAATAATAAATTCATACTGGTCAAGAGGGAGAATTTCAGTAGGCAGAGGACATTCATGTTCATATTGCAGGAATGCTTGTTTTTTTAAATATGGACCAAAAACATATTCAACATCAGTTGTAGCAAGAGAATTAACCCATTGTATCCATCTCGGATGTAAAGCTTTTGCATTTGGAATGCTAGCCTTTGTAACTGCCTCTAGGGCTGGCACATGAGTCACAACCATAATGCATTTCCCCTGTTCTAGGGCTCTTTCTTTTGCTACAGCGGTTTGAACTGCTGTCAGAATTTTTTCTGTAGAAGTGAATTTCATTTCTGCTTGTGTATACAAGTGGGATTTGTATGCAATTGGTACTTTTTCACCGTCTTTAAAAGTTAAGTAGGTGAATCCGCATTGACCTGGAATTATTCGGATCACTAAGTTACGTACGTTTTCGCGTGTTTGCAAGTATTTTGTTGCTAATATGTTTGTTTGGAGTGAACACAAAATTTCTGTGTGTTTTTGTGTCCATTGTGTGTTTTTAAAATCAGGTTTGATTAATTCGTAGAGAGGTTTAACCCTTTCTGCGTAATTTAAAATGTAAGTTCTTCCAAAATTGAGGAAACCTAGAATCAACTGTAAATCTTTAAGCATTTTTGGCGGTTGGAGCAGCGCACATTTTTCTAAAAAGTTGGCTGTCAGGCTTTTGCCTTTACTTGATAGTTCATATCCTAGGAAAAGGACGTTGAGGTGGGCAATTCTTGACTTTTTAAAGTTGAATTTGTAACCCTCTGAGGCGAAGCCCAATATCCTGTTCAAGTGCCTATCTAGGTCATCCTCTGTCAGATATATATCATCGACATACGACAATGCCTCGTCATCATAAGTTTGTAGTAACTCTGTTACCCTTGCTGAGAATAACCCCAGGCTGTCTTTGAATCCCTGGGGCAGTCGACAAAATTGACGCTGGGTCCCCATTATTGAGAAAGCGGTCAAATATCTGCTTTCTGGTGCAATATTTTGACAAAAGAAACATTTTGAAATGTCTAATGTGGTTTTATATTTTTTACGCACAATGTTATTCATTAATGCTGTACCATGTGCATTTTGCGCTGCAAATGTTTTGCAGCAAGAGTTTGTGTCTGTAATCCAAAACTAGACAATATGTATTGTCTGGTTTGGAGACAGGAAACAAAGGATTGTTCATTGATCTAAAATCTCCCTGACCTGTTTTTTAGCTTCTTGCTTAACTGGGTACTGCCTTTTTTAACTGGATTTTATGGTGAGGTGAGTCCTCATCCATCCTACATGATTTTTATACAGTGCTGGGGCTTGGGCTACTGCCCATTTCCTGGCCAAAGTATATTTTAAATGAACTGGAACATGGTTGGAGAAGGCAGGCATAATGATGGCCTCGCCATGTGGGCACTCCCTGAAAAATTCTGGTGGCCAGTCCTGTTCTGCTAGAAGTATATCATAACCCTTTGAAGGATGCTTCCAAAAGAGTGCTTTCACTTTTCTTGGTGTGTCTCCCTCCATCCGGAGTGTTATCTCATATAACCTATGTGGAGAACTAACCCTGGTGTCAACAGTCTCAACTTGTATGTCTTCATTCAAGTCCACTTCCTCAAAAAGTTCCTTCAGGTTCTGGCGAGCTATTGTGGCTTCTGCTGCACTGTCCAGCATGGTCTGGGCCCATTCTCCTTTCCTGAGTTGGGTTCTCAGTATTCTCGGCATGTCTGATCTTCAGACCTGCTACCTTTTTCTTGGAGAACTGAGGTTTTGCTTTTTTTTTCTGAACGTGTTAATCGTCTTTGGACTTTACGCGTTCTTCCTTGGTTTCTGATCGTCCTCTTCTTTTGGATGTCTGTGACGATATCTGAAAGGTACAAGAGGGACGTGTATCATTTTCTTGATATCTGTCAGGTTTTCTCCAATTATCCCTATGCCTGAGGTTGTACCTCCTTTCAGAGGGCTCCTTCTGTGGAGGAGACCTGCCTCGGGAATGAGAAAGCTTCTCTTTGGAATTCTGTTTGCTATTTTCCCACTTCTTTTTAGAAGAGGTAGGAGCGTTTTTAGAAAGGACCTTATCAGGACTTTCAGACAATTGTGTAACTGTATATTTCTATTAACTTTTGTATGTTATTAAGTAATTCCTTGTCCGACATTGATTTAATGTCAGTGTCAGGTGTATAGCCGGCTAAAATCGGCCATGTTGCTCCTGGTCTACCTAGTCGACAGAGCCTGGTAATGTGATTGTAATGTTTTAGGGCGCCTTTAAACCAGAGCTCATGCTCCTGGTATGTGAGTGGAATTGCAATATCCTTGAAAGGAATATATTCCTCAGGTGGTTCATCTTCTTTGTAGAAGTGAAACAAGTGTGTTACTGGATTTGATTCTGGGAATACTATCCATGAATGGAATACCTCTGTCTGGTGAGGTTCATGTGCCTCTATCACAAAAACTGCTCTGTCACCTCTTGGTGTTACGCCGTGTTTTATAAGTTTTAGAGTGATGGCTCTCCTTAAATTTGGTGGGATGATTATAGCATCCTCGTCGGTTTCTTGAAAACCTGTACGATTAAAAGCTGCTGTAACTTGGTCATCCGCAGTTCCACCAGTATCGGTGTTTGTGCCGTTCTCGGTCAATGTTTATTGAAAGTTTCAGAGCAAGTTTCAAGGGAACAAAGATAAGGAGCACAATATTTTGGAACACTGTATCCTTCAATGTTGAACAAAACCAAACAGCTAATACATAGGACTTTCGTCCTACTCAGCTATGGCGGATATTATCCCTACCCACTTCAGACGCCTTATGGAATTTTATGAGTAGAGGTCTCTGAGAAAAGCACGACTGAGTTACTTCAGTATCTAGCGTTAAATTAGTGCCTTACCAAACCGTTGGGCGCCATGTAGTGTAGTTCCTATATCCCTGATAGGCTCTGCGCATTGGAATAACATACACTATAGATTTGATATAGGACTAAGGTCAGTATGTCTCTATCGAGTATATTAAACTTAATTACTTATGTGTGCCAGCTAACTCAGAGGTCACTAGAAACTTCTCGAATATACAAGAAGGGATTAGTCTCTGACAACCGCATAAAAATGACAACTTTGTTTCCTTTTAGAATCGGAACAGTCTCAGAATCGTGGAAACAATAGATAACAGTTTCACTCAGTCAATCGTGCATGCTTCGTTTCTACAGAGTTGCACAGAAATAGAGAGACGGGCGTTTCAATAAAAGGGTTTATTGAACAGTCTTATTTCTCATGCAAGAGATATGAATTGCTACTATCGTAAGACAATCTGCGAAGTACAATATGTACGAGGTTAGCAGTAAGATAAAATAATACTGCAATAGCATGGTTTGTAGCTATGACATATATTAATCAAAATACATACATAAATAACATAAGCTAAAATGTGATACTCATCTGATGCTTCTAAATTGTCCTACCCCAGTGTACCTAACCTAAGTGCAGTACGAGGTTTGAAGTAGGTACCATTTCTAAAGTATTGCTAGCTATATTTTATTTTAGCCAAGAGTTGCCAAAAGTTTCTCTAAGTTTTAGTCAGCTCCATACCTTAGAATGAGAGAGGTTGTAATCTCTTTGCTGGACTCGATAGTCTAACCCCCCGCAAGGGAAGTCAGAGAGCACTGGAGCTGGATTCTCTGCGAGAAGGATGGCAGCGTCAGGTCAGTGCATCAGGCATGAACTCGATCTCCTTCTGAACTCGCCGTGGCGAACCGCATAGTCTGTGTTGGATCGAATCTTCCGGGAACCACAATTTGCCAGGGCACGTGCTGGTATATTTATACCTTAAAGGTGTCTAGGAATGCCAGTATTGATGTAAAAGTCGGGCAGAGGAACATCATGAATGAACCCCTAGGGAATAGATGTTCATGCATACTTAATGAGTTCTTGGAGATATCATTATTCAAGCTGAGGGAAATTACTAAAGGCTTAAGGGTCTGGTTTTCCAAGAATTCGTTGTGACGTGGATGGACGGATGTAGGTGGCCATGCCTGTATTTGGTTTGTATGGACAATGTCTAAATAAGGGCTGGATTTCTATGTCCAAATAAGGGCAATGTGAATTGTACCTATATAAGGGCATAAATTGGGAAACCTATATATGGAATCTAAATCTGCACACAACAACACAGGTTTCTTTTTTTGGTACAAGGACATTTGACTGGGTTCACAGGATGCTGAGCCAAGGCTGAGATTCAAACCTGGTACCCCATTTTGGTGGGCTGCATCACCTTCTGTTATGGCTTGACTCGTTTTGGGCTTGAGGTTACAAGAGGAACATAAGCGGAGCCAGAGTCAGGCATCTGGCTCAAACTTTCAGTGACTTACACTTCTAGTCAGGTGTCCCATCAGCTGCTGCATCTGTGGAAACAAACAGTGAGTATGACGTGCGACAAAGTGTGAATTCTGTATACAAATGCATTGACTTGATCTAATCCTTTCCAGTCATTGATGGGCAGTTCTGAGTGGTTTTGTGAAAAATGCTATTGCTTCATCCTCAGTTAACGCCTCACTGTCTCTTGGAGGAGAAGATGGTTCGATGTTTCCTCTGACTTTGAAACAGTAATCTGAGCAAAACCTGACTACATGGTTAAGGTCATGATCTGTGGGCCTTAGGAAGCTAGGCTACTCTGTTCATACATATCTTGGTAATAATAATAATACAGAATTTTATAAAGCGCGAACAGCTACTCACAAGGAGGTGTCCCGGCGCTGCAGAACAAGATATAATGTTGACCAAGAGAGCTAGAGGTGTTAGCGACTAGCGCGGTTGAGCGAAAAGCCAGGTTTTCAGCATGCGCTTGAAGCATGCTTCAGAAGGGGCCTGTTGAAGAGCAGGGGGCAGGCTGTTCCAAAGTGTCGCCACATTTGCCGAAAAAGTCCGTCCTCCCAGCCGTGCTTTTTTTCTCTAGGGACTGCAATCTGAACACGGTTGTTGGATCGGAGAGAGCGGGCTTGTGTGTATCTAGGCAATCGGGATATCAGATAGTTTGGGCAAGTGCCATACAGTGATCTGAAAGCCAATGTAAGTGCCTTAAATTTTATTCTATTTGCTACTGGTAGCCAGTGAAGTGAGAGAAGATGTGGAGAGACCAAGTGCTTGAAAGGAATCCGCATTAATAGTCTCGCAGCCGCATTTTGGACCAGTTGCAATCGATGTATAAGGTATTTTGGTAGGCCTAGATAAAGGCTGTTAGCGTAATCCAGCCTAGATGTTACCGTGGCATGGATTACTGTTTTTCGGCAAGTTACTGGCAAGAGTCGCAGAATCTTACGGAGATTTCTCAGCTTGCACAGACAGCAACCGACTTTTTGCTGGACGTGTGATGCAAAAGACAGACTGTCATCCCACCGCACTCCCAGGTTTTTTGCCGAGTGGCTGGACGAGGGGGGTTGTCCCATCTCTGCCGGCCACCAAAGATCAGATGGGGGAGGGGGGCCTTTACCGAAAAAGATCACTTCCGTCTTGTTAGCGTTGAGTTTTAGTTTATTTGTGTTCATCCAGCAAGCCACATCTTGGAGACAGCCCTTGAAGCTTGAAATAAAAGGCCTCAGACACTTCTGAATACGGAAACACCAGTTGGGTGTCGTCGGCATATGAAATAGCGTTGACCCCCCAGTTGGCAATCAGCGTGAAGAGCGGAGCCAGGTAAATATTGAATAAAAGTGGGCTAAGAGCCGATCCCTGAGGGACGCCGCAGCTGAGGGCCTTTGGTGTTGAAGAGACAGAACCCAGCGCCACCTTCTGTGTTCTCTGGGTCAGGTATGACTGTATCCACCCCAGTGCCTGGTCCTTAATGCCTAACTCCGCTAATCGTGACAGCAATTTGGCGTGGTCGACCGTATCAAAAGCGGCCGACAGATCCAGGAGCACCAGCATCGCTGAGTCCCCTGAATCCATCGACCACCTCACTGACTCTGCCACCTCAATTAGTGCTGTCTCAGTGCTGAAGCCGGGTCTAAAGCTTGATTGCGTCTCATGTAATATATTATTTTCTTCAATGAATTTATTCAGTTGGCGCTGAATTAGTTTCTCAAGCATTTTGCCCGGTGCCGCCAGCAGAGAAATCGGGCGGAGATTGCTAAGATCCTTGGGGTCCTCATTTAGTTTTTTCTTTAGCGGGAGGAGAGTGGCGTGTTTCCAGATATTCGGGAACACCCCAGAGGAGATGGACACATTCCATATTTGCTGAATAGTGGGAGCCACAAAATCAGCTATGGTGTTCCAGAGTTTTGGAGGGCAGGGGTCGTCAGGAGATCCTGACTTACAACGGCTAAGTTCTTGGGTAACCAAGTTTAGAGCTATTGGCTCAAATTGTGTAAAGGTAGCGCAATCCGGCATTTTACCAGCTAAGTCCGTTTTTACCGTTTTCTTCTCTGTCCCAAAGGATTCATAGACTTGTTTAATTTTTGAGTCAAAGAAGTCAGAGATGCTGTTGCACAGCTTGGTCGACGGGGGAACCTCCCTCTCAACACACCTAGGTTTGAAGAAGGACTGTACTATTTTAAAAGTTTCTCTGCTCGAGTGTTCAGCTTGTTGAATAGAGTCAGCGTAGAACTGTTTTTTTGCCTTTCTAATGGCTTTATGCAGTTTTTTGGATGCTTCCTTATATCGGACTTTATCTGGGAGTCCGTGATGTAGCCTCCAAAGCCTCTCCAGCATTTTGCAGTCCGACTTTAGTATTCTAAGGTCCTGAGAGAACCAGGGAGCGGACGGGAATCACGCTTGGATGTCGCGTGTGATGCTGGTGCAATAGATGACACCATGTTTCCGACCCAGTCATTAAGTAACAGTGCGTCAATCTCGACATTTGAGGTGAGGGAAGGTGTGTTCTGGGCAAGAACTGGCCCCATCGTAGCGGGAACTAACTTCTTCCATTGTCTCTTCATGAAAGAGCACTTACTTGTCACAGGTTTGTCCACCGCTAACTTTAGTTTAAATGGAATCAGCGAGTGGTCTGACCATACCAATGGCAACGGTGTCTCTGCCAACACGTTGTCAATATTAGAAAATATTAAATCAAGCGTGTGGCCCGCTCTGTGCGTGGGGCCCTTGTTAATGAGTCTTAGGTTGGCTGTATCCAATGTTGACCTTAGTAAAGCTGCAGGGACACATTCCTCCCTATCCATATGAATATTAAAGTCACCAACGACAAGAAATTGAGGGTGAAGGAGGAAGCTCTGGATGATAATATCCATCAGAGTGATCAGGTGGGGCTCCTCCCCCCCAGGGGGGCGATAGATGACTAATCCCGCTAGGGATAGTTGAGGACCCACCTGAAAGCAAAAGTGTAGACCCTCTAGACCCTGAATAAGAGTAGGGGTTGAAGATGTGAGTATGAGCTGCTCTTTAAATATGACAGCCACACCCCCGCCCCTTTTTTCGCCTAACCGGTTGGAGACGCATATTTTAAACCCAGAAGGTACAGCCAGTGCAATGGCGGTCATATTATCCTCATTGAGCCAAGTTTCTGTTAGAAACAGCACATCCCACTGATACCCTTCCAATAGCAGCCAGATTTCGTCTGCATGCTTAGCCAGGGATCTACAATTCAGAAGGCCCGCTCTGAGGTCTCTGTTAAATGGTGACTAGGGTTTAATCATCCCCTCCACCTTCCCGCCATCCGGCCTACCTAGTGGTATCCCACAGGTCCCACACGCCTGAGGGAGGGTGGTAGTCCCAAGGTCGATCTTGTGAGCACAGGTATCAGCCATGGAATTTAGAGACCAAAGGTTTTCCCGCGATCGCACGATTCTGCCCTTATGTGCAGCCTCACCGCCAGCATATCCGGCCCCGGCCGCGGTTTGGTCGCGGACGGGCGCAGACGGGCTTGCCTTAGGCGCACCTCCGGCGCGCAAACGGCGCGCCCGTTGCGCTCGTCCGCTGCGCGTCCGGAAGATGCACATGTTAAATAGGAAGTGAATGATAGGAAGGAGCGTGGCCTGATGTTGGTGGGCGTGGCCTCTGTGTCCCGGGGATGGCGGCAACACAATAAATCAAGTAGCCCGCGGCAGCGTTGTCAACTGCAGCGCGGTAATGCCCAGGGGAGAGTGAGGGTAAGATCAATAAAAACACAGCAATACACTAAAATTTTAAAAAAGCAGCGATACGTCTCTCCTGGCTTCCGCCTCAGGAGGTCAAATGTTCTGGTAGGCTAGTGAAAGGGCTCTTCTGAACATCCTCACCCTCTAGGTGGAGTGTGGCCTGCACGGCAGATAGGCAAGCAACTTCTTCCTCTGTGTGAATCTGAGCTACAGAGGCAGCTCGAGCATAATGCCCCCCCTGCTGAGATGTGCAGGAACCCACCCAAAGGTCAAATGTTCCACTCCTATTAAAAAGTACCACTTGACTAATGTACTTTCTGCATGCACAGCATCTGTAGTAAAAAGCGCCCGCTTCCAGTGAGATAGTTTGTTAGTTTGGGTAATGGGTCCAATAGTCACAGATACCCATAGCGAATCGAACTGGGGTAAGTGCATCAAATGATTTTCTTGAGAGCATAAGACTAATCCTAACAACCAACAACAACCACCGAAATAATCACTACCTTTTGAATCCTGAGTTGTGTGCTACTCAATGTAAAATGCTTTATTCTCCTGTGAGGTTTAATAAGCGCGATATAAATAATATCACAATACAAAAAAAAATTGAATCAAGTGGACCAACACAGCTGAAAACAGTGATTTTAAAAGAAGGAAAGCTTGGTACTGGAGCACAGACTCCCTGAGGGCATGGTGTTCTCTGTAAACTTTATGTGTGCATAAAGTGCAGGCACAACTTAACCATATATGACGGACTGCCAATAAACATAAAATATTTAAAGTCGCTAAGTGTTGTGACACATTATGGATTAATCCATGACACTTTGGTTGTTTATTTTTCAGCATTCTGCTTACAGGTTTTTATTATTTACAAAAACTTACAATGGAATTGAGTTTTGGTGAGGGACAACTGTAGCACTAGCATCTCCCAGTGAACCATCATGTTTCAAATGTAACCACCAGCTTTCACACCTGCCCAGTCCCTTTTTAAAATAAATGTAATGTGAACTCCAGATTGGCCTTCTCCACAGTCCAGCATCAATTCCAGGCTAAATGCTTGCATACCTATTGAATAGCACTAGAAAGAATACTCCAGACAGTGCTCTTCCTCACACCGACACCCACAGTGGACACAAATAAAATTTGAAATCCACCATGAGGTAGTGTTAGCAGTTTTACACTATTCCTTTCCCCCTCTGCTGATTCCACTTACTTAGACTTTGACATACAAACCACTCCTCACTAGAAAGAATACTCCAGACAGTGCTCTTCCTCACACTGACACCCACAGTGGACACAAATAAAATTTGAAATCCACCAAGAGGTAGTGTTAGCAGTTTTACACCATTCCTTTTCCCCTCTGCTGATAACACTTACATAGACTTTGACATACAAACCACTCCTCATATAGGATTTTTTCCAAACATTTTCCACCTCAAGAGCTCTCCTCCATCAAGGTTGTAGTCCACAGGGGAACGCTAGGTGGCGCACTAGCGAATGGACGCCTTCGCGTAGGGCTCCCGCTGTCCAGCGGTAAATATCCGCTCATTAATCCTTAATGGGCACACCTGGGTGCCGTAACCGCGAGCGTAGGATCAGACGGGTGACCGGAGCCGACTGTCCAAAGCTGAGGGCCCTCGGTGCTGAGGGACTGTAGAGAGACGATCCGCAAGTTGCGGCGAAGGTGGCGGCCGTCGGCGCTGGACTGCATTTCCGGATCGGATTGCAAAGCGAGGCCGGGGCTGTGAAAACGGCAGAGGGCCGCGAACACTGTGACCGCGTGTGATGCCTCCGAGGCGGCCGTAGATTGGCTTGGTGAGGAATGCGGAGTAGATCGAGGAACTGCCAGCGGAGACTGTGCAGGGGGGCTCCCTAACCCCCCTTCCCCCCTCGGAGTCGCGGCATGGCCTGAGCTCCTGCTGTTGCCCTAATGAGGTTCGGCACTGGACTGCTCGTAGGACTGGGCCTCTGAGCGTATTTCTAGATCAGGAAGTGAGGCGAGAGATGTCGGCCCACCCCCCCCCCCGGCATAGCGAGTGGAGCGGCGCGGTGGCCCCTGGATATGGAGGTGGCAGTGCCCGGAGAAATAGTGGAGGAGGGTGTTGCTACCCGGTTGGAGTGCTGTCGACGTGACACTGGGAGAGAGCGGAAACAGGGGAAGACGATCACGGGGAGCCCCCCCTGGTGTGAATACAAAGGTTGATGCTGCCCCGATTGCGCACACAGCTGCGAGAGGGTGTACCGTGCGTGATACTGGGAGTGAGTCTGCACGTGGCCTACTCTCCTGGTGTGATGCTGCATATGTTGGCCGGTCAGCGAAGCCCTTCACTGGGCACGGAAGGTGCTGCCTGATGCGAGTGGAGTGGACTGCCCAGTCCGTCTGCCCTGGACAAGCGAGTTAGAAGATTGGCGCTGAGTAGAGGCTTACGAAGGATCGGAGGAGGATTCAGCGCCATCACTGTGCCAGAGACGGTTGCGTCTGTCGAGGTCCCCTGGTGACATCAACGGTGAGCTCTGCCCGGGGTGTAGGATGGGCAGAACGGACGCGAAGCAGCCCAAACTCACGTTTGAGGCTAGTAAGAAAACGACCGCACCGGGGGAGGCGGCTCGTGGCTCTGCGGTGACGTCCGGAGTGGCGGACGGACCTGTGGATACGGCGATAAATCTGCAAGATGTCCTACGAGAGATGCGCCAAGGATTTGCAACAATTGCGGACAAAGTGGATAGGATGTCGTCACGCATGGATGCGGTGGTGCACAAATTGGACGCGCACGAGGAGCGCTTGAAGGAGGCGGAACAGCGCATATCAGACTCTGATGACACGGTGACACAACACACCTCGCAGTTATCCAGAATGGACAATCTCCTGCGGATTATCGCAGCTAAAAATGAGTATTTAGAAGCGAGAAGTCGGCGTAATAACGTACGCATCGTGGGAATACCGGAGACGACCAACGTGGGTAACATGAAGGAGTATGTCGAGAAGATGCTGGTGGCAGCGATTGGTTCGGATGCCTTTTCGCCCCACTTTATAGTGGAGAGGGCACACCGGGCCTTGGGCCCCAGACCAAAGCCGGGAGCGATGCCCAGACCGATCATAGCTCGGATGATGAATTATCGGGATCGTGAGGCGGCCTTAAGAGCTGCAAGAAGCACGCGGTCGTAGTCCTATGATGGCAATTCCTTCACGCTGTATCCGGACTTTACTCCACTGGTCCAAGAGGAACGTAGGAAATTTCTCTCAGTTAAGGCAAAATTGCGAAACTTGCAAACGGACTACGCCTTGCTCTACCCGGCGCGCCTGCGGGTCACGTACCAGGGGAGACAGAAATTCTTCACAAATCCGCAGCAGGTGGAGGATTTTCTCAAGCAGCATAAACGAACTCACAGGCCAGGGGCTGGAGCGGAGGACGACATGGACCCTCGGCAAGAGATGCTGGTGGATGGTGAACCGTGAGTGGGGAGAACTTTGACTGCCTATTATTCTGAATGTAACGATTAGAGCGTTGCCCAAGAGTTAAGGTTGGGGTTACTTGTTGACGGACACTGTATTGTTCTTGTTATCAGTCTGATTGATGTGGGGTTGAGAATGTGGGATGGTGGTCGGCTGCCCCTGGGGACTCTGTGATGTCGGGACCCTCTCCGGCCGCAGTGTGTGTGATTAACATTCTTTTGCTGGCTAAATTGAAGACACTGGTTACTCATGGCATGTTCCAGTTGCCCTTGATTATAGCGCCGGACGCCCCCCTGTATCGCCAGGCTGGGCTGCACATTGTGTGGTTGGGCTTGCGTTCATAGGGGGGTATGGGTGTCGCCACCTAGATGTGTTTCCAGATGGGAATTACCCTAGTATATGGTTTTGGGGTTGTGGGGTACCTTAGCCCTCGTTATAGGGGCATATGTGGGAGGGAAGGGGGGAGTGCGATGCTGGCAGGTTGGGGGTTGCCTCAGTGGGAGGGGGGGGTGTAAGGGATTCAGTTATGGTTTGGATGGTTGGAGTACATGTACAGAGATGAGTGAATCGCAAGGGTGCTGGGGTGGTTGGCTATGGAGCAGGGAATGGATAGATGTGCAAAGCGCTAGTGTCACGATTACTAATGAGAATCCAGTGTTGTGTTGTCGTTGGGGTCATACACTGTATAGATGGTACCTTTGGCAGGAGCTGTTTTTGGAGATGGGTGGCTATTTGGATCCTGGGAGGTTGACGTGTGATGGCTGACAATGCTCATAGCTCCAGAATCACGATTGTAACCTGGAATGTCCGGGGGTTGAATGATGCGAGGAAATGTAGGAGGGTGGTGGCCTATCTAGAACAGCATCAGGCGCAAATCGTGCTATTGCAGGAAACGCATCTTAGCCCCCGGGCTAATTACACTTTCGCGAGCAAATGGGCGGCGGTACGCAGCTTCTCCTCGTATTCTGGGTACGCTAGAGGCACGGCGATCCTGATCAAAAAAACTGTGCCGTTTGTGCGACTAGGTGAACGCACGGATAGTGAGGGGAGATTTTTCCTGTTATGGGGTAGGCTGGGTACTGACACGGTTGCTATAGTAAATTGTTATGGGCCTAATGTGGATTCGCCTGACTTTTACACCAGGTTGTGGGGTATGATACTCAATACAGGCTCCATGTATATTATATGGGGCGGTGATTTTAATATCACAATGACTCCCGGACTGGACAGGTCGGATGGTAGCCCACAATATAACAGGTGTGCGAGGGATGCTGTGGCGGGCATAATGGAGGAAGGAGGACTAATAGATAGCTGGAGATTCGTGCATGCTGGGGTCCGTGAGGGGACGCACTTCACAGCTTATGCTAACACATGGGCTAGGCTTGACTATTGTTTTCTATCTCGTGGCTTAGCGGTAGACTTAGGCAGAGTGACACATCTGCCGAGATCCTACTCGGATCATTGTCCGGTTCTGGTTCAGTTTGCGGTCCCGGGGTACGGTGGGGCAGCGCCGCCATGGCGGATGCAACCCACGGCATTATTGGATCCCTTGTTCCAGACAGAATTGGGGGAGGAGATAGCGGACTTTTTTCCGCGCAACAAGGGGTCGGTTGAAAGTGTAGAGACTATTTGGGAAGCGTTTAAGGTGACGGTCAGGGGGTATTATATCTCTAAGAGCTTTGGTGCACTAAAAGCCATACGAGGCTCGCTTACCAAACTAGAGTCCGAACTTAAGGCGCTGGAAACTAGAATGTCCCGGGAGCCGATAGGTCCTCTTCACAAGGAATTTAGGGAAAAATTGTCGCAATATGAGCAGGAAGCGGATAGAGAGACCAAATTCAGGGGAAAATATTGGCAAGCCCGTCGTTACTGTGAGGGTGAGACCGGGTCGGGCCTTGGCAGCGATTACTAGGCATTCACGGGGAACTTCGCACATATTAGAGATACGTACACCGGGTGGTGTTCTACATCAAGACACTAAGGGGATTTTAAGGCAATTTACGGAGCATTATGAAGGGCTGTACGCTACCAGAGGTGGTGGTGATGTTCCGTTTGGGGATTTCTTAGATGACGTAGCATTATGTTGGCTGAGCGATGAACACAGGCAATTTCTCGGAGCTCCATTCGAGCTGGATGAGATACGGGAGGCGATTATATCTCTGAGTAATGGTAAGGCTACAGGACTGGACGGGCTGCCGGCGGAATTCTATAAAAGCTATATCGATATCATGGCCCCGGTGCTTCGGGAGGTTTATGAGGAATCCCTGGAGGTGGGAATGTTGCCGGGGACGATGAGGGAGGTAGTGATTACCTCCTTGCTGAAACCAGGTAAGGACCCAGTGGACTGTGATTCTTATAGGCCGCTCTCCCTGATAAATTGCGACGCCAAGATCTTGGCAAAGGTGCTGGCTACTAGACTTTCATTGCTTATGACTAAAATTGCCCTTCCTGATCAGGCAGGGTTTGTCCCGGGTAGATCCACTGCTAGTAATTTGCGAACTCTTTTTTCTTTGATTCAGACAATAGCGCCGGAACTACCTGTCGCGGCCATATTCCTAGATGCGTCCAAGGCATTCGACTCGGTCGAGTGGGGTTACTTGTTTGCTGTTCTGTACCGGATGGGGTTTCCCAAAATTTTTGTCGCTTGGATAAAACTGCTCTATACTGAGCCAAAAGCGAGAGTACTAATCAAAAGGGAGTTGTCTGATCCGATTCCATTAACCAGGGGGACCAGACAAGGGTGCCCGCTGTCCCCATTGTTGTTCGCTATAGCGATCGAGCCGCTGGCCTGTCGTATCCGACAGCTGCACAAGCAAAGTGCCTTTAAATGTTTTCAACGACAGATTGATGTGTCCTTATACGCGGATGACTTAACGCTATATGTGGTAGATCCGCAGGCTAACCTCAATTCGCTACTTCGCGAGTTTGTGGTGTTTGGGAGGCTGTCTGGAATACAAATTAACTGGAAGAAGTCGCAATTTTTTCCTCTGACACCTGCGGTTGGCCGATACCCGCTGGACTACCCGCTCGAATGGTGCGAGTTGGATCTGCGATACTTAGGGGTTCAAATTTCAAAGGTCCGGGAAGAGACATTGCGGTTGAACTATGGCACAGCCATAAGTAAGTTGGCGGAGGATGTTACTCGGTGGATATCGTTGCCGTTTACCATGGCGGGTAGGGCCTCCTTGATCAAAATGGTGGTGCTGCCTCGCTTCTTATACTTTTTCCAGAATATTCCGTACTATCCAGGCGCGTTTTTTTTTGGACATTGCGCTCTGAGTTACTGCGACTGTTCTGGGCTGGCAAGCAGCCCAGATTGGCCTGGTCAACTATCACCCAACCATATAGTAAGGGAGGATTTGACGTTCCCGACTTCCTAGAGTATTATTTGAGTGCGCAGGCACACTTTGCATACCATTGGTTTACCCCCACGCCATGCATGCCGCAGCTGGCGGTGGAGGACTGGATCGTCAGACCTCTGCTATTGCAGGGCATTATTCATGGACCCATCAGCGTGATAACTACGCCGTTCACTGCGGTGACGTGTACGATCGATGCGTGGCAGCGTATACTGCGCAGGACGACACTCAGTCTTTTGTATGCTCCGACCTTGCCGTTGGTGTATCATCCGGACCTGTCTCTGTTGCAGGAAGCAGGGTTCCAAGGGTTATGTGCTAGAATACGGGTCCGACAGTGGGGCGATCTGTTTGTGAACGGTCAGTTCAAGACGAAAGAGCAATTGTTCAATGAATATCAGCCTACTCCATTGGATGTTTTTTACTATCTCCGGTTGCGGCAGGGGCTGCGAGCGGTGTTGCCGCATTATCCGGAGGAACCTGAGATAGTGAACCCGTTGCGGGTCCTGTTTGCATCTACGGATGGTAGACATCTAGTCTCTCAACTATACACCAGTATTCAAGAGTATGGTGGTAATGCAGATTGTAAAGCGCTGAGAAGCTGGATTGTAGAGTTGGGCAGGGACATAACGGAGGCACAGTGGGCGTATTGTTGTGAGCTCACTTCCCAGATCTCTTCTAGCTGCAGATCGCGTATCATTCATTACAAGTTTCTGCAGCGTTGGTATTACACTCCTGTTAGAAAGCTTAGATTCCAGCTGTCAGACAATGATAAATGTGAGAGATGCCACTCGGAGGGTGCTTATTTTTTACATCTGGCTTGGATGTGTCCAGGGGTGGCTGAGTACTGGTCACAAGTCCATACTGCGATGACGACTATGTTGGGGGCTGTGATTGAACTGGACCCGCTCATGATGCTGTTGGGCCATACAGTGTCGATACCTAAGGTGCATCGTAAATTTGTAAACATTGCACTGTTGCTGGCGAAATGACGGGTTGCATGTAGGTAGGGTAGGGGTCGGGCACCGAAATTCAAGGAATGGATAGGTGATGTATTGTACTGCCAGGAAAAGAATGCTGTCTTTGCGGAAACGCAACCGTTGAATAGCAGGGCTAAAGACATATGGGATCCGTTTAGGACATACCTGGCGGCACAGACCAGCTCCCCTGAAGGGGAGAGTCAGATGTCGGCTAGTGCAGCACCGACAGATATAGTATCCAGCTAGCAGGAGCTCATGGCGGCTTGGCAATGGTGCAGAAGGGGTGCGTAGTGGAGGAAACTATAGGGGTGAGAGGCTCTGATTGCGGTGGGACTGTTGGAAGCGTGGGTGTTTACACTGCTGTCAGATGGAGGTGGTGGCTGATTGGATGAGATACATTAACCTGGTGTACATGGCTCATTATACAATGCGGGTGCTGGGTCGCAGGAGTGAGGAACAGGGAGGTGAGCCGCGAAGGTATAGTCATATGTCACATTGTGTAGAGGCCCCCCGCAGCTCTGTATTCCACATGGGTGTGACTGACGGGGTTGCTTAGAGAAGTGGAGTTTACCTGCCTCAGGGACCTAATCCAAGATGTGCTATGGTGGTATGCCCATTGTAACTGTGACCTTTATGAACTCTAGTGCTAGGATATGCTCCTGGACATTCACACCCCATGACTGCTGATTGCTGGAGGCACACAAAGCAATTGTGCCTAATGGACAAACACTCGGGGGGGCGTGGCTTAGCAGCCGACGGGCATGGACGCGTGAGTGAAGAGCTCCGCATCCCGCCCGGCAAAAATCCTGTTAGCAGTGGTGCCCCCGGCGTTCCGGGGCTTCTGGAGGGCTCCCCCCACCTACCCTGTGCTTTTGGAGCGGACCGCTGGCCGTGTTAGCAGCGCCAGAGGCGGGAGCCGCGACTGTGATGGAGGCGGAGGCGGGTGGCTGCCGGCCATCTTGGGCGGCCTGTGCGGCGACGGGCGGCCGCGGCCCACAGTACGTTGGGAGCCGGCCGGAAGTGCGAGAGCCCCGGCGGGCGCGGCAGGAAGTGCCGATCGCCGGCGAGTGGAGGACAGAGCGCAGCGGAGGACGCCCGCAGCGGGAGGCTCGCAGCTGCGGGTTGCGAACGGACACTGCCGCTGGGGGTTGCTCCTGAAGTGGAACGGCGGGCCAGAGAGAGGGGCCGGACCGGCGGTGCCGGTGAGGCGGCTCAGAGCGGGTGCAGAGACAGAGACAGAGAACGGCAGACCCTGTGCAGCTGGAAGGCGGACGGGGCCACGGGAGTAGCGACTGGCCCTGTGAGCAACGCTGAGGCACAGAGCTCTCTGACCCGGGGTTGTGGCCCTCGGACCCGGCGGAGTGCACGGCCGCTGGTGTGCGGTGGGGGCTTGAAGTATCGTGGTGCCCCGAGGAGGACGGCGGAGACGCCCTGGTGAGGGGCTTGACCGGCGGCGGAGCAGAGAGGGTCCCCGCAGCGGACGCTGGGCACGCGGGGCCTGGGAGCTGCCAACAGTCTCGTGAACGAGGCCTCGTGCCGACCTGCAGGTACCGGGTGCGGGATCATGGGCAAGCCGCGCCCCAAGTTGGGAGGTGCCCCGGCGGACCCCGCGGGGGACACTGTTGCAGGCCGAGAGATCGGACAGACTGCGGACGCGGCGGTGGGCCTCCAGCAGCGGCAGCTGGACCAAATCCTCCTGGCCATAGCGGACACGAAGTCGGCGTTGCAGGCGGACATTGCCCAGGTGTCCACAGATCTGGGGCTGCTGCGGGTGGATCACCGGAAGCTCGTGGATAGGGTCAAAACTGCGGAGGACAAGTTGGACTCGCTGGCCCCGGCCCAGAAGGTGACAGTGACCCAGACGGCGGACCTCCTGCGGAGGGTAGTGGTCCTGGAAAAGAGGGCCGAGGACGCTGAAGGGCGTAACCGCCGCAACAACATCCGAGTGGTGGGTCTGCCAGAGAAAATTGAAGGGGGTGACATGTTGGCCTTCCTGGAGACCTGGCTGCAGGAGGTGGTAGTGCCGGAGGGGCTCACGCGGTTCTACACCTTGGAGAGGGCACATAGGGTGCCTGCTCGGCCCCCGGACCCGGCCGTCCGCCCCGGCCGGTGGTGGCCCGCCTGCTGCACTACAGAGACCGAGACGTCATTTTACAGAGGGCTCGGACGCAGGGCCCATTCCAGGTGCAGAATGTCCCGGTTTCCATTTACCCGGATTACCCCATGGAGGTCCAGCACAGACGATCCTCCTTTCAGGCTGTGAAGAAGGCACTGCGGGACGAGGGGCTGCAGTACTCCTTGCTGTTCCCGGCGCGACTCCGAGTGATACTGGATGGAGCGACGTCGTTCTTCACTGACCCTGCGGCGGCCTGTAGCTGGCTGGAGGCGACCAGAACCCGGGCGGCGGCGCACTCGGATGGAGGGAGGCCGATGGGGGTGCTGGCCAAGCCCCGCCGTAGCAGACGCAACAAGGCACGACAAGCGGGGGTCCGGTCGCCTGGTGCCTCCCAGACGGTGCTGGAACGGCGGGCAGCTCTGCAGGCAGTCTCGGAGATCTCCGGGGCGGTGGTCTCCCAACTCAGCGAAGCATCGGGCTCCCGGAGGGGCACTGAGGACTCCCATTCTGATGGTGCTGAAGAGGAGGCGGAGGAGTTACCTGATGTCACCCCTGGGACTGCTGATGAGTTGCTGGACGCTTGAAGGTTTGGAGAGCGGCCGGACCTCGGCTGGGAGGGCACAGATGGTGGGGAGCTGCGGGACATTGAGAGAGAGGCCTGGCGGGGTCCTGCGGAGTTGAGGGGCAGACTGCTCTGGGAAGGTGCTTTATGGCTGGTCGTGAGGAGCGTGACGATGGGGGTGTGGGGGGGCCTGAGCGGAGTGGAGCGCCGGGGAACGACTGGCTGTGACTGGGCAAGGATGCTTGGATAAGGACTGTTGTCAAGCCCGTCTGGCGGTGAGCCACCACCTCAACCTCACGGACGAAGTGAGACTCTGGTGGCTACCAGAGGGTTTGTTTGCTGTTGGGGGTAGTATTTGGATGGGTAACTACAGTTTAGCACCTGTTCTGGGGAGGGGAGGGAGCTCGGGGAGTTGGGTAGTTATATGGTTTTTGGGGCTTGTCAGTGTGCCTCGGGGGTCCCGTCATGGGTGGTTGGTTCACCGATGGGATGGGGAACCCCCCTGAACTGCGATTTATGACTTGGAATGTGAGAGGGCTCACCTCAATGGTGAAGCGGCATAAGGTCCACGCGTACTTAGTGCGGAGAGGGGTACAGGTAGCATTCCTCCAGGAAACCCACTTGGACAAAGAAGAGGGGCAGGCGCTGCGTAGACGCTGGAGGGGCCAACTGTATTACACGACATTCTCGAAGTTTGCTCGGGGTGCCCTGATCTGGGTGAGGGCGGGAGTCCCTTTTCAGAATCTCAGGACGTTAGTGGATCCGGAGGGCAGGTTTGTGGCGGTGCAGGGGCGGCTGGATGGCAGGGATATAGCTTTGTGTAGTGTGTATGCCCCCAATGTTGACCAGGCCGCTTTCTTTTCCAGACTGTCGGGTCAACTGGCAGAGTATTTGACGGGGCGGTAGTACTGGGGGGGGATTTCAACTCCGTGTTGGATGTGGAGTTGGACAGGTCTCATCCGCCCCTTGCACAGTCGGCGGTCTGCCGGGTGGCCAAAAGCAGGCGGGTCTGGCAAGATACTTGGGGCTTGGTGGACACGTGGCGTACCCATCACCCGCATGACAGGGACTACTCCTTTTACTCGGCTCCACATGAGCTGCACGTCAGATTAGATAGCATATTGTGCTCGCCGGATGTTCAACCTTTGATGCGGCATAGTGAATATTTAGCCAGGACCATATCGGACCATAACCCATGCGTGGGGATGCTGCGATGGTCTAGGCAGCGGCAGGCGATCCCTACGTGGCGCCTTAACCCCTTGCTGCTTGAGGATCCGGTGTTCCAGGCGGAGATTGGCGATTGCATAACGCAGTATTTCGGGCAGAATACAGGGACGGCGACGACCCGAGCGACGGAATGGGATGCGTTTAAGGCGGTCGTCCGGGGGGCTTGCATTTCCTCCACCACCGGGGTGAGGAGGGCCTTGTTAAACGAGGTGGACGGAGCGGAGACACGGCTGCGGGAAGCGGAGCGGGCGTTTCAAGACGGGGACGGCGAGGTGGCCGGGGTTGTGGAAGCGAGAGAACGCGTGGCGGTCTCCATGGAACAGCTTCGTTGTCACGATCATAGAGCTTATCTGGTCCGAGCACATGCGGAAAGGGATAAGGTGGGTTCCCTTTTGGCATGGTTGGCGAACCTGGCGGCGCGCGGCAACCCTATACTCCTACTGGTAGAGGAGGGGGGGGTCCCGGTTTATTCCCAGGTGGGGATTAATATGCGGTTCGCCAGCTACTATGCTGGGCTATATGATAGTACGATGGCGCAGGAACCCGAGGGCCTTGTTGATTTTCTGTTGGCAGCCCGTCTGCCTCAGCTGGACTCGGACGCTGGGAAGGACCTTGGGGGCGCGATTTCGCTGAGCGAAATCCGAGTGGCAATTAAGCACATGGCTCGTCGCAAGACCCCGGGGGCGGATGGCTTGCCTGTCGAGTTTTATGCGGCCTACCCGGAGCTGTTGGCGCAGCAGTTGCAGGCCCTGTATAGCGAGGCCTGGGAGTTGGGACAGTTGCCTGCCTCTGCTCGGGAGGCGATCGTGATACCCTTGCTGAAACCCGGTGGCGAGGCGGGTGCGCGCACAGCGTACTGCCCGCTTTCTATGCTGACGGTGGACTACAAGATCCTGAGTAGAATTTTGGCGTCACGCCTTTTGACCCACATGACCGCCTTGATCCACCCGGATCAGGCGGGCTTCATTCCTAGGCGCAGCACAGCCACCTCAATTCGACGGTTGCTGCGAGTGATGGAGCTGGACCGGGACGAATACCCGGAGGCCTGCACACTGTCGGTCGACCTAGAAAAGGCCTTCGATAGTGTGGAGTGGCCGTATTTGTACCGAGTGTTGCGGGAATTCGGCTTAGGGGAGGACTTTGTCCGTTGGACAGCCTTGTTGTATAGCGGGGCCACGGCCCGGGTGAAGACGGGGACTAATATCTCGGCTTCCTACCACGTGCGGAGGGGGACAAGGCAGGGCTGTTCCCTCTCCCCCTTGTTGTTTGCGCTGGCCGTGGAACCGCTGGCCGCTCACGCCCGACAGGGGGGTGCTTATTCCGGAGTCTCCCTGAGGGGGGACACCCACTACATCTCCCTCTATGCAGATGACCTGCTGTTGTTTTTGAGGGACGCGACTGATGCGTTACGGGGCGCGACCGCGCTGCTGAAGGAGTTCGGCCGCATGTCCGGCCTGAAGGTCAATTGGGGTAAGACGTGTCTGTTCCCATTGTCGCGGGGCGGCGGGACACCGCGGACGGTGGGACATATCCGATGGGAGAGCAGCTGCTTGCGCTACCTGGGGGTTAACATTTATCATACCCAGGCAGATTTGTTGGAGGGAAATGTCGGCAGGGCGCTTCGGGGACTACGGGGTAGTATGGGATTTTGGAGTACACTCCCACTCTCATGTGCCGGGAGGGTGGCGTTGCTGAAAATGGTGGCGCTGCCACGCCTTCTTTATTGTTTCCGCACACTTCCTATATGGATCCCGGCGTCATATTTTGCGCGCTTACGGGCTCTTTCGACGGGGTTCATTTGGGGGTCGGGTCGACGACGGGTGGCGTTGGCCACGTTGCGGAGGCCGCGAGCGGAGGGGGGCCTGGCAGCCCCCGACTTTGAGTGGTACTATCTGGCGGCGCAGCTCCAGTGGCTCACACAGGCGGTGGCCCGGGAGTATCGAGGCCCTGAGGGCCCACAGGACAGGTTGATCCCACGGCATGTGCTGGCCTTCATTGTTCTCCAGCAGAGACTGGATCTGACTCAGCTGACCCTGGAGGAATGCACCCTCCGGCAGTGCTGGAATAGGTGCCAGAGATGTGTACAGCGCTCCCGCATGCGGGAGATTGGTCGGGGCTAGCGATTTGGGAGGAGCTAGGGGTACAGATGGTAGGGGATCTTTACCGGGACAGTGCGTTATTGTCTTTCCAGGAATTGCTGGACGCCTATGGGCTCCCGCAGGGGGACTTTCTGCTTCATGCGGCTTTGGTGGCGAGCATTCAGAAGCATTGGAACATGGGGCTGTCGGAACCCCCGACCGCGGCGGGTTGTCAGTATGTCGTAATGGCAGCAGGGACGGCCAAAGCCATAACATGCTTATACCGCAGATTATCGACGGAGGGTTTGCAACCACTGGCCGCCCTGCGAGAAAAGTGGGAAAGGGACCTCGGGAAAACGATCCCGGAAACCACATGGTCTACGATAGTGCGGAGGGCCTGAAAGGGGACTCGGAATGCACGATTCCAGCTCGTTCAGTTTTTCACATTACATAGGGCGTATATGACGCCGGCCAAGATCCTGCAATACTTTGGTGGAGCGCAATCTCCATGCCCTCGATGTGGGGGTGAGGGGGCGGATTTTCGCCACATGTTTTGGGCCTGTCCACAGTTAGGCGATTATTGGGCGGAGGTAGTGGATTGCCTGAATCAGGTGACAGACCGCTCTCTCACTCCGGAGATGGGGACATGCTTGTTACTATGGTTTCCCCACACCCGCCGCACGAAGGTCACTAGTAGGTTCTATGATCTGGGGCTGATATTAGCTAAGAGAGAATTGACCCTGCACTGGAAATCCAGGGGGGGGCCTAGCTATGTGCGGTGGAGGGCAGCGCTAGTGAGATGGGCGGGAGCAGAGGGTACGCTCCGGGTGCAGATGGCTCTGAGGGGTGACGATGAGAAAGCGTTAGCGACAGCAAGGGCATGGGAAGCGTTGGTAGTGGAGCTCCAGGGGCTGATGTCTGAGGTGGAGGAAGAAGGGAGCGCATCGGATCGGCATGAGGCGAGGGGACCTGGGGATTGAGTTAGGAAGGGGATGAGGGTGGCCCCCAGACAAAGGCCAGAGGCCTGGCCACGAGGGACGATTTGCTTCTGTAGAGAGGAGGTGAGCAACTACAACTGAACTCCAAGGTCGGGGGGGCACATCAAGGGTGAAATGGGGGACAGGGGTGCACTGACATGGGGGCGGGAGGGGGGGGACGAGTTGGGATTGGGGATTGGGAGGGTGGCTGCTCTTACGGCACGAGGGAACCCGTGATGTAATGAACAGTTGTTGTTGATTTGGAAACTAATAAAAAATGTTTCAACAAAAATAATGGACAAACACTCGTCTCACGGCCTACGATTGTAATGCTTTTCACAAGACTGACATTCAGAAAAGTATATAGGTGCTTGCCGCCGGACCTCCGGGTTGTCGGTAGATTGGCTGTGTGCAGGTTGGATTGGAACTCTGATAAAGTGTCTGCTATAGCCGGCCCGTGAGGTTGTAGGCGTGAGAATGTATAACTGTTGAAGGCTGAAATAAAGGTTTTTGAAATTTAAAAAAAAAAAAAAAAAGGTTGTAGTCCACACTGGTATCCCAACATAGAGTCAGTGTGAGAAGGAGCCCTATACTATGATAATTAGGAGAGCATACAACATGAGTTTTCTCTCCAGATTCCCTTTCAGTAGGACAGGACTATTAGATGTCACCAAAATAAGGTACCACAAAAATGCAGCAAAAAAATGCAATAGTGTGCCTCAAAAGTTCAATTTTTCTTCAGAAAAGGTTCCTAATCCATGCTGAAATATCATGGGGGGTTTGATTAAGATATGGCGCTCTTCTGCTCTCTCATAGCACTGGCGCACTTCAGGCAGCCTGGGGCCAACACTGGCACTTTGGACCATGGTGCAAGGGTGCCTGCATTATTTGCAGGATTGTTTTGTGCAGGAAAGGATACCTTGCTGCACAAAGCAATCCTGGGGCAAAGTTCTGTTTCTATATGTGCTGCAGAAAGCAGCACACATGGGAAGAAGAAGTAACAAGGAAAAATAAAGATAATTTTCTTTGTTAAACTTGTCTCCGGTTGGTGCACCATTATGGTGCAAACTCAGGCTTACAGCCATTAGTATATCTATGTTTGCATCGATATACATTAGTGGATGCATGGAATGCCCGTTCTCCAACCATGTGATGCCTATGTGACGCAGGGCAGTGTAAGGCTCTGCGTTGCGCTATTCTGTGGCTGATAAAGTATCGCAAGGCCACACAAATCTCGAATTGTGTGGCTCTGTAAATGTCTCTTCAGCACTTGTGCTGCCTTGCGTAGACTAGCTTGACGCAAGGATAATACAAACGCATAGTAAATCTGGGCCTCAGTCTCTACATCCAGCGATGCCATAGCGAGGGCAGGTGCAGGAGCCAGCTCACCGTGGCAACAAAAGGATAAGAGTTACTCCACACGTCCAGGAAGCAAACACAGTATGGGTGTGGTTTGGCACTTTTTATGTACACTTCTCTGTCCGGTAATGGAATCAGTTTGGGAGCTGTAGTCTCCAACACCAGTATCAGAGAGTCAGGATTGCTGAGCTCCTACTAAGAGCAGACCTGCAGTGGGTGCGGGTTCTGGAGTAGAGTGCAGTGACAGAATAGGGGTCGGAAATAATGGACTTTCAGCAGTTTCTACAACACACCTGGTAGAGCCACACCTTGAACAAGCAAACCAGAGGCCTTGGAAATAGACTCCATTGTCCCGAGTAGGAATCAGCCACCCTCCAACATTAGGAGCAGAGAATCTAGGCCGCCGATTTCATACAGCCAGCAGTACCACACTAAGGATGTTGGCTGGACCAGCTCACAGAGGCGGTGAGGGTGGACAGGGTAGAAACAGCTCCACCATACACCAGCTACAGTTGCATCCTTTTGCCTTCATTAGTTTTCCATGGTCGCCATATACTGTGCCCTTTTCACTCCAAGTAAGCATGTCTGACATTGCTTCACGGTCCTAGGTGCCATCTTTGTAAGTGTGAACAAGCTTTTTTCTCCAAACAAGCTATCTGCACTTTTACCCAAGAGAACCCACACGTGTTTTAATGGTGAAGCCAGCTAGAGTAGGTCAAGACAAAGATTTGCATTCAGTTCAGGACCTAGACAAACTAAAATGAGAATGGGTGGTTTACTCAATTGCCCTTAATCAAAATATAATGAACTGGAGCAGAATCTTGCAGTGGGTGTCCCTCACTGGTCAGAGTGAGTGTCAAGACTCCCAAACAATAAGGCCTTGGAGAGAGGCTCACACGCCTGAGGCTTCACATTTATTATTTTTTCGGTACACCTTTCCATTCATCGTTTGATTCCAGAGCATGAGAGTAAAATGAATGATTAATCAATAAGATGGTTCTGTGGTTCTTGGAATAATGTACTTTAGTTGAAACCAAGAAAATATGTGGTAAGGGAATTACACATTGATTATACTAAAACGCATGCTTTAGTAGATCAACACCTCTACATACAAAGGTTTAGCTGCTGATAAGGTGGAGATCAGATTAATTCCCCAATATTTTCAAGCAAATAGAGATGAACAAGGCGTCTACTTGATTTTGCCCACAATTAAGGGGTAGCACCGGTCGTACAGGTATCACCAATAGCTGATATAACGGTGTTCACATCATTATTCATCTGCCTTTATCCTTAATTCAGAATAATATGCAATCTGTTGAAACAAGATTCCGAATTGTGAGACAACAACTTGAATGATTTAATTCATTAAATAGATAGGTGTGCCCTTCAGGGGGCGCAAGTCGTCCCTCTGATTTCAAAGGCTAATTATTCAGCCTTTAATAAAGTGTCTACAGACAGGCGGGGAAACAGCAATGCATAACCTACTCAAATGAGATACAATTTCCACGAGGTTTCAAACAGACTGGATCCTGTTGGCAGGAAATCATATACAGATCTTAATTCTCAAATCTAGCATAAGGACAAATCAGAGACCGGCATAATAACCACATAACCCATGATGAGAGTTAAAAAAGGTTTGATGTTCTTAGACATTCATCTGAGACATGCAGCACCTTGCAAGCTTTCCAAATCGATCAAAAACCTTCAAGTGTGATGCTCGATTGGGTAAGTGGCAGGTTCATGACACTCATCCAATTGCAAATAACCTTCTCCTGATATGAAGAAGGCAGGTCTTTTTCTAGTTTTAATGGCCACTTGGACTAGTTTTTGAGGACAGCAATTTAACTTTGCAGCAAAAAGCACAGTGATATAAAAAAATAAGCTGACAATACAATAGGAAAGCCCTTCTTAAATGGATAGAGTTTTGCACTCTACGTCACTGGGTCAGGGCGGTGGCATCGGGCAATCTATCGTGTTTATTAATCTCCCTTTTGTATTAAGGGGCATATTATCAAGGACGGCGTTAAAAGTTTTCGCTGACTGCCGCTAAAGCGGTGATAATGGGCTTGATAATATGCCGCAAAGAGTTCCAATAGAAGCCCATGTTCTGGTGTGAACCTGGGCTTCTATTGGAATTGTCCAGAACATATTATCAAGTCCATTATCGCCGCTTTAGCGGCAGTTTTCTCCCGCTAAACCGGCGATAATTTTAACACCTTCTTTGATAATATGCCCCCTAGTATTGCACTGATCAGCGTCTGCTGGTAGATTGCTTTCCTCCCATGATTTAACACTTCAGCCCTCTTGAGGTATACGGAGCTTTGGGGGGACGAGTTCTTTCACTTGCAAGTTTGGTGGTTTTGCACATCCTGGTGTTATACCTATGAGCAGAGGTGCCAGGTTCTCTAAGATCTGTACATTTTAAATCAACCAGATACCGATGTGACTCTACCAAACGTTAATTCAGGATGTGCTTTGTAGAAAATTGCACAACACTGTCTTATAATACTTTCACTACCCTTAATCCAGCCATACAATGATTCAATTTCTAAATGCACCCAAGTCTGACGTCTTGTTAGCCATCGTAATAGGTCATTTCGAGTCTGCCAAAGATGATGGGAAGTGATAAACTGTCCAATATTAGTGTCACTTGTCATTGTTTCCACTTCACTCCATTACCATCTCTGTAATAGACAGGAAAGGAAATCTTAATACAGCATTGTGTGCAGCGTTACCAATTTTTCCTTTCTGGAGTGATGGATAGTATTAGACCTAACAACTTTTGGCGTGATTTCCCCTCTCTTTTTGCCGTCTGATGTCCTGTTTTGACTGTGTGCTGAACTTCATTTTTGCTGGTTTTAAGACTCTGGGAACTTTTTCACTGCTGGCCAGTGGTAAAGTGCATGCTCTCTGTGTCTAAAATGTATTGTCGTATGGTTTCTCCATGATTGGCATATTTGTTTTAGTAATCATTCCTTAGTACAGTGTACAATAGGTGACTTGGGCCTGTAAATCTAATGCTACTAGTCGGCCTGCAGCACTGATTGTGGCACCCACGAGTAGCCCCTCAAACCTATCTCAGGCCTGCCACTGCAGGGACTGTGAGTGCAGTGTTTAACTGCCATTTCGACCTGGCAAGTTCACCTACTTGCCAGGCCAAACCATTCCCTTTTATTACATATAAAGCCGACCATTGAGAAGCCTAGGCTCCATCTCCCTTTCACTTGCCCATACCCCCCGCATCTACCGAAGGAGAAGTGGATGGCGCTTCTTCTCCCACATCGCAGCAAAGACCTAGAATAGTCTCCCCAAGCACCTCTGGACCATCACCTCACTGTTGGAAATCCGAATGGCCCGCAAGACCTAGCTGTTCGAATAAACCTCCAGGGCCGGCAAGCGGCTGGATACCCTATTGTGTGATTAGCCGTGGATTATAAATCCTGATTTATATAAATCATCTCAAAGGTAAGCCCTACATAGCCCTTTGGGCAAAGTGCAGTGTATTTAAAAAGTAGGACATGTTCTTTTGATTTTCACATGTCCTGGTAGTGAAAAACAGCTCCATTTGTTTTTCACTACAGCATGGCCTGTCTCTCCCATAGTTTAGCATTAGAGCTGCCTTGTTACACCTTACAAGTGTAACTTACACTTGGGTGCAGATAGAAAATGTGCATTTGGTGTCTCTGGACTCACAATCTAAAAGCTCATCTTTTAGTGAAGTTGGTTTTTAAATTACAAATCTGAAAATGCCCCTTTTGAGCATGTTGGCATTTCCTTACTTTAACCATTCTGTGCCTCTGCATGTAGAATACATGTCTGGGTGGGATGACAGATGGGCTTTGTGCATTCCCTCTAGACAGTCACACACAAAGGGAGCTGAGGTGTGCCCTACATATCCTGATGGTCAACACCAGGCTGATGGGTCTTCCTGAGCTAGAATCAGAGGGAGGAACTAACACTTGCAGCTGAATTGGGCTGTGGCTGTCTCCATACACAGAGCTGCATATCCCCTGTAGTGTGTCTGGAGCCAGGGCCAGCAAGGTCAGGGTATTTTATACTACAAAGACCTTTCTTTGGAATCTCCCTAATTCAAAGGTTAAAATGGGTATATATACTGGGCCTTTGACACCATATACTCAGAAGACTACTGGACAGAGAACATTCTGCCAGGAAGAAGAGCTGTTGTACTGCCAGGAGGGATTGCCACTTTGCTGCTTGCTTTGCTGTGTTGGCCTTCTACTTCTAGCCTGGGATGGAGAAGACTGGGCTTTACTCTCTACAACCTGCATTCCTTAAGATTCACCACTGGTTTGTTTGGGCTTGCCTCCTGTTTCTAAAGTCTCAGGGATATCAAAAGACTTCACCTGTGTCTTGCTCCTAGTACCTGGTCTTCTCCGCTGTGAGTGCTGCTCTGCCAAGTGGTGTCAAACCCAGTCCTGGGCCTTTGGAAGTGAGTGTTTGTTGCTGTAATGCAAGAAACTAACGCATCGACACCGCAGCATTGTTCAGAGCCAGTGCATACCCTGTAAAATCAACGCATTACCAGGGTCTGCACCAAAGCCATGGACACCATTCGCCAAGTGTGCGATGCAATGACCTCAACATACAATGCAGCTCAGACTTTGACTTTGCTGGTGCAGTACCTCCAAATCACCCTGCTACGTGTGTCTCGGACAACACATCGTCGACGTCTACAACGCCCCATCCCCGACTTCAACACATTCCCAGCCCAGCACGGCTTCTAACCGACACAGCGCCCTCTGCCCAGTGGTTTGACATTGACAGCTTAGAACCGACGCACAGCGCTCTTGACATCGACGTATCAATGACTTTGCCGAATTTGAGAACCAACCCATCACCTATGACAGTGACGCATCACCTCTGTATTTCAATGCAGCATTCCCTAACATTGACTCATCCAATGAACTGCCACTGGGTCTGCGAGACTCCTGTATCCAGACAATGCTCCATTGCAGTCGGACTGAACTTTTGAATTTTCTCAGGTCAAGCACGACCAGATAGCCAGAATTGAAGCTATTGACTTCTAAGCACTGCATTTTGTTTAATTTTGCCAAATTCCTAACTTGCCTTGTGTATATTGGATATTTGTCATTTTGGTCCTGTTTTACTCAGATAAATATTGGCTATTTTTCTAAACTGGTGTGGCGTACTATTGTGGTGTTTTCATGTGTTACTGTGTGTGCATGCACAAATACTTTACACATTGCCTCTTTAGTTTAACCTGACTGTTCTGGACAGAAGAAGCGATGTTTTCACCAGATACTGATAATATTTATGAACTGTGATTTAAATATGAGAGAATGATGGGTAGCAATGGTATTACTAGTACCAACATTTTGACCCAATTTCCTTGGCCAGTCACTCTCCCTAAAGGTTGTCAAATACTGTTCTGGGAACATCCAAAAGGACCTTAATAGAGAATCCTTCATGTGTGGACGTTCAGTTTCACCCACAGGCTTTTAATCTAAAATGATATGTTGTGGACATGCCCTCCACTTAAAAAAAAGCCCCAACACATGACAAACTCATTGTCTGCTTGGTAGACTTCACACCCCAAACCACGCAACAACACATTTTCCCACCGCAAACCTCTTTATAGTGTAATGAGAGGTGTGCGCCTACATATCGACAAGCTGGGGTCAATTCTCACTGGTGTCCGATTGATAGGAGCAAAACTCGTTTGAGCAGTGCTTCAACTCGAGTGTCCTGATTCTGTCTGCCAGTCACTCCACTCTTTTGGTGCCTAAAATATCTATGATGTTGGTGCCTAGGCCTACATTTTCTCTTCTAATGCAGTTCTAATTGTCTTAATATGCAGTTTCTCCCTTTGAATCTTTGGTGAGGTGAGCAGACTAATGGCTTAAGAGAATTTGGAGGTGTTGATGCTTTGGACCTCACCAGTGTTAGGTTGGGTCTCCTCATCTTGCTTGGGTCGTTCCTTGTGTCCTCTCTTGTGTATCATGTATCATTGGGCCTGTCTGGCTTTCCAGGCCATGGCTTCCATTTATCTTCAGCTCCATGTTGATGAGGTTGGCTGTCAGCGATACCTGTTATTTACACCACTACGGAACAGCAAAGCTTTTGTAGCATGCACTATGTAACAATTCTAAAACTGAAATTAATGTTCTAAACCGTTCCCTGCCTTCTTCTCAGCTGTTTCATTGCTTCGCAGAGGAGATTTGCTTATTTATAAGTCGGTTATTATGGGAAATGCATGGGCCGTTGTTTACTCTTCTGCATGCCACTGTGTGGTGGAAGATATTTAATAACATGCTGGAGGTGGGAGGCTGTGTGTGTGTCACCATTGAAACTGAACGTTATTTCCATAACAAGATTCAATTTCTGGCTGTCAAAAATATGAGGGCAGCGATTATTTCTGTGATATTTTTTGACATCCTTCCTTTCTTTATTTCTTTTCCTGCCAATTATGCTGTTTTGGCTGTGGATGTTGTTCCTATATATGTGTCTTCAAATGTCACGTTCATAGTGATTCTATCAGATCTCTCATTTGCCAAGCTTTCTAAGGCAGACATTTTTTGTTCCAGGGAAATGAGTGAGTTGCCTCTTGTGTACACGACAGCATCACTGGTATACGTTATAGGACTGTGTTTTGTACTGAATTGAAAGGCTTTGGTTATTTTAATTCCAACTGTGACCATTCATCTACAGCACAGACAAGATGTCATTTCTATAATGCATGTAAAGGCGAGTTTATGGACGTTGCTGATATGTTATTAATTTATTTTACAGTTTATTCCGATTATCCTATCCCTTCAAAAACTATTTGAAAACCCTTCCTTCAGAAAAAGATACCACACTCTGCAATATGCTAAGGCTTCACTGATATATCCTTTTAACTATACGTACAAGAACTCAGGGCCAATTCACCAAGGCAAACTTATACTTTAGTCTAAGTTTACTACTTTTCCGTATTCACAAAGTCACTTACGAGTAGCATCTTTAGGACTGCAGAGTCTCTGTACTCAGGACAGAGGTTTCACACACAGGGTTCTTCATCAGAGCACAACAATTAATAATTTAACAGATGGAGGGAAAATCTCCATTCATAGGTCCAGAATCAGACACCATATCATGTTGTACAAGTTCTAGTACTACAAACAGTAGAACAAAAGGTAAAACCACAATAAATTGCAGTTTCAAGCCTCCTCCTGTCCCATATGTATATGTGTGCCTGTCAGGTAGGAAACAGCAATGTGTGGCAACATGTAACGAAATATTAAGTACTTAAAGTCTGAGGGACACAAAAGCCAGCCACCATTCAATAAATATGAGGGGAATACGAAGGAGCTATTAGCTATACTGGGAAGGTTTATGAGACGGGCAACACCTACCCTCTCAGTCAGTGTTGAAATGTTAATTAAAATACATTGCAAACACAAAGATAGGATGGATGGAGCGCTGAAACTTTTCAGACACTCACCCCCAGTCACAGATCTGGGTTGAATCCATCATCAGTCTTTAGCTCAGTTCCCCACCCCAGTTCACACCCAGCTATATGCAAATCAGTCTTGACCCTGTGCCTCATGGGAGCAATCTAGCCCGAACTGCCAAGCCAGGTCTTCCCTGGACCAGAAACAAGCATCCCGGGACTGGTTTCGGGATAACATCCCTCATCAGCCGGGCTAGCATGAATACATTGTCAAAGTGAGCAAGGGACCCACGTCTGGCCATACCCTGCCAACTTGGGGCAAACAAAGCAAACACACAGAGATGATGGACAGAGAGCTGAAACTTTTCAGGCACTCACCCCCAGTCACAGATCTGGGTTGAATCCATCATCGTTTTTTAGATCACTTTGCCACCCCAGTTCAGACCCAGCTATATGCAAACCAGTCTTGACCCTATGCCTCATGGGAACAGTCCAGCTCAAACTGTGAAGCAGGTCTTCCCTGGATCGGAAACAATCATCCTGGAAGCAGTTTCAACCCTTGCTCACTATGCCACTGGATTCAAGCAAGCCTGGCTGATGAGGTGTGTTACCCTGAAACCGGTCTGGATACCATTTGGGTTATGGCCTTTATATGGTTTCACAGTCTGTTGTCAATGATGATTGATAGAGATTTCCTACTCTGTCCATAATTTCCATCCTGACAATACTCTGTAAGCCTTTCGTAGTGTATCTGTTATCAAGAGGTAAAAGTTAGGCCATGAAAAACATTTGTCAGAAGGTTTGCAGTTCATCAGGCCTACGGAGCTAAGGACTCCATTTCCCTTGTGGAGTTCAGGTTTCTCATGTTTTGAGATGTTCCCCGGCCGAGTGGGCATCTATATCCTTCTCTACAACTGCTATCATGATGGGACATGTCTATGCATTGAGTGAGTGAGGGATGGCTTTGTGAACAAGATGGAGACTTATAGGGATGCAGCCCAATTTTTGTTTTGTCACTCCAATTAAGACATTTCATTTTAGAGCTATAAGGTACAAAAACAACAAACAATCATGCCTCGCCCATGGGGATTTAGTTGCAATGCTGTGTTCCTCATTTTCTCATTTTCACCCAGCGCTTACAAGTCGATGTTACATAGGGGTGAGATATAGTGAACACTTCACATTGGTTAACTTATTCCACATTGTAGGGGCAAGAAATGACAAAAACCTACACAGTACTTACTGGTGTAATGCATTGGAGCTTAATATCAGTGGTGGAGATGGAGTAGTCTCTGTTGCTGATCTAGTGAGGCCATGGATGAATAAACTTAAATGGGCATGAGCCTCTGTTTTCTGGACAGAGTAGTAAGACAGGTAGTACTCCAAGGGGCATGTGTAATATACCTTAAAAGAACAGAATTCAGCAAGGAAACTTGCTGTGCTGAGTTGCATGAATGAATAGAACCCAATGATACATATTTGAACAGGATAATTAACATATATGCTATCTCTGTGTGTTGCTGCTCTTGTGGCAGTGTAGCTACAATGTTGGAACCCTTGCACCATGGAGCAAGTGCTCCTGTGTCATGCCCAGGATTGTGTCTAAGCAGAAAAGGACTCCTTCCCCAAAAAAAGTAGAAGGGTGGTAGGATTTATGTGTGTAAGTGAATGCATCACTCATGTAAACGACAAGTAATGTGGATAAATAAGTATATGTTATTTCCTCCTACTTAGTTTGGGGATGGTTTCATTCTTGCTGACGAGGCAGATGGACATATATATGTGCATCAGGAATTGTGGCAAAATACATGGTTGGATGCATGGGAACACCTCTGGTCCACCCATGGAAAGGCATCACGGTGTAAGGCATAAGGCAAGGCAAGGCATCGAGATATGCTGAATTTGTCAAAAAATGTTTGGTCACATTGACATACAAGATGACACAAATAGCCCCCACTGTGACATTGTAAATAGCAGTTAAGGCTTTGTGTAGGATGGCATTTCCAGTGCAAGGACAACATCATCTTACTTGAGGTAAGTACACATGCAATGTAAAAAATCATCATATTATTATAGAACATGTAAACATATTTGAACATATACAAAATGTACCTTCCACGTACAAAGCACAATGTCCTGCGTGATTTGAGCACGTGCTGCAATACTCAGCTGGGTTTCAGGGCCACCATAAAGCTGAGGGTACTTAGCAAGCACTCCCTCACTAATGATCTTTAGTTCACTCTGGGTGAATGTTGGTGCCTTTTCATCTAGACCCTCAGCCATGTTGGGGGCAGGATAAATAAACAGAGCAGCAGGATGGGAGAGGAAGCGTCTCTGAAGAAAGCAAAGCACAGAATGATCTCAAAAAGGCTGACCCCATCTTCCTGTATGTCATTTCATATATGTCATATCTTATATATCATTTTCTATATGTCATATCCTCTAAGTCATTTTATAATTTTTTTTACAATTTTTTTTTCCCAAAAATTATTTCTACATGTCATGGCAAATTCAACAGAAAACTATACATTGAAGCTTTTACAATCCAACAGCAAAATCAGCAATAAAAATGCGTAACATAATTTCATACTCCAGACCCAAAAAAGAAAAGAAAAAAAAGACAAAAAGGAGCATTCCACTGCTATTCTTTTAGATTGTCTCGTCCTGATTTACTCTATCCATCCTGCAATTGGAGCCCCGATTTTTTGCCCCAGCTCTCGTCTCCTTCGTCCTCTTAACCTATATACTGAAGATTCAATATTGTATATAGCCAATATCCTAGACCGCCAATTAAAGAAAGTAGGAGAGTCAGGACTTATCCACTGAGAGGTAATACATAATTGCACGATAGCCATAACAATAAACACGAATCCGATCTCGGATCTCATCCTCGCATTTCCCCCCGTATTACACTCAATGCCCAAAATCACAAGGTCTGGTGTCATTATTAACAGGATACCTAAAACCGTATTAAAAAAATATTCAATATCCTGTAAAAACCTTGCTAAGCTAGGGCAGGAATAGAACATGTGCATGGTATCAGCAGCCTGCAACCCACATCTGCTACATTTACCCGTCTGCGTTCCCCCCATTTAGCTATCTTTTCAGGAGTATAATAAAGGTCGAAAATTGACAAATAATGTTGCCTCCTAAGACTTTCTGTTATTAAGATATGATTGGATAATTCAAGTGAGTCCTCTATGTTTATTCCTTCCTTCCCAAACTTTCTCTCCCATTTGGTATTCTGACTGCATACATCATCGGGAGAGCTTCCAATAATTTTTGATACATTTTCCCAATTCGGAATTTAGTTTGTATTATTTCCACCAAGCGTATCTTTTCAAGATTTACGACTGACCCTTGCACGTTCCTCCCCAAAAACTCAGAATCTGCAAATACTTAAAAAAATCTCGTTTGCACAGACCAAACTTCTCTTGTAAAAACATTAATTAGGCTTTTTTGCCTTCATTACATAGGTTCCCAGAACAATAATTCCAGTATACCCCCATCTGAAAGTAGTTTGGTCTTGGAAAATTGATTGCAAGGTACCACAAGCCGAGAATGGAGTATACAGATTTATGTTTGAAATCTTCAATCTACGCCGTATCTGTCTCCAGATCAAATAAGCCACCTTGATTATTTTGAATCTGGTCTTTTCGTAGTAGCTGTGTTCTAGTATCTTAACTAAACATTGCTTTGCTTCATCCCCCAGTCCTATTTCAAATATAGTTGGTCTGACAGCCGCCGGAATTTCAGCCTTAGCCCTGACTACATGTATCCCCATATGTTGCAGAATTGACGCCCAATAATAAAGAAGGAAATTGGGTACGCCCCATTCCCCCCGCAGTCTTGGGAGTGTCATCCACTTAGCTGCCCTTCTCTATCTCTGATACCCCATAAAAATCTAGAACACACCCGTTCAGTCCTTGCTAAACAAGATGTAGAAAACTCCAGGGGGATGGTCCTGAAGAGGTATAAGAATTTAGGGAAAACCATCATTTTAATGACGTTACTTCGTCCGTGTAGGGATAGATGTAAATGATCTAACCTCTTCAGTGTCCTATTAACAGTATCAATCATTGGCACAATATTTAATTCAGGGATTCGGTCTACCACTGCTGTAATCTTAACCCCCGAATACATTGCTTCAGAAGCAATTGGGAGATCTGCAGGGAACATAGTATCAGAATGAAGATTCTAGGACTTATTAATGTTTAATTTGTACCCGTGAGAGACTCCAAATCGCTCTGCCAAAGCCTTCACTGCTGGGAAAGCCAAAATGATATCACTAGTAAGTAACACAATATCAGAAAACTCCAGTGTCTTAAACCTTGTATCGTTAATCTTCATTGGTTTAATGTTCATACTCATTTCTGTTACTTCAGGTGATAGTTAAAGTGCCTGTACTGCTTGAATAAATTCAGTACACAACCCCTTCCATCGCAGGACAGACCACAGAAACTGCCAGGAGACCCTGTTGAACGCTATCTCCGTGTCCAACAGGACCACTCCTAGCTGTGATTCCGTGGCCTGAGCCCAGTTGAGAAGGGCAATGACACTTCTAACATGATCAGTCGTGTCCCTACCTGGGATAAACCCATGTTGGCGGATGAAAACCAAAGGGATGATGATCTTTCCTAACCTAGAGGCAAATATTTTTTAATAAATCTTACTGTCAGAATTAATGAGTGAAATAGGTCTGTAGGATGATGGGTTAAGTTCAGGTTTGTCTTTTTTTTTAATACTACTATGGTAGTCTTTCGCCACGAGTGAGGAGTGCGCCCCCTTTGGGCCAGCTGAAATAGAGACACAATATCTAGCTGAAGTGATTGACGGAATGTCCTAAAAAATTCCAAAGGAATACCATCCGGACCCACAGCCTTACCCATAGCTAAAGAAGTTATAGCACTTTCAACCTCTTCCCATGTAATCGGGGCTGCAAGAATCTCATTTTGGTCACATGTACTCTTCATTGTTTCGAGATCTTTAAAAAACTCCTCTGGAGATTCTTCCCCTATCACATCTGCTTCCTCAGTATAAAGTTGCCGGTAAAAATTCTGAAATACATCCAGAACTCCTGTTGGAGAGTCCTGAATCTGATCGAGATGATCTTTGATTCTCCAGATTATATTTGATACTTCCCTCTGTTGTAAACGCTTTGCCAGGACCCTCCCAGTATTTTCACCAAGTTCATATATTTCAGCCCTATACTGCACATACTTAATAGCAAGCTCTTCCGCGAAATGCTGATGTACTCTAGATTTCATAATAGCTATTGACTGTTGGCACCTTTCTGTATCTTGACCTTCCCATATATTCCTCATAAGCTCAATCTCAGCCGACCTGAGCTGTTCGGCCCATCCCCTGATCTCCTCCTGTACAGCCTTCTGCCAGTGAATAGAAAAACTAAGAGTCTCACCACATACGACTGCTTTAAACGCATCCCAGACTACAATTTCAGAAGCCGTGTTCCTATTTATATTTAAAAAATCCACAATACACTTAGCCATATGTTCACAGTATGCTTGATGAAGCAGCAATTTCCTTTCAAAAGTCCATGTCCTCGGAATTCTTAAAATGCCACTCAATGGGAATTCTACTACTAGTGGGTTGTGATCTGAAATGACCCTAGGGGAGATCTCAATGCTAACTCTCTCAGCCATTTGATTTGAAATAAAAAAAAATACAGGCGGACTAATTAATTATGAGGGGCCGAATAAAAAGTGAACCCTGGATCCTCTTGTCTATGCCTATACCAGGCATCAACCAAGCCGTGTCCCCTAACCAATCATTGCAGAGCCTTAAAAATTCTGACCTTACTTCCTTGATATGGAAAATTACTGAGAAGATTAAAATTACTATCCAAATGAATATTGAATTCTCCACGGAGGATTAGCGGACGCGACCATAGAGCAAGTTCTACACTTGAATGATTCAAAACTTCTGGATTGTCCAAGTTCAATCCATATATCGAGCAGATTGAGAGAGGGGCTTCATGAAATTATAAGTTCCACAATCACCCAAGGCCCCAATCTATCCTCCTTAACTCGCTTAGAGATTCCGACACCTCGCTTTGCAAGAATAGCCGCCCCCCTAGTTGTAGTACCTTGACGAGTACACACCAGTAAGTCAAGGCCCAAATCCTTCAGCCATCCACGTTTACTCCAAGGTATATGGGTCTCTTGCAGACATAACAGATCTATCTGCATAAATTGTATAACCTTGGCCGATAAACCTCTTTTGTTCCTGTTGTTCAAGCCACATATATTCAGTGAACAGATACACATTCTACCCCTTCTACCCATCATCCTTATGGGATACACACTCTTTATCAGGACTAGCCAAACAGTACAGACAATGCAGATATGCTTTGCAGATTATACCGGAAATTACTTTCATTCTTACATAGAGACAAATGCCATGACAATATATGAAGAACACCAGCTGTGCTCCCCACTAAACCCCCCTAAACCCCCGCCACTCCGCCACCCCCCCTACCTACCTTCCATCCTTCAGAAGAAAAGACTTGTGTTTGACCCTGGAATACCACTTTCAATTTAGCAGGATTGAGCAAAAACACCTGCTCCCCCTTTGCCTGAAGCAATGGGATCAATTGACGAAACTGCCATCTTTTCTCAACTGTCACCTTGCAAAAAACGGGTCTCACAAAAAATTCACAACCCTTACCCACCCTTTTCCTGTCCGCTCTGGCCAGATCATTTAATGCCTCTCGGGCCAAAAAATTGTTGAGACATATAAGAATAGCCCACGGCCTATCAGTAGCTTACCCCCCTTTTTTACGTTGATTAAAAGGAAACCTATGAGCCCTTTGCAGTTCGACTTTCCAGTCCTATTGCCTGAGTTCAGGGAATGCTTCCACAGAGAGTTCAATCACAAACGGCCGAACGTCAGCACCCTCCTTGCCCTCGGGGATGCACAAAATCCGCAGGTTATTCCTCCTTGATCGATTCTTAAGATCACTCAATTTCCAAAGCGTGTCATCCCTCTGAGCTTTCAGGGAGTCGGTAAAAGTTTGTTGCACGGCCAGCTCATCCTCAAGCGTAGATATTCTAGCTTCAGCTTCACCAATCCTGACTGCAAAGTCAAAGGAAACCTCTAAGTCATTTCTTGTGTTTTTGTGTTGATCTTTGGCCTACTTGTGGAGTCTCCACCCCACGTACAAGGCAGTGATCAACACAAGTACACAGGAAAATACATATATTGAAAATTGGTTTGGGAATAATAATGAAACCTTCAACTCACACTGTAAATACTGCAGACAATACTTGCTATGTCTGTCAAATTTTACAATATGTGGTGTATTTATTCATATGAGAGCCAAATCCCACCCAATCATTTTTAAATCACATATTATTGCTTTCTTGGGTCAAGGTACAACAATGTCAACAAGTGCTTTATCTTTTTTTTACTTTGCGCCTTAAAAGAGCACAACGCCTACATAATTGTTCATTTGCACTTTTCAGTGAATCAGGTTGGCCAATGGACATCACTACAGGACCAGAGGCAGACCAGTACATCCTCAACTTGTAGGCGGGCATGTCTTTACAATACCGCCAGTGAGGAGGAGAAGGGAAAACAATCACAAAGCAGGGACAGTGCCCCCATTTGAGGACTGAAAAGGCCATCAGAAAAAAGAATCTGGGTGAAAAATGGGAAGGCTGAAGGGGGAGGAATTGAAAGGGACACCGTCAGCTTGGGGGAGAGAAGTTGAAGCTCCTTCTAACCTACAAGATGAACCATCTGCAGTGGTATCCCCAGAGAAGGCCCCAACAACATCTGGGCCTGCCACCAGCCCTTCGTAACTTCTGAGGGCCCCATTCCAATGGGGCGTCTATCTGCACCCCCTGCCACTACTCCCCTCCAAGTGCATGTCAAGAGGAGCATGAGTTGATGGAGACATCTGCACCCAACACCCCACGCCCCTCATGTGAGCCACAATCCCCTTCATGTGTGTCTGCGACAGCACTCCAGGGGGCGATGGCGGCTTTGAGGATTGTGTTCTCTTGAGGCTTCCAGGACAATAGGGATGAACTCCAGATGCTCCGAGTGATCTAGGGAGCTTGATTCAATTAATGCCTCAATCATCAACTTGAGTGCAGCTCAATTGTCTCCATTCGCTCCAAGACCCGCGCGACTGTTGCTGTGTCTCCAAGTTCATCAGCCCTCTCTATTTCTCCTGCTACCCTTCATGTTGTCTCTTCCCATGGGGTGGCTTTTCCTGCACCAGCCAGCCGAAGTGTGTTCACATGTGAGGAGGATTTTGACATCATGGTGAAAGACGAGAGTGAGGATAACCAGTGACTGTGTTCCCCCATGCCTGGACCCTACTTGAAAAACAACATGTGCTTTGGGGGGCAGGCATTGTTCTTTAAGTTGACTGTGGACTCTTGGGTTTTGAAAATGTTTTTACTGTGGACTATTTTGTCTGAACCTTTGTATATGGAGTGGTTTCCCTGATGCTGACATGTTTTATTATGTTGCTCTACCACATCCTAGTTCCCTTGCCCATTCTGCCTGGAAACTTGATTTGTGTTCCTTTCTCCCATTTCATATGACAGTTTTATTTTTTAACTTTATTTGAAATTTCCTTTATTTATATTTTGTATATACCTATATACATACTAGTTTCATAAAACCTATCTGTCACTTATTTGACATAATGTGTGTTGCATAAGAAATGTTTAATTGTAAAAATGTGGGTGTTTAGCATATGCTTGCAACATGTCTTATAACACAGATGTTCCTACAGGTCTACATGTAGCACTCACAAACATAGATATATATGCATCACAATCAGAGTACTCATTTAGAAAAGTAAAATCTGTATAGAAGCTTTGATTGGTGCACATATGTTTATTTATATACATATGTTGAGTTAAAAACATATTTGCAGTAGTCATGGGGAATATATCTTGTGAGTTCGCAATTGTGGAGATAAAGATCTTTTTGAGGAAGTGTGCATTCTGGGTGGGTGCTGATTCGTGTGTGCATGTGTGGCAGCTGCCTGTCCAGGTGGATCAGTTGGCTCTGCTGATGGACCCAGTGGCTGTACAGATGGGGATGTGGTTGTACAGGTTGGGGTGGTGGAGGCTGTACAGATGGGGTTAGCTGTACAGGTGGGATTGTTGTAGCTGTACAGATGAGGTGTGACTGTCCTGATGGGGTGGCTGAACAGGTTGGGGTGCAAGTTGCTGTACAGATGGGGTGGCTATAGAGGTGGAGTGCAACTGGCTGTGCAGGTTGGGCGGCAGGTGGCTGGGCAGGTGTGAATGCAGGTGGCTATACATATGAGGGTGCAGGTTGCTGTGCAGGTTCTTCTCCATGTGTTGACCATGAAGTTAGACTTTGGAAAATTTTCAAAATGGCCCCCATCATCTTCATATCCAAGGCTTGTTTTCTTGCACTCTTTTCCTATACAATTTGATTTGATCTTGGTGCATCCTCAACATATCTTGTCAACATTTCACAACAGTGTAAAAGGCATGGATCTGTTTGTCAAACTTCTGAGCCTGTCCTTGTAGTGAGTCTAAAATGTCAGACAGAGTAGCCCCTAGTACACAAATATTCTTCTGCACATTGGTCTGCTGTTGAAAAAACTCCTCCTCATACTAGCCTACATGAGCATCTGCGATCCCCCTCCACATGGGATGCACTCTGATTTTTATTTCTTTGTTTGTTCTATTTTATAGAATGCGAACTCGACCCGAAGGTATTGGAGTACTTTACACGAGCACCGGTTACATTACACAATTACACATTCATTTTTGGTAGGCACAGAGAGATTAAGTGATTTACCCAGAATCACAAGATGTTGAGCTGATGCTGAGACTCAAACCTGGTTCCCCAGATTCAAAGTCAGCAGCTCTGGATGTTGTGCCACATCTTCTCCTCAGGTTGACCAGAACAGGGAGAGGTGGCACATGGGAAGCTCCGAGAAAAATATTCATGCCTGAGAGATGCCTTTTCCTCACCTGGGGTTTTCTCTCCTTCAGATGTTTGAGAGTAGGTTTGATGATCATTGTTTCGAGGTTGGTAGACTATTGTCTATAACTCTAATAAACCTAATAAAAACACCACAAGTCACACATCAATATCACGAGATGATAATATCAGGGGACTTTAATTATAATCTGACAGGAGGAAAGACGAATAAGAACAAGAATAAAAATCAAAATATACGAAACAAGCTGGAAAAACTAGGCATGGTCATCCTAAATGGAAACATGAAGGGAGATCAACCGGCAGGTATCACCTTTTCCTGTGGAAAAAAACAATCAATTATTGATTACACGATAATCAGTAAAGAGCTAACGCCCCGGGTAGACAATTTCTGCATCTCAACACGACCTGAGAGCGATCATTTCCCTCAGGAGACAGTCCTAGACTTAAACATCAAGCAAAAGGAGTGTGTAGCATCATTAGTTGCATGGCCCGAAATATACAACTTACGGAAGATTAAATGGAGAGGAGCCATCATGGAAGAGATAATGGACATGGTGAATGAACACATAAAGAATGCTGAGGAGTCAGCAGTACAATCATTAAGTAACTGGGAGGAACTATGTGAATCACTCCTGGACAAATTTCCAGCAAAAACAGTAAGCAAAGGGAACCACTGGTTTATTAAAGAGCCATGGTACACAATACAGATGAGAAATAAAAAAAGAAACATCGCCAAAGAGGTAGGACAAAACGCGCAAGCAATTAAAATGGGAAAAAAAATAGACAGCGGAAAGATCCAAAAATTGAGAAAAGACTACAAGGTGGAATGCAGAGTGGAAAAAAGAAAATACAGAGAAAAGTTATGGGAAGATCTGCTGAGGGCAAGCAAACTACCAAATAGTAAAGAATTTTGGGGCATAATCAACAAATTAATGAAAGGACACGGAAAGCAAAATACCATCGGAATAAGCGAAAAGACTTGGCTAGAACACATTGATAAATTGTATAACCCCAAACTAGGATTAGAATAGGTGGATGCAGTAAGGTCACCGAACGTAAAGGAAAAAGAACCTTACTCCGAGGTAACCAGCACTAATATTGAAAGTGGAAAAAACCAGATTAGCTGGGAAGTAGATGACCAAACTCTGACAACTGTTAAACGCATAAAAACACTGATAAAAAATTTGAAAGCGGAAGGAGCAGCAGGCCCAAACGGGCTACCAAATGCCCTGTTCAAACGAGACCCGGAAGTTTGGGCAAAATATCTAACACCTCTTTTTAACCATGTCTTCTGTGACAACAAAATCCCACAATCCTGGAGCGGTAACCTGTTCCACCCAATTTACAAGAGCGGCATCAGAACAGAACCCGGGAATTACAGGTTGATCGCCCTGATCGACGTAGAGGCCAAACTTTATGCTTCATGCATCCTGGAACATCTACAAGAGTGGACAGAGGAAAACAACATTACCCCAAAATTCCAAACAGGCTTCAGACGGGGAATGGGCACCATTACAAATCTAACAGCCTTGACAATTCTTACGGAAAAAGCTGAAAGGAAAAGGGGAGTAATAGTGGTTTGCTATATAGACCTAAAAGTGGCTTTCGATAGAGTGCCGTGGGACCGCTTGTGGAAGAAACTGAAAGCATGGGGACTGCCACAGCCACTGATAAACGCAATACAAGCACTATACAGCGAAACATGGGCTACTGTAAAACTAGGGGATGGACTAAGAGTCTCTTCAAAAATAAACATAACAAACGGATTAAAACAGGGCTGCGTCCTTTCTCCATGCTTATTTAATTTATACCTAGCAGATTTGAACAGCCACTTAGAACAAATAAATGGACACCCACCAAATTTGGCAAATGAGCCGGTTCAATACTTACAGTATGCAGATGATATTGTCCTGGTAAGTCAAACTCCGATAGGGCTACAAAGTACAATAAACAAACTTATAGACTACATGGACGCCCAAGGTTTAGAATTGAATAAATCCAAAACCAAGGTGGTAAGATTAGCGGGCCCAAGACAAGGAAACTACAAATGGTACGCAAAGAACTCTCAAATAGAGGAAATAAGACTTTATAAATACTTGGGCATCGAAATAGCAAAAAATCTGTCAATGGTGGAGCAGAAAAAGGAGATCACAGCAAAAGCTCAATCCTTAATATTTGCCTACAAACAACTATACAAGAAACTGGAAAGCCCTTCACACGGGCATCTTTTAAAAATCATGGCAGCCCAATTGCTACCGACCCTGTCCTACGGTCTGGAAACCTGGCATGGCCAAGAAAGTAACATCTTAAATAAATTACAAACCAAGGTTTATAAAACGGTATTCAACCTCTTTAAAGGCTCCTCGCCAGCACAAATTCGTTTGGAATTCGGACTACAGAACCAAGTATTCCAAAGGAAGGCAACCATGGTAAATCTATGCTGGAAACTCAGAGCAGCATAATTAGGAACTTTGAACAACTTATGCTGGTTGGAAATAAAACAACAACTAGAGCAAAGAATCCCAAACTCGTGGGGGGACAAACTGAGGATAGCCCTGGAAGAATTAGAGCTCTATGGGCTTTGGAACAGCAAGTTGGAAAAGGCCACATTTAAAAAAGCAAAATCATTATCCTTTGTGGAGGACAAGAGGGGATTATTAAGACGCCACCACGCATGGGTCATAATAAATTCTTACACACGGCTAAGACCACAACCCTACATAGCAGCTCATTTCCGATTGTCCTTAAAAAGGAGGTTTATGGCATACAGATTTGGAGATCTTTGTTCATTAGACTTGGCGCCCTCCTGGAAAAATAAGGATCAAACAAAGGCATGTCGTTTATGCGGTTATCATATTGAATCTCTGAGCCATTTATTGTGTGTCTGTGAAACAGTAAAATCAGAAAGAAGGAAGATGCTGAGAACAGTTTGTAATGATTTAAATATCCGCACCTGCAGACAGGCGGCGACAAGTTGGATGGGTGTCGCATCAAACATTTTAATATGCAGGGGGATAAAATTTATGATAGCGGTAAAAAGCTTACTTACAATAGTGGGCAAAGTCTGAAGGCTTGCTGCCACAAAGGAACTAAGTAGAATTTTATGAACTGAAAATGGTTTTTTTTTTTTTTTAATATGAAATGTGTTTTATATGCATTATGGTTTGTGAAAACCAAATAAAGTTATTTTTGACTGACTGGTAGACTATTGGGGAACGGCAATCCTCAGATGGGAAATGCGAGGTAAAATGCTGGCCGAACATGTAGTGGTCTTTCGTCTCAATAGCAGTGGGCCAACAATGGCCTCTCTTCATCCATCTCCTCATCCTTGACCAACACCTGCTCATCTTCTTTTTCTCACCCTCTTCTTGTTGAGAAGTAATGATAGCAGATATTGCTGCTTGAAGGAGGATAGGAATCTCTCCCTAGGTTGCCAGCTGGCCTCCACTGATAGATGGTTTAGCTTCACTGAATTACTCATTGTCCCCAGAAGATGTAAAGTGCAGATTGCAATATATGAAGCTTATAACATTGTGAGGGGGCCGACTCCATAACCTCCCTACCCCTCCTTCCTTTTTACCCTCCAGAACGGAGACGGGAACCAATGGAAGGACGGCGAGGCAGAGCCACTGCCATGTAAGGAGAACGCAGAAGTCCCAGCCCGTCGACACATACCGGAGGAGCAAGGAGAGCAGGTCACAAGTAAGCCTGGGCAAAGCACTACGCTACGCTCGCGTAGTTTGCAAATTTTGCGCTACTTCGCACTACGCGAATTGCACGTAGCACAGTGCGAACACCCGTAGCGTAGTGTTGCGTAGTGCAGCGGTCATTTTTTGCTTGCTCGCGGTCCTCAAGGTCAAGTTGGCGACCGCGAGCAAGCAAAATGACATCCCGGCGAGACTTTTTCCTCGTTCGCGATCAGCAACATAAAGTTGGCGATCGCGAGCATGGAAAATAAACCTCCCGGCGAGATTCTCAACGCGAGGAGGTCAGGTTTCTCATTGCGAGTGGTCGCGTATGCTCGCGACCGCTCGTGATGAGAAACTACCAGTCCGCGTTGAGAAAGCTGCCGCTCGAGTAAAAATTTACTTGAGTGGCAGAAAACTACAGCTCGCACTGTTCAAGATGCCGTTTTCAACGATTGCACAGTGCCGGTTGCTTGTCCGCACTGTGCAATCATTGAAAACTACATCTTGCACAGTGCGAACAGGGTACTACGCAGTTCGCGAAGTGCTACGCGTAGCTCGCATAGTGCGAAGTGCACTTTGCGTAGCTTCGCATAGTGCTACTTCGCGAACTACGCCCAGGGTTAGTCACAAGAGCAGGAGCAAGTAACTTGTGGAAGGAGAGCACCGAGGAAGAAGAGCATCAAGGAGAGGTGTTCGCAGGCGTTGACCCTACTGTCGTCCACGACTCCAAAGAAGGAGCTGAATCCTGGTCAGAGGAGTAGTGGATGCCCCCGGAGGATACCTACGAGCTGCTGCAGCTCAGGAGAGCTGTGGCTGTTGCGGTATGTGAAGCGGGAGGGGGGAGGGAATAAAGGGAGCGTATCGGGGAATGCGCTGTATCACAGGACACTGTTAATATTCATGCACTCATATATGTCTCCTGCACTGCTTGCCCCACTCCTTTGTGCACAAGCCCCTGTTCTTCTGAGCACGTCCTACCTTTACACGTGACCATCCCCATCCTTTGCACAGTAAGTATCCTAAAGTGAAGGAGACTGTGAGGAAGCATATTCCTTTCACACCGCTAGTGGCTTTACGCTGTTTTCTTTTCTTTACATATTCTTCAGCTTTACAAGCAGCCACATTTATAAGTCGGTCTCTCGCCATGGACTAAACGGTGGAGGGTTCTGTCCTTGTTCGCTTGTGACAAACAGACTGTCTTACCGCCTTTTCTCTTCTTTTTCCTTGAGCCTCCTGGGGTGCCCTACGGAACCAAGAACCCGGAGCTGCACGGAAGGAAGACCTCGGTCATAAGGGACAGAAGACGACCTGTACACTTCACTGAGCTAAAGCTATGTTGAACTTTTTTCTGCCTTAATAAGACCCTGTCAAAAATTGATCCCCAGATTCGGCCTCCTCATTTTTCCTTCTGCCCGTACCTCTCACACTTGGTTCCAGAAGTGGGATCTGTAAGGATGGAGGCCGCACTGCAGAAGATGGCGGAAGGCCAGGAAAGACTGGGACGCGTTATGGAAAAATTCTTGGCCGTGGCTGAGGAGAGCCTTCGGTAGTCCTACAAAAATATGTTAGCGGGGAGGACCTCGATTTTTTCTTTTTGAATTTTGAGAGAATGGCCAGGGCAGCTGGTTGGGCCAACGACAAGTGGGGCCAGAATCTGGGTCCTCTGTTAACGGGCGACTTGCAGGCCGCCTATCAAGCTGCTAATCCACTGGATCTCACCCCCTGTGACGACATAAAGAAAACCATTCTCGAAAGATTAGGGAGCGACGACGAGACCGACAGAATGCGCCTCAGACTGATGAAAGAAGGGCCACAGGAGAACCCCAGAGCCCTCTCCTATTGTGTGTGGGATCTGGCCGACTGTTGGTTTCAGTCCTTGACCTCCACCAAAGAAGACATCATGGAGAAGGTGTACCTAGAACAGTTTCTGTCCTTCCTACACCCCCCGTACAAAAATGGGGACGTCAGCATACTGGTCTGACCTTTGACTGAGCAGTGGAAATCGCAAGTGCGTTCAATCGAGCTCAGGAGCTCCAACGGGGTCGGGAGGATCATCCATGGAAGCAACCCAGCGGAGGCCCTTCTAGAGCAACCAAACCACCCGCTCCCCAAAGACAGGACACTGTTACCCTGTTGCCTGGCCCTTTACCTATCCCCATTCGACCCTCGCCCCACCAAGGTCCCCAGTGTTTTGCCTGTGGGGGTTTTGGTCATATCGCCAGGGTATGCCCCCAGAAAGAAGAGCCTATGGAGGTGGGGCTCACCCGCTCCTACTACTGTGACCCTGCAGGGAAAAAGCCCCCCTACTATCGTACCGTGAGGGTCGACAGGGAAAATTGACAAGCCCTGATGGACACAGGCTGCCTGCAGAGTGTGATATAACCCTCCGCCGTTCCAGGAGGTGTCACGCAAACCACTGGAACAGTTAACATACAGTGTGTGCAGGGGGACAACAAGCGGTACCCCACCACCGATGTGCAGATTAAACATGGTCCCACCTATGAACCGGTTCCCTTGAGAGTGGGACTGATACCCTGTCTACCAGAGCCTTTAGTCCTAGGATCCGACTACCCCTGTCTATCTATGATGGTACCAGAAACAGTCGCCGACAAGGAGGACTGGTGTCAGAGCACACCCTTTTCCCAAGTGCTCTGTCTTGCATGTCCCCAGGGGAAACCACGGAAGAGTGGGAAACAAAAGAAGAGAGAAAAAAGGGACTGGATCAGAGTCGCCTTAACCCAGAGGAAAGAGGGGTCTATGTGGCAGTACGACAGGGGTTCTTTTGCCACCCAGAGGGAAGACCCCACCCTGCAGGAAGCATGGAACAAGGCAACAGACACAGGAGACCCTGAACAAGTAGGTTCCCAATTCATTCTAATGAAGGGGTTAATATACAGGAAAGGAGGGAAGGGACTGCCACTACAGCTATTGGTTACCCAATCATACAGAGAGAAGGTGATGTTTCTTGACCATAGCCACCTCTTGGGGGAACACTTTGGGGAGGAAAAAATGGAGAAAGCAATACTAGAAAAAATCGTCTGGTCCGGTATATATCAACAGATAAGTAGATATTTCAAAGAATGCCCCGTTTGCCAAAAAAATAGCCTATACACACCCTCCAAGGTCCCCTTATATCCCCTGCCCATAATCAGTGAGCCCTTCTCCAGAGTAGGGATGGATATAATAGGACCCCTATTACCCTCCCGAAGTGATTGCTGGTATGTGCTGGTATTGATAGATTCTGCCAACCGCTTCCCAGAGGCGGTCTCACTGAGACATCTGAATGCGCCACACACGCCCATGGTAAATATCTTTTCCAGAGTAGGGTTTCCCCGAGAAATCATAACGGACCAGGGAACACCATTTGTCTCCAAACTCAAGAAGGCAGGTCTGCTTACAGTTAAACATCAAACAGATCCGTACAGCGGCATATCATCCCCAAACCGGCGGGTTAGTTGAACGGTACAACGCCACCCTCAAAACCACCCTAACAAAAACTCCTAGATCTAGAAACCCGACGATGGGAGGAAATGCTACCCTTTGTCATTTTTGCGATACGGTGTAAACCCCAGAAAAGCATAGGGTACTTCCCGTTTGAGCTGTTGTATGGCCGACAGCCCCGTACCCTATTAGACATGATGAGGGAGGAATGGGAGGAGGAACCAGAAAGGACCAAACCTCTCCTCGAGTACGTCCTAAACCTGAAGACTCACCTCCAGGAAATACGAAGCATCTGTAGGGCTCATATGGAGCTGGCACAGGAAGCCCAGAAGCATCACTATGATAAAAACACCAGAGAACGTTCCCTGAAAGTAGGCAACTTTGCCTTACTCATGATGCCTACCTCAGACCATGAGCTCTTTGGGCAGTGGCAGGGCCCTTTTCGGATTGTGGAGATAGTCACTCCAGTGACATATCGCCTTGAGATGGACCCCGAGAAGAAAACTATCACCCAAATATTCCACATAAACCTGTTAAAAAAATGGGAAGGGGAAGTACCACGTACAGTGGCTCTAACAAATAGCCCCCCCTTCATACATCCAAAGCAAAGATCCAGAATTACCCGAAGACCAGAGAGATGCCCTAAACCACAGATTATGGCCTTTACAGGCCGTGTTCTCCTCAACACCGGGGAAAACTAACTAGATTGAACATGCCATCATTACACAACCAGGGAAGACAGTGAAGTTATGCCCGACCGCCTCCCGGAGTCTCGAAGACGGGCTATCGAGGACGAGGTAAAACAGATGCTTCAGACAGGGATAATAGAACCATCGACCAGCAAATGGAATTCTCCCATCGTGTTAGTGCCAAAACCGGATGGGTCCATACGGTTTTCCATAGACTTACGGGAGGTGAATAAGATCTCTCAATTCCACTCCTACCTGCTACTGCAGGTCGACGAGATGATTGAGAGGCTGGGGAAAGCACATTACATCAGCATGTTAGACTTAAGTAAGGAATATGGCAGGTGCCCTTGAGAAAGCAGGACAGGGAAAAGACCGCCTTTTTGACCCCAGGGGGATTATATCAGTTCACCGTCCTACCGATTGGGTTGCATGGGGCCCCGTCGACCTTTCAAAGGTTAATGAACACTGTACTCAGACCCTGTGTCGATTACGCGGTGGCCTACATAGACAATATTGTTATATACAGCACAACGTGGGAACAACATCTTGACCATCTTGCTACTGTTGCCCAAACCCTGAAAGACAGTGGCCTGACCATTAACCCCGCCAAAATCAGGTTAGCAGCTAGGTCAGTGAGGTATTTGGGATATCTCCTTGGGGTGGGACTCATTAAACCCCAGAAAGAGAAAATGACTGCCATAGCCGATATCCCTTTTTACCGGACCAAAAAGGACATTAGAGTGTTTCCAGACATCCTGGGCTACTACAGGAGGTTTATTCCTGATTTTTCCCAAAAGGCAGCTCCCTTGACGGACCTCCTACAAAAAAACATGAACACTGAAAAAGTATTGAGTTGTCCCTCGGCCATGCATCAGTCCGCCTTTCGAAACTTAAAAACAGCCATCACCTCCAAACCTGCATTACTGAGACCGGATTATGGGAAACCATTCATTCTACAGACCAATGCCTCGGACCAAGGTGTAGGTGCCGTCCTGTCCCAAACAGATGCCCAAGGACAAGAAAGACCCATATTATACATAAGCCAAAAGCTCTTTTCCCGGGAAATAAAGTATTCATTGATCGAAAAAGAAGCCTTGGCAATAAAATGGGCCATCGAGACTCTCCGCTACTATCTGGAGGGGTGAGAGTTCACCCTGTATACTGATCACGCCCCATTAGAATGGCTCTCCCGCAACAAAGGCCACAGCAACAGAATCATGAGGTGGTATTTGGCACTACAGCCTTTCCGGTTCACAACTCTTCACTGAAAAGGGAAGGAACAGTCAAACGCTGATTATCTGTCCCGGTATCATCTTGACTCTTTTCTTGCGAGCAAGAAAGTTAGGGTAGGGGGTGTGAGGGGGCCGCCTTCATGCCCTCCCTACCCCTCCTTCTTTTTTACCCTATGGGTCACAGATGATCATCCTACTGTTCGCGAGGGCTGGGAGAGAAAGAATTAACCTCTTCCACTGCCTCTTGCATACAGGGAGGGATTCCCCAGAATGGAGACGGGAACCAATGGAAGGACGGCGATGCAGAGCCACCGCCATGTGAGGAGAACGTGGAAGTCCCAGCCCGTCGACACAGACCGGAGGAGCAAGGAGAGCAGGTCACGAGGGCAGGAACAAGTAACTTGTGGAAGGAGAGCACCGAGGAAGAATTGCATCAAGGAGAGGTGTTTGCAGACGTCGGCACCATCGTCGTCCATGACCCCGAAGAAGGAGCGGAATCCTGGTCAGAGGAGTGGTGGATGCCCCGGGAGGATACCTATGAGCCGCCGTAACTCAGGAGATTTGGGGCTGTTGCGGTACATGAAGTGGGAGGGGGGCGGGAATAAAGGGAGGGCATCGAGGAATACGCCGCCATACTGGGCACTGTAAATATTCGTGCACTCATATATGTCTCCTGCACTGCCTGCCCCACTCCCTTGTTCACAAGCCACTGTTCTTCGGAGCACGTCCTACCTTTACACGTGACCATCGCCATCCTTTGCACAGTCAATATCGTGAAGTGAAGGAGATTGTGAGGGAGCATATTCCTTTCACACCGCTGGTGGCTTTACCCTGTTTTCTTTTCTTTACGTATTCTTCAACTTTACAAGCAGCCGCATTTATAAGCCGGTCTCTCACCCTGCTCTAAACGGTGAAGTTTTCTGTCCTAGTACACCTGTGACAAACAGACCGTCTTACTGCCCTTTCTCTTCTTTTTCCTTCAGCCTCCTGGGGTGCCATACGGAACCAAGAGCCCTGAGCTGCACGGAAGGAAGACCCTGGTCACGAGGGACAGAAGACGACCTTCACACTTCACTGAGCTAAGGCTTTGTTGAACTTTTGGCTGCCTAAATAAAACCCTGTCAAAAATTACTAGTTAATGTGCTACCAAACTATAGTTTAATTCAATACATCTTCTTCTCTGTTTTCAATTACAAGTGATACGTGGTTTGCGAAACCCAACATATGATGGCTGCGAAGTTTTTGGCAGTGATATGATAAACAAACAATTAAAATCTAACCTCAAGCACACCAACTCCAGCCACAGATCTGTGTGACTTTTGATATCCTCTATGAGGTCAGCTGCTGAACATGGCTCCTCAAGTCTAGGCCTGGGCAGAGCTCGCAGCGTTTCACACTGCAGAATTCCGGTGAGTTACCAGGAAACTCCACCGAATTCCACAGACTTCCGCGAATGGGCAGATTAGGTTGATCACACTGTTCAAAAACGCAAATGAATGCTGTGCAGGGCTTCCTTTATAAAAACTGCAATGATCAGCCATCAGGAGTAGCTGTTGCAGAAGCAAACATTAATCCGTGGCAGGTTGAAAGTGTGTTTATTGACTTTTTTTTGCCTTCGTTTAGTGCACCACCACCGAGTTTCTGTTGCTTAGCATGAAACCAATGTGGACTGCACAGTGAGTGTTACAGAGGATAGCAGCAAATGCAGTTAGCCTGGCATGCTGCAAGCAGGAATTCAATTCACACTCTAACGGTGCACGCTATAGACAATTGCAGTGCATTGTACCATAATTGCCATACATATTGTGCCCCACATAGGCTGATGCAAGCTCTGTTTCAACTTTTCAAATGTAGTGTGCCATATGCCACACATATGTCACCATCATTTTTTCCCCAACAGTCTCTTTAATCCCCCATCTCTCCTTTGTTTCCATGTGGCCTTCTCTCGCCCCTCCTACCATGACTTTCCTTCTCTGCTTCCTTTTCAGGCCTGCCAAGGACCACGCATTAGGTGTGACACTACCGCATTTCAGTGTGGTGTTCCGCATCACCGCAGTGAAATGCATCGTCACACAGTAGCGTGCGGTGTGCCAGTGCCTGTGACACCTGTGCGCCGGCTCTGCTGCTCCCAGCAGACTTGCCAGCACTCAGGCTCACTCAGTAAACAGTTAATTAAATTGTCTGTTGGCTAAGTGCAGCACTTACTACAATGTTACAATCTTAGCCCTGCTCTGCTTGGCTGCATTGAAATTTCCACCCGCTACGCCGCACAGCTGTCACACTAGTGACTCGTCACTTCACTGCCCAATACCGACCCGGGGTGGGGCCTGCCCTCAGCAGTGGTTGCCGTGTACTGGCTGTGGCGCCGCGGGGGGATGTTGTGACCTCATGTCCTGAAACAGGAAGGAAGTGAGGTCGGTCAGAAGCGGCGGGGGATTCGACTGGAGTTGTGCTGTCTGCGTCCCTCCCTGCATCCACGGCATAAACAGTTTAAAACTCTGAGTGCACTCCTGCCTGCGCATATTACCCAGCGTTGGATCCCGGACTGCAGCTCTCTCAGTTAATCATGGGCACGCATGAGAGAGGCCTCGGGGAGAGCTGCCTGCAGTGCTGTGCGGCTGCGACACATGCGGCTCTCTGCGGTGGCCGTTCAACTCGCGCTCAGAGAGAGTGAGATACTAGTGCTAGCTGCCAGAGTACTGTAAGACCACTACAGAACAAGTAAGTACATTGGCCAGCCAGCCTGCCTGCTGCCACTGACTTTAGTAGTGTTGTTGTTCATGTTGTCACAGAGAGAGTTTCACACACAGTGCACTGCAGCTAGTCCGTGAATAACCGCAGCGTCCGTTGGATGAGATTGTTGCAGACCCAGCTGTGTGTTCATTAGCCCTGGTAGCCGGGCAACGCTGTGCACCGGTATTAAGTAGTTAACGTTATATTTGCCAGCTGAGGGCTCAGGCTGCAGTATCGCCGGGCATCTGCATCGGACGGTGGAGCCTGTGTGCTCTGCTGCACAGCAAGCACTGCAAGATCTGATCCTTTCATTTATGTCAGACAGTAATCTTCAGGCACGGCTGCTCTGTCTCGTCATCCTTCTGAAGTTTATAATGTTGGGCACCGTCGGTCATTGAAAGCACTAGTAGCCGGACGTGTCCCACTCGGTCTGTAATTAACTTACTTCAGTTTATGGACAGAATTATAATTCAATGAGCCAGTGTCAGTGATTGAGTCTGTAGCTAAATCAGTCAGATAATCTAACTAATTAAATGTGTACTTGAGTTGAGAGTTTGTTACCTGATTTCACATTATACATATAATTTACACTGTGCTTAGTTTATCAATGATGCAAGTATTTGTACATAATATGTCTGAGGGTTTATTCTCAGTGACTTACAGGTGGTGCGTGTGGTGTTTTGCCAGGGCTCTCTGCTATCTCTCATCGGGTGGGGTTGGGGGGTCGTCACGACTCGCGTCATCCCTCAGAGGCCCCTCTTCATGCTCTCTCGGGAGGCAGCACTAGGGTTAATGCCTTTCCATTTCTGGTGCTCTGCAGCAGTTCCAAGAACTAATTGGAGTTTTTTGTTTCCCAAATGGCTGTAGTTTCTGATATTTTGAAGATTCCCTCCTCTTTATTGCATGATTTTTGCTCGCGAGAAAGTGTCACTCATAGTTGTTGAAATGTCACTCATAATTTCACTGAAATTATGAAAATGTTACACATGGCAATCTGAAACCTTGGCAGCTATGCCTTTTCACTCTCTAGATCTCTCACCTACTGCTCATTTCTAGTCCCGCTTCCCTATACTCTTGCCATTAGGCAGCCTGTATTCACCGCAGTCTGACTCCAAATTCAGTTAGTAGCGAGTAGGGTGCATTAGAGGATTACCCTTAGGAACGATTACATGACCTGCACCAATCATAGTTGCCAAGCAGACGTTTGGTATTCATAATAATTGCCTGTACTGTGACGAGGGCTTCTTACACCACCATGCATTGGTAACCACAATTATAAAGCCTGCTGTACTTCGCAGAATGTGACAGCATGAGGGGTTTATTGTAGCAAGGTTTGTGCCTGCCTAACATGTCATACACCATTAGCTGGGCAATGACGAGTCATTCGGCTTGTAATATGTTCCCCACCCCTATCTCCAGTGTTAGGGGTGCTCACAGAGCTCATTTGCAAGGCACAATTATTATTAGTTTGTGGGTGCAAATCCACATGTTTTTGCATCTTTGGTTTCAACCCGTGTTAGAAAAAGAGTTATGGTGCCACCTGGGTAGTAGCTTTTAACATTCTTTGAGTCAATTTACAAACTTCTGACACTTTGAAACTCCCCCAGCCCCAAGTCAATCAATTTTCTGTTGTAAGCTTCCAGGATGTAATGTTGTATAAGTGAGTCACAGCTTTGATGTATAATGCAGCGATATGTTTGCGGTTCAAACTTCAAATAACGTGGAGAGAGAGTTGTCCAGGATCCTATCTAATAACAAGGTAAGGAAGCCGGAATTGGAGCTTTCCAGTTCAATTGTTCTCTTCCGAAGATAGAATGAAGCATTTTCTGGGAAATGAACATCCACTGGCAGAGTGCAGTGGGTGTGCAAAGCTGTGCATATTACATAGAATCCGTAAGAGTGGAGATCGGTGTCTGTTCAACCTCTCAATATAGGGTCGAGGCTCGAGAATTATTCGTAATGTGTACCATGCTCCTGGGACTTTTATAAAGGTGGGCACTGTTAAACTCTACCACTTGACAGCGCCAGAGTTTTATGCCAAACTTCGCTCTCCAAGCGGAGCGCGGAGTGGCAAACCTCTACGAACTCCATCCGTGGAGCGGAGTTTACTTCCCACCCCAACTCAATTCTTGGATGGATGACGAGTTCCTCGATCCAGCAGCTCCAAAAAGAAGTTTCATCTTCATTCATTTTCTGCATTATTAATATGTGAACATGAACAACAAAGAATGGACAGCACTGTAGACATTAGGAAAATCACACACTACCATTACATGCTTAGAACAAGTTCCATCATCTGTCAAACTAATTTCCTCAAAAGTTAGTTACTGAGAACACTATGCAAAATATTAGTTACCTACAAGATTTGTCACAATTACCTGACGGACGATGGTAGTGGGTCTAATTGATGCTACCAGTAGGTTTCCTGATACCCGAGATGTGTTCCTGATGACCAACGTGGTCCTGGCAGCAGCTGTAATGAGGCCAACACATACATATTTCTAAAAAAAAACACGTATATGTTAAAAACTGAATGTATGTGTTAATCAAATCTACTTTCTAAACAGTTGGAGTCATTCCTCCTTGGAGGAGACATTTTGGTTTGTTGTATTAATACATTTTACGTTGAATAGAAATGTTGAGCTATGCACTCATATTACACAACATGTTATGAAGTCTTCTAATCTTATAAACCATATTTGTTCATATTGTGCTGGGTGACACCAGGGACGTTTGCAAAGCTACATACAGCTAATATGTCATCCATGAAATTGAACAATTAGTCTTTTGTGGGGTTATATGTAAGTGAACTTACCAGTGTCTTTTATCCACCTGCTGTGTGGTGCCTAACCAGTTGTAACATCATTACAAGGAGCAGATGTCACTCTTGCCTGTGATGGGGTATTGGCCAACATCACAGGGCCTATAAGAATATGGATGAATTTCTGATGATAGTCAACATTTCAAACCACACTATTTAAGTTTACATGTAGAAACCCTAGTAATGAACGTGACAAAGCATATCTAATGATTGTATAAAATTACAGTACAACATCGAACACACTTACTGTTAGCATATTTATGTACCAGTTCTTGCAGTTGGTTGTTCTTAACCTAGCCCTTGATGTTAACCTCCAGTATGTGCATGTGCATTTACTTCTGCTCCAACAGAAGGATTCACTCTGGCTGTATGTTGAAATAAAATGTAGCAGATTACTCACAAGACAACAATTGATGCCTCTATTCAAATATTAACGTAAAACAATATACTATGCAGGTATAATAGAAACACAAACAAGGTCAATTTCATGAGTCAGTTATAATTCACATCTCATGTCACAGGTAAAGGATTTTCAACTTTTACCCAAGATGATAATGAAAAAAGAAAGATAGAGGGGAGGAAAGTGGAGGGAAGAGATCAGATATAGAGAGGAGAAAGGAGAGAATGGTAGCGAGAAGATGGATGGATATGCCTCCTTTGATTTTTATATGGCTGGGTCTAAACTGGAAAGGCATGGGGAGCAAAAAAAGATGGATGTAGGCTCAGATCCCTGTACTGGGGTGAATATTTGACATTGTTCAGGATTCTGTCCATCAATTGTTCTTTTTGTATTTATCACCCCGAGTTGTACGGGTATGTCCAGATATAGGTGCTGTGCTCTCCATGCAACTGGAGTCAAGCTAACCTGGCTGATGAGGGTGATTCCCCGAATCCGGTCCCAGGATGCTTGTTTCTGGTCCAGGAGTACATGGCCTGGCAATTCGTGCTGGACTGTTCCTATGGGGAGCAGGGTCAAGATTGATTTGCATATGGGTGGGTCTAAACTGGAATGGCATGGGGAGCAACATAATGATGGATTTCGGCCCAGATCTCTGTACTGGGGTGAATGTTTGACATTGTTCTGCATTCTGTCCATCAATTGTTCTTTTTGGAAAGGCCTCCTTCGAGGTCAGGGGTCTCAAATGAAGTGCCAGGAGTACCAGGAGCAAGCTAGGGGTCACAGTTGCGCCCCCTCACTGCCTTTAAAAGATTTCCATGACTAAGTCATTAAGTGCTCTCCTTCCTTCCTTTGTTCCATTGTGGACATTTCTTAAATTGTTTAGTGACAGTCTGCTCAAAAGTTATTATTTTCACTGGCATGCTAGATGTGGGTGAGATGAAGGTGGATGTTTTCTGCAAACCTGTGTACCCCACAGCTGTTCATGTGGGTAAATCAGCAAAAAACGCCTTCCATTTCAAATTTCAGAAGAAATCCGATAGCTCACACTTGTGCCTGAATTTGTCCAGTGTGAAGGTAGGAACAAACCCCTTATAGAGGACCTGTAGTATTTTATTGTTTAGTTCTTTATTTTATTAAATTTATTACTAGGTGCTTGTACTCTGTCCTGTTGCCATGTCCCTAGTCACAGTACGTGTGTGCACTATCTGATGTATGTCCTCTCTAAGGTGTTTTCCCTTTGGGCTCGCCTGGAGGATATCCTCGATGCAGCATAATCCTCGCCTCCTGTCCTGCCATAGAATGAAATATTTCCTAGTTGTCATAATGGAAAGTTTCAGTTCTATCAAAGACACGGAGGCCAGGATTATCCCACCCACATATCATTTTCCCTCCCTTTTTATTTTTTTTAATTGGCATTTCAGTTCAACAATACAAACCCATCAAACAGGTCAGCTGAATATCACATGAGCAACAGGTCTTTGTAAGTGAGTCCACTTCATACATAGTAATAAAGATACGACGCATTACGACTGCCTCTCCAAAATCGCATACATGGTGTATACAATTCCAATGTCTTGGTATACTCACAGTACCACAGATATGTTAAAAACATAAAATGACCTGATTTGTCTTTGTCTGAGAGGGCCAGTAGCAGAATAACACTCCCCTTTAGTCCCCTAAATTAGTGACCCCTATATTATACCATATACAGGAATGCAAGGCAATTACATAAAGCATCTACAGGGTTAACTGCACTGCCACCATCTCCGATGCCTCAGCCCCCCATGTGTCCTAGCTGACCATGTTAAGAATGGATCCCGGATGTTCAGGGGTCTGGAAGCTGGTGGCAACAACTCCCAGTACGTACTTAATTGGGTGTGACCATATGTGATGTCCCTGACCCAGTCCTTGACGGAGGGCACCCTCCGCTTACCCCAATGCACTGCAACCTGACGTTTTGCAAATAAAAGGAGGAGGGCATGCAGTTTACGCAGCTTAGGTGATGTGTCCTTTACATAGCCCAGTATGCCTATCACTGGAGATGGAGTCAGCGCCACCCCCAATATGTCATTAACTGCATCAAAAATTGCCGCCCAAAACTCAGCTACCTTGGGGCAGTTCCAAGCCACATGCAAAAACGTAGCCGGCGCAAAACCACATCTCCAGCAATCGCTCTCCGCTCGAAGACCCATACAATGGAGACCGACCGGGGTTCTATAATATCTATGCAAATATTTAAAATGTATCAAACGTAACTTGTAATTCGGGGAGAGCTCTGACAATTGTCCACAGCAATATCTCCATTGCTCTTCAGATAAATCTACCTATAACTCCACATTCCAATTTTTAAGTTAGTTTGGCGTTATGATCGGAGCTGTATCTTGCATGCGCGAGTACAAGCGAGTAACCAGTTTCCATGATGAGGGAAACTTCAGCAGGTTATCTAGTGCAGACATAGTCGGTGGTGCCCTCGGAAAGTCCACCCCCAAAGAGCGACACGCCGTGCAAATTTTATGATATAGAAAGATTTCAGCAAACGGCACCGCATGTCCCTCGGCCGCGACAGGTGGAGGTCGAAATGTGTCTCCGGGGTACAAGTCCCCAAATGTCTGTAGTTTCATTGTCGTAGCTAGTGTCCTACTTAGGCTGTCTTGCACACAGGGCATCATTGGGTTTTGCGGCAGAGGAACCAAGGGGGCATAAATCAACGGGAGTCTCGCTCTCCTGCGCAATTAGTCCCACGCCCAGCACAGGGTTCCAGCCGAATCTATATCGCCACGAGGGCGGCGGGGTTTTTGATATAGCGCCACCTTCAGCGGGGTTGGGGCCATTACCTCTGCCTCTACCGCTACATGCGGCTGGAATGGGGTCGGGTGCACCCAATAATGCAAGAACTGGGCTTGCGCACAAAGCGCGTATAGGTGCATATCTGGCGCACCCAAACCGCCCTGCTTAAACAGAAGAGTGAGAAGATCCCAGGAGGCTCTGACCTGTTCGCCTGCCCACGCTAGCGTGAGAAGATGAGACTTAAGTGTGTTCAGAAAGTGCTTGGTGACCGGAATTGGTATGTTGACGAACAAATATAAAAATTTCGGCAGAATGACCATTTTGGCAAGAGCTATTCCACCCGTCAGGGACAACGGCAGTTTCGCCCATATTTTCACTTTGTCCTCCAGCCACATCGTCGTACGGCCATAAGTTAGGCGCCACACTTCCTGCGTGTCGCGGCTCACCCAGACACCCAAGTATTTAACTTCCCCCGCTTCCCAGCGTAAGGGAAATTCCGAGGTCACCTGTGGGGTGCCGTCAGTCACCGGGAAGATCACAGACTTAGTCCAGTTGATGCGAACGCCCGAAAGCCCACCAAAGCGGATGAATTCTTTCAATAGTGGATCTAGGTTCTCTTCTGGGTTAATTATATATAAAGTAACATCGTCAGCATACAGAGGTATGAGCAGGTTCCGGGAGCTAAAACCAATCCTCCTCATGGTGTGATGCTGTCGGATTCGGGCTGCAAGGGGCTCCATTGCAATAGCAAACAGGAGAGGGGACAGTGGACACCCCTGTCGGGTCCCACGTGAGATCAAAAAGGGGTCAGATACCAGACCGTTTACCCATACGCGTGCCGAGGGCGAGGTGTATAGCAGCTGGATACTCTGCATATAAAACGGGCTAAAACCCATACGCCTTATAATGCGGAATAGGTAGGGCCATTCAAGTGTGTCGAACGCTTTAGTGGCGTCCAAGAACACCACCGCAACTTTTTCGTCTGGGTGCAGGTAATGGAGGACTGAGAAAATCGTTCTTAAATTATGGGAGGTGGATCTTCCTGGAATAAAACCCAACTGGTCCGGGAGAGCTATCATTGGTAAGAGTGGTTGCAGCCTATTAGCCAAAAGTTTTGCGAATATTTTGACATCTACATTGATCATGGAAAGTGGGCGGTAGGAGTCCAGCTCCTCTGCCGACTTCCCAGGTTTTAAGAGCGTGATAATTGTCGCCTCTCTCATTGACTGCAGCAGTACCCCCACCTCCAATGCTTCACCGTAAACCTCCAATAGGCGAAGCGCCAGCTCCGCAGAATAAGTCTTGTAGAACGATGTGGTTAGACCGTCCGGACCAGGAGCCCTACCCGCAAGTAGGCTTTTAATAACTTGTGTCACATCCTCTACCATAAAGGGGAGGTCCATATATTTTCTATGGGAGTCATTAAAGCAGACCAACGCTACGGTCTCAAGGAATGCATCCAGTTCCTCTGTACATGATCCCTGAGTGGTCGTGTATAATTTGTGATAAAATTTGGCAAATTCATTCGACACCCCCATGTGCCCCCTAATCATGTCTCCCTCCGGGTTCCGGATCTCATGGACAAACGTCTCTGATTTAGATGGTCTGATCATGCCAGCGAGCGTACGGCCCGGTCTGTCTCCCTCCCCATATCTGCACGCTTCAGCATATTTACCTAAGAATTTCGTTTCACGCTGCGCCTCCTCTGCATAGTCCAACAGAAGAGCTTTTAATTTCTGCGCCACATGGGTGTCACTAGCGGAATAATATACCCCCTCCATTTCCTTGATCCGGGCCTCCAGGGATGACAGTGTGCCTCGTATCGCCTTAAGTACCCCTGCTTGCCTCGCAATGCATTGGCCCCTGATCACCGCCTTAAAGGCCTCCCAAAGTGAGGCCTCAGATTACACCGACCCTTCATTGTTAATGTAATAGTCTAGGATGTCCCTCCGTAATTCCTCCCTGAATGCCTCATCCATCAAAGCATGGGGTGGGAGTCGCCAGGTGAATGCCCGGGGGGCCGCCCCCGGAAGGGTCAACTGCAACAAACACGGGGCATGATCCGACAGCATTTGCGGCAAATGCAACACGTCGGTAGTCCAAGCCGCCGCATCCCTTGATACCAGCCAAAAATCTAAGCGGGACCATGCACCGTGATGATCTGCCTTCCCTGGCCAAGGGGTGCCTGCTGCGCCATATGTCTACTAGGTTACCATCCTGAATTATGGACTGCAACGCAGTGCTAGCCGCCGGATGTAGGACACGAGCTGCGCCCCTCCTATCTGTAGCATCATCCAGAATGGCATTGAAAGCCCCTCCCCACAGTACAGTGTCATACCCCATTGCCTTAATTTTAGACCATACATCCTGGAAGAAATCAGGGGCATCGATATTGGGACCATATATTGCTGTGATTACCAGGGGGAGTCTCCCCAACAGTCCACAGAGGATACCGAACCTACCCTCTGGATCCCTGCTTTCCTCCCTCTCTTGCCAGTCCACCCCCTGTCGAATCAGCACAGCCACCCCTCTGGCATAATTGGAATATATGGACATGTATGTGTGCTGCCACCTGCGATGCCGCAGTTTTGGAAAAGGAGCAGTGTTCAGATGTGTCTCCTGCAGCAGACAAATGTCAACATTATGCCTAGTCAAATAAGCATGGATCAATCTGGCCATACGACAGTCATTTAGCCCTCTGATGTTCCATGTCAGCAATTTTAGTGGTTTATCGTGAGAGTCTCCAGACAACGCTCCCCAGTGAGAGGCTGATGCGCCACTTCGCCAATCAGCACATCAACAGAGTTATACAGTGGCTCATACCTAAGAATCACACTGGCATTAAGACACCAAACAGTCTCCCAACCCCACCCCTCGCCCACTCCAACCCCCCAATCAGGTTGCAGAACCCACCCCCTAAAGACCAAAAACATACCCAATTATGAACAATGCAAGGGAAACCTCCCAAGGGGGCATGGTGGCATCAGCAATCACCCCTGAGCAAACAGGGTGGCCGGGAATCCAGCGGTGTGACCACAACCCCAACCCCGGCAACCCAAAAGCACACCACCAGAAAAATAAGAGTAACATCATATTGACTTGCAGTTGCATTTGAACAGATAATCACTTATTATGACAGTATAATGAGTACATGTGGAGCACAATCAGGATCTAACTCAGCATCAGTCATTATCGCTCAAGTGACCAGACACTGGCGTCGAAGGCCCGCGGGTCTCTTTGCCCTTCTTCACTCCAATATGCTTAGCAAATTTGAGTGCGGACTTTGCATCAGTGAAAAAGTGTGCAGTGCCCTCATAAGAAACCTTCAGTTTTGCGGGATAAAGCAAAGAGTACGGGATCTGTGCTTGCAGGAGGATTCGCTTGGCCTGCAGGATTTCCCGTCTCGCTGCCTGCACATCCGGCATAAACTCTGGATAGAATGACACGGCGTTACCTTGGTATGTCAATTGTCCTTTCTCTCTCGCCATTCTCAAAATAGTGTCCCGGTCTTGGTAATTCAGCAATTTGGCCAGTATCGGTCGAGGCGGCGCCCCTACCGGTGGTTGCTGCCCCAGGGATCTGTGCGCTTTCTCCACCACGAAGACCGGGGACAGCTGAGGTTCGAACAACGCGTGTAGGAGCTCCGTCATGTAGCTCTCCATCCTAGTGATCGCGGTGGTCTCCGGAATCCCGGTAATGCATATGTTATTTCTGCGTGACCTCGCTTCTAAATCGTCATTTTTAGCACGAATAACACCCAGGAGTTTGTCCATATTTAACAGTTGCACTTTCGTTTCTACTTGAAAGTCGTGGAATTCAGTATGCCGATTTTCTAGGGCATCTAAGCGACTTTCGTGCGTGGACACCTGGGCTTTCACCGAGTCCAACTGCGAGGTCAGGGTGTCCAGCTTTGAGTCAATGTTTTGCAGGCTAGAGCGCATTTCCAGCATTAAAGTGCGCAAATCCTCTCCCCCATCCTCAGTGCAACTCCGGCTCCTCCTCCGGCTGCATATCCGAAGGCAGCTCAGCATGGCGCGTGGCTCGCTTGTCAAATGTTAGCTTCGGCTGCTTGGCATCATGCTTTCCCATCTTGCACCAACTTGCCAACAACCAGGGCAGTGCCAGAATCCCAGGGCGCAAGCAGGTCTGCAGACTACCCCACCTCCGACCCGCACAAAGCAGACTTCCCAGCGAGGGGCAGCAGCGCAGCTCACCTCGATATTGAAGCACACCGCCCTCTACGCCGCTCCGGGTCGCCCCCAGCACCCCACAGCCGCTCACCGCACCCAGGAGTGGCAGGACAGGACAGAAGTCGAGTCCCAGCAGGTGTCCGCGCAGTCCGTCTTGGTTCAAAGGGTGCGTATCACACCTGGGTGCTCACAATGCAATCCGGGGGGGGGGGACTTTACAGAAGGGCACATCCACAGTATCGCGATAGCAGGTGTCTCATCCACAGGGCGCTGCGATGGCAGTACGTCTGGGCTCCGCGCCTACCACTGCAGCTCGAGGCCCATCGCAATTCCTTTAAACCCCTCCCTGGGGCTGTATGTTCATCCGCCAGATCACCCGTTTAGCAACTATCCTCGGGCGCCACTCCACGATGGTATAACTCCGGGGGACAGCGCCAGTACTTCAACAAGCATCACGCATGGCCCAGCCCCTCGCTACATTCCTCCCGGGACCACCGCAGATAAGGGGAAGCAGAGGCACACTCGACTCCTTGGCCTACTATGCTCCCCGTGATGTACACAACTCTTCAAGATGGCGCCATCCGGCCTTCCCGCATACACGGAGACAATCCCTCACCGCCTTCCGGGACAGCCTCAGGCACGGGACGCGCTCAGACTCACCGAGTCTCCTGCGCTCCTCCAGCTCTGGTACGCCTCTCTCACAGCAGCTGCGACCCGCGTTGGTCGAATCAGGCAGCCGCAGCTCCGCCGCTCATCCAGGTCTGCTCCGTCACTGCATCCCCGGGCTTAATTTTCAGGTCCGCCGGCCGCCGCAGTCATCACAAGCATGCACCGCGGGCTCAGCAGGTCTCTCCCGCGATCTAGCGTCTCAGAGCCCGCCCGGAGCTCGGAACAACAGCAAATCAATGGGCAGCTAGTCAGCGCGCCGAGGGCGCCGGTTACAGCGCCGCAGCCCCACCACAATTCAGGATGTTAAAAGGATATTTTCCCCGGCCCGCGGAGCACACTCAAAGAACGGCCATTCCGCTGCTAAGCAGACCACGGTCCGATCTTCCCTCCCTTAATTGGGATTTGTTTCCTGTAAAGGTTAGTACGCACAATCCATCTCTTAAATGTTCATGTTTTTGATGGCAGTGTTTAATGCACGTTCATTGACTGATGCTACACTAAGTTTTCAGTACTCAAGTTTCAGACATATTTGTTTAACTTCCTCGTAGGATCTGAGGGGTCAAAGCAAGATTAAAGATGCTACTCTCTTTCTGCATTCATAGGATGAAAGAGGAAGCAGCAACAGAGGCATGGGACTATGGAGGGTCCATGGAGACATCTAATTGGACAGTATTGCTTATTTGAACTATGACTTCTTCACTTGGGCTTATGTGAAATGAAGTCTTGTTTAGATTTAAATAATGGCTGCCGATCAATAAAACGAAGAATGTAAAGCGTAATCCTCACCTCCGTGTCCTTGATAGAATTGAAACTTTCCATCATGATATCTGGGAAATTTTTCATCACACTATCATTCTTTTGTTTTATAAGGGGTGCCAAGCAGTAGATGATGAAACTTCATAATATGAATTTGTATTGTTTTATAACAATTAATAATTCAGCACAGAATTAATATGATGAAATTACAATGTATATACTCTCTTGCTTCATATTTTGCAACAGAATGTAGTATTTTGAAAATCTAAAAATGTATACAAATGAGAGTTACATTGGTGATTTAACAATTCTTTCTGCATTATAGCCCGTGGGTTAAATTATTCCATACAATTTTTAGTTTTCAACCCGTTATTTTATTAGAGCTATGAGTCTTTTTTTTTTTGTGGGGATAAAAAGGCACGAGGTCGGGGTAGAGAAAAGCTCCTGTAAACCAAAAGATCCCCATTAAAAGTTCTCTGTTATACCAAATTTGCCCAGAAACATTGTTTCTCAACAAATCAGGAATTACAAGGGATGCAGGAAAATTACAACATTGTTATTCTCCTTCTCCCAGACATTTCATAAGCTAAACGCAGGTGAAATCCCTGGGTGAGAATGGCCTGAAAAATTGAGATATTACCACTTTAATCATGTGCAGTACTCACAATTTAGCAATTCCCATTTTCTCAAGGGGCATTAGGAGACAAAATAGGTTTCCTGTGATACACCGCAGCATAAAATTACCAACACCTATGGTACTGGTAATTTCACATGCATGAATATTGATGCGGTGAGCTCACTCTACATGTAATGAGAAGCTAAGACAGGTCCATTTATTTATTTCCCAAGGTTTAAATGTGATGTGCCAACTTATCAGACAAGTGACCCACACCAGGCTAATTTGTCTGCTGCTTGTATAGTCATTTTACAATACATTAAAGTATTGGAGGCAGGGCCAGCTTTAGCGCTGGTGGAGCCCGGTGACCTCCTTCTCGGATTCCCTTACTAGCACCTGGCAAAAGTGCCCCTTATCTCTCCATATCCCCTCTCTCACATACATATGATGTGTTTTATAGTGCCGGTAAAGGCTAGCTTTACCAACCCATTCAGCTATCCACATAAAATACAGATCTGCTCTTTGCAGCAGCCATATTAACCCTCTGTGATACTTTTTGACGAGTCAAAAATGCCCTAGAAAAAACTCCCATCTCTCTCTCTGGCATTAACATCAATCACAAGAGTTATCATGGCATTTTATTGCGCACTGAAAGCTGCACGCACAAGGAAATCTGCAGTGGGTGTTTTTAAATGGCAAGTTATTTGTAAACACAGCACCCCCCCTGAGGTCAGCCCCCCCCCCCCTTTCCAGGTCAGCACCCAGTGCGACTGCACCGGTTGCGGCACCCTAAAGGCAGCTCTCATTGGAGTACCGGTAAGATAAATTCTGTTTTATTGTTTTGTGTGGGTGCTTACAGCATACTCTTACTCAAAAGCTGTATAATTTAGAGAAGCAATGTAGTTTTCGTTAAGTAACATAAAACGTTTGATTGAATTCAACAGCAATAGATTATTGCTTGTACCAAAAAATCAATGTCTATAAAAATATGCTTAACAGCAGGCACTTTGCAAGCGCATTTTTACCTTATTATTGCAGAAAACAGCCTCTTTAGAAAGTTCTCAATCGGGGGAGAGGCAAGTGCATTACATCCGACTCATCACTGAATAAACTATTTATGGTTGACTCTACAGTAATTTGGAATTGGTAACTATGAAAAATGTGGCCATTAAAATCTATGTGCTCATGTTTCTAATTCAGCAGTCCAAGTTGCGAGTAATCATGGTAAAATCTATCTCCCTTTAGTGGCAATGGAGGACTTTTCTTTTCCTGGGGGGCTCCTTCTTAGAGCACGTCTTCCTTGCTGCTAAAGAATGTCTTTGAATTATCTTAACAAGTGCATTGACGAAACATGCTTTTGTGCCTACAGAGACTTTAAAATGTGTAATATCATGATCAAAAGCCGTTTAAAATATATCTTGTTATCTGCTTCTAATCAAAACGAAGTACTGCAGTTTCTTTGAAGCTATCCTCATAAACATTTAGGGCCAGATGTCTGACCCTTACAATTCGTGAGCCGCTAATTGAGCAGTTTTGCGACTCACAATTTGCGACTTGCAAAATGTAATTTACAACAGTGTCTCAGACACTGTTTGCGAATCCGAATGGGGTCGCAAATTGTCTGTCTCATTAATATACACGAGGCAGCTGCAATTTGCCACCCCATTGGGAATGGCTTGCACTTCCAGGGATGGCGGCCTGCTGGGGTCAACAGACCACCATGTCTGTGACTGCTTTTTAAATAAAGCAGTTTAAAAAAAAAATGCAGACGGTTTTCCTTAAAGGAAAACAGGATGCATTTAAAAAAAAAAAATTAAAGGTTTCTTTTTCATTTTTTAAGAGTATGTAGTGGTCTGTGGGACCACTGCCTGCTCTTAAAAATATTTTCACAAACATTCACGAAGGGGTCCATCCATATAGACACTGCCATCCATTGGTCCATACACTCTGCCAACCATCTATCCATCCACTCTGCCATCCATCCATCCATCCACTCTGCTGTCTATTTATCCATCCACTCTGCCATCCATCTATTCATCCACAGTCCCATCCATTATACTCCATTCATCCATCCATCCATCCATCCATCCATCCATCCATCCATCCATCTATTCACTCTGCTATTCATCCAGCCACCCACTCTGCCATCTTTACATCCATTCATCCACTCTGCCATCCATCCATTCTGCCATCCATCCATTCACTCTGCCATCCACCCATCCAATCTGCTATTCATCCATCTGCTCTGGCATCCACTTGTCCATCCATCCATCTGCACTGCCATCCACTTGTCCATCCATCCATCCTTCATCCATTCACTCCGTCATGCATCCTTCCATCCTTCATCCATTCACTCTATCATCCATCCTTCCATACTTCATCCATTCACTCTGTCATCCATCCATGCACTCTGTCATCCATCCATCCGTCCATCAACTTTTTATTATATTCATCCACTCTGTCATCCATCCACCTTGCCATCCATCTTTCATCCATTCATACACTCTGAATGGATTGCAGAGTGGATAGATGGATGGCGCTCATCTTTTTACCCTTGCATCCTTCCATCCTTTTACTCTGCAATCCTTTCACTTCTTCATCACCTACCCATCCACTCAACCACCCATCCCTATACTCCTCTTTTCACCTGTCCATCCACCTATCCATTCACTCAGTCATCCATCTACCTATCCTTTTACTTTGCCAACCTTCCACCTGTCCATCCATCTATAATTCACTCATCTTTTCACTCAATCATTCACATTCTCATCAAATCACCCATTCGTCCATGCATCCTTCTTTTCACCCTTCCTTCCAATATTCCTTCTTTTTTCCGTGTTCTATTTACTCAGTACCGTTTTATCTTGCTCCTGCTTACTCTTCTAGTGAGGCTGCATTCCAGCATTAATGATGAGCTTTTGTCTACCAAGTTGCAGACAGACGATGCCTATGAAAGAACACCACCCCGCTGTAGCTGCTAAAGCTAGGGGTTTCATAGGCCCCTGCTTATCACAGGTAATGTGTCGCCCCTAATGCAACTGCAATCTCGCTCTTGCCCTAGGGCAGTGCATTGGTGAAAGATGGACTTGCTGTTTGAAGTAGCTGGTTAATTTTTTACTGTTCAAATGGCAATGCAGTCTGCTTTTCAAAGGGAGGCAACAATCTGCTTGCAAGAGGGTGCACTAAGTCATTTCACCTGTCAACAGAGTGTTTCCATGGAGACTGCAGAACTCTTTTCTCCCTTTCAATGGGCACCCTCAGGTGGTGCACTGATTGTGTGCCACCTTGTTTGGCACAGTGGGCCTCCTAAAAGCTCCTTTGCCCTGCTCCAACACCAACAAAGTGGCACGGACACAGAGGCAAATTATTCAATTATTTTCATGGGGCCTCGTCCCGATGCAAATGAGAGAACGGCCCCTTAGGATCACAGTGGCAATACTTGTGCACCAGCATGATCTGTATTACAGAAGAGGTTGCACAAGTGTCTGCATCGCCTTCGCTCACACCAAGGAGCTCAAATGGTATTATAAGCATGATGATGTAAGTTTTCAACAATTTATATAATTTGTTCAGATCCAGGGAAATTCATATTTGTGAACTCCGCAAAATCAGCCACATATAGGCACTAAGAATTCCAGGTTAAGCGCAAAGGTTGCAGTGTGGAGTTTTCACAAATCCTTTAGATCCATGATAGGTACACTAGAAACGTAGGCTCACATTTACTAACATTTCACTCAACGCAGCACAGCAAATAAAACTGCTGCCCAAGATAAAGAAAGCGAGAGAAGAACTGCACCATATTTGCAAAGCTATGCCACTGTTCTGCTCTCTCCTAGTGATGGAGCAGCTGTGGCGGCCTAGGGCCAACAGAAGCACCCTTGCTTCATGTCGCAAGGTTGACTGTATTGTAGTCAAGATAGTTGCACAAAAACTATGCTTGAGGCTATTTCCTTTTTGTATGTGTGCTGCTGCAGAATTCAGCACACTTTGCAGAGTCAAAAACAAGGAGAAATAAAGACATTTTTCCTTGTTACTCCAGCCTCATGTAGGAGCACCATTTTGGTGCAAAACCATGTTTAAAAATCTTTGTAAATATATATTACCTACTGGCGGTCGCCAGTAGGTAGTTATAGTTAGGACCCTCTTACCATAGGAAATCCGCAACATTCTATTTGGAATAACTTTGGCGCCGGTCGACGAATCCTCGCGAAATTTTCAAAACTAATGGGGCGCTACGCTACGCTCCTACCCTGAAAGTCTCGGGGGGATTCGTCAAGCGGGGGCTGAGAAAAGAGGGGGGTCCCAAAACGCGTTTTTCCCATGCATTTTTCCATAGGACCTTTAGACACAGCTACAGCCCGAACGGCTGAACAGAGTTACTTGAAATTTGGCAGAGAGGTAGTCTACAGGTCAAGGAAGTGCCTTTTGTAGGTTTGGTGTAAATCTGTTCAGTAGATCCTGAGAAAATAGCATTTAAATCAATATATATATCTGTGGCAGCTTACGGTGCGCTTACCGTGCGCTTACGGTAAGCTTACCGTACGCGTACGGTGCCGTGCGCGAGCGCGATTCTGATTGGCTGTTAGATCTTAGTAAACATTCGAATCGGTCGAAACCAAGAAGCGGCGGCCGCCATTTTCTCTCTCGCACTCTGAGGGGGGAGGAAAAACAAAGGCAAAAAACATGTAAAGGGGCTGTTTAGACAGCTCCTAACCACCTAGCCTTGATGAAGGTGTCCCCAAAGAACCCCCAAGGCAAAAAGTCAAATTTTTTTTTTTTGAAAAATCGCCGATTACGCTTAAAATTTTAAAAAAAATAATAATTATCCACACTCTCCCCACCCCGTGTGCAAATTGTGCCCGAAGTGCCCCATTTGTGCATGGCAAATCCTGATTCTGAAAATGTAAAAGATTACCTTTCACAACGAAGCGCATAATATGTCCTCCATGTGCGCACGGTGCGCGAAGCGCATCGTGCGTACATGGCCCATCCAGCGTAACGTGGGCACGCGGTGCGCGTAGCGCACCGCGTGCCCACCGTGCGTGCACGGCACTAACTGCGTAAAGTGGGCGCGCATGCCACGAATGGCGTAAAGTAACTTAGCATTTAAAAAACCGTACAAATTCACTGAAAAAACCATAGGTTTCACACACGTTATAGTTAGGAATTAGCATTTAAAAAACCTTGCAAATTCACTGAAAAAACCATAGGTTTCACACATGTTATAGTTAGCTGGACATTTTACTGATAAAAAACCAATGAAATTTCCCCGTTATAGTTCGTGCAGGCAACTATAACTCACGCGACCGCAATCCTCTGCTGATGACATATGTGTCTTTATGAAAAAAAAATATTTGTAATATATGTATAGCTAAAATTTAATGGAAGAAGACATGGGCAAATAAGTGTCTAAATACAGTATTAGCAACAGCAGAGGATTGCGGTCGCGTGAGTTATAGTTGCCTGCACTAACTATAACGGGGGAATTTCATTGGTTTTTTATCAGTAAAATGTCCAGCTAACTATAACATGTGTGAAACCTATGGTTTTTTCAGTGAATATATATATATATATATGTAATCCCTGAGGTCCCTCTCCTAGTACTTCGCCTCAACCACACTTAAGCTCAAGTCCTTCTCATTATCTTCACCACCATCCTCTCCAGATGCCTCTGGGACTCCTCAAATACTCTGAGGGATACCTGGAGATCCAATTTGGTAGCCCTTGTGTCTGCTTTCAGCTTCCTCTGTTTGCAGAGTTTCAGCAGCTCAGCCCTGCTGAGGTCACTAAAGTTGCACAGCACCATAATGAAAAAAGATGTAGCACTTAAATTTTGAAAGGGGGTGAAACAATAAATGGAAAGAAAACTACGAAAGAATTTAAAAAGAGGTCACTATGATGTCAAATTATTTATCTGGGATTTTTTTGTAACACAAATCACGGTATGCTACTCCACAAACACAAGTCCTGATCCACACCACTAAACACCAATGTGAGAAATTGGGTTATTGGTTGACTAGTGATGTGCGGCCTTGTCAAGTAACAGCCACAATCCCTTGCAGGGTGAACCACAAACAGTCACTACATTAACTTGTGTTTAACCCTGGGTAGCTTGCCACAAAAATCAGTCTGGCATAACTTAAAGGCAATGTGCAAAGTCTTTATGCAGTACACATACAGGAATAAAGTGAAGATACAACACAAGAAAAATCCCAAACCAATTTAGAAAATTAAAGTACCTTTTAATAAATGCTTTGACACCATAGCATCAAAAATCCAATTAGTAGTACTGGAGATATGATTTTGTAAAGTTTTTAGCACAATTTAGTGCAAAAATTTCAAAGCGCCAACTGCAGACAGAGACTGGGTCAAAGTTGAAAATCTCGGCCTGCTGTGATGAATTGTGGTTTGGACACAAGAAGTGGTTCGGGCCTGGTCTGAATACCTTACCTTCGGACTTTCTGAAAAAAATTGTTCTGAGAAGGTAAAGTTCAGTGGGGCAGGAGATGTCCGAGGGGGGGATGTCATCAATGGAAGCAGCAGTGAAGATTTCTATGTTCGGGCTTAGTCACCGAAATGGAAGTAAAAAAGCTCCAGCATAACCAGCCAGGGGGCTGTAGATGACGACAGTTCCACAAGGTCGAATACCACTTTGGCAAAGGACCGCTGAAAAGGATTTGCTACTGAAGAGAATAACGTAGTGGGAGAAACCGCTAAGTCAATCCAACTGCGATGCACCTCAGGCAGATAGATGAGCAGGTTAGTCCTAGTTCTCAGAGCAGTTTGTAGTCAGAACATTTCCAATAACCCACTTTCAGATTTTGGCTATCTGGGTACTTTTATTACTGCTTCCAAGGGTCCACGACTAGAGAGGCAAGACTGGAGATTTAAGACCCACTCAGGATGGATCTAGGCTTGTGTTCAAGATGGAGGAAGCCTTTTGCGTTCCTGTGGCTCTGAACAGAAGGCCAGCGAACTTGCTCTTATGAGTCACTCTGGAGGTCTTGGGACAGTTGAAAACATAGCCCTTGCACCCAGGTAGAAAGCAGTAGAGCAGCAGTACAACAGGGCTGCAATCCAGTGGGCAGCAGTCTTTCAGAGTAGCAGAGTAGCAGTCCAGCAGAGTGGCAGTCCTTCCAGCAGCACAGCAGTCCTTCTTCCTTGCAGAGTATCCACAGGTCCAGAATTGTACTGAAGAGTTGGAGTCTGAGGTCACCTTTTTATACCCTGGTGCCCTGGTTCTAAAAGGTGGGAGAAGCTCTAGATAGTGGCTTTGAGGTGCATGAAATTTCCTGTCTCCCCAGCCCTGGTTCCAAGCTGGCTGCAGTGACAATTTGGGATCGTTAGGCCCCTTAGGTGAAGGCAGAACATATGCTATGCAGTTGCAAGTGGGTTGTGCTCAGCTCTTCCCCCCCATCCTGCCATAGCCCATTCAGACACACCTAATCCCTCTATTGTGTGACTGTCTGGAAGGAATTCATCAAGTCTAACTGTCAGTTACACCCAGTCATGCGACTCAGGACAGGCTTCAGGCACAAAAGGGCTAAATGCAGAAAAATGGCAACTTTCGAATAGTTTGTCTAGAAAAAGGTGCCTACAAGGGATTTTATTTTAGTATATGAAAACAGTACTTTATGTTATCATTTGTGAGTTCCCAAACTAGTTGGCTCAACTACATAAATTTAGTAAATCAATGTATATAAACAAAAAAATCAACAAATCGAAAAATAGATAAAGCACGGGTGTATTCTTTTTCGTAGAAATTCCTAATCCAATATATCAATTTCAAGGGTACGAAACTGTATTCACATGTACCCAAATGACAGTGATTACCAATCTTTAAATACAAATATCTACTTGTCATTTATGTAAACAATCCATTTCTAATACCTATTTACTAAAGGACATTTTTTCACACATTGGGTCAAAAACTCCTGTACAACGGTATTGTTTTATCGATGACAATGGGTATGCTGGTCGACGTTTCGGTCTTGTTGTGTTATACATCGAAAAGACCATTAGAGAGGTAACAATAATGCCATCAGAGTTGAATGTATCTATCACGGTGTTTATATTGATTTGAAGCACCGTCTTAGTTCAGCGTCCGAACTTTGTGAACCACACCCAGAAGGGTATATCGGTTTGCCCAATTATTATAACAACTTTCTAATAGTGTCATTTTTAAAATAAATTGTATTAAAAAACCCAACTTTACCATTAAATAGGGGTTTTCGTTACAGTTCCAATGACACCAAACATGACACGCAACGAGCTCACATTTGGAAATTACAGCTTATTAAATGTGATAAGGAATGCCCAATGTTATCCTATGGGAGCGGTCAGCCTCACAGTAGTTAAAAACTAAGTTATGAGTTTTTCACTACCAGGAGATGTGCAACTTAACAGTACATGTCCAACCTTTAAAATTACACAGCACTCTGCCCTATGGGCTATCTATGGCCTACTTTAGGGGTGCTTTATATGTAATAAAAGGGTAGTTTAAGGCTTGGCAAGGGGGTTTTAATACCAAGTTAACATGGCAGTTTAAAACTGCATTCAGGCTGCAACTGTAGGCCTGAGACATGTTTTATAGTGACTGCTTAGGTGGGTGAAACTATAAGTGCCACAGGTCCACTGCTAGCATTCAATTTACAGGCCCTGGGTATATGGTAGACCACTCTACAAGGGACTTTAAAGTAAATTAAATATGCCAATTCGATATAAGTCAATGTAACCATGATTGAGGGGAGTGAGCACAAGCATTTAACACTGGTTAGCAATAATAAAGTGCAGAGAGTCCTAAGGCCAACAAAAATAAGTTCAGCAAAAAGGAGACGGTGAGGCAAAAAGTTTGGGCGAAGGTTACCCTAAGGCTGACAGGTCTAACACTTAATATGCGCCATATTTCCTGAACTACTTCTCAGCTCTTGTCCAATTTCATTGTACATTGTATAGACCTTGTTAAATTCTGAATTGATTATCTTGAAGACTTAGCTGGACCGCCAGTCAGCTCCTTCTGCTCCCCTACAAAAGACGATGATTTCTAACGATCAGTCTTTATTTTTTGCAAAAAACAGCAAGCATCATTCAAGGCTATGGGCCTGATGTATATCTTGGCAGACAGGTTACTCACGTTCCCCGAAATATAAATCCCATAGGAAATAATGGGATTTACATTTCGGGGGATAGATCTAAATCAGGCCCAAAGTCTCAATTGATGCTTGTTGTGCCCTTTTTCTTCTGAGCCAGCTCTCCATGGAATTTATGAGGCATGTATAGTATCCATAAAATGGAAGACAAGTCCAGTCTCTACATCCTGAATCCTGATTCAAACCCAAAAGCTGCAGTAAATTGCAAAATTCCAAACTTGTTGAAACTATGGTAGCTGTGGGGAGCCAAATGGCAAACATGAGAGACTCATTATCTCGACGGCTTTTGTCGCATTAATAGGACCTCTGGTAAAAGAGTCGAACATGAAAAGTGCAGTCCATTTTTGTACCATGTGTTGAAATATGTTGCCCAGAAACTAGTCTGTCTGCTTAGAGCATTACTATAGCCTTATAGCCCGCCGTAGCGGGCTATACCGGCTGTTAATGGCCCGCTGCAGCGTTAAAGGCCCGAGCCGAAGGCGAGGGACTTTAACAACAGCAGCGGGCCATTAACAGCGGTATAGCCCTGCTACGAAGGGCTATAAGGCTATTAGAACATTCTGCCACTAGAGGGCAGAATGTTCTACCAAAACAAAGCCCTTCAGGGAGCGCGAGGGGATTGAAATCCCCTCAGGCTCCCTGAAGTCTTTGTTCACAGCCAGAGCTGTGAACAAAGACACATTGGAATGTTGGTGCTCCGGGCTTATACCGGCCAGTATTAGCCCGGAGAGCTCCATTGTCTTCAATGGTTGTGCCAACGTTCCAATGTTCTAATAGAAAATATTATCCCCAAGGAACAAGGAGTGAAGGTTCATTTTTACAGAATTGTTTTCTATCCTCGCTCTGTACTGTCCTACCATTCATACCAAAAGTACAGAAACATGTTTAGAATAACCTTTTTTCATGGATTATTCTTGACATCTGGATGGCTGGTTTTTCATCAGCTTTTCAGAATTGTAAAAAGAGAATCCCCTATAACAAGGGATATTTGAATATCCAAAGTGGAAAATGTATTGTAGAACCTCTCAGAGCAAGGTTTCTGGAAAACATTTTTGCAAAAAACGTATTATGGCGATTGCATAGATTCCCCCCATTACACTACTACATATGGTTTTCTGGCATTTTGACAATGACAGCTGGTGACATTTTTGGGGGCCATATTGCTAGCGAGCAAGCAATGTGAGCGAGCCCAACATTTATAAAAGGGTTTGGAGGTTCCCAACCCGAGAATATTTTTTAAAAATTGGTGTATTTTGGTGAAATTTTCACCACTATTTCTATGATCAAAAGGCCAAAATATAAGTTTTTATAGACATTTATAAAGGAAACTCAAAAACTCAGCGTTGTCAATTGAGGTAAACTTAGGCCACACCTAAATCATAGCTGGTCCCGAACTCTGGAATCATGGAGGTGTGGTGAGCAAAGGAGGGGGAATGCCTCATGCGACCAGCAGAGAGATGGTAGGTTTAGGTTTCACAACATCAAAATTGAGGGGGCTGGGAAGCCAGGGGAGTGATGGGCCAGTGATGATTCTTGAGCAACCAGAACACAAGGTTAAAAACATTTTGCAGCAAGCCCAGTACCCTATCAAAACAACCCCTATTCAGGCACCTTGCAGGAAAACAACAGCAAAGTGCCACCCTGGATCCACGCGGTGCGCTTTATGCCAGTGGGGTCTGGAATTATTTTTGTTTGTGATCATGTGCTGAATGAAGAAAGTGTTTTATAATCAGCAGCCAGTTCAGCGAGAGGTATGAGATAATATTTTTCTGCAGCACCCAAATTTGATCGTGACAAGTGCCAAGTAAATAAGTGGGTCAAGCTGCAAACTCTCCACAGCGCACTTACTGCCTGTGCGCTCACTGCTTGAATGCAGCTCCTCATACAGTACACTGTGAGGTCAGGGCCCAGGGGGTCTATAGTTTAAATGAATAATGCATTCTAGTGTGGTGATGCGGACACTAGCATTAGTCTGACCCCTGATGCGTGGGGCTTGACAGGACTGTAAAGGTGAAAAGTGCACTCTCTTTAAAATGTCAAACTGTATTTCTGTAACATGTAGAAGCTTTGACATTATCGTGTCACATTATGGCATCGCACTGAGAAGCATTAATTAATAGTGATAGTGCTTAAATATGAACTTTGAATCAATCTGCCCCTGTCTCCACTCTGGTGACAGTGCACTTAGTGCACTAAGAGGGAAGATAGTTGTCATGTAAACCCTGTATGTGGGTTAGATAATTAAAGCTAGAGCAACATTACAGTCTATTAGAACATTGGAACGTTGGCACAACCATTGAAGACAATGGAGCGCTCCGGGCTAATACTGGCCGGTATAAGCCCGGAGCACCAACATTCCAATGTGTCTTTGTTCACAGCTCTGGCTGTGAACAAAGACTTCAGGGAGCCTGAGGGGATTTCAATCCCCTCGCGCTCCCTGAAGGGCTTTGTTTTGGTAGAACATTCTGCCCTCTAGTGACAGAATGTTCTAATAGCCTAATAGCCCTTCGTAGCAGGGCTATACCGCTGTTAATGGCCCGCTGCTGTTGTTAAAGTCCCTCGCCTTCGGCTCGGGCCTTTAACGCTGCAGCGGGCCATTAACAGCCGGTATAGCCCGCTACGGCGGGCTATAAGGCTATATTACATCAAATACATAAAGGCCATATTTACAACTTTAGCGGTGTAGGGCAGAGCAGCAAGTCACTTTGCTCTGTTGTCCTGTGTCACAGGGAAAGGGCAGGAATGTGCTGCATTTACTAAATACAGCGGGCCTCATTTATGAAAAGTGACGCATCGCTGCATGAAAACATTGATGCGTCACTTTTCACTGCGCCCTCCCTGCGACACCAATGATGTGTCATATTCACAGTATGACGCATCATGTCGATAGGAGTTACAGATGGATCATTCTGCAAACCAACAGAGCAGCGGGACTCACCAGGCGAGATCCACTAGACCACCAGGCTGTAACGGGACGCTGACGCTGTGTGTTCCCCTCGCCGCCACCCTCCATCGCTGGCCGCAGTGGGGAGGAACTACAGCTCCCGGCATCCTTTGCTGCCGCCAGGACCTCCTTCCGGCCAGTTCCGCGCCCGGAGGCGCTACATAAGCAGAGGCTCCCTCGGTGGAGCGGGGGGATCATTCTGCAAACCAACAGAGCAGCGGGACTCACCAGGCGAGATCCACTAGACCACCAGGCTGTAACGGGACGCTGACGCTGTGTGTTCCCCTCGCCGCCACCCTCCATCGCTGGCCGCAGTGGGGGGGAACTACAGCTCCCGGCATCCTTTGCTGCCGCCAGGACCTCCTTCCGGCCAGTTCCGCGCCCGGAGGCGCTACATAAGCAGAGGCTTCCTCGGTGGAGCGGGGGGATCATTCTGCAAACCAACAGAGCAGCGGGACTCACCAGGCGAGATCCACTAGACCACCAGGCTGTAACGGGACGCTGACGCTGTGTGTTCCCCTCGCCGCCACCCTCCATCGCTGGCCGCAGTGGGGGGGAACTACAGCTCCCGGCATCCTTTGCTGCCGCCAGGACCTCCTTCCGGCCAGTTCCGCGCCCGGAGGCGCTACATAAGCAGAGGCTCACTCCGCGTCGCGGGACGCGCGTGGGCGTCGCCGGGCTGAGCCCGGGCAGAGGGCGGGCCGTCTGTGGCCGTCAGGGGCAGACAGAGGCAGGGCTGGGCCCCCCCCCTTGCATCCTCAGGCTGTACAGGTAATAATTTTAAACATGGGGAAACGTACGATGAAGACCACATCTGTAACCACTGTTGTCCCTATTGAGCTGCCCACATCGATCGATACATTGTTGGCCAACGCCCTTACTATGGTCACCAACGAGATTGCCGACACCGAACGCAGATTGTCCTTCGGATTTCCTACCACCACCTCGCCATGTTCCCAGTCTCCAAAGGCTTTACCTAATCTGGGTCTCCCTCTCTCCCCTACAGTAACGGTCATTAAACCATCCGCTCAAGTTGACATTGCAATCCCTATTATTGACATAACTAGTCTGGTGACTGTACCTGCAACTGACCGCTTAGTGGAGCCCGAACCAGATAAAACACCACGCTCCAACAAAACAACAAGGGAGAAACGTAAGAGAGGCCCAGTGAAATGTATCATAAATAAAAGGAAACAATTAAGCCATTGCAGGAATCAACTTACCCCACAGAGTATGTGGAACAAAGACAAAGAGAAAGATTGTGAAATAGTGATGTCAGGTACCACTGAGGATTTACCACTTCTACTCTTACCATCGGATGAAGGAACTGGAAGACCCACTGCCTTTACCTGTAGATCAGAGTCTCCAGTCCTGGATAAAGGCACTTGTGGGGCCTCTATGTTACATGACGAGAGCATTGACAATTTTGTCAGTACTCAAACTGAGTTCATTGACCAAAATACCCAATCTAAAGTTAATGGCAATCTGATAGAAACTATTGTTGATACCATTTTTAAACAAGTTGAAATTCAAATAGCTAAACAATTTAATACTGTTTTTAAGAGACTGGACAAAATTGAAAACCTTGTTAAAAAAGAGGAAATCAAAAGGAAAGGCATTATTAGTTTGGATGCCGTTCGGGGCGAAAAAATCATGAATAAATTAGAATCATTATGTAATGGTCTGAGGGAGGGGGGTTTGGCCGCTGCTGCTGATCTTGGCCATAGTAACATCAAAGGCCCAACTGTTGCCAAAATTGTTTCATCCTGCAGTACTTCAGCCAATACCCCACCCGTATCGACCATGGGCCCAAATCATGACCCTTCTGGAGTAGCAGGAAGAGCAACGACTAGTACTGTGAGCTCGAATGCTAAGGCTACTATCACCCCATTACCTACCCTATCAGATAGGATAGGCAACACCTCGGACAGTGCAAGCATAAGCAGAGGTGCGTTAGTAAGAAACAGAACCACTAATAATCTGGGGCCGCCACTCCACTTACCCCCAGAAGCCTGCCCATATGTTTTAGTGTTAGCAGGCGTACCAGCCCTTAAGGAAAACCAAAGCGAGTCATGGTCACAATTACATAATAAATGTATCGATTGGCTGACTAAACACAAAGGGGCAAGATGGAATAACTCAAATGAGATCATATCAACTCGTCGGGTAAGCTGGGTGGGCCCACAACATAAGAATATTAGTGGGGACTGCATAGTGATTAACTTTAGACATCCGAGCTCTGTAAGATTCTTTATAGATACACATAACACCCATGCCAGTCCATCTACTGCAATAACTCTCCACCCACTGGGCTACTTTTATAGGCCCCCTTATAGAATATTTCAAACGGCCCCTAATACCATTCCTTTATCCAACAGATTTTCCGCCCTATCTGATTTAGGAAGCCTAGATTGACCACTACTAACATTTCCTATTACACCGGACAAGGTCATTAGTACAACGCCTCTGGAAATGGCAAACCCTATATGTACTCATAAACCCTGTCCAGATAGACCAGTTCCACCCCATGTAGTATGCCCCGACCCTCCCATTGCCCTTCCTTCTTCCACCACTATTCCACCGACTGATACTTTAAGCGTCATTAACTGGAATATTGCTGGGCTTCCAGGTAAGATGAAAATCAAAGAATGGGTTACCTGGATAATTAATTTTGATGTGGTAATGTTGCAAGAAACATGGTGCACATGCGCTCAACAATTGGAGGGTTTCTTCTGTCATAATCTTATTGCTTCATCTTCTGCTTCGGGGCGACCAAGCGGTGGTCTATCTATCTGGGCAAAAATTTCTAAGGACGTGTAAATTGAACCTCTACATGTGGTCAGTAAACACCTGGGGGCATATGTATGAAAGCAAAAATCAGTCGCAAACGCTGCGAATCGCAAAAAACAGCGTTTGCGACTGATTTTTCGCTATTTCATATGTATGACACATTTCCAAACTGAAAAATAAGAAATCGCTAAATTTGCGACTTCTTAGGCTGCGAAACAAGAAAACTGCGAATTTCCTAGCGAATACCTAATTTGCGATTCCTTAGCGTTGCGAATATCGCTAACAAGAAATCGCTAGCTAAGAAATCGCAAACATATGTATGAAAAAATCGCAAATTGCGATTTCACGAAATTCGCTAATTAAGAAATCGCAATTAACACCAATTGCTTGCAGGTGGTAAACTGGTGCAAGGTACAAAAACCAGCCCACAATGCAACAAACACACCCACAATGGCTGCAATGTACGTGATAGCCAGGAGGCTGCGTATTCGGGCCCTTGCACACAGGAGAATGAGACAGGAACGTATCTTCAGGCTGCGCATCACCCTGTTACAGAACACTGAAGAGGAGATCTATGACAAGTACAGACTGCACCCACAGACCATAATGGACCTGATTGAGGAGCTGAAACCCCACTTGGAGCACCCTACTCGCAGGACACAAACAATTCCCACACATGTGCAGGTCCTGTGCTCCCTGCACCTCCTCGCGTCAGGGAGTTTTCAACGGGTCATAGCGGAGGTTGGTGGTGTGTCACAGAGTGCACTTTCGCGCTTCTTCCATGCCTTCCTAGATGCAATGCTACTGAGGCTCCCACATCACATTTACTTCCCCACCACCCAACAGGCATTACAACAAACGATACTGGACTTCTACCAGATTGCACGTTTCCCCCACGTCATCGGCTGCATTGACGGGACCCATGTGGCCATCACACCCCCAGCAGAAACTGAATATGTCTACAGGAATCGGAAATGCTACCATTCCCTCAACATACAGATTGTGTGCAACGCTAAGTATCACATCACCGACATCGTAGCCAAATACCCCGGCAGTACACATGACTCCTTCATCTTCCGACACAGTGGAATACACAGACGTCTGAGTGCTGGAGAGTTTGGGGAGGGGTACCTGCTCGGTAAATACATTGCACACATCAATACATCCACTACATCAGTTGAGGGGGGGGACATTGACTCACCTATTGTGTTATTTTCCATGCAGGTGACAGTGCCTATGCAGTGCGCGACTTCATCCTGACCCCATACCTGGATCCTGCAAATGCAAGTGAGAGGAGCTACAACAGGGCACACAGATCTACACGCTGTGTCATTGAGCGAACCTTCGGAATCCTGAAGAGCCGCTTCCGGTGCCTGCATAAGAGTGGAGGCGCACTGCAATACAGCCCTGAGACCTGCTGTAAAATCGTGGCAAGCTGTGCAATGCTACACAACATGGCAATGAGGAAATGCACCACAATTGATGTGACCGATACAGACACATCGGATGACGAGCGCCCTGCTCCCCCTGCCAGACCAGCACCAGGAGTTGGGGCAGCTGCTGGACGCCAGAGACGGACTGAGATCACACAAAACTACTTTTAGGTGAGTATTGAGGAAATGAGACTACAAAGCCTGATGATGTGTCAAGTGTTTAATCACACTTAACATGAAAGAAAATGTAATTGTCCCCAGCACATGTTGTACACACAGTGCAGAGAAGGCACAAGAAATAGGGCAAACAGCCTTTTGCGGGTTAATGCACCCGTGTTGCAGTCAGTGTCCCCGCAGATGATCACCTCCGTCGGTGCCGTCCAGGGTGGTTGACCCCCATGGTGCGCCCTTGGCCTGCTACCTGTCTGCCACTGCGGCGTCTTTCACCTGGCAAGGTTGGAGTGATGCTGCTGCGACTCGATGTGTCCTCACTCTCAGCAGAGGCCATTAGTGCTCTGCCACCTGCATTGGCTGTCTGCAGCTGTTCCACAGCAGTGGTCACCTGCGCCAGCCCTCGCGCTATGTCCTGGCAGCAATGTGCCATGTCCACCTGCATGGTTACGCTTCTGCGTGTGAGTGCGCTGGTGGTGGTGCAGAGGCGGTTGACTGCCTTGGTATAATTGTGTAGCCGTGCATTGGCACGTCGTCCAGCCCTGTCATTGGCAGCTTGGGTGTCCCTCAAAGTGGCACAGACCTCTCGTATTGCCGCTACCATGTTGCAATTGTCCTGATGTAGGCGGCCTAGCTGGCGATTCATTGACCGCATTGCCTTGCTTTGCAGGCGCTGTTCCTGCAACATGCACTGTTCCAAGCCGGAGAACACGGTGCCTTCTCCTTCTGTTGCAGTGCTGCTCCTGGGCCTTGACCTGGAAATGGCCTGTTCCCTTTGCCTTGGTGTTGGTGCGTCATGACGGGGCATGTCTGTCACACCCTGACTCCCCTCTCTCCTGTCGGTGTCATCGCCTGTTGCTGGGACTTCATCCTCAAATGGAGGCAGTGGGGGCACATGTGCGCGCTTCCTGCGCTGAATTGGCTGCTGCTCTGTCTCATCGCTGGAGTCCGCAGGGTCTGCAGGCTCCTCTCCCTCAGCGCTGTCTTCTTGTGGCATGGCGTGTGCTGTGGATGTAAAGGGGACTATATGAGTTTGTGTTACTGTCTGCATGTGGCACTCAATAAAGTTACAAATCTTTGACGGCTAATCTCTGACACATTTCTATTCAATGATCCCCAAAACACATATGTTGCATTTACTTGTGATGGTGTCATGGACACACAGTCAGACACAGTACTATGAGTACCATGATGCATTGCTGGGTGTGCTGTAAGACCTGGGCTGGATTGGCATGTCGGGAGTTAACTATGCGCATTTGGGGGAGTGTGCAAGGGATGGGGAGGAGTGCAGGGTGATTTGGCATGCATCTTACCTTGTCTGCTGGATGAGGGGTCGGAGCTGTCGATTGCAGCCACACCACCAACGCTCTCAGGCAGGAGGGTTGACTCCACAAGCTCCTCATGGGGGGTTGGCTGCTCTGCAGTGGATGGTCCTCCTCCAGTCTGACTGGCATCCTTGAGTCTGGCTGCCACCCTCTCCTTGGACCTCTGGCGCATATCATACCACCGCTTGCGCAGCTCCTCGATGGTGCATGTGGTGACTCCAACAGCATTCACCTTGCTCTGTATTTCCAGCCAGATTTTCCTCTTCCTGGCCTCTGGGACTTTGAGTGCCTTCTTCCCAAACAGGAGCTCATGGCTGCAGACCATCTCCTCAATGAGGACCTCCTGCTCCTTTTCTGAAAACTTGTGTTTTCTCTTTCTTTTTTCTGCATCTTTGCCCTGCTGGTTTTGTTTGGGATCCATTGCTGGTTGCTGTCTCCAGGAAAGCCTCCTCACACTCCACAAGCAGCCTCTGGGTGTGGCTCAGGTGAGCAGGTGCAGGCAATCACTACAGTTTCCTGTTTGTGATGTCATCAGCCTGCACCAGGCTTGCAGATTCCCGTTTTTGCGATTTCTTATTTAGCGAATTTCGCTATTAAGAAATCGCAATACGGGATTCTGCGAATTATTTGCGATTTTTAAGGAATCGCAAATGATTAGCGATTTATTTTATACATCCCGTTTAGCGAATCTGATTTTGCGAATCGCAAATTCTCGCAATTTGAGATTCGCTAAAGGGGAGTTTGATACATATGCCCCCTGATAGCTGTGAAATATGTTGCAAGGTTAAAAATTTGTCTTATAAATTTCTATAATAATGATTTTATTAACCACCCAAATCCCACTTTTTTAGAATTGTTCAACTTTATTGATGAAGTCGCGAATGGAGAAAAGTTTGGCCAATTTGATGGCATTTGTGTTGGCGGAGATTTTAATGCCCATATTCACTCTACATCTCCGCCTTGTAGACGAGGTTCTGAATTATTGAACTTATTAAATAGCAGGGACCTAGACGATGTAATGGGCTATGGTGGAACCTTTGAGGGAGAGGAGCCGGCCCCTACTTATATTGGCCGTGGTAGTTCAACCACGATTGATTATATGTTTACCTCCTCCCTCCTTAGTGAAGTGCTACTTAAGTCCGAGGTTGTTAGTAGTTCATATAGTGATCATCTGCCCATAGTAATCCAACTTAAATCTATTAAAAAACCCGTAGGCCCACATGAGACAGGAGCCCAAAATATTACCATATCTACAGACAGGCTTAGGATTGTTTGGAGAGGGATCGACAACCAAGAGATCCTATCTAATGTGATTAGGAATAATCCTTTGCTGATTTCTAACTGCTTAACACCTGGTGGCCCCAATATAACTAAGTCTTTCTGTGATCTATGCACAATTATAAAAAGGGCAATCTCCAGACCATCAAAAGAACATAATGCAAATAATCAAAGATGGTTTGATACCAATTGTTCGAGGGCTAATAGAGAACTTAGAAAGGCCTTGGAAGCCAAACCCCGAGATGTGTCCCTTGTCAGTTCACTACGCTCCAAATATAAACATGCACTAAAAGTTAGAACTGAGGAGCTTTTAATAAGCCATTGGGACAATCTCACCAAATCTGCTGCCCTAAAAGATTCAACTGGGTTCTGGAGAGACGTAAAGAACTTGAGAGCCCTGGGAAGTAACATCACCCCGATAAATTGCAATATCACAGGAGACTCATGGGTCACCCATTTCTCAAAGCTTTATGCTGCAGTTGGAGATCCTACTGAGGATAATTTCCCCGACAGTACCATAGCCATAACATTAGAGGAGGTGGAGGAAGCCATTGCCAATAGTGCTGGCAATAAGGCACCCGGCCCGGATGGCTTGTCCATCGACCAGATAAAATCGAATACAAGCTTTTGGGCCCCCTTGCTCTGTAACCTTTTTAACAATTTGAGCAAGAAATCCATCCCCTCGACATGGTCTTGTAGTACTATCGTACCCATTTTTAAAAAGGGAAATAGGTTGGACCCGGGGTGTTATCGACCAATATCTTTGATCGATAATACCCTGAAGGTCCTTGGTAGGGTTCTATTTGATAAAATTAGCACCTGGGCAGATGAAAACTCTATTATCCACCGTTGCCAGCTAGGCTTTAGGAGCAAGCTTGGCACGGTGGAACAATGTTTGAACCTTAACCATATAATGGCCAAATACACGAGAGCCAAACAATCCCCCCTGTATTTTGGCTTTATGGACTTAAGCTCAGCATTTGATTTTGTCAACCGCTCTCGCTTATGGTCCATTCTTTTAAATTATGGTCTAGATGAACCCTTAGTCCATTTTTTGGCCAACCTCCATCGCAATTTGAAAGCCCGCGTTCGAATAAATAACGAAGGCGAGGTTTCAAATGAGATTTTAATAGGCAAGGGGGTGAGACAGGGCTGCGTCTTGGCCCCCTTGCTTTTTATACTATACATCAACGAATTAACTCATTCCTTATGTAACTTGACAAAGGACGTCCCTATTATTAATAAGAAACCTATCCCGGCGTTACTCTACGCGGATGATGCGGTACTCATGGGCCGCACCCCGAATGCCCTGCGTACTTTAATATCGGGATTTGTTGATTATATGTCTGACTTAGGTTTGTGCACTAATTTCAGCAAATCCTTTATAATGACTTGCGGCCCTAAAAATTATAAAATCTCAAAGATTACGATAGGTCAAAACACTTTAAAAAGCACTTGCACTTTCCCATATTTGGGTCTGCTATTTTCTAATAGCGGCTCGTGGCAACCTCATGTTGCAATGGGGAGAAATAAACTCTCCAAATCGATTAACTCTGTTACCTCTCTTCGTCAACCACGTCAGGCCGATGTGGTTTCCAGCTTATTACAAATCTACCGGACCCAATGTCTTCCAACTGGAACATACGGTGCAGAAGTTTGGGGGTTCTCGAACTGCTCCGAACTACAGAGAGAAGAGAATAGATTTTGTCGGAAAATCTTGGGGGGAGTTATTAGTGCTCCGACCTATGTATGTCATAATGAATTAAAACTGCACTATGTTGAGGATTTTATAAGAGCTAGACCAGCACTGTTTTGGTTAAGGGTCTGGAAAAACCCGGCAGCTTCCCTGTCCCGTGAGATTATTATAGATTGTTTGAAAAGTGAGAACGTCGGTTTAATCCCATGGATAAATGCGGTAGAAAGGAGCCTCGTGAGTGTCAACTATGGTCATCTCTTTTCACACCCCGACCAGATCGATGGCACCCACAAAAACCTGGTGAGAAGGGCACTCTATCAGCATTTTCATAAAGAGAGGGAAAGAGTAGACTCCGCGAAACAATCCACAATTAACTACTCACTAATCCAGGAACCATATACCGAATTTCCGATGTCACCTCAGCCCTATCTATGTAAAAAATTGGGCAGGTGGAATAGGACCTTACTATTTAGATTCAGGGACAGGAGTATTGTAAATCTCATCTGCTTTCCACTGGGTTACATTAAAAATCTGGAAAAATTAAACTGCCCTTGTGACCATGGTGGAACCCAGAGTATGCAACATTTTATTTTTGGCTGTGGTTTTTATATGAAATTTACAAGGCATTACTTAATTCCCTATTGTAGGAAATATGACTTGACTGACCACAACTATGCTTATAGACATTTTTTTAATGTTGGGATCAGATGAATTAATTTTTAGAGTCAGTAATTTTCTTAACGCCATTGTACGCTCACGCAGGTCTCTGAAAATCGATTAACTGTGTCGAGACATGCATTCTGCACTTTAAAGCATGATTTGCACAACCTAATGTATTGCACTTGTCTTGTTTTCATAATATTTATAGCTATCCTTTATGCATACCGCTATATACTGTATGTATGATGGTTTTATGCACAGTATAGCAAGAAGGTCATTTGAGTTTTCATTGTTGCTTTTATAAATTATATTTTATATGTAACAAGCTGTGGCCCAAAATTGTAGTATCATATGTGCATCTTAAAAATTTTGTTTTGTGCTTTTATGGATGGTTTTTGAAATCCGAATAAAGTCTATTTGAATTGAAATTGAATTAGATGCATCAGTATTTCTGACCTATCTGTAGGCGCAAAAGTGACGCATTGCTGGAGTTAGTCACGAAAGTGACGCAACTCTAGCAATGCGTCCTTTCACATGGGCAAGTCCCATGTTGATAGTGCCTGCGTCAGTCTCACACCTGCCATGAGGCAGGCGTAAGAAATTGACGCATTAGCATCCAAGAAATGGCGCAGTGAAATCTTAAAGATTTCACTGTGCCACTTCTACGACCCTTTCTTGCGTCAAAACGCCCCCCTTGCATACATTATACCTGGCGCAGGTATGATGTGGCGCAGGGGTTTACAAAGTGACTCATCTACCTAGATGCGTCACTTTGCAAATATGACCCAACAAGGCGCATTTATTACTCCACTGTGACGCACCAGCGGCGTAAAAGTGACGCAAGGGTTCATAAATAAGCCCCAGTGTATTCCTGTTCGTTTCTCTTACACTTGTGCCATTTTGACAGCCTAGTGCAAACGCAGGCACCCTTGCACCATGGTGCAAAAGTGCCTGCGATGTAAGCAGGATTGTGGTTGTACAGGAAAAACTATTCTGAGGGGCTTTTTCCTCATTCTATGTGTGCTGCATCCTACAGCACAAATAGAAAGAGTAAAAAACGAGAAGAAATAAATAGATTTCTCCTTGTTGCGCCTCCCCTGAGGAGGCATATCTTTTTGGCGCATTCCTAGGGCTACAAGGCCTTGTAAATCTGGGAATGTGTCAAAAACCATGGGAGTTCTGTAGGAACACCCATGTAATGGCTACCAAGGGCTGAGTAATGCAACACAGAGATTTGTGCTGAGTTGCGTTACTCATATTTTTTGACCCACTCGAAGCCATGCAAAGTGGCTTTGCGTGGCTTCAAAAATTTGACTTTATGTACAGATTGCATTCAGAACATGTAATGTGTTTAAGGAAAATGAAGATTGGCAAAATAAAATAATTACAGTTTTAAATTTACCTTGCCAGACTGTCTGAGAGGCTCTGTCCCAGTCTGTCCTGCGGGTTGATGAGATGAGGCCAGGGTTGGTGTGCTGCCTGTCGCTGTCACACAGGGAGGTGTCCGATTCCCAGCCACAGTTCACAGAGAAGCTAAAAATGAAAGCTCTACTCTGCAAATCTGGCAAAAATGCTATAAACAGATACACTGAGCACAAGCATGCCCAGTGTATCTCTTTACAGCAGACAGCATGTGACTGATGTCATAGGATCATGAGTTGAGTTTCATGATGCTGTGAGGTCACGTCATACTAGCAAAAACGCATTTTATTTTTACAAAATGCAAAAATGTAGCGTTACTACAGTAATCACAGCATGATCAATGTGCTGTGCTTATTGTAGTAAGTTGCATTTTTTGGAAAAAAAATTAAAAAATGACCCCTTTCTTTCCCATCTCATCACAGGGATTGGTGGGTCAGTTATGCTTGATGACCCCATTCAGTGACGACTTGGGAAAGGGCGCATCCTCAATACTGCTTAAGAAATAAGGGGCCTCTGGAGGCACAGGGTTTATACTGTAACAAACTGCGGCTGCTTTAAAACATGACCCTGCCTTGCATCATTTGTGGGAGGTGTCCAAGGACCTCGATGTATTGAATTGCAGGGCTGGCACCATGTCAGTCCATGTTTCCAGAGGAACTATATGGCAGTTATTTGTCTCACAAGAAACCTGACTTACTGTCTGCCCTCACTGACGTCTGTGTCTGAGCATCATCAGGCAGGCAGCAGCGCAGAAGGAGTCCAATTCCAGCACTGGTGCAAAGCTCCCACATTTCTTTTAGAATGCTAAGAAACGTCGTCACTGGTGTTACTTAGCATTCTAAAAGAAATGTGAATGCCAGTAATTGCTATTTGCAATTATCATCATGGTAATTGCAAATAGCAATTACCGGCATGATCTAAGCACATGCAAATAGGGTGGGCGGAGTCCCAGCGCCCTATCAAAGAAACCACTGCTGCATTTTGACTATCTACCAGAGAACGCTTACTATTTGTCTGTGCTTTTTATTACTGACTGTGCTGCTGATAAAGTTGTATCCCTGTTGGAATTTATTTGCATCTTGTATCGGACCATTTTCTTTTCATAGTGTGTTTTTGTTTAAAGAGCTTTAATGAAGCAAGTAAAGGCATAGGTACAACATTATACAAAATTGTGCATGACAAAAGAGCAAAAGGGTAACAAAACAGAATATAAATGATGAAGGAATAAACATTAGAAGATAACTACCAATGATACATATCCCAAAATATTAAAGTAATAATGAAAAGTCGCACCTTGAAACGCAATAGCATTTTACATTTTTCAAAGAAGGGAAAGACAGGAGAAAGGAGGAAAGGTAAGAGAAGGAAAGAAAAAATAAGAAGAAAGAAAGAAAAGAAAGAAAAGGAAATAAGAAAATAGGGGGAGAAAGAAAAGAAATAAGAAAGAAGGAAAGGAAAAATGAGAGCTGACCTCATCAAATACCATGTAAAGATTACCAAAATACATTAATATATCATTTGTGTGAAACATACACAACCTTGACTACTAAAAGCTACAAAAGCAAAAGAAAATAAAAAGAAAAAATTCATGGCGTTTGGTAAACAAAAGAAGAGTCATTATTACGAAGTGCAGAAGAGGATAAATAATTGGAAAGTGGAGATCACAAGGCTTCTTTTCGAATCATTTGCTGAGATGTGCTGACAGAAGTTGTATCCAGTCTGTGATGGTAACAGAGAAGGTTCCACCAAGCAGAATAGGAAACCTTAGAGGCATCTTTCCAATTAGAGGTTATTACCTGAAAAGCAATAACAATTAACATATACACAAAGATACCAACCTTGCGAGAACCAATCCATATTACAGAATTACTTCCAAGGAATATAGAATATATATCAAAAGGAAAATTAATAGAACAGATGGAAGATATAGATTCACATATTTTAGTACAAAAGCGGGAAATGTTCGGGCATTGAAAAAAGGAGTGCATTAACGAGCCAGGGTAGTGTTGACATGACCAACAATTCGGGGATAATTCTACATTATACATGGAAAGGGATTAAGGAGTAAAGAACAATCTTTGATAAAAATAATAAAGCGTCTGAGTGGTGCTAGCATTGCAGGAGGTGTGATGCATGCGAGCCCATATAGAATTCCAAGTGTGAATTGAGAGGGTACGCTGCAAATCAGATTCCCATAGAAGTTCAACTTTAGTCTTGTGACGATCAAGAGCGGAGAAATGGAGATATTTAAAGATGTGTGAGGCTCGAATAGAGGGAGAAGTAGATAGGGGTTCAAATATGGAGTCCAAAGAAGATGAAGGAGATCCAGAAAGGAGGGAGAATCGATCAATTAAAAGCATTCTCAAAGATTCATATCTAAGTAGTGAGGAGACTGGTACATGAAACTTAAGCTGTACCTCTTGGGGTGTGAGGAAAAGAGAATCTTTAAGTAAATGTTTAACGAGGAATATCCCTTTAACGGCCTATTGTTTCCAAAAAATGGTACAATTTGATAATTTAATGAGTTTGTTATGCCACAGAAGTGAGTCTAAAAATACTTGTAGAGGTGACTGGGATTTGCACTTAACTGGGTGAAAGGTAGAAATAAAGTGTGAAATCGTCGGGTGATTAAAAGAACGAGGAGGATTAGCAAAACCAGCCAACAAGGAAAAAGGAAAAGGATGAATTAACGATTCCTCCAAACTGTGCCAGACATAACTGGAAGTCCCTTCAGAGGAAGATAAATACGGTAGCACTTGATAAATCGAAAAGGAAGAATTATATTGTCGAAAATTGGGGAAGTGTACACAACCCCGGTCATTAGGAGCAGATAAGATGGCTAAAGACATTCGGGCCTTCCGTCCATTCCAGAGAAATTTACTCAGAGACCCATTAAGGGTTCTAAAAAACTTTAAAGGAAGTCTAACTGGTAACATGGGCAAATAGAAATGAATGACAGGAAGCAGCATCATTTTGATGGTGTCCAATCTACCCCACCATGATAGGAAAAGGGGAAACCATTTGTTTGTCATATTATTAACTTTTAAAAGAACCTCATCTAAATTAAGTTGGATCATTTTTGCAACAGAGGAGGAATATTTAATCCCCAAGCAGGTAATACTACTAGTGTTCCACTTAAGATCAAACCCTTCAAACATGCTCCTTAAACAGTATTTGTTTAATGGAAGAACTTCAGATTTGGAGAAATTTAGTTTGTACCCAGATAAGGAGGCATAAGAAGAAAGAAGATCCGAGAATGCAGGCAGAGAAATAGATGGATCTAAAATATATAACATAATATCGTCTGAATAAGCCGTATATTTAATTTCAATTGCCTTATGTTTAAAGCCTTGGAAGGAAGGTGAATGATGCAAAGAAAGTAGAAAAGGTTCAAGGGAAAAAATAAAAAGCAAAGGAGAAAGAGGACATCCTTAACGGGTACCCCGTTGTAAAGGAAAATAAGACGATTGAGAGCCATTGGCAAAACCTGAGGGTTTTCATAGTGTCTTCACTTGTTTTTTTTACACTGAGTCCACACTTCTACTGAGAAGTCTTTTGCAAAAAACCCATCACCTTGATTTCTTATGGAAAGTCACTGACTCACATAGGCATCTCCTTACAGCCTATTCGTACCTTGTTTAGCTTTTTGTGGGGGTTCAGACCCTTATTTGTAGTTTTTTTCTAAGGGCAAACATTAACATTCTTTTCAACCTTCACTTTCATTGAGATGAAAGGATCATGGTGCTGAAGTTTCCATAAACGTTTTCTCTTATTTTTTTTCACTGACAATCCTTTGTTTGTTTCATCTTGTTGTACAGTCATCCTAGCTTATTCCAGGTTTTTACACGCTATGTAGTACTAATCATCATTATATTGATTCAAAGACTATTTTGTGAATTACTGCAATATAAATTAAACTTGTCTTACATGTAGCTTACTTGTTATGTTTTCAAACACTGCTGAAATTTCCAGACAAACATTCTTCCATCCAGGATTTTTTTTAACTGTTTATGATATAACAATTTTTCAATAGATAGTCCTTCTTTTTGAACTGCCTTCAAGCTCTGAAATAGGAAGTGAAGTTAGAGGAGGAAGGGGGTGCAGTTCCTGTATCCATTTGCAGCAGGAAAAGTTTGATCAAGAGATAGCCTTTCCTCGATGGTGAAAGAAATGCGTCCCTTCGTTTACTCCTGTGTTAACTTCAATAGATCACTAGGTTGCATTTTCTGCCTTCCAGATCATGTCACTTCCAGTTTAAAAGGTTTAAAGAAAGGCCAAAAAAATGCTTACAAAATAGTTTAAATAAAGTAGATGACGGAAGCATACTTTGGTGTGTAAATGTGGTAAAGGTTCAAATTATATGGCATAAAGCAACATATTTTGATATGATTTGCTCTATAACACGGGACATATTTATCAAGGGTTTGCAACGCAATGGGGTGGAAGAACGACACAAGCAGTAAGCTATATGTAAGAAAATACACAAGTACCCAAATGCATCAAATGTAGGTGAATTCAATTTTGCGAGTCTTTAATAGCGATTTTTACCAAATCGCTATTAAGGGCTCGCAAAATTGAATGTAGGTAGGAATCGCAAAAATATTTGCGGTTCCTTATTATTCCTTAATTGTGAATCTAAAATTGAGATTCGCAATTAAGGAATCCCATCCCATTCATTCCTATGGGCCAAGAGGCCCATAGGAATAAATAGGATTTGCGCCCGCAATTTGTGAGTCACCAAGAGGCACTCGCAAATTGCGGGCGCAATTTCAAGGGTGCAAGGGTTCCAAAAGGACACCATGTTGCACCCCTGAAATGTGCATGTGTGCACATGTGGCGCACATACATGCCATACAGACATGTATGTGTGCCACATGGCACTTTGTAAAAAGACAAAAAGTGCTTTTTGAAATCAAATCGCACAATACCACCAACTTGAAGTTGGTTGTATTTTGCGATTCCTTAAGGCAAAATCGCAATTTGTGAAGCCTACCAGCATGGCATTTAGGGAATCGCCAATTGTGATTCTCTAAATGCTTGCGCAAAATAAGGAATCGCAATTTTGTGATTCCTTATTTTGCGAGTAGGTTTAAACTTACCTACATTGCTCGCAGCCAAATAGCGATGTCAAACACTGAAATTCTGCAAATTTCAGCGTTTGCACTCGCTATTTGGCTTCCTGCATCTGGCCCTTAGTGGTGCAAAAGTTGCGCTGAATCCTCCTGCATCATGCACAAATTAATATATGCAAAATCCAGTTCAAAATACAATGCAACTGTAACGCAGTGGTATTTACCAATATATTACTGCATCACGCATCATGGAATAGAGCAACACAATGATAAAAATGCATCAGAATTGCTGCACATTGGCAACCCAGGCATAAGAAATAATGCAATGGCTGTGGGATAGAAAATCTCAACATCATAGTATACTCTGGCAAGCTCAGCTACGCCATGAAGGTTGCAATACTGCAACTGGGAGTAGCTAGAACACAACCACGTAGGCAATGAAGGGCAAAGGAGCGTGTTTTTTGTCAGTGCATATCCCTCATTCACCTCAGGTAGGAAGAGGAGGTGATACAATTTTACAGACTGAAGAGGGAGCCCATCATGGAATTGCTGGAGATGATAGCGCTGATGTCTTCAGGATCCTTTCAAATCACAGCAGCCAGATTGGCATGCATTTCACAGCAAGCTTTTCCTGCCTTTTTCCCATCAGTGTTGGATGCCGTCATAAAACTCACACACCAAGCAAGGTTTCTACAACATTTTGGGACACCCTCATGTGCTTGGTGCCTTTAATTGCACAGGTGCAATTTGTTTCCCCTGCAGCCACATCGCACCTGTACAGAAACCATAAGTAAAATTACTCCATAAATTTCCAGGCAATAGTGGACCATCATGGAATGTTCATCACTGTCCTTGCAAAATTCCCAGGAAGTCCACATTATGCATACATCTTCTACCACAGTACTATCAATGAGCGGTTCCAGAATGGCAGATATGGGAATTGCCTATTCATTGGTAAGGAAAGCTGAACTATTGAATATACCAACAAACAATTTGTAAAGGTATGGCATAATACCCTTCTCTTTGTTTGTGTCTGGATCTTGTGTCATGTGAACATTGTGGGAATAGCTTACTGTAAAAGGTAGCCAATGATGCCCCAGTGTGTGATACGATGCTGCAATAGAAGCAGCAAAATATGAGAAGTGTTGTGTCAGCTCACACTGCGTGATTGAACAGAAGCATACTTTCTGCAATGTAAAACACAACAACTAACAAATCATGTGGTCCATAATTATCATCAATATAAGAAGCAAGGTTACATTTTAGAAAAATTTGAGTTGTGTTTGTGCGCAAGCATGGTTGAATGAGTTGTAAATACTCCACTAAAACACAGCCATTGAACACATCTTGTATCCTACACATATGTGTCACACATAGCAGTTTATCAAAGTATCAGGATATCCATATATATAAAAGTATCAGGATATCTATATATATATTCAATGAAAAAACCATAGGTTTCACACATGTTATAGTTAGCTGGAAATTTTACTGATAAAAAAACAATGAAATTCCCCCGTTATAGTTACTGTAGGCAACTATAACTCACGCGACCGCAATCCTCTGCTGATGCTAATACTGTATTTAGACACTTATTTGCCCATGTCTTCTTCCATTAAATTTTAGCTATACATATTTTACAATTTTTTTTTTTTCATAAAGACACATATGTCATCAGCAGAGGATTACGGTCGTGTGAGTTATAGTTGCCTACAGTAACTATAACGGGGGAATTTCATTGTTTTTTTATCAGTAAAATTTCCAGCTAACTATAACATGTGTGAAACCTATGGTTTTTTCATTGAATTAGCAAGGTTTTTTAAATGCTAATTCCTAACTATAACGTGTGTGAAACCTATGGTTTTTTCAGTGAATTTGTACGGTTTTTTAAATGCTAAGTTACTTTACGCCATTCGTGGCGTGCACGCCCACTTAACGCAGTTCGTTCCGCGCACCGCGCGCCCACTTTACGCAGTTAGTGCCGTACACGCAAGGTGGGCACGCAGTGCGCTACGCGCACCGCGTGCCCACGTTACGCACCGTGCGCACATGGAGGACATATTATGCGCTTCCTTGTGATAGGTAATCTGTTAAATTTAATTTGTAAGTGATGACAATAATATGCCATGCACAGAGAGTGTTTTTTTTTTTTATTAAAATTTTTAGCGTAAGCGCACCGTACGCGTACGGTAAGCGTAATCGGCGAAATTTTCAAAAAATAAAAATTTACCGTTTTTGGCCTTGGGGGATCTTTGAGGACTCAACTAACATGGCTATGTGCATGGGCGCTGTCTAAACAGCCCCTTTATATGTTTTTTGCCTTTGTTTACAGCCCCCCCCTCAGAGTGCGAGAGAGAAAATGGCGGCCACCGCTTCCCGGTTTCGACCGATTCGAATGTTTACTTAGATGTAACAGCCAATCAGAATCGCGCTCGCGCACGCCACCGTACGCGTACGGTAAGCGTACCGTAAGCGCACCGTAAGCTGGCTCAGATATATATATTGATTTAAAGGCTATTTTCTCAGAATCTACTGAACAGATTTACACCAAACCTACAAAAGGCACTTCCTTGACCTGAGGACTACCTCTCTGCCAAATTTCTAGTAATTCTGTTCAGCCGTTCGGGCTGTAGCCCTGTCTAAAGGTCCTATGGAAAAATGCATGGGAAAAACGCGTTTTGGGACCCCCCTTTTATCTCAGCCCCCGCTTGACGAATCACCCCGAGACTTTCAGGGTAGGAGCGGAGCGTAGCGCCCCACCTATTTTGAAAAATTCGCGAGGATTCGTCGACCGGCGCCAAAGTTATTCAAAATAGAATGTTGCGGATTTCCTATGGAAACGTGGTCCTAACTATAACTACCTACTGGCGACCGCCAGTAGGTAATATATATATATATATATATATATATATATATATATATCTATATATATATATCTTTCTTTATTCAGGTGCAAACGCATCCATAAAAGATACAGTCATACACTCATGCGATAAAAAGGAAAATACATCACATAATATATAAAAAAGCATTTCATGCAGCTAAAACATCAATACATAATAAAACAGTACAAATTGATAAAACTCTGGGTGACAAAGCTGTACACACCCTCGCGCAAAAAGAACTTTACCAATGCAGGCCACACAGGTTCAGTCAATTCTATAGAGCCTAGATCTGTAAGCGGCCCGCAAACAACGTATCACTGCACAGGATGTAAAGGGTTTAGGTAACAACTGTAAGTGCAAGAGTGCCACTGTAGCCTGCCTAAACTTCAGACTTTCTAACAAGGGCCGGAGGAAGCATTTTCTCGGTAATGAAAAATATTTACACAGTAATACAAAATGTAATGTGCCCTGAGGAGATTGAAGATCACAGCCACAGGGACCTCTTTGGTCTGACGGAAAAAAAAACATGCCGGGGATGCTAAAAACATGATGAAGCTGATTGAAGCTGAAACGTGTGATTAAGAATTTATCATGAGCACTAGCTCACCGAAAGATATGGTTCGATACCCGGAACCGACTTTACCATAACAAAGGCCCTCACTGAGGATTTACTAAGCTCAGTGTTCTGACAATTCACAGTAAAAAATATATGATGTAGTTCTTTTATGATTTTAACGTCCCCAGAATTTAAAGTGTCGTGGCAAAGAAAATGTCTGGCCTTCCTATAGCCTGGAAAGACTCCATTACGTATCGTATCCCTGGAATTTTATTGATGTGTTCCAGGGCCAGCTAATCCGATAGGATCGTACAGTTAAAACACTTATGCTCACATGTCCATATCTTTATCCAGCACACTAAAGGTTTCATTAACACTTGATCCACCAGATAACCAACCCCTAGCTCTTCATGCACAGACCAGGCTGGCGTGCTTTGGGGACTCGCAGGACCTGACGGAAAAACGTATTTTCCGCCACATGTAACCTGTGTGGGGGTACATACCCCCAGATTTCACTACCGCATAAAACTCTAGAAATGCCTTTAGACTTATACAGTTTCAGATCAACCTCAGGGGGCCCATGAACCCAATCTACTTGCAAAGCTAGTCATGGCTCCAAGGGATTTCTTCAGCTCGCTCAGCAAAGTATCAGGAGCACAAATGGAAAAAGAACATCTAAATTAAACCTGGGCAGAGTTCGCAGAGTTCTGCTATGCGGAACTCTGCGAAGTGCACAAAAACCTCCACTGCGCTACACGGAGCTCCGCAAGTGGCGGAGTGAGTTAGAAAAAATGCAGTTCGCAGTAATTTTCGACCCCTGGGTGTTTGTCTGTGCTGCAAAGTTATTGTGAATGGCACCATGCACAGCGCAAGTGGGCGCAGCTTCCTTTCTGCTGCTCGAGTGGATTTTTTACTCAAGCGGCTGGTTTTTTCAAAGCGAACAGACGGTTTCCTAATGCGAGCAGTCGCATTGAAAAATCCAGCCGCTTGTGTTGAGAAATCTCGCCAGGAGGTTGATTTCCCTCACTCGCCAAAGTGACGTTGATGTGCATGAATGAGAAAAAATCTCGCCGGGAGGTAGATTTTCCTTGCTGGTGCTCGCCAACTTGATGTTGATGAGCTTGAGTTTTTCAGAAAGCCGCATAACGCAGAGTGCAGAAAACTCCGCAAAATCCGCGAGCGGAGCGGAGTTCACCACCCAGACTTATTCTAAATTCCATGTATGTCACTCACTGAAATTGTAGTATCAATTCTTGTATAAATGTGTACTCTAGTAACATACGTGATACCTAAAGATCAAAGTGCAGCTAAATCCCAGGCATTCCAACATACAAGGTTTAAATAAGCACAGATAATAAACCACATTGACATACTTCAGTAATATGATAGATGAATAAGTTAATGCCTCAAGTTGCCTACATTTCCTGCATCTCAGGCCATAATTGTAATACTGACACAATTAAAAAATAGGCTCTGAACGATGTAATACACTAGGAAGAAACCTAGGAGAAAGGTAACGGAGATGAGGTATCACAGTGTAGAAACAATCTCAACATTTAACTGTTTCACTGTAGATATATGTCCATACACTTCATTGACAAACTCCACTCCCCCGTCCACATGACCTGGACAGTACTGGAATCATTCCCTAATGCAACTAAGAATCACCTGTTCCATAAAGAACAGAGATGGATTTTCCGCCATTCTACACATTCAACAGGACTGAATGACAGCATACCTTGGGGTGAGATACATAACTGATGCACCTCAACAAAAAACCAACCCCCCCCCCCTCCATTCTCATTTTTTAATTCCTCCTGAGAGACTTGACTCTTACCGTCTGATCCTATCAAACTGAGCCATCCCTGTGGCCTCCCTTCTATATTGACCTAGATAACATTAATGAGTGCTCCACCATTGATGTGTGCTCCTTGTTTTTACTGACACCGCAGTTACATGGTTTAACTTAGCAACTGGTGGAACTCCCCCTTTGCGCAATTTTGTGATTTATTGGCGGCCCCTTGGTAAAGCATACAACTATTGAGTTAAGTACTCCAACACTTCTGCTATCATATAGTAATTGGATTTAAGATTCAGTCATTTTTTGCATCACCAGGGTAATTTATCCCCTAGGTCTAACTGTCCATCACTTCACTCCAATATGGTGCTGGCTCATTCTACTACCATATTCCGATATGGCACTGGCTTTTGCCACAGTTCCTTACCAGCGACAGTGAGAAGGATTAGCACTGCAGGCGCATCATTATGACGTATCCAGCGATTTCCCTTTTTCTCGTGTTCCAGCAAGAGCCAAGCCAGGGCTATATCGCACTCCTTCCATGGCGATCCTATACCGTGAGTAACTCTTCGTTCATTTATCTTTCTTGAGGGATTACCTCCTATGTGGTTATTTACCACCACATGGGGAGCCTTCCTCTTCATTACATTTGTTTATTTTTTAATCTTTTTACCAGGCAGTATGATGCTTATGTAGCGCGACACCTCCACTGCTTATGGAGCCTTAGCCCATCTACATTAGTGGTAAGGCCCCTTATCTATCCTGGTGTTTACTTTCTATTGCGCATAGGAGACCTTAGCTTCACTCTCTCATGATTAGCACTTAGTTTGTGCATACTTTTAAGCAAACACACTTTTCTACTGGTAATGGTGTGTGTTTCCACATTTTTCTGCTAAACCTTGGTCACCATTGCTGTGTATTATTTCATTTGTATGCGGTATGATAATAAACAGGGGCACCATATTTAGACTCACCTCTAGCCAGATTTACACACGAAGTAACTTGCACTTTCGTGGCTGTCACCAAATCACTTAATGAAACTTCTTCCAATGGAGGAGTCACTCATTGTCAGGATCATCGATATTTTATGACAATTGATGTAGTGCTATCCCCACTGAGCATGCCATGGCTCTCCATATCTATCCCTATTTCAGTGTCAGTACTGTTATTTAATATTATTGCTGCTCTCTTTCTCTTTCTTTTCCAGGTCAGTTTACTTATCAATTGCACCAGATCTACTTTATACTTTAATGCACTGGAACTGGTACGCCTTTAAATGACACATGCACTTCTGCCCGTCCCCCTCCCTATGAGTCGTTTAGCTTTTTCATGGTCCTGACGAATTGTCTTGATCCTTTGTGAAAACCTTTTGACAAGAAACATGTTGATCAACACTTATATTTAAAGCCAATGTAGACCATTATTTCCACTCTGGCCTACATTTGATTTTAGTGTGACTGATGGTTTCACACATTAAATGTTGGCCTTTTGAATACCTCGAGTGATTTTTAACCTACCACCCTATTCACTTCCAAACACCCTCACATAAAACACCACACTTCACTATGGCAGCTCAAAAGAACTCCGGCAAAGAGCCCCTATTGCAGGGCCCATTGGGCATTGCAGCACTGGCCCAACGAGGAGCTGCCCTATAACGAAGCATGACACCCCTTGGGGTGTGTGAGGGCTCTTGCTCCTGAAGGATCAGATCCCCTGACTTGATCCCTCAGGTTCCCCATACCTTCTCTAATATAGGAACTGCACGCCTCTGTGTATATTTAAAGTCCTGGGGGCGCGTGTGCTGGACCTTTAACGGCCCTTTGTCCCTCTTTGAGATAGTTTATTTAGGTAGGGCTTGAGCCATTGTGGCCATGTCTAGGAAGTGGAGAGGGAAACATTTTATGGCGGGAGAAGTTGGATGTCGGATCTGACTGGTGATGCACTTCCTGCTGCAGATGCTGGCAGAAGGAGGAAGAGTCAAAGGGTTGATGAGAGTGGGTATGGTGGTACACGGGCAAGATTGCCCAATAGGAATGCTCTGCCTCCTAACTGAAGCATCGTTGGGTGGTCGAAATTGCCTGTGATGCTGATGTGCTGGACCTGCTGGGTTCGAAGATGGAAACCCCTGTAGGTATGTGTTAATGCACTATCAGTGTATAGTAATGTAAATAACTTCTTTATGGTACACATCAAAATATAGTTGCAATTTGTGAATGCCTTGTAACACACAAGGCAAAAGAATGACACCAAGTGGCAGACGTATCAAACTGTCACACAAAGCAGCACACATGGCGTACATGCTGTGTTGCATTACAGGGAGTTAGCACTCTTGATGCTAAGTAATGCAAACCAGCCATGTGTCCAAATGAGGGTTACTATTTAGCAATATCCAGCACCGAAGAAGGTTTGGCTTGTAAATGTAATTGTATTCATCATTTATTGCTGCTTTTCCTTACCCATGTGATGCAAACACTGCACCATATGTGGCTAAATCATCCCCTATGGCTAGATTCACAGTACAGATCATTATCCATGCTGCACAAGGTATAAGGTATGTGTGTGTGGCAAGACTAGTATGTATGTACCAATGGACAAATTGATCAATTCTTCATGCAGCTCAATACAGCAAGTCACCTTGCTGCACTGAGCTGAGTGAAAGGGCCGGAATGCATCATATTTAACATATTACGGTGCATTCCTGTACTTTCCTAGTGCTGGCAAACCTTTGCCACCTAGTGCCAATGCTTGCACCCTTGCATCATGGTGCAAGGGGCTGTGATAAGGCGGGCCAGAAGTTCTTAGAACATCACATGCCTGGGGCCTGATTTGGACATATGACGTAAGACATTTCTGACCTTTCACCTTCTGGCAGATCATCCCTACAAGGTGACTTGATGCATTCCATGTTCTGTAAATGTATACATATGTGTGTAAGGGTGTCCAACTGTGCCATGACACTGGTATGTCATAGTGCTTAGTTTAGATTTGGAAGTGTGTGTAGGTGTTCTGTTTTTAATGCAATTTCTCAGTTTTTGTTTTGCAGGTGGAAATTGCCCATTCACACAAGCCAAAGTTGACTGCTTCAGGGATAATGATGCTGAAAGTAAGTGCCAAGACTTCATGGTTGTAGCTCTGTGACAAGTGTGTGTGATCTATAATAGCTGTAACAGTGCGATGTGTATGGGGAGGTTTTTATCGCCTGCCAACTAATCACTTACATTTATTGAGCAAACACAACATCACGTGTAAACAGATTGTACAATAAACAAGAAGGTGTGGTAATGTAAGTGTAGTGTCAGTAATGGTGTGGGTAAGTTGTTCTGCAGTAACCCCACTTGAAATATGGGGATGGTATACTTGTGAGAGTACCTGTATGTCATACCTAATGGCACATTGAAGAAACATTTATGACAGTGTCACCAGGTTAGACATCACACTGCAGTTATTGTATGTGAGAAATCAGGACCTGTTTGCAGGGTCCTTCTGCGTTTTATCCCCATTTCTACTACTAGGCACTGGTTTTCTAACTTTGATTGTGCCCTGGGCTCTGCTAACCAAACCCAGGGCCTGTGCTTGGATTAAAAGTAAATGGTTTGGTATAAAATATAATTGGCAATGACAGACCCCTGTAAATCCCTAGTATATAATAATGAAAGGGGGATTCAAATTACCTATAAGTCCCTAGCATATGATAGGGCAGGGAGGTTTAGGGGGCCAATAGATTTGCTCGCTAGAGTGTGCACTCCTGAGTTGCCTGATGTCATTTCAAAAGCATCCCAGCTTTTCAGGCGGCTTTTAAATTGTAATTATAAGCAAATTGGTGTTAAAGGTACTTTCAAAGTAGTAATCTACCTTATTTTTACATATAAGTCAGCCTTAAGATCTCTCCTAGGTGCCCAGGGGTAGGTTGCCATTTACCTATAAGCAGGGATATTATAAAATATGTTTTATAAACCCTGGTGAGGGAAAAAGTGACAATCTCATTTTTCACTATTGTGGATAATGAGCTCCCTATGCTGACATTGTAATATTTTATTGAAGTACAAATATTGCTAAGAAGGAGCAAAAATGACATTGAAGGATTTAAAATGATAGTTATGACAAATCCAAAAACGTGTCACTGTTAGATTTATAACTATCACAGAAAATAAGTTATTAAACTTTCTTTTCTGTAAGCCAAAATCCAGCCTTCCAGCTGCTCTCATCTGATTGGCCAGCCTCTGCCAGACTGAGCCAAGCTATCTTAATGAGGTGTGAAGTAGCCTTCTAGAGAGACAATGGGTATCTTATGGAAGGAGAACTGAAACAGCAGAAGGCAGGAGGGAGGAGGGTTTGGCAAACTGGTTTTCAAAGGGAGAATGACACTTTAGGACAGCACAGGCTTACCCCCCCCCCCCTCCCACACACACATCCTGCAACCCCAGTCACACAGGAGCCTCAGTAATTAGATTAAAGAGAGGATTGGGAGGGGAGTGTTAGATAATCTTAGTCACATCAGTGGGTTGGCTTAGCCTCATCTAAACTCCAAGAAAAGTATTGCTCTGTGTTGGATTTTGAGAGAATAGTGCTCTCTGGGACAAGTATATGCCACTCTTTGGAGAAAGTGGTCACACACCTGGCTGGCACCCTGCATCCCATTGGTCAGGGTTGCCCCCCTACTTGACACCCAGAAACACAGTATAAATATGGAAGAGATACCCAGCAACTCAGATTTTCTGCCTGAACCTATAAGGAGAAGAAGGACTGCCCTTCTGGAACCCTGTCCTGCACCCCAGAGCCCACCAGGGTCATCTCCACCAAGAAGTCCCCATCCTGGAGTGCATCCAGTGGACTTTTAAGGATTTGGACAGGTACACTGTGGGAACTGTAGTCCTAACATCCCAATGACCATCTAAGAGATTTCAGACACCTGACTCGGTCTTGTGGACACTTTGAACTCTCAAAGAGATCTGGAAGAAAGTTCAGAAGTTTGGAGATGTTTGGTGAACTTTTTTGAAAAAGTTCCATAAGGTGACAGAATCAAAGTTGAGAGTCAAGCCAGGTTCCTTCAGTGCAACCGACCTGGATTTCAAGTTCATCCCTCTGAAAGCTCTGGAGCTCCAGACTTCTAGGATTTGACCGGGCCTTGCAGAAAACCAAGCAGACATTGATGAAAATCCAGCCTGAAGATGACCTTCACTCAATGTCGAGAGAAAAAGCTCCAGAAAAATGACTACGTGTGAAGGTAAAATTTGGCCACAAGCCTCCCGCTTAGTGTATCCGACCAGGGCTCCATTGCGGCCAGGCTCAAATTTTGACTGTGTCCCGGTCAAGCACAACCAGATGTCCCAATTTGGCACTGTACTTTTTGTAAGCACTAGAAAGTGATTATTTATATCTCCAGTCCCCTACATTGGATTTTTGTCATTATGATGTCAATTTGTTCATCAAATATAGCCTATTTTTATAAATTGGAGTTGGAGTTTTGTTGTGTTATTGTATTGTCTTACTTATTTAATGTATTGGGTTTTAAAATGCTTTACACATCTGTCTCCTAAGTTACGCCTGCTGGTTGTTGACAGCAACCAAGGGTTGAGCAAGGGAATAATTTATTGAGACCTTGACTGATTCTTTTATTGTGTTTTGTAGTGTAGGTCCTATATCCCTGATAGGGTCTGCTCATTGGAATAATGTACACTATAGTTTTGACATGGGACTGAGGTCAGTATGTCTCTATCGAGTACATTAAACTTAATTACTTGTGTGTGCCAGCTAACTCAGAGGTCGCTAGAAACTTCTCGAATATACAAGAAGGGATTAGTTTCTGACAACCGCATAAACATGACAGCTTTGTTTCCCTTAGAGTTGGAACAATCTCAGAACCGTGGAAACAATAGATAACATTTTCACACAGTCAATCGTGCATGCTTCGTTTCTACAGAGTTACACAGAAATAGATACACGGGTGTTTCAATAGAAAGGGTTTATTGAACAGTCTTTTTTCTCATGCAAGAGATATGAACTGCTACAATCGTAAGACAGGATGTGAAGTACAATACGTACAGGGTTAGCAGTAAGATAAAATAATACTGCAATAGCATGGTTTGTAGCTGTGACATATATTCATAAAATACATACAGAAATAACACAGGCTAAAATGTGAATACTCATCTGATGCTTCTAAATAGTTCTACCCCAGTGTACCTAACCTAAGTGTAGTACGAGGTAAGAAGTAGGTGCTGTTTTCTAAAGTATAGCTAGCTATAGTTTTAGTTTTGCCAAGAGTTGCCAAAAGTTTCTCTAAGTTCTAGTCTTCTCCATACCTTAGAATGTGTGAGGTTGGAATCTGTTTCCGGGACTCGATATCTAACACCCCGCAAGGGGAGTCAGAAACACTGGAGCTGGATTCTCTGCGAGGAGGATGACAGTGTCTGGTCAGTGCATCAGGCGGGAACTCGATCTCCTTCCAAACTTGCTGTGGCGAACCGCAAGTAGGCAGTCGAACTGGACCGTATCCGGAACCGTGGTTTGCCAGGGCAAGTGCAGGTATATTTATACGTTGAAGGTGTTTAGGAAAGCCTGTATTTACATAAAAGTCGGGCATCGGATCATCATGAATGAACCCCTAAGGAATAGATGTTCATGCATAATAAATGAGTTCTTGGAGAAATCAATATCCAAGCAAGGGAAATTCCTAAAGGCTTAAGAGTCTGGTTTTCCAAGAACTCGTTGTGAAGTGGATTGATGGATTTAGGAGACCATGCCTGTATTTCACGGGTACTCATAGTACGGCCCGCGGGCTGCCTGCGGCCCGGCAAGCCTTCCTTGTCGGCCCGCGGACTTTGCAAACATCGTACCCGTGTTTAAAAAAAAAAAAAATAATGAGTGTTCCTAAACACTGCCGGTTGCACCAGCGCGACTCTGACTCTGCTCTGTGGGTGCCGCGGGCGGTTCCAGGGATAGTCAGAGTGGAGCTGCGGGGCCTAAGAAGAGGTGAAATGCAACAATTAACATGCAAATGTTCTTTTAAAGACCTGTGAAGTGCTCGGGTGCGGCTGTTGGTGTGCCCGGGAAGCTCTCTCAGCCGGCTGACACACACGCAGGGTGGAATGACAGAGGATGACAGAGGGAGGTAGAGGGAGGGAGACAGAGGGAGAGGGAGGGAGGGAAAAGGAGGGAGGTGGACTGAAACATGACTAGTATCCGGACGTGAGGCCTACACGTTGCATTGTGAGGTGATGTCATATAGTGTATGTGTGGAGTAGCCACTTTGGTTTGGGACAAGCTTACTAGGCGCTTGCAAGATTTCATAGCGGTTGTAAGAAAACATTTGTTCTTTATTTTAACCTACTGTGTGATGTCTGTGTTTATTATTAGACATAATTCTACAATACTCAACTATTTAAAGAGAATAATATAGGCCATAGCAAAAAATAAGAACAAATACACTGCAGAATTATTAAATAATATTGTTTCCTTTTATTCTTTGGTCATTTCAATATCATAATTCTGGCATTAAGAGGGAAAGATGGTTTGTCTGTTCGTTTGGTTAAAATATTACAAAATATCTAGTATTCAGCCTTCTGCTTCTTTTGTACAAAAGACAAACAGGGCAATATTGAAGGGATGATGTGGTTGGGTTTACTTGAGAGCTTTTGTAAGATTTTAGAAGAAATAAACTAAACCTCAAAAGGACATTTTCTCTTTTGAAATTACCCATTGTAGCTGAAGTTCCTAAGCAATTTATAAATTGATGCCATCTTGTTTCTGCTTCCAGTGAAATAGATGTGTACCGATATGCTGGTCCACCGAAGCAGGGAACGCTTGGAAAAAAATATCCCCGTTCTGGAGTATTATAAATGTTATTCCAGAGGACAAAAAAAGGAGAAGGCTGTGACAAAAGGTAGCTGTATTAAGAAAGCTGGCAGCATTTTGGGATTTTTAGAACATTACATATGATCAAGTTATAAGAGACCACCTTTTAAATAAAGACAAGAAGTAAGGATGTGCCCACACTTAATGTCACTATAAACATATCAAAGGCGATTGAGCGGTCTAAAAGATATGTTGAGGAAATGCATGCTAAAGAGAAAACGAGGATAAGTGCTTTTTCTCAAACAATTCCTAAGAAGAAAAAAGGGGCATGGCGACAAAGGAATCAAACACAACTTCCGAAACAAGACAAAAGCCATGTTGTCACAGTGGTAGCCAATCACATTTAGCCAGCTGCAGATTTGCTCCTTCAGTTATTAAAATATGCAGTCAGCATGGCCATGGAGGATATGTTTGAACTGTATGTTTGAATATAAAGAGGTTGAAGTTAATAATGTGGACAAACAGAACTCTTCTGAAGAAACTCGTAAGGAGAGGGAAGGAGACAGACAGAGGGAGGGAGAGAGAGGGAGGGAGACAGACAGAGGGAGGGAGAGAGAGAGAGGGAGAGAGATGTGTGTATGCCGGGTCTGGAGGCTCAGAGACAGAAGGAAACAGACAGCGGGAAGGAGAGGGAAGGAGACAGACTGAGGGAGGGAGACAGAGTGAGGGAGAGAGAAGGAGGGAGACAGACAGAGGGAGGAAGACAGAGGGAGGGAGAGAGAGAGAGAGAGAGAGAGATGTGTATGCCGGGTCTGGAGGCTTAGTGGATGAAGGCATCCGCTGCAGGGACCTGTGTTCAACCTCTTGGTCACATTTTTTTAGTGGCTTTACCCCCGCCATCTTCCCCCACTGACCCCGCCCCCACCAGTGCAGCCCTCGGCCACAAACCACACTGTAAATTTGGCCCCCGAGAGAAAGTTTGTGAGTACCCCTGCTGTATTTGGTTAGCATGGACAATGCCTAAATAAGGGCTGGATTTTCTATGCCTAAATAAGGGCAATATGAATTGTACCTATATAAGGGCATAAATCGGGAAACCTATATACGGAATCGAAATCTACACACAACACCCACTCCAGTTTCATATGAATGATATTACTAAATCCCAAACATGCTAAACATATCTAAAAGAAAGTATCGCATGATTAGCTAAAACATGCTAAAACATATCTAAAAACATATGTCCTAAAAATGCATTACAAAACCATTGCTATGCATAAGGTGCTGTACATATTAAAAGCAATATTTCATTCTAAGCATATGTGTGCATTGGAAATGCTAAAAAGAATGAACAAGACATATATACACATGAATAAATGGCTCGTTAATACAGAAAAAAAAGGGCTGAAACCATTTCATATCAGGTTAACACAAATCAATTGTTGATGTGACAAGGTGGCATAATGTCCCTGGAAGATTTTCAAATAATTCCGTTCTCTATGAATAGTTCTACTATAAGCAGATTACTGTGCCAAAAAATGAAAAAAAAATACAAATTTGGAAAAAACTATTTATCATAGGAAAAAAGTTCCAAAGTTAGTCCCTTGTCTGAAAAGAATGAAGGCCAAATTCAGAGTCTCATCGGAACACTGTGTGCCTGAATAAAAAGTCAGTGTGTGGGCTTGGAGAAAACATGAAATCTTCTAATCCTGTAGACAAAAAGTCATCTACCGTTGTCTGTGAAAGGTGGAATACCTTGTTTAAAAGATTAACTGCACATAGATGTGAACTATCGCCTTCAGAATTGGTTGCATCAGCAATGTTCGAATCGGATGTTACCTGCTTGCCTAATGTTTCTTCTCGTACCTCAGCAGTAGCAATTTGTGACTGTGAGATCCCAATGAATGCCGTCATCAGGATTGGTAGCTGTTGGGGACAACACAGAGATGGGCCGTTTCCGGGTCCAGCAGAGTATCGATATCCGTAGGCATGACTGATGGGAGTGTTAGACAGATGTCTAGCACATATTCTTCACCGCAGAGCAGGCAGCGTAGAACAGGTAAGATGCAATCTTGCCAGATTGGTCTGAATGACAGAAACCATGTGGTGTTTAATTCTCGTAGATGAGGTAAACGCAAAATTTGGATGATGCGCTCATGACACTTCATCTCCAATAGAGCTCTCTCTATGGTGCCTGGAGTGACGCTGGTGATTTGGCTTGCCATATCGTAGAAGTAGGAGCAAAAATAGGATCCCTGTAACGAGTGCTAAAAGGAGCGGCAATCCGCCAAACACAGAGTGCACGAAGTTTGGAAATATGCTGAGGACTGCTTGAAAAGGTGCTAACAGTCCTGCACATACATTCTTATATACGTGTATAATACCGCTCGTATCAGACATGTTTAAGATACGACCTAACATTTCGGAGAAATATACAGGGCAGTTTGTATACAAAAGGGTATGCATCTCGGCAGAAGTCCTTGCGACTTGGAGATCATAGGTTTCTCTGGCCGAGGTCAGTGGCACTGTTTTCTGTAAAAGAATGTCTTTCATTCTGCTTAGAGTATCAATTCATATAGAAGAGGTGTTCAGTGAAGGCCATAAACGTGACTCCCTGACTGTGTCTATTTGTGGAGACAAGACTTGCATACAGCAAGTGACCCTGGATGTTACCGTAACTAGACATGGAATACCTGGCAACATGCCACAGCAGCTGTGATCATTCAACATAATGTAACTCCCATTAGAAAGTTGACCAAAAATTGGATTAATCACTGCAGCCGGTGAACCTTGCAGGTGACAGGTTAAGTTTGTAGTGGAACCATCACAGGCCCGTGTAAGTTAATACCCTGACAAAGGAGAGAACCGCTTAGTGCGTGTTCACAGTTTTCACCGCTAAGAAACACTTCACGTTCCTCACTCCAACATCTATGTATGTAAGGTAAATCCCAGGATGTCTTGATGTATTCTTTACCCAACCTTTCATATTTGCCCACTGGTATATGTTTTAGGCAATACTGAAAATGGAAAGTTGTAACAAGCAGAGTAATTTTACCTTGTATGATCTACTCAGTAGCTGGTTTTTCTGCCACTGTGAATGGTAATTTTTCCAGTTTTTCAATGCTCAGCATAGTGTAGTCTGCTCCCCTTTGTGCCAGTCTGATTTGCTTATCAGTGAGATTGAATTCTGAAAACAGTGACGTAGTGTTGATTAAACGCCAAGGCACATAGCCTGCACGCAAGTTTTGCAGCGTCCAGCACAATAGCATGATAGAACATAGCTGAGACTGACCATGTTGGAACATGACCAAGTCCTGTTAAGTCCTGTTCCATGATGTCTATGACAGAAGACACAATGCTGTCCAATGAATATAATCTGGACGACAGAGTCGTTAACCCATTGTCTACTACAGAGAGAGTTTTCTCTAAATTAATACGATCAATTTCTTAATTCGTTCTGCAGTCTCTTCTTGGGTAACCTTCCATGCTTCATTATAAGCAGCGTAGATACCGGCATATATGAAACATTTTTGACGCGGTTTTCTTGGTCCTAGCAAGAATTCCCTAAGGTCTGCACAGCTGGGCAATAAAGGCTGCAGAATAAATCTGTTTTGTATTGGTTAACATATTTTTCGTTCCTGTCTTGTTCACATTTTTAAACTAAAACTTTTCCGGATTAGACAAATTGAAGCCTGAGAAATATGGAAATTTCATTGCAAAAGTTTTCGAGCTACCTTTGGAGGTGTGGGACAATGTTCCCATTGGTTAAACATAAATACATTTATAGGTGTTGCAGATTTATGGAAGAAATTATGACCATAGTGGTTATAACAATAAATTTGCTCATAGTCTGATGAACCTTCTAAATATTCATGATTTTTGTATACTGCAGACATCTCCAGATCAGACATCATGTTATTAACAGTCTTGAAGTCCCAATCATCAGAAAAGGTACCAGAGGTAATAAAGTCACTTAATGAAATCTTAAATAAATGTGGAATCTTCAAAAGCTCCGACGGGCCAAAAATGTCATATTCAGTTCTGTCACAAACTATACCATCTGGTATAGGAACGGCTGTGATGTTCACTGCTGACAAGTCTCTTGCTTCACGATGGGATGATTTGTGTGGCTGTAGAAGTAAGTTTGCTCTTTTACTTGCTGTGTCCTTTTGAATCTATCTTCCATTTATCAGCATACCCAGAGTTAGTACCAGAGCTAACTAAAGTAGAAGGAAGAATATTCCCAAAACAATCCATAGTTCAATCCATGGTGAAACCAGATAAGTCTTTTTCAGGAAATGAAAAAAGTATGTTGCTTATTCTTTGAAAGTTCTTTGTGCTGGCGTCGTTTCAGGTTCACTGGGATCCTCAGAAAACGTTCATGAAATAGCCAGAGGCAGTTCTGCCAATGGTTGGAATTGCATCAGGATTTGTTGAATTTGCTGGAACCAGTTGATCACTTGTTACTTCACTGTAGACAGGTGTGCCAGGACGAACTGTTATTTGGGTTTCAAGAGGGACGAGTTCCATAGCTTTGTTGCTTAGTCCTTCATTTCTCACTGTAGAATTTCCAAAGGTGATGAGTCATTCAGTTTGAACCTCTTGGATTGTAGCTAGAGGAGTGCGTCTGCTACATTGGCGGAGTCCACTTGGCCTGCTGCTTAGTATTGGCCACATAGTGTGGATTGATCAGGTCGATGGACGCAAATCGTTTCTCCTTTTTACCAGCAAGGGGCGGCAGTAGTACTGTTCTTGATCTGCGGATTGCTAGGACATTTACTGATTGTCTGTAAGAAGGCCCAAATTCCTTCTTGTCCGCGATCTTTTCTCTGACTAGATCACCAAGCTTTGGGATCCAGACAGGCCTTGCTGGGACGGCTGGTTTTTCCCCAGTGATGGTTGGCTTCAGGAGCACGTTGCTTTGTTTCGTTCTTACTGGCACATGCATCAAGCAAAAATCTCCTCGCAAAAATACCGAATCGCTAAAATCTCCCGTTAGCGAGTGGCAAACAACCAATTCCAATGCATCAACACCAATAGCGAAAAAATAACGAATCACTAAAATAATCCCCGTTAAAATAAACAATCACTAAAATAATCCCCGTTAAATTAAAGAATCGGAAATTAAAGAATCGGTAATACCGAAAACACAAATAGCGCCTGGCATTAGCGATTAGCAAATAAAGAATCGCTAAAGAATGCATCAAAAATCGCAAATACCGAAAATCTCCAAAATCGGTATTTAGCATGAGCAGAATAAGGGGAATCAGACCCAGGAGGTAAAGTTGCAGACACACAATAAAAAAAAATAAAAAAAAGTCCAAGTGTACCACAGATGTAATCAATCCGAAAGCCTTCAAAAATGGGCCTGGAGTCCCCGTTTCCTCTTACAAAATGGCAGCCCTCTACGTGCTTGCAAGGAGGATGAAAATAAATGCAGCAGCACAGCGCAGGAGGAGGATCCAGGAGAGGGTATTCAGAGTGCGCATTACATTGCTGGGCCAAAATGAGGATGAAGTATATGACAAGTACCGTCTCAATCGTGCCATGATAATGCGCCTAATTGCTGACCTGGTACCACTACTGCAGCACCAGACACGTAGGACCAATGCCATTCCAGCACACGTCCAGGTCCTATGCAGCCTGTACCTACTGGCATCTGGAAGTTTCCAGGGGGTCATAGCGGTAGCGGGAGGCGTATCACAAAGCGCACTTTCACGCTTCTTCCGTAAATTCATTGATGCCATGCTGACAATAATACATACCCACATCAGCTTCCCCACAACCCCACACCAGATGGACCACACCAAACAGGAATTCTACCAGGTGGCCCAATTCCCCCATGTCATAGGATGCATTGACTGCACGCATGTCCCCATCTGTCCCCCCTCAGCCAATGAGTACATCTTCCGTAACAGGAAGTCCTATCACTCCATCAACGTGCAGGTCGTGTGCGATGCCAAGCACATCATCATGGACATAGTGGCACAATTTCCAGGGAGCACACACGACTCATATATATTTAGACACAGTGGCATCCACAGGCATCTGCTCAATGGAGAATTCGGAGAGGGACTCGTGGGAATATATCCTCACCCCCTACATCAACCCAGCAACACCACAGGAGAAACGCTACAACGTGGCACATATAAGCACAAGAAATGTGATTGAGAGAACATTCGGGATCCTGAAGAGTCATTTCCGGATCTTACATAAGACTGGTGGTGCTTTGCAATATAAACCAGACACCTGCTGCAGGATTGTAGCAGTATGTGCCATGCTGCACAACATTGCAACCAGAAGGGGGATACCCATAGAGGTGGACAGAAATGACAACTATCGGGATGACCAACCACCCACACAACACCGACAGTCACACATGCCAAACACAGCTGAAGGTCAAAGGAGGCGGACATACATCACACAACATCATTTCAGAGCCAGGTAAGAATGAGCCATGACTATATATTTTGGAGTGCTACTGTTTACTTCACATGAGCACTTGCGAAAGTGATGTAACATTACTATACAAAATTACAGTGCTTTCACATATTGTGTCAAAAAACATAACCGTTGGCATCACGGGAGTGCTAAGGCAAAATTAAAGTGGCCCATGGTTACACCACCATGGTCAGAGATGCAGGACTGAATGTCTAGTGCCGCTTCCCACATACCCCCAGCCTCCTGTCACGTGTCTCCTCTACCTCACCACGCTGTGTCTCTGTGGCTGTGGAGCAGCGCGAACTGCACCTCCTGGTGCAGGTCTCCAGCACCGACACGCTGCTCACACTGGATGTGGCCTCACTGCCCTCCTCCCCTCCCAAGTTGCTGCCACTGAATGTCCCTGACTGCAAGTGTTCCACTGCAGTGGTCACCTGGCCTAAGGCCTTCACCACATCCCCACAGTAATGGCCGAGGTCCACCTGCAGTGACACGGAGCGGCAGGACAAAACCGCTGTGCTATTGCACAGCTTTGTGATGGCCCTCATCGATGCAGTGGTACGGAGCAAGTTCTGCCTATGCCTCCTGCGCGCGCTGTGTTGTCCTGCTCGGATGGCACGGGTGAGCTCCTGGAGGTTTTGACTTATGTCCCGCTTGCCCTCAGCCACAACTGTGGTCATGTGCCGCACAGCGTCTGTCAGAGTGCACATGTGTTTGGCGACTTTTGAGATGTTGAGGTTCATTGTCCCCATGTGTCTCCCCTGCAGGCACTTAACACGCAGCATCTGGGCCTCTAAACAACCATAGATGTTCCTTGGCTGGTCGGCTCCTTCGACAGTACTGCGCATGGAGCTGCGCCGCTGTGTGACTCGGCCACGTGCTGGGGCTGTCGGTGTGCCATGTGTCTGACTGTGGGCACTTGTGGGTGCTGGACTCGGGTCTGTATCCATCACCTGCAGGGAGGGGACATGTGCCCTGCGTCTTGGTGGTATTGTCGCTGGAGGTGGTGGTGGTGGTGGTGGTGGTATTGTCGGTGGTGGTGGTGGGGATTGACCTTCCTGCGGAGTCTCGCCATCGGTATCTGCTGATGTCTCGGAGATGATGAGGCGCTCACTGTCATCAGATTCGTCAGGAGATGCATCTGTGTGTGAAACAGTGCATTGTTAGTTTATTTTGTGACTACATCTGTTTGTCATTCAGCATTTATTTCCTACAATAAATTACATAATTTGACACTATGTTGGGCCTGTACTGCTGATCTGATTTATTGTGCATTGGTGATTATACATGCACACTTGGCTAACATGACTACGACTCCCATGATGCAATACTAATGTGAGGGCATATGTGTTATGCACTTCTCCCTGCACACTGTGATTGACCTGAGGGCATGGGGATGGGTATACAATACGCAGCGTATAGCCGCAGGCATGCATCTTACCTTGTTCTGTGGTTGCTGCGCCGGAGGTGTCCATCTGGGTTACTCCGATGACTGCCTCTGGCTCAATGGTCTCCTCAACAAGCTCCTCCAGGGCAGTGTAGGCAGGTACTCTGGATGCCCCCCCCCCCCCTGTGCCAGCTGCCTCCTTGACCCTTTCGGCAATGCGTTCCTTTGCCCTCTTCCTGAGGTCATACCACCTCTTCTTAAGGTCGTCGATGCTGCGGTGCATCACTCCGACAGTATTCACCCTCTCCATGATGCGAAGCCAAATCTTCTAATTCTCAGCTTCGGGCACCTTGAGGGACAGCTTCCCAAACAGCTTGTCATACTTGCTGCTCACCCCCTCGATCAAATGCTCAAGTTTCCTGTCAGAGAACTTTCTCTTCCTCTTCCTGGGCGTGTCTGAAGTGGCAGGTGCATCCTTGTCCATCCTGGATGAAGGTAGGGTGGATGGGTTCTGAGGGTGAAGTCTCTTGCCTCAGCTTGTATGCTCTGCCTTCTCCTGTGAGCTCCTCAGGGCAGTGAATGAGGGATGGGCTGGATGACTTCCTGGTTGTGATGTCATCAGCCCGCTTCTTGTGCGACCCGTTTTTTGCGAATTCGCTATTTACGAACTCGCTAATACCGAATTCGGTAATACCGATTTCGGTAATTGCTATTCTTTATTTTAAGGAATCGCTATTGCGTTTTTGGTAATTATTAGCGATTTTTAAGGAAACGCTAAATTATACCGAATCTGTTCATGCATTCCGGAATGCGATTCCTTATTAGCGATTCTTTATTTCTCGCTAATAAGGAATCGCTTTTCAGAATGTTGATGCATGTGCACCTTAGTTCATTTATGTCCTGTAAAACAGCCAAACGATCTTTGATATCAAACTTTTTATTTTCCATCACTGTGCCTTGCATATAAAGGTCCGGTACCAACATTCTAGTTCCAAATAGAACTTCATATGGAGTGACACCCCCCTAGAGAACTTCTTGGCAAGTTGTTAAGTGCGCGCTGGACCCCATAAAGGTGTTTGACCTACCCATCACCCGAACCTAATACCCTAGCTGTTACAGACTGCTTTATGTCCCGGTTTTTTCTTTCCATAACAGAATTTCCCTCAGGATGGAATAGAGAAGAATACCGCAATGCTACACCCAAACTGGCCATGGCTTCTTTGTAAGCTCGAGAGCTAAATGCAGGACCCTGGTCAGAATGTAGTGTGCCAATTGCGTATGTACCGATAAAGACTTGCAAATCTTTTATAACAGTTCGAGTGTCAGCCGAGCGCTCAGGCCACATCCATAGGAACCTTGATTTAGTGTTTGTGGGACTGCATTTGTCCAAGAGCACACCTGCACGTAGATTGTCTAATGCTGTCTAATAATGGTGTCTGAACTGGGCTGGCTATGTTGTAGTCAGGTATCTGGTGGGGTTCTGTACTGCGATCTCTATTGCAGTCTATGCAGTTATTGATGAATATATGAATCAGTGTATTCATTCCTGGCCACCAGTACATCTCTTTTAGTTCTGAAATTGTTTTAGAGATCCCCTGATGTGTCAGACCCTCTCCCAGATGTGCTTCGTAAATCAAAGCTGCTCTGCGTTCCATGTTTGGTATTACCCTATCCCCTCTCCAGGGATTCGAGCAAACGAAACATTGTTCGCATCAATTATATATGAGTATTTGAGTGGAAATATTTTAGGTAACGCTGCACCGCTGCCTGCGCTTGAAGCATTGACAGCCAGCAATATTTCACTGTCTATTTTTGTTTTTGAACAAGTGATTGCAGCTACGGAAGCCGTTTGCACAGCCCCTTTTGCTGTTTCATCAGCCAATGAATTCCCTTCAACGTGAACGCCAACGTGTTTTGTAGTCCATTTCGCAACTGAACTACTTGTTCCCAAAGCATTTTATGCTTGATTGTGCCACCTTTTGCATCTTTGAAACCATTTTGAAGCCAATTCTGTAAATATTAATTGTAAGATTGAACACAGTAAAAAGAATCGCACACTATGAGTGTGGGGAATTCGCGATCCGTGTTTTCAAGTGCCATCTTGAATGCTTGTAGTTCAGCTCGCTGAGCTGTACAATCTCCAAGAGTTTGCGTTTGTGTGACCATTGGTCTGAATTTGCCAAGGCGCATATGACCTATAACGATCGCCCATGCTGCACTGTAAGCTTGTTTACTCACCGTAGCGGGTTGTGCAGATCCGTTAGTATAAATTATAAATTCGTACTGATCAAGAGGGAGAATTTCAGTAGGCAGAGGACATTCGTGTTCGTATTGCAGGAATGCTTCTGTTTTCAAATAAGAATCAACTACATATTCAACATCAGTTGCAGCAAGAGAATTAACCCATTGTATCCATCTTGGATGTAAAGCTTTTGCATTCGGAATGCTAGCTTTAGTAACTGCCTCTAAGGCTGGTACAAGAGTCACGACCATAATGCGTTTCCCCCTGTGCTAGGGCTCTTTCTTTTGCTACAGCGGTTTGAACTGCTGTCAGAATCTTTTCTGTAGAAGTGAATTTCATTTCTGCTTGTGTATACAAGTGTGATTTGTATGCAGTTGGTACTTTTTCACCTTCGTTAATAGTTAAGTAGGTGAATCCGCATTGACCCGGAATGATTCGGATCACTAAGTTGCGTATGTTTACGCATGTTTGTAAGTGTTTTGTTGCTAACATGTCTGTTTGAAGTGAACGCAGGATTTCTGTGTGTTCTTGTGTCCAAGTTGTGACTTTGAAACCAGGTTTGATTAATTCATAGAGAGATTTAACCCTCTCTGCGTAGTTTAGAATGTATGTTCTTCCAAAATTCAGGAAACCTAGAATCGACTGTAAGTTGTTCAGCGTTTTTGGAGGTTGGAGCAGCGCACACTTTTCTAAAAAGTTGTCTGACAGACTTTTTCCTTCACTTGATAGTTCATATCCAAGGAAAAGGACGTTGAGATGGGCAATTCTGGACTTTTTAAAGTTGAATTTGTAACCTTCAGAGGCGAAGCCCAATATAATGGTGTTCACCATGTTCAAGTGTCTGTCCAGGTCATTGTCTGTCAGATATATATCATCGACATATGACAATGCCTCGTCATCATAAATTTGTAGTAACTTTGTTACTCTTGCTGAGAATAACCCCGGGCTGTTTTTGAACCCCTGTGGGAGTCGACAAAATTGAAACTGGGTCCCCATTATTGAGAAAGCGGTCAAATATCTACTTTCAGGTGCAATATTTTAACAAAAGAAACCTTTTGAAATGTCTAATGAGGTTTTTTACTTTTTACGCACAATGTTATTCATTTATGCTGTACTGGGTGCATTTTGCACTGCAAATGTTTTACAACAAGAGTTTAGGTGTCTGTAATTCAAAACTAGACGATATGTACTGTCTGGTTTGGAGACAGGAAACAAAGGATTGTTCATTGATGAGGTGCATGTTTCAATCACCCCCTGGTATTCAAGTTGATCTAAGATCTCCCTGGCTTGTTTTTTAGCTTCTTGCTTAACCGGGTACTGCCTTTGTGCAGTTGGTTGATTTTTTAACTGGATTTTGTGTTGAGTTGGGTCCTCATCCCATCCTACATGATTCTTATATAATTCTGGGGCCTGGGCCACTGCCCATTTCCTGGCATAAGTATATTTTAAATGTACTGGAACATGGTTAGAAAAGGCTGGCATAATGGTGTATATGCCATGTGGGCACTCTCTGACAAATTCTGGTGGCCAGTCTTGTTCTGCTAGAAGTATATCATAACCCTTTGAAAGTTGCTCCCAAAAGAGTGCTTTCACTTTTCTTAGTATGTCTCCCTCCATCCGGAGTGTTATTTCATATAACCTATGCCGAGAACTAACCCTGGTATCTGCAGTTTCAACTTGAATGTCCTGATTCAAGTCCACTGTCTCCAGAAGCCCCTTCAGGTTCTGACAAGCTACTTGTTCTGCTTGGGTTTTCGGAACCCGCTCAGCAGAGCCTCTCTAACCCAAACCAGAACGTTACCCCCTCCCTAGGGCCTATTTACACCTAAATAACCACATATATGTACCACCTAAGGACAGGGAATTCCTACTATATATACCAAGACCTACAAGTCACAGCCTCGCGGTCCCAAATGGACCCAGGACTTCCTGCCCAGACGGCAGCCACAGACTTCCTGCCCAGACGGCAGTCACAGCCTCGCGGTCCCAAATGGACCCAGGACTTCCTGCCCAGACGGCAGCCACAGCCTCGCGGTCCCAAATGGACCCAGGACTTCCTGCCCAGACGGCAGCCACAGACTTCCTGCCCAGACGGCAGTCACAGCCTCGCGGTCCCAAATGGACCCAGGACTTCCTGCCCAGACGGCAGCCACAGCCTCGCGGTCCCAAACGGACCCAGGACTTCCTGCCCAGACGGCAGCCACAGCCTCGCGGTCCCAAACGGACCCAGGACTTCCTGCCCAGACGGCAGCCACAGCCTCGCGGTCCCAAACGGACCCAGGACTTCCTGCCCAGACGGCAGCCACAGACTTCCTGCCCAGACGGCAGTCACAGCCTCGCGGTCCCAAACGGACCCAGGACTTCCTGCCCAGACGGCAGCCACAGACTTCCTGCCCAGACGGCAGTCACAGCCTCGCGGTCCCAAATGGACCCAGGACTTCCTGCCCAGACGGCAGCCTTAGCACGAGTTCATCCTATAATTACCACGACATCAGTGTTACTATATATCAGATCACACAAAGACAGCTAGTTGAGCACAACTTGTTCCCCAGTTCGAAGGGCTCCTTTCTCCCTTATTCAGTTACCACCTACCTGATCAGGATTAACATCTGTTCATGTTAAGTCACAGCTGACTAGAAGAATAGGTTACCCTCTTACACAAGAACACGTAGCACATATTGCTTTACTACAAACTGAATACTTTATTTAGTTATTACATGCACACTCACGGAACATAATACGTATCACATAGCCTGCAAAGAAAAGTGAAAGATTAAGTTGTACACTCTAATAGTAAGGGGTTGACATCACCTTGGTCGTATGTAGCCTGCACTCAATGGTCATCTAGGTTCCCTTCTCGTCTGCGCCTCGGCTTCGCCTGGAAGTCACACCTCCGCAATCACGGGTTTACTCCCGTCTCCCTCTCCGAGTCACTGGGACCTCTTCCTCATCGGCTACTCTCTTCTCTTTGGAATATCTATCTCTCGGTTTTTCTCCACCTCCAAGTTTGTCATCTGTCTTCCCTGGAATAAGTAGCAGCTTTACTACTAACGGCCAGGTGCCGCCCATGGACAAGAAGCAAGTGCCAGTATCTGCCTCAAACTTTTACTAATATAGACGTGCATTTCCTCATGGAAAATTCCAGCCCGTAACCTGCCGCCCACCAAATTCTTGTACCTCCCCGTGCCAAGGACACGTTCCCAGCCGGCCGGCCTGATGTAGTGTCTTCGGCATGAAGAAAAATACAATCCTTCGATAAGGGCCGGCCTGAACCGGTTCTCTCCAAGCGAATAACACCTCCTAACTAAAACACTGCCTATGACCTAGAAACATCCCGAGCTGCCAGAGCAGGAGGAAAGATGGAGTCTCTCCCGTTTAAGGCCTACCAGGCCTGAATTCAGCACGGCTCCATGAAATACCCTCACTACAGAACAGATTACCCCTAATGCTAACGAATCTATCCCCTAGGATATATATATGCAAACCCTGATCTATGGGGAAGAACACAGGATCATGTCGAAGTGCCTAATAAATAGGCTCTATACACTACTCTAACCCTTAGACTTGAATGGAAAGAGACTGAAGTCACCTAAATCACCCTTCAACACAATAAGACCGGAAAGATCGAGCAGTACACTACTTTAACTTCTGCTGCGCTGTCCAACATTGTCTGAGCCCATTCTCCGTTCTTTAGTTGTGTTCTCAGAATCCTCGGCATGTCTAATCTTCAGACCTGCTACCTTCTTTTTGGAGAATTGAGGTTTTGGTTTGTTTTTCTGAACGTGTTGATCGTCTTTGGACTTCACGCATTCTTCTTTGTTCTCTGACCGTCTTCTTCTTTCGGATGTCCGTGATGATATCTGAAAGGTACGAGAGGAACGTGTATCAGTATCTTGATACCTGTCAGGTTTTCTCAAATTATCCCTATTCCTGAGGTTATACCTCCTTTCAGAGGGCGCCTTTTGAGGAGACCTACCTTGGGATTGAGAATCTTTTTCTTTTGAATGTTGTTTGTTATTTTCCCACTTCTTTTTAGAAGAGATAGGATTGTTTTTAGTAAAGGCCTTTTCAGGACTTTCAGACAGTTGTGGTTTAAATGTGTAATTTTATTAAATTTTGTATCTGATTAAGTAATTCTACATCTGACATTGCTTCAATGTCCGGATGAGGTGTGTAGCCAGCTAAAATCGGCCATGTTGCTCCTGGTCTACCTAGTGGACCGAGCCTGGTAATGTGATTGTAATGTTTTAGGGCTCCTTTAAACCAGAGATCATGCTCCTGGTATGTGAGTGGAATTTCAATATCCTCGAAAGGAATATATTCCTCAGGTGGTTCATCTTCTTTGTAGAAGTGAAACGTTTTAGCTACTGGATTTCATTCTGGGAATACTATCCATGAATAGAATACCTCTGTCTAGTGAGATTCATGTGCCTCCATCACAAAAGCTGCCCTACAACCTCTTGGTGTTAGGCCATGTTTTATAAGTTTTAGAGTGATGGCTCTCCTTAAATTTGGAGCGATGATTTTCGCATTTTTATCGGTTTCATCAAAACCTGTATAATTAAAAGCTGTTGCGACTTCGTCAGGTACAGCTCCACCAGAATCGGTGTTTGTGCCATTTTCAGTCATTGATGGATGAAAGTTTCAGAGGAAGTTTCAATGGAACAAAGATAAGGTGCACAATATTTTGGAACACTGTATCCTTCAACGTTGAACAAACCAAACAGCTAATACATAGGATTTTTGTCCTACTCAGCTATGGCGGATATTATTCCTCCCCACTCCAGACGTCTTATGGAGTATTATGAGTAGGGGTCTCTGAGAAAAGCACGACTGAGTTACTTCAGTATCTAGCGTTAAATTAGTGCCTTACCAAACCGTTGGGCACCATGTAGTGTAGTTCCTATATCCCTGATAGGCTCTGCGCATTGGAATAATATACACTATAGTTTTGACATAAGACTGAGGTCAGTATGTCTCTATCGAGTACATTAAACTTAATTACTTGTGTGTGCCAGGTAAATCAGAGGTAACTAGAAACTTCTCGAATATACAAGAAGGGATTAGTTTCTGACAAAAGCATAAACATGACAACTTTGTTTCCCTTAGAGTCTGAACAATCTGAGAACCGTGGAAACAATAGATAACAGTTTTACTCAGTCAATGGTGCATGCTTCGTTTCTACAGAGTTACACAGAAATAGATAGATGGGCGTTTCAATAAAAAGGGTTTATTGAACAGTCTTATTTCTCATGTAAGAGATATGAACTGCTACAATCGTAAGACAGGATGCGAACGAAGTACAATACGTACAGGGTTAGCAGTAAGATAAAATAATACTGCAATAGCATGGTTTGTAGCTATGAAATATATTCATAAAATACATACATAAATAACACATGCTAAAATGTGAATACTCATCTGATGCTTCTAAATAGTTCTACACCAGTGTACCTAACCAAAGTGTAGTACGAGGTAAGAAGTAGGTGCTGTTTTCTAAAGTATAGCTAGCTATAGTTTTAGTTTTGCCAAGAGTTGCCAAAAGTTTCTCTAAGTTCTAGTCTTCTCCATACCTTAGAATGTGTGAGGTTGGAATCTGTTTCCGGGACTCGATATCTAACACCCCGCAAGGGGAGTCAGAAACACTGGAGCTGGATTCTCTGTGAGGAGGATGACAGCGTCTGGTCAGTGCATCAGGCGGGAAATCGATCTCCTTCCGAACTTGCTGTGGCAAACCGCAAGTAGGCAGTCGTACTGGACCGTATCGGAAACGTGGTTTGCCAGGGTATATTTATACCATGAAGGTATTTAGGAATGCCTGTATTAACGTAAAAGTCAGGCATCGGAAAACATCATGAATGAACCCCTAAGGAATAGATGTTCATGCATAATAAATTAATTCTTGGAGAAATCAATATCCAGGCAGGGGAAATTCCTAAAGGCTTAAGAGTCTGGTTTTCCAAGAACTCGTTGTGACGTGGATTGACCGATGTTGGAGACCATGCCTGTATTTGGTTAGCATGGACAATGCCTGAATAAGGGCTAGATTTTCTATGCCTAAATAAGGGCAATATGAATTGTACCTATATAAGGGCATAAATCGGGAAACCTATAAACGGAATCTAAATCTACACACAACAGTTTGTGGCCTTATTTCTAGTGGTAAGTCACTACTTATCACTACTAATAATCCACTTTCCAGCATTTGGTTTTTAGCAGTGAGGATACGTACTTGTGTTTAAATTACACCATACAGTAAATTAAGTTAAGATCTATAAACTCCTCTATATTGACTTAGAATATAACTTTTGATTTTTTAATTCTTTACATTTGGATTAAACTGTTTTGAAGCCCATATTTTTTATCTTTTCTAAATGTGTTCTATTTTTGATTGTGAAAATCTTTTGCTATGACCCAAAATGTGGGATACCATGGAAAGATCTAGCTAACCTGAACGGACTCCAGTGGCTTAGCTTAGGGATCAGTGTGGGTCTGGTGGGATACCTGCACCCAATAAGATTTGGAAGGCAGAGTTGATTAGAGCTCTTAAGGCCTGGGCAGAGATTGCTCCAGAGAGTGAATGGGAGAAAGACTCCTCCAAACATCATCAGGAGGAGGATGATGAAACCTTTCCATTTCTTCAAGCACCAAGTTTGCACTTCCAGCTAATTGTGTATGTGAGGCTTCCCCACAGAAAACCCATATAGTGACCTCAGAAGGCAAGCGCTGGAGGCTTAGTTAGCGTCCATACCTCTGGAAGAGGGAAAGTTGGCCCTAGCTGAGAAGAAGTGGGCAAAGGGGGAAGAGAGAAGACACAGTGGCAGCGATAACATGGAAGATGTTGAAATGTCCAGGGGTGGGGGTTTTTTCCCAGATTTCCAAAGAGAATAGTTCCCATGTATGTGGATGGAGATGACATAGTAAATGGCTGCCTGTATTTGAAAGAGCCCTGTAGATGAGAAGGGCCCCCTCTAAGTATAAATCAATCAACCAGGGTTTTGTATAGCGCGGCTACTCACCTATGAGAGTTTCAAGGTGCGGGGGAGGGTGCTGCTGGTTGGAATAGGTGGAGGGTCATTCGAAAACCCAGGTCTTGAGGTCCTTCCTGAATTGGGTCAGCAAAGTGGATATCCTGGGGTTTGAGAGGCAGGGTGTTCCAGGTCTTGGCAGTGAGATAGGAGGATGACCTTCCTCCGGTTCTGGTCTTGTGGATCCTGGGGAAGGAGGCAAGGGTGAGTTGGGAGGATCAAAGTTGTCTGTTGGGTACATGGATTGTGAGGCGATCTTTCAGGTATGCTGTCCTTCGTCATGGAGAGCTTTGTGGGTGTGAGTGAGGAGCTTGAAAGTAGTTCTCTCTTGACTGAGAGCCAGTGGAGTTGTCGGAGGTGTTGCATGATGTGGCTGCGGGTGGGGGATGTCGAGTACCAGTTTGGATGCAGCACTTTGGATGTTCTGTAGTTTCTTGAGCTGTTTCTGTGTGAACCTGGCATAGAGTGCGTTGCCGTAGTCGAGTCTGCTGGGGATGAGTGCGTGGATGACCATCTTTCTGGATTCTGTGGGGATCCAACTGAATGTCTTTCTAAGCAGGTAGAGCGTGTAGAAGCAGGCTGAGGAAACTGGAGGTTCAGGGTGGGCGATGAGTCCAGTATGATGCCGAGGTTACGTGTATGGTCCATCGGGTGGGGGGAGATCCCAGAGTGGCTGGCCACCAGGAGTCATCCCAAGCTGGGTCCCAGGATGAGTACTTCGGTCTTGTCCGAGTTGAGTTTGTGGCAGCTGTCTTTTATCCAGGTAGCAATGGCCTTCATTCCACTTTGGAAGTTGGTTCTGGTGATTGTGGGTTCGTTGGTGAGGGAGATCAGCTGGGTGTTGTTGACGTATGAGTCGATGTTGCATCGTGGCTTCTGATGATAGCTGTAAGGGGGGCCATGTAGACGTTGAAGATGGTGGGGCTCAGTGACAAACCCTGGGGCACTCCACAACTGATCTCTGAGGGTTCTGAGAGGAACAGTGTTAGCCTGATTTGCTGGGTCTGACTGGTGAGGATGGAGTGGATCCAGTCCAGAGCCATGTCACGGATGCCGGCGTCGTGAAGTCTCGTGATTAGGCTGCGGTGGGAGACGGTGTCGAAGGCGGCAAGAGGTCTATTAGGATGTGGGCTGCAGTGTCGCCCCAGTCGAGCAGGGAGCGGATTTTGTCGGTAGACGAGGAGTGCAGTCTCATTGCTGTGGTTACTTCAGAAGCTAGATTGACAGGTGTCCAGGATGTGGTTCACTTCGATGAACTCGGACAGTTGGGCATTGATGGCGTTCTCGATGACCTTGGCAGGGAAGAGGAGGAGGGAGATGGGTCTGAAGTTCATGAGGTATGTTAGGTCTGAGGACAGCTTCTTCAGCAGGGGGTTGGAGTAATTGATAGTGCAATGAAGTGGGAGCATGATGGCGGTGGCTGCTCTGTGGAAGATGTGGTACGGGCAAGGATCTGTTGACGATCCTGAGTTGATGCTCTTCGTGGTCTTGAGCGTGTCCTCTGTTGTGAGTGGGGTCCAGCAGAGCAAGGTTTATTCGGGAGCGGCTTGGTTGTGTGCGATGGTGGCGGGCATAGTGGGTGGGTCTAGGGTGTCAAAGCTGGTGTAGATCTTCCTGATCTTGTGGTGGAAGAAGGTGCCCAGTTTGATGCAGAGGTCTTGTGAGGGGGGAATGTCTGTGTTCTCGCTATTGGTCCTGGTGAACTCCTTGACGATGGCGAAGAGTTTCTTGCTGTTGTGTGCATTGAGGTTCACTCCTGTGGGATTTGATCCCAGTCGCTGGGAGGGAGAGGCTCCTGACCCTACAGGGGATGAGGCAGTATCCTACCCACACATGAGAAAATGTATAGGCAGGAAATTTGGTCTGACCCCAAAAAGTACGGCGTAAAGTTCAGGGAAATCCAGTAGGTAAACACACAGTGAAGGATGAACATTGTGCACAACTCAGTGAAGGCACTAGAGGGCCGGATGGAAGGTAACAAAGTGCTTGAAACTACAAGGTGAAAATGGACTGCCCTGCTTGAACCCTGGCCTGCACCCCAAAAGATTGCACTCTGAAGGCCTTCACCTGCTGCACATTGGGAACTACAGCCCTAAGGACTTTGTCTTACTTCACAAAGCTTTCAGGACTGGAATCCTTGCATGCTACAGGTTAACAGAACCCACCTGCATCATCTCTACCAAGATGTCCCTATCCTGGAGTGCATCCAGTGGACTTTTAAGGATTTGGCCACGTACATTGTGGGAATAGAAGTCCAAACATCCAAAAAGCCACCCTTTAGAGATTATAGGCACCTGAATTATTGTTTTGGATGCTCTGAACCCTAAAGGAGACCTTCTGAAAGAAGATCCAGAAGTTTGGAGAAGTTTGATGAACTTTTTTGAAAAAGTTCTATAAGATGCCCGACTCGACGTCGAGAGTCAAGCTGGCTACCTTCAACTGAGCCCGGCCTGGTGAACTTTTTAGAAAAAACTCTATAAGGTTACCGACCCAACTTCGAGAGTCAAGCCGTCTATGTTCAACAGCGACCCAACCTGGATTTCAGGTTCATCATGCTGAAAGCTCCAGAGCTCCAGACTTCCAAGATTTGACCTGGTCTTCGCAGAAAACCAAGCTGACGATGTCGACGTGAATCCGACCTAAAGTGGACCCTCACTCGTCATCGAAAAAGCTCCAGAAAAATGACTACGTGCAAGGGTAAGATTTTGATCAAGGGCTTCCTCTTAGTGTACCCGACCAGGGCTCCATCGCGGTCTGCATCAAACTTTGACTGTGTCCTGGTCAAGATTTTCTACTCGAGCAGCAGCTTTCTTACTGTGAATGGTCATGACCATCCACGTCTACTTGCGTTGAGAAAATCTCCCCAGGTGCCCACCTAAATCCCAAAAATGGCACCAGGGGATGCCAATTCTCACTCGCCAACTTACTGTTGGGGAACCGTGAGTGTGATAAAACTCTGCCGCACGGCGGTTGGCTGAGTTTGGCTAGAACACTGCATTACAAGCGTAACATGGAATGGCCAAAACTCAGCGAACTCTGCTGGTGGAGCGAAATTTAGTGCCCACCCCTAGTTTTAACATCTTTCTTTTTAATAAATTAGTCATTGCTCAAAATGTAATGTTTTATTGTAAGGTTACTTAAAATCTACAATACCATCAAAGCACCAGAAAAACACATACAGAATAAAATACACAAATATAAAATCACAGGCCCTGGGCTCTCTAATGGAAACAGGTAACGTAAGGGTCTGTTTAGTCCAGAAAGAAGTAAAATAGTACATTTCAGAAGGTTTGAAAGCTGAAGTAAACATTTCATATGTGGTTTAGGCAGCAGTCATATTATTCAAAGTGCAAGGTGCTGAGTAGGCAAGGCTTATCGAATGGCTCAAAGCAGAATCCAACAAAGACCGAATGCATGAGTCACAAGACTGTAATCATGGCAAGATGGAGAACATTAATACAATGCATCACAATGGAATTTCAAAATACAGCATTTCAAAGTGCAAGGTGCTAAGTAGTGAAGGCTAATCCAATGGCTCCAGACGGAGCCCAACAAGGGCCAGCAGCATAAGTGAAAAAGGTGCAAACTCGCTAAAGTGACATGAGCAGAGTGCTAGGAGCCAAGTTACTGGACCATTCACTAAGGTCCATATGCAAATGTAAAAATGATTGATAGCAAACAGATTTTAAGTCAGCATTTCTTTCTGGCCCAAGTGCCCAACCTGTGGGCCAACAAAAGCATGCACACCATTTAAAGTGCCATGTGCCATGATATCAAGCTTAACAAGTGTCACAAGGCGAAGTCCGACTAGTGCCAGCCACTTGAAAGGCAAAGGTTTCAATAGCATGCAGTACATTCAAAATGTGAAATTCAATGATCTCAAGATTTCTCAAGTGACACTGTGCAGAACCCAACTAGTTCCAGCTGCCTGAAAGACCAAGGTGCAATATCATTAAAGTGCAAAGTGATGATTCAAGAATTATTATAGACTGTCAAGGAGCAACGGTGCCAGAAACGTCAGGCCATATCAAAAACACGGACAGTGGGGCCATTTGCAAGATGCCAGACCTATGGGCCAGCAGCATTTGTAAATAGACATGGCTTATTGAATACAAAATGAAGGTTCTGCAATATTTATAAACAGACATTTCTTTCAAAGTGCAAAGTGCAACATTATAAAGCCATCTTAAGTCATTGTCAATTTTGAATTCGTGCTAGAGGCCATCAAGCGGATGTCCCGGTGGGTGGGCAGGTGTCTCGCAAAAGCCTTACAGCTGTAGCAAGAACACATTCCAATCCATTCTGGTGCCACAGGAATATCAGATGTATAAATGTATGTCATTGTCTCCTTACATGTTCTTATACCATATTGCAGAAAAATTTCCCCTAGATATACATGCCTCTGAAGGACCAACGTTAGACAACAACATACAACGTGTGCCGCCGATTGTGAGGAATACTGGCACAGCCTGCACTGCCCATGATCTGGTGGGAATGTTCTTCCAGTGGGACCTATGCTCCTATGTAAACAGTGTTAAAAGCCTGTCTATTCAAGCTACTTTCAAATATGGTTGCCGAGAAGTAGCTTCATTTTATGTATCTAGCTCCACTGCTCCAGGGATGTTTCTTATTTCATTAATGTCATGTTCCCTTGATATTAGCTTGCCCTGCTCTTTTAGGGTCCTCTTTAAGTGCTGTGTTGTTATGAGTGGGTCGATTAAACTCTCTAATGTTAAGTTCAGTAAGTCTCGATTGCTACCAAGGTATTTTGACCAGCTGCTTTATTTATCCTGAAATATCACACACAAGGCACCTCTCATTGAGTCTGGATCCGCCCTGGTTACGTGATGATAATATTTGATTAGGTCCTTTTTACATTGATGTCCATTTTTACAAGGCCAAACTCTAGGCAAAACAATGTGTATCAGGTTGCTTTAGGGATGCTGAATATTTTTCTGTATGCAGTTGTGTAGCAGCGCCCTAATGGGTCTGCGAGCATGCCTGGGTAGGCGAGGTGTTCCTAACTTACGGCAGGTAATGGTGCCACCTGTGTTACTCTTGGAATCCCCTATGATATGAATATGAATAATGATATAGTGTGGATAATGCAAACATACTTTTGGCTGCTTTTTCTGCCATTGCCTTGGTATGCAAGGAAGATTTGCTGCTGTCTGCCAGGCAGACCCCAAGGTAATTGTATTTGCTGGTCATACTTATCTTTAAGGGGCACACCTGCTAGTCCAGCTGATGTTTCATGATTCTTTGTCCAAAGACCAGGACTTTGGTATTTGCATCATTTGCCTGTAGGTCATTCTTGATGTTATATATGTAAAGTATATCCAGGGCCCCCTTCATCTCAAATCGTGTTTGATTCAGTAGCACCAGGTCATCCGCGTACTGAGTGATAGGACTTTGGTGGGCAGATATTTCCTTTCAGCAGCTCTAGGCCCAAGTGTACTGTATACAGATTGATCAAGGTAGGAGCAATAACGTATCCCTGCTCCAGGCCTCTGTATATTTTTGCTGTGGCATGGGTTTGAGTTATTTTTGTCTAGACCCAGGTGTCAGTTTACAATGCTGTACTAGCCGCCAGCAATTTCCTTGGTTTTCCCCACTCCATGAGTTTAATCTAGAGGGTGTTCAAGTCAATTCCATCAAATGCGGCACTGTAATTGAAAAAACCGGCATAGAGCTGGGTGTAGATGTTTTGATGGCCTTAGCCTCCAAGTAGGAAAGAGCAATCACATTGTCCATAGTAGAGTAAGTTGGTCTAAACCCCGTCTGATAGTGTGGAATGATGTTATTGTCATTGATCCAGTCCTCCAGCTCATGAAGGGGAACTTTTACAAAGGCCTTGCTATCGACATCCAGTAGGGCTATTAACCTGTTTCTTTTAGGTGAGCAGTAAGCCCCTTTTTTATGAATCAGATGCAAGATGGAGCCTTTCCTTGATTCTGGGATGGCAGACAAAAAAAGAAATAGTTATACAAACTATGCATGTAGGGTGCCCAAAATGCCTGGTCTTCCTTAAAGATGCTCCCATGTAAGCCATTTGGGCCCTTGGCTCCGTCTTTCTGGATGCTCTTCAGGATGCTTAACGTCTCCTTTTCCGAGCCTATTTTTGGCTTCTAGCCCAAGCCCTCTAGGAAATTAGCCAGTGAGTTCTTGATGGTGGCCCTTGTTTTGGCAGGGTCTACATAAAGGTTTGACACGTGAGCAGTCAGTTTGTCAGATGGAACCTCATTCTCCTTGCCCGTGGTTGTTTGCCAGGCTGTTGATGTAGCCCCAGAATTCCCTGGACTTGCTGGGTGCTAGCAGGCAATATATGTATTTCCATTTCTCCTCTAGGTGTATTTGCTTTAGGGCTTAGATCAAAAAAAAAATTTCCTTGCGTCTTTTAGCACACTTTCCGTGTTGTAGTCCTTCCCCCTTCTGCAAGGCGGCACATCCTTTTCTCTCCTTGAACTCTTTGTTCTCAAAGTGAAGGAAGGGCCTTCAGTTCATGGGCACACTTTTTTGAATGTTGTGCTTGTAAGATGTTAGGACTGCTTGTAGCTTTGTTACTATTGTCTCCCATTGTTTCTCAACAAGGTTCAATTGGTGTTCCAAGGCAGGGGAAATACAGGCCGATTTCCAGTGTGAATACCTGGCTTTGCTAACCTGGCCCCATTTGACTCTTGTTGTTAATGGGCCAATATTCCTTGGTATTAGTTTACCAGCTGGTTTGTGTCTCCTGTGTGTCATCGCACTCGCTGTGACCACAATGGATAGAGGATGATGGTCAATTTTGGTTCTATGCTGGACTTGGTAACTCTCTGTTTCTTCTTAGGAAGATGTAATCCAATGTCAATATGTTTTTGAAAGTGGGCTTTGATATGTCCTACACAATACCTTTCTGGTTGACGAGCCCAACTCAAATTCACTAATGCAAGCTTTTAGTATGTTGTGGGAATGATCCCTATGGTATTTTCTTGATTGACACATGTCTCATGTGTTAAAGTCTCCAGCAACTATGCACACGTGTCCTGGATGATCACAGAGGAAAGTTTTTTTATCAGTTTGGAGATATTCCTGGCATTCTTAATTTTCACATCCCTGTGTGGATTGAAGTACAGATTTACCACCAAGTAGATGTTCCATCCATTACCAGGCCTTTGAGTTGACGCCGAAGAATTTGTTGCTCCATTCCTTTGCTTTTACCTGCAAATCCAGTTTCATGTTGATGGAGAGACCTCCCATTGGTCTCCCAGACAGATTTTTCTTTTGAGCTACTGCGATGTCAGACCACTCTGTCAATTTGGACTCTCTATGACTGATCCAGGAAGAGTAAATAATTTTAAAGGCATGGAAGCGTGGACGTGGCAATTTGCCATCTTTTTCTATATAAGTGTTTGTCCGCAGTGGTGCGATCCAGAATCCTGTTTGGTTTATAGTGTCCCCACCGACCTGATTTTGTTGAACCTTTTTGGACTACCAATTCTTCCTCCATGATGATTGCAATTTGTCGATCGTATGTGCCAGAGTTCTAGAGCTGCTCATCGTGGTGTTCCTTTTGCAGAGAGCTATGTGCCTGATTCTGATCCACCATCCTAGTTAAATTGCCCCGCTATATCCCAATTTAATATTGCGCCGACCTAATCATTTCAGAATGTGTTATAGTTGTCCCTGCTGTCTCATGCTCATTAGATGTTTTGGTGGTGGGATCTTGGTTGCGTCAAAGCGCTGCCTCTAATAACCCCCGCACTCTGCCCCCTCCCAACTTCCTTTCCATCCCTGTATCCTTTGTCGTGAATTAGCCAACATACACTTCTACTGTCGTGGACCTTTGTTGGCCGTAGTTTTATTAGGAATACACGGATACACATATCGCCTACATGTTGCACCTCCTGTCATAAATCATTATTGGTAAACTGTCATTACGTCATACATTGCGTTTGCGTAAACATATATACATATATATTGCACAATAGCAGCTTAGACTGACAGTTCTTTGTACAGGTCACTTGTAGGATTCCAATGTCTCTTGTCCCTGCTGGGTTGTTGCTTATCCTGGCTGGATTTGTCCTCGCAAGGGGGTACAACTTCCGTCCCCGGAGTTAGACCACAACTCGCTACCGTGCCGATTCTTGTTGTGCCCTGTGTTCTGCCGGGGGCTGGGCAGCGAGCAGCGTCTCCGTTAGCTACCCCCCTTTTGTGGTAGGCCAACTCACCCAGCCATAAGGCATTCGAAGGTGAGTGGTCCTGCTCCTGCACATCGCACTCCGGTGTGCCTCGGTTCCAACCATTATCTTCTTGCCGGTGCTGCTCCCCCCCTCCCCAAAGAGAGGAGCTTACCTGGGGGAGCAGTCCTTATATCCCCCCCAAGTGCTGTGCCGTTCTCCTCATGGACTCCCCCCATTGGGGAATTCATATCACGCCTGCCCCCCATTGGCCGGGGGCCGGCGCCTTTCTGGCGGACCCAGCGGGGGGTGGGAGCTTCTTGCTCCGTAGCGCGCGAAAAACCAGTTTAGTCCGGGGGCTCGGCATCAGTTATGGTGCCGGCCCTCTAGGCCCCCTTTGGTGGTTGACTTTGCTATCAGGGTCCACAACATTTGAATACGTTTTTAACTGACCACTGAGCAACAGTCTGAGTGCAATTTTCCTTTTTTTGTTGTGCATCCAGTTTCAAAATCAGTCCAGCGCTAGATAGTGCAGGATTAATTTCTGTAATGAGTGTGGTATGTTTGTCTAGGAAAGGCTGTTTTTGTATAGCTGTTTTTGATTGAAAGATTGGATTGATTTCCAATCCCTCCACACTGCTTCTCATGACTCTGCCCTTTCCCATTCACTGGGGTGTTTAGCTCTTGCAGATGAATCAATGTTTCTTTTTGTCCATTGTGAATAATCCTATTCTTTCTTGTACTGTTTTTCAAGAATTTGCGTCATTTTTAGGTCTCGCCTTACCCAGCGCATGCGCTGGTCTGGCGAGACTTATTGAGAGGGCTCCAAAAAGTGCTACCAGGCCAGCTTAGAGCTACAGTGCATGTGCGCGGGTGCGCGCGCCGCGCTCGACCGCGATTACTTTCACTTTCGCGGCCACTTGGCATAGCCAATAGGTCTCGCTTTTGGGACCTTATAAGTATTTAGTTATGCAACTGTTGCATGGCTAAACACTTATAAGGTCCCAAAGGTGAGACCTATTGGCTATGCCAATGCTTGTTTTCTTTTGCCGTTGTGTAAGCAATGCTGGGGAGTTCACGACTCCAGATGTGGTCTCTCTTGCATGGTCACTTGTAAATGGATTGTCCACTATGCACTTGACAGAACTAGCATTATTAAGTGCCTCCTCTTGTTGTGGACGCTTGATTCCCTCAGTGCTCAAGTGTGTGGGTGACGTTATATTGACATGTTGAGTCTGCTTGCTGATGTCACTTGGCCTTCCAATGCTTAAAAACCTTTGATTTCTGATTTCCATTTGTTCATCCATAGCTATGGCAGCCTGAAGTGCTTCAGGGCCGATTGTACATCCCTTACCTGAGGTTTTCGCATCCTCTGTTCCCCCGAACTCTAATCGGGTCGGAGTTATTCTACTTTGCATAGTTACCATTTGAGTGCTTTTGCAATAAGTTATTAGTGTGGATAATAGTTCCGGCAGTGTGGTTAGCTTGTCAATCATAACACGGTTCTGGGGCGTCTCCACCCTTGTATTTGCTTGCCCATTAACTTAACTTCAGAATGAGTGTGTCCAACTTCTTGTCAAGCGTCAGCACACTGTGAGCAAGCATTTGTGTTAGCTCCACTTGGATTTCAAGTTTCTGGGACTGCCAAGTGAGAGCCTCGACCGAAGTGAGTCGTGATGAGTTAATAATATTTATGATGGTGTCGGAGACATCATCGCTGGTTGAAATAAAACTTGTATTGCGATGGCACTTCTGGCTCTAATTGCTGTGTGGTTTCCTCCGAGGATTCCCCCATGCCTACCCTTATCCTTGTGAAATACTTACGTATGGGGTTTTTATTTGTGGCTAAACCATATGCTCTGGCCGGTGTGCCCTTGGGATATTCAAAGCCTGGCTTCTCCCTCTTCAGTATGGGGTAGTCCTTTCCCTAAAATGCTGTGGGGCACAGGCCCAGGCTCAAATTGACCATGTGTCTCTCTGTGAGCCCTTTGTTTCCTCAACCTGCCCGCTGCAGTTTCCATTGTTGCGGGCCTTGCTATAGGCCTCACTGTAGATCTGACTGCCACTTTTCTCTGTTCTCTTCCTGATTTGGCAATGTACCTATCAGTCTCAAATACCCGGTGGGAGAGTTTCCAACTGGCGCAAAAGGCGAAGGGCTGCTGTTGCATCTTGCATGCCTGGTTTTAAAGCCTTGTTTATCTGTTTGCACAGGTAAATCTCCAGGTTTTTTATTTGACATGGGTGTTGCCTGATCAAGAAATGCAATAGCACGGTGCTGGCTTTGTATGTTACGATGGTATGTGTGAAGCTCAATGGTGTAGTAATGATTGCAAAGAGAAGGGAGCTCGCCTGCAAGCAGCACTCATGTCTAGTCGGCAACCTACGCACCCCGGGGCTCAACCACATGACAAGGCCCTGCATATTGCCCCCTTCCTGCCAATGCACTGCTACTGACACTTCCACTTCTACTGCCTCTTCCTTTGTTTAATGTAGCTTGTCTCCAGGATCAATCAAAGCCTGCCTCCCCCTACCGCTGCTGTCAGAAGTAAAACAATTGGCTAAGTCCAAGTACATACAGGAGGCTTGAAACAGTAGTGGGCCTTGCTGGGCCTTACCAGTTGTGGGCAGTGTGGTGCTAATGCAGTGTCTGTAACGTGCCTGTGGCTCACTGAACCATCTGGTAGGCTGACCAGACAAAAACATGCAGCTATAGTTGGTAGGCTGGCAAACAGACACTGGTAGGGGTTGTTTGGGGCTCAGTAGCAAGCGTGTAGGCGTGATGGCTCCTCGATGAGACAGAAGCCGCACAGGCCTACCACCGACCACCTACATACCTCCGTCGAAGATCCCGTTGCCTAATGCCTGCCCACTTGCTGCCCCGCAGGGTCCCTAGACCAATATTTGCTCACAGATATTTGCGATCTGTGGCCCAATCCACCTTGCTCCGCGCCTAGTCTCCAAGCTGCAACTGCAAACAGACTGAGGTGATCCACAGAAGTGAGCAAGTGGGGGTCAGTGCCGGGAGAGACTGTGGGCTTGCACCTTAAACAGCTGCTGACAGGCCCTCTGCACCTTCAACAGCCTCTGGCAGGCACCTGGCTGCACACCTGTGCGCCAGCAGTCTGGCCCCTACACAGCTCTGCTCCAAACTCCAAATGCTACACTCCTTGCTTGTGCCACACCTGTGTGTATTCAGCTCACCTCACCTCCAGCTTAAATTAATCCCTGTATTCATTTATTAGTCCTGTGTTGGTCCTATTGTGTTAGGTTCAATTGTCCTGTTTTGTTCAATTTGTCCTGAGTACATTTTAGGAATATGTTGCATTGTCGGAGTCCTTTGGACAACTGTAAGTCTTCCTCACATTAGAGTAATGTATGGACCTATTTTCGAAATGTAGACATTGTAAGTAAGGCTCAGAATTATATTTTACACACAGTACAACACAGGTAGGCTCCTTACTGTAGTACCATGTGTGAAAGGGAGAGGGCAGGTAAGTGTTGGAATAGACATGATACGACAGATTGATGCTCCATGCCTGCACTGGGACACGAAATGCTGGCGAGCACTGATGCAAGCAACCTTGCACCATAGTGAAAGGGAGTTTGCGTTGTTGGCTGGTTTATTTTTGTGCAGGAAGTCACACATGCCTGGACAAAATCAATCGTCATCAGCATTTACTTCTTGCTAAGTGTGCCACATCATGCATCTCACTTACAAACAGGACAGTACAAGATGTTTTGTCCATATATCTCCTGATTTGACCTTCCCTGGGGAGTTGTCGCATTGTCACATATTGCATTGTTAAAGGTTCCTTGGTCTGTCACTTATGTCAAATTGTATGTTCAAATGATGTAATGGGTTGATATGTGGGTGTACTCAGGCGCAACACATGTGACAAATATCTGGGGCAGAGTAAAATAAGTCAGCTATTTTGGCCTGTATTATATTTCACCACATTTATCAGTATACACAGGGCCAGGCAAGGTGCCCTTGCATATCTTAGTTACTGTCACTCAAGGCACAAAGTTGGACTCATGCAATCTTGTGTGGCACAGGCGCAATGAAAATCTTTGAGGAATATGGACATGAGCTACTGGCTAGTATTAGTACAAACATCCAGAGTAATGAATTGTTGATGAACTTTTGTGTGAGCAGAAAGGTATTCACATTAGATAACAATGTAGTCGTATTTACTTCGCAACATGTATGTGGATCAGTAGAACAGTATATTGGGGTCACAAATCTCCTACATCCTATTTATGGGTGGTAAGAACTTTTATACTTTGCAAAACTCTCACTGTATGCCCAATAGGAATAGGTGGCTTTTTTTTACCTACGTTGGCAGGGTATGCCCGTACGTGGGTCCCTTGCTCACTTTACCACTGGATTCAAGCTAGCCTAGCTGATGAGGGGTGTTACGCCGAAACCAGTTCCAGGATGCTTGTTTCTGGTCCACGGAAGTCCGGGCTTGGCAGTTCGGGCTGGACTGTTCCCATGAGGAGCAGGGTCAAGACGGATTTGAGTATGGCTGGGTCTGAACTGAGGTGGCGAAGTGAGTTAAAGAACGATGATAAATTCAACCCAGATATGTGACAGGGTGTGAATGTCTGAAAAGTTTCAGCACTCCATCCCTCATCTCCTTGTGTTTGCCTTGTTTATTCACTCTGATGCTGCATCCAGAAACTACACATTGCTCATTATACCATTACAATGGATGTGATTGTTGTGGGTGCACATACAGAGACAGCATGTGAAATTAACTTTAGGTCACTCTTCTTGAGCTTCAACTAAGCGTTTTTGACTTCCATTATGTATGAATATTTTTGAGAATCAACCATACGAATCTCATAATGGTATTTCAAACATTGTTTAGTTTAACATAGGTTCTGGGCCTCACAACACAACATGAGAGTAGTATATATTTTTCAATCAACACATATGCCAAATGTAGTGTGCTTCCAAATATATTTGGATACAAATGTGACTTCACATTTACAGGGTTTATTGAGATAAGTGTGGAGGTATAAATTGCCATTAGTAAATGAAGCACAGTAATTTGAAGCACAAGTGCCTAAGATAAACTACTGCACAAACAAACAGTACTGTACTGAGTTTTAAAGAAAGTGGCATGATGTCCTACACAGGACAGAAAGAAAAACTGGCCAAGGGGAATTCACAAATTTTCATTGGGAAGTTTTCCTTCGGCAACAGGTGAACTCTACTTCTTCCTCCTATGATGAGTGCTCTGCCTCCCCTGGAAGGTGCGGTGTTGGAATCGGAGGCAGCTAAGTGGTTTTACTAATCTCAGGCACACAAACATCAGAGGCATTGTTCCCAATAACATTTGTAAGTGCCAGTAAGGCAGCATGGACGTCCCTGGCAAGGGTTTGATAGTTGGCCAACAAATCAACAACATTGCTACTGAGCGCCCTTGAGGATGCTATGAAGGTGTCTATCTTGGCCTCCAGAGACTGGATGGATGTATTATTGGCTCCCAGCTGCCTAAAAACATCACTGGTGTCAGATGTAGAAAGCTGGTACTGTTGTTCCTTCTGCATCATGACACCAGCGATGTCAGCTAGGGAGTCTTCAATCCTATGGAGCCAAGAGTAGGTGTCTGTGATTGCCTTTGTCAACCCCTTATTAGGACTAAGACACCTACGGACTCCTTCAAGGGTGCCCACTATGGTCTCCATCCCAAACCGGACTGCATCAGCCGTTTGCTGCTGGACCCCTACCACTCACCATTGAAAAGCAACTTGGGGGTCCTCAGAGTCCTCAGCAGTTATGCCAACGGTTGATGGACAATGACCAGTCTCTATCGGTTCATCTGGAGACCCAACAATGTAATCTTCCCTTGTAATGGCGGAGGAGAAACATCAAAAGTGTCCAGGAGTTTTTGGAATGTGTCTTCATCCTTGGGGGGTAGGATGGTGTCATCAACAGGTGTGGCATCAGAGACAGGCTGATTTCCAGGAGAATCTGTTTGTCCCTCTGGAATGAAATAGAAATATATTACGAAGATTTCATGATTGAACATGACATAAGTCATTTTTAGGTCTCGCCTAGGTAGGGCTGGCGCTGTCTCTTGAAGACATGCTGTATTCAGGATATGGGCAATCAACAGGCCCAGTGCTTTTGGTTGGTTAGTTTGCCTGTCTTTCAAAATTCCTTTAGTCTGGTTTATTAATATTGTCCCTCTGTCCTGTCTTTGTGTGCTTGGTTCCCTCCCAGTGGACATCATCAATTGTTTTTTTTTGGTTGGCGATCTCTAGCCATCTGTTGCTTCCTCACTCGCACGCCCTCCCTCCCGTCATTACTGCTGAAGTCACAATAAGCAGGAACATTTTTTAACAGTTTTTAAGTGAACCAACTCATTCGGGAACATGCCTACAGATCAGTATATTTTTTAAGCATCCCTCAATGCATCAAAGACAGGAAATGTTAGCATATAATCCCATCCGATACAAACGGGTTAAATTCTCGTTTTTTTTATAACATCGTGCATAGCAATGCCCATCCCTCATTCAGGATTACGTGGAATTATATTGTTTTTGGGTCATGATATTTCATGGCACCAATAGAAGTATTTGAAAAAAAAAATAACAAATCAGAAATATTGATATATTATCAAATGTGTTGGACCAGCTAAGCCCTTTAATATTAATGACACTCGCAGTACATTCATTAGTTGCTAAACTCAACATTGCAGCTGGCAGTGTTTGCTAAAAGAAGTGATGCTCCCTGATACTACTTTTATATAATACATACAAACTTAATTTTGAGTCGCAGTGTTCATTATTCAAACCTGCATTATAAGATGCAAATTTAAACTGACCATCAAAAAAATATCTGATTTTGTTGCTAATTGCTTCAATCCTTCCTAGGTCAAAGTTCAAGCAAATTCCGGCATACATGAATAGAGAATGCGAATTTATTAGCGCTTCTTTAATTGCGCATCAGGTTGGCTGGTAACACGGCAGCGGCCGCGCACATATCTGCTCCCAAACAGATATATATCGATGTCTGCCATGCTGTCCCCGAGATACCAAACCAGAAGATTTTTCTGTCAAATGAAAGAAGCTTAAAATAAGAGGAAATAAGAGGCGCTCGCTTTTTCTCACTATAGCAGAAAAAAAATGTGTATATGAGTCGGTTAATCAGATGTACAAAATTGCTGGAATATTTATATTTTCTTATTCATATATCATGTGTACATTACCCTATCCATTTCCATTTTAAAGGCACCTAACATTATCTGGAGATATCTGTGCTATATTAAGCATCACCTCTATGTGTAAAAGGCCGTGTTTATAACACGGTGCGTGTTATGTTTATTATTCTGCTTTACACATCAGTGTAGGGTAAAAAGTTGTCTGTTTTGCAAATTATAAATGCTGATTCTTGTTAGCAATGGTACAACACATAGGGTTATTCCTGCCATGGTGACCTACTGGAATGGCTGGCGGACTCAGTCCGCCCGCCATCCTCGCGGTGTTGGGACCGGCCACCAGACGTGCGGCGGTCCCGCACTGCTAATTAGTATGCGACCGCCACCCAGGCGGTCGAATTCCGCATGTTTGACATTGCGGCGGGTGCTGCTTATAGCAGCACCCGCCGCAATGCCAAAGTGCCATGGTGTGCATTTCCTTGCACAACATGGCAGGCACCGCGTGGTGCCTGCCACCTTGTGCATGGAAGGGGGTACCATGGGTACCCCTCAAGTGCACCCCTCACCCCCCCAACCCCCAGGGGCCCCGCAAAGGGACCCCAAAGCACATCCCGCCAGCTTTTCCATGGCGGCTTCACCACCATGGAAAGGCCGCCCGGCCGTTAATTGGAACGATTGCAGACCAGTGGAAAAGCGGCGGACGCACTTTGCGGCCGCCGTGAAACCCCCACCATTATAATATGGCAGGGGGTAAATCTGGTTACGATGGCGGGCGGATTGCCACCACAGGGCCGGCGGTGGCAATCCTCCCGCCATTGTAATCAGGCCCTAGGTGTCCTGTTGGACTCGCATTGGTGAAACTTTGAGCTATTGGTGTTGCAAGTAGATAATGGGACACCTAGCGACAGGCTGTGGTGATGCACCCTCACAACACTGATTTTTTACTTGCAGAACGTTGAAAGCTCTGATAAACTGTTTTCCATATCTTGGATTTAAAGTTGGCAAATCAATATTAGAAATATCCGCCTATACTACTGCTTGGATATTTTCTAACAAAATGAAAATAAAACCAACATTAGCATTTGCAATGCCAATAGCTCAAAAGTTTCACTAATGCAAGACCTATTGCATTGCAAATGCTTGTTTAAACATTGACAGTTTTTTTCTTCACTTTCAAGTACACATGAATATGTGGTAACTATGTTTCTAAAAGTGAATATGTCCATGTTGTTGCTTTTCACATGGCAATACATATACATTGATCACACAACCTCAGTATTCACTTGGGGGCCTAATTGTGTACATTTCAAACAACTCAACACAGCTAGGCAGCTTTTTGCACTGCCTGAAAGAGTGAGTGCAGGAATGGGCCACATGTAACATGTTTCGGGGTATTTCTGCTGTCGGCTTGCACAGATGCCAAATTTGCTGCCTAGCACCACAGCAGGGACCCTTGCACCATGTATCAAGGGTGCCTGCATTTGCTCTAGCCTTCAGTTTGTGCCCCGGTACTAGCCAAGAGACGTAATATATTGTTATGGCTCACAAATTCCTGTGCTCTACCTTTCACGCTGTACAACACACCAAGCTGCTTTACTGTACTGTCTTGCGTGCAATTTGTGCATAATTGCGCATTGGGGGGTCATATTTCACAAACATGCACATAACACTACACAGTAGGTCACCTTGCTGCACTGCATGTAAGAGGAAGGGCATATGTAAGCCATGATTCACATTTTTTAAGGGGATCCTGTAGTTTCCTCATACACACACAGTCCTCTTCAGACTCCACAATACAAGAAACTAAGGACCATCCCTGAAGTGGATAGCCATAATTGAAAGTATGCAACATCTTAAGCTCACTCTAATCCCTCAGAACCCAAGAAGCTCATCTGCTGAGCCCCATAAATCTCTTCATTCAGCCTCACTCCCTTAACCTTATACATGACTAATCTAGCAAGCATCATTCAGACACATGGACTCTACATCATCTCTTACACTGATAACACCCAGATAATACAATAACTCTAAGGATACACCTACACCACCAAAAGTAGATGCATTATGCCATTGACCAACATGTGTAATTCGGAGATAAGTAGGTCATACTCAACCTGACTAGATAGAAGTGATGATGTTCTGCAACATGAACTCACCCTGGTTGCCCACATAACTTGGCACAAATCCCCTACCCTCCAACCACCCAAGAAACCTGTCCATTCACCTGGACACCAACATCAAGTATGAGACTTCAAATTGCCATTATCACCTCCATCAGCACCTTCCTGCACATAAACAATCCAGCATGGAGATTTGTAACTTCTATGTGTGCGCCAGTGTGCAGCACACATAGAAGTTACAAATCATCATTTTTTTTTTAAACAGATTTTATTTGTCAAAATAGCACATATAATGCAGACCTCTGAATCCCAGAGACAACTGCCGCTTGAGTCACAAAAAACAATGACTTTGACCGTTTTACATAATGAAAAGCAGGAGAATACAAATAGAATCAATACCTTTAACCAACCAACCAAGAACCAACCTCCCTCCCCACCCCCCAGTGCACCGTCTCATATTCTGAAACAACATATAGCTGATCCGGGCTGCTATCGGTCCACACAAAAGCTCAACAGCCACCATACCATTATTAATTGATGGATCGTGAGCCACACATAGGTAAATGCAAGGAACGAGAGAGGTCAACCGGTTACTCTGGGTCACGACCCTGGTCCCCCCTTGGGGGTTCCAGCTCCAGACCCCGATAATCTGCCCAGCGCATCCAGATCTTATAGTGCTTCCTAGGGCACTCTCTAGCCTCAAAGATGGGGGCTCGAGGCCCATACTAAAGTCTAGGCCATTTTTCCAGGACGAGACTGATGGGGCAACCACGGCCTTCCAGGCCCTAGCTATATCTCTCCTTGCTAATGTGAAGCCTAGGAGCAGGAGATGTCGCTTATAGATGTTGTCCCCGATCCCGTCCATCACATGGAGGAGAACTAATTTCGGTGAGTGCGGAAGCTCCCACCCCAGAACCTCCGAGAGACAAGCTAGCACCCCCCTCCAGAAGCAAGCCAGTGCCGTGCAGTGCCATATGGTATGTATCAGGGTCCCCTTCTCCCGCCCGCAACGGAGACACTCCGGGGAAGCCACCAGGCCCGCCCTCCAGAGCCTAACCCTGGTAAAGTAAACCCGGTGAAGTTAGTTAAATCGAATAAGTCGCAGGCGCATCGCAATAGTCGGCCCACATGGGGAAGCCAGAACTTCTGTCCAGTCCTCCTCCTCTAACTGGCCTACATCACCCTCCCAGGCCTCCCGAAGACGCTGCAAAGAGGGGTACCAAGAGCGTAACCAGAGATTGATAGATTTTGGAGATCTTGTGGTCAAGGAGGTCCCCCATAAAAATCTTTGCTTCCACTGGACTAAACTCCGGCAGTGACTCCAGGCCTTCTAGGCTGGGAGCAATGGCATGCCACAACTGTAAATATTTTAAAAATTGAGTATTTGGCAACTGAAAAGCCGTCTGGATGTCTTGGAAGGATTTCAATACCGTGACGCGCATAACATCACCCAGAGTAGAGATCCCGATGTTATCCCAATTGCGGAACCGGGGGAGGCCCAACAACTGGGGAAAACGTCCATTGTGCCACAGCGGGGTCTCTTTAGTCAGTCTGTTCCACTACCCCATCTTTCACAATGCCTGCCTCCAAATCTGAAACACCATCCGCGTGGCAGGCGGAAGAGGACGTCTCTGCGGGGCAGAGTAAAGGATAGTGTGCAGGGAGTGATCCTCCATGCAGCGCCGCTCCACGGCGTATGCCGGGTCGGCCCTACCTCCATACCACCACTCATTAAGGACAAGTAGATGCGATGCAGCATAATAGGACCATATATCGGAGGTTGCCAGCCCCCACAATACATAGAAAGGAAGCACGTCCGGACAGCCACCCTAACTGCGCCACCCTCCCAAAGAAACTGTCCCATAACCAAGTTCACCTGCCGAAACCACCGCGGGGGAATCGGATAGGGATGGTTTTGTAACTGATACATTAGTCGCGGGTAGATGGACAGGGGCATGTGGGACCAGGTCTTAACATCCTCGCGTACCCGCTCCCATACAGGCACAAGATTGCGCTCCCAGGCCGTTGCCGGAGAATCGGATAGGTATACTCCAAGATACTTCATGCCCCCTTGTACCACCTGTACAGAGGATGCCCACGAACCAAGCTCGCCCCGATCTCCCAGTACCCACAGAGTAGACTTCCAGGGGTTCGTATATAAACCGTAAGTTTCCCCGAAAATCTGCATGATACGCAACAGCCGCGGCCCCGTTCATTCCAGGTTGGCAAGAAAGAACAACACATCATCGGCATAGTGGGCGATGCGGTTAGACAGGCCATGCGCCCATTCAAACCCGAACACCTGAGCATCCATTCTAACCCACACAGCCAGGGCAAATCATCATTTTTTAAATGATTGTTTGTGCAGGAAGGGACACCTTCCTATACATAAACAGTAATTCATGGCATTTTACTGTTTCAATGTGTGCTGTACAATGCAGCACAGAGAAACAGCAAAAACGAGGAGAAATAAAGCATTTCTCCTCATTTAGTCGTGTTAAGACCAGGTTTTCCCTGGTCTTAATTTTGGTGGTGCCTCCTATTTACGCCACCCTTGTAAATAGGGGGCAGTGTCAAAATCAATGTGTGTTGCGGTGGAACGCCCACCGCAACACCAATTGCCCACCCCTTTCACATTAAGTATAGAGTAAAAGGGTGCCTTATTTACAAGGTGGGGTTAAGCCATGTTAAATGGCTTAACGCTGCCTTGTAAATAAGGTGAAGCCTGTATCGCCACAGGAACATCGATAAAAGTGACGTTCCTGTGGCGATAGGGACTTGTAAATATGCACCTTGGTTCCGATTCAGACACACTGCCAGTTCAAAATGTTCACCCACACCTACAAGACACTACACTACCAGGGGCCCACCTAGCTCACGCGCCATCTGAACTTCCACCCAACAATCATGAATCTCCGCTCTGCAACACTTGCACTCACCAGTATCCCCATATCCATTTGAGAAAGACAGGTGGTAGGGTGTTCTCTTACATGGAAGGCTACACCTGGAACAACCTCCCCCAGCATATCAGGACAGCTGCATCAAATATCGAATTGTGCTAGAAACTGTACACCTGGCTCTTCAAGTGATCCTACTGGCAGAGTATGCGTCTACTTAGCATCTGGATCACCTCTGGGGTGACAAGCTGACCCTCTACAAAGCCACTTTAACTAGATTTGCATTACAGTACACTTGTGGCTGCCTAGCCCCAACACAAGCACACTTGCGTCATCATGGTGCAAGGGGGCCTACATTGGCGCTGGCATATCTGCTAAGTGTTTAAGGTCGATGCATGATGTTCTGCTCCTGTCCAAGCTTTTTTAAGTTTGTATTCTGGGATTTGTAGCCCTGTTCCATAATTGAAAAAATTACACTGCAAGTCCTAGTATTCAAAGGAAATACCTTGACTGGGACAGCACACCACGCATGGACCTGGAAAACTTGGCACGGCTGGACTGAGCTGGAAAATGGGTACTGTCCAAGGAAAGGACAGTTTTGTGAAGGATGAGTTAACGTGTGGGGCATTCATGCCCTTTCATGCAGCACAGGAAAGTGTATTGCTACACTACATGACAATTTGAGAATCTATAGTCCCTTGTTTTAACTCATCGTGTAGTTCTTGCTGGTCCTCTACTTCAGCGCTGTCCTGACCTTTCACTCCAGCTACCAACTCTGCTGGAATGAGACATACAACCTGCTCCTCCAATGGATCCAACTGCTCCTGGACATCAGGTCCTCCTCTGGTCCTCATGGCTGCCTTAAAATTCCTGGCCAGTTTTTCTTCAGTCCTGCGTTCCATGCCATGCCACCTCTGCTTGCACTCCGGTACTATCTTTTTTGTTTGTGCAACGCGGTTTATCTTGTCCACTATGGATTCCCAAATGGCATCCTTCCTTGCTAATGCCAATTTTTAGGTAAGAGTTGTTCATTCTTTGTCACCTCACTTATTAGGATCTGGATCTCCTCATCATTAAAGCTGCACTTCCTCTTCCCTTTCATCTGGGATAATGGCTGCTCTTCAGGGTTGGGGTTATTACCCTCCTGGTTCACTGAGGCTCCTTAGTTCTATGTGTTGAGGAGTATTGTTGTGTAGATTACGTTGGTTTTTCAAATATTTCCGAGACGCAAAGCACTGCTGAATGACGCAATGCTGATTTGCAAAACATAAAGGTGCTGCATGACATGCAAATCAACTTTGATTCATGTAGGTAGTACTTGCGTTGCAGCACTTTGTGCCATTCCCTCAACCCTTGCGTCAAAATTTGTGATGCATCTCAGGAGCTTGCGCTATGGTGTACCGTCCCATAAACACATCGCATCCATGACTCACGGAAATGCTGCAACACAGAGCAGACATTTCTGATACAACGGTGTGCAAAGCAGCATGGCATCAGTAATGATAAATATTTTCCCAAGCATATAATTTGCTTAAAATGTATGACTCACTTTAAGATTATTTTCACTACGTATGTGGAATGGTCAAAGATTTCAACAGTCTAGTTCAACTTATGTGGAATGGTCAAAGATTTCAACAGTCTAGTTCAACTTATTGAAACTCACGAGACAAAAGATGTTTCGTATTTTAGCATATTGATCAATGTCTTTTTACCTATAGAGCATAAGAGTTATGACTACCTCCATTTGGAAGATTTATGACTTAGGGGACAATTGCTTATGGTCAAGTCCAACACATCTGCTACCAACAGGATGTTTGACATGTCCATGCTATGAAACATTTGATAATCATTATATAAAGATGTATTTAAAAAATGGACAAATAAACTTTTCAGCTTAGTTTTTAGGGATGTCTTTGTGATTGAGTTAAAGGTTTGAGAGGACCATTATCAAAGTTATTGAAACTAAAAAAACGATTGAGAGACTATCAGAAGAAATCTAGCATGCACAAAATAACGGGAAGCCTCTGTGAGAAATGAAACGTGGAAAATGCACATAACGTTATCTGGTAAACATGCATGTATCACTGTAGAATGTGAATGCATTTCTTATTTTGTTTAATCTTAAATTCAATATATAAAAGTGTTTTACCTGGAAGACGCCCCTACTGGTTTGCAACAGCATTTCATCTTTAGTACAATATTCACACGGAGGAACAGCATGTATATTCATCAATAAAAAAACTGTTAGCTAAAGTGACATTAAGGTTAGGCATTATTCATCGCCATCTGTGCTCATGCTAAATAAAGATATTCACTTGAATCTTCTTTACATAATGTAACCTTATGGTTTAATTGTAAGCTCTAAAGGACGAGAAAGATTTGATAATTGAAATCAATATATATAAAATATGAAAAAAGAACTTATTTAAAGCGACAGCGATTTTTCAACACTTCCTTAGACCACCACTGGTTATATCTCATATTTGATCACTTGTGACATCACAAAGCACATCATTGATGTCAAGGCCTCACTCACCTGAAAACCATGTGCCTCTGGACCGGAGATAGTCCTATGTCTTTCCTCAGGCTATTCCTCAAAATCCAATATGAACGGGTGCGGGAGATTAGCCTTTGGGGAAAAAGGAGGAAGGATATAAGGAGAAAGGAATAATCATGGAGATATCACGGCTCTCTATGTGGTATCTGGTACCACACCTCTGGTTTCGGGAATTTCATCCAATGGTATCACTCCCCCTTCAATATCAAAATAAAAAACAAGCATTGGCATAGTCAATAGGTCTCGCTTTTGGAACCTTATAAGTATTTAGTTATGCAGCACAATATCCTTGGTGCAACAACATCAAACTGTTGCATGTCTAAACACTTATAAGGTCCCAAAGGCGAGACCTATTGGCTTGTACTCTTGTACAGGGTACCTGTACTTCTATTTTTCCATTGAAAGTACTGTTTACCCCTTCCCTAGTTACTTCACACCATTTCTATGGTAATCGATACAGTTGATGCTTGTTTTCTGGCCAGAGAGGACCTGGCATCGCAGTTCGGGCTTGACTGTTCCCATGAGGCACAGGATCAAGACTGATAGCATATGGCTGGGTCCAAACTGGGGTGGTGAAGTGAGCTAAGGAACGCTGATAGATTCAACCCAGATATGTGACTGGGGGAGAGTGTGAGAAAAGTTTAAGCACTCTGTCCATCATCTCCTTGTGTTTGCTATGTTTGTCCTAAGTTCGCAGGGTATGCCCAAGCGTGGGACCCTTGCTCACTCCGCCACTGGATTCAAGCTAGCCTGGCTGATGAGGGGTATTACCCTGAAACCGGTCCCAGGATGCTTGTTTCCAGAGATGTATCCTGCAACCTGCTGATAACAGTATTTTAAGCTGAAGTAGGGTCAGCCATCTCCACTAGTAACTTTACATACCCTTGACTTTGAGAAAAAATATCTTGGCGGGAAGGGTGGCAGTTGGGGCAGTCGTCTGGGCTTTGCAAGACAAGTCTCCCTTTTAGGAGAGGATCCCTTTGCTCACTTGTGGTATTGCATTGCACTGTGTTGTAACATTTGTATAACGCTTCAAATCCGGTGTCAAAGTGCATTTTTGGACGGGTGGCACACTACACCTGGGGAAAGTGGATTTCAACATGTAAAAAAAAAAATATATATATAGGGGGATTGCAAAGTGCTAACTACTGGAGCCGCGGACTTTCTTACATTATAGTTTAGATTAACCATATGTTGATTGGTGTGTAAAGAAGCTGCACTTTGTATAATCAAAGTATAATAATTAGTTTCAGAATATAATCACGTTAACAAAATGCAATTTCTTAAGTTAGCTCAAGTGAAAGTAGTCCTCAAATGACTTTCAATGTTCAATAAAATATTTCTTGCTTTTCTGCTTTCAGGCTTTTCTCTTTGTTTCCGGAGCAAGATACACTGCTAGTTAGAAGAGCAACTCATGGAAATGTCAAAGTAGATAGCAATAAACTGCCAGTAGTTGTGATTTACACCTTGGGCCATGCAGTCCAACCAATGATACATCCAAGGCCGTGCAGCTGTGTGGTCCTTTGTTCGACGATGGGAAAGAGGGGAGTTTACCTGCTCCAAGAAGACTCTGAATTGTGATTGGTCGCCACAGTTTGGGAGTTAGTGGGAAGAAGTTATCGGTGACTTTTTTTTTTCTTTCTGTGATTTTAGACTAGGCAGGAGCTCTTTTCCTGACTTTGCTATGCTCAGACCTATTTGATTTGAGACTGTATATTTCTTGTTCTTGAGTTGAACTCTCAAACTCGTATGCATTTTCTTTCCCGCTCAGAATTGCCCTTTGCCACTTTAAAGGAACTGAAACTGTCTCTGCTTTGTAGCTTGCAATATTCAAATGATTTACTCTACAAATACACATTTATATTCTGTTGGATTGATTAAGTTTACTGAACTTTGATGGCTAGTTGATAAATAATTAACTGATTGAAAATTCTATAATTTGACAACAAACCTTTATGGTTTGAAATCATCACTCTGACGTTTTTTGAAACCAAATAGGTTTCACTGTACTTTGAAGTATCTGATTTGATGATTGCTCCCCACTTATAGGCTGCAGCTGATAACCAACTGAGATTGAGTAATGTACCCGACACTCTTAAGGAGCAGAAATGTGCATTCTATTACTACTTTAAAATGGGGTAATATTGAACCGAAGAGGGTTAAGCAATATCTGCGAGCAAATTTGGCTACATAATGAAACCTTGAAGGCATGTATGAATTCTTCAATACATATCTTTTTTGCAACAATAATTTATGTAGCATGTATGTACTGTTATGCTTTTGTATTTTTCTATTCAAGAATGTTATTTAAATTTTTAGCTATGTTGTTGGGTGCACCAACCTCTTCTTAAAAAAAATGAAAACGAATGAAAAAACACGATTCAATTGGCACTTCTTTAAAAATCCGATTAAAAATAAAAGGCTCAAAAGGGCACAGCAGGGCTCAAACGTGACCTATAGATGACTGACGGACATTCAGCTGCTGTAGAATTAACACGATGAACCCCAATTCACAGAGGACGGGGTGTATGGAAAGACGCTGTGCAAAACAGATGGAATCCTGTGAAAATCTAACATTGGAAAACAGTTTTACTTTGGCCCAATAGATGGCACCCTTGACATCTTCAGGAAACCAGTGCTGGGAAAGCACATTTAGCTGTGAATTTAACGAAAACACAAGAAAGTGTCGGCAAAAGTGAAAGCGTTTCCCTTGCGGGCGCGAGCCACGGGCACCATGTGTTTGCAAGTTAATTACAATATCAAGGAAATCGACAAATGTGCACGCATTGCCATTGAAGGCAATGCAACGCATGCACGTTTTTGGGACAAAAACCGTAGCGATTGCTACAGGTGTTTTTCCTGCGTAGGCGAGACCTAATAAGTAAGTACTTCTTCAAAAATACCCAGTAGTGCCACCCTGAGTCTACCCTCAAAAGACTCCTGAAACACACTCACCAGCGTGATGAATGTAAAGATGTCAAGTAATACAAAGCTTCTATTACTTCATATGAATAGGTCCAAACATCCCTTTTAACTGCATGTTCCTATGCAGTTAAAAGGAATGTTTGGACCTACTCATATGAATAATGGCATCAGAAAACCAGGGGTTTGGTATCAGAAGAAAGTCACAGCTAAATAACCACTTCTACAAGCTCTCAAAACAATTCAGACATCAGAAGGGCACAGTATGAAACAAAAAAACAATGCCTAAAGTTGCAAAAATTAGAGGGGTAAGAGCTCGCCAAATCCAAAAATAAAGTACATGCCACTATAATATATTAGTAAGTGTAATAGGGCATAGTGCACTGGCCAAAAACGAAACAAGTAGGGAACTGGAGAGGTATAAAGGAAGGAAACTAAACTGCTTGGTTGCCTTGTTCTGTTGTCCAAGAGCGGCTATGGAGGAATGAAGGCAGTCCTCACAAGAACTCTGTAGGGCTGTTGGGATACAGCAAGGCAGGGAAACAAGGAGATCTGGATCCGGTGTGCAAAAACCTTCTCCTCTATGAAATACTCAAAGCCAATCATCAGGAAAACGTTGTAAGCAATATTTATAGACCGCGCCTCCTGATGACGGCTACATTACGGGCTACCCTGAGATCTTGCATGCGAATCCTACGGTATTGCCCTGACCACATACGCCGACGACACGCAACTAGTGCTTTCGGTGTACAATAACGGAGCCAGCGTGGCAGCCAACTTCCAGGAGGGTATGAAGGCAATAAGCTCCTGGATGTCATCAAACTGCCTCAAGCTTAACTCTGATAAAACGGAGGTGATGACATTTGGGAGCTTGAGACCAGCATGGTCCCCACAATGGTGGCCACCGGAGCTGGGATCCCCCCCCCAACCGGTGACTAAGGTTCGTAACCTGGGAGTCACCTTCGACAATAAACTGACTTTCCACCACCACGCCAATGCCGTCGTATCATCTGCATTCTATACACTCAAAAAAATCAGGAAACTTCTTCCATATCTACCTCAGTCAGCCGGCAAAACACTTATCAGTACTTTAGTGTTTTCAAAAACGGACTATTGCAACTCTCTGCTTCTTAATGCGCAAGAAGGAGTCCTCAATAAATTCCAGACCGTTCAAAACGCGGCTGCCAGAATCTTACTTTCTATCCCCAAATTCACATCAGTATCCCATTACATCAAAAAGCTCCATTGGCTCCCAATCAGGAGCCGAATAAAATTCAAGGCTCTTTGCATAGCCTACAAGACCCTTAACTACCCAGGGCCTAAGTTCCTAAAAGTAGCTCTTCATCCATTGGAGCATCGCAGAACACTTCGATCCTCTACAGCCTGTATGCTGTCTGTCCCTCGGACAAAAAAGGCCACTTGGGGAGACAGGTGCTTCACTACAGCCACTGCTAAACTATGGAACACCCTCCCATTGCATATCAAATATGCCCCCACCCTCCTTAAATTCCGAAAGAGCCTCAAAACATGGCTTTTTTCCTCTGTTTAACCACCCTCAAGAGTAAGGAGTTCTCTGATCACTAGCGCCGAGACACCTGTATGGGTATTTGCGCGCTTTAAAAATAGCAAAAAATAAAATAAAAATAAAATAAGGTATCTGTATCATGATAGGAGGCCTTAACAGAAGGTAGTATGTAAGCAATTCTCTGCACCCCAGGATCCTCGGGGAAAACCACAAGATCATAGATTAATAAGGTCAAACAATGTAAATATCAGTGGGAAAAAAACAGTGTGGCATGAAAGATAACCATATGGAAGAGGAGGGATGCGATTAGGGGTTCACAACATCAGTCACCAGAAGGGCCAAATAACCCCCACACGCAGCCGCGGCCCATGCAGGTGAGAGCAGTGGTGCTGGGTGGGCTGGATTTCGACAGACAACCACGGAGGAAAATTAATTTTTATTTAACTTTCCCTCATGGTCGTCTGTCGAATACCATCCCAATCCGTCCCCACCGCTCTTACCGGCACAGGCTGCAGCTGCTCACACATAGACTCAGGTGAAGTACAGGTAGTTCACGGAGCGCAAGTCATGACAATGGATGATAACTTTAATGACATCACACATGATATTCCACTGATATAATCCAGAATATCATTGGTGACATCACACTTAAAGATTATTGATAACATTATCAATCACTATCCTAGAGTGATCTCTTACGGCAAGAGAAACACTATCATAGGAAAACATAAAACAAGACCATTTCTAAAATGGCAGTAAGACTTGTTTAGTAAAATGCATTAAAAAAAGAATTGTAATTCAGTAATTATGTTCTTTAGAGAACTGATACAGGCAAATGTTTACATTACTGTATACACCCTCTAGAGATAAAACATAAATACTACTAAAGTGTGAAAACTTCATATCTGCTGGATTTTCACAGCACTTCATTACTAAAGATTGTGTTGTACATGCATTGTGCAAGTCGTTTCACCAGCAAACACTCACCACCAGACATATAATGGTTGTGTTTTTTGAAGAATTTAGCACAATCAGCAATTTCACCGAATGTTTGTTGTGTATCACACTGGGACCCACTGCTGTTCTCTTACCTAGCAATTTCTGACTTTTTTGCTGTACTTTGCACAGTGGTGGATGACCTTACCTTGGGCTTCAGAGTGCAGCCCTGTCTCATGTGAGACACCACTTAACTGCCCTTTACCTCTGCTTCAAATGACTTAGCTTAACTGAGCATTGTTCATAAAAACAGAAGTTTCATGTGTTCATGAACACTGCCAGTGTGCAGGTCAGCTCTCGTGGCCTTGTCTCCAGGGTCCCAATGACAGGAGTAGGAGGGGGCTAAGGTACGATCCAGTTACAGAGTGTTATTTAAAAGCAGAACATTTGTAGGTGGATGCCTGGATTATGAATATGAGAGGCATAGTTCAACTATGATCCCCTCACAAAGGCACAATCCATTTTACTTAGCAGACATACTCTGCATGCCTCAGGCACTACAGTCTATCTTCTAAAGTATGGATGTTACAACGCACATCAGTGCACCCTTGAGGCTAATGAGAAGCCACACAGTGCAGCAATGGTAAGGTCCCAGCACTGTCCCAGCTTCATATAGGGCTGTGCTTCCAGTCCTATCAAAAAGCTGGGAGAGGGATTTAGGTGGGTCTTCATCGTTTTAAACCTGGTCTTGCTGCTCTTTCTGGCTATTTGCTTGGAATCATAGCTTGCTCTGCTGCTGCCATGGAACCTCCAAGTTTGACAGCTAAATAAGCACGGAAAGTAAAAAAAAAAAAATAAATTGTTTTCTGAGTGTGTGTGTGTTTATGCGTGTGTTTGTGAGTGATTGACAGAGAATGTGATTGAGTGAGTGTGAGTTTGTTGGAGAATGTCAATGAGAGAAAGTGAGAATCTGGGATTGAGAGAGTTTATGAACAAGTGAAAATAAGTGTGACTGAGTGAGTGAAGGATTATGGGTGCATTAGAAGGAGAGAGTAATTGGAGATTGTCAAAGGACGGAATGGAAGTAAGTCAGGGGTGTTCTTATCAATAGTGTAGCAGGTGCAGTTGCACCAGGGCTACAGTCAGTGAGTGTAAATATATGCATGTGTAAGTTCATTTGTAAGTGAGAGTGAGTACCAGTGAGTATGAGTACGTTTGTGTGCGTCACAGTGAGTGAGAAGTGAGTTTAAGTGAGAATGATTAAGTGAGAGAGTGTGAGTTAAAGTGAGTGAGACGGAAGAGAGTGAATGTGAGAGGGAATGAGTATGAGTGAGAGATTGTTAGTAAGAGTGGGCTTGTTTGACTGTTTTATTATTGTGTTAGTCTGGCACTGGCCATGAGCTACTCAATATAATTATTGGCTTAGGGTGACATCTAATGTAAAATCTTGCCACTCGGCATCTGCCATATTGGAGTACATTTTTGGTATAAGAAAGGTACCCGAGGCAATATGCGGGCCCTGACCAATTAGAACTAATCCTTGGCATAGGAGCTACTGTGGATAAATGCAGGTGCTTGCATACTGTAGACAATTATTGGCATGGGGACACCCATGGCAAAATGCTGGTGCTGTGACACTGAAGTCAATTCTTGGCATAATGAAGGGCACCCAAGGTAAAATGCAGACCCTGAAATACTGGAAGTAATATTTGGCATAAAGGGGACACCTATGGAAAAACCTGTGTGCTGGCATACTGTAGGCAATGTTGTGCCTTGGAGATGGCAGCAATGGCATACTGAGGTTGAGGAGGGTGGTTGGTGGGAGCAAACTATGATAAAATGCTGGCTCTGAAAACTGGAGATCATTTTTGACATTCTGACCACCCATGTTATATGAGCAACATCAATGGCAAAATTCTGGTACTGGAATATTGTATCTAAGTATTGCCATAATGGGGTACCCATAGCAAAATGCTGGCATTGGCACAATGAAAATAATTCTTAACATACAGGGAACTCTCGAGGCAAATTTTGAAAAAACATGGGGTGAACTCCTGGAACCTATCATGCCCCATCACTTTAAAAGATCACCAACCTCCACTAATTCATTATGAAGTTTTTTGATTTAGCTTTTGAGATGTGATTGTATCAAACGTGTATATGCTTCACTGTCTTTTCAAAATCAGGTTCTAGGTGCGAAAATTGATAGTGTATTTCTTTGTGATACAGAGCACATTTATAGGACCACTATTATGAGCAAGCGGGCCACACACCATGTTGTAGGATGATTTCTTGTGCACATTTGGTAAGTATTCTGTCTTCTCTCTGCACCAATTCTCAGCATAATAACTGTTCTAAACAATATACAGACAAGGAGCCGTATCACAAAATACTTTTTTACTAACACCATTATAAGACCTTCATGGTAATGAAGGCAGTTCTTGCCATAAATACTTTTTATAAACTTATGAAAACAGATTTGTGGAAGTGATAACATGGGGCAAGAATACTTGAGCATATTTAACCACACATTCCTCCAAGGGCAAACCCACACAAATCGATTTGGCTCCTCTCGTGGACCCATTATGAGTGGAAGAATTGTTATTAACAGTCAAACACCCTCCAATCGGTAAAGCGCCTGGACCAGATAGTATCACGGTTGAAGTTTATCCTCTGTTTTCTAAATTACTTTTCCCTAAACTAAATTAATTACCATTTCCTCTCATTGAAAAAATCTTCTGGCTCTTTTACAAAAGCTACGATTTGTCTTCTCCCAAAAAACAGACAGAGATGGCCCCAATGTAAGAATTACAGTACCACGGGCCAGATGTACGACCATTTTTCCAAGCGCAAACGGGTTTGTGAACCCGTTTGCGCATGCAAATACAGTATGGAGAATGTACAAACCCTATTTTGCATCTCACAATTTTTTGCGACTCGCAAAATAGGGTTTTGCGACTAGCTATTAGGAAGGGGTGTTCCCTTCCTAATAGCAAGCGCAACCCTATGAAAGAATACTTTGAGTCTGCAATTGGGGGTGCAAAACACTCACAAATTTCCACCCTCTTCAAGAGGGTGGTAATGCACTCTCAAAAGGCAAGGGGTTCCCTTTGCAAATGCAGGGGAAAATATGTTTTAAGGGCAGGCAGTCGTCCCAGGGACCACTGCCTGCCTAGTCACAAATAACTCGCAATTTGCAAGGCGCTATTTCCACGGTTGTACATTTGGCCCCTTATCATTCATAAATACAGACTGTGAAATCTTAACTAAAGTCCTGTTTCTGCACCACAATGACTTCATGCCTGATCTAGTCGCTATGGATCAGACTGGTTTTGTTAAAAACAGAAATAGAGTGGACAATTCACAGTTTTTTTAAAAAACATTCTCAGCAAAGCAGCTAAACTTAAACACTCCCTGGCGTCGGTAGCTCTGGATGCTGGGTAGGCATTTGATTGTGTGAATTGGCAATATCTAATGTATGTTCTTTGCTCGCGCTGGTTTGGCCCTTGATTTCTTCAATTATTTTCTTTACTACATCCCTCCATGTGTTCTTCTGTTCTGGTCACTGGTGCACAATATTCCTACTTTCCCCTACACAGGGGTACAAGGCAGTGTAGCCCTCTATCGCCCTTGCATTTTATTCTTGCACTAAAGAGGTAAATGCATACTTGAAGGTCTCAGGCTATAAACATAATACAGAGAATTCCAAGGTGATACCTTCGAATAAGTTCTGCTTTAAACAAAACTTGAGGGTGCCACACTACAAAGTAAATAGAGGGGGCTTCCCAAGTCCCAACCGAGTAAAGAGCTCTAAGGCCAGCCCATGTACATTGCTCTGAGGGGGCTCCCTGGAGCTCAGGGGCCCAACTGCACTGCGGGGGCTGCAGGGGAAATTGTTATGCCACTGTGTTGGTCTCTATATTGATATTCCTCCCTACCTCTTTCATTCAGGGGTGTGCTCCTCAATCCTCCTATTGCTGTATAATTCATGCTTTCAAGGCTGCATAATATATAGAACACTGAAAACTCCCCCTCCAGATAGACCAAAATCCAAAGTGGAATTCATATGGGAATTGGATTTACTCTCTAGTTGGCCTTCACCAATTTGGCAGAAAATATGGGAGAAAATTAATTCCACAGCAACCTCACCCAAATGCTTTATTATTGCTACAATAGACTCTACCATGCACCAGAACACTTGTTTAAACTTAAATTGCTAAAAAGCGGTACATGGTGGTGATGTAATACCAATCCTGGTAACTCTTTTCATATATTCGTCCTCTGTCCTAAGCTGTCTTTATTTTGGGAGCAATTTCTGGTCCAAGAATAGGACACATCACTGAGATTCATACTCCATTTTTGATTGTTGTTTTATTTTTAGCTGGGTTAATTCATATTTGGTCTCAGAATAAACTAATCCATAAACTTGTGTATTTGTTAATCGCTATTGGCTTCTAAATGATTACCTCTAATTGGAAATTTATGGACAGTATCAAATTACAACAGCGGAGTGGGTGAATTTGGTTTATCATAACCATCATCTGGATCATTATAATTTATATTCTCTATCTTTGTCCGCGGAACAGGATTAACTTTACGAACCACTGACCAGATAATGGGCTCTGTATGCTTGTACTGCAACTCAATTACCCAAAGCATTTAAACATACTGATTGTAGGTAGTTGTTTGTGCATTTTTCTATTAATAATATTGTTCTTGTTTATCATAAAATGTATATTTTCATTGGTTTTTTGTAAGTTTCTATCAATAATTTTGAGGAATGTAATGTTCCTCCCTTCTCTCTCTCTCTTCTCATTTTCATTTATTTTTCTTTACTTTTCTTTATTTTCCCTACTTTACTTTCTTCCTGTAATTTTTCCTTTGAATATACTCCTTTCAATCTAGTTACCAGCTCAATATGGATATACGTACCCCTGATGTTAACATGGGTCGTAGTATCCAGTTTCTTTAGTATATCTCATTTTTTCTTGTGTACTGGTTTGCTAGAATTCATGTACAACTTCAACTATTTCAATAAAAATACTAAAAGTTAAAAATAAAGTTCAGCTGCGGTCAGAGTGGCTCTAATTTCAGATGGCCAGGTCACCCAGCCCTTCATTTGTGATGGCACTGACATAGAGTGTAAAATTAAGTATGTTTATCTAAACTCAACAATACCAAAACGACAAAAATCCAACATACAAGTATTAATAAAATAGCTTTAAAAAGCTTTTAGGCAACTGGGTCCCTAAAAAACTATGGATGCGTGATTTCTCTCAAAGTACCTGTAGTTGTGCCAAAATATATAAGGTCAAACAGCCGCAGCGATGGGAGGCGTCCTTTCCTGAGACCTTGGGGATTTGATGCAACATTTCTGCTGCACGCAGGAGAGCGCCTCGTTGGGTCCGGCCTGTAGAGGGAAAGCGATGCATCGCTTCTGAGGTGACTTCGATCATCTGCATGTGATGTGTCAGGAAAACCTGCCACACAGGTACGATGCGTGGAAATCCAGGATGCATCGGCGATCGATGAGGTGGCATCAAGCGGTGCTGCGTTGGTCTCTTCAGCAGTGACCCCTCGATGCATCGGTTCTTGCAGCGGCAACAGGCACTGTGTCGGTGTTCGGCAATGGCGATGCGTGGAGATTCTTCTCGCACCGCTGTGCTGCATCCGAAAAACCGCCACCAAAAGGGCAATGTAGTTACGTTGCTTTTCCAGCTGCCAACAGCAGAAACAACCTCCAGAGGCCCAAGACAGTCACAGGCACCTCCTGGCAGGTCAGAACTCCCAGCAAGGAAGCTGGGAGTGAAGTCTTTGTGTCCCTGAGACTTCAAAACTGGAGACAAGCTCTACTCAAGCCCTTGGAGGTCTTCTGCAAGCATGGGACACAGCACACAGCAAAGTCCTTCTCTTTTCCTTGGCAGAAACAGCTTCTGCAGGCCAACCCCAGACAGTGAGCAAAGGGGCAGTGCTTCTCCTCAGTTTCTTCAGCTCTTCTCCTTGGCAAAGGATCCTCTTGATTCCAGAAGTAGTCTAAAGTTCAGGGGTTTTAGGTCTAATATTTATACCTCAAAATGTCTTTGTTCTGTTTGTGCAAGGGTCTCTGAGCCAATTCCAAACCAGTTCTGTCCTCACAGATGCACTATGACCATAGGGGGTGGAGAAAGCATTGTGCAAGGGAGACAGGCCCCAATCGGGTGCAAGAAAATCTCCTCCCACTACTCTAAATTCAGCTGAGCCCTTTTCAGCTCAGCTCTGAGTCATCCAGGAAGGGGTATGCACACGTCAACCCCCCCCCCTCCCCTCCCCCCCCCTCAGTGGCTGTCTTCACTATCAGAACTTGCCACACACACCAGGGCATGTCCTACCTTTCACATACACTGCACCCTGCCCACAGAGATACCTTGGGCCTACCTTAGGAGTGACTAACATGTATGAAAAGGGAAGGTTAGGGCCTGGCAAGTGGGTGCACTTGCCAAGTCGACATGGCAGTTAACAACTGCGCACAGACACTGCAGTGGCAGGTCTGAGTTGCCTTTTCAGACCTACTCATGTGGGCGGCACTATCAGTGCTGCAGGCCCAATAGTAGCATTTGATTTATAGGCCCTGGCACACTTCAGTGCACTTTACTAGGGGCTTACCAGTGAATCAAATATGCCAATCGGGGAGAACCAATTGTAATCACAATTTACACAGGGACCACTTGCACTTTGACACTGATCAGCAGTGGCAAAGTGCCCAAACCATCTAAGACAGCAAAAACAAAACCCAGCACAGCTTCGAAAATACAGGAGGTAAAGGCAAAAAGTCAGGGGAAACCATGCAAAAATGCCAAGTCTAATATCTTCCAGATATTGAGTTATGGGGCAATAACTGAATATCTACCACTGCTGTAATATATGTTGAAAATGTGTCCACCCAGGTTATTTGCAGAACATACACAAAACAGTTCTCCTCCTTTTCCAGAAGTGTCTCAGTAGAGTGAGAGCATTTTAAGTATTAAAAGGGAACAGCAATTTAAGGTCACTAATATAAAGCAGACTCAGCGCATATTGGATGAAGCAGAGACACAGGTGGCACCTGACTACTTCATAGACACTTCAGAATATGGAAGTCCCTGGTTTAAGAAATTGACCACAAGTGCAGGATCTCACCACCGATCATACAGAGAGGTTTTTGAACCTCTCATCGCCCCCCTACCAAACAAGCAATTCTTTCACTACTTACCAACTATATACCGTAAACCTTATAAAGCAATGATATCACGATTAAATAATAATGAAAGCTTTCCCTCTCAGTCAGGAAAGATGAATGTGCAGGAGGACCTGTTACAAAATCGCCTCTATCAAACATCTATAAACATATAGAAAGCAACTATATTTGGTGGAAAAACAATCCTGAATCCTACTTTACAGACAAGCCTAGTGAGCATTGCTCTTTTCCCTCCAGTGTAAATAAATTTAGCTCTTTAACAGTTTACTGCATGTACTATGGATGGTTGCAATACGAACCAACTACAATATTAAAAATAGTCTAAAATCAGAAAAGGTGTTGGTTCTAAAGCGTTCTGCTGATTAGATCCTGACATCTTCATTAGCTATAATGGTTTCCCCTCTGCAGGGCGATAAAGATTAAATGGAGGAGGCAGGCCTGTCATTGCAACAAAACAGTTTACTGTTGAAGCTAGCATAAAGGCTTTGATTAGGGTAGGGATGCCAGCACTAGTTAAAAGCACATATAAGGGGCCTTAACCGCTTGCGAGCAGAGGGACATCTAACATGATGACCAAAGATAGGCAGACAGTTGGTATTAGTAATCAAGTTAAGAACAAGTAAGTTACCCAATTAGGGGGCATATTATCAACGGCCAGTGATAATTATCGCTGGCCGTTCATAGCGATAGAAAAATTATCGCCAGCTATCGCTGAATATTATCACCATGATAACGCTATATTTACAACACATAGTGCTATGGCAATAATATTTCAGCGATAGCGGTCTTTTCAATGGAACATCGCTGGTTTTCCAGTGATGTTCCATTGAAAACAGCGATAACGTTGCTGATAGGACCCTGTGGTCCTATCAGCATAATCCATATTCCATTAAAAGTATGCCTTAGTCAGGAATTTAACAGGTGTTAAATTCCTGAGTTAAGGCTGAGGTAGCACGATTTTTTTATCGCTGCACCTCCTTGTTAATAACGCGAAGCTGCCTTCACGATATTAACATGTGTTGTTTTCACAGCCACGCCTCTTTTGCATCTCATTAGCGATGCGAGGCGAGGCTGTGAAAAAACGGGCTCTACAACAAGGAAACACGCGCTAGCGTGTCCTTGATGATATTGCGATATAATTATCGCCGCTTTTCGCCCAAAAACGGACGCTAAAGCGGCGATAATTATATCGCCAGCCCTTGCTAATATGCCCCTAGGTTACCCAGTTAAGCCACTTGGGAAAGGGGGACCACACACATACAGGGATTAACAATTTTCCACAACTAAGAAGTCTTTTGGCCTACACCACTAATTTGCACTCCAGAGTTAGATGGGATAGAACTGCCTACATGCATGGCTTACTAATATCTGTACTTCACCACATGACCAAGGAGATCATCGTCCGTCTCTCCAGCCTCCTGAAATTGCTTCCCCCAGATAAAATTCTGATATGTACTCTCAATTTTATCTCAGCATACAGAATGGCACCTTAGCAAGAAGATCACAAAAGTTACATAGAAAGACAAGAGAACAGTAATTATGTGACATGCAAATTGAAACCTTTTACTAAAATGGGAAATAGGCTATCCCATTTCCCAAGATCACCAATAAGAAGCAGAGCATAGCACTTCATAAGAGTATCCACTTGGGTAAACCTACTTCTCTGAAGAATTCACACGGTACGAATGCTCAATTGGGTGAATGTTATGAAAAAATTATCCAGTATGTAGTTCTTTGTAAAAGGAGATAGGGCACCGTGGGTAAAGGGATCAGGAATCAAAACAGGACTGTAGCAAAGGTAGAGTAGAGGGGTTTGCAAGTGCTTTAACAGATCCTGGGAATCAAGGTACAACGTTCACTGTGGGGCTGATTCACAAAGGTAAACTTACACTTTTATGTATGGCTACATTTTTTGTTGTTGTCTACAAAAGTTAAGTTAATAGTAAGTTTATGACTGTGGAGACTCTCCAGTTGGAGCAGAGAAATCCATACATAGAAAGATAGGACCGGCCTATCTTTTTATGTGAGGAATCCCCAACATTCAGAAGTGAATGATTTAATAGTGTAAGTTTACCTTTGTGAATCGGGCCCTTAGAGTTTATTATTCCCTCAGATAGCATTCAAATTCTTTAACTTAATCTGAAAGAACTTTGGGGGTTTTCTTTGCCAGAAAATAGTATTTGCTCTCAAATATAAAGAAAAAACTGAAAATGCATGTTAGTCTGCTCAATGAGCTACTACAGCTAAACGCGTTGGGCCTGGATGATAATGAGAGTGACCATCTGGTACAGAAAGCATGCTTTAGATTTAAAGTCGGTGAGAGGTGTAGTTATGAAAATTTGTGACACCTAGGGCCTCATTTATGAAAAGTGTAACATTTCTGCGGTAAAACAGCGATGCAACACTTTCCATAGATCCATCCTTGCGACACCATGGATGCACCGTATTTACTGTACGATGCTCCATGTAGCAAGGATTTACAGATACATCAGTATTCCTGGTGTATCTGTAGCCGCAAAATTGGTACATTGTTGGAGTGTGTCTGAAAACAGACGCAACTCCAGCAATGTGTCACTTCACATGGGGCAAGCCCCATGTGAAAGGCGCTGCGTCACCCCTTACGTCTGTTTCAAGCAGGTGTAAGGATTTTTACGCACTGACGCCGTAGAAGTGTCCAGTAAAATCTAATAAATTTCACTGCATCACTAAAACGTGGCTTTCCCTCAATGGAACGCCCACCCTGCATACATTATACCTGCCGCAGGTATAATGTAGCGCAGGGGTTTACAAAGTGACACATCTGCCTCGATGCGTCACTTTGTAAATATGGTGCAGTATGGCGCATTATGTACGATGCCACAGCATCACAGAAAGTGATGCACTGGTGGCGTAAGGGCCTCATAAATATGGCCCGTAGTTGGTAGTGCCAGTTAAACTGCTTATCTGGCCGGCTCCCTGGAGATAGCTATAGCAACTGGAAAATTTAACACAGCAGTCAGCTTTTATCACTCCTTATGCTGACCAAAGAGCACAAACCCACTTTTATTCACTAAGGACTGTTACTTAACAAATGGTTAACATTATGTAAAAAAATAAAAGAACACTTATTACAGGACGAATTGCAGGATTCTCCCATGTCTGGGATATGGCAGAGAGCTAATACTCGGTTTTCCCCAGCCCACCTAAGAAAGATGAAAAAGTAACCAGTTCCCGGGGAAATGGTTGAAACACTAAAGGCAATAAAAACAGTTACAAAAAATGATGTATAAAGCTCAATATAGTCAGGGTCTTATGTTTGAGAAGTGTTGCATTCTATAGATTTCAATGCGCCATTTCTACGAGGCTTTGATGCGGGGGAACGCCCACCCTGCATACATTATACCTGACGCAGGTATAATCTAGTGCAGGGGTTTACAAAGTGACACATCTGCCTAGATGTGTCACTTTTTAAATAGGGCGCAATGTGGTGCATTTTTTAAGCCGGTGGTGCATCACAAAAAGTGACGCACCGGCAGCGCAAAAGTGTTGCAAGGGCTCATAAATGAGCCCCTCAGTCCCTATTTTATGATGTGGTTGATCCTGCATGCACACTGACAGAGGTTTTGACCCAGATCATTGGTCTCTGTGAACCAATGTCTACAGCAGTCAATCTCAAATGTGGGGAACTGGGTTCGAGTCTCAGCAGGGACGCTCATCGTCCTGTGATCCTGGGCAAATTAATTTCCCTCCTGGTTTTTACATATGCCTTATTATTCACCCCCCTGCTCCCCCACACATACACACCTTTCAACTTTCCCACACCAGCAATGGAAAGCAGTGTGCAAAGGACATACATATGTCCACCTAAATTTGGGTATTTTGCATGCTGGCTTACTCCATAATGTAGATAAACCTGCAGTATCGAGCACCATTCAAGTTGGCCTTCAACAGGCATTGACAGCAATAAATCAGTGTGACAAAAATTATTTTTTTGTCAGTGACACCAAAATTAAGATTATTTCATATGGTAGGGGCAAAATATGTTTTCGATGGCAATAGGATGGGCAATTATCAATCATGTAGGCACATATACCTATTTAGATGTGTCCAGATCAAATGGAAACCTTCCAATTTCAATTATCTAGGCATTCCAAGAAAGACCTATTGGATGATAATCTGATGAGAGCAGTGCCCTCCCGTCAGGCCCAGATCTAATATTGGAGAATGCTGTCCTTATCAGTACAGGGCAGAGTTGCATTTGTAAACAAGCATTTGCAATGCAATAGGTCTCACATTAGTGAAAATGTGAGCTATTGCCGTTGCAAATGCTAATGTTTTTTTCGTTTAAATTTATGCCAGCATAGCATGATAAGCATAAAAATTATTTCAAGAAAGAAAGGGTGCAGTACCACAGGCTGTTACTAGGTGTCTGTTGGTCACCTAGCAATAGCCTGTGGTTCTGCACCCTTTCCTTCATGAAAGGATTTTCTTTCCTTATTAGATTACTGCTGGCATAATTTTAAACAAAAAAAAACATTAGAACCTGCAGCGCCAATAGCTCACATTTTCACTAATGCAAGACCTATTACATCGGGCTTATGGAAGATGTTCACGGACAAACAAGGTTTTTGTCCCAAAATAATTGTTTTCAATTATATAATGCGCCTTGTGTGCAAAGAAGCAGGCCCGTGGCTGCAATATAGAGTTGCATTAAGCATTTCCCCTGGAGTATGGCCGCCTGCCAGCTATGCTGCCAACTTTGTTTCAGCTGCTACTGGGACAGAACCAGGTGGAAGGACAGCTCAGTGAGCAGAATTCTCACCACTAAACTAGTTGGTGATTGGTAGATCTCTGGTTTGAATTCTGGTAACGTCACTCAGACTTCCAATGATGGTAAAATTGAGTGCACTAAATTTGATAACGGCAATCAGTTGGTGTGCTTACTAGTGAAGGAACTAGTGCCATATTACAAACAAGCTGAATATGGCGAGGAGTGTCTAAAGAAAGTGGCGCAGTTGCCAAGTGAAAGCGGGGCAAAAAAAGCATTGTTTGTCAACTTGCCAGACAAATGGGTTATTTTCTGTAAAAGCGCCCCATGCTGTGCTTTCATTTAATGGTGTCTCCGCCCCTTTCTTTAGAGGTGGCTCACCATATTCAGTGAGCTGTGTCTAAAGAAAAGGGCACGGGCACCATTAAAGTGAAAGGACAGCATGGGGTGCTTTTACAAAAAAAAGCATTTGTTTGTCAACTCGACCAACTTTTTTTTTTTGCTGTAAAAGTGCCCCATGCTGCGCTTTCACTTTAATGCTGGTTCCACCCCTTTCTTTAGACGTGGCTCACCAAATTCAGCTTGATGTGTTAAATACGGTGAGCCGAATCTGTGGAAAGGGGCATAGCCTTCATTAAAGTGAAAGCGCTGCAAGGGGCGCTTTTATAAAAAAAAGCATTTCTCTGTGAAGCTAAATAGGGCGAGCCACATCTACAGAAAGGGCGCAGCTGCCATAAAGGTGAAAGCGTGGAAGGGGGCGCAAAAAAAAACCCAGACTTTGTCAAGCAGTAAATATGAGCCGGCATAATGAAAGGCGCGGCGGCAAATTGTGCCCACTAGTAAAAAAACAGTTGTCCATTATGTCCTCTCTGCAATGGCAGGCAGAAGAAGTAATTTAACAAAATAGTGCTCACAGACTGTAAATAAAACATACAGAGTAACAAAACACGTAAAAGTACCAGTCCTCATTGGAGTTTACAAGAGGAGAAAAGCCGGTATTACAGAGGGACTACTAAGCCTATTTATGAATCAAAAGCAACCCTTTAGAAAGGGAAGTAACATAAGCCAATTGAAAAGATGGGCAGGAAATGGGCAGATCTTCAAGTCCATACCCGAATATAGCATGTCTTGAAGAGACAGTGCAAGTGCTGCCTGGGCGAGATCAAATAATGACAATGCTATCAAGATTGCTATATTACTTTTAAAATGTGTCTGTGCATGTTCCTAAACGTCTTTTTCACACATTAGATAGTATGATGGTTGATCTGATCTGGAGCAATGGTAGGCATAGGATTTCTGTGGCAAACCTGAAGCTGCTGACAGACCACAGACTCTTGGGTTGCCAGATTTTGAGCACTACTATTTGGTGGCACAGTTTCAATGGCCTGGCCATTGGCTGGCTAGCCGTCACTTGTCTGAGGTGAATATCACAGAGAGGTGCAGTGTTAGAGGTAGGATTGGAGAACTTATTTCCTACCTCTACCTTGCCCAAACTCTTCAACAGACTCGTACACAATGGTTACGTTAGTTACTGAGGGGCACTGAGCATTTCCCCACATACTATACTATATGCCCCACTGCTTTAGGCATGGCATTAGCGTGTCTGAAGCCTGGAAAAATATCGGAATTATCTGCTTGAGATATCAATTCTAAGAAGGGGTGCTGATACTATTTGTATCACTGTCAAAACAGTTTATCCTCCTGACTAACACGTGCGACTTCACAGACGGCTGAACTTAAATGGGGCCTAACTCATACTGAGCCCTCCAGTCACTTGCTAGTTTGGACATTATGTAGCATGGGCTCGGGTTAGAGACTGATATCATGGCTTGCAAGTCTCTCCTAGTTTGGGCTAAATTTCAAGCTAAATGGTAAATTGACGTTGGACTAATTCATGTAGAAAGAGTGGGAGAAATTGCTCCCTCACCCCCATAAGATTGCCAGAAATGCTAAGTTTCAATATATACCACAAAACATTTTGCATCGATCTTACCTAACCGCAGAATGTTTGGACAAGTTTTATGAGACTGCCCGTTCTAAATGCCAGCCTTGTTTCTCCTCTCGAGTGGATATAAAGCATTTGTTTTGGGAATGCTCGTTTGTTGTCGCATTCAAAACGGACATTAGTACCATGTTATCTGCTGTCACCAGCCACCAGGAGCTGTACAACATTGACCATTGCATACTGGGACTCTACAAACACCTCAATATAGTAAAGTACAAATATATTCTTGGACCTGGCCTTTTATGAGCTAGACTCTCAAACACTATGAACCGGAAGGCCTTGTTGCTGCCTGGTGTGTCCCATTGGCATTTTACTGGCCTGAAACTGAATTCACCTCTCTGAGGTGCTAGCGGTCTATGGAAGTGACCGATTGTTGGTCACTGGGCTGAGCATTTTTTCTCCTTAACCAATGTATTAAAGATTATATTAGACCCCCTAGAAACCTACACTGATCTATTACTTTATTCAGATAAGTCATTCATACCCACAGAGGCTAACATGACCACTGTGATCCTCTGTGCTGGTTTGCAACCTTTTGCCATTAGCCTTTCACTAAACCTTAGCCAGCTTCCTCTCAAAAATACATATGAATATCTATATGCATCTACCAGGCCTGTATTTGTCCCGTTCAGTCACTTTTTTCCCTGTTAAGTTATTAATCAGTCATCTACTTCTCCACATGCATATTTGTATACTGTGAATTACACTTAGCACTGGTTATGTCTAGACTGTCAAAAAATGAATATTCAAAATATACTGTTCATTGAATAATGTTTATGAATCAGACGGTGTCACTTCTGATATGCCTTATGTACGTGTACTGTATCTTGTTAAAAACAAAATCAATAAAAAAAAAAAAATCAATAACTATTAAGACGCGTGAGAGAAACATGATGGATGCAAGGCTCACCAACACTCCCTTAAGTCAAAAGTATCTTTTATACAATAATAATGTGATTTCTAAAGTGTATAGCTGCCTCATTTGAGGTGCTCCAGCACTGGGTACTTATGTCCCCCGTCTCAATACCGTTAAACCCCCCCCCCCTGCATCCTGATTTAAATAACTAGATTTTCAGGTTTTTCCTGAGTAAGATTTCCGTCTGGCCTGGTGAACTGCTAAAGGCAAAGCATTCCTCAGCTTAGGCACCAGGTAGCCAAAAGAGCTCCCATCAATGCGTACTTTCTTAAATCTGGGGACAGTTGCCAGCATCTCCCCTGCTGATCTCAGGTTCCTCAGTGGAACATAAGGTCGGATAAAACCGTTGCAAATGTCGTGGAGTTTTGTTATTCAAGGCCTTGTAACTGTAACACGAGTCCTGGAATGAGCATTTCTGTCTCACAGTGGGACAAGGGAGCTGCTTGCGCGCCACCTCCATTGCCCATGCTTAGGCAAATTCAGTATAAGCCGGGCGCTCTTTGTAGCCTGTTCATCTTGCCCTGTGACACTCCAATATATAAGACATTACAGTAGTCCAGTCTTGACACTATCAAGGCCTGAATTACAATCCTTCTTAATGTTTTCAGCACGAAGCACAGAATTTTCCACAGCATTTTAGGGATTCCGAAACATTTGCCAGGTTGTCAAACAACAGTTTTTCATCCATCCAAATGCCGAGATTCTTGACCTTGGTTTGCGAGTCAGGAACCGGACCCAGCTCCTTTGACCACCATGCAGTTGACCAGATGTTTAAGTGGTTACCCAAGGTCAGGACCTCTCTCTTTCCAGTGTTGAGCTTTAGACAATGTGCATCCATCCATTTAGCCACCTCTGCCAAACAGAGGCATAGGGAAGTGGCTGTATGCTTGGAATTTGATGATAGGGTAATGGTGAGCTGTGTGTCTTCTGCATATGACACGATCGTAAACCAGTAGCTCTCAATCATGTCTGCCAATGGTCACACATATACATTAAACAGGGTTGGGCTCAACGAGGAGCCCTGCGGCACCCCTTGGTTCAGTGGGAGCATCTTTGACTTGTGGGGCTTCTGTAACACCTGGAAGGTGCGACCTTGAAAAAAGAAGCAACCCCTAACGATGCTTTATGTCCTACCATACACTTCCAGAGTCTTTCTAACAAGATATTGTGGGACACAGTGTTGAACGCTGCACTGAGATCCAACAACAACAAGCCTTAAATGTCTACAACACAACCACAGTTGAAGATGCGGGGCAAGACTTGTCATCAAAGTGTAGATTTAAATCTCCAACCACCAAGAAATTAGACTCTCGAAGTGGCAATGATGACACGACATCCACTAGCCTTGCAACAAAATTATAGGCAGGTCTCGGAGGGAGATAAATTGAGGCTCCTGAGATCATAACGTTACCAGTCAGAGCCAGAGCAAAGAAGGCTGCTTCACTTCCCTCGATGCCAAGCTTGAAGAAAGTACGCTGTATTAACTACTTGCAAATTTTTGTGATTCCCCCCTCCCCACCAACCTTGTTTATCCAGCTTTCTAATGGCAAAGCCTCATGGAATAGCCTTTATTATGTCCGGTGATGCCTCCTCCGAAAGCCAAATCTCGTTGAGAAAATGATCTCTGAACTTAATAGTGCAACAGCCAAGTCCTTACTGATGATGCTAAAGACCAAATGTCAGATGTACTATTTACAACTCACAAAACGCTGATCACAATTTACATGCAGTAAAAAGTCAGTTAAATAATGTAGATTTGGAGTGGGTGCCAAATCCAGCCTACCTCATTAAAATTCATGAGGTTCATCGCAAATAGCAACTCACTCAAATTGGAGATCATCACAGGGATGGTAACTGTGAGAATGTTGATTATTAGTTGGTGCGGGTGGAAGTAAATTTAACCTGTGCTAAACCTCTTGCAACTATGGCACAGAACAGACAGTATACACATGAAAATATGTAAAAAGCATTTAGAAGTACTAGACCAGCCTCAAAGTCAAAAACTGTTACAAAAATAGAGAATGATTAATTAATAAAATGTCCTCAAAACAAAAAAATACAATAAGGGTAAGCAGAGGTATGAATGTTAAAGTTAAAAAATAAAAATAGTGCCAAAAAGCATTAACCCTTTCGCTGCCAGGCCTTTTCCCCCTCCTGTGCCAAGCCTTTTTTTGGCTATTTGGGGTAGTGCGCGCTTAGGCCCCTGTAACTTTTTGACCACATTAGGTATCCACGCCAAATTTGTGTCCTTTTCTTCCAACATCATGGGGATTCTAAAGGTACTCAGGGTTTGTGGATTCCCCTGGAGGGGTCACAGAAATGAGCCAAAATACAGCAACATTTTTTTTTTTTTTTGGAAAAATTGGAAAAACGGGCTGCAAATGAAACCATCTGGGTTTTTCCTTGCAAATGTTATCAAAAAAGGGTTTGTGGGGTTGAAATCACCATTTTCCCAGCTTTTTGGGGATACCAGACTTTTGTCAGAAACCCAACATTTTTTACACAGTTTTGGCATTTTTCTGGGACATAGCCTATTTTTGCTATTTTTTGTGCTTTTGACCTCCTTCCAGTTAATGGCAGAAATGGGTACAAAAGCAATAATGGATCCTGGAAAGCTATACATTTTCGAGAAGAAGACAAAATTCTGAATTCAGCAAGGGGTCATTTGTGTAGATCCATCAAGGTTTTTTAATAGAAACAAACAGTTAAATATAGGATAAATTGAAAATTAGTTGAAAAAAACAGCCTTTTGTGTCAACGTTTTCACCTGTAACTTCTTCTTTTATTTTTTTTTTAAAAATAGATGTATTGTATTGCTTTTAAAGATATGTTTTATATCGAAATAAAGCCAACTTTGACTGACTGACTAATTATGACAGCTCTTTGAAAGCAATCTACCATTGCATCCGCTGGACATTACTGGTTGTGGGGATATATAGGACTTGTAGGTTCACTAAGAACCCGACGAGCCCAGAGCCAAAAACTGAGCAGCAACTTGCAATGGTTTTTTATTATGTACCGGGTATATAGTAATTATTCCGTAAAAATGTGTACATGGAAAAATCGGTATGAAAGACACCTATGTATTTCTGAAATGGGAACAAAATATAGAGTTTAGAAACAGTAGATATTTGCACATTTCTGAAATTGGGAATACTCATACTAGCATGAGAATTATCAGTCATTTTTTAGAATGACTTATTTTTTACACAATGTCTTTCATTTGGAAGGCAGAAATGCATCGAAAGTCAATAGATAATAACAGTTCCTTTACAAATCTGAATTACCCTAAGTCTCCCGATAAAAATGGTACCTCACTTGTGTCGGTAGGTATAGTGCCCGCGACGGGAAACGGCGCAAAACGCAACGTGGTCACAACTCAATATCGCAGTGAAAATTTTCCCTTTTTTGGCAAAGTGCCTAGCTCTAGTTTTTGAACCCTAGCTCTGCGGGCACCTTGGGAAACCTAGCAAACCTATACATATTTGAAAACTAGACACCCAGGGGAATCCAGGATGGGGTTACTTGACTGCCTCCCACCAGGGTCTGTTACCCAGAATCCCTTGCAAACCTAAAAAATTGTCAAAAAAACCACATTTTCACCACATTTCTGTTGTGGAAAGTACCGGAATCTGCGTGGATCCACAAATTTCCACCCACCCCGCGTTCCCCAAAGTCTTACGCGAAAAACGGTACCTCACTTGTGTGGGTCGGCCTAGTGCCCGCGACAGGAAACGGCGCAAAACGCAACGTGGTCACACCTCAATTTCGCAGTGAAAAATGACCCTTTTTTGGCAAAATGTCTAGCTGTAGTTTTTGAACCCTAGCTCTGCGGGCACCTTGGGAAACCTATCAAACCTATACATTTTTGAAAACTAGACACCCAGGGGAATCCAGGATGGGGTGACTTGACTGCCTCCCACCAGGGTCTGTTACCCAGAATCCCTTGCAAACCTAAAAAATTGTCAAAAAAAACACATTTTCTCCACATTTCTGTCGTGGAAAGTTCCAGAATCTGCGTGGATCCACAAATTTCCACCCACCCCACGTTCCCCAAAGTCTTACAAGAAAAACGGTACCTCACTTGTGTGGGTTGGCATAGTGCCCGCGACAGGAAACGGCGCAAAACGCAACGTGGTCACACCCCAATTTCGCAGTGAAAAATGACCCTTTTTTGGCAAAACGACTAGCTGTAGTTTTTGAACCCTAGCTCTGCGGGCACCTTGGGAAACCTAGCAAACCTATACATATTTGAAAACTAGACACCCAGGGGAATCCAGGATGGGGTGACTTGACTGCCTCCCACCAGGGTCTGTTACCCAGAATCCCTTGCAAAGCTAAAAAATTGTCCAAAAAAACACATTTTCTCCACATTTCTGTCGTGGAAAGTTCTGGAATCTGCGTGGATCCACAAATTTCCACCCACCCCACGTTCCCCAAAGTCTTTCAAGAAAAACGGTACCTCACTTGTGTGGGTCGGCCTAGTGCCTGCGACAGGAAACGGCACAAAACGCAACGTGGTCACACCTCAATTTCGCAGTGAAAAATGACCCTTTTTTGGCAAAATGACTAGCTGTAGTTTTGAACCCTAGCTCTGCGGGCACCTTGGGAAACCTAGCAAACCTATACATTTTTGAAAACTAGACACCCAGTGGAATCCAGGAAGGGGTGACTTGACTGCCTCCCACCAGTTTCTGTTACCCAGAATCCCTTGCAAACCTAAAAAATTGTAAAAAAAAAACACGTTTTCCCCACATTTCTGTCGTGGAAAGTTCCGGAATCTGCGTTGATCCACAAATTTACACCCACCCGCGTTCCCCAAAGTCTTACGAGAAAAATGGTACCTCACTTGTGTGGGTCGGCCTAGTGCCCGTGACAGGAAACGGCGCAAAACGCAACGTGGTCACAACTCAATATCGCAGTGAAAATTTTCCCTTTTTTGGCAAAGTGCCTAGCTCTAGTTTTTGAACCCTAGCTCTGCGGGCACCTTGGGAAACCTAGCAAACCTATACATATTTGAAAACTAGACACCCAGGGGAATCCAGGATGGGGTTACTTGACTGCCTCCCACCAGGGTCTGTTACCCAGAATCCCTTGCAAACCTAAAAAATTGTCAAAAAAACCACATTTTCACCACATTTCTGTTGTGGAAAGTACCGGAATCTGCGTGGATCCACAAATTTCCACCCACCCCGCGTTCCCCAAAGTCTTACGCGAAAAACGGTACCTCACTTGTGTGGGTCGGCCTAGTGCCCGCGACAGGAAACGGCGCAAAACGCAACGTGGTCACACCCCAATTTCGCAGTGAAAAATGACCCTTTTTTGGCAAAACGACTAGCTGTAGTTTTTGAACCCTAGCTCTGCGGGCACCTTGGGAAACCTAGCAAACCTATACATATTTGAAAACTAGACACCCAGGGGAATCCAGGATGGGGTGACTTGACTGCCTCCCACCAGGGTCTGTTACCCAGAATCCCTTGCAAAGCTAAAAAATTGTCCAAAAAAACACATTTTCTCCACATTTCTGTCGTGGAAAGTTCTGGAATCTGCGTGGATCCACAAATTTCCACCCACCCCACGTTCCCCAAAGTCTTTCAAGAAAAACGGTACCTCACTTGTGTGGGTCGGCCTAGTGCCTGCGACAGGAAACGGCACAAAACGCAACGTGGTCACACCTCAATTTCGCAGTGAAAAATGACCCTTTTTTGGCAAAATGACTAGCTGTAGTTTTGAACCCTAGCTCTGCGGGCACCTTGGGAAACCTAGCAAACCTATACATTTTTGAAAACTAGACACCCAGTGGAATCCAGGAAGGGGTGACTTGACTGCCTCCCACCAGTTTCTGTTACCCAGAATCCCTTGCAAACCTAAAAAATTGTAAAAAAAAACACGTTTTCCCCACATTTCTGTCGTGGAAAGTTCCGGAATCTGCGTTGATCCACAAATTTACACCCACCCGCGTTCCCCAAAGTCTTACGAGAAAAATGGTACCTCACTTGTGTGGGTCGGCCTAGTGCCCGTGACAGGAAACGGCACAAAACACAACGTGGTCACACCTCAATTTCGCAGTGAAAAATGACCCTTTTTTGGCAAAATGACTAGCTGTAGTTTTTGAACCCTAGCTCTGCGGGCACCTTGGTAAACCTAGCAAACCTATACATTTTTGAAAACTAGACACCCAGGGGAATATAGGATGGGGTGACTTGACTCCCTCCCATCAGGGTCTGTTACCCAGAATCCCTTGCAAACCTTAAAAATTGTCAAAAAAAACACATTTTCCCCACATTTCTGTGGTGGAAAGTTCCGGAATCTGCGTGGATCCACAAATTCCCACCCACCCCGCGTTCCCCACAGTCTTACGAGAAAAACGGTACCTCACTTGTGTGGGTCGGCCTAGTGCCCGTGACAGGAAACGGCACAAAACATAGTGAGGTGACATCAAAATTGCCTATCTCAAAACCACCTGGTTTTGCAAGGGGGGTCACTTGTGTTTTTGGCCCGGTGCTCGGCGGCCATCTAAGGAAACCTACCAAACCCATACATTTCTGAAAACTAGACAGCCGGGGGCTTCCAGGGAGGTATGGCTTGCATGGATCCCCCAACGTTTCCTTACCCAGAATCCCCTGCAAACCTCATTTTTAGCTGAAAAAATCACTTTTTTCACACATTTTTGTGTGGGAAAGTTGTGGCATCACCGGGCTCACTCAAATTTCCCACCTCCCAGTGTTCCCCTGGGTCTCCCGGTAAAAATGGTGCCTCACTTGTGTGGGAGGCCCAAGTACCCGCAACAGGCAAGGGCCCAAAACGTAGTGAGGTGACATCAAAATTGCCTATCTCAAAACCACCTGGTTTTGCAAGGGGGGGGTCACCTGGGTTTTTGGCCCGGTGCTCGGCGGCCATCTAGGGAAACCTACCAAACCCATACATTTCTGAAAACTAGACAGCCGGGGGCTTCCAGGGAGGTATGGCTTGCATGGATCCCCCAACGTTTCCTTACCCAGAATCCCCTGCAAACCTCAATTTTAGCCAAAAAAATCACTTTTTTCACACATTTCTGTGTGGGAAAGTTGTGGCATCACCGGGCTCACTCAAATTTCCCACCTCCCAGCGTTCCCCTGGGTCTCCCGGTAAAAATGGTGCCTCACTTGTGTGGGAGGCCCAAGTACCCGCGACAGGCAAGGGCCCAAAACGTAGTGAGGTGACATCAAAATTGCCTATCTCAAAACCACCTGGTTTTGCAAGGGGGGTCACCTGGGTTTTTGGCCCGGTGCTCGGCGGCCATCTAAGGAAACCTACCAAACCCATACATTTCTGAAAACTAGACAGCCGGGGGCTTCCAGGGAGGTATGGCTTGCATGGATCCCCCAACGTTTCCTTACCCAGAATCCCCTGCAACCTCATTTTTAGCTGAAAAAATCACTTTTTTCACTCATTCTTGTGTGGGAAAGTTGTGGCATCACCGGGCTCACTCAAATTACCCACCTCCCAGCGTTCCCCTGGGTCTCCCGGTAAAAATGGTGCCTCACTTGTGTGGGAGGCCCAAGTACCCGCAACAGGCAAGGGCCCAAAACGTATTGAGGTGGCATCAAAATTGCCTTTCTCAAAACCACCTGGTTTTGCAAGGGGGGTCACCTGGGTTTTTGGCCCGGTGCTCGGCGGCCATCTAGGGAAACCTACAAAACCCATACATTTCTGAAAACTAGACAGCCGGGGGCTTCCAGGGAGGTATGGCTTGCATGGATCCCCCAACGTTTCCTTACCCAGAATCCCCTGCAAACCTCAATTTTAGCCAAAAAAATCACTTTTTTCACACATTTTTGTGTGGGAAAGTTGTGGCATCACCGGGCTCACTCAAATTTCCCACCTCCCAGCGTTCCCCTGGGTCTCCCGGTAAAAATGGGGCCTCACTTGTGTGGGAGGCCCAAGTGCCCGCGACAGGCAAGGTCCCAAAACGTAGTGAGGTGACATCAAAATTGCCTATCTCAAAACCACCTGGTTTTGCAAGGGGGGTCACCTGGGTTTTTGGCCCGGTGCTCGGCGGCCATCTAGGGAAACCTACCAAACCCATATATTTCTGAAAACGAGACTGCGGGGGCTTCCAGAGAGGTATGGCTTGCGTGGATCCCCCAACGTTTCCTTACCCAGAATCCCCTGCAAACCTCAATTTTAGCCGAAAAAATCACTTTTTTCACACATTTTTGTGTGGGAAAGTTGTGGCATCACCGGGCTCACTGAAATTTCCCACCTCCCAGCGTTCCCCTGGGTCTCCCGGTAAAAATGGTGCCTCACTTGTGTGGGAGGCCCAAGTACCCGCGACAGGCAAGGGCCCAAAACGCAGTGAGGCGACATCAACATTGCCTATCCAAAAAAAGGTTTGGGCCCTTGCCTGTCACGGGTACTTGGGCCTCCCACACAAGTGAGGCACCATTTTTACCGGGAGACCCAGGGGAACGCTGGGAGGTGGGAAATTTGAGTGAGCCCGGTAATGCCACAACTTTCCCACACAAAAATGTGTGAAAAAAGTGATTTTTTTCAGCTAAAAATGAGGTTTGCAGGGGATTCTGGGTAAGGAAACGTTGGGGGATCCATGCAAGCCATACCTCCCTGGAAGCCCCCGGCTGTCTAGTTTTCAGAAATGTATGGGTTTGGTAGGTTTCCCTAGATGGCCGCCGAGCACCGGGCCAAAAACCCAGGTGACCACCCTTGCAAAACCAGGTGGTTTTGTGATAGGCAATTTTGATGTCACCTCACTACGTTTTGGGCCCTTGCCTGTCGCGGGTACTTGGGCCTCCCACACAAGTGAGGCACCATTTTTACCGGGAGACCCAGGGGAACGCTGGGAGGTGGGAAATTTGAGTGAGCCCGGTGATGCCACAACTTTCCCACACAAAAATGTGTGAAATAAGTGATTTTTTTCAGCTAAAAATGAGGTTTGCAGGGGATTCTGGGTAAGGAAATGTTGGGGGATCCACGCAAGCCATACCTCCCTGGAAGCCCCCGGCTGTCTAGTTTTCAGAAATGTATGGGTTTGGTAGGTTTCCCTAGATGGCCACCGAGCACCGGGCCAAAAACCCAGGTGACCCCCCTTGCAAAACCAGGTGGTTTTGAGATAGGCAATTTTGATGTCACCTCACTACGTTTTGGGCCCTTGCCTGTCGCGGGTACTTGGGCCTCCCACACAAGTGGGGCACCATTTTTACCGGGAGACCCAGGGGAACGCTGGGAGGTGGTAAATTTGAGTGAGCCCGGTGATGCCACAACTTTCCCACACAAAAATGTGTGAAAAAAGGGATTTTTTTTCAGCTAAAAATGAGGTTTGCAGGGGATTCTGGGTAAGGAAACGTTGGGGGATCCATGCAAGCCATACCTCCCTGGAAGCCCCCGGCTGTCTAGTTTTCAGAAATGTATGGGTTTGGTAGGTTTCCCTAGATGGCCGCCGAGCACGGGCCAAAAAGACAGTTGACCCCCTTGCAAAACCAGATAGTTTTGACATTGTTCGTTTCTACAGCGTGAGAATTTTGGCACAATATTGCAAGGAAAATGTGACAGATATTTTGAGGTTTGCAGGACATTGTGGATAAAATAACTTTTTGAAATTCACAAGAGAGACATCACCATGAACTCCCGTGGGTTTACGACAATATCGACAGTTGGTGGGTTATTCTTACATGGAACATACATTGGCAGAGAAACTAAAAAGACAAAGATTCCTGCACAGCCATCTATTCCTCAAACGCACACACATACTGGTTGGATTTGGCACGAGGGCGAGTGATGGTTCAGTATATTAAATTTCATTAACAAGAGATTTCACAAAAATGAAATGCACTGTCAATAATTAAATGGAGAAAAAACTGAACCAATAACTCGCAGCTCGTGTGCTGTAAAGCTACGGCAAGGCACCAACTGCTTTACAGGCCATTCACACACCTTTCATACGTGATACACACAAGACCATTCACACCACCAGGCACAAAAACAACACATTACAAAATTCACAAAAGGGACAAGGTACACCCTGCTTCAGAAAGGCAAATATTACTACACAGCCATCTATTCCTCAAACGCACACACATACTGGTTGGATTTGGCACGAGGGTGAGTGATGGTTCAGTATATACAATTGTATTAGCAAGTGATTTCACAAAAATGAAATGCACTGTTAATAATTGAAAGGGCGAGAAACTGAACCATTGACTCACAGCTCGTGAGCTGTAAAGCCACGACAAGGCACCAACCTCTTTACAGGCCATTCATACACCATTCATACGTGTGAGACATACAAAACCATTCACACCGCCAGCCGCGGGCCCATCACATAACAAAACTCACACCAGCACACAGCGCCATTCAAGGGCCCATCACTTTCACACGCCCACATTCCTGACACAGCAACTACACAAGCTGATGGATTGCGTGGAGTGGCACTCAGCTAGCATTGTGTGTAGTGACCAGCAGCAAGTCACTACTCACACACCGCCAGCCAAACACCATTTCACGCACACCGCCAACCAAGTGCCAGTCCACACACACCGCCAACACATTTAGAATTTTTTTTTAGACAAAAAAAAAACACAAACAAATCGCAAATAGATACAAATCTACAAACACAAAATCAGAAACTAAATACATTGCACTAATGCCAACCTTGAAACAGAATCAAATTTTTCAAAGAATACAGACCAGGCAGTTCACTTTACTACTCATGAATGCTCCCAAAAATTCGTTTGCGTGTGGTACGCTCTAAAACAAGCAGGGACACACAGCACAGGTTTAGAAGGACAGTCGGGGCAGTACATACGAATCTCCTTCCGCGTACCTCTTCGCCAACAGACTCTGCATCTCCTAGTGGGAAAATCTTTTGCTGGTGTGGGAGGGATGAAATCAGGAAAGTGGCGATCTTTCAATCGAACCACATCCTCCACCACTCCAAATCTAGGAACACTTGCATGTTCCACAACAACAAGGCTAGCTATCACAGAGTGCTGAAACTGAAGAAATGTCAAGTTTGACGCAGGAGAACACTCCTTGAACACAATAAAAGCATTGAAATTTGCTAATTCGAAGAAATGCTTGGCCAACTTCTTATACCAAACATAAGCCTTCCGAATAGCAGAGTAAGGTTCCAATCTCTGATCTACTCTGTCAACACCACCCATGTGCTTATTGTAGTCTAGAATGCACACAGGTTTGCGCACTTCAGCAACCTGACCCCAAACAGCCACAGGTGAAGTACTCTCATCATGGATGGTAGTCAGCATGTACACATCCCTCCTGTCCACAAATTTTATAGCTAGTAGTTCATCACTACGCAAGGAACTGCACTGCCCCCTCTGAAAATTTTTGCAAACAAGCTCTTTCGGATAACCTTTACGGTTAGAGCAGATTGTGCCACATGCAAAAGTGTCCACTTTATACAATTCCTTAAATAATTGCACAGCAGTGTAGAAGTTATCAAGGTACAAATGGTGGCCTCTGTTAAACAGTCTTCTAGCAAGATCCCACACAATTTTCTCTGAAACTCCAAAAGTGGACGGACAACCTGGAGGGTCAATAGTAGAATCTCTACCAGTGTACACACGAAAATTAAAAACATATCCTGTCCTACTCTCAGACAACATATACAGCTTAATTCCATAGTGTGCCCTCTTGCTAGGGATGTACTGCCTAAAAACCAAACGGCTCTTGAACAAGACCAAAGACTCATCAATAGATATTTCTTTCCCTGGGGTATAGATCTCAGAAAATCGATCTACAAAGTGATCAAGAACGGGCCGAATCTTAAAAAGACGGTCACAGTCAGGGTGATCTCGTGGCAACGCCATAGAATTATCAACAAAATGCAGCACACGTAGCAAAAGTAAATACCGATTACGAGTCATAACTGCAGGAAATATGGCAGTTGCCAACAAGGGGCTAGTAGACCAATATGAAGCCAAGGTTGGCTTCCTTACCACACCCATCAATAAAGTCAAACCCAAAAACTTCTTAATCTCTTCGAGATATGTGGGAGTCCACCGGGTAGCTCTAGACTGGGGCCTAAGTTTGTCGCTGTTGTCCCTCAAAAACTGTTCAGCATACAAATTCGTCTGCTCAACAATCTCACCCAAAAATACCTCATCTATAAACAACTGAAAAAACTGTATAGGCAAAAAGTGTTCACAATGCACTGTACACCCTGCATCACCGCTAAAAGCAGGCAACACCGGCTGCACCATGTTTGGATCAACCCAAAGTCCAGCACTTCCAGTAGGAAGCCTAGCAGCCTCAGACTGCAATCCAGATGCCTCTTGCACCATCGGCACAGCAGTTTCCTCCTCTAAGACAGGCACTTCATCCGCACTGAGAGTTGCTTCATCCACACCAAGAGTACCTTCATCTGCACTGAGAGTACCTTCATCATCCGAAGATTCCATATGGAGAGAAAACTCACTGCCAGAATCTTCACCTCCCTCCTCTCCCTCCGACGCACTGTCAGTCTCATAATCATGCTCAGAGGAAGATTCAAGAAGCATACCAACCACCTGCTGAGCAGTCATTCTACAGCTAGCCATAATGCTTATTAATAAAGGTAACTTGTCAAACAAGTCAACAACAACAAACACTTTGTAAAATAGGTAATAAACAAAAAGCACCTTTATCAAAAACTCATATATACTCCAAAACAATACCACTGCCTTGCCAGAGGCAGCTAAACTACTCACCACCACCTACTCTGTACAGACACAGTATGGATCAACAATATCCCACTAAAAAAGAAAGAGAAAAGCAATTACACATAAGACTATGCAAAACACATTGCAAATAATTTCATGCTCAAACCACTAACTAAATATGCCGACATTATGACATCACTTACAAAAAAATTCATTCAGACATTACAATATTACTCATTTGGAGTAAATACAACAAAAAAAAAATCTTACCAAAACAATGCAAATACACAAAACTGCAGAACAACCTCTGTCGAAACTGGAATCAAAAGTTTTAGACTAGAATAAAAAGGAGAAAAAAACTTTATGGACACATATGCATATAATGCTCTAGACCATCACGTACTGCGCAAAATTTTTTACTTTATCCTCCCACTTTCAAGAAGGAAAGATCAATGGCCAAATCCTTTACAAGCAACGCAGCAAGAATCTGGAACTCAGCCTCAGCTCCGGAACACCCCCTCCCTCTTCCCAGTCCTTCAAAACAGACCTCAAAGTTCTCCTCCTGCAAAGACACTTCCAAACTTAATTCACACCCTCTCTATTGTCTGAAGGAAGTCTTTACATTATAGGAAATTCAGTTCTCCATGCACGTAGAAGTGCCTTCCCAGTGTGTTCCTGTGTTTTGAGTGTCTGCCACTTATTGCACTTTTATACCTCTACTTGTACATTGAACTCTTTTGTAACTTGCACACATGTCACTTTTCCTCTTGTAACGTATTGTTTGCTACCTCTTGTATTTTGTTTGCTTCTGATACATGCACAATTACCACCATTGCCTCATGTAAAGTAACGTTTGCTCTTGTTTTCAGAGTGTCTGCCATTTATTGCAGTATTTTACCGCATGTGACATCCATTAGAGAGCTGCGTGAATAATTACCTGGTAATCCCCTCAGCACAATGCAAACATGCACATACATGACACTGTTCAGGGATCTATCATCTACAGCTGACATTAAATGACCATTCATCATGGTCCCCCCAATAAAGCAGTGCACTTTGTGATCTGCATGGTACATGTTCTTTGCAGCAGGCACATTAACCCTCTGTGCTACCTTTCCAGGAGTCAACCCTTCCACTACACAAAACTCCATCTCTCTCTCTAGGAAGAACATTAATCACCAAAGTTATCATGACATTTTAATTGTTTCTAAATATTGCTGGAGGCCAGGAAGGAGGCAGCAAGTTTTTTTCAAACCATAATATACTTGCAAACACTACGCACCCACTCGAAATAGGTACCCAGGGAGGTCACACCGTTCGCATCGCCCTAACCTGCTCAAGGTTCATGTGACCTCAGTGACAGAGTCACAGCGACTGGATCACTGTTGCTCTAGGGTGTGCTGCTTCGTAGGCCTGCCCGCAAGACTGGAGATGAACTTCAGTATGGATTGTGGTGGACAGGCCTTCAAGGTTAACCCACAATTGACACCACTAGGGTACACCTGCTTGTGCTAAGACATCAAGCCTTCTAAGGTCTAGTGGTGCCTTCTACGGTGTAGCATAGGAATGTGCTCCCTCAGTACAGCGGTGTGGTGGACTGGTCATGAATGCGGAACCCGGTTCCCCAGTTCCAAATTCCACAGCTCTGGCCATAGTGCCACATCCCCACTGAACACCATACTTGCCCACTGAGAGAAACTCGCACTGCCTTCAGCTATAACCTAATTGTGCCCTTGGATGTGGCTCAATTCAAATTATGCATTTGATAAGAGTAATATGCTGCCTAAAAAAAAAAAAAAAAAAGCAGCCACTCAAAGGGAATGCATAGCATGTGAAATGTAAGCAGAAACAACATGGTTACCTAAACGATCTCTCACTAACTATTCAGAAATCAGCAAGTGGTTTCACCTGAAAAGTTATGGACATGACTAGAGGGCCCTGAAGGGAACCGTTTCACTGTCCATTGCTTACATCCTTACAAAACGTAAGCAGTATGGTATAAAAAGACCACATCCATAAACACAGAGCCATGGTACACATTGTGTTTTCCAATCCACCCATCAACCAGGTATTGCAGTACCTCCAGGAATGGTACACTCTCCCAACCTGGAAACAACAATGCTTTTCAAAGAAAGACGAGAAAATGAAAGTAGCACTTCACTGGCAAACTCTGTAAAGTGATGCTGGTGTATTTGGATGTAAAAAAACCAATCTGGCCACTTTGCAACCCCTCTGTCTTGCTATTAGTTAGGTATTTAATTCTCATAAGAAATTCTATTTCTCTACATGCTGCTGCACTTTGGATTTGAAAAGGTAAAAAGAAGGGCATTTTTGGATCCATTTCACAGGGAAGCAACTAGAAAGACGAGCGTTTTTGAAATTTGGATCCATTTCACAGGGAAGCAACAGCAGGCACACACGAACGAAGCAGAGCCTCGTGGCATGCCAAAGTGCCCCCACCCTAACCCAAACCCACCGAGGCAAAATCATGCTGCTGCACTTTGAATTCGATAAATTAAAAAGAAGGGCATTTCTCGGCATTTTTAGATCCATTTCACACGGAAGCAACATGAAAGACGAGCGTTTTTCAACTTGGGAAACAATTTAGAGGGAAGCAACAACAGGCACACACGAACGAAGCCGAGCCTCGTGGCATGCCTTACAAGACCAAAGTCCCCCCCACCCTAACCCAAACCCACCGATGCAAAAAAAAACCCTCCCCAGCCCCAAAACTCACCTTTACTCTCCGTGGCGCAGGAAGCAAATGGCTTCCTGCACCTCGGAGAGCAAAGGGAAACCTCCAATGACGTCAGCGCGTCTCGCGCGCTGACGTCATTGATGATGCGGGGGGGGCGGGGGGAGGCAGGGGAAGGTCTTCCCCTGCCTTCCCAGTAAAAAAAAAAAAGATCGACCACTCACGGGGGGAGCGCCAGCGCTTCCCCCGTGGGTGGGTGTCATGACGAGATGGTCTCGTCATGGGCACAGCGCGACTGTGCTCCATGACGAGACCATCTCGTCATGGGCACAGAAGGGGTTAAGCATCATTCATAGTCATTTGATTGTGCATGACCCATACCTACGCTTGAATTAAGGCTGAGCACAATGGTTTGTCCTGGTCTGACGTTTTATCTTCTGACTTAGTCTCTGGAATGGAAGTCTAAAATGGCCCAGTGGCACCAAACCTTTGTCGGATTGACTTAGCACGTTTGTCCCAGTAGTTTCTCAATTTTCCAAGCAATAAGTATTGAAAGGTTTCTGAGTCCCAGGTTTTAGGGTTAGGCAGGAAGAAAACACTCTGACACCACCCAAGGGTCCCATGACATCAGGAACATCACTTGGTGGTCAGGGCTCACTCAAACAGAACCCACCGGCAGGGTCCAAGGCAGGGCCAGCAGGAAAGTGAGCTTATTGCAGCTTTTGTGTCCTAGTAGTTTAACAAGACATCAGCCAACTGTCCTCTGAGTCAATTTCTTATCCCTGAGTACAAGTGGGGGAAAGATCCAGCCCTTACAGTTTTCCTCACAGGTCTCAGCAGCAGGTGCAGTCCTTTTTCTTTCTTCCACAGGTCCAGTAGTGATCTGAAGATGTTGTCCAGGGGTGCACATTTATGCCTGTCACTAGCCTATGGGCAGGGGTAACTCCTGGCACCTCCCTAACCAATAGGGACCACGTTCTCAGAAGTAACTCTACCCACTGTTGCAGCAGTTCCTGTGTGCCCTATTGCAAACAATCCCAGACTCTCACAAACCCTCTTTAACTAAATCCAGCATGGATGAACCTTTCCTCCCTTTCGCAAAGCTCTTGTTCCTACCTGAGAGGTGTGGCTAGGGAAATGAGCAAACTCTTCCCTGTGGCCACTCAATGACGGTTCTGAGTGCAGCTTCACTCCCACTGGGATTGCTGCCTGTCTGGCTAGGAGGAGGATAGAGGGGGAAAGCCCAAGGTGTGAACTCCATCTGCCAGTGACAGGGTAGGCATACTTTGAATATATACAAGTGGCTGGGCACATCACCTAGGCCAACCTGTCAAGGGAAGCTCAACCTCTCCCCAAACGTAAGGCCTTTGTCTCAGCTCTGGGAGCCAGTTCACACGTTATCTTGAAGCGATTCAACTTCTGGGTGACTGTTGGAAGCTCAGGCAAATGAGCTTCTAGAGACTTTAGTCTCTAGGAAGTGACTTTTTAAAAGTGCATTTTGGAAAATATTAAGTACAAAGTTGACTTTACCAATACATTGTATTGTAGTAAATATTTTTTAAGTCCTAGAATGAACTTTGTGGCTGTGTTCTAAGCAATGAAATATTTTTTTTTTAATATAGGCTCCCGAAGCTCTCCTATGTAAAGGCTAACTCTGCTACAGTGAAAATTGCTTTTTAGGTTCAATGTAACGCCATATATAACATTAAAATATTACATACTTTTAAAAATATCATGCACGCTGCCTTATGGGCATTTAAGGCCAACCTAGGGGTGACGTATCAATATTTAAAAGGAGAGTTTACAGTTCAATCCTGTTCAGCCTCGTTAGTGATGGCAAGCCTGCAGTCAAGGTTTGCATTGTCACCTTTGCAGTTTAAGCCTGCAGAGCCTGGTTAGTAATGACAAGTTTGCAGTCATGGCTTGCATTGTGGTCTTAGCAGTGGACAGTGTGTGCTGCATTCCAGTAGTGACATTTAGCTTACAGGCCCTGGGTACCCTTTGTATCATATACTAGGGACTTATAAGTAAGCTAAATATGCCAAATAGGTATGTACCGATTCAACATGTTTCAGGGGTCAGAGAAAATACACTGGCCACTGGACAGCAGTGTCCCAGTGGGCAGAGTCCAAGAACCAGTAGAAATATGTATCAGAAATTTGGGGAGATCATGTAAATAGGAGCCTTTTTATACAGTGACCCGCTGCAGTCAGAACATCATGTCTGCAAATGTGTTACAATAAAATTAGCATTTTTTGTAATACAGCCCATTTCTTTAAAAGGAAACAGCGCTATGTTTTTTTTTTAAAAAAAAGTCGATTTCCTTTTTGGTTTTTGTCAGTGGACCACTGCCTACCTCCTTGAATACTTTATTTTTTTAATGCACAAAGGGGAAGGGATCCTTCCCTTTGGAAATGGGTTACCACCCTAACTATTTGGATTTTTGTGGCCAATGTTTGGACTCAAAACATTGATACATATGATTTGGTATCTGGACGGACGCCTTCGAGATACGTAATGGTTATCCATTCAGAGTCCTGTTTTAGGACTTTGAAAAACGTTTCAGACTCTTTATATGGGATCATTAAAAGGCTTTATGCATCCGGCCCTGTGTTCCTTCCAGAGACAAATTGCCCCATTATTTAGACTGGGCTTTGTGCAAATGTCTATTTTCAATTTACTGAAGGCATTTTCGAGAATGCAAGTCGGAGTTGAATTTAAGCTTGTTGGTATGACCTTAATATTGCATTCCTTTTATTTGAACTATATTTTTCATCTTCAAAAGGCAACCAATGGCTCCCTTAAGTCTCCATTGTGATAAGACATATTGAGAACTCATAAATACACTCCCCACATTTAAATTAGGTATCTGACCGAGATTTTTGAGCATTTGTAAGTAGAGGAGACTTGGAACCCTTCGCCTTAAGTACCGGCTTTGAAAGGCTGCTGAAGCAGAAAACTCTTATTTTCTTAATCTAATGTGACATGAAAAATTAAAGGAGTGCAACATATTTTAAATGAGTACAATGTTCTACAGCCACAATGATTTTTACTCAACTCAATAAAACAGACAATTAGACAAACATATTTAAGGCTTTCTCTGCTCTTAGCAACAGCCATGTTTCGGTTATGATGCAAGAACTACACCCATTTTAAGTGCTTATGCTATCACCTTTGCGGAACAATGAAAGAGTCACTCTCTCACTTGCTCTCTTTGGAGCAGATTTACAAGCCCCGTACGCCACATTTGCGCCACCGTTGCGTCACTTTTGTGATGCAGCGGCGGCACCAAGCCAGCGCCATGCTGTGGGGTATTTACAACGTGACGCATCTAGGGAGATGCGTCACGTTGTAAAGCCCTGCGCCACATGTGGGTGTTCCGGCGCAGTGGGGGGCGTTCTGGGGCAGGAACGCCTCCTAAAAGTGGCTGAGTGAAATCTACAAGATTTCACTCAGTCACTTTTATGGCCATGCTGCGTCAAAACCCTGCGCCTACTTGAAGCAGGCGTAAGGATTGACGCAGCATATTAGGCTTAGGGGCACCCCGAGCCTTGCTGGAGCTGCGTCACGCTTGCGACGCGACTCCAGCAATGCGTCACCTTTACGGCAGCAGATGCATCACGCATCTGTCTATTCTTGCCCCATGGTGCGCCGCATTGTAAATGCGGCGCATCCATGGTGCGCAAGAGGTGTCTGCCGTGACGCAAAATAACTGGTGCATCCCTGTTGATATGCAGGGATGCGCCAGTTATTGTAAATCTGCCCTTTTGTGTCTAGACATACCAAGTGAGCTTAAAAGACATATAAAGTCGTATTGTTTATTGCTTTATAACGCACAATTAGCAACTTATAAGTGGTTTGCTTCATTAAATTATTGGACACATGCTTACTAAGAATAGAAGACAGTGAGTGTAGTCTGCACCAGTTTCATTACAAAGTGGAATAGCTAGTCACTAAAGTATCAATCAATATTATAAATATTAAGGACTAAAGAATTGCATTTTTTTCCTTAACTAACATGAAATGTAAGTGCTGTGTGCCTGATTGACAACATTGTTTTGCCTCTTAAATAAGAGATGAGCAAACGGACTTTAAACAGTTGTTTTAGTTTTTACTCTTGGACAATCGTAAAATTGACTTGATCATATTAGTTGTTAAGTTTTTAATAATTTAAACAATATATACTACTACTACAACTATTACTACTACTATTAATAATGACAGTAGTTGTAGTTGTCTGTGGTGTTGTTATGTAAACAAATGGTATATGCAAAATTACAAATAATTTTCCTAAAGGACTAAGCTTTGCGCCCTATGATTATACTGAGATCTGTGCAGATGCATCCAGTTGCCCCATAAATACTGCACTAAATACTCAATGTGCAATCCATTTGTTTTAGTGTACCTGTTTACGCAGAAAACATAAATACATTACAAAATATATGGTGTGTTACATGTAGGCAAGCACACAACAGTATACATTGTACATAGCCACAGTTTTATTTGATCAATAAACACAGTAACATGATGAAAAGATCAATAGACAGACTGACAAATATATGGCTATGATTTGAAATGAGTCCAACTGGACTCAAAAACATGGGTGTCCTCATTAATAAATGCTTTGAAGAGATGAATGAGGACAATCTGGTTTGTCTGATGGCTCAAATGCACAATGTTGTTTAGAGATGCATACATCTCAACCATTCTCAGTTGGTGAAGGTACAGACAGTAACAATGGCATTTCCCCCTTGATGTAGCTACTAATATAGAATGCCAAACCTGCTGATACAGAAATCCATCATCATAAATTAATGCCATTAACAAGACATTCCTGTGGGAGGAGGAACACTGGCAAGTCTAAAACTGGTCAAGTTAAATACACCGTCTCATGCTACCCTGGAGGTCTACAATGACTTAATATATATTCCTACTTCAAGGTTCACCAGAATTCACAACTGGTCCATTTGTCCCCACAAACAATATCATCTCTTAAATGAGTTGGCCTTGAACGAGAGACACAAAGAAATTCCCAGGAGTTGTCTTCTATGTATGTATTTAGAACTAAAGAGCCCTGTGATTATTGTCATGCTAGTTAGTTGGATATCTCTACACAAAGTAAATATAAGTACAACATCTACTTGTCAGGAACATCAATAAGGTATCTCACTTGTGATCATAGTAGGAGAGAATTCTTCACAGGGGCTAATCAAAGTAAATGTGCATAGAATGCTGACTTAAGTAAGGTTCTATGCATCTAGGATGGAAGCTAAAATGGTGAGTGTCTGTTGTATCCTTCTCAATCCAGGATCGCATCCACATAGTGAAGATCTAATTTCAAATGGGAACAAACATGAACTAGATTGTGGCACCCGTCTTTGAACTCTAGTATATCAAAGTGCTTACTCTGAAGAACCTAGCTTCCTGAAGGCCCTATTTTGTGTGTTAGTGCCTGCTCAGTTTGAAGAATGAGTTGTACTTCAATCATTTCTGGAAATCCTCTTTGATGTTGGAATGCTGCCATTAGTGTTTGATGGACTTTGACATTTTCTTCAAACACAGTTTTGTTTCATGGTTGATTCAGTTGAACTACCTATGATTTTGTCTGTGGTGGGACACTCTCCCAATGCTCCTAAAGACTTTGAACCTCATATTTTATTTGACTTTCTGTACATATTGTAAACTACATTTGATATTATTCAAGCTGGTTGAAGGATTAATTTCTGCATACATAGCGTCTTGTGACCCTAACGGGTGAGTAGTGCGCTTTACAAACCTCTGATAGATTGATTGATATATACTACTACACCACAGAGGATTTAGATTTTAGACTATCATTTCACATTACATGTTGCAGGCAAACCATTTCTATTCACAACTCTAAAAGATATGTCAGACACAGTATTTGAAACAGCCTAGTCCTGAAAAGTATATAGTAAAGTTGTTTGTTTACTAACTTCAGGACTTGAAGACATAAAACAAATCCATGGCAGGTCCATGAGAGGGTGCTATGCAGTGATGAGGTTTTTTTTCCAAGTCATCTTTCACTCTCTCAGGAGTGGCTTTTTAGCCTCCTTTGAGTACAAGGTTGGTGAGATGGAGCAGCACTGAATCACATACATGCCTTCAGTGAAACCATGACTGACACTACCTAGTCATTCTGCTCCTATTTGGCATAATGCCGGGATCCTTATTGGTGGAGGCACATTTTATTAGAAACACTTGATCACTAATGAAATCTTAAAACAGGAGCAGTTGTTCAGTAAAGGATCACCTAAGTCTTTTTCTTCCCAGTGCATCACATTTGGTTTAGACAGCAGATATCTGTTGCAAAACTGCCACTTACTGCAGGGTCACCCAGGCCCTTTATGACTAGACTACCAGAATCCCCTATTTTGCAATATCTTATGGTTTGGGGTCAGCTAAAGGGTGTGATTTAGGGGCCCTATGGGAATATCATAGACAAAGCGTTCTTCTAAAACACTCAAACTGCTTCCAGACTGTTCTGGAAAAGAGTGTTAAAACATGAATATTCTGATGAAGGATGCTGAGTAGGTGTCTGTTCTGCTCCACAAATATGTGATCTAAGTGTGTTGTCTAGCTTATTTGGAGGTCTCAGTTCCCTGCTGATGTTTGTTTGATGTGATGACTTTTCTAGTTGCTATGGGATGCACATCTCAGGTTCCCATGACAACGAGTCCCCATGCTTCCCTCTTCTCATGTTTACCTTTCTAGTTCCCTTTGTATTGACTGTATGGAATTGAGTTGTAGGTTGACTGGGGTGTGAGCCCTAGTCATGCCACAACTGCAATCCTTGTCAGGGTGAGGCGCAAGCCAACCCCAAATCAACCTTTTCTCAACCCTCTGGTAGCTTGGCACAGAGCAGCTAGGCTTAACTTAGAACCAATGTGTAAAGTATTTATGCAACACTGCAAACAGTAATAAAGTGAAAATCACCACGCAAAACAGATTCCAAACAAAGTTAGAAACATAGAGTAAACTTTATTAAATAAAACAAGACCAAAATGGCAAAAATCCAATCAGTAGTACCAAAGATATGAATAATTAAAGACTTTAGTGAAAATATTGCCAAACAGCTCAAAGCGCCAACTCAGGATATCAAAGTCAAACATTTAGGGCAAACGCAATGGAGAGCTGGTCAGATACAGTCACCCGGTGAAGTTTACCTTCTCAAATCCATATCAAGAGTCAAATATATGGTAGAGGGGGGCTGCCAGGAGGAGGGAGATATTCACTGGAGGCTACTGGCATAGCAAAAAAAGTTGCTGAAGTAGTTGCGTGCAGGCATAGCTGGAGTGTCTCATTGGCAGTCCTGCAAGTGGTAGTGCTGTAGTGTGAAGAGTCAGCTGCCAGAGCTTTCCACTGAATCACAGTGTGAGCTGCAAGGTCTAGGTGTGAACAGGCATGTTTGCTGTCACTAAGTGCCCAAAAATCTAAGTAGAGAGCACTCTGAGCCAAACCACGGACCAGGACCTGGGGGTCAGTACTTTCGGGAGCAGGAACTCACTCCCCCTGGGTCCAATTGCTGGTGCAGGGTGCTGGGCAGCCTTTTATGTCCCTGGGACTCAGATCAAGAGGCCAGCACACTAGTCCTTGGAGTCACTTTGGTGTAATTGGTTCAAGGATAAAGGTACAATTCTCTTCTTATCCAAGCAAGAGAGCATCATAGATCAGATCAGCTCAGTAGGGCAGCAGCTCCTTCAGAGCAGCAGTCCAGCAGAGTGACAGCCCTTTCAGCAGCACAGCAGTCCTTCTTCCTGGCTGAGTATCCAAAGGTCCAGAACTGTACTGAAGAGTTGGTGTCTGAGGTCCACTATGTATACACTATTGTGCCTGTGAAGCTTTTAGAGGTTTCCCTTTGAAGTCCACAGGCATCTTGCCTCCCTTGCCCTGGCTCCAGACTAACTATATGGGAGTATGCAGCCCTTTGTGTGGAGGCAGGACACAGCCTATTCAATTGTAAGTGGGGTTGTGCCCAGCTCCTTCCTCCCATCCTGCCAGTGATGGCCCATCCAGATATACCTAAGCACCCTATTGTGTGTGACTGTCAAGGAGGAATACACAAAGCTCAACTGTCAGTTACACCCAGTCATTTGACCCAGATGCAGGCTACAGGCACTAAATGGTTAATACAGGAAAATTTCAGCTTTCTAAAAGTTAAACAGGTAAAGACACCTAAAAGGGTTTCATTCAAAAAAGGTTTTTTCAAAAAACTGAAAGTATCTTCTATAAAGTGACAACATATGACACCACAAAATAATTAAATTGAAACTTACACAAAGCATTTAGAAAATACATTGCAGTAACCGGATGTATCAAAATAATTTGATTTATATTCAAAATGCAAAAACAGAGGTTCAAAAACAAACAATTCTCACAAACATTGATAACAGAAATCACAGATAAACCGAAGATGGAATTATACTGGTCATCAATGTTTAATTACCCATCTCTGTATAATCAAACATTGAGTCTTTCCTATGCATAGGATTAAAGTCTCAAAGCAATTTAATTTAACAATAACTAAAAGAAAGAATGGGTTATACGTTGACCTTTCGGTCCCGGTCACAGTGAAATAGAAGCAATTTTTCCATGTCTTAAGGGGGGAGCACTTGACACTTAGCTGTAGTAGAGGGTGCAGAGTCATTAGGCCAGCAAAAACGTGATCAGCAAAAAATGGAGGAGGAAGGGAAAAGGTTTGGGGGAAGACCACCCTAAGGCATACAGGTCTACGATTGACTGTTCAGATCACTGGTCAATATTAATGTGACCTCACTAGTCTATCACTGGTATTCTTCCATGTTCCCTGTGTTCTCCCCTTCTTTCTTAATATAGTCTTTATCATGGTTCACCCAAATGTTGCCTACTGTGGATTCAATAGCAAGCTCTATGATAATTGTGTCATGACAAGTTGCACACATCCTTCCTGGAGAAATGCCTCTGCTTATTGATGTATGCTATCATTCATGGATTGTTGTAGATGTGATGCTGTAAACATATGAGGAAACGTATTCACCAAAAATACTAAAGCACATGTTACCTATTTCAAACATAATAGACTAAATGTCCAAACATCTACTTTGTAATGGCTCCCTCACACATCTGTTGACGTTACCCACACACAGGACATACTTGTTGATCAACAACCTGTTCAGGTTTCTATTATCGCATTCAAGAATTGACCTGGCAAGAAGAAATGCACTGAAACGCATACGAACTTACAGAAACTGACCCTAATAAACATGGAGTTTGTTAACAGGAATGAGAAGGGCACTCACCGAAACTCATGCTTCTGCCAGCCATAATGGAGGATCACTGTGGCACCTCAACTGCCACCTTCATAGGAGCCAAATTGGGAGAGGGAGGATGATGGAGCCGCGTGACCTGGAGACGTGCCTCAGGTGGTGGAACGTCAAAACGCACAGATACTTGACCATGGAGTCAGAGCATTGAGTCGAGCCGCGCGTGCAACCATGGAAATAGACAGATGGCTTCCCAGGAAGAAAGATATTTTCTAAAGTAAGAATGCAGTTGGAGGGCCACTGGAGTCAACAATGCAATCCTAGGGGTCCCACACACCATAAAGAAAAAGAATTCAAGAATCAAGGAGAGGCTGAAAATAATGCCTCTATTAATAGTGAAATGCTGCGGAACTAAGGAGGCCGAACAGAACACCAAAGAGAAGAACAGTAACAAACCTGCAGGCTACATTAAAAGCAACAAAGTCATAAAAATCGAGAGAAAAGTGTGACGGAGTCAAACCCATACATCACTTGCTTCACAGAGCTGAGTCAACTGGTTGCACAGTAAAAACCATCCTTTCCTACATGAGATTTGTTGGACTTGGCCCTTATTGTCTAAAAAACTTTCACTTTTCCCCCTAGCCTTTTACCATGTGTGAAGTAATACCTGCTGTGCAATGGCGTGCGCAGATTTATTTGAACTGTTGTGAAGAAATTCTACTTTTAAAATGGACGCCATTCCTGTCTGAACATGTGCCGCCTGACTGAGTGTCTGAAGTGACAGGGTGCCCTACACCTCCCCCATAGTGACCGTTGGGACTGAAACTGCCAGGAGCCTTCTGGAAGGTTCTAGCCCTTTCTGGTAGGTGGGAGGAGGGGTGTATATATAGGGGGCTGGGGTACCATGCGCTCAGATGGAGCGTGGACTTGAATGAGAGGGGACACTCTGCCAGGAGGTACCGCCGGAAGGGCCTGTGTGCTGGCCCCTGTGCCCATCTGTTCCCCCTCTGCTGTCCACAGGGCCAATGAGAGCCTGTACTGGAGTGCAGACTGTATGCCAGTAGGAGTGCCACGCTATGAGGGTTGCCTGTTTCAAGGGACAGCGGTCCTATACTGATGAGTGCTCCCTGACTGCTGATCTGACCCAGCATTACCTGCCTGCTCTCCCGCCCTAGCGCCTTGTGAGCGCTCTACTTTGTCCGCCTGACTGGCCAGGAGGTGAGGAGCGTGGGTGCTACACTTAAATGATTGTACTCCCTGCCTGCACCCTAGCACCTCGTGGGACCCTGACTGCATTCCCTGTGTAAGGAGAGCGCTATAGTCAAGTTGCCAGGGGTAGGGGAGCGCTATATTTGGTGGGCGCTATTCTTTAATTGACTGTTTCCTGCCTGCGCCCCTAGCGCCTCGTGGGCGCTGCCTCCAGCCCTAGCCCAGGAAAACTGGAGCTGATTCCTGTAGCGCTATATTTGAGTTCCCCCTCAACGGACTGCATTTGTTTGCCTACTTTTGCTGGCGGGAGCCTGCCCCGCGTTATTCCGACCTTGTGCTGATTGGACATTCCGGGAGCCCACCCCGCGTTTGTGCCACCTTGGAACGTTTAGAACAACAGCGGGAGCCCACCCCGCGTTTTGCCGCCCTTTTGTGGTTTCAAAGTACAGCGTGTGTGTGCACTGGTGCCTATTAAAATAAAGCGGGTGCCCACCCAGCACTTCAAAACTGACAAAAAAAAATCACCGCCGCCGGCCCGAGTCCCGGTGCACCTGAAGCGGGTGCTGAGGATTGGCGCCGCCGGCCCGGGAGGCTCAGAAGCACCACGCGGGCTTCCCCGTGACGTCAGGGGAGCCGCGCAGCGATTGGCGCAGGCTGGAGTGCCGCCAGGAAGTCCCGGCCCCTAGTCAGGAAGTGCAGCGCACGGGAGGACGGGAGCCTACCCCGCCTCCTCAAGTGGCAAAACTCAAAGTCCCGGGCCCACGAGGGGTGGCCCGGGTGAAGTCCCAGAAGGGCGCTGCTGCTGGCGGGGCTCCCGTGTTTGAGAGGGAAGCCCCGCGCCTGCCGCCAACGAGCCAGAGGAAAGCAGCCTTCGGGAGCAGTACGGCGGAGGGGCGGGGGCTCGAGGCACATGGTCGGTGCCTGCCCCTGCCGCAGCGAAGTCCCCGTATGCTGGCCGCTGCACAGAAGACAGCCCAGTGAGTGGGGCTCAGTCAGTCCGTGGTCGGGGGGGTGTGTCGGGGCACATTGCCGGTGCCTGCCCCCGGTGCCAGTGGGTCAGTGGTCCTCAGCAGCGCCGCAAGTGCGGGCTGCTGCAACTTTGGCATCTTTTCTGACGGTACAGCCCCGGGAGGGGGGGCTCCAACTTGTGGCCAGGACTAGGGTGTTTTCCACAGCGGCCCGCCGGACAGTGGCTGCTGAAACGTCTAGGGCAGTTATGTTTTCGCAATGTATTTTGGCCTGATGTTCTCCCCTGATGCTGCACTGCTGGGCTTATGCCTAATGTACCTGATCTAATGCTTTTACGCCTAATGAGATGCCGCATGCTTATGCTTCTCCCCTAATGCAGGATAGGGTTTAGGCTCATGGGTTAGGCCCCAGTTGGGTAGGGTGCTGCCTAATGTCATGTCGAAAGTTATACCTAATGTTATACCTAGTGTGGTGCTCATGCATCTAGGCTAATGAGGATGCCCTAGGATCCCATGATTACGCCCTACGCTAACCGGATTAGGCCTAATGGTCTGCCCTAATGCTTGCGTTGCTGGTTGAAGGCATAAGGAGCTTCTACCTGATCTAAGGTGGTGACGCCTAATGAGACGCATTTTGTTTCTATGCCATAATGTCTCCATAATGCATCTATGCCTAATGCTTAGGGTTTCTTTTCCCTTAAGTCTACAGCGTTGGTGTTCTGTATACTGTGCCTAACCGGATGTTCCATTCCAGGCCTATGGCAACGGTGATTTATGCCTGAAGTTATGCATAATGGGCTTATGCCTAATCTAATGTGATTTATGCGCATGATTTCTGTCAAATTTGTTTTCATGCCTAATGTCAAGTTATGATGTGCAGAGGCTAGGCCTGCGCTATTGTGTTCATGTTAATGCTTTTAGGCCTAATGCTCACATGATTTATGCCTACTGTGCCTAATGCTAAAGTTATGCCCCCATGTTCATATGCTTTATGCCTATGAGGTTTAATGAGTTTATATGCCTACGCTGTTGTTCATACTTTGATTTATGCTGTTGGTGTTCTGCCTACTCTGATTTCTGCCTCAGGCTAATGTGACAATACCCCTATTCTCACGTTACTATATCCTGTGATCCATGCTAACAAGGTTTAGACCCACAGGTTCATGTCTAAGGATAATGCTGTTATACTTATTGCTGATGGACTTTACAGTTACTGATTATACCTTGTGATGGTTCTGGCAGCGGGCCGATTGGCCCTGCCCTGTAAATAGTCCCCTTTGTAAATGGCTACCTGGTGCCAGTTGGAGCCGTGTTCACAACAGTGATTGCCTTCTGGTGTGTTTTTCATAATACACAAGTTATTTTTCACCTAATCTGGTGTGGAGTCTCTTTTTGTAGTGTGCCTGGTGTGTCGCCTGTGTGTGCTGCGCAGATGCTTTACACATTTCTTCCGGAGTTTGGCCCACCCGCTCCGCACCACGCTACCCGTGTCTAACAAGATTGAATTGAACCTTGTGCATGGATGGCTGCTGAGTGAAAAGCAATGAGAAATTTGAGGAGCAAATGGAACGTGCCCTTGGGCAAAAATATTACATTTAAATTGGCTTCAATTCAGAGTAAAGCAACAATCGCAATGACCAGTCTGCAAACCTAAAAATATGCTGAGCCAGCGAGGATGAAAAAGGACTGTAAACTTAAAAGGAGGCAGTGAGAGAAGACAGATGTGAAAAACTGCCTGATTAAAATACCAGAGGAGATGAAAAAAATGAACCCATAGCTATGCAGACAATAGGAAAGGTCGCAACCTCTGTGCGGATGTCGAAAGCTGGCCTATAAATACTAGAAATAGACACAGCGGAAGTCCTGCTCCATAAAACTCTGCAGATGATTTGAAAATATGTTAGGATAATGTGATGGCAAGTAAAAAAGATAGTTTCAATCAGACCAATGAAAAAATAAACTCAACAGCAAACCGCTTAGACTGCATGGAACTAATGTATGATACACATAAGATATACAAAATGACATAGAAAGAACAAATGGTCAATTGAGGAAAAAGATGGGCAAATTCAAAGTTTTGGAATAAAGGGTGTGTTGGATCCTATAGAAAGAAGCTGAATCCATTTCGGAAGGTAAACTATTTAACACTTACCTGAGTCCGTGGAGTTCAAGCAAGCAAAATGGTAGTTCTGGAACACCTCATACAATTACTGCCAGTTGTTCATAGTTTTGGATCAAAGAACACATTTTAGATCAAGCAGCTCTCGATACAAAATGATAAATTTCCGGTTCAGGTTTACTCTGATGTAGCGTTTGAAACAGCAAAGTGGAGAAGGGAATTCCAACTCCTTATTTCAGAATTTGTCGCTGCCAAAGCACTACGTCAACGCCAAGAACCAGTCAAACTTAGAGTTGCACAATCGGATTTTTTTTAATTTCTTTGAAATAGAGAAAGCGAATTGATTTTTACCGATGTTATAGTATTAAAGTGATAATGTTGCTTGATGATAATTTTAGAGACAAACGGTAAATATATTTGGCTCGTTAATAAAATATGTGAGCTGATGTACCCCAATTGCTACCCTCATTGCAGAAAATAATGAAAGGCAGAAAATATATCTGGAAGTATTTTTCTCAACAGACTTAGCAGATATATATAATTTAAGTTACCTACCTATGCTAAAGAACGTTAAGGCTTTATTGACTCTGTGGGCAAATTTTCCTTTAACCATAATAAGAAAAGTGGCTTTGTTGAAGATGTCTGTAAAACCGCTATTTAATTCTTGTTCACAATGGGGCCTTGTATTATTTCTGTTAATTTTCTTTAAAGAAACTGAGAGGAAGTTTCTAGTTTTATGTGTGGCAACAAGGCACTGAGGTACCAAGTCCTGTACCTGTCAAAAGCTGAAGGAGGGCAAGATCTACTAAATGTAAAATTGCTTCATGTGGCAGCATTTACTTCCCACCGTACCAGATTTAGAGACACAAAGGGGGATATTCTCAAGGACCGGCGATACCTATCGCATATGCCAGTTAGCTGCAGTTTTTTTATCGTCGCCGCCTAACCCTGAAAACTATCCCCATGTTAGCGGTGTATTAACAAGTCGTCGCTACATGGTGATAGCAACAGGGAACAGCGGTGAAAACTGCAGCTAACATCAGCGCAATGGTGATAGGAAAACTGGCGTTAGCGGGCTATAGCCACCGATAGGCCCATTAGCGGCAAAAAAACACACGTTAGTCAGCCCAGCGCAAGTTTTTTTTGCCTCTAATGCACAAAATAGCCTATCAGTCAACCTCCAATATAAAATAGGCATAAAATCAATAAAATGCAGTATGGAGCAGCCAGAGCCAAGTGCAGCACACATCAAGAACCCCTGCAAGCCATCCAACATCCAGGATGACCAGGATGAGAGCCTTGATGCCTTGCTGGACATGCGCCTGGAGCCTGAATGTCTCGCTGGACCTGTGCCTGGAGCCTGGATGCCTTGCTGGACTTGCGCCTGGAGCCTGGATGCCTCGCTGGACCTGCGCCTGAAGCCTGGATGCCTCACTGGACCTGTGCCTGGATGCCTCACTGGACCTGTGTCTGGAGCCTGGATGTCTTGCCGAACCTGCGTCTACAGCCTGGATGCCTCGCTGGACCTGCGTCTTGAGCCTGGATGCATTGCTGGACCTGCGTCTGGAGCCTGGATGCCCTGCTGGACATGCGCCTGGAGCCTGGAGTGGGATGTGGAAGAGCTGTGGAGTTGGTGAGCTGTGGCGGTAAAGATTGAGGCGCGACTATAGCCCGTACCTGGTGGTGAAGTCTGGCAGGTCAAATGGAGACACGTTGCTGACCTGAGCGAGAAGACCACCTTGCGGCCCTTTAAAGCTGTTAATGGTAGAGGTGCTCCTGCGCACCAACGTAGTGACTTCCACATCACATACTACAATCCACCACAACACCAAGATACACAAAGGGGATTACCAATGCTGTATGCAGTCTCCCTGCATCACAGGCCCTATGACGTTGGACTGGCCGTATGTTTTGGAGGATGAGGCCCCTGTGCTACGCCGAACTTGTGTGGCGTGAGCGCTGCAACTTTACGCCTAAGGGGGCCCTGCTGCATCAACTGCATCAGGAGGTCCACCAGCGGACTAGGCGGCGACTGCTGTACCCAGCCTAGTGAAATCACACCTGGCTGAGGCTCCTGCTGGCTGAGTCACAGATTTGAAGAGGGTGCAGTGGATTATGCCACAGTGTCAATGTCCAGGTAAGGAGAAGGTGAGACACATAGCACAGGAGGGCCGGGGGGCGAGTAGCTCAGGCCTATCACATGTAGATGATGCACCCCCAGTGGCGGCACTTCCGCAATGGCGGAAGAGAGTTGCCCCACTGCCTCAAGCAGTGCATAAGAGGAACAATCATCACATGAAGATAACTCAATCAATCAATCAGGGGGATTGTAAGCGTGCTACTCACCTGTGAGGGTCTCAAGGTGCAGAGGGGGGGTCCACAGATCTGTTAGCCAAAGAGCCATGTCTTGAGGGTCTTCCTGAAGATGTTCAGGGGGGGGGTGCGTCTGATGTCTGCCAGTAGCTCGTTTCAGGTCTTGGCTGCAATGTGGGAGAAGGATCTTCTGTCTGCTCTGGCTCTGTGGATGCGCTGGGTTTCGCCAGTATGAGGTTGGAATATTGGAGGTTTCTTTTGGGTACATGGAAGTTGATTCTGTCATTGAGGTATTTGGGTCTGTTGTTGTGTAGGCATTTTTTGGCATGAGTGAGGACTTAGAAGGTGACTCTTTTCTCCACGTGGAGCCAGTGAAGTCTTCGTAGATGTTGGCTGATGTGTTTGTGCCAGGGGATGCTGAGGACGAGTCTGGCAGCGGTGTTCTTTAATGTCTGGAGTTTGCGGAGTAGGGACTTCTTAATGCCGGAGTAGAGTGCGTTTCCATAGTCCAGTAGGCTGGTGATGAGTGCATGGGGGACTGTCTTCCTTGACTCCGGGGGGATCCATTTGAAGGTCTTGCGGAGGATGCGGAGGGTGTTAAAGCAGCTGCAGGTGATGGCGTTGACCCTGTCGGTTCATGGTGAGGGATGAGTCGAGTACGAAGCTGATGTTTTTGGCATGGTCCGAGTGGGTAGGTGGGTTTCTGAGGGAGGTCGGCCACCAGGTGTTGTCCCACGCTGAAGGGGTGGTTTCAAGGACGAGGGCTTCTGTCTTCTCGGCGTTGAGCTCCAGGCAGCTGTTGGTCATCCAGACTGCGACGTCTTGCATACCCTTCTGGAAGTTGAGTCTGGCGGTGATGGGGTCTTTGGTGAGGGAGAGGATGAGCTGGGTGTCATCAGCGTAGGATACGATGTTGAGGCAGTGTTGTCGGACGATGACGGAGAAGGGAGCCATGTAGGTATTGAAGAGGGCTGGGCTCAGAGATGAACCCTGTGGGACTACGCAGGTGATTCACGTGGGATCAGAGAGGAAGGGTGGCAGTATGATCCTTTGGCTTCTTCCTGTAAGGACTGAGCGGATCCAGTCTAGGGCTGTTCCTTTATGGTGGCATCATGTAGTCTGGCAACTAGTGTGCGGTGGGAGACGGTGTCGAACGCCAGTGAAAGGTCAAGTAGTATGAGGCCTGCAGAGTGACCTTGGTCCAGGAGGGTGCGAATGTCGTCTGTGGCGGCGAGTAGGGCACCACAGTTTGTGTGTTGAGTGAGTGTTTGTGCACAGAGCGCACATTGATGAGGATGCATCTTAGGGTGTTGCAGGTGCTGGTATCGGCTGTGTTGGAGGCTGGGGTGGTGGTTAAGGTCTGACGGCAGTGGAGGCAAGAGAACTGGCCATGGGTCGTGTTTGGCGAGGCATGTTGGTAGTCTCTGAGCTTTCTGGGGATGAGTGCATGGAGGGTGACTGTGCTGTAGCAGTGGGTGGCTTCTTGAGATCCAGGTTCCCTGGCGCTGGTCGCGGTCTGGTCGCGGTCTGGTCGCGGACGGGCACAGACGGGCTTGCCTTGGGTGCCCCTTCGGTGCACCAGCAGCACGTCTGCTGCCCGCGACCGCGCAGCAGCCACCTTTTAGTAGGGGTGGGGGGAGGGACGATCAGTTGGGAAGCGGGAACGGGCGAGGACAGGGGAGCTGGGCCACACAGGCAGCGGCGGCGGCAAGTGGGAAGCGCGGGCCCAGAGAAGCCAAAAAACTGATTCAAAAGGGAAAAGCACGAGATAACTGACTGATGTAATCATGCTATGTATCCTCAAGGGGTGGGAGGGTGGGTTGGACTGCTCCACACATGGAGCAGGGCATTGGCAGATTGGCATGCCTCACTCAAGTGCGCAATGACTGTTTGGCTTGCCCACTCAGTCTGACCAAAGCAGTCATGCGCACTTCCCTGTTCGCAATGCAGACTGCATTACAGCCTGCATGGAGAACATGCCCACCCCTCCGGCCCCTGGCCCCTGGCTGGATGACTTGTCCCATTGCCAACTCGAGGTAAAACTTCCCTCATAAACATTTTTACAACACCCGCTCACACACACATCCCCACGTCCACGCCCCATCCAGTGTTCTTTCCAGCGTTTACCTCCTCACAGTTGTCCACACTCCCCAGCACTTCTCAATGGCAGCCACTGTGCGCCCATGCACAGCAGGCGTACCACTCGTGTGCCAAAGGCACATACCTAGTTGTGTCGCATGCCATGACATCTCATTCCATTCCAATGCATACTAATACTAAGCACATTGCAACAGTAGAGTAGGTGTTGCAGAGTGGAGACATCAATATCACTATTCCCACATCAGTCAGTGCAACCCAAAACTAACCTTTGTACTCCAAACCCAACTGTGAACCCTGGAATACCTTTTTGAGCCACCATAACACACCCAAAAATCAAATTTGACCCAAATGCACACCCCAAAATTCCATATTTTACCCCAAAACACATCCCAAATTCCATATTTTACCCAAAAACACACCCAAATTTCATATTTTACCCAACACTCACCCCAATTTTCATATTTTACATCTGAAACCCATACCCACCCGAAAAACTTTAAATTACCCCATTACTGACCTTACAATGCGTTGTAATCAAATGTGATGTAAAGGCACCTGCGTTATCAGAGTTGCGTTGTTGACGATGTACTGCCTGCGTTGTAATGGTCGTCTCCCATGCCAAAGGCAACCCATAGGCCAAACCGTTTGCATCTGTCTGCCCCTGGACCGTGCTCTGCACCAAGGAGCCTTCCTCGTGGACACTCCACCGCTATGACGCCAGCACCCTCCTTGAAATCATCAACCCTGGACACCACCTTACCTGCCAGGACCAACCTCTGCTCCGGACCGGACATCGCCATCGCCATCACTGACGGCTGCAATATCGCCCGCAAGGAGCATCCCGACCATCAAGGAGGAGGCATTGCCATCACCTACAGAAGCACACTCCAACTGACCACACACTCTAATGACCCAAGGGTGACCATGGACCACCTCCACTCCCAGATCCGGACCAAGCCCAAACACATTGTTTGCAGCACTCTCATGTGCAGGCCCCCTGGACAATGGCCCCCCATTCTCCAATACCATTGTAGACCTCATTTCACCCCAGGGTCTCCCATCCACTGACGACATCCTACTCGCTGAACTCAAGTTCCACCTGGACAACCCCAGTGACCAGGACACCAACCCCTCCTGGGGAATGTCCCCTACATCAGACGCAATCAGCAAGTCACCTCAACAAGCCACATAGCAGGACACACGGTCAAGCAACGTCACCTTCGCCAGTGGGAACTTCAACTACAGCCACAACACTGGACTCTCCTGGACCAGCCAGCATTGGTAACATTACGTCTTCACCTTGCCCACCGGATGCCACCTCCATCATCGCACCCCCTCGCAGCAGGATCAAGGCCACCGAAGAACGTCTCATCCACTCCCTCCGTAACAACACTCCACCAATGCTTCCAAACGATGACACGGCAGTGCGCAACCACCACCGATGGATCTCCAACAGTGCCGACATTCAGGCACCCCTCATGAACGGCACTGCGTCAGTACCTTCAGCCTGCCTCATGGTAGGCGTGACAGTGACGCAGTGCCACAGAAATTGGCTGGCCCCATGCATTGCTGGAGTTGCGTCCAAGGTTGTGACAGCAATGCGTGACTTTAGCGCAGACAGATACGTCAAGATTCCTGATGCATCTGTCATTACTTGCGTCATGGAGTGTTGTCCAGTGAATATAGCATATCCATGCTGTCGCTAGAAGGGTGTAGTGAGAAGTGTTGCAACGCTGTCTTGTTGCAGCGCTGCAACACTTTTCATGACTGGGGCCCAGAAATGCGCACTATAATATTGATGGTGCGCATTCCTGCACTGTAATTTTGTCGCAGGGCAGCTCTGCAACATTGCTTGCAGCGCTGTCCAGCACCAAAATGTGCTGAGATGTGGCCCCAAGCATTATCCCCATTTTTAAGACCAGCTAGTTTCTGGTCTCAAGTAACAGTTTTTTTAGTCTTCAGAAGTTCAAGGATCCACTTGTGAATATGGAGTAGTGGTGTTTGCGGGCGTTTTTGCACGGGAATGCCTCTCCTGCCTATAATTATTGCTAACAAAAGTGGCGATCTTTATTACAGATGTTTTTGCCTAGAAACTGTCGCAAACCGCTGTTAGCGACAGCTTGGTAATAGGCCGATAAAATTATCGCCGTATTAGCAGCAGAAAAGTGCCGCTAACGCAGCTATAACTCCTTGTCAATATGCCACAAAGAGTCTGAAAAACGGCGATATGAATAACTTAGGGGCCTATTAGGATGGCAGGTGAACCTAAGTCCACCCGCCATTCTCGCGGTGTTGGTACCGGCCGCCAGACATGCGGCAGTCCCGCACTGAGAATTAGGATGCGGCCGCCACCCTGGCTGTCGCAATCCGCATTTTGACATTGCGGCAGGTGCTGCTTACAGCAGCACCTGCCGCGATGCCAAAATCGCATGCCTGGTATTTCCCTGCAACACGTCGCAGACACCACGCGGTGCCTGCCACTTGGTGCAGGGAACTGCAGGGGGGTACCATGGGTACCTCCCAAGTGCACCGCACCACTCCCAGGGGGCCCACGACAGGCCCCCAAAGCCAATCCCCCCAGCCCTTCCGTGGCGGCATCGCCACCATGGAAGGGCCTGTTACCCACCCACATCGTAATTTGGCTGGCGGTGCCTGCTAGGCACCGCCACCATATTACTGGCCCAGTACGGCCCGGCTGGCAATCGGAACAATTGCCGACCGGCAGAAAAGCGGCAGATGGACTTTGCATCCGCCATGATACCCCCCGCCATGGGAATATGGCAGGGGTATTTCACGTTACGATGGCGTAACGGTCGGGTGGCAATCGTTATGCCATTGTAATGGGCCCCTTACTTCTTATGGGCACTCAAATACCAGGGGATAACGTTCCGCAAAAAGGAAGTCACAAAATAAAGTGAGATATATGACATTGGCATGTTTTTTGTTTAAAAGGCAGGAACTGTTCTTTAAATATTTTCATTTTCAGTGGTGAATAAACTAACAGGTTTTGGGGATATTTTATTGGTTAGGGAAGAAAGATTGCTTACTGATAATAGTTGGTATAATCAGGGAATTGTTAGAGTATCCCATCTAGCCACAGAAAAAGAAGTGGTAGAATAGTATCACATTTTCAATAATTAGACTTCTATTCAATGAATGAACAAGGCAATTTTCTAGACAATTTATGCGAAAATACTGAAAACATGAGACTTGGGAAGTGGGATAACATATTTGCTGGAAGCATGATAAAAGACCCCTTGTCAAAGTTGGCCCAGAGGTGGGAAAGAGACGGCCAAACTTTACCCCCAAAAATATGGAAAGGAATTAATCAACTAAATTTTGCAGCCATCTGGAGGGGATGGTGGACAATTTTAGGCATGTGCAATTTTTCACTAAATGGCAGATTTAGAGGATGCCTGCATTTTGTAATAAGATAGATGATTGAATGAATGAAGAACTTGTAAAGTGCTCTGTCACTCCAAAAGGAGCATCCTGGCGCTATGGAATTAAGGAACAAATGCAGAACACTTCAGATTCTCTATAGGGTTGTGAGACAATCACTACATTTGTTTGTCATTGTCCCCAGGCATCCGAATTCTAGGAAGATACTTTCCCCTATATAAAAGCCAATACACAGATTCTCCTTCCCTTGGACTGTTCGAAAAGTCTGATTTTCTTGATGAGTCCCCCTGCACATTAGAAGGGTACTTTTTATGTGCATTTTAATAGAAAGATTCATAATCACATTCCAATGGAACATTGATCATTCACCTAATTGAGCAGGATGGGTGAATACATTAAGCAACGTTTATTAAAAAAAAATATACAATAAGAAGATTTAGAGTAAGAGATTTAACGCTTAATATAGAATAATTTCATTGAAGAATTGAAGTGAGATTTTATGCATGCTACTTTATAGTTTATAGGCTAAAGACAATAATGATTGGAAAAATAGATAATGGTGGCTGAACGATTGGAAAAAAAATGTTGAAATCATGAAGTTCATATTGTATAATTAATGGTATTATTGATGGCATTACCCTCTAATTAAAAAAGTAAAAACAGAGCCAAAGCAGTCGTCACCCCCCTGCTGAAAAAATCAAACCTCGATCCAAACTGCCATAAAAACTATCGACCTATATCGCTCCTGCCATACCCAATTAAGATCAGGGAACGGCTGGTCAGCAGAGGACTGGCCCTCTTCCTGGAAACTAACAACATCCTAGAGGAAGAGCAATTCGGCTTCAGACCAGCTCATGGAACTGAGTCAGCGCTGCTGACGGTTCTGGACGACCTACGAATGAGGGCGGACAGGGGAGAATCAGCAATTTTAATCTTGCTCGACCTGTCCGCCGCTTTCGATACGGTAAGTCACGCTATTCTGCTGACAAGATTGAAGAGCATTGGAGTCGGGGGAGTTGCGCTTGACTGGTTTCACTCCTACTTGATGGACAGATGGCAGGCAGTAGCAATTCCTCCGTACCAGTCAGAGTCTGTTCCAGTCCCATATGGGGTCCCACAGGGGTCTGCAATCAGTCCGATACTTTTTAATGTATACATGCAACCCCTGATGGGCATCATCAAGGCTCACGGCATTAGCGTGGTCAACTACGCAGATGACACGCAGCTGATGATTTCTCTTGATGGTGCCCATGCAGACTCACTTGAGACCTTTCACACCTGTATGTGGGAAATGACTTCCTGGCTAAATCAGAATTCTTTACAATTCAATAGTGACAAAACCGAAATAATGCATTGCAAAGTGGGTAGAATCACTAGAAGTCTACCCACGGGCTTTTGGCCCCTGGAACCAGGTGAGTCATTAACTCCAGTGAAATTAGTGAGGAACCTCGGAGTTAGCTTCAATGACAGTTTGAGTCTCGAGACCAATGTCAACAAGCAGGTTGGTAGCTGTTTTGCTTTAATACGAGGACTTCGTAAGCTGCTGCCCCTTCTACCAACACAGGTTAGAGCCATCATAGTGAGGAGTACCATCCTCAGCCGCCTGGATTACTGTAATTCCCTGTTACTGGAATCCCCTGCCTACTTGATCTCCAGACTTCAGAGCATTCAGGCGGCTGCGGCAAAATTGACACTCTCCTGAGGGCGAAGATCTTCCACCACTCTCGCCCTGGCAGATCTTCACTGGCTACCTGTACACCAGAGGATCCTTTTTAAATCCCTATGCACTGTCTTTAAGGCTGTACATGGGATGGGCCCCGGACCACTTCAAAACAAATTTAAGTGGTATGAACCCACTCGGTCCCTTCGGTCCTCCTCTTCTAACCTTATCGGCATCCCAAGGATCAGGAAAACTACCTGCGGTGGCAGAGCCTTCAGCATAGCGGCAGCACATCTGTGGAACAGACTACCTATTAACATCAGGAAAACAGATGAACTGATGGCCTCCCGAAAAAAGGTGAAAACATGGCTTTTCCCTAAAATTTAACCACCCAGAATCATGAGATATCCCTCCTGCCCCTGATGCACAGCGCTTTCAGCTACATGTACACAGTGCCAGGATGCCCGTAGGGTTACAGAGCGCTTTATAAATGCCATAAATAAATAAATAAATAAATAAATAAATAAATATTGTTTGGTGGTTGGCACCCTGGCGATTGAACAAGTGGCAGCTCATAAAACCTGCAGTGTTTTCTAGCAAACTTGTATTCAGCCCAACATATGATTATTTACTCACCAGATGCGACATATAGGACTAAATATTTGGAAAATTGGGGCCAATTATAGTCTCTGCTAGGTGAAACGTGGCTGAGTGCTGTGATTCAGGGACATCTTAAGGATTTTTGGGGACCCTGGGCCAAACGTATTTTGGGGGTCCCTATTAGGACCAGCTTTGAATTTATGATCCAATATCATCTCTTGCATGCCCTCTTTGGCCAGGTCATTGGCAATGCACAGGCAAACTCTTCAAATTTCAACGTGTTTACATCTAATATTCAGGGATAGTGATATGCGTTTTCAACATTTTTAACACAGCAGCAGCTCACTAATATTACTGCAAGTATTCTCTGTGGCACCTTCTCATCTCTCATATCTGAGGTCTTGTTTTGATCAAAAAAAAGTTTTTTTATGGATATTGCATGAAACACAAACACACATTCTCTGCAAAATGTCTGTAATAGATTCTCACACATCGCCCACACTAAAAATAAATTAAAGGAAAATGATATTTAAAACAATCTATATAAGAATTATTAAAGGTCATCAGGGCAAGACTCTCTGCAGAACAGATCTGTCTCTAACAGCAGGCCGCCTGAAATGCTGGGGCCGTGACCCGGAACCCACATTGCCCATGACTTATAACATCTCAGCTGTGATTAGCAAGACTGCCAAATGACGGTGCCAATCCTGCAGGGTAAAGTTCCAATTGAGCAAGAAACAAAATGTACAATTCCACAGAAACACCAAAACCCTGGGGTGTCTTCAACAATAAGGTGGAGGAGCGTCGCCCCACTGCCTTTCAGCACTGCAAAAAAGGAAAAACAAAATAATAACGTGAGGTTATTATCATTTTATTTTTCAGCGCTAAGTCCGTTTTTCAGGGCAGGTGTTGGCAGCGCAGGGGGCAGAAGTGGTGGCACTCTCTAAGTGCTCATGATTGTTTGGCCGTCCGTCTTGAGCCAGCCAAACAGTAATGCACACTTGGCATGTTTTCCACCCAGGCTGTGAGAAGATGCCCTAGCTTCTATTCCCTGTCTGAGCACCGAACCACAGTGATCAGACCAATGACAATGCTGCATTGCAGCATTGTGATGGCTTAGGGGAGCTAGGGTGCTTCCTGGTTGCACCGAATCCAGCAAGAGGATAGAGAACACGGAGGAGAGGTGGCGTCTGGCCAGCGGGCGTGCCGGTCGGCAGGTACAAGATGTTTTCTTTAAACCCTCCTTACCTCCTCCACCCACACTACTGTTTCCCGGGAGAAGCCGCCACTGTCAGAACATCATGCAAACATCAAGATTATGCAAATGGGAAAATCAAAATCACGTCGAAAGCATGTTTTTTAAACTATCATCCAAACATAAAAAAAAAAAAACTATTAACAATAAAAATGAACCATTAAAAGCATTCGCATGTGCAAAGCAGAGTGGTTAATTGTTTGTTATCTGCAAATAAAGGAAGAAGACATCAGTCTAACTACACAATTCTGCATTCTGAGAAGAGTAAATAAAAACACAATTACACTGCAACACAAGGGAAGTTCTTATATCTAAGAAAATATATAAAGGTAATATGCCACCAGTTCTAACCCTAAACCAAACACAGGAAGGACTGTGTGTAATTCTACTGCCTCACCAAGGACATCGTTCAAAAAAACAATGGTCTGGTGAGGTCAAAAAATCCTCGAGTAGCAGAGCTACAGTAATTTATTTGTGAGGAAAAAGTACATTTTTCACTAGTATTTGATGGTAACGGAGAATGAATTAGATCCAATTACGGAACGTATACAAGGACACAGAAAAATAGCGGAAGACATCACATTTTATTAACATCATAAAATGGAGTTGCTTCCATTCCCATCATTTTTACTTGTGTGTATTGTATATACAGTGCTCACATATACAAAAGTGAAAGTGCGTGAAGTGAAGTGCTAAGTGACAATAAAAACATTGAATCGCATTTAGAAACAGGTCAAAAAACACCCAATGGTTTAGACAGTATTTAAGGGAAATTTGACACTGTGGTCGACGACGTTTCGATCTTAGTCAGTCAAGATCATCATCAGGACAAGGTAAATGTGAGCACGTAGGATCTAGAGTGGGGAAAGCAATCAGTTACTGCTGTGTCCTCAGTAAAAAACAAGGAATCGCGTTGTGACGGAAGCGCAATGAAGGCGTATCAAGAGGAGTCAACATCAAGGCCATTAATGTGATGTTGAGGTACTTGGGTAATTATTAAGCAAGCCGGTCATGCTGTACATGGAAGGGTGGCGGTGCAGCCGACAGGAACGCGTCAGGTAATTAGCGCGGAAATAGTAGCAGCTAGCAGTGAATGAAGGAAAGGTATTATGCCATGCAACCGATGCTGCGAAGCGCATGAGGAGGGGACTAAAAAAGTGAATTGAGCAAGGTAGAAAGCGACTAGTGGAGTGCCAAACCCCCGGTAGGAGATAGTCGTGAGCTGCTGACTGCAGAGAACGTGATCGGTAAACGGGAAGGGGCCAGTGATGTATACAGACTATAGGGGGTTACAAAGGAGAAGGAAACTTACTACGCGAGATCGTAGTGGGGGCCTACAAGGTTGGCCGAGGAGCCCCGTAATTATAGGAGGAAATCCGTGTTGCAGACGAGATAACTGTTCCAATGCCTCTGGAAGCGCAAAAGGAGGGGACGGAAGAAAAAGTGAATTAGATTAGAAACCGCGGGAATTACAAAGTTGTCATAGGTGGCGGCGTTGATGCAAGAACTTACATGTGTGGGCAGAATCCACGGAAGCCGATGTCAACGGACGAGAGCCGCTAGCAACCCGTGTTATGCGGCGTGTTACGAAGTTAAGGGCGTGTGGCTGGCCCGGGCGAAGCTGCAATCGAGAAGGGGATTAGTGGAATCGAAATTAATTCCGTAATTGGGGCTATGGCGCAGCTTGGAGTGGCAGACTTACTTAGCATGAAGCATTTTGCGGGGTGAATGAATCACGTCAGTAGCGCGCTGGCAGTAGTCCGAAGCGGGCTGTGTGTGCGTTCAACGGTGAAGGATGTAGACGCTAGAGAGTAAAAGCGCATGCGTGGAGCAGCGCATGAGTAGGCCGAGAGTGGGCGAACCCGTGGGCGGAGTATAAAGGCCGCCATGTTGGGTGAGTGGTGGTGCAAAGAGTTGAAGGATAGGAAGGGGTATTGCACCTATGTATATGAGTAAAACAATAGACAGTTCAAAACCAATGTAAATAAAACGAACAGTATACAATAAATGCTGAAAATTATAAAACCATACTTTGTACATTGGGCAGAAAAAGGTGGTCAAGGAAAGAGAATGTCAAGCGCATGGAGGGTGCCTGAGTTCAGAGGCTTACAGTATCATGTTCCATTCATCAATGGTATTCAGACCATGTTCGATTGAGCGACAGTTGAACATCCATTTACATTCCAGTCTGTTTAGAGTGAGATTCTGGTCACCACCTCTGCTGTTGGGGTGGAGCATATCAATCACTTGCCATTCGAGGTCATTTTCAGTGTGTCCTTTTTCAATATAGTGGTTCACCAAAGGGGCTGTTGTAACCCGGCAGCGTATTCTGCTTCTGTGTTGTCCAATTCTGGCTTTGATTTTTTGCGTTGTTTGGCCAATGTACTTCAGGTTGCATGGGCATTGAATACAGTAAATAACATTCATGGAATTACAATTGGAAAAGAAATTCAAGTCATGCATGCTATTAGCGTATGGAAATACTTTGGTGTTAGTTGTGAAAGGACATGCAGCACAGTTACCACATTTGAAATGGCCTACGACAGGAGGTAGTCCAAATAGTGAATGGATTCCATTGTTTTTGGGTTTGGGTCTCTGTGCCCTAACTAAATGATCCTTGATGTTGCGGGCCCTCCTGAATGAAAAGAGTGGAGCTTCCTTAGTGATGTCGATGGATGTCAGGAGTGGCCAGTGTTTCTTAACTACTTTAGTAATGCTGTTCGTAGCCGGGCAGAAAGTAGTCACACAGGTGATACGTGATAGGGTTTTCTTGGGTTTGGGTTCCAGGAATATCTCCCTGTGAGAGTACCACGCTCTTTTCATGGATCTTTTTACTAGGCGTCTGGGGTATCCTCTGTGAAGTAGTTTGTTATATAGGATATTGGCCTCTTTAAAATAGTCATCTTTAAGTTTACAATTCCTTCTAATTTGAAGGAATTGCCCAAAAGGGAGTCCATCTCTGAGTGCTCTGGGATGCGCACTTTTGTAATGTAGAAGAGTGTTGCGCTCGGTGGGTTTTCTGTACAGAGTGGTGTACAGGGTCCCCTCAGTGTGAATGACAGTCACATCCAGATAGTTTATAGAGTGATTATCACAACTAACACCAAAATATTTCCATACGCTAATAGCATGCATGACTTGAATTTCTTTTCCAATTGTAATTCCATGAATGTTATTTACTGTATTCAATGCCCATGCAACCTGAAGTATATTGGCCAAACAAAGCAAAAAATCAAAGCCAGAATTGGACAACACAGAAGCAGAATACGCTGCCAGGTTACAACAGCCCCTCTGGTGAACCACTATATTGAAAAAGGACACACTGAAAATGATCTCGAATGGCAAGTGATTGATATGCTCCACCCCAACAGCAGAGGTGGTGACCAGAATCTCACTCTAAACAGACTGGAATGTAAATGGATGTTCAACTGTCGCTCAATCGAACATGGTCTGAATACCATTGATGAATGGAACATGATACTGTAAGCCTCTGAACTCAGGCACCCTCCATGCGCTTGACATTCTCTTTCCTTGACCACCTTTTTCTGCCCAATGTACAAAGTATGGTTTTATAATTTTCAGCATTTATTGTATACTGTTCGTTTTATTTACATTGGTTTTGAACTGTCTATTGTTTTACTCATGTACATAGGTGCAATACCCCTTCCTATCCTTCAACTCCTTGCACCACCACTCACCCAACATGGCGGCCTTTATACTCCGCCCACGGGTTCGCCCACTCTCGGCCTACTCATGCGCTGCTCCACGCATGCGCTTTTACTCTCTAGCGTCTACATCCTTCACCGTTGAACGCACACACAGCCCGCTTCGGACTACTGCCAGCGCGGTACTGACGTGATTCATTCACCCCGCAAAATTCTTCATGCTAAGTAAGTCTGCCACTCCACGCTGCGCCATAGCCCCAATTCCGGAATTAATTTCAATTCCACTAATCCTCTTCTCGATTGCAGCTTCGCCCGGGCCAGCCACACGCCCTTAACTTCATAACACGCCGCATTACACGGGTTGCTAGCGGCTCTCGTCCGTTGACATCGGCTTCCGTGGATTCTGCCCACACATGTAAGTTCTTGCATCAACGCCGCCACCTATGACAACTTTGTAATTCCCGCGGTTTCTAATCTAATTCACTTTTTCTTCCGTCCCCTCCTTTTGCGCTTCCAGAGGCATTGGAACGGTTATCTCGTCTGCAACACGGATTTCCTCCTGTAATTACGGGGCTCCTCGGCCAACCTTGTAGGCCCCCACTACGATCTCGCGTAGTAAGTCTCCTTCTCCTTTGTCACCCCCTATAGTCTGTATACATCACTGGCCCCTTCCCGTTTACCGATCACGTTCTCTGCAGTCAGCAGCTCACGACTATCTTCTACCGGGGGTTTGGCACTCCACTAGTCGCTTTCTACCTTGCTCAATTCACTTTTTTAGTCCCCTCCTCATGCGCTTCGCAGCATCGGTTGCATGGCATAATACCTTTCCTTCATTCACTTCTAGCTGCTACTATTTCCGCGCTAATTACCTCACGCGTTCCTGTCGGCTGCACCGCCACCCTTCCATGTACAGCATGACCGGCTTGCTTAATAATTACCCAAGTACCTCAACATCACATTAATGGCCTTGATGTTGACTCCTCTTGATACGCCTTCATTGCGCTTCCGTCACAACGCGATTCCTTGTTTTTTACTTAGGACACAGCAGTAATTGATTGCTTTCCCCACTCTAGATCCTACGTGCTCACATTTACCTTGTCCTGATGATGATCTTGACTGACTAAGATCGAAACGTCGTCGACCACAGTGTCAAAATTCCCTTAAATACTGTCTAAACCATTGGGTGTTTTTTGACCTGTTTCTAAATGCGATTCAATGTTTTTATTGTCACTTAGCACTTCACTTCACGCACTTTCACTTTTGTATATGTGAGCACTGTATATACAATACACAAAAGTAAAAATGATGGGAATGGAAGCAACTCCATTTTATGATGTTAATAAAATGTGATGTCTTCCGCTATTTTTCTGTGTCCTTGTATACGTTCCGTAATTGGATCTAATTCATTCTCCGTTACCATCAAATACTAGTGAAAAATTTATTTTTTCCTCACAAATAAATTACTGTAGCTCTGCTACTCGAGGATTTTTTGACCTCACCAGACCATTGTTTTTTTGAACTATCTACTACCCCAGGTCACATTCGTGAGGGGTTCCATTGTCTTTTATACACATCACCAAGGACATCAGCAAACCTCAGCAAGTAATGAATAAAAATGCTTAAACCCCATATTTAGCATTTGCCACCTTTGCAACCATTTCATATGTAGCTGAAGAAGCTCAGAAAGCCTTCAATGTTTCATGTCATAATTGCTTCCTCTTCACAATAGTTGATACTGACTGGTGATGCTCTATGACTATTTTTATTGTTTACTTAATATATATATATTATTCTGCACATCAGATGCTTATATATCGAGTGTGATTTTCACATTAAGACTGACCATAGTTAATATGTGCTCACATTAAGTTAACCATAGTTAATGTTGGCCTCAGTTTAAATGACTCATGCTAATATAAAAATTTAATTTTGGCTACTCTCTACTATTTCTCTCTTTCACTCCTTTCAGAAGTCAAGCTGCAGAAGTTTGAGGTAATTAAATGTTGCAAATGTCTTTGTTTCTGTGAGACTTGATTATCTGTGTGTGTTCCATAGAGAGTGAATAGTAAATTTTCACATCTGTGCCTGGGACAAGCTGGTCGTGATGTATCATCCTATTACGAGATATCTCTTAAAGCCGTGCAGCTGAAAATGTCCATTTAGCAATGCCTAGAAAGAAGAATGTAAATGTTTTAATTGTGCATTGCTGAGCTAGTTATATTGGGATTCCCTTTTCCACTCTCTTGAGACTTGACATATACTTTTGCTTCCGCTCAAAGAGTTAGACTGCTGAGGAAATGCATTCTTTCTTTACCAAACTGAATCTTTATTGATTCTGACTTTAAGAGGCTTTTTTTTCTCACACCTTCTGCTTGATTTCTCTAAATCACTTGTCTTCTTGAATTAGCATTAAGGAATATCCCTTCAGGGAAAAGTGAAAGTTGCTTTATTTGCTTATGACAACTTTATATAGTTTTCCTTCATATTTGCTGTTTTAAATCACTTTGAATTGCACTGACTAGCATATTTGGATGATGAGCAAAGATTTTTGACTAAGTTGAATGATTTGAACTTGAAATTTTGCTAATCTGCTCATAAACCTTCATGGTTTGCAAATCTACTACTCTGTCGGTTTCGCCCACTCTGCTACCAGGGCATTCAGTGCTGAGGCATTCCCGATTCCCTGTGCTGGGAGCCTTATTCACTTACATCCTGCTGGCATCTTTGACATCTGTGTTTGTGCTGCGGGGTAAGCCCCCAAGGGTCACGACCACTGTGGACAACAGGCCATATAATCCCTCCCTGGACCTGCATCATTCTCTGTCAGCACTATTTTAAGCATGCCGCAGACCAGTAGTGCGGGACTCGAGCATGCAAAATCAAGGTCAGGAACGGGCCCTTCCTGCACCCGTCAGTGCCAGGGAGGACCACCCTCCTTGGCTCTATGTTTGGACCATATTTTAGTGACTCCCAGTATCTCTCCATAAGATGGATTGTTCTGAAGTACTCTAGTGTGTTCTTAGTCCTTTTAATTTTACCACAATGGGCAAACGGAAGGCAATAGACATTTCTGTGGGTGTTGGGAAAGAACCCAAATTGGAGAGATGAAACGCAACTGAGAACAGTGCACTTGAATTCATCGATGGCTTAATTGTGAAAATAGAAGACATCCTGAACAGTGGTAGAAACATCTCTGCTACCCCAGAGTACCAAAATCCAAGATTTCACAATTTGTTAAAGGGAACTGCAAGTCCAGTAGCATTGACACCACTGTTAGAAACTACTTTGTGGGGCCCCTGAAGCCTTGAAACTCTCCTGCCACTCAGACATCTCTTGATATGTTGGGCTTGCCACAGGAAACAATAGGTAATGAATGCATACTCTGCCCACCCTTGTTGCCTTGTGTTACCAGTAGTGGCCTATTATCTGTTGCCTCAGGACCTAAGGATCAACCAGTTGTAGGCCTGGACATGGACAATTCTCGAAACACTGGCTTGGACGTTCTTAAAGCTGCTGTTGAGTCCTTGAGGTCCGATTTTAATATTGTCAAAGATATTGTTCTTTCATTAAACTCAAGGGTGAATGATTTTATGAATACGAATAATAGACTGTTGGAGACCCTTCTGGCTGGAGACTCCCGCTCTTGTCCAAATTGTATAGGTAATCATCTTAATAGTACCACCAGCTCTGCGATCCCTCTACAGGGAAGTCAGGCCAATGGGAAAACTTTATCGCTTCCCACTCACTCAGATCTCATAATTATTTCTATACACTCACACTCTACTTGCACTAGACAAGAGAGGGACACAGCTTTTATTAATTTAGTGCATGTAATCTCACAGGTGGCAATTCTAATGACCCTCTATCCTTCAGGGCCAGACTGTAGCTATAGAATACCCTGTCCTGAAATTACGCATCCTAGGCCAATTCTGGGGGTGGAGCCTAACACACCACTGGCGAGGAATGATTGTCTAAATCTGCCCCCGATTGCACACCATATGTAGTGGTCTTAGTGGATGTCCCTTCTCTGTCACCAAATATAAGTAAAGGGTTTCCTCAGTTGAAGAATAAAGTCACCCATTGGGTCACTAAGAGCATCGGTTGGATGCCAATGTTCATACTCAAATTAATATGGTACGAAGTGTGAGATGGGTGGGCCGTGATGACAAATAGTTTCATGGTGATTGTGTAGTGGCGAATTTTAGCAATAGTTGGATTGCTGGCTGCCTTTTAGCGTCCTTCCAAGATACAACTGGTGTTACCTCGAGTATTAGCTTGCCACCTTTGGGTTTCTTCTACAAACTAGGGTTTGCTTCAAAACTAAGACCACCCCGGGTCACTAACCCTCAGGGGATGAGAGACCCTTCCAGGTTGCATTCTAGGGGTTCTAGTAGCCCTAGATTTGATCTTGCTCTCCACAACAGATGTGAGGTTTTTAACACTCTAGAAGGAGTGTATTGACTATTATCCGCTAAATCAGATGTCAAGTTAGTGAGCACAGAGGAGCTGCTCCTAGTCTATCTGCCAGGTGCGTCACCAACAATCAGCATGGTTTCCTTTCTTGAAATTTAGCTAGGGTTAAGGATAAAGTCAGAGACCCCAATTAGGTAGATTTTATGAGATCATGCCACATATTGGCCTTGTAGGAAACCTGGTTAATTAAGACAACCCCTTTTTTGGACGGTTTTGACCATATTGTTTTCCCAACAATTCCATCTCCCTCAGGTCGAGCCTAGACGGGGCTGTGTATCTTAGTATCTCTTTCATTAAATTGTGTCACGGCTGAGGTCAAGACCAACAGCCCATATTTAGGGGCAGTTTTACTAAATTTTCTGGATAAATCAAAAGTTTTGATTATAAATGTGTCTAATCCTAATGGAGACACCCCTAACTCTGAAGTGTTTTTTTTTATTAGACACATTTATAGAGAAGCACAAGAACTCCCTAGCTTCAGGTTTACCCTTTATCTCTTACCCCTCGATTATGGTCTTGGGAGATGTAAACATTCACCCCTGCTCATTAATTTGTCCAATTGTTCAGGATCCCACCATAGGTGATGATTTTCATCCTGTCTCTTTTGAGCATTCTGCCCAGGGGGACCAGGTAAGCTTATTACTACAACCAGCTAACTTAGTTATAGCTGGTATGCAGATTGCCCCCACTTATGTTTGTAGAGGGTCAAAATCAATCATGGATTACATTCTGCTCCCTTGCCCCTCTTTAGTTCTCTCGTTGACTATCAGACCAAATGGGCAGACTGAAGCGACCACAATCCTGTGGTGTTAACGCTCAATTATAAGTGTGTGAAGCTGCCACCAACAACCCATTCCTCCAAACAATTGATCCCCTCAGATCAGGGAAGATGCCTGAACTGGACCACCATAGTCCCTGACAAGTTCTGTGAGAGCCTGTTCAGGAAGAAGAGTCATGAGCTGGAGTGCTGTTTTAATCCTAACTCTGCCCCTACTGATGTCTTACGTGCTTTCTCCAGTTTATGTGCTGAGGTGAGATTTGCTCCGACTGCACGTAGTTCGGGCCTATTACTGCCAAGGACGATGCAGTTAAAGATGATGTTTGGGAAAAGTTAATGAAAGCAATTGACCTTAATGACACAGTTACCTTCTGGAGAATTCTTAACCATCCTTTTTTAGTAGCTGAGGCAACACCAACCTTGTCCTCAGTAATTCCTGAAAACAAGTGTTTCAAACACTTCTTTCAAACCTACTAATTTGAGGGTGGGCTAGAACTGGCATCTCACATCATGGATAAGGGGGCAATGGGGAGCCTGGTCTTCATTTTTCGATTGAGGAGACTGCTGATGCTTTTCATTGCTTAGCCCATATCAAGGCTCCTGGCCCCGAGAGTGTACCAGCACACCTGTTTAGGAGTGATTTAGTTACCTGGGCCCAGCTCTTGACTAATACCTTAAATGCTGCCATACAGTCAGGCCCTCCTTGGTCTTGGTCACAATCAGTAATTGTACCAATATTCAAAAAGTGTGACCAGGCTGATCCTAGATACTACAGGCCCATATCTCTGATTGGCAACAGTGTTAAAGTTTTGGATCGGGTGGTTCTGCAAAGATTATTGCTGTGGGCCAGGGAGAACAACATCCTTTCAGAAACACAATATGGACTCAGGCCTGGATTGAGTACTATCAACCAGGGCCTGAACCTGCATTTATTAATCCAGAAGTACACCATAGCCAAGAAAGGTGCTCTTTTCATGGGAGCCATAGATTTCACGTCAGCATTCGACCGGGTGATTCGAGCCAAATGATGGGCAATGTTGTCTTTTGGTGTCGACAAAGTGCTGGTATCCTTTTTAGCTGACATTTATCAGGACATGCCAGCCTCAGTCAGATTTGGGGTGGATGGTACATGTACCGATCGTTTTCTATTACCTGAGGCATCAGGCAGCAGCGTATACTGGCCCCCTTTGTATTCCCCATATATGTGAACAGACTGGCGGCGGTGTTGTGGGGTACATCATGTGGTGCGACTCCCCAGAAATGTCTTGGATATTCAAATGATCACAGCAACCTGCTGGGCATGGATAAAACTTCAAAGATATCTTGATTTTGAACACCTTTGTTCACCACACATCCCTATAACAAACAATACATGGTAACCTGTCACAACCAAAACACTTATCAAAAACACTTCTCACCTGCCATATACAACAAATTGGCGATATGTTTGATGAGAACGTACTACGTTCTATCTCATCCCTCCATGACGGACACAATGTCACAAAGATGAACACATTCATTTTACATAGATTGCACACTGCGTTTTGTGCTACGGTCCCTACATTCCCCTTTGAACTGCCAGAGTTACTCCTATGGGCAAGGCCTAGCGCGACCTAGCACGTGCCGCCATCATGGCGGTCGTGCCAGTCCCCGGGGCCCGGAGGAGGTGGGGGGTCGACGCGCCCTCTGACCCATGGCCCCACCTCCCCCAACCAATGACTGTGCCCGTGGGAGCGTGAACCAGAAGGACTTTAGTGCTTCTGGTTCAGCGCAACCCATAGTCATTGGGGCAGGCCAGTTTAGACCGGTCTGCCCTGTGCCCCCTCTTTTAAAAGGGGGCGAGGGGAGTGGGAACAGTCTCTTGTTCTCCCGCTCCCCTAGCATACGGGTCCGGGCCAAAAAAGGGCCCGTAACTTGTTTTTTCACAGGTAATTATGGCCCCAGACGGAGTGCATTTGGTATCTAGAATCTATTACGCAGCATCCAGATTGAAACTCATAAATGGTAGGGGCTCAAGGGCGGCTTTGGAAAAAGACCTGGGTTTCCAATTCGTCCGACAAAATGTGGATTTATTGCTGTGAGCAGACCAGACTGGTTTTAAACAACTACAGGCACAAATTGCTACACTTCAAGTACTTGCATCGATCATATTCCACCCAACATATTCTAACTAAATTTGACCCCACCAAATCCCATAACTGTCTTAGATGCGCATCTGGTCACACAGAATTTAAGCACCTGGTCTGGAACTGTGCACCGGTCCTGGCATACTGTGAAGAGGTATTCCACATTCTGTCACAAAATATAGAAATTGACATAGACCCTTCCCCTCTCACAGCCCTCCTAGGATATGCCCTACCACTGCCAAAGGGAGTAAGGTAATGTATTGCCATTGCGTTATTACTAGCTAAGCGCCAGTTATCTTTACATTGGGGAGCATCAACCAGCCCCACAGCCAATTGCTGAATGCTGGACTTGGTTAACTGTGATACTACCAGTGACATATATACCTCGCTTCAACCCCCTTCTTCAAGACCTAAAAACATATGGCAGCCCTTGAGAACACATCTACCAAGAGTTCCACTCGAGAGCGGAGGCCATTCCCTCAGTCTGATGCCAGCGACATAGCTGGGTATGCATCCCAGTTGGCTATGACTGCGTACTACATCATAAGTGAGTGCGATGTCTCTGCCCTTAGTTACCCACACCTTACCCATTCGAAGGGTGTGACTGCCATTATACTACTACTCAACGCTGTACATTACAGCCATCCTGTATCCCACACTGCATAGTTGGAAGATGTAATGATGACGATCGTAAAATATGTAGTGAAATGCAGCCATGCATAATAGCCCTAAAATGTGTGATTAAAATGCACCACTGTTTATGTGAGACCGTTTCTAAATTGTTAATACCTGTATACAACGTGCCATATCCTATGAAACCACTCATAGACTTTATTACAATTATAAACAATATATGCTGAAGAACGTCAGCGGGCCTCTAGATCAGGAGATACATGGGGCCCATTCACTGTATAATTTCTAGCTCTAGATGTGGGGTCTTATTTTGATATGTATATTCTGCATTGTAATTCTTGAGACACAACATGTAATGTACTGAACGGTATTATATGCACTGATCCATAATGACAATGTAACTCACGTTGTATTAAGGATATGATGACATTGAATGTATGTTTTTTCCTTTGAATTACTGTAAATTTCAATAAAAAACATATGTAAAAAACATGTTTTTATTGGACTTTATGTATCTTTTAAGGTTATACCTATTTTAACTGAATAAAGAATTGTACTACTACTAGTACTACTACTCTGTCATCCTTGTGTGCCCTAATGTGATTCATTATCATTGATGTATTGATAAATTGTTGATATTAAGCCTCAGCCCGGGACGAAAGATCCATCTGCTTGAGTGCAGCTTGTACTTGAGTTTAAACCAAAGATCTACACCGCCGCTGCCACATGACTGACATGCCTTACCATTCCACTGTGCAAGTGACTGTGGATATTTACACAGTGCATGGCAGTAACAAAACCCATCCATCAGTGAACAGAGGTAATACAACCGGGCACATATTCAGTCATGATGCATTAAGGAGAGTCGCAGTGATATTCAACAATACTTTTACTCCCTGCATTGATGGATTTGCAAGAGCCAAGAGCAACGGTTTTCTTAGAATAAAAGATTAAGAATCACCTACAATTTCATTTCACACAATTTATTACCTAGAACATATCTAATGTTATAATTTGCGTAATTATGCCAGTTTGTCCCCAGATGTTGTGTTCAGTCCAACCAATTCCTCAAAGCTGGACACATTATTTTTCATTCGCTTCTGGACTCTTTCTCCTTTGACTTTGTATAATGTAGCTTCTAGTTTGTAGCAGTCCATAGTTTTAGCTTACCAAGTCACAAGTGTTAGAGGTTCCATCCAATGTTGGACAATCCTTTCAGGCAGTCTGGAAAAGGACCTGTGGTCTATGGTAGGACTAAGAAACAGCCCGCACACTGACCCTTTCAAGCTGACCCATTTGACAGTGCCATACTGTCAGACTGCCCAAAATGCCAGTCCAATGCTGTTTACTTCAAAATTCAAGCTTTAGCAGTATAAAGTCTAGTTTTAACAGATGCTATGAAAACAAGATGAGTGGCTGAAGTTGCAAAAGTTCTCTTTCCCTCAAATATCATTCATCAGGTGAGCTCTACATCTCAACATCTGTAATCATCTAGTATCTAGTTGATACCTTTTCACTTCCTTTCATATCTGAAGTACCATCATATTTAAGAAACACTACTGACTTCCCTACAAACATTGAAGGTTTAGGATTTGATTCAAAGACACAATGGCTGGTAAATTTCAATGTAGTCTCCTTATACACACAAATTCCCCAGGATGAAGTCCTGAAAGCCATACAAAATCTACTTGGAACAAAGACCACACTGGGTCCCCACTTGATTCATTCTTGAGCTGGTACATATCACATTGAAGAAAAAAACAACTTTAAATTTCATGACAAATCTTTCTTTGAGAACCAAGAGACTGCTATGGATTGTTCTTCTTCTGCCCTACAAATGGCAATCGTCTATCTGGCCAATTTGTAGAACAGTTCATATACAACAACAATTCCTTCCAGTGTAAAATCACAAGTTGGTTGAGATTTATCGATGACACCTTCTGCATTTGGACAGGTGAAAAAGAAGCGCCAGATTAATTCCACCAGTGGCTAAACATTCAAATACATGGCATCAGTATGATTAAAAGTAAAAAATCGATTACTTTCCTTAATTTAGAATAGAGGGACCCTGGAAAAACAACTGATCAGAAACTTACATCGAAAATCATCAGATAAGAATAATGTGTTACTCTATGCAAGCTTTCGTCCAAGAAATCTCAAAGACAATTTGCCACATGGCCAATTTTTAAGGATCAGAAGCAATTAGATGCAAAAGGAGGATATTTCCACCAAGCCATGTTTCTGTCAACGAAATTAAAAGACATAGGCTATCCTCGAAAGCTTGTAAACAATTCATGAAAAAGAGCCTGGTACACTCCTCGAGATACTTTGTTGGAGAAGAAAGAATAAAGAACGGCTCCCTTGTGTCTCTACGTACTGTCCTCAAACCAATCATTTGAAAATGATCATACAGCAAAACTGTTTCTTGCTATCAAAACTTGACAGTTCTTTTGAATGGCCCTTATTTGCTCTTAAAAAAACTCATGCATTGGTAAACAACTAGCGCAGGCATATACTCCTTCAACAACATCAAAAAGCACTCTGAGAGATCACTGGAAACTACCTCTCTGACAAGGGCACCACAAATGTGGGACATGTGTAGCATGTGACCAAACAAATGAAGGTCGTGAATTCCCACTGGAAAACAATAAATGGAGACATACAGCATTCTCAAATTGTAATACAAAGAAAGTTGTTTATAGTATAGTCTGTTAATATCGGAAACTTTACGTTGGAAAAACTAACCAAGATATTTGTCAGTGAATCATGCAACATAAATTCAGGATTTACTGTAAAGTAATGTCAGCTTTACTTGTGATACATTTTCAAGACCTAAATTACTCAGATAGCGACTTTAAATGGACCATTTTCGCAGTTATTCAACCTGATCTTAGAGGTGGGGACTTGGAACAATATTTTAATCAGAGGAAGGTAAATTTAATTTAATGATTCAATAAATAGTTTAGTGGACTGAATAAGATGTCTGGATGTCATAATCTGTGATCTGATGCTTTGGAGCTGCTTGATTGATTTGATGGTGTTCTATTTAACAATTTTCAAAAATATTTATGATCTATTGAGCAACGAAAAGTGCAAACACAGTTAAAAGAGGTATATACCTTTAAGAATGTTGTGACCGCATTGTCGGAAGTACAAGGTCCAAGGTTCAATGCTTTCAGTTTGTACACAGCAAACTGGCACTTTCCAGGTTGAATTCCCGTCCAACAAGAATTAATAACAAGCCACAAGAAAAAACTGTTCAATAGGGTCCTTTACTAGCCATTCGCATGCCAAATGCAGATGCTGAGGAAGAATTTGCTTTCTGCATTTGGAGCTTGATAGTAACTGGATTCAACTAGCAGACAATAGAGAGTCTGGGTTTTAATTTCTGCCTCTTGTTTTCTTCTTCTCACTTTGGTACAAAAAGGTCAGAAATGGCAATTTGGAGCCACACACTGATGACCAACAGCTCCGGTTAGGCTGCTTGCTCATGATTGAGTAAGATTTCTTTGAATTTGCAAAACAACTGGACAGTTATTGTGATTTAATTGGAGATTCTCATGCAGGTTGTTTTTTCAATCACAGCCTCTTGTTTTTCTTTTCCCTGTTTTATAAAAAAAAGGGAACAAATTGAAAAATTGCCACGAGAGCCGTGTACTGTCATATAATCAGATTCAACACTGGTACTAAAAACAAGTTAAAAATAATGAGAAGGGTGTTATTGAGACATAAACTTCCCACAAACGTCACTCAATATTAGCTGGTATGTTTTAATTTTTTCACAACTTTCCGCAGTTCTTGGTCCTGAGGAGACCCAATAGTAGTGTGGGTCGAAACGTGTTGGCATTTCATACTATGGGGTTGAATGAATTAACTCTCATGTGGAATCAACCCTTAGAAATGTTGGTTTCTCCTTTTTTCAAACGAGGATTTGTTTCAACCCCTAGTCATGATGGTATTTAGGAGTATGGACAGTTCAAAAAATATATATTATCTCTACCATAGTAATGCGTCAATGAATTTAATTGGTGAATTCGAATGTTTCATAACTTTTGTTGATTTTTTTCAAATTTGTTTTTAGTGATCTATACTTTGCACAAACATATTGTGGGATAAACAGCCACATTGTACATTAATTTATATTTATGTGTTTATAAAATGCAAAATAAGTCTTGGTAAAAAATGTATTAATATGATCATAGCCATCTGTTGATAAATCAATGTGATTGTGCTAACTACATTTCTGATCATGTGCAAAAAGTTTCTGCTTCAAACTGTTTCAGACAAATTATAATTTCTGGCATTTTATGTTGTCTAACTTTTCTGAATGTAAAGATTCAACCCCTTTTTTACAAACTTTTAGAAAGTTGCAGTTTTCCTGCCCAAAAGTTTCTAAGGGCTTCTAGAATGCATAGTGCGCACAGACAGTGAAAAAGAGGGGACTAGTTGAGGGCATGATCAGCCATCCTGCCTGGAAGGTTGGGGTGAAACTGTTCCCTTCCCCACTCACATTTCAAAGGGATTGTCTCCAGCATACACAAAGAAACCTAACACTAGTCTTTTGTCACCCTAGACTCCTTTGAGCCTTGGCGGGGAAAGGAAAGACCTTTTCAAAACAAGATGTGTGGGTAACCTAGAAAACACGTCCACTTCAAAGGCTAGCACCATTTATAAGTGTTGGACCCTCAGTGTGACCCTTCAGTACACTCCTGGACCTGTGGACATTACAGTAGAAAGACTGTCTTGCTGCCCAGAGTATTGCTGTGCTGCTTGAGGCTTGCTTTGTTCCCCAGATGACTGTACTGCTGCTGGAGACCTGCCTTCTGTTTCAGGGGACTGTCCTACTGCTTGGGTGCTGTCCTGATCTCTGCGAAGGAAGACTGGACCTGCTCCTTTTATCCCAGGCTACCTGGGTCACTCCAAGGGTCAGCTGGCTGACCTCATGTTCTGAGCTTCAGGGACATAGCAAGCTCCCTGCAATTGCCAAGCTGACCTGCTGCAACTGGACCTGCCTGGACCTAAAAATGGAGCTGTCTGAACCCTGATGACCACTGCTAGATTCACTTTCTGATCCCCAAGAGGTTTCTTGGCTGGCATCAGAGTACACTCCTCTACAAGAAAAGGAGAAATTCTGATGTTCTGGATTCTTCACACCTGACTTTGAGAATGTAACTTTTTCAGCTAGACTAATCTGGTCACTGTATTCCACCCGTGCTCCATTGCTGTCAGTCTGAACTTGTGACCTTTTCCCAGTCTAGCACAACCAGATGACTGCATGTGGCACTTTGTGTTTTTTGCACCATACCCACCAAAAACCTTAAATTGCATATCTTCGGTTCTACTGATTGGAATTTTGGCATTGTGGTCTCTTTTTATTGGGTAGAATGTACTTTATTTTTCCAAATTGATTTGAGATTTTTCCTTTGTTGTGTTTTCACTGTATTACTATTTGTGTGCAGCATAAATACTTTACACAGTGCCTCTGAGCTAAACCTGACTGCTTTTGTGCCAAGCTATCCGAAGGTTAAGCAGAGGTTAATTTAGTATTTATTTGTGGCCTACCCTGACAAGGATTGTGGTTGTTGCTTGAGTAGGGTAATCATCTCTCTCAATCAATAACCCAGTTTCTTACAATACAAAAGTGGGTAGAATTACCCCTGGAAACTTTTTCCCTGTTGGTTAGGGTAGCGCCAGGATTAACCTCTAACTAATGGGGCCCTTCAAGACCCCCTGTTGCCTCAGGGCCATGGGGTGTGTGCATGGGGGCACATGTTGTGCCCCCCTGTGTGCATGCACTCCAGTTCCTGCAGGCATGAACTGCACTAGTCTAACATCATGTGATATAAAAATATACATAATGAGTAACATGTGTAATATGGTCCTATATTGGCCATCTTGATGTTCAGGTGACATTTATGAACCACTTGACCTTCAGCCTTGTGGTTTGGAAATGCCACCAGAACCCCAGTCCCATTTTACACTGTTACTTATTATGTACTCTCTCTCTCTCTCTCTCTCTCTCTCTCTCTATATATATATATATATATATATATATATATATATTCACTGAAAAAAAACATAGGTTTCAGGCACGTTATAGGTAGAAGTTAGCATTTAAAAAACCTTAGAAATTCACTAAAAAAACCATAGGTTTTAGGGAAAGTTATAGTTAGTTGGACATTTCACTCGTACAAAACCATAGAAATTCCCCCGTTATAGTTAGTTCAGCTAACTATAACTCGCGCCCCCGCAATGCACTGCTGATGACGTCACATATTACATCACTCATGACATGATCAGTGACATCACTGATGACATCACTGGTACCCTGCCAGCTCCCCGCATCCTGCGGGAGCCGGCATTGCTTTTCCACATTGGAAGCTGCTAACATGCAGCTACCCGTGTGGAAAAGCAATCTGGTTTGGATTTTGGAAGAGAGAGCAGGTTCCCTGCCCTCTCTTGTAAAATCCAAACCAGTGTTTGCTATGACAGGGCGGGAGCCACGAGGCTCCAACCCTAACATAGCAAACAGCAGTGTCCCGGGGTGGGCACCCCGGGACAATGCAAGAGCCGGCCCTGGGGGGTGGCGGTCCCCAGGGCCATAAATGGCTCCAGGAGGGGGTCCGTGCAGCCCCCCTCCCAATCTGTACACAGCCACAGGAGGTGGTGGTCCCCGGGGCATGTGGAGGGGGCTCGAGCCCCCCCACACAGGTTTAAAAAAAAAAAAAAAAGAAGCCCCAGGTGGTGGCGGTCCCTGGGGCTGCAGGGGGGCAGTGTACACCCCGCAAATAATTAATCAAAGCCTGGGTGGTGGTCCCCGGGAATTGTGGGGGGCCTTTGAGGCCCACCTATACATTAAAAAAAGAAAAACATTTTTGGGCCATGGGGGTCCTTGTGGGACCCCCTGAGCAGGTTTAGGGAGTTTAGGGTGTTTCTACCCTGTCCCCTTTTCCTGTTTTGCGCATTTGTTTTTCTGTTTTCTTGTGCTTCGGTTCTATCGAGGCACAAGATGGGTGCCAACACTTCCTGGTTTGGAGTGTTGACTGCCAATTAGCATGAAGCTCGTGATCGGGAGGGTGCGCGGATCCACCGCGGCCATAGATATCACTATCTTTATTTCTTAATTTCTCAAAAACGACTTAACGGTTTTACACCATTTTCAAAATGGTCGCTTTCTGAGCCAAGCAGTACCTTTTTGCCAAATTTGGTGTAATTCCATTCAGCAGTTTTTGCTATAACCATGGCTAAACTTTCCTATGGGAAATTGATTTTTTGACCTCTATTTTTTGTTTTTCTCAGGAACTACTGAACGGATTTACATCATTCAAAAAATAGGTCTCTTTCTGAGCCAAGGGCTACATTTTTGCAAAATTTGATGTAATTCTGTTAAGCAGTACGGGCTGTAGTCTGTTCCAAAATTCCCTATGAGAAATAACATGGAGATAATACGTTTTGGGACCCCCCTTTTTTCTCGGCTCCCGCTTGACGAATCACCCCCAAACGTTCAGGATAGGAGCTAACCGGAGCGCCCCACAAGTTTTGAAAATTTCGCAAAGATTAGTCATCCGGCACCAAAGTTATTGGGAAAAGAATGTTACGAATTTCCTATGGATAATAGGTCCTAACTATAACTATAATAGATATATATATATATATATATATTTGTATATATACACACACCCTGAAACTTTCAACAAAGCTGCTGAACCAAAAAGAGACTCTTTTTGAAAATGTTGTCAATATTCGTAAAAATACACCAAAGGTTTTGATAAAACAAAAAACGCTTTCCCTATGGAAAATTTGGTCCTAACTATAACTATCTAATGGCTATCCCCAGTATGTGTGTAGATATATATATATCGAACCGCAGGTTGGAGGTATTCCCAGCTCCCATCACGGTTTTCAGTTTCGAAAGCCGCATTACGATGCAGGTGATCAAAAGTGAAACTGGCCAGTCATTCCATGGGTGCCCTTTCGACCAGTCAGAGGCCTGCCCGTAATCTCTGTTGATGGCCTTTCTGCTGTAGGGATTACGATGTTGGTTTCCGACAGGCTTTCCATGTCGGGCTTTCCGACACGGACTAACCTCTTGGAAAGCGAAATAAGGGGCTCTTAGCAGGGCCCCCTTCAACCTACGGCCTCTAGTTGAGGGCTGAGGGGCACCTATGAGGTGCCTGCCACGTGGTGCAGGGGTGAACAGATCCTCTCATTTGTCTATGGGAGCTCTTGCTATGGATGGTTTACAGGCGCAGCTCAAGCTCCCATAAGCAAATGGGAGTATGAGACCACACAATGCGTGGTCGCATTGTAATGCTGCGATCGGGACCGCCGACCAGAGGTCGGTTGGTACCGATTCCGCAACGGTCCCGACACCGTAATAAGGGCCTTTGTTCTCTGAGTCCAAAAATACCCCATATACTGGACTGAATGCAAAGGTGAGTATATTTGCTTCCGAGCTAGCAAGCCCCGATGTGTTTCAGCAAAAAGCCTTTCTCAAGGTTCAAGGTGCTTGACATAATTTAAAATAATTATTCTGTGAATGAATTCAACAATATAAACAAAGTACAGTGCATGACACTTGGAGCTGATAACAAAAGAAAGTGTGCGACATCTTAGAATGCCAGAAATACATAGGAATGCTCATGACCACAACACTATAATAGAATTAATGTATCCAACCAATGGAGTGTTCAATAGGAGACCAGATTCATATTTCCAAAATATAATAAACCAGTTATACACAAATTGTGATCAGTAAAAAGCACAGGAAATTGTATTTATTTGTTGCAGTTGCTTTTCTTAATTTGCTGTACCCTTTCACTGCTCTCAACTCCACACCTATGTATCTTGAATAGACAGACAAAGAGACAGACAGTAGCTAGCTAGATGGATGGATGGATGGATGGATGGATGGATAGACAGACAGACATACAGATAGATGGACGGACAGACAGACAGACAGACAGACAGACAGACAGACAGACAGACAGACAGACAGACAGACAGACAGACAGACAGACAGACAGACAGACAGACAGACAGACAGACAGACAGACAGACAGACAGACAGACAGATAGATAGATAGATAGATAGATAGATAGATAGATAGATATGCTACCCTAGGCTGCCAGCCCGAACACCACTCTCTCCACCACTCCACGTTGGAAGGTGACACCAGCATAAACCCTCATCAAGGGATGCATAGCGGACGTGGAGCACATGAAAGCCATGGAGTGGAGATCAGTATTTAAAGGTTAACAGTGACAGTGCTTGTTTCCAAATGCTCTTTTCATGGCCGCCCAAATCTGTTACTATGCTGCGAACCCTCAATCCAGCCTCCTGAGCAGCACTTTCTCCGCACTGCCGAACCATCCTCTCTCAAGTTTCATCGACCGGAATGCAGGTGGCTCATTTTGAGTCTGGTCTCGCTCTGCTTCGGCCTATCCCTGCAGAGATTTCTGCCGCAACGTCCCTCCCTTTGAATGAACCAAAATGGCTTCCCAGCTACGAGAGCTCCCCCGAGCCCCAAATGAGCACCTGGTGCTGAGAAGAGAACACCCCGATGCCTTGGGTCCCCGCTCCTGCTGGCAATCTACAACCCCACACCTCGGCCCTCACCTCAAAATGCCTTCTGATTCTACCGCTCTGTGTCATCTCGCGTTCCCGCGCTGCTACGGAGCTTGGCTACTACTTGAGAGGGAAGGGCATTTGAGCACGTCCGGCAGTGCCCTCCGGGATCCTCAGCGAGCTCGCCTCAATGGTGGTGAGTGAGGAGCCGAAGAACCAGTTGCAGGCAATTCACAATGTGGGCTTTTTTAACCTTCTGGCGCATAACAAGACTTTTGTTAAGTCTTTTAATTCAGCTGTAATTTCTTGGCTAATTACTCCCATTTTTTACTCGTTGATCCTGACCCCAAAATGGCGCTCACCATAGTACTTTCACCAGTGAAGGTAGATGTCCCTTGTTGCCAACTAGGG